>NC_133325.1:128977758-130195976 GCF_042186555.1 Aquarana catesbeiana
CGATGTCTTGCTCACTCTTTAGTAGGGACTCCCAATTACATTGCCCCTGAAGTCCTCCTGCGCAAAGGTGAGTGGTGTAACAAGAGATCAGTTGCAACCATAAGGCTAAGCCATATAAGACCATTACTGTAGGAGGACCTGGAGTGCAACTACAGGCAACAAGTACAAAGAATCAGTAAACATTTTATCCTATCTTAGACACACAATTGTGCTGGAGTGGGAGAGAGGCTAAGCAGGATCAGAGAGGTGTCTGGACCAGAGAACACACCAGTCTGTATACATTTGGCTCAGATTCTGGGTCATTCAGAAGATCAGATAAAATGAGGATCATGAGGTGGCTATGGGGATTTTATGGATGATGCTGTCAATGTCAACATGACAATTTGAGGAATTCATCAGGTGGGCACTTGCACATTCAGTCCACATAGGGGAATTTCCTGAGTCTTTGGCCTGAAAAGTGTAAACCAGCATTTCCAAACTTTTTTCAGTTATGACACTCTTTAAATGTATACAGAATCTCGAGGCATCCCAGTTTAAAATAAAAAAAAGTATATGTCACTTACCATCAATAGGAGGGGATTAACTACTAGACTCGAATTAATCCCCCAAACTGCCAGTTAGTGTTAGTGGAAGGTGGTCTAGTATAGGTCAAGAGGGCTAAGCACGATAAGTCTGATTTGCAAGTATACTTTGTAACTTTGTATTTTTAACGGACACCATCACTATACTACTAGAAACAACATCAAAATCTTTACACACGAAAAAACAAAATGATATTTTACTAACTTTGGCTGCAGGGAGCCTGAGAAGAAGTGATTAGACACACTACACTCATGATTCAGCACTTGAATGTCTTGATTATGTTCATGTAGATGAGAAGAGTGATACAGAGGTCATGCTGTTTCTTTTATCGACTGTATCGGTTTTGAAAACTCCTCCATTTAGCTGCCTGGAACCGGACTATTTCGTTGCCTACCCCTGCAGTAGATGGAGGTATTGTCTGGAACTGGCAGAAGGAAAACCAAAAGCAAGCTAAAAAAAAAAATAATTTTTTTTTGAAAAAGCAGTTTATGTTCAGAGCCAACTGCCCACACAAGTAGTAGCAACATCAGCAGTAAATGTGCTTAAAATTGCAGGTAAAGAAAAAAACAAACTTTCGTATTCACCTAGATGGTTGTCCCCTGCTGGCTCTACACCAAGAACTGAGTGAGCAAAGATCACCCAGTTCTTGGGTCTTCTCCAAGCACAGTGTTGGCTGTCAGTCCCTTCTCTGTGCTCTGCCCCTCCAACACTCTCTGGAGCACTGGACTATGGAGGGGGTGGGAGTGACTAGCTAAGACTTTTAGCTGTGCGCTGAGAGGCTGAGCCAGCAACCGGTCCAGGCATCTGGGAAGATGCTGATATTATTATCGGGATTCCTGCAGAGCCTAGACTGGCTCTGTGACGTCAGCCGATAGTAGACTTTAGCCTGCTGTCTGCTGAATAGTAGACTTTAGCCTGCTGTCTGCTGAATCTGGGTCACAGGAATAAGTGCACTCCTGTGACCCACAGGAGAAGTAGGGCCAAAGGAGCTTTGGCCATATTTCTCCTTTTGGAGCCCTTTCACACTGTGCCTCCTAGGGCGTCAGCGGTAAATCGGCGCTATTTTTAGCGACGCTATTCGGCCGCTAGTGGGGGGTTTTAACCCCCCCGCTAGCGTCCGGAAAAGGGTTAAATTCGCCCGCAAAACCCCCGCCGGAGCGGCGTTTTGCCGGCGGTATTGCAGCGCTGCCCCATTGATTTCAATAGGGAGCAGTGGTGGAGAAGCGGTGAGTTCACCGCTCCAAAGAAGCTGCTGGCAGGACTTTTTCTGACGCCCTGCCAGCGCACCACTCCAGTGTGAAAGCCCTTGGCTTTCACACTGGAGTGAATGGAGCCGCTTTTCTCAGGCGCTATTTTTAGCACTGTAGCGCCTGAAAAACGCCCGCAGTGTGAAAGGGAACTTAAACTCAGTTATCCTAAAACAAAGCTCAAGTCCAAATGGAGCCTTGTGATTCTGTACATAAGTGATTGGATATCACAATAAACAAACACAACCATGCATCATATACCAAGTATATACTCCACTAGTGCATCTGTCTTGAATAAGCACACTGATGCCTCAAGACAAAGATAAAATTCATGGCATCAGATATGGGATTGGCCGAAAATAGAAATGATATTCTGAGGCATTTCCACAATACTTAGAATTCCTAAAATATGCCTGTTGATAGGTCCCTAACTATGGCCCTGTTATACCAAAATCCATTTAGTATTGTTACATATTTGCTCACCATGCTACTGTACTCACGGCTTGTGTTGTGCATGTTTTTGTTTCCACTTTAAATGAGATAATTTGAAAAAAAATATATATATATATTTGCAGGAAATATTAAAGGGAAGGTATGTTTATTACTACACTACACTTTAGGATCAGTTCCCTAAGGTGGATGAACTGATTTTTGTCTTTTTTCTTGTTGTGCTAAGTTCTATTCATGTATTGCAGGATACACTCAGCTCTGTGATTGGTGGAGTGTGGGGGTCATTCTCTTTGAGATGCTAGTTGGACAGCCTCCTTTCCTAGCATCCAACCCAACAGAAACACAGCTAAAGGTAAGTTTTTCAGACAACCCTTTCTGGTCCCTAGTTATATATGACCTGCCAGTTGTTCCTCAGCAGTCAGCTATATCATTCAGTAGCAGCACAAGCAGCACAAGGGAGAATGAGTGTGCAGAATGCAGTAACCTATAGGGATAAGTCCAATTTCAATTTTTTTGAGTCAGATCAATGAAAGCAGCATTGTCAGCCTGGGGAAAGGGGAGTGTTAGATGTACTAGCAGATTTAGATACACTATACAAATTGAAACCAAACTCCATGACTATGTTTGACTATTTTTATCCGTATGTTAGAGTTGTGACTCGTGTAATTTTTAATGTGAAGATCTTAATAAACTTAAGACGTTTTGTCTGGTACATGGCCTGGAGTGCGGTCAGCCGCCTTTTCTATTTCCTGAATAACCAATTCACACCTCAGGAATTTTCATCCTCAGGAAAAAAGCAATTGAGCTACTGCTTATTAACCACTTAACGCCATGCAACGTACCAGTATGTCGCCTGACTTTGAGTAATTCTACTGGGATAATGCCTGCAGCTGCAGACATCATTCTGATATTGTTTTTTAGAGCCAGCAGAGCTCTTTCTTGTAAAAGCAATCCTAGCGGTTAAATAGCCCACCACCACCGTCGCCACTTTCCCAGGCTCTCCTTTCCCACTGGGGAACCCGAGATTGTAGGCAGCGGTTCTGCCGGCTGACTATAGAGCTGATCGGGGACTGGAACTGCTCCGATCATCTCTATGGTTTAAGAAACCAGAAGCGTCACTTTCAGTTTCGCTGGTTGATAAATCATAAGTGGTTTGTAGAAAGCATCGGATCATACTGATCTTGGTATGATCCAAAGCTTTTAAGGGCAGAGGAGACCCCAGATGTCTCAGTAAAGGGGACCTGTCGCTGCCTATTGCTGTCATAAGGGATGTTTAAGTTCCTTACACGAACAATAAAAATGATAAAAAAAATTAAAGGTATTACTCTGAACATCAGATCAAGAGCAGTAATTCTAGCACCAGACCTCCTTTGTAAATATAAAGTGGTAACTTAAGTGTGCCTGTGGATAATAAAAATTTATGTAGTTTGCCGCCACTCCATAGGCATGTGCAATTTTAAAGAGTGACATGTTTGGTATCTGTTTACTTGGCGTAACATCATCTTTTATATTTTACTAAATTATTATGTGTATTATGTGTTTTTGTACATTAAAAATGTATTAAAGTGTATTTTGTCCCCCAAAAAATTGCGTTTGAAAATACGCTGCGTAACTATCATGTGACATAAAAAATTGGAAAATCCTCCATTTTATTCTCTAGGGCCTCTGCTTTAAAATATATATATATATATATATATATATATATATATATATATATATATATAATGTTTGGGGGGTTTTTTCGGTCATTAGTTATGATCGAAATCTGGAAATTAGAAAAATTGGAAATTAGAAAATTCGGAAGTGAGAAAATTTGAAAACAAGAAAGAAAATCCAAAAATTTTTAAATAATAACTAACTAATAACTAACTATTAAATTATAGGCATTGGAATTATCTGAAATAACGAATGCCACATCTAAACAAATGGAATGGAATGAATTAATAATAATAAAACGTTTTTATTATTGTTAGTTATGATTATTCATTCGTTCCATTCTATTCGTTTAGATAGGGCATTCGTTATTTCAGATAATTTGTAACTTTGGATAAATTCGTATTTTGTTATGTTCAGTAACAGCCAAATTTGAAAGGAAATTCCAGTACCTATAATTTATTAGTTAGTAATAGTTAAGTTATTATTTCGAATTTTCCGACTTACGTTTGTTTGAATTTTCATTCGGATTTTTTAATTTCGAATTTACAAATATTCAGAAAAATTCAGAAAATAGAAACGGGTTTTTGAATAAATTTCGACAAATATCCGAATGAACTAATTTGTCGAAATTTGTTGAAAAACGAATTGCACGTGTCTAGTCAGAATAGGCCATGGAGCTGTTTTGTAATGTTGTGTTGTAACTACTGTGTATAGCAGTTTGGGTACATTTTCCATAGGATGCTGTGATAAAATTTGTAAAACAGACGGCCTAAAAATACTCTTAAATGATGCAGGACTTCTTGAAATTTTTTTGAAGGAGGACGCCAAACAAAAATATTTTGTCTAAATACCCATAGCCCTTAAAAGCGAAGTCCACCTTTTGCAAAAAAAAATGTAATGCACCCATATTTGTAGACAAAAAATTACATATATCATATTCTGCAAATGAGCCTACAAAGTATTGCAGCTGTGTTCAGTGGACTGTGGGTGCAATGCACAGGCTCCTGCCAACTCTTCCTCCAGCTCTATGTCCATACTGAAGTAGGGACTTTCAGATAGAGAGATAATTTTATGATTGATAAGAGGTCCATAATAATTTTTTGCTTTTTTTTTTATTATTATTATAATTTTAATAATTTTGTATTGTTCTGTAGGTAGTAAACTGGGAGAACACGCTTCACGTTCCCCACCAGGTTATCCTGAGCCCAGAAGCAACAGATCTAATTACCAAGCTTTGTTGTGCAGCAGAGAACAGACTGGGGAGGAATGGAGCTGATGAAATAAAGGCTCACCCCTTCTTTAGTACCATGGACTTCTCTACTGACATTCGGCGGCAGCCAGCACCTTATGTCCCAAAAATCAGTCACCCGATGGACACTTCAAACTTTGATCCGGTGGATGAAGAAAGCCCCTGGAACGACAGTGGGGACAGCACAATGGCCTTGGACACATTCATGTCTCCCAACAACAAACACCCAGAACATGCCTTTTATGAGTTCACTTTCCGCAGGTTCTTTGATGACAATGGTTACCCATTCCGCTATCCTAAGCCATCTCGTGCAGAAGCGCTGCCCTCTGAAGAACTGCGGGAAGAAAGTAGGACACAATCTGGTGAAACGGAAAGCTGCCAGCCAGTCTACGTGTGAACTAAACCGACACATTTTAGAAAATGTTCATAGTATTATTTGCCAACAAGATCTTTCCATCAAAGACGTGGTAACTTTGCAAATTTCTGGGAAATAAATGCGACTGTGTCCTTATAAAATGCACAGGATTCTGAAGGAAGTTGTCACCATCTTGCCATTAAATATGACAGCATGGAGAAAAACATATGTATCTGAACAACTGGTGAACTTTGGATGTTCTTGGTACTTTTTTTGTACCTCACCATTTTGACCATCACATATAACCGTCTCACAAGGCCATTTCTTGACGTGAGCTGGGTATGTTTCGAAGGTCTCAGCAAATAACCAAAGATGATAAAGCCAGATGAAGGCTACAGTTTGTTTACTTTGTTCTCTGTATGCAAGCAACAAGATGTTACTCGGGGTAGTTGGACAACTCAGTTGGCCTGAACTGGCAGCAGAATATCATTTAGTGGGCATACTACCCCTTTACTTTTCATGTCTGCAGAGGAGGCACATTCTGTGTTGGAGAACTTAAACCTCCATCCTTTCCGCTTGCTGCATTCTGGCTTTTAAAATTATAAAAGGGTCCGCTCACTTCAATGTATTATTCCTATTTATCTTAACATCTATCCCATACTGTGACACACAATAGCCAGTATGGCAGTGGACTGCAGTGCAGATAAAGTGAAATCTGCTGGGATCCATAATTATCGGAAATGCTATTTTGTGGCCATTGAAGGAGCCTATCGTTCCACACAAAGTACATGCCATATATTTGTATTGTGCCTGTAAAACATCAGTTACTGACGACCTCAACAATAATCTATATATATATATATATATTTTTTAGAAAGAGCACTTATATATTTTCTAATACGTACGTTTATATATGTCTTTGCAGAATTTTAACATGACATAACATGCTGCTGTTTTTTTCTATTGTTTTCATATGAGGTATTTTATTTGATTTCTAAATTGGAAAGACCATAAGGCTTGCCAGGGTGGGGGGAGAGCAGTGTTTGGCAAAGGATGTTTATGGAAAGTGATTGCAGAAACTTTTAGTTTTTTTTTTTGTTTTTTGTTTTTATTCACTTGCCTGTTTCTGCCATATTAAGAGGACTTACAGGTAGGGTCAGTCTGAATTCAATCGTTTGAGCCTAAAGTGTATGAAAACCCTAATCAAGAACTTTATTGTATTTGCTCCCTTTTCCCATAAAAAGCATTGAATAATTATCCCTTAATATGTGCCAGTGCAGTACTGAAATCTCAATTTGTGTTATTAGCCCTGCACAGTTCACCTTTGTAAATTGCAGAACCACCTGCCACCTATGTTAAAGAGGTGGAAGGTGCTCCAAAACAGAAGTGAGCAGCCTATGGTGACAGTGCTACCCCTCCATAGATATAGAACAGTGAGTGAGGACTGTTATGCTAGGATAGGAAGTGTTACTGGCAGGATCACCAGGGGAAAAGCCTGAGAAAGGAAAACAAATGCAGGCACCACATATAAGGAGTATGAGTTGCAATATACGACATTTGTGTGCTTGGGTTTAGATACACTTTATGCCAGATCACGTTTGAATCAGTGATATTTGGCTGGATTTTGCTAATTGCTATATAACAGTCATTTGATACCCGCCTGTCATTCCCAACAGCAGACCTTTAGGCTCAGTTCACACTGCTGCGACTTGGGATGTGACATGTGAAATCCCATTTTAGTCAATGAGAGCTGTCTTAGTCCTTAGATTCACACCTATGCATTTTTTTAGTGCTTTTTGCATTTTGCAGATTTGCACTACAGTCCATTTAACATGGTTTCCTATGGAACACGTTCTGTAGTGAAAATCTGTAAAATGCAAAAAGCACACAAAATGCATAGGTGTGAATCAGGTCTTAATTAGCACTACTGAAGTCGCTCCAACTTTAGAAAAGGTTCCTGTACTACTTCAAGGCAACTTCTATCAGACTTGTGCCCATAGACTTTAATGGAAGTCGCCTCCAAGTCGGATCCTAATCTTAATTATTGTGATTTGGATCTGACATTACAGGAAAATTACCCAGGCATTCCCTGAAGTTTCTTCAAAGTCACGCCGAAGAAACCTGGCAAAGTAGCACTGTAAGTCGCACGATTTTCAGGTTGTGGCCGTGTGAACCGAGCTGTTAAAGGCCCCGGACTGGCGGAAAAAAAAAGATCAATCCCTTTAGATGCCAAATGCATCCCTAAGCCAATATGCAGGTTTGGGTTTGTTGGGAAGCTGGAACACTTGCTGGTCTCTTATATCTAATTGGAAGAGATCTATCCAGTAGATTTCCCAGCACCCAACCCAAATGCTCTTGCATTCTGTAACCATAGCTACCAATTATATGTCCAATTTAGGCAGGGTTCACACTATATGCAGAGCGGCTCACAGCAGGGGGTCCAGTGCGACCTTGTTTACCATTTCGGTGCAAAACAGGTCCGATTTTTTTTGCCTGAATTTGGACCTGAAACAGCCAAAGACGCACAGGACCCTTATGCAATGCAGACTGCGGCTGCCCCAGAGATGTGTGAACTGGCTCTATCGAGAGCCGGTCACACTCTCCTGTCATGTGGGGAAAACCTGCAACCAATTCGTATAAGTGTAAACCCAGCCTTATACTATGTCAACTGCTCCCAGAGGGTAAAAAAAAAAAAAAAAAAAAAGAGAGCCCCCTTTTCCTTAAAGAGGAAATATTTCTCCAAGTTGGGTGATCTGAAGAAAAAAAAATAGTTTGTAAATTGTAAGATAAAAAATGAATCTATATATAGATTTATATATATATATTTACTAAATCTGTTTGCACCTAAATAAAAGAACCCCCCTACATTGTATGAAAGGCCTATAACCCCACGACATGTGACATCACCTCTGTGCAATATTATTCCAATGATTATTTTGCTTTTATAAAGAAAAATAATTCCAAGGGTGTTGTGCCATTCATTTCTGCCTTCTCTCCACTCCTTGGCTGCTGCGTCTTTGCCTGAAAGGTTTAGTAGAACGTGTGAGGAATTGTCTGTGTGGTCTGTGAGGTGTTCCTGCCCGCACGTACGTCCACAGGCTGGTCCTGTGAGACCCTCTGTAAGCAGGAGAAAGAAAGGTGAAGTAGTCATTAGTGTAATAGTGGTGTGATTGCTTATCAAGAGACCGTCGCGAGGTTAGAGGAAGATGGCAGCTCTGCGGGGGCTTTACTAGAGAATGTTGATGTAAAGACTTGTATGATATTTTCTGTCAGTCTTTGTCTGTAATACTCTGTATATATCTACAAAGCTTTTTTTCCTGTCACATACTCACAAACTGGTAAGCCATTTTGTGAGTTGAGCCATAAACTTAAATGGCTTCTGGAACTTTGGCCAGATATCTGGTGCATTTTAGTAGCTGAATGAGTTTGGCCTTCCATTAATGTTGTGTTTGGCGTCTGCGCCATAAGTCTTCTTGCTGCCTAGAAGTTATTTGCATAGCTGATATCTGCTTGTTTATCACGCTTTGTCCATTTTTTTTCATATTCCTAATAAAAAGATTGTCGGATATTGTACACTATTTACCACAACGTGGCTGTCCTATTAAAGCCCAACTCCAGTCCAGCTCTGGTTTTGGAGAGGGAAGGGATAGATTCTTATTTACTGTCTGTGTCCTTATTGAAGAGATTTTCCCTAATTTCCTATCAGAGCAGGAAATGATGGTAAATCTCTTCAGTGGAGACTATATAAAAAAAGATTTTTCAGTAAATGGGTAAGAGGTAGAACCTCTGTAAGGTTGTTATTACAGTCTATGACAACTACACTCCTCATCTTTTAGGCCTCATTCACATGGAAGATGAGGGTTGGACACCACCAAATTCAGCATAGATTTGTGTGATGAGCTGCAGCGAGGAAGCCTGTACAAATCAATGACAGGCACCACATATAAAGTGGTTACATGTGGTTAGGACAGATGAGCGGCCCTGGCCCCTGTGCTTAATCTCATGTAGCCTGTCAGTGTGTGGTTACATGTGAACAGCCATGGCACCTGTCATTAATTTGTGCAGGCTTTTTGAATTGCTCACACCGTAGATCGCCACCGTTAATTTATGCCAATACTTGGAGATACAGCGGGTAAAATAATTATTGAACACGTCATCATATATTTCTAAAGGTGCTATTGACAAGCAAATTTCACCACATGTCGGTAACAACCCATGCAATTCATACATACAAAGAAAACCAATACAAATAAATTCAGAAATAAGTTATGTGCAAAAAAAAAAAATGGAATGACGCAGGGAAAAAGTATTGAACACGTGAAGAAAAAGTGGTGCAAAAAGGCATGAAAAGCCAAGACACCAGCTGTAATCAGTAATTAGAAAGCAATCCTACCCCTTGTCAGTGCAAAATAATACCAGCTGGTTCAGTCTCAACTGATGGCCTATAAAAAGGTGTCTCAATACCAAGGTGTCACAGAAGAAACATCTCATGATGGATAAAAGCAAAGAGCTCTCTTGAGACCTTTGCAACCTTATTGTTGCAAAACATACTGGTGGCATTGGTTGCAGAAGGATTTCTAAACTTCTGAATGTTCCAGTGAGCACTGTTGGGGCCATAATCCGGAAGTGAAAAGAACATTATATATCACCATAAACCGGCCACGATCAGATGCCTCTCACAAAATTTCTGACAGAGAAGTGAAAAGAATTATTAGATGAGTTGTCCAAGAGCCAAAGACCACTTGCGGAGAGCTTCAGAAAGACCTGGAAATAGCAGGTAATATTGTTTCAAAGAAAACAATAAGTAATGCACTCAACTGCCATGGCCTCTATGCCTGTATGCACGCTCACCGCACAAGACTCCATTGCTGAAAAAAAAGCATGTTGAAGCTTGTTTAAAGCTTGCCGCACAACATTTAGAAAAGCCTGTGAAATACTGGGAGAATATAGTCTGGTCAGATGAGACCAAAATTGAACTCTTTGGATGCCATCATACACAACATGTTTGGAGGTCAAATGGCACTGCAAATCACCAGTGAAGTTTGCAGGTAGGAACATCATAGTGTGGGGCTGTTTTTCAGCATACGGTACTGGCAAACTTCATATCATTGAAGGAAGGGTGAACAGAAAAATGTACCAAGACATTCTTGATAAAAATCTGCTGCCATCTACCAGGATGATGACGATGAAGCAAGGGTGGACATTTCAGCAAAACAATGATCCCAAACACAAAGCCAAGGAAACTCTTGGTTTCAAAGAAAGAAAATAAAGCTGCTAGAATGGCCCAGCCAATCACCTGACTTGAGTCCAATAGAAAATATATAGAAAGTATTAAATATCAGAGCTCATAGAAGAGGGCCACGGAACCTTCAAGATTTGTATGGAAGAATGGGCCAAAATCGCATCTGAGCAATACATGCAACTAGTGTCTCCACACAGGAGGCATCTTGAAGCTGTCATTCCCATCAAAAGATTTTGTACGAAGTATTAAGTTTCAGTTAGCGTGTTCAATACTTTTTCCCTGTCACATTCCATTTTTATTACACATAACTTCATTTCTGAACTTATTTGTTTTGGTTTCTTTGTATGTATGGATTGCATGGGTTGTTACCGATATGTGGTGAACGTTTCATGTCAATAGCACCTTTTAGAAATATATTTACCTAGAAAAATTGATGATGTGTTCAATACTTATTTTACCCACTGTAAATGGCACTAATTGGCCACATAAATGAGGCCTTACCCTGCTGTTACAGAGAGATATGAAGGGAGGGGGGATTTCCCCAATCCAGTCATGTTTAGCAGTCTTTACTCTTCTCAAGTCTATCAAAACTGGAAAAAAAAGGCTGACTGGAGGTGGGCTTTAATCGTGTGTCTCAGTATTTGCTCTAAACAAAGGAGTCCTAACCAAATCAATTATTAAATGTAGATTAAATCATTTATTGCATCGTGTCACGATGTAAAGTATTATTAAACCTTTAAAAGATGGAGCCAAAGCCTAGAACGCACAGAGGAGTACAAAATGTAGGTGTTTGTACACACACATGCAGTAAATAATATACTGGGGAGTGTTTCCTTGGTTAATTAGAATGCAATCATAAAGAAAAAACTTGGATAGTTTAATACTACTTTAGCCTGTAATAAAAAAAAAAGACACTTTAGCAAATTAGCAAGTTCATTACAGCCAGTCTTTTATTTTTCAGACAAAACATGGAATCTGAATGGATGACACCAGCTGTCTAATAAAGAGATAGCAGATGCCTTACTATGCTTAGAAGTAAGAAAAGTGACCATGGAGAGATCTTTTGTATTATAAGGAAAATATTCTAAAGTGGATTGAGAAATGTAAATCTCCTCTTGATGAATTCTCCATTAGTTTTACCAGAACAAAAATTGTTCACTACAATATTTGGAAGACAGGGATGCTTTAATTCCATAACATAATAAATCTAGTCTCAACAAAAACACTTATATGGAACCCCCCCCCCCCCCCCCCGTTTTAAAGTCACCGGTCCCTGATCCAGCAAAATATGGCTGACTGGTTGGCACAACCGCTTCTCAAAACCTTCCAGGCTACTCTAAACTCACAAACTCTCTGACCATCTGAGCGCTTCCCAGACCCCTGCAGCCTGCTCATTGGCTTCTAAATGTAATGGGATACCTTCTTGGCCAATAGCTCAGGGGGTGGCCTCACTGGCCACTAGGAAGGTGTGGGAGAGAGCAGGCCATAGTGCAACCTTACAAGCTCTGGTTGGAGTTAGTTTATTAGAACACCCGAGGTTTTGGGGCTCCTAGGTCCAAACTGAAGAGAGGGGGATGCTGCTATCCAGCAAGCCATTTACAAACGAGCACTGCGGCTACACGTTTAGGTCTCTTTTAGACAGGTGGCAGTGCTCACCACACTCTGAAAAGCAATCCATGGTGGTAGAGCAGTGGCAGACAATCATTCAGGAGGCACTACTGCCTGTTGTGTGTTTTTTTTTTTTTTTTTTTTTTTAATTGCTGAATTTTACATTGCGGGACTGTGGTTGCATTTCAGTCACATTGATCTCAATTGATGAGTTTCACAGGTGGTGCTGCCTGTCGAACACTGCACCCCAAGTTAAAATCGCCGGGGCCGCGAGGCAAAGCATCACAGCCGTAGCATATGTACAGCCCTGTCAGGCTGTAATGTTAGCATTCGGGTGTGCAGCAGAGGCTGGTAAAATTGTGACTTTGCCACCTGTTTTTTACTGCTCCCTGGCCACTCACTTGAAAAAGCCCTAAAGTTTTCACTAGTCAAGTCTCTTCTTCCAACGTGCTGTCCTGGCACACATGGACAGAGACCGGCCTAATTAATGTGAAATCAAATTACTGACCTGAATACAGCAAACCCAAATCCTGATCAGTTCCTAGAAGTTGCTACTCTTCATACATCTCTGATCTTTGCATTACTTTGTTGAATAAGCCCAAATGTTTCTAAAAAAAAAAAAAAATCTTACTGAAAACAACCAATCAGACTCTGTCTTTGATATAAACACAAAAAATAGATTGTTCTAGCCAAATGCAGTTCTTTAGAAAATTTTGATCATGATTATCACAAAGATAATATTTTCAAAGGTTAGTGGAAAAATTAAAATTCTTTGTTTTCAGCCAAGTACTACATTGTTGCTGTCCAATTATCTCTCCTGTAAATATCTAAAATGTATTTGAAGACACAAATATAACCCACAGCCACCCCACTACTATATGATGAACATGTGCAGCAATATCATGAAATGTCTGTGTTTTTACTCCATTATTATTTCATATACGTTGCTTTAGTATTTTGCCATATAATACCCTCTTAGATATTTAAGCAACACATATATTTGTGTATTTGTTTACAACTGGATGAGAGTTGTGCTTTGGTATATGTTGAGCTTGTGCTGTGACTTTGTACGATTCAGTATTACTGCTTTTTAATAATGCCAAACTCTGATTTGTCATTTACACCTATCTGACGACCTGTATTGTGGTAGTTTCTTTCTCAGGAACTCAATTTATCTGTTATTTATTGATATATCAACGCCTTTAAAAGCTTTTACTGGCACAGATTATTATGAAATAATAAAAATGTAACAAAACTTCTCCTGTGTAGTCTTTTGTACCTCCAATTAGATTTTAAAGAAAAATACAGTTAAGATTTTTTTTTACCGCACCACCTGCTGGTGAAATCGGATATTGTGAACTGACCCAAAGATAACCACAAGAGAATGGAAGGCAGAGGCGCTGGATTTAAACAGAGATCATTCGCATAGTCAAAATGTCTTTATGATAAAGTAAACTCTTTGTGGTCTCTCAACATTTCATCTAGTGCTTCTGTTTTTTTTTTCCTGTACTTAAGAAAATAATAGGATTTAGAGTTTATATCTGGTCAACCAAATAATGTAAGCAGCAACAATTCACTCATCCCACTGTTGTTCATTAGGGTGTTTGTGAGAACCTCTCTATTCATATGAAAATTACCTTTTGAAAAAAAAAAGGCAACCTATCCTGCTGCTCCTCCTGTGATTTCAGTATTATAAGTCACTGACCAGAGAATGGGGCAAGTAGAGTCAGAACCTCTGATTTCTTTTTCATACATCATGGGACACAGAGTCAGGCTAATATTCATTACCTGCTGGGTTATACTTCATCATTAGGTGAATGGAAAGGTCTTCAGACAGGAAGTGATCCCCTATATAACCCCTCCCATACAGGAAGCACAGTTTTTTACCAGTGTCTGCAAGGTGGATGGCACAGTTTGTTTGAGCTCTCTGAGCTCCAGGTCTCTAGTTCCACAAACGGTTCCAAAAATGAATCAAGGGATTGACTGATCAGATCCGTTTGACACAGGCTTTTATGCTTAGATAAATGGTACCCGAGCCTCTCAAAGAAGACTTAAGATCCTACAAAGTTTTGCCTGTAATGTGGCCTCCAGGAGCTGGACCCTGCGGAATGGAAATCCTGGACACTACAGCGCTAAGGCATTTCCTGCAGGGTGCTGTACAGGTCCACGGGAGTGGATCCTAAACATGAAAGAGTACCCAGTCCTTGAAGGTCCAAATGACAGGAACTTGCCGTGAATGGTGAAGATTGGGCCCTTAGCTTCTAAGTAGCCCTGCGCCTGGAAGGATAAGTGAAACCTCTTTATTTTATTATTTTGGGGTGTCCCAGTGATTTTAACAATCAGTCAAGCTAGCTAAAGGCTGAACACCTGTGTGCAGTGATCATACGGGGGACTTCTGGGCTAGCTGTGGGTGTTTGCAAAGTGTACCTTTTTTGCTTGTGTCTGGCTGTTTTTTACCTGTATGATGGTGCGCCAGTTCCCCTTGGTTCGACATGGCGCACGTGTGCACGAAGATTTGCGTCATACGCGAATACAGCCTCGCCCCCACTCGCCGGGACCCTGCACATGCGTGCGCACACATGCAAAGAACGTTACGGCGCACACCCAGCTTATTTAAGCTGTGCAGGCCAAGCATGTGGTGCATCCAGAAGGCAGCTGTGGGATACAGAGCAGGATCTGAACAGACACTTGCAGTGGTTAATTTTTCCTTACCCAGGTCACGTGAGTCACCAGGTGTTGCTTGGCAGGCTAAAGGTGCTTAGCAGGATTGTTTCACCATTGGTGAGCCCTATTAAAGGGTCTCCCATCTGAGGTCTTTTAACTACACCCAAGTACTCTTTGTTTGCAGGCATTGAATGTCTTCCAAAAAGAGGATTGGGACTAACAGCATAGGGAAGGGCATACCTATGTCATCAGTAGTTCCTGATGAACCTATCATATCCCTAGTGTTGTATCCCCTGAAAGACCAGAGGCTCACAGGCAATCTGAGCCACTGCGCTTATCTGGTATTGTGCCTACAGTCAACACTGCTGCTTCCCCCTTTATCACTAAGGATGAACTGTCCTCAGCCCTAGCCGGGTTAGAGCAAAGGATTGCCAGCATGATTGCCTCCATCCTGCAGGGTGGCAGGAAGCGTGACAGATCTCCTCCCCGGAGTCTCCTAGACTAGAGCAGGAATGGGTTGAGGATAGAGAAGAGCTGAAAGCACAGGATTTGGTGGAGTGCCTGGCAGATGAGTCTGCTTTCGAGCAATCTAGACAAGAAGATATCCAGTCGATGTCTGCCTCTCAGTCGCAAAGGCTTTTGATCCTGACTCTGACCGAAATGGTTCGTTCTGCCTTTGTTTCCTCTTGCAAAGGTGACTGAGCCCCCCTGGTCCTCTTTGGGATCTCTGAGACCTTTTCAGGTCACACAGATTTTCCTGATACACCCCCTGTTGGAACAGGCGGTGTATGCTGATTGGGAACATCCTGACAGGACTTTTTGCCTCCTAAAAGGTTTTCCCTTTTATATCCCATGGATGAAAGTTTGTTAAAAAATTAAGCAGGCCAGCCGTAGATGTCTCTTCCTTTAAACAAGAACTTAACTTGTCCGGTAGATAATGCACAGGGCTTGAAAGACCCTGTTGACAAGAAATTGGAATTATTATTAAAAGCTACCCTTTTCTTTGGCCAGTTCAGCTATTCAGCCAGCTGTTGCAGCAATTGGTATTTGCCAGTCCGTAAAGGATCAAGTCAAACGGCCTGATAGGCCTAACCAGGAGGATGATCTGCCTGAAAGTAAGACAGATATTCCTCGAGCGCTGTGTTTTGCTGTTGATGCTTTAAAGCAGGGGTCTCAAACTGGTGGCCCTCCAGCTGTTGCGGAACTACAAGTCCCATCGTGCCTCTGCCTGAGGGAGTCATGCTTGTAACTGTCAGCCTTGCAATGCCTCATGGGACTTGTAGTTTTGCAACAGCTGGAGGGCCACCAGTTTGAGACCCCTGCTTTAAAGGATTCAATACAGCAGGTTTCTAGTCTGGCTCTCATCTGTACATATACGGCGACTTTTATGGCTTAAGAACTGGTCAGCCAAGCTTCCTTGTAAAAAGTTATTGGCAGCAGGGCCGGTGCTACCACTAGGTGAAGTAGGCAGCCGCCTAGGGCGCAGCCATGGCCTGTGTCTGTCTCTATCTCCAGGTGTGTGTGAGCTGGCCCCTGTTCAGTGCTGTCCGCTGTCCCGGAAAAACATCTACTGCGTGCCGTCAATGTCCCGCTGATCACCCACTGTCAGTGTCACATCTCTTCACACAGCACCGCTCCGGGACTCCTTTGTTCCAGCGTGTCCCTCTGCTGCGGCGCTGTGTGTCTTTGTGTGCAGCGGAGGGGCGGGGCTCGGTGGAGATAGGAGCATCGAGAGGTGCAGCATCTGTTAGCTGACCTCCCAGCCAGCGGGGACACCATGGAGCGGCTGGATGGCGGCGCTGGCAGGGAACACCTTATCAATATTGCCCGCCCAGCACTGTGGAGATCCCTGGTGTGATGGTCGCTGGAGTGCAGAGGTAAGGAGGAGGATGGATCCTCCTCATCTACATCGAGAAGTGTGTTGGGGGATGGGGGGAGGTGAGTAATGCAGGAAATAGGAGTCAGGTGAGCCAGTGTAAGTTTCAGGTAGGTAGGTCAGTATATGTGTCAGGTAGGTGGGTCAGTGTATGTGTCAGGTAGGTGGGTCAGTGTATGTGTCAGGTAGGTGGGTCAGTGTATGTGTCAGGTGGGTGGGTCAGTGTATGTGTCAGGTGGGTGGGTCAGTGTATGTGTCAGGTGGGTAGGTCAGTGTATGTGTCAGGTGGGTAGGTCAGTGTATGTGTCAGGTGGGTAGGTCAGTGTATGTGTCAGGTGGGTAGGTCAGTGTATGTGTCAGGTAGGTGGGTCAGGGTATGTGTCAGGTAGGTGGGTCAGTGTATGTGTCAGGTAGGTGGGTCAGGGTATATGTCAGGTAGGTAGGTCAGTGTATGTGTCAGGTGGGTCAGTGTATGTGTCAGGTAGGTGGGTCAGTGTATGGGTCAGGTAGGTCACATGTTACAAGGGCAGGGCAAAGGGGGTGGAGTCAGGGGTGGAGCCAAGGGGGCGGCAAAATGAGGTTTCGCCTAGGGTGTCAAAAATCCTTGCACCAGTCCTGATTGGCAGGTTTCCCATTTCAGGGGGAACGTTTATTCGGTGTTCACAAATATATGAAAAAGATTTCCAGAGGGAACAGTTCTCTACTTCCTTAGAAGAAAAGCACCAAACGTCCCTCGTTTAAAAACCTAGAGACTGCTTCCTCAAATGTCTCAGTGTCAGGGCAGTTCAGCCACCAACAGGGTGCTAGGGCCAGCGGCAAGCCGCAAGGCCAGGGGCAGAAAAAGCTCTGGGTCCAAAATTCTTCTAAACCCAACACCAAGCTCTCCTTTTTGAGGGGACGCGCTCACTTCATCAGGTGGGGGGAAGGCTGCTGCACTTTCCTGACATTTGGAAAACAACAATTCAGGACGAGTGGGTCACCTCAATTATATCTCGTGGTTACAAGCTGGAGTTATGGGGGTGCCCCCTCAGAGGTTTCTAAGATCCAGCGTTCCCTCGGATCTCCAAAAAGAAACTTATTGCTTCAGGCACTACATCATCTAGTGCATCAAGGAGTGATTGTAGAGGTTGTTACCTGAAAGGGGCACAGGGTTTTACTCAAACCTGTTTACAGTTCAGAAACCAAACTGGGACACAAGACCCATTCTGGACCTAAGGTCCCTGAACAAGTGTCTATTGATACAATCCTTTCGGATGGAGTCTGTCCACTCAGTAGTAACCTCACTCCAGAGGGGAGGCTTTTTAGCCTCCATCGATATAAAGGATGTGTACTTACACGTACCTATCTTTCAGCCTCATCAGAGGTTCCTAAGTTTTGCAGTAGAGGAACGTCATTTTCAGTTCGTGGCTCTACCCTTCGGGCTTGCTACAGCTCCCTGGGTGTTCACAAAGGTCCTAGCACCAGTACTGGGTCTTTTAAGGGCCCAAGGGATCCTGGTGCTCGGGTATCTGAATGACCTCCTGCTCAGAGATCACTCAGTACAGGCTGTAGAACAGAGCATAATATACACAGTGAGGTATTTGAAAAGCTTAGGCTGGATCATAAATACCGAAAAGTCAGCCTTGAGACCAGCTCAAAGTCTAAAATATTTAGGTCTGATTCTAAACAAGGTCCAAGCATGAGTATTCTTGCCACCCATAAGGATCTGTACCCTGAAGGATCAGGTGCGTCAGATAAGGGGCACCAGACAACCCTCCATTCGGCTCTGTATGAGTCTTATAGGGAGGATGGTATCCTCCTTCGAGGCAGTGCCCTATGCCCAGTTCCATTCCAGGCCTTTACAACAAGACATCTTGTTGGCTTGGAACAGAGGAAGAAAAGCCCTGGATTATCCAATGTGCTTATCTCCTCAGGCATGCTTAAGCCTAAACTGGTGTTTGCAGGATCAGAACCTGCGAAAGGGAAAACCTTTCTCCCAGTAACTTGGAGAGTACTGACTACAGATGCCAGTCTCTTAGGCTGGGGAGCGACCCTAGGTGGGCTCACAGCCCAGGGGAAATGGTCAGGGACAGAGCAGACCCTGCCCATCAACGTTCCAGAATTACGGGCACTACGTCTGGCCCTAAGATCCTGAATGGTGGAGCTTCAGGACTTCCCCATCAGGGTTCAGTCCGACAATGCCACGGCAGTGGCCTATATAAACCACGAGGCGGTGCCAGGAGTCGTTCAGCTCTGAAAGAGGTGAACTACATACTAGCCTGGGCAGAGGGACATGTGCCAATGATATCGGCAGTCCATATCCCGGGAATAGAGAACTGGAAGGCAGATTATCTCAGCCGCCAGCAGATCTGCCCGGGGGAATGGTCCCTACACCTAGTGGTGTTCCAGGAAATTTGCCAACGTTGGGCATGACCAGAGGTCGACCTACTGCCATCCAGGTTCAACAACAAGCTACAGCAGTTTGTGTCTCGAACAAGAGATCCTCTGGCAATTGGAGCTGATGCTCTGATAGTTCCATGGAGCCAGTACTCCCTGGTTTATGCTTTCCCTCCGATCCCTCTCCTTCCACATTTGTTGCGCAGGATTCGGGGAGAGGGGATTCCATTCATTCTGGTGGCACCTGCCTGGCCCTGGTTCCCGGGGATTGTGAGACTGACAATAGACGGGCCATGGACGCTTCCACGTCACCCTGATTTACTGTCTCAAGGTGCTATATTCCACCCCAATTTACAGTCTCTAAATTTGACGGCATGGCTATTGAAGCCAGGGTGTTAAAGGACCGTGGCATCTCAGGACCAGTGGTGTCTACTCTAGTGAATGCTAGAAAAGCTATCACTAGGAAGATTTATCATAAGGTCTGGAAGACTTATATTGCTTGGTGTGAAGCCAGAAAAATGTCATCCTCGGAAATAGGTGATTGGGAGAATTCTCTTTTCTACAGTCAGCTGTGGAAATCAAATTGGCTTTGAGTACAATCAGAGGTCAAATTTCAGCCTTATCAGTATTCTTCCAAAGGCCTTTAGCCTCCCATTCACTGATCCAAACCTTTATGCAAGGGGCAACTTGCTTGCTTCCCCCCATTAGGTCACCTAGGTGTCCTTGGGACTTGAACTTGGTGCTGTCTGTGTTACAGAAACAACCATTTGAACCTATTAAGGAAATTCCATTAGACTTGCTGTCACGCATGCTAGCCTTCCTGATGGCTATCACCTCGGCTAGAAGGGTGTCGGAGTTGGCGGCCCTTTCATGCAGGGAACCATACTTGATCCTTCACCATGACAGAGTTGTGTTACGACCTGTTCCATCCTCTTTGCCAAAAGTGGTGTCGGCCTTTCATTTAAATCAGGACATTATTTTGACTTCTTTTTTCTCTCAGCCTTGTTTGGCGGAAGAGAGACGACTGCATTCTTTGGACATTGTCTGGGCAGTCAAGGTTTTATTGATCCGAGGATCAGACTCTTTTTTTTTTTTTTTTGTTTTACCAAAAGGACCCAAGAAGAGGCAGGCAGCTTCCAAAGTTTCCATTGCCAATCAGGTCTGTCAATTGATAATTCAGGCCTACTATCTGAAACATAAAGCTCCTCTCTTTAGGGTGAGAGCTCATTCTACCAGGGGTATAGCAACCTCCCGGGCTTTTCGCCATCAGGTATCTGTGGCTCAGATTTGTAATGCTGCTACCTTCAGTGCATACGTTCACAAAATGCTATCAAGTGAATGTTCGAGCTGCCGAGGATTCGGCTTTCGGCTGCAATGTACTGCAGGCCTCCATATAAGTTCTGATGGCTATTGTTTGGCAGGGTGTCTCCCTCCCCTCAAGGCTATTGCTCTGGGACGTCCCAGCAGGTAATGAATATTAGCCTGACTCTGTGTCCCATGATGTACTCAAAGAAAAGGATGTTACAGGTAAGTATGACATAAAAATCCTATTTTTCATATTTGTTCTGGATCAGAACATTGCCAGTATTAAAAGAGAAGATATATCGTCTTTCAGAATTATAAGTGTGGATGCCATTAGTTATGTTTCCTATCATACAGATGCCCCTTATTTATTTTATTTATTTATGGTACTTATATAGCTCCATCAATTTACGCAGCGCTTTACATATACATTGTACATTCACATCGGTCCCTCAAGGAGCTTACACTCTAAGGACAATTTAGGATCCAATTAACCTATCAGCATGTCTTTGGAGTGCCCCTTCATTTTTTCAGAGTACAGCTATTCTTTATGCTGTACCCTAGTAGATTGTACGGTCACTTTCAGCACTTATACAACTTCAGAGATTCTGTGGAGACTAATTACCTACATAGATGTTTTTGGACTGTGAGAGGAACCCCACACAAAAACAGGACACCTACATGAAATTCATGCAGTTCGTGTCCATGGGGCATATTGAGCATAGGATTCAGTACTCAGTGCTGACTACTAGGAGTCACCAGACCACCCAAAACAGACTCTAGAAACTGCTATCTGACCAAATACTTAAAACTGTGCTATTGGTTTCGCAGGGTGGATACATAAGTATTGTTAGGCTCCATGCACACTGGAGCTCATAAACAGACGTTTTTTGGATTTTGGGCGTTTCTTTTAAAATCCCATTAATTCCACTCTGTCATCCTATGTGTCCATGCACACATGGACGTTTTTGGACATTTATCAGCAGTGGAGTTTATGGGCTGTTTTCTGAATGCCATAAAATCGTATTCAAGAGCAGTACTGGAAACGCCAGACACCGGTAAAAGGTGTTAAACGAGGGTTAACGCTGTAAAAAGAGCGTTAAGCCTTGTTCGGTGTTTCTCTGCCTCTATTCAAAATCAATGGTTCCCTATGGCAGCCCATTGATTTGAATAGAAGTCGCACCAAAAGTCGGATCATCATGATCCGACTTGCGGTGCGACTTGTGTGCTGAGAATAAAGGGGGAACCCCGCCAAAATGAAAAAAATATTGGCGTGGGGTTCCCCCCCTTGGACAATACCAGGCCCTTCAATCTGGTATGGATTTTAAAGGGAACCCCCTTCACTGAAAAAACAGCGTGGGGGTCCCCCCAAAATCCATACCAAACCCTTATGTGAGCACGCAGCCCGGCCGGTCAGGAACGTGGGTGGGGACGAGCGAGTTCCCCCCTGAACCATACCAGGCCGCATGCCCTCAACATGGGGGTTGGTGCTTTGGGGCGGGGGGGCGCTGCCCCCCCAAAGCACCTTGTCCATATGTTAATGAGGACAAGGGCCTCTTCCCGACAACCCTGGCCATTGGTTGTCGGGGACTGCGAGCGGGGGGCTTATCGGAATCCGGGAGCGCCCTTTAATAAGGGGGCCCCCAGATCCCGGCCCCCCACCCTACTATGTGAATGAGTATGGAGTACATTGTACCCCTACCCATTCACCTGGGAAAAGTGTCAAAAAATAAAACACACTACACAGGTTTTTAAAGTAGTTTATTAGGCAGTTCTGGGGGGTCTCTTCCAACTTCAGGGGTCTCTTCCTTCTTCGGCCTCTTCTCCCGATCTCCGGTTCTTCTGCCGGGCTCATCCGCTAACTTCTGCTCTTTTGCCCGCTCTTTTGCTAGTGGTGGCCCGGTCCACTCCATCGTTTTCTTCCCTCTGCTCTTCTTCCGATGTTGACACGACACTCTCTCCCGCTATAATGCGAGGTGCGCAACAACTTGTATTGGCATGGGGAGTGGTCACCTGGTGATGTCATCAGGTGACCCCGCCCCTTATGACGTCACCATCCCATCATGCCCCCGGAGAGCGCGGAGAAGAAGGAAGAGACCCCCGAAGTCGGAAGAGACACCCGAAACTGCCTAATAAACTACTTTAAAAACCTGTGTAGTGTGTTTTATTTTTTTACACTTTTCCCAGGTGAATGGGTAGGGGTACGATGTACCCCATACTCATTCACATAGGGTGGGGGGCTGGGTTCTGGGGGCCCCCTTATTAAAGGGGGCTCCCGGATTCCGATAAGCTCCCTGCCCGCAGACCCCCGACAACCAACGGCCAGGGTTGTTGGGAAGAGGCCCTTGTCATCAACATGGGGAGCTTTGGGTGCAGCGCCCCCCCGCCCCAAAGCACCAACCCCCCCATGTTGAGGGCATGCAGCCTGGTACAGTTCAGGAGAAGGGGCACCCCTTTCCTGACCGGCCGGGCTGCGTGCTCGGATAAGGGTTTGGTATGGATTTGGGGGGGGGGGGCGCCCACGTTGTTTTTTCGGCGAAGGGGGTTCCCCTTAAAATCCATACCAGACCGAAGGGCCTGGTACTGTCTGAGGGGGGGATCCCCAATTTTTTTTTCATTTTGGCGGGATTCCCCCTTCATCCTCAGCACACAAGTCACACCGCAAGTCGGATCATGATGATCTGACTTCTGGTGCGACTTCTATTCAAATCAATGGGCTCCCATAAGGAACCATTGATTTTGAATAGAGGCAGAGAAACGCGGTTAAAAGCTGGCGCCTCTAAACGTGCATTAACGGCAATGCAAAGCGCTGATAAAATCGCGTTTTTAAAGCAGCGTTTTCCTGCCAGCAATCCGACGTTCAGAACGGCCGTTTATGAGCTCCAGCATGCATGGAGCCTAATAGATAACATGCTTTTTTTTTTTTTTTTTTTTTTTAAGAAAGCTGTTCCAGGCTCCCTCTTGATACTCTTTAAATGCCTAGGCATCTAGTCACATGATTACTATGGTTGGTCTCCTTACATCAGCTTCTATTTTGCTGTAACTTTAAACAAACAATACCCAGCGCTCACAGTGAATGTTAGAAAATTGAATAAATTATATGTAAAAATATATCAATGAAATGAACACTAAGAGGACTAAGGAGATCTGCTAAGGATTAAAACCAGGAAAGTGGCTTATAGCACATAAGTCATATCCTATAAAACCAGAAAATAGTCTTAAAGCTCACAGGTCCACATGCTGTATGGTAAGGTTCACAAATAGGTGGCTCAGATGGGCAGATGGATGATTCTTGAGCTAATAAGGGGCAAAGAAAGTTATCCACAATCTGTAGCTCACAGGCACCTCGGGTCAGGGAAGAATCCAAAACCAGCATGCAAAAGAAACAAATCCAGAGCGCAGGATTAGTGAAACATCGTAACATTTATTTCCAACCATACTTACATTTAAAAACAAAGATGTGCAATTTCCAGTAAAGAGGAAGATGTCATCTGTAAACCATGGGAGATAGTACCCACTATACAAGGAGAAGGAACAGGGCAGCAGCTGGGAGAGCAGTAGCTGGGACATGTGCAACTGTACCCCCCGAGATGCTGAGCTTAAATGTCTAACGGTCGTTCTCTGAGCTGGGTCAAAACAGGGAGGTGAGCGGCTACTATGTGTACCAGAGCCCCTCCCTTTTCAAGCCATTTGAACACATAGTTTTGATGGTAAATATTAGGGTAAATATGAGCCACAGCTGCCAATTGCGGCAACTTTTTGTTGCCCCTCTAGAGCAGCCTTTTTTAACCAGGGTGCCTAGCGATTTCTTCAGGGGGGCCTTTCAAAATGCCTAAAAATGTATCAAAGATTGTATACAAGCCAGTAGGTGGATCAAGCTTGCCTTTTAGTTGCACAAAGCCACAGGTTTTCATTATGCACAATTTTGACTTTCTAGACACTGGCATCCTAACAACCAATGACGTCATCAGTTAATAAAGAGGATGTCTGTTGCCTCCACAGCATTTTTGTTTGACCCTCCTCTGCCAGAAACATTGGAATACTAGTCTAAACCAGTGTGCAAAAGTGTATTTGCTTTGGAAGAATAAATCACCTCTAACGTTGGGTGTCCCACTTGTGTGGATGTTGCTGCATTGTGTAAAGCTATTAGAATAGTTTTTTAAATTTTAGAATGGGGTGCCTTGAGACTGTCCATAACTTTAAAGGGTGCCTTGACTGAAAAAAGGTTGAGAAACACCGCTCTAGAGTGTCACTGAGTTAACTAGGGGCAAAATAATACTGGGAGTATGCTATAGGCCCCCTAACCAGAGGGAGGAAGGGGAGACAGATCTCCTATCACAATTTGGATTAGCAGCAAGGATGAGAAGTGTTATCATAATGGGGGATTTTAACTATCCAGACATAGACTGGGCGGAGGGATCCGCGCATTCATCTAAGGCTCGCCAGTTCCTAAATGTCTTGCAGGACAATTTTTTGGGTCAGATGGTAGACGCACCAACTAGAAATAAAGCATTACTGGATCTACCTATTGCCAACAATACAGACCTGATCACAGATGTGGAAATACAGGGCAATTTAGGTAACAGGGATCACAGGTCAATTGGCTTCAGTATAAATCACACAAATAGGAAACATAAGGAAAATACAAAGATGGTGAATTTCAAAAGAGCCAACTTCCCTAAACTACAAACCTTGCTAGAAGGCATAATTTGGGATAAAATCTTAGGAACAAAGAACACGGAGGAGAGATGGGTTTTCTTTAAGAGCATATTAAATAAGGACATTAGCCAATGCATCCTATTGGGTAATAAATTTAGCAAACAAAAGTCCTGGATGGCTTAACTCCAATGTAAAAATGCATATAAAAGCAAAGGAGAAGGCCTTCAAAAAATGCAAGCATTCAGACTTTATAAAGAATGCAACAAGAAATGTAAGGGTGCAATAAGGACGGCTAAGCTAGAACATGAAAGACACATAACGAAGGAGAGCAAAAAAAATCCCAAGAAATTCTTTAAGTATGAAAATAGTAAAAAAGGGAGGACAGACCAAATTGGCCCCATAAAGAATGAGGAAGGACATCTGGTTACAAAGGATGGGGAGATAACAAAGGTATTGAATTTATTAGTCTCCTCAGTCTTCACGAGGGAATTGGGGGGGCTTCAGTAACCAAAACTGCAGTGTTTATCCGCATGACACATCACAGGAAGCACCTCCATGCTTAACATAGGACAGAATTAAAATTAGACTTGGGAAACTTAACATTAATAAATCACCGGGACCAGATGGCTTGCACCCGAGGGTACTTAGGGAACTCAGTCAATTAAGTTGGCTAGTGGGGTCCCCCAGGGTTCTGTGCTGGGACCAGTCCTGTTTAATTCGTTCATAAACGACCTGGAGGATGGGGTAAACAGTTCAACCTATGTATTTGCGGACGATACTAAGCTAAGCAGGGCAATAACTTCTCCTCAGGATGTGGAAACCTTGCAAAAAGATCTGAACAAATTAATGGGGTGGGAAACTACCACAAATGAGGTTCAATGTAGAAAAATGTAAAATAATGCATTTGGGTGGACAAAAAAAATATGAATGCAATCTATACACTGGGGCGAGAACCTCTGGGGGAATCTAGGATGCAAAAGGACCTGGGGGTCCTAGTAGATGATAGGCTTAGCAATGGCATGCAATGCCAAGCTGCTGCTAGCAAAGCAAACAGAATATTGGCATGCATTAAAAAGGGGATCAACTCCAGAGATAAAACGATAATTCTCCCGCTCTACAAGACTCTGGTCCGGCCGCACCTAGAGTATGCTGTCCAGTTCTGGGCACCAGTCCTCAGGAAGGATGTACTGGAAATGGAGCGAGTACAAAGAAGGGCAACAAAGCTAATAAAGGATCTGGGGGATATTAGTTATGAGGAAAGGTTGCGAGCACTGAACTTATTCTCTCGGGAGAAGAGACGCTTGAGAGGGGATATGGTTTCAATATACAAATACCATACTAGTGACCCCACAATAAGGATAAAACTTTTTCACAGAAGGGAGTTTAACAAGACTCGTGGTCACTCATTAAAATTAGAAGAAAAGAGATTTAACCTTAAACTACGTAGAGGTTTCTTTACTGTAAGAGCGGCAAGGATGTGGAATTCCCTTCCACAGGCGGTAGTCTCAGTGGGGGGGCATTGATAGTTTCAAGAAACTATTAGATAAGCACCTGAACGACCGCAACATACAGGGATATACAATGTAGTACTGACCTTTAATCACACACATATGTTGGACTTGATGGACTTGTGTCTTTTTTCAATCTCACCTACTATGTAACTATACCAAATCAAGGAGTTTGAGCGATGCATTGAAAGGTTGTTGGATAAATTTTATTGTGCTCAGCAAACACGCCCTTATTGCCAATTATTCTAAAAACATCTATATTTCCATATGACAGGGTTTCACAACCTGACAACTAACATATTTTTGAACAGAATGAAATTGGGGTTTGTTGGAGACCAAATATGATATTAAAACATATATCACTTAGGAGGTTTAATGTTTTACTAAGACTCCTGGACTTTGTAATATAGGTGTTTTTGGTGTCTAACTGGTTTAGTATTTTCCCATACATTAATGTAACCATATTTTATGAAGGCAACTCCATCACAGTAAAAACTATGGAGATTGTATGAAACTGTATCTCGCATTATATAGACACTCAAGAGTTTTTAGATCGCCTATCCACATAAAGTACTGTATTTTAACGACATGGCTGTGACAAGGGCGATGAGAAAACATCCCCCTCTAAAGCTTCAGCTTACCCTATCCTCCCATTTCCCTTGTCTTCATACCTCCTTCTATATATCAATACCCCTGCTATTTGGCTCACACAATTTACAATACCATTACTACAGAATGATTCCAAGTACCTACATCCAAAAGATGCCGGCTGACCCACTCATTCATACACAATGAGAAATTCTGTTATTCAATGTTATCCAATATTGTCTTCCGTTATCCAAATTTGTGTATATGTCTTTACAACAGATATATTTTATTTTGGTATAACGGGTGACCACCATATCCCTAAACTGCAATATCAAAATCAAATACTTTTGCTTTAGTATTGGGACTTTTAAGGTGACAATTTAGTACATAAAACCATACAGCGGGTAAAATAAGTATTGAACACGTTACCATTTTTCTAGGTAAATATATTTCTAAGTGTGCTATTGACATGAAATTTTCACCACATGTCTGTAACAACCCATGCAATCCATACATACAAAGAAGCCAAAACAAATGAGTTCAGAAATTAAGTTATATGTAATAAAATGGAATACCACAGGGAAAAAGTATTGAACACATGAAGAAAGGGAGGTGCAAAAAGGCATGAAAAGCCAAGACACCAGCTGAATTCTATCAGTAATTAGAAAGCAATTCTGTCACTTGTCAGTGCAAATTAATATAAGCTTTTTCATTCTTAACTGATGGCCTAAGGTGTCCCACTACCAAGGTGTCACACAAGAAACATCTCATGATAGGTGCTGCGAGTGCACGTGGACTGTGAGTACACGAGTGCTGCGAGTGCACATGGGCTGTATTGTTGAGTATTAGCGTCAGGAAGCTAGTTGTTAGTTCATTTTGGACAGGGTATAATCCCCAATCCTCAATAAATTAGTAGGTACAATGACCGGTAGGTGTGGAGATGCGACTCGGTGTACATCTTGTGGTATGTATGCGTTCCTTGATCATCTGGTCAAGGGCGAATACTGCTGTAAAAAATATAAACATGTTGTTTCCCTGGAAGCCCAGGTTCTAAATTTAGGGAAGCAACTGTCAGCACTGAGAAGATCCTCCATACTAAAGGAGAGCTGGGAACGTACCCAGCAGGTGCTGGCAGGGGCAAGCACAGAGGTGGGTGGAGACAAAGAGGTGCAGGCACTAGAAAAGGTTAGATGGGTGACAGTCAGGAAGGGTAGAGGGGAAAGTGCCAGGCAGGCCGATCCTGGGTTGGAACAGCCCAATATGTACGCCCCTTTGAGTGACATTGGTGAAACCAGTCAGGGACCAGAACTGCTGGAGCTGAGGGACTCCCCTAGCTGCCAGGGGAAGAACTCCTCCAGTGAGAGTGGGGGGGGGGCAAGGGAAAGGAAAGACAGATTCTGGTGGTAAGGGACTCAATTCTTAGAAGGACGGAGAGGGCGATCTGTGACATAGACCTGAAGCACCGAACTGTATGCTGTCTACCGGGCTCTCGGGTTTAGCACATCACGGATCTGGTGGACAGATTACTGGGAGGGGCTGGGGAAGACCCAGTTGTCATGGTGCATGTTGGCACCAATGACAAAGTCAGAGGCAAATGGAGTGTCCTAAAAAACGATTTTAGGGACTTAGGAGCTAAGTTGAGGAAAAGGACCTTCAAGGTAGTATTCTCAGAAATACTACTGGTACCTTGAGCCACACCAAAAAAGGCTCAGGGAGATTAGGGAAGTAAACAAATGGCTGAGGAGCTGATGTAGTAACACTTCTCAGTCGGTCACCAGTTCTATAGAAGGGACGGACTGCACCTAAATGAGGAGGGTGCAGATCTGCTGGAAGTGAAGATGGCCAAAAAATTAGAGGGGCTTTTAAACTAGGCGATGGGGGGGAGGGTCCAGAGGTAGAGATAGTCAGTGCGGAACATATTCCAGAGTGTAGTATTGGGGGCATTAGTGGTAGGTTGACTAAAGCACATAAACCCAAGGTAAGTATAGTAACAAGTCCTATTCGCAACCTCGGAAACACCCAATAAGACAGTATGCGACCGGTCTAAACTACGCGGCATGTTCACCAATGCCAGGAGCCTGGCGGACAAAATGGGAGAACTAGCGATACTGAATTTCGATTTTGTGGGAATTTCAGAGACCTGGTTCAACAGCTTTCATGATTGGCTGACAACCATTCAAGGGTATTCCCTTTATCAGAGGGATAGGGAGGGTAAAAAAGGGGCAGAGGTATGCCTGTATATCAAGAATAATGTACAAGTGAATGTGAGAGATGACATCACTAGGGGAGCTAGGGAGGTGGTGGAATCCTTAGAGCTCCAAAGGGATGAAACTAAGGGGAAAGTAATACTGGGAGTATGCTATAGGCCCCCTAATCTGAGGGAGGAGGGGGAGACGGACCTCCCATCACAAATTGGATTAGCGGTAAGGATGGGAGGTGTCATCATAATTTTTATTATCCAGACATAGACTGGGCGGAAGAAACCGCGCATTCGTCTAAGGCTCGCCAGTTTCTAAATGTCTTGCAGGACAATTTCATGGGTCAGGGACCAATCCTATTTCATGTATTCATAAACGACCTGGAGGATGGGGTGAACAGCTCAATCTCTGTATTTGCAGACGATACTAAGCTAAGCAGGGCAATAACTTCTCCGCAGGATGTGGAAACCTTGCAAGTAGATCTGAACAAATTAATGGGGTGGGCAACTACATGGCAAATTAGGTTTAATGTGGAAAAATGTAAAATAATGCATTTGGGTGGCAAAAATGTGAATGCAATCAACTCACTGGGGGGAGAACCACTGGGGGGAATCAAGGATGGAAAAGGACCTGGAGGTCATAGTAGATGATAGGCTCCGCAATGGCATGCAATGCCAAGCTGCTGCTCACAAAGCAAACAGAATATTGGCATGCATTAACCACTTCAGCCCCGGAAGGATTTACCCCCTTCCTGACCAAGCCCTTTTTTGCGATATGGCACTGCGTTGCTTTAACTGACAATTGCGCGGTCATGCGGAGTTGTACCCTAACAAAATCGACGTCCTTTTTTTCCCCACAAATAGAGCTTTCTTTTGGTGGTATTTGATCATCTCTTTTTGATGAGCGAACATTTTGAAAAAAAAAAGCAATATTTTTTACTTTTTGGTATAGTAAATATCCCAAAATATATATATAAAAAACAAATTTCTTCCCCAGTTTAGGCCGAAATGTATTCTTCTACATATTTTTGGTAAATAAAAAAATCGTAATAAGATTTCTAAACTTCTGAGTGTTCCAGTGATCACTGTTGGGGCCATAATCTGGAAGTGGAAAGAACATTATTTCACCATAAACTGGCCACGACTAGGTGCTTCTCACAAGACAGAGAAGTGAAAAGAATTGTATATATAATCACAGTTGTACTTTATTTACAAATTTTTTTTAGCAATTTATAGTATACACTATTACATTTTCTAATCAGCCAATCACGTGGCAGCAGAGCGATGCATAAAATCATGCAGATACGGGTTAATAACTGGAGAAAAAAATGTGATCTCATTGATTTTGACTGTGACTTGATTGTTGAAGCCTGATGGCTAATTTTAGTATCTCTGTAACCGCTGATGGTATTTGTAGTTCCAAAACAGCTGAAGGGTTACAGGTTGAGCATACATGCTCTAGAGTTTACTAAAATGGTGCAAAAAAAAAAACTAAAATCATCCAATGAGGGGCAGTTCTGCAGATGGAAATACCTTCTTAACGGGGGGCGCATGCGCAGAGTCTAACGGGGCGGTCATGCACTGCTAGAGCTCCGCATTGCTGAGGAGAAAAGCAGCAGTTAAGGCGGAGACTGCAAGTCAATAAGGTACTATCAGGAACCATGAATCAGACCGAGACAGAAGTAAAGTTAAATCACACTTGTTTATTAATAATAATAATAATAAGGTAAGCCCAAGTGCATGGGTTCATCTTCACTGACCGACTCGGTACCAGGAGGCATGAGAGGTGAGGGAGGCACGGGTGGGACTGTAAAGCTCGGAGGCGAACGTACAGGAGGCTTCCGCAAGCGCTCCTTAAAAGAGAGTCCTTCTCTGAGTGTGGAGTTAATGAGGATGGCAAACGTGATCAACCTCTCCAGCTCAGTGGGTATATCTCGGGCTGCTATCTCATCCTTGATGGAATCCGAGAGAAAAGGCAGCCACAAGGGTCTCATTGTTCCAAGCAACCTCTGCTGCCAGAGTACGGAATTCAATGGCGTAGTCCACAACAGTTCTCGTACTCTGATGGACATGAGGCACTTGGCAGTAGAAGCGGAGCGTGCGGGAACATCAAATACCTTTTTAAAGGAGGCCACAAAGTCAGGGAAACTCAAGACAACAGGTTTTTGCGTCTCCCATAGTGGGTTTGCCCAGGCCAAGGCTCTCTCAGAAAGCAAAGATATCACGAAACCTACTTTGCTTCTGTCCGTGGGAAATGCCTGGGGTAGCATCTCAAAGTAAATCTCAACCTGGTTGAGAAACCCTCTGCATTTAACCGGATCCCCCCAAATTGCTGGGGAAGCGGAGCGGAACCAGACATACCTATTATAGAGGTAATACTTGAGGCGGGTGCCTGCACAGAGACTGGAGCAGCAGCAGGGACGGCCTGCAACTCAGGTTGTACCGGAGCAGCCACAGTGGGAGTTTCCAGATGAGCCGTGTGACTCAGGAGCTTTTGTAACACTATGGCAAACTGATCCATGCGGTGATCTTGGTCATCCAATCTGGAAAAAATATTACCAACAAGTGGATTGACTGTATCTTCTGAATTCATGGCCTTCGCCTACTATCAGGAACCATGAATCAGACCGAGACAGAAGTAAAGTTAAATCACACTTGTTTAATAATAAGGTAAACAGAGTAAGCGTAGTCAAAACAAGCCAGAGTTCATTAACCGGATTGGGTAGTCAGCCAAGCAAATGTCAGAGAGCCAGAGATAAATGTATTAGTACAGCAAACAGGATCAGGAGCCAGAAGGAACATCAGCCAAGCAAGTCTTCAACAGGAACGCAGGAAAAAGTCTCTATGATGTTGACAAAGGCGAAGGCAGAGATCAAGTGAGCTGTACGACTTTAAGTAGGCAGAACTGACGATCAGAATCAACAACAGCTGGGTAACTGTGGAGAGAGATGGGAGCTGGCAATTAGCTGACAGCTGAGCGCCCAGCTCAGAGAAGGAAGGGCTGAGCCCAGCCCTGACAGTTACCCACCTTCCCCCGCTAATCTCCTTCCCCCGCAGTCACAATAAAAATCGCAGATCGCCGCCATTACTAGTAAAAAAAAATAAATAATAAAAATGCTATAAATCTATCCCCTATTTTGTAGACGCTATAACTTTTGCGCAAACCAATCAATATACGCTTATTGCGATTTTTTACCGAAAATATGTAGAAGAATATATATCGGCCTAAACCGAGGAAAAAATTTGTTTTATTAAAAAAAAAAAAAAATTGGATATTTATTATAGCAAAAAGTAAAAAATATTGTGTTTTTTTTCAAACTTGTCCCTCTCCTTTTGTTTATAGCGCAAAAAAAAAAAAAACAGCAGATGTGATCAAATACCCGCAAAAAGAAAGCACTAATTGTGGGGAAAAATAATAAAAATTTCATTGGGTACAGTGTTGTATGACCATGCAATTGTCATTCAAAGTGTGACAGCGCTGAAAACAAAAAAATGGCTTGGGCAGGAAGGGGGTGAAAATGCCCTGTATTGAGATGGTTAATGGCGATTGTGTGCATGATACCTAAGCCCCAGTCAGATGAAACCTCTTGTACAAATTATCGCCCCATCTCTCTATTAAACCTAGATATTAAACTCCTGGCAAAAATTTTAGCAAAAAGCCTTAACAGAATCATAGGCAATCTAATTCATAAGGACCAGGTGGGCTTCATGCTGACTCGACAAGCTGGTGACAATGTGCGAAGGGCAGTGCTTCTGGCACATATCAATAAAACGCGCCAAATCCCTTCATGATTTCTTTCCGTTGATATCAAGAAGGCCTTTGATTCTGTAGCCTGGCCATATTTGCATTACTCCCTACAGAAATGGGGTTTTGGCCCACATTTTATAGAATGGATTGCAGTACTTTATAATCAACCTGAGGCATACGTAAAATACGCAGGATACAAGTCAGATTCCTTCAATATAGAAAGGGGCACATTTCAGGGTTGCCCACTATCCCCCCTTCTATTTGCTCTTCTAATAGAACCCCTAGCCCAACAAATCAGAACCAACCCTATGATAATAGGTATAGAGATAGGGGGATATCAGCACAAACTTTGTATGTTTGCAGATGATATCCTGCTGTTTCTATCATCTCCACAAGTCTCGGACCCCATTCTCCTGCCCATCCTCAATAGGTTTGCGGCCTTTTCCGGCCTTGTAATTAACCCTAAGAAATGCCTGGCTCTTAATATATCCCTCTCCAATATGGAATTGGTTGGAGCTAAGAATGGTCTCCTCTTTACCTGGGCGCAGAAATCGATTCCGTATCTTGGAATACAACTGACAGCTTCTAACACAGACCTATTCACAGCCAACTATCCTCTGCTACTTAGACAGGTCACAAGCCTATTGAAACAATGGTCACACCTTCCATTATCATGGATAGGTAAGATTAATGCAACAAAATTGACGATTCTGCCCAAACTATTATATTTGTTCAGAGTCCTACCGATCCCAATTACTTCCTATTATTTGAGACTAGTACAGAAAAGAGTAACAACGACATTTATTTGGGGTTCCTCCAAATCACGTATACCTTTACACACATTGCACCTTCCTAAAAACGGAGGCCTTGGGTTTCCCAATTTTGCAACCTACTATAAAGCCGCCCATCTTGCCAGTCTTTCTAAATACCACACAACTCAGGAAATTCCCTTATAGGTAATAATAGAGGCTTCAGAATGTGACCCATTATCAATTTCTAACTTGTTATGGCTTCAACCCAAAGACCACCGGGGCTTACGTAACCCCATCACTAAACATTTTATTTCCCTTTGGGATAAACTCAAATTTAAACATCATCTGCAATCTCCACACAACCCCCTTCTATCCTTCCTAAAAAACCCTGCTTTTTATCCTGCATGGATCTCCCCCAAATCATTTAAAGTTTGGATATCCTTGGAAATTCTGAGGCTTCACCAATTTGTCTCTCCTAAATCCTTTCTTTCCTTCCCAACTCTCTGTGAGAGCTATGACTTACCACAATCAGAATTATTCAGGTACCTTTAAATTAAAAACTTCTTTATACCTTTTATAAATGCTGAAAATTCATTAACCCATCTTTTCAACCCTTTCATCCCTCTACACTCAACTTCTAGTCAACCCTAATCTAGATAAACCAACCTACATCTGGAAATGGGACGAGGACCTGGGGCGAACCCTTGAAACAGCAGATTGGTCGGGGATCTGGTCGAAAGCCTCACCTAACATTATAGCAAAGGAAGCTAATTATAAAGTCCTAACCCGATGGTACCTTGTACCTTCTACCTTCCAGAGTAGCCAAATATGCGCCTAATTACTCTCCTCTTTGCTTTCGGGGTTGCTCAAAAGTAGGTACGCATCTACATATTTGGTGGACATGACCGACAGCCCAAACCTTTTGGAAAGAGATCTTTGACATTGCATCCAAAATGTTTCTGATTTTGGTACGACCGGACCCGTTCACTGCACTACTTAATCTGAAACCAGATTGCTTAACACATTCCCAATTCAAACTTTTTATTCAACTCCTCATGGCTGCAAAACAAACGATGGCAAAGGCATGGAAGTCCCCTGCATTGGTGTTGGCTGAGATGAAGCATAGAATGAATGCCACCATGTCCCACGCCAAATGATGGCTATTGAACAAGACCAAATCCCCAAATTTGAAAAGATATGGTACCCATGGTTAAAATATTACCTACCGCCAACCTTTGATCAATCGGTCCTCCTACCATGGTAGCTGTTTCATTCATTCATTTAATCAACCAAACATTTCTTGCATTGGCACTTTGGTTGACCTTGTGGACTTCTCCAGCTTTCTACCCTCCTCCTCTTTTACTTTTTCTCCCCTCTTATTCTAATTTTACAGCTCACTTTTTAAATGCATATGACATTTGCACTCAAAATTCATTAGTAAGTAATTACTGTTGGTGCTGTTAAATAATATAGGAGTAATTATATTGTCACATGACTTCTCACCAACTCCTCGGGTTGTATTTTGATACATTCCACTTGAAAGATACTTTTATTTATTTGTTAATGTTTGCATAACATTGTACAGCAAAGAGCTTCATTTTCTCTATTTCTATAAGTGTAACTGACATACCTGTTAATTGCTATGTATTTAATAAAATCTTTTGACAAGGAAATACCTTGTTAACCACTCATTACATCTATGGTAAGCAGAAAAGTATCTCAGAATACACATGTTGAACCTTGGTGGAGATCAGCTATAACATCAGTAGACTACATCAAGTTTCACCCCTGTAAGGCAAGAAGAAAAAGCCAAGACTACAATAGGTGCAGGTTCAGGAAGACTGGACAGTTAATGACTGGAAAAGTGTACCCTGGTCTGATGAATCTCAGTTTATGTTGGGGCACACAGATGGTAGACTAATCACCATATCTAAATCCAATAGAACAACTTTAGGCCCCATTTACTCAGGTGGCAAGGTGGGTGGTAAAAATAGGCAGGTGGGACATGATTTTACCCAACCCCGGGCCTGGCAGGCACCACCATTGAAGCCAATGGGACTGCACCACAACCACATTCCAAATGCTTGGCTCCTGTTCGCAACACAGTATTCCAATAAGAAATGTCGGCAGGAAGAAGAAACAGGCACTCGGGAGGTGGCAGAATCACCCCCTAAACACCTGGAAGCTGCTGCTCTACCATCCTATAAAAGGCGATCCACTGCAGATTGCTCTTAAGAGGGTGGTAGAGACTGCCTCTTTTCTAAGCAAGGATTGTGGTAGAAAGAGTCATTTCCAGTATGAATGTGCGGCTGACAAATCTGCACAAATTGTGCGATGTAAGTCTATGTCAACATAGAAAAGAATCTTAAATGATTCTTCGGGGAAACCTTGCCACAAAGAATTGAGGCTGTTGTGAAAGCAAAGGGAGGCCCTACCTAGTAGTGGTATTGTATTCCTCATAAGCTCATAAATTGCCCTTTGAGTGTGTATTTGTTCTAGGTTAGTAAGTATTGAAGTCAGAGGCTCTGTATGACAGCCAACTTGTTCAGAAAAGGCAGCCCCTGCATCTCTCTTATTTGTATAACAGACTGGCCATGGAGATCTTGCTGCTGGATTCTCCACAAGAACACAAAAAAGTAATTTCACTGACAGATATATTGTTGTCCTAATAGGAATACTAAGGTAAAGATAAGAAAAATGTGGCTAGTTGTATGGCTCAAAATAAATGAAACATACCCTAGTATAAATCTATATTGCCATCTAGTGGTGTTTTTAGGATATGCAGGCATGGGGAATCTAGTGAAAATTGATGGCAAGATGAATGCAGCATAAAATACTGACAGACAATTTGCATTCTTCTTGCACGAAAGCTGAGCATGGGATGCTCCTGGACTTTCCAGCACAACAACAACCCTAAGCACAAGGCCAAGTTGACCCTCCAGTGGTTACAGCAGAAAAGGGTGAAAGTTCTGGAGTGGCCATTACAGTCTCCTGACCTTAAAACGGAGCTCCCCCCAAAAGGGGAAGCTCCACTTGTCTGCTTGTCTCCCCTGGTTTTGACAGGTACCCGCTCCCACTTCTAGTTGAGTTTGCCACCACGATGAGAGAGCGCAGCCTGCTTCATGCATACGCAGTAGGGAACCGGCTATGAAGCAGCAAGGCTTCACTGCAGGTTTGCCTTAGTGGAGATGGCGGCAGCTGCACTCAATAACCATTTGAAAAATCATCTTGGGAAATCTTCCTCTCTTGATGATAGGAACTGAATCAAAATAAAGCTTTTAGCTCTAATGCTGTACACGCTGAGGAGCTCGACTTTGTGGATACCTAAGGCTACTTTTAAATCCCTACATGGCTTGATCTCTGAGTTTCTTTGGCAGGGTGGGATGCCTAGGCTTCGGCTGGGGGTCCTACCAGAACCTTGAATGGAGAGAGGCTTGGCTGTGCCAAATATCTACAAGTATTTCTTGGCAGGGCAACTTGGTAATGGTCCATAAGTGACTAACTGGCCCGTATGATGCTGCAGTTGCTCTAGAGGCGGCATTAGTGGTCTCATACGAAGCGTTGGTACACTTGGTGCATAGAGGGTTTTAACTACCTCTATGAAATCGATTTGAGAGTTTGGGTGGTAGCTCATGGAGAGGAGTTTGGAGGTCCTTTTCCCCTTTCGCCCCATGCTCCCTTGTGGAGGAAGCCAATCTGTCCAATTATTTTGCATTTGAGGATCCAGTCGTTTGGACATGATATGGGGTTAAAAAGCTTAGTGATATTACCTCAAATAGGCAGTTAAAATCTTTTGATGAACTGAAGTTTTCATACCAGCTACCAAATAAGCACTTGTTTCGCTACAATTAAGGCATGTGTACCGGACGCAGTTTGGTCAGCCCTGGAATCCATACTACAGGATGATGATCTTAATAAGCTCCTATCCACCATTTATAAGTTTATTTTCCCTGAAACTGAGACTCATGAGTGTGTGTAGGTCTATTTGGGTGTTCATGGTCCTGAATCTGGACATGGAAGATTGGGAAGATGTCTGGGATGCACCTTTTACCAGACTAATCTCAGCCCATGACCAATTCATTCACTACAAATTTTTGCACCGTATTTACTGTATATGACCCCAGCAAAGACAGCTAAGATCTTTGGCTCAGCTACCTCTCCATGCTGGTGTTGATCTGCAGGGGAGGCAGATTTTGTGCAAATCTTCCAAGAATGTCCCCTCATCCAGCAGTATTGGAAAGAGGTTTTGCCGTGTGCACACGAGGTGACCATCATCCCCTTAAATTCCTCTATCAGGCATTGTCTCCTTAGCTTGGTGGATGATCTGGCCCCTACTAGAGCTATACAGACTCTACTTACTTTGTTATTTTTCCATGCCAGGAAGCTTATAGTTTTATCTTGGAAGAAACCTAATCCTCCATCTGTAGGAAGCAGTGGTGGCTGGTGGATTTTTCTTTGGGGGTGGGAGGCAAAAACTCCCCCAAGCGGCCGGCGGTGTGGCACTAACCCCCCCATCTAGGTGGCGGGCGGTGGCATGTGGGCAGTGGCTCCAGTGTCCTCATTGCGGTGGGTGGCTGGCGGCGGGCTGGGAGCAGTGGCTCCGGGGTCTTCATCGCGGCGGTGGACTGAAAGCAGTGGCTCCAGAGTCCTCAGTGCAGCGGCAGGCTGGCAGCAGCGGCTCCGGTGTCCTTAGCGTGGCGGGTGGCTGGCAGCAGCAGCTCTGGAGTCCTCAGCGTGGCAGGTGGCTGGCAGTAGCGGCTCCGGGTCCTCATAGCGGTAGCGGGCTGGGAGCAGTGGCTCCAATGTCCTCAGCACGGCGGGTGGCTGGCAGCAGCAGCTCCGATGTCATCAGCGTGGCGGGTTGCTGACAGCAACGGCTCCGGTGTCCTCAGTGCAGCGAGTGGCTGGTGGAGGGCTGGGAGCAGCGGCTCCGGTGTCATGTCCTCCACGAATTCAGCCGTGCATCTCCTCTCTCCTCCTCCTTCTCCTATGCGTCTAATAGGATCGCCTGACGTAATAGCGAATATTCATTTGCTATCGTCACACAACTGGGTGGGCTCGGAGCGCAGTGCAGGACTTTACATGACCTGGAGGCATTTTGCCAAGATGAATGGGCAGCTATACTACCTGCAAAAATTTGGGGCCTCATAGACAACTATTACAAAAGATTGCACACTGTCATTGCTGCTAAAGGGGGCCACACACAGTATTAAAGTGGTTCTAAAGCCTTAATATTTTTCACCTTAATGCATTCTAGACATTAACCACTTGAGCTCTTGAAGATTTACCCCCCTTCATGAGCAGGCCATTTTTTGCTATACAGCACTGCGTTACTTTAACTGACAATTGTGCAGTCATGCAACGCTGTACCCAAATAAAATGTATGTGCTTTTTTTCCCACAAATAGAGTTTTCTTTTGGTGGTATTTGATCACCTCTGTGTTTTTAACAAAAAAAAGGCAGACAATTCTGAAAAAAAAAACACTCTATTTTTTACTTTCTGCTATAAAACATATCCAATAAAAAATTGAAAAAAATCTAATTTCTTCGTCAATTTAGGCCAATATGTATTCTGCTACATATTTTTTTTTTTTTTTATATTTTTGGTCAAAAAATCCCAATAAGCGTATATTGATTTGTTTGCGCAAAAGTTATATCATCAACAAACTATGGGACTACTACTAGTAATGGCGGCGATTAGCAACTTATAGTGGGACTGCGATATATTGCGGCGGACATCCTACACTGTACTAATGACATGGCTGAGAAGGAGTTCAACATCAGGGGCGATCGTGGGGTTAATTGTGTTCCTAGTGTACTGTGGGAGGTGCTTTTACTAGGGGGAAGAGATGGATTTTATTCCCTGCTTTGCAGGGACAAAAATTCCATTACATAGGCAGATCGCAGTTCTGTCTTTTCCTCAGATAAGTGTAATCACAGCAGGGGCGAGCCACCGGCAGTATGCATGCGTGCCTCCTACCCAGAAGTTTTGGATCACGTATATATACCTGATCCAGTGCACAGGTGCCGCCCTTTAGGAGTAAAACTGCTATAGGGCGGGCCTAAACTGGTTAGGGTAAAAAAGCTTCTGTGCTGCAGATTCCTCCCTAGCCCCCTCTTACCTGAGCCAGATCCAATCCAGCGATGTGCACAAGAGCAGCAGCTCTTGGCGCTGTCTTCTTTCTGCCTGGGCAAATTGGCAAGCGAGTGAAGGGGGGGCAAGCCACCCACTCTGTGTCAACAGACGCAGACAGGGCGGCTCAGGAGCGAGCATGCACGGGTGACTCCCTAGGAAAGTATACCTATGCTGTATATTGCTGGGTAAATACATTACTTCAATCTGCCCTGGTCTGGTCACGTGATGAAAAAGGCCTGGACCCCTGTGTCATGGAGCACTCAACAACAGGGCTGAATTCTGGGAGCAGTGACGTCACCCACTGGCTTCCATTGCCCATCCATTGTCGTCACTTCCTCCTCTCCCCTGCAGTCGCCGCTTCATGACACAGGGGAGCCTGAGCTCCTGCATTATGTGAGGGGACCAGCCAACTTAAATAAGATATTCACACAGATCTTTTTTTACAAGCAGTATGCAGCATCAGTAGGAGGAGGGAGCAAGCAGTAGTTGTGTACAAATTTATACGTGGCCTTCTTTTCCACTTTAAAGTGGTTGTAAACCTGTACCTATACCCAGTAAAGTGGCTGGCATCAGGTGATACACAGAGATGAGACAAATCCTCATAAGTTGTACCTGTTTATCTGCAGTCTTTTCTTCACTACATCAATTTAAAGTGCTGAATCTAAAAGCTTGTCAGAGTTCAGAAAAAAGGGGGTGGAGAGCTGAAGTAACATTCTGGAGAGCTCAGTGAGGAGAACTCTGAGAGCTGATTGGAGGGAAGAGACACCCCCTCCCCCTTCTAGGGCCGCTGATAAGGCAGTACAGCCAGCCCTCCTGTACTGGGCCCAGGCCTCATCAGTTTAAGAGGGGGGCCCAGTCATCTGCTGAGCAGGAGGGCCGGCTGTACTGCCTTATTGCAGACACCAATCCTCTTCTGCCTTCCCCTGCAACGCTGCCAGCTTTTCCCTCTGGCTGCACTACAGGGGAGTGTTTCTAGCAGCCAGTAAATATATAATTTATTGGACCCTTCCTTTCCTGAATGAACACAGTGAGCAGTCGGTACCAATAACTCCTGTGTCCATTCATCACTGAAGCATAGTAAACAGTGTTCAGTTTGTGAATGAGCAAGAAGCTTCAGAGCACTTCCAATTCATTCCTCTTTGCAACTGAGGCTGAAAAGAAAGGGACTGATAAAATCTATATCCTCAGTCACTTCGGGCCTGGGGAGGGGCCCTGTCAAGTAGGCTTTATGGGGCCCCGTGATATCTAACAGCAGCCCTGCCCCCTTCACACAGCACGCAGGAACAGAGCTGAGGCTGTCAATCAGCTGTAGGTCCCTCCCCTGTCACCAGTTTTCTCTTGGTGTCAGGAAAACTTGTCAGAATTGGCTCATGCTGATAGCAGAGGAATGAGGCAGCAGACAGAAATGATACTTAGTGCTCTTAATTGGGACAAGTACACACTATAGAGGAATATACTTTGTTCATAGTCTAAGGCTTATAGCCACTTTAAATTGGTATTAAAGGTTCAGTTTTAAAAAAAATAAATAAATAACAAACATGTTATACTTACCTGCTCTGTGCAATGGTTTTGCACAGAGCAGCCCTGATCTTCTTCTTCTCAGGTCCCCTGCTGGCGCTCCTCCCCTTTAACCAGTGCCCAATAGCAAGCGGCAAGACAGATAGAGCCGTGGCTCTGCCCCACCCCCGCTCTCTCCTTATTGGATCACTGGCTATCATTGACAGCAGTAGGAGCCAATGGCTCCCGCTGCTGTCTCAGCCAATGAGGAAAGGGAGACCCAGGGCAGCCAAGGCTCTCATACACATCGCTGGATTGAGAGGGAGCTCAGGTGAGTATTGGGGGGCTGTGGGGGGAGCTGCACATAAAGAGATGAGACAAATCCTCATACAGAAGTCGTACCTGTTTATCTGCAGTCTCTATTCTCTACATTAGTTTAAAGTGCTGAATCTATAAGCTTGTCTTAGAGTTCAGAAAAAAGGGGGCTGAGAGCTGAAGTAACATTCTGGAGAGCTCAGTGAGGAGAACTCTGAGAGCTGATTGAAGGGAAGAGACACCCCCCCCCCTGCTCTCCCCTCATTGGATCACTGGCTGTGATTGACAGCAGTGTGAGCCAATGGCTCCCGCTGCTGTCTCAGCCAATGGGGACAGGGATTCCAAGGACAGCCAAGGCTCTCATGCACATCGCTAGATCGAGAGGGGGCTCAGGTGAATATTAGAGGGGCTGTGGGGGGAGCTGCACACAGAAGGTTTTTTACCTTCATGCATAGAAAAACCTTCAGCCTTTACAAACACTTTAAGGTTTGGTAAAATACAGCACTCTGTGTAGTGCCATCCATTCAAAATGTTATTGTGTTAATCTACCAAAACAAACTATAGGTGTGTACCTTGATACTACAGCATCTCACAAAAGTGAGTACATCCCTCACATTTTTGTAAATTTTTTATTTTATCTTTTCATGTGACAACACTGAAGAAATGACACTTTGCTACAATGTAAAGTAGTGAGTGTACAGCTTGTATAACAGTGTAAATTTGTTGTCCCCTCAAAATAACTCAACACACAGCCGTTAATGTCTAAACAGCTGGCAAAAAAAATTGAGTACACCCCTAAGTGAAAATGTCCAAATTGGGCCCAATTAGCCATTTTCCCTCCCCAGGGTCATGTGACTCGTTATTGTTACAAGGTTCAGGTGTGAATGGAGAGCAGGTGTGTTAAATTTGGTGTTATCGCTCTCACTCTCTCATAGTGGTCACTGGAAGTTCAACATGGCACTTCATGGCAAAGAACTCTCTGAGGATCTGAAAAAAAGAATTGTTGCTCTACATAAAGGTGGCCTAAGCTATAAGAAGATTGCCAAGACCCTGAAACTGAGCTGCAGCACAGTGGCCAAGACCATACAGTGGTTTAACAGGACGGGTTCCACTCAGGACAGGCCTTGCCATGGTCGACCAAAGAAGTTGAGTGCACGTGCTCAGCGTCATATCCAGAGGTTGTCTTTGGGAAATAGACGTATGAGTGCTGCCAGCATTGCTGCAGAGGTTGCAGAGGTAGGGGTCAGCCTGTCAGTGCTCAGACCATACGCCACACACTGCATCAAATTGGTCTGCATGGTTGTCGTCCCAGAAGGAAGCCTCTTCTAAAGATGATGCACAAGAAAGCCCGCAAACAGTTTGCTGAAGACAAGCACACTAACGGCATGGATTACTGGAACCATGTCCTGTGGTCTGAGGAGACCAAGATAAACTTATTTGGTTCAGATGGTGTCAAGCGTGTGTGGCGGCAACCAGGTGAGGAGTACAAAGACAAGTGTGTCTTGCCTACAGTCAAGCATGGTGGTGGGAGTGTCATGGTCTGGGGCTGCATGAGTGCTGCCAGCACTGGAGAGCTACAATTTATTAAGGGAACCATGAATGCCAACATGCACTGTGACATACTGAAGCAGAGCATGTTCCCCTCCCTTCGGAGACTGGGCCGCAAACACTGCCTTGCTAAAGAAGGTGAGGTTATAGGTGATGGCCTGGCCAAGCATGTCTCCAGACCTAAACAGTATTGAGCATCTGTGAGGCATCCTCAAACGGAAGGGGGAGGATCGCAAGGTATCTAACATTCACCTGCTCTGTGATGTTGTCATGGGGGAGTGGAAGAGGACGCCAGTGGCAACCTGTGAAGCTCTGGTGAACTCCATGCCCAAAAGGATTAAAGCGGCGCTGGAAAATAATAGTGGCCACACAAAATATTGACAGTTTGGGCCCAATTTGGACATTTTCACTTAGCTGTGTACTCACTTTTGTTGCCAGCAGTTTAGACATTTATGGCTGTGTGTTGAGTTATTTTGAGGGGACAGCAAATTTACACTGTTATACAAGCTGTACACACACTACTTTACATTGTAGCAAAGTGTAATTTCTTCAGTGTTGTCACATGAAAAGTTATAATAAAATATTTACAAAAATGTGAGGGGTGTACTCACTTTTGTGAGATACTTTATACTGTATGCATTCAATTACACGCACCCTAAAATTCAGCTTTGTGTATTTAGCTGCTGGTCTTGGGGGTTCAGCCTTAAAACTAACTCACCTCCCAGCTACTAGATATTTCTATCACCCTATAGAATAAAAAAAATATAAAGTGATATGTAGAAACCACATACAAGATTAGCGAAAAACAGAAAGTGACCTGTTAAACCCCAAACAAAACACAGGCATGCCTCCATCCCTAAATGTATATAGAAGAAAGAGAATACGGATTTGGGACTTTACATGAGGCATGTCTATGTGGATGATAATGCATAAAATACCCAATTATGAATAAATTGAATGTCACCATCCCCGTAGGGAGGTCCATATAACCATAATAAATTAATACATTGATACATTTGATAAATTAAAATGAATAATTAATTTATATTAATATGATATATAATGTATAATATAAATAATATATAATACATGACGTAAGCGAAAAGAGACATGATAAATAAAATAATAATCATAATATCATTTTAATATCAATGATAAATGGACATGATTGATACAAACAATAAATACATTAAATAAACATACAAATCAAATAATCAACATAATAATCATGATAAATACAAACAATAAGTACTATTAACAGAATTCATGATTTTGGGCAAGTTTGACTTGACACCCTTGAGTGAAGATTTGACACGTTTCATGGCGTTCATAGCCAATCATCAGGAGTAGGATGCATGAATTTGGCTACAAAGTTAAATAGATAAATGAGTAAATAGAATCTCAAATGTAGGGATGAGCCGAACACCCCCCCCCCCCCCCGGTTTGGCTTGCAGCAGAACATGCGAACAGGCAAAAAAGTCTATGGGACACAAACATGAAAAATAAAAAGTACTAATTTTAAAGGCTTGTATGCAAGTTTTTGCCATAAAAAAAGTGTTTGAGGACCCGGGTCCTGCCCCAGGGGACATGTATCAATGCAAAAAAAAGTTTTAAAAACAGCCGTTTTTTCGGGAGAAGTGACTTTAATAATGCTTAAAGTGAAACAATAAAAATGAAATATTCCTCTAAATATTGTGCCCGGGGGTGTCCTTAGTAGGCCTGTAAAGTAGCACATTTTTCCCGTGTTTAGAACATTATCACAGCAAAATGACATTTCTAACGGAAAAAATGTCATTTAAAATGACTCGCGGCTGTAATTTAATTCGGGCAATATAGATGCAAATCATTGAAAAAAATGGCATTGGTCCCCCCCCAGTCCATTACCAGGCCCTTTGGGTCTGGTATGCATATTAAGGGGAACCCCACACCCATTTTTTTTTAAATGGCGTGAGGGTTCCCCAGGCACTATATACTCTGAACAGCAGTATATATACTATACGACCTGCCCTACATACTCTGCAGAAAATTGGGCGTTAGGTGTTGGTGGTACCAGAACACTGTAAGCCCTCACAGTTACTCTTGGTGGGTGCAGGAATGGGCCCTGCTGTAAAATATTATATCAAGAATTGTAATTACATTCCCCTTGTTAAACAGGGGCAGACAAATTGGGCCTTGGGTGGTGCTGGCGGTGCCACAACACTGTAACCCCTCACAGATACTCTTGTTGGGAGCAGCAATGGGCCCTGCTGTGAAATATTGGATCAAAAATTGTAATTACATGCCCCTGTTAAACAAATTAATAATTGGGCCTTGGGTGGTGGTGCCCTAAACCAAAAATATTGTTGGAAGCTAGCATCATCAAGATTGAGGAGGAATAGGATAGTCAGCATAGGCAGTCTTCTAGGGATCCCACATCCATAGCAAATTCAAACAGTTACATCAGCATCAGGTGCTTGTTAGCTGTTGATCCAAGACTGATTCAATTTTATGAATGTGAGCCTATCAACAGAGTCTGTGGACAGACACACTCTTTGATCCATTACAAACCTTCCAGCAGCACTGAATGTGCATTCAGAAAGCACGCTGGATGCAGGACAGGCCAGTAACTCAATTGCATATTGAACAAGTTCTGGCCAGTGGTCCATCCTCAAGACCCAGTAACTCAGTGGCTGCTCTGTTGGAAAGGTCTCCAAGTCTGCTCTTGCCCCTAGATATTCCTGCACCATGTAATGCAGATGCTGGCGATGGTTGCTTGAACACATCAGACCTTGGAGCTGAGGACTGAAAAATTGTTTAAAGGCATCGGTCAGCCAGCCACCTTCTCCACCGCTCTTCCTCTGGCTAAATGAAGCCTCAGCAACACGTGGTCCGGCACCAGGAAATTGTAACCTCCCAGGGTCTGGAAATGCGTTGCACAAACCTTTCTTCAAGGCCTTCTGAAGATGTTTCATCCTCTGCGAAGGCAGGATGAGTTCTGCAACCTTACCCTTGTAACGTGGATCAAGAAGGATTGCCAGCCAGTAATGATCCCTCTCCTTGATACCACAAATTCTAGGGTTCTTTCGCAGGCTTTGCAGAATGAGGGAGGCCATGCAGTGTAAGTAACTCCTTGGGTTTCTGGGGACTGAAAACCATCCCTTGAAGACTGCTGCTGAGTGTTATCCTCTACATCAATGCTGACACAATCCTCCTCCTCTTCCTGTGTGTTTGGCGGGCCCACAGGAATGCTATTTGGATAAAGGGGGCCTTAAGAGGTAAGGAAGTCCTCCTCTTCCTCCCGCTGTTCTGCCTCAAGTGCCCTGTCCATGATTCCACAAATTGTGTGCTCCAGCAGGAAGACTAGAGGGACAGTGTCACTGATGAATGCATTGTCACTGCTCACCATCCTTGTGGCCTCCTCAAATGGTGACAGGATAGTGCATGCATCCTTGATCAGTAGCCACTGGCGTGGCAAAAAGAAGCCAAGCTCCCCTGACCCTGTCCTGGTGCCATACTCGCACAGGTACTCATTGATGGCCCTCTGATGTGTGTGTGCAGCCGCTGCAGCATTGCCAACGTTGAGTTCCACCTGGTGGGCATGTCACAAATGAGGCGGTTGGCGGGCAGGTTGCATTCCCTTTGAATGTCAGCCAGCTGAGCACTGGCATTGTATGACGGGCGGAAATGACCACAGACTTTTCTGGCCTGCCTCAGGAGATCCTGTAAGCCTGGGTACCTGCTCAAGAACTGCTGCACCACCAAATTCAGGACGTGTGCCAAACATGGAACATGGGTCAAGTGTCCCTGTCGGAGGGCGGAGAGAAGGTTGGTGCCGTTGTCGCATACAACCAATCCTGGCTGAAGCTGGCGTGGCGTCAACCACCTCTGAGCCTGCCCCTGCAGAGCTGACAGAATCTTTGCCCCAGTGTAGCTCCTGTCCCCTAGGCAGACCAACTCCAGCACCGCATGGCATCTTTTAGCCTGACTGCTTGGGTAGCCCCTTGAACGCTTACGTAGCACCACTGGTTCAGAGGACAAATCTGCAGAAGAGGCCATAGAGGCAGAAGAAGAGGAGGGGGTGGAGGAGAGAGCAGTTGCAGAATCACCACTAGAATTTTGGAGGCGTGGTGGCAGAACAAGCTCCAACAACACTGAACCCTGTCCTGCATCCTTCCCAGCTGCCAGCAGAGTTACCCAGTGCGCCGTGAAGGAAAGGCAATGTCCCTGCCCATGCCTGCTGGACCATGAGTCAGCAGTAATATGCACCTTACTGCTGACTGCCAAAAAATGAAACAAAATCCCCTGGTGGCAGACTTTTAAGGCACAAAGGTAACGAAGAATATTCTAGTATGAAAAAATATGAAAAATACAAAACATTTAATAAAAAGCACATTTAAAGTGAACAGTCCAGTGTTTTCATTCAAAACAGAATACAAATAATGGGCTAATATTTCTTGTACCCAACGGGTTTCGGAGTGAGAATGTAGTTCAGGGGTCTTCAAACTGCGGCCCTCCGGGTGTTCAGGAACTACAATTCCCATCATGCCTAGTCATGTCTGTGAATGTCAGAGTTTTACAATGCCTCATGGGATGTGTAGTTCTGCAACAGCTGGAGGGCTGTAGTTTGAGGATCCCTGATGTAGTTCTCCTTCTTCAGAGTATAGTTTAAACAAGAAAGTTAGTATTCTACATTAGAATAGAAAAAATGTTAACATAAATATGCAAATATATAACATTGTACATCGGAATATAGGATAACAGGCAGAGATGGTGGGAAAATGATAAAGGGAAAAACACTTACATAAACTGGAATGACAATTTTTGCCGATTAAAAACATGGAGGTGCCCAGAAAGGTTGTTTCCAAATTGCTTGAGCCAGAGAGTTCAACAAAAAGGCATACCTCAGTAGCAGGGAAATGCCTAGCCCATAAATGCTGGTCCAGCTCCCCCACACCCACACAACACCAACCCGAAAAGGAAGAAGCCAGAGGACCCACTGGGGCCGGAAAACAGGAAAAGACCCTGAAAGCATGAAACAAATCAATGAGTATAAGGTATTAATTAATATTAGAATTTTTAACCAAAAGCCGACCGGGCCATAGCCGAAAGACGGCTACAGCACGGTCGGCTTATTCTGGGAGGGCGTCCATGAACGTCCTCCCAGAATCCCGCTCTCGCGCGCCCCCTGGGGCGCACACCCGAGAACATCTGTGACCGCCGGGTCCAGATCGCTGATCGTGGCCATTTACCATGTGATCGCTCCGTCAAATGAGGGAGTGATCACGTAAACAAACCGGCGTCATGTCATGATGTCGGTTCCTCCCTCCCCTCTGTGTACCAATTGGTACAGTGTGAGAAGAGAGGGGGAGGGATCGGATGGCAGCAGCGCTGTGGGCTGGATCTGTAGTGCCCACAGCGCTGCTCTGTGACAAATGCAGTCACATCCAGCCATCCATCCATCCATGCTCAGCCATCCCTCCATGCTCTAATACCCTGCAATGCCCTGCAATACTCTGCAATACCCCGCAATACCCCGCAATACTCCGCAATACTCCGCAATACTCTGCAATACCCCGCAATACCCCGCAATACTCTGCAATACCCCGCAATACTCTGCAATACCCAGCAATACCCTGCAATACCCCGCAATACTCTGCAATACCCCGCAATACTCTGCAATACTCGGTGATACCCAGCAATACCCTGCAATACCCTGCCATGCTCAGCCATACTCAGCCGTACTCAGCCTCTGTATGTGGCCAGGCTGTGGAAGTCTCACACATGTGGTATCGCCGTACTCAGGAGGAGTAGGAGAATCTATTTTGGGGTGTCATTTTTGGTATGTACATGCTATGTGTTAGAAATATTGTATAAATGGACAACTTTGTGTTAAAAAAAATGCGTTTTAAAACAAAGAAATTTAAAGTGCCCCTGTCCGTGTGCTCGCATGCAGAAGCGAATGCATACGTAATTCCCGCCCACTTATGAAAACGGTGTTCAAACCACACATGTGAGGTATTGCTGCGAACGTTAGAGCGAGAGCAATCATTTTGGCCCTAGACCTCCTCTGTAACTCAAAACATGTAACCATTAAAAAATTTTAAAGCGTCCCCTATGGGGATTTCTAAGTAGCGAAGTTTGGCGCCATTCCACGAGCGTGTGCAATTTTGAAGGCTGACATGTTAGGTATCTATTTACTCTATTAACTTCATCTTTCACATTATGCAAAAACATTGGGCTAAATTTACTGTTTTGGGTTTTTTTAAAGCACAAAACTGTTTTTTTTTCCAAAAAAAATGCGTTCGAAAAATTGCTGCACAAATACCGTGCGAGATAAAAAGTTGCAACAACTGCCATTGTATTCTATAGGGTCTTTGCTAAAAAAAATATATAATGTTTTGGGGTTCTATGTAACTTTCTAGCAAATAAATGATGATTTTTACATGTAGGAGAGAAATGTCAGAATTGGCCTGGGTGCTCCAAAATGCCTGAAGGTGCTCCCTGCATGTTGGGCCTCTGTATGTGGCCACGCTGTGTAATGCCCCGTACACACGGTCGGACTTTGTTCGGACATTCCGACAACAAAATCCTAGGATTTTTTCCGGCGGATGTTGGCTCAAACTTATTTTGCCTACACACGGTCGCACAAAGTTGTCGGAATTTCCGATCGACAACCACGCGGTCACGTACACCACGTACGACAAGACTAGAAAAGGCCGGTTCAGAACCAAGCGCGGCACCCTTTGGGCTCCTTTTGCTAATCTCGTGTTAGTAAAAGTTTGGTGAGAGACGATTCGCGCTTTTTCAGACTTGTGGCTTTCAGATCGTTTTCTGCCGTTCAGTTTGTGCTTGTGGGTTTGTATCTGCTCTTCAGTGCGGGCAGCAAGTTCCGCGTGACTTTAGGTAGTCATTGTATTCTTGTTCGTTCGTTACTGGTTTTCAGGTCGCTCTTCACAGGCCTTGCTGTTCTTCAGTGCGTTCTGTTACTTTGTTCTGAGCAGCCGACCGTTTTCTAGCCATGTTTCGTATGCGTACTCCTCGTACAGTTCGTGCTGTGCGGGGGCTTGGTGTTGGGGTCCTGACCTTGACACAAGTCCAGTCCATGAACAGGGTGGGGAGGAGTTCATGGACCAAGAATTGGTTGCTTCAGCGTGACCAGTTCTGTCATATGCCTTTGCTCTGTGAGATCCGTGAGAATAATCCTGATGATTTCAGGAACTTTCTCAGGATGACGGACCCCGTATTTCACCGTTTGTTGGCTTCGCTGACCCCCTATATCAGCAGGCAGGATACCTGCATGAGGCAAGCCATCACTCCGGAGCAGAGGCTCGTCGCTACCCTGCGGTATTTGGCCACAGGGAGAAGCCTGCAGGACCTCAAGTTCTCGACAGGCATCTCCCCCCAGGCTCTTCTTTGTGGACATTTACTGCTTGTGTTTGTTTGAGCTGACCCTGACAGAAATGTGTGGAGTCCAGAAAATGTCGTGATTGTGTAACCTTATACAAAGCACTGTTGGCTGTTATTTACTAAATGCAAAGACACTTTTCACTACAAGTGCACTTGCAACTGCACTGAAACAGCACTTGTAGTGCAAAGTGGATTTGCCCTTAGGAAATTACCCCCATTTTCTCATAAAACAACAATTACATCACCCCAAAAGTGTTGTAGCATTGAGACAATAATCCACACATTCTTGATGAACAATCTTTTTAATACCTGCACAATCACATGTGCATTTACCAAAGGTTTTTCTGACAAACCAACATGTTTGTTGTATAACAATTTTTGTGGTGTCATTATCCAAAATCAAAATGTGCATTTTATAGAAAACAGGCCTGTGTAAAACCAACAAGAAAGACACAAATCTTGATCTTACAAAGTTCACATTAGGTAGAACTTGAAGGCAATATCAGACATCAGTATTTAGGAACTGTGTTTGATATTGCGTTCAGATGGGGAAAATCACCCCTGGAAAAGCCAAATTTGGAAGATGCACACAAATTTCCCAATGTCAAAATGTGCTATCTGCCATCAGGGGGGATCAAGGGACGTGTTTTGGGGGAGAAAGCCCTTCCTCACCGCTACTTTATTATTGAGGAAGGGGTCGCACCCCCAAAACGCGTCCATTGATCTCCCGTGATGGCAGATAGCACATGTTGACACACTGTGTGCATCCTCCAAATTTGGCTTTGGGAAAAATCACAAAAACATTTCGCACATTGTAGCAGACAAAAGAAGAAAGTGATTTGGAGGGGTTTTAAACTCGCCCCAAAACATCAATGATGTTTTTATATTTTGGAATAACATCATTGATGTTTTGCTTGATGTTTTCCAATTGTAAATTACACCCCATGATCTCCCCGATCAGGATCTGGGCACTTTCGGATGTGAAAGGATCTTCATCCACAACCTCACGATCACCTAAAAAGAGAGGAACCCAAAATAAATTAGGTTTCCAAAAAAATGCCGCCATCCATCTCTTATCGGAGCCTGTGGTCGCAGACACTCACCTGTTGTGGTGACTAGTTCCACCACGTCTTCATCCTCCTGCTCATCTTGTGTTGGGGGGATTTCCCCTTCTTCCAGAGGGGGGGGGCTCTGGTCTCCTCGGATGAGGGGTGTCCTCCGAGTCTTTTCTCCCCTATGTAAAACAAAAATGGTATAATTAGCACACAGATATTTAATGTCAGAACTATAAAGATGAAACATTGCTTGGAAGTGGGGTACAATTATCTATTTTAGCCGAGTTCCAAGATGTAGCTTTTTTAGTGTCCTTTGTCAAGCTGCAATACTTTACCTGTTTAGTACAAGCTTCACAGATGGAGACCCCCCTATAGTATACACTGGAGCACCTGTGTGCCCCCCCCCCCTAATAAAAATGGTGTTCTTGTGTCCCACACTAGTGCTCCAGTGTCCAGATGTGAAAACAGCTGCTGAGTGTCCTCTCCTTACACACAATCTAGTTTGCATTTCATTCTAGTAACAAAGCCATCTACACAACCCAATTCTTTGAAGCCAAGTATAGGGCGTCAAAATGGTGGCCAAATGCATATGGGCTAAACAATGGTATTTTATAGTCCGAAATAAAAATGTGTGATCCGATCGAATAATGTGCCCATGAACATGAAAGTTGACATTTTAAACTGTACAACAGTTCCTAAAAGCACATGGAGCAGCACGAACGTAATAAACACAAAAAGAATAGGAACACAGCACAACTACTTACTTTTTTGCAGCACTCTCCGGATCTTTCTGTACTGTTCATGTTCTCGTAATTTCAGGTCCGACCACCGCTTCCTGAGCTGATCTTTCGATCGTCGTACCCCGAATTTCCGGTGCAGACTCCTGACCACTTTTGCCATGATCTTGGCCTTTCGGACATTGGGGTTGGGGTAAGGCCCATACTTTCCATCATAGTCGGCCTTCTTCAGGATGTCCACCATCTCCAACATCTCCCCAAAGGACATATTTGAGTCCTTCAATCTCCTTCTGGATCGGGACGTTTCAGGCTCCGGCCTTTCCTCCTCCTCCTCCTCCTCGTTGCTACAATTAGCACGATCCTGCTGTCTATCCGCCATGTGCTCTTCCCCCACTGCGCCGAACGAAAAGGGGCGGGGAATAGACTAGAAAGAACGTCAGGGGCGGGCGGAGTTATACGCATGCGCAGTGTGTATAAATCGTAACACGCGCGCGTCTTACGTACGATCTGTGAGCGGAGGAAGGAGCATCGGAGACGCCGATCGTGAGAACGAAGGTAGGATCTAAACTTGGGCCTATACTGCTTCGAAATGGAAGCCTATATTGTAACAAGATTAGGGGAGTTTGGCCTGACATTAGGGTTTGTCTTGTGTTGTGTCTTGCAGAGAAAATGGATGGGTTCAACGACCACAATTTCCTGCCCCTGTTTATTGACAAGTACAGGGAGCTGCCCTGTCTGTGGCAAGTGAGACACCCCCACTATAACCATAAACAAAAGAGGCAGGCAGCGCTGGAGAAACTGCTGGAGTTGGTGAAGCCGGTGGTCCCCACAGCAACCATCCCTTATTTAAAAGCTAAAATTGGTGGCCTGAGGAGCACTTATCTTAGGGAGCGCAAGAAGGTCACAGATTCCCAGAGATCCGGAGCTGCAGCAGATGACATTTATGTCCCCAGGCTGTGGTACTATGAGAGACTGCGATTTCTGTCAGACCACACTGAAGTCAGGGAATCCCTCTCTACTCTTCCTTCCACGCTTCCTTCCATACCAGCTGAGGCTTCTGATGTCCAACCTGGGCCTTTCAGCCAGGAAGAAGTGGAGGAGCCCAGCTGGAGCCAGGTATAGCATTCTTCTACAGATTTATGGGCAATAAATAAATGATGTTTACTAGATGTTATTATTGATCATTAATTGAAAGTGTTTTACATATCAATAGACAGTAGTGGGCACCCAAAATTGGGACAAGAATGAAAACTGCTGGGCTCAGAAGGATAGTCTGTTATATTTGTTAACATTCAATTTGCAGCAGTCAGGAGGTGAAAATTGTGTGTGATTGATGGAAAAAATACTAAAACTATGTCCCTTTTTCATACACAGGAAGACCTCAGCCAGGAGGAGGCTGTGGAATGTGGCAGCCAGGAGGAGGCGGGGATTAGTGTCAGCCAGGAGGAGGCGGGGCTAAGTGTCAGCCAAGAGAAGCCTGGGACAAGTCACAGCCTGACTGAGTCTCAGGTTCCTCCCCTCCACCTGCCATACAAAAGGGCCAGAAAGGCCACTCCCAGTCCTGTGCAGGATTCAGCATACAGGCTGATCCAGGAGGCTTCTGCGTCCCTCAGAGCCTTCCCCAGTCCTGCAAAGACCTTTGCCTGCATGGCTGCCACCAAATTGCAGGGCATGCAGGAGGGCCAACGCAAGCTCTCTGAGGACCTGATTTATAAAGTCCTACGTAAGGGGGAGAGTGGGGAACTGACACCCAAGACGGATGTCATTGAGATCGACGATCCTCCTCCTCCTCCTCCTCCTGCTGCCACAACTCCACCACCAGAGCCACCACGTGGAAGGAGGCGTGGAAAGAAGACCAGAGAGTGATGACCCTGGGTTCAGTCTGGTCTGACAGAAGATGCAGTCTCTCGTATGACCACAGCCTGGGGACACAGATGTCATCTGCTGCTTTCCGGATCTCTGGGACTTCTGGACCACACTGCCCTCCCTTAGATATGGACTCCTCAGGCCACCAATTTTGCTCGTGAGTAATAGCAGAATGTGTTTTGGGGTGTAATTTGTGGTATGAATATGCTGTGTGTGAGAAATAACCTGCTAATATGACAATTTTGTGAAAAAAAAAAAAGAAAAAAAATCTTGATTTTGCAAAGAATTGTGGGAAAAAATGACAACTTCAAAAAAACTCACCATGCATCTTTCTAAATACCTTGCAATGTCTTCTTTCCAAAAAGGGGTTATTTGGGGGGTATTTGTACTTTTCTGGCATGTTAGGGTCTCAAGAAATTAGATAGGCCGTCAGTACTTCAGGTGTGATCAATTTTCAGATATTGGCACCATAGCTTTTGGACTCTATAACTTTCACAAAGACCAAATAATATACACCAATTTGTACTTATTTTTACCAAAGATATGTAGCAGTATAAATTTTGGCCAAAATTTACGAAGAAAAATTACTAATTTGCTAAATTTTATAACAGAAACAAAAAAAAATTCTTTTTTTTACTGAATTTTCAGTTTTTTTTCTTTTATAGCGCAAAAAATAAAAAACCCAACTGTGATTAAATACCACCAAAAGCAAGCTCTATTTGTGTGAAAAAAAGGACAAAAATTTCATATGGGTATAGTGTTGTATGACTGAGTAATTGTCATTCAAAATGTGAGAGCAACGAAAGCTGAAAATTGGTCTGGTTAGGAAGGGGGTTTAAGTGCCCAGTGGTCAAGTGGTTAAAGAACAAACAAAGAACAACAAAAAAATCTTATTATTGTATTTGACTCTCCCAGAAAGTAAAAAGTAAAAAGCCTTCATGGGTAAAAACATCATAAAGTATGATAGTTAATTAAAACCCCATTATTGGAAAATATCTCAATTCTAAAAGACTATATATATATATATATATATATATATATATATATATATATACATATATATATATATATATATATATATATATATATATATATATATATATATATATTTTATTTGATTTTATTTTACCAAAAAAGTACCTGCAAAATGGTGCGTGGAGGTTGCTCGGCTATACAAGGAGGAGTGTTGTTATTGTTTAGTAAAAAAGATGGGGCTGCAGATGCCACAACTGAGAAAAAAGATGATAGTATATAAAAATAAAGAAGAAAAAATTGTGAAGAAAAAAATAGTAATAATAATAATTTCAAATTTTTAAAATATATTTATATATATATATATATTTTTTTTTTTTTACTTTTTTTTAAAAAAGGAAAATTTTTTTAGTGACTTGACCATATAATTGCCAAATGATAAAATCAAAAAATCAAAAAACAGACAGAATAGTGGATATCAAGTGTGGAGCAAGTAGCCAAAAATATATAGTAGCAAAAAATCAAAAATCAAAGGGTCAAAGCCTACCAAGCAAAATGCAGGGAAATGTAGGAAAAATAACTACTGCTGACTGCCCTGTCCAACTAGGCCAAAACATTGCCTTCCACATGCTGGTAGAGAGCCGGAATGGCCTTCCGTGAAAAGAAATGGCATTTTGGAACCTGCTACTGAGGTACAGCACATTCCACAAATTCACGAAAGGGGGCAGAATCTACCAGCTGAAAAAGCAGCAGTTGCAGTGCTTAGCAATTTGGCCAAGCTAGCATTTAGATGCTGAGCGTGTGGATGACTGGGACCGAATTTTTTTACGGTTCAGCAACCGGGGTAGGGAAATTTGCCTGCTAAAATCAGATGGTGGTGTACTGCTAGTAGATTGGCTGCAAGTACTTGGGACACCTAATGCTATACCTTCATTCCTCTCAGTGCGGGTTTTTGAGAGGACTTGAGGTATAGTAGGGTTGGAGATCCCAGATGAGGAGCAAGGACAAGTCCGCTTTTTTCTTTGATGTGGGTCTTTCAAGTGCTGTTGCCAATGGACTGCATGGCAGGTCATCATATGTCTGGTCAAGCAACGGCTGCTGTTCTGGCCACTCTTGATCCGCTTTAAAAACAGGTTGCAAACAGCATCAGTGCGAGCTGCTGCACACGTGTCAAAAAAGGCCCACACCAAGGAACTTTTAAAAGTCAGCGGGGAGTCCGCAGCGCCCTGCACCTGAGGAGCTCTGCGGTGTGATGCAATAGGGTGGCTGCCCTTAAGCTGCCCCCTAGAGGACACCCTGCCTTGTTGCAGTTGTGCCTCCTCCTCTCTTCTCTCAGGCACCCGAGTACAGTCAGTGACCTCATCATCCCCTCCCTCCTCGTCACTGGAGCAAATTTGGCAGTATGCTGCAGCTGGGGGAACATGACTGCCAGTTTCTTGTCCTTCTTGGGCACGCCCTCTTTCTAGGGTCACGTTACTCATCGAAGCCTTCACTGTATGGCTGTACTGTATTGTGTACACCACCAGAAGTGTAGTAGAAACTGTAAACTTTGTATTAGATACTGTGTACCCCGCCTGCACTGTATTAGCAACTGTACTATGGCTGCACTGTATTGTGTACTGTGTACACCACCAGAAGTGTAGTAGAAACTGTACACACTGTATTAGATACTGTGTACACCATCTACACTGTATTAGCAACTGTACTACGGCTGCATTTATTGTGTACACCACCAGAAGTGTAGTAGAAACTGTACATTCTGTATTAGATACTGTGTACACCGCCTGCATTATATTAGCAAATGTACTACGGCTGCTCTGTATTGTGTACTGTGTACACCACCAGAAGTGTATTAGCAACTGTACTAGGGCTGCACTGTATTGTGTACTGTGTACACCACCAGAAGTGTAGTAGAAACTGTACACGCTGTATTAGATACTGTGTACACCACCTGCACTGTAATAGCAACTGTACTACGACTGCACTGTATTGTGTACACTACCAGAAGTGTAGTAGAAACTATACACACTGTATTAGATACTGTGTATACCACCTGCACTGCAATAGCAACTGTAGTACGGCTGCACTGTATTGTGTACACCACCAGAATTGTAGTAGAAACTGTACACACTGTATTAGATACTATCACCTACCTGATCGGAGGCTGAAATGCTGGGAGGGCTTCCCTTGCGACTAAGTGCAGAGCGCCCCCTGAAGGTGGCACAGGGGGAGCTATACTCAAAGCGGCAGGGGTTGCTGGCTGCGGCAAGCTGAGATGAAGAAGAGAAGTCCACTGGTGCGCAGCTGATGAGCAGGGTAGACTGCTGGGCAGGAATACCTTGGAAGTACCAGATGAGCTTGTGCAGCAGGAGGTACCAGAAGCAGTGTCAGGAGCCAGGCCAGGGTTCATACACAGGACAGCAAGCAGTAGCAAAGTCAATGGAACAAGCCAGGGGTCATACACAGAGCAGCAGATCAGAGCGAGTAAACAGGAGCAAGCCAAGGGTCAAGCCGGGGACAACACAGATCAGATAGGTCAAGGAAAGCCGTGCCCTTAGCAGGTAATCCAAGATTAAAGGAACAGGAACTCAGGAATTCACAAGAAGCTGAAGATCATGCAGCAGTTGGTGACTGCTGCAGCATGCTTTAAATAGGATACTGGCGCCTGGAGTCTCTCATGTATTGCGTGTGCTTTGGCACGTGCTTAGGCGCGCGAGTTCACACCGGTGGATATACTGTGCTGGTTGTTCTCGCCCACGCACATGCGCATTAGCGCTGGAGAATTCGTTTTTGTTGATCCAAGATTCTGCTGGCCATAGATGCCAGTTCTCCTGCGGGTTAGTCCCTGACAGATACTGTGTACACCGCCTACACTGTAATAGCAACTGTACTACGACTGCACTGTAATGTGTACACTACCATAAGTGTAGTGGAAACTGTACACACTGTATTAGATACTGTGTACACCACCTGCACTGTACTAGTAACTGTACTATGGCTGCACTGTATTCTGTACTGTGTACACCATCAAAAGTGTAGTAGAAACTGTACACACTGTATTAGATAGTGTGTACACTGCCTGCACTGTATTAGCAACTGTCCTACGGCTGCACTGTATTGTGTATACCACCAGAAATGTAGTAGAAACAGTACACCACAGATTGCACTGTAGATATAGGCTACACTGGATGCAGAGTATATATATTCTCCACCCCCCCACCCCTCCTCCCGGCCTGATGACAGAACGGAACTGGCCGGCCGGCCGCGGAGAGGCCAGGTAAGCAGCACGAGCTCAAGGAGCAGCCCAGCTGCTTTGGCCATACAAGCACATGTGGCCCGGCAGCCCCAGCCCACCGGGCAAGTGCCCGGTGTGCCCTATGGCCAGTCCTGGCCTGGTCTAGTATATGTGTGTATATATATATATATATATATATATATATATATATATATATATATATATATATATATATATATATATATACTCTGCATTTAGCATAGACTATATATTCAAGTACTTATAGGGATGAGTATCTCTCTCCCTTTCTTTTTGTACATATCCTCCCTGTTGAGGGCTAAAACATTGGATCATACTGCTCTACTCATGTTTTATTTTATAGATTTGCATGCACCCACCCCTGAAGAGTGGTATTATCCACGAAACGTGCTGAGATACATTGGATGCACCTATTCTCATGCAGGCGCCTCTACTCATTACATTATCTTGAGTTCATCACCTACCATGTATTTTTAAGTGTTTTATTACATCCAGGATTTGTTCCATACCACACAGTGGTTGGTTGGTTGGTACTAATGTCTGTTTCTATATATGGTCTGTAATATGTGATTGACAATTTTATTCATTGCTGCATGTATCATGTCATCTTGCCATGTTCCTTGTTTCACCAATAAAAACATGTTTTTGATATCGACTCATCTTCTAGCCATGTGTACTCACCTCATTCAAAGTCCTAAAAAAAAACCTTTCTTTATACAGATTTAGGGATGGAGACATGCGACCCACATGTCTCATTTAAAGTCCCAAACTCACCCTTTTAAGTCCATTGGAATTATGTTGCCATGCAATGTTAATGCTTTCTCCATATTTTAGAATTATGGCTGTCATAATGATGAAGTGGCTTCAATACTTTCAGACTCAATGATCTGGAACAAAAATAGAGATAAGAAATTTAACTGTTCTCTCTGTTTTGTTGCATGCTTGTTCCAGGTCTGCAACCAGATAAAACCAGATATAGCTGGGCAGTTAGAATTTTTCAGACGGACACCAGCAATAATAGGCATTATCTTTCTCTCATTAGTTTCCCAAGCACCAGGCAAACAGATAAATACACAGTTGAAGTATACATACAAGACCTGTTATATCTGTCAAAGGGTTTACATTTCTGGGGAAATCAGCCCCATCTTCCCCTTCATTCCTGGTGCCTACCACCTCGGGAACATGCTGGGAACTGGTGACAGGTGCTCATTAGAAAATTAACTTTCTTTATCGTACATCACAGGACACAGAGCACCATAATAATGACTATCTGGGTTATATGCTACCTTTAGGTGATTGGACACTGGCAATCAATAGTAAAAAGGTTCCTCCCATATAACCCCTTCCATACGGGAAGTACCTTTAGTTTTTTGCCAGTGTCTTGAAGGTGATGGTCATGGCCGTGGAAGCTCTTCAAATTCTTCAATGATGACCCAGTGAGGATGTTATAATCGGATCCATTCGGATGGCATGAAAAGCTAAAGTGGATGGTACCCGAGCCTCGGTTCAAGAACAAGGTTTTGCCTGTAATGTGTCCTTTATGGCGCTGGACCCTTGTTATATGGTATTCCTGGTCTATCACTTGCCCAAGGGAACCAGAAGGGTTCAAGGGTGTGGACCCCGAACAGAAGGGGGACCCGGTCCTTGAAGGTCCTCAGTGGCGCTACCCGCCGTGATGGGAGAAGATTGGGCCTATATCAGGCCCTGCAGCAAGGACCGGTGAGTGCTCCCTCTGGGAGGCCTATAAATACTACTGTTGTTGCTATAACATGACATGTTTAAAACCCAAATTTGCGTGCCTTGTGTCCCCACTGTATTGGAGGTTACAGAGGACGGCCGGCGGGTGCACTTATACAGGTGTCTGCCGGGCGTGCGCGCGTGCGTTGGGCGCGCACGTGCGTGCGTCGGGGGTGTGCGCCGCGTGACCATGCGCCTGTACTCATCCGCGTGCATCGCAGCATGCCTGTGTGTGTGCCCCGTGTCCTGCGGGCGTGCGCATGCACCGTGAGGATTCCCGGGCATGCGTGTGTTAGTCACGCCGCGGCACGCGCGTATAGAGGGAGGTCGCGCGCCCACGTGTGCCAATGCTGCTTGTCAATTTAGGTTCATAAGAGCCAGGAGCCTAGTGCCCTGTGGGACACAGAGGTCTGGGCACGTGAGTTGGGCAGTTGCAACAGGTTGAAGGCTGGCAAAGGCTGTGGTAGCTGCTATACACTGGATTCAGCCATATAGCTCAGAGGGAGTACTTTTTCCTCAACTCTTGTAAGCAATGTCTTCCAGAAAACGAGGTACAGGGAGCAGGGCAAGTCCAGGGGTTAAAGTGACTCCTTCAAAAACAGGAGATCAACCTCAGGTTACTGCAGCATCAGTCTCCCCTGAAAGACCTGCAGCATTTGGCCTGCCTGAGCCATTGCATTTGTCAGGCGTATTGGCCACTACCAATATCCCTGCATCGGCTTATGTTTCTGAGGATGACTTAGCATCAGCCCTAGCTGGCCTTGAAGGCAAGACAGCGGGTATGATTGCCACAGTAACGCAGGGAGGGAAGAAGCGTCATAGATCTCCCTCTCCTGAGCCTGGTCCTAGTGGGGAGTCACTTGAGCACCAGGACTCTCTTAACCAGTTGGGTCCTTGTGATCTGGATCCAGAATGGGCAGAGGATTTGGAGGAGGTGGCTGTAAAGGATAAAGAGGAAGGAGAGGCTGAAGAGTCCTCGGCGGAGGACTCAGGTTCTGAGGAACCAATTTCAGCTTCCCAATCCCAGAAATTGTTTATCCAGTCTTTGGCTGAAATGGTGAGAGCTGGTTTTAAGGTTCCCCCGGTACAGGGACCAGGACTCTCCTGTTCTACGTTGGGATCCTTGCGTCCTCAGCAAGGTTCCGAGGCGTTCCCTTTGCATCCATTATTAGAGCAGGTGATTTACGCTGACTGGGACCACCCGGACAGGATATACTTGCCTCCAAAAAGGTTTTGTTTTTTATATCCTATGGAGGAAAAATTCATGAAGGAGTGGGATACACCTTTGGTTGATGCTGCCATTTCTTCAATGAATAAAAGCCTAACCTGTCCCGTGGATAATGCCCAAGGGTTTAAGGATCCGGCTGATAAAAAACTGGAATCATTACTAAAGACTTCCTTTGCGGTGGCTGGGTCAGCAGTACTACCGGCAGTTGCGGCTATCGGTATTTGCCAGTCCTTGAAGGACCGTTTTAAGAGGTTCGTCAGGAAGCTGCCTGTTCAGGAGGATTTTTCTGATGAATTGTCAGAACTTCCTTGCGCTTTATGTTTTGCGGTAGATGCATTAAAGGACTCGATCCGGCAGGTGTCTCTTTTTGCGCTACTCTCAATCCATATGCGCAGGGTCTTGTGGTTGAAGAACTGGTCAGCCGAGACGCCATGCAAAAGGCTACTCGCGGCTTTTCCTTTTCATAGTGAGCGTCTATTTGGAGAGGATCTGGATAAATATATCCAAAAGATCTCAGGAGGAAAGAGCTCCTTGCTTCCGGTCAAAAAAAGGAATAAGCAGCCTTCCTTTAAGATTCCCAACGCTCCAGGGCCAAGTGCCTCCTCTCCCAAGAGGTATCAACGGCCTCAGCCGCTTACTTTTAAGAAACCTCAGGGTCAGAAAAGACCCTGGACCCAGAAACCGGCCAAAACCAAATTTCAAGTCTTTCTTGTGAAGGGGCGCCCCCACTCTTGCAAGTGGGGGGCAGACTGCGGCGGTTCGCAGATGCTTGGGGAAATTGGTTCAGGACAGGTGGGTCATTTCCACTATAACACAAGGTTACAAAATAGAGTTCCGGGACTTTACCCCAACTCGGTTTCTGGTATCCAGAGTCCCATCAGACCCAGGGAAAAAGAAGGGCCTGTTCCTGGCTTTAGAACAGCTGGAAAGGCAAGGGTAATTATCGAGGTTCCGCAGAAGGAAAGATTCAAGGGGTTCTACTCAACCCTGTTTACAGTGCCGAAGCCGAATGGTGAGGTAAGGCCCATTCTGGACCTCAAGTCCCTCAATTCCTTTCTAAACGTCCGATCCTTCCGTATGGAGTCGGTCCGTTCAGTAATCGCATCCTTGAGAAGAGGAGATTTTTTAGCATCCATAGACATCAAGGACACGTACTTGCATGTACCGATTTTCGGTCCACATCAAAGATTTCTGCGCTTTGCAGTAGAGGGGTATCATTTCCAGTTTGTGGCACTTCCATTCGGTCTAGCCATGGCCCCTCAGGTCTTCACAAAGGTGCTGGCTCCAGTGTTGGCATTCCTAAGATCCCAAAAGATCTTGGTGGTAGGATATCTGGACGACCTTCTGTTAAGGGACCAATCTTACTCCACCTTAGGCTGGATTCTGAATATGGACAAATCAGCCCTTCGTCCAGCTCAGGTCTTGACATATCGGGCCTGATCCTGGACATACTTAATTGGAAGTCCGCGCTTAGGAAAGTAATCAGAAGGGCTGCAGCCTCCCCTTAATTAATTCCTAAATAGGAGTTCATTGGAAGTATATAAAGGAGAGGTCTGGGGAATTGGCGCTGCCCTATAAACAGTGTATATTACTTAAAAATCAAGAAATAAAAATAAATAAGTGACAAACAGTGCGTGTAAGAGGAAAGAGCTTGATGTGTGTCCCTTAGGTGAATATACCCCTACGCATGTGCAAAAATACAGAAATAAATAAATAAAGTTTAAGTGTTTGGTGAAAAATATATATAGTATATGACCCTTTAAAAGTGAGCGTGCAATTCCTCTGTGTTGTGTATGTGAATGATCCAATGAGTGGGTTGGGTTTACACTTGCCCAACCTCCATTATAAATCTTTACATTTGCAACAAACCAAAAATTTAAAATTTTTTAAATAGTGTGTAGCCTCCTCTTGAAATTATTGGGGTCCGTGAAAAAGCACACTATTTGGGGGCTACCAACATCCGTATAAGGTTACCACATATCCCCAATTTGTATAGTGACTGAAGTGCACTGTGTGTAAAAAAGATAAAAAGTGCTAAAACTCTATATTACAGTATATTAGACTTCCCCAAAATTCATATATAAAAATAGGAATCCAAACATCAGTTAAATTAAAAACAGCGTATATGAATGCAGCATCTGTAAAAAAATCCCTGTGATGGACCCAGGCAAAAGTAAAATGTCTTATTTGCAGAGACAGGAATATTAAGAACACCAGGATTGGTTGACATGCAGTTAAAAATGCCCAAGGGGTAATAAGAGGTGACTTCCGTGCATGTAGAAGCTGGTGACTCCAAGTGCTCCCCCCCGGTGCTCCCCCACTCACCAGAATCCGTCACCCCCTAGGGGGTACTAGGCAGAGGAGTGGGTGTCTTTGGGTAGCTGCCTCTGATGGATGTCTCTCTTAGCCTTCACTGCTCCGTGAGGTTCCTCCGTTGATCCGGTTATAAGGGTCCCCTTATAATGATCCAAGCCAATCATTATAAAGGGACCCTTATAACCGGATCAACGGAGGAACCTCACGGAGCAGTGAAGGCTAAGAGAGACATCCATCAGAGGCAGCTACCCAAAGACACCCACTCCTCTGCCTAGTACCCCCTAGGGGGTGACAGATTCTGGTGAGTGGGGGAGCACCGGGGGGGGAGCACTTGGAGTCACCAGCTTCTACATGCACGGAAGTCACCTTTTATTACCCCTTGGGCATTTTTAACTGCATGTCAACCGATCCTGGTGTTCTTAATATTCCTGTCTCTGCAAATAAGACATTTTACTTTTGCCTGGGTCCATCACAGGGATTTTTTTACAGATGCTGCATTCATATTCGCTGTTTTTAATTTAACTGATGTTTGGATTCCTATTTTTATATATGAATTTTGGGGAAGTCTAATATACTGTAATATAGAGTTTTAGCACTTTTTCTTTTTTTTACACACAGTGCACTTCAGTCACTATACAAATTGGGGATATGTGGTAACCTTATACGGATGTTGGTAGCCCCCAAATAGTGTGCTTTTTCACGGACCCCAATAATTTCAAGAGGCGGCTACACACTATTTAAAAAATTTTAAATTTTTGGTTTGTTGCAAATGTAAAGATTTATAATGGAGGTTGGGCAAGTGTAAACCCAACCCACTGATTGGATCATTCACATACACAACACAGAGGAATTGCACGCTCACTTTTAAAGGGTCATATACTATATATATTTTTCACCAAACACTTAAACTTTATTTATTTATTTCTGTATTTCTGATCCTGGACATAACCCAAGAAAGGGTCATTTTACCTCCCTTAAAGGTCAACTCCATAGTGGAGCTGGTTCGAGAGGTCAAAGGGGTAGAAAGGCCTTCGATTCGACTGTGCATGAGCCTGCTGGGCAAGATGGTGTCATCTTTCAGCGCAGTTCCCTATGCACAGTTTCACTCCAGGTTGTTCCAGAAAACTATCCTGGAGGCTTGGGACAAGTCTGTTCAAACCTTGGATCATCCCATGTCTCTATCCCTACAGGTAAAATGGGACTTCTCTTGGTGGGCAAAGACCAGCAACTTGAGGGGCGGAAAATCCTTTCCACCGGTAACCAGGAAGGTGGTAACTACGGACGCCCGTTGTCTCGGCTGGGGAGCAGTCCTGGAAGAGGCTTCTGTCCAGGAAATATGGACCCAAGTAGAGAAGACCTTGCCCATCAATCTGCTGGAAAATCGGGCAGCTCGCTTGGCTCTCCTATTCTGGACGTCCAGATTGCAAGGTTTTCCTGTCTGAATCCAGTCCGACAACTCCACGGTTGTGGCATACATCAACCACCAAGGGGGCACCCGGAGCTGGGCGGCCCAAAGGGAAGTAAATCACATATTAACTTGGGCAGAGAGGCACGTGCCGTTTCTGTCAGCAGTCTTTATTCCAGGCGTGGACAATTGTCGGGCAGACTACCTAAGTCGTCAGCAATTGTAACCGGGGGAGTGGTCCCTTTACCCCTAAGTTTTCCTTCAAATCTGCCAGCACTGGGGGATGCCAGATGTGGATCTTCTGGCATCCAGATTCAATGCCAAGGTGGACAGGTTTGTATCCGGGACCAGGGATCTGCTTGCCGTTGGGACGGATGCATTGGTGATTCCCTGGGATCGGTATTCCCTAATTTATGCCTTTCCTCCGATCCAGATGCTGCCACACCTGTTACGCAGGATACAGGAAGAACAGAAACCAGTGATTGTGGTGGCCCCAGGGTGGCCCAGGAGGTCCTGGTACTCGGAGATTGTGAGGATGGTGGTGGGGGACCCATTGTGCCTCCCATACCGTCCAGACCTGTTGTCCCAAGGTCCCATATACCATCCTTCTTTACGGTCGCTGAATTTGATGGCATGGCTATTGAGACCAGGGTACTGAAAGACCGTGGTATTAGGGGTTCAGTTTTGTCTACCCTGATAATTGCTAGAAAGTCAGTTTCTAGAAGTATTTACCATAGGGTCTGGAAATCGTACATTTCCTGGTGCGAGAGGAGAAGATGGCACCCTCGCAAGTATACGATTGGGAGGGTCCTTGCCTTTCTTCAAACAGGAACTGATTTAAACCTATCCTTAGGGACCATTAAAGGACAAATTTCGGCCTCATCAGTTTTTTACCAGAGGCCAATTGCATCTCATTCTTTAGTACGAACCTTCGTCAAGGGGTACTGCACTTAAGGCCGCCGGTTAAGCCACCCTCATGCCCCTGGGACTTGAACTTGGTGCTATCAGCTCTACAGGGTCAACCCTTTGAACCTATTAGGCATATTCCTTTAATTCTATTGACTAGGAAATTGGTCTTTTTTGGTGGCCATAACCTCGGCTAGAAGGGTGTCAGAATTGGCCGCCCTTTCTTGTGAAAAACCTTTTCTATTTTTACATCAGGACAAGGTGGTGATGCGCCCCGTCCAGATTTTTTACCTAAGGTGGTTTCCAATTTTCATTTGAATCAGGATATCATTTTACCTTCCTTTTTTCCCAACCGTAAGTCTAAGAAGGAAAGGTTGCTTCACTCACTGGATGTGGTGAGAGCAGTCAAGGTTTACTTAAACATGTCAGCTCCTTTTCGAAAGACTGACTCCCTTTTTGTCCTGCCAGAAAGTCCTAAGAAGGGACAGGCAGCAACTAGTTCAACTATCTCTAGGTGGATTCTCCAGGTCATTATCCAGGCTTATGAGTTGAAACACAAGGTTCCACCTCGGTATTTCAAAGCTCACTCTACTAGGGGAGTGCATCATGAGCAGTGCGCCAACAGGTGTCTATGGCTCAGGTTTGCAAAGCGGCCGCTTGGTCTTCGGTTCATACGTTCACCAGGTTTTACCAGCTGGATGTTAGATCTCAAAGGGAGACTGTTTTTGGCCACAGCGTGCTGCAAGCAGCTTTATAAGCCCTGGGCCTGAAGGGGGTCTAAGAATACTATGTTCCCTCCCCTCAAATGCATTGCGTTAGGACATCCCAGATATTTTGGTGCATTATGGTGCTGTGTCCCGTGATGTACGATAAAGAAAAATGGATTTTTAAAACAGCTTACAGAGGTCCCTCTCTTCTTTTCTGGGATCTTCATTGCTTGCTACAAAACTAAAGGTACTTAGGTGGCCATCCGATATCACAATGTATGGTAGACACTCCGTGCTACCCCCAGTTATAATGAAAAAATGTGAAAAAAGTGTAAAAAACTGATTAAAAATATGAAAAAAATAAATTAAAAAATACAGGTATGTGAGAAAATGATGATCACAGGTGCTGCAACTTAAAAAACCTTGAACATGAGGTTTACACAGTATAAAAGAAAATTAAGTGCGCTACCCAAATTAAACAAAATTAATACATTGAATATATGTTAGTAAAAATATATAGTCCATATAGGAACTGGTTGATATCGTGAACCGGAGGTGCAATTCCTCAATATAAACGATGTTGTCTTCAATAGATCTTCACTACATCTTCATATACAGTGTAAAGATATAGAAAAGGGGGGCCGCTTACCAGAAGTGCTGGACCCCTATTACAGAGATAGGAGAGAATCTGTTCGAGCTCGCACTATGTCAGGAACAGCTGATCCTAAGCAGAGACGGGATTCCCTCCACGTCAGACAGTTCAAACTACTGGGGCGGCATTCAGGAACAAACTCCATTGCTTACTACTGCGGCAAGACTGCTCATAGCATGTGATAAGATGTTTGAGCGAAAAAGAGGCGCTTCATTGTGCAGTAGATTTAAAATGCTTGTAATCCATAAAACGGACAACTGACATCCAAAGCATTGGCAGGGCAAACACAGTTGCAACTAAAAAACACAACCGTGGCTGAAGCCGATCAGCTGAGAAAGTGGTGACTTCAGGTCCTCAGGCTCCACCCAAAGCTGCGTTTCTCCTTAACAGGCATCGACTGGGAGAGGAGGCTAGGGCTGGATGTCACCCACCACATCATATATACCTCAGCAAGAGACTGACACCGGAAACAAGTTTGGGATCACTTCCAAATGTTAGCGGATATGAAACCAACTATTTCCTTAGTCACAACCAAGACTGGCATATACTAACAAAAGCATATCTAAAATAACCAATGTAATGTCATGGCTCAGAAACATATTAAAAACAAAAAAATATATTTCAAATCTTGTTGCTAAAACATAGCGAAGTTAACGTTTTTCAATTAAATATTAACCATATTAATATTCGCTACCTAAAATCACTTCTCTTAGAAATGTTTTAAAACATTATAAATCTGACATTTAACATGCAAACAAAAAAAAAAATTCCTTATTAAAAACGGAAAAAGGGGAAAATATTCCTTAATACATAACCATGTGTTATAGCTATCTGGAGGGGAAGGCATACTAAAGACAGCCACAACATAAAGATATATGTCAATCATGATTACACTGGATATGGGGAAGGAGAATTAATTTTTGGATTTTGGATCGTGTTCTGGAGGATAGTGGCAGTGTCAGCAGCCCCGATAGAATATATGTGAAAAATGCATATATAAATAGATATCCACATATATTCATTAGCTATTGTTTATGTAGAGGCCCCAGGGGCTGTAACACTGCATATCGAATATCCATTGAGTTTCCCTACGTGAATTATGGCGTTTTAAATTATTTCCCCTCCAATGAGGGGTAAATTTCTCGATGGCAATAACCTTTAGAAGGGTCTTGGTTATGAAATTGGCGAATATGCCAAGAGACACTATGTCCGATGAACCCCCTCCTAATATTGGATAAGTGTTTGTCTATTCTAATTTTTAGAGCACGGGTGGTCCTACCAATATACTGAAAACCACATGGACAACTAAGGAGGTATATCACACCTATAGTTCCACATGTGATAAAATCTTTTATGTGGTAGGTCTTAGAAGTAACAAAAGATGTAAAGGTAAAACTTTTCAGAGTTTGTGACGATCTACAAACCGCACATCCCCTACAAGGAAAGAAGCCTTTCAAATGGCCAAACTATTGTACCTTAGGGGGAGGGTCAATAACACTGGGTGCCAAAAGGTCCTTTAGATTTTGGTTTCTCCTATACAGAACTTTAGGATGATCAGGGAGCTCAGGACCCAGAACCTTATCACACTTTAAAACCTGTCAGTGTTTCTGAATTATTTTGTTCACCCACCAAAAATGAGATGAGAAGGTGGTCAAAAAAGACCATTCCAAATCATTCTTGGTTTGATCGCTATTTTTGGTCTTGGGCACCAACAAGTTGGATCTATCCATACAAGCAACCTCCTGCAAGTCTTTATCCAACAGGAGGGGCTTATATCCCTTTTCCACAAATCGTTTTTTAAGGATTCCAGCCTGAGCTTCAAAATCTGTGAGGTGTGAGCAGTTCCGTCTGATGCGTAGGAACTGTCCTTTGGGTATGGCTTTGAGCCAATTCGGGTGATGACCACTATCTATTGGAATATATCCATTACGATCAATATTTTTAAAAAATGTCTTGGTCAACAGAGACCCCTGTTCCTTGAAAATAACCAGGTCCAAAAAGTTAACAGATGTAGCACTACACTCATATGTGAATTTAATCCCCCAGTTATTGGCATTAAGATGTATCATGAAAGCATCAAGGGATTTAACATCCCCTTTCCACAAGAAGAAGGCGTCGTCTATATAACGACGCCATAATAGGAAGCGGGGCTCATTTAAGGAGAAAAGTTGGTCATTTTCCCATAGGGTCATGAATAACCCAGCTAGACTGGGAGCAAATTTGGCCCCCATAGCTACTTCAGTGATCTGAAGGTAAAACTGGCTCCCATAAAAGAAATAATTGTGCTCCATGGCAAATTTGAGCAGTCTTAAAAGAAATTCTAACATAGAAGATTTAAGCGAAAGGTCTTTTTTGAGAAAAAATTCTGCTGTCCTATAACCTAGCTCATGGGGTATGATGGTATAAAGGGAGGCCACGTCTGCAGTGACCAGCAAGATGTCATCCTCCACTGTATATTCAGACACTTCCTTAATGACCTGCATAGAGTCCCTCAAAAAGGCCGGGGTTTTGGTCACAACCAGCTGTAAAAAGTGATCAACAAATTTTCCTACCCTAGATGTCAGGGAGTCTATGCCGCTCACTATGGGGTGCCCTGGGGGCTGTAAAGGATTTTTGTGAATCTTAGGGATATAATATATTATTGGTGTTCTCGGTGCCAATGGAATTAAAAATTTGCATTCTTTTTCATTGATAATCCCTTTCCTGTGACCATCCTGAACTATATTTTTGAGGAATTTCTTATATTTATCCACTGGGTCCTTGTTAAGGATAGTGTATGTATTCCTATCAAACAGTAAAAGCTCCATCTCCTTCAAGTAGTTGTCCTTTTTAAGGACAACAATCCCCCCCCCCCTTATCTGCTGGCCTTATAATGAGTTCTTTTCTCTTACACAGGGAAGCAATCCCTTCCTCACTCTTTTTTAGATGTTACTTCTTAAAGTTCACCTTTTGCAAAAAATCCTGTAATACCAGCTCCTTGAATACAGTAACACTGGGAGCTGGTTTGCCAGGAGGGTTGAACGGGGATGCATTTCTAAGTCCTGTCCCTCCTAATTTAGAACCTCCCTTCTGAGCGTAATTTTTCATAATGGGATTGGAGAGAAAATAACGTTTTATATTTAGTTTTCTGGTGTATTTCTGTATGTCCAAAAACATCTGAAATTTATTTAATGGCTTTCTGGGGGCATATTTTAAACCTTGGTTCAATGTTAATTTCTCGGATCTGGTCAGTTCCTCCCCACTTAGGTTGAAGACTCCCCCACACATTATCTCCTCCGTTTTTTGGGGGTGGCTTCGCTTCCCTCCTCGGCATCCTCTCTTAGTCTTCCCTTTCTGTTTTGGCCTCTTCCTAAAAAATTATCAGTCCTATATCGCAGGGGGGCCGCCCCTGGGGGAATTTCCTGAGTACGCGTCTGTGAGTTCCCCAATGGTCTGTGTCTAGTGTTAGAATATTGCCCTATTTCCTCTGTATTTTCCCCATATCCCTGCAATGGGCCATATTGGTTCCTAACGGGTACATCATACCCCTAAGGGGCTTGCGGGGAATAAGGGGGACCTTCTCTGTATGGATCTCTAGGGGGATTCCGCTGGGACCGGTCATCATAGTATCCCCAATGGTCCATATCAGGTTGTCTAGCATGGGGTATGGGTATGGGCCAGAATGCTGCGGGTTGGCTGTGGGTGGGTGTCTATTATCCCTTTTGCTCGGATTGTGACCTCTCCCTGGATTTTTAGAGTACCGATGAGTAAAAGGTGGATAGGAGTTATATGATCCATTATTAGAAGGTCTGTTTGTGTTATAATTTCCACCCTTTTTAGGTTGGGGGGTTAAGTTATCCCCCATTCTACCCGGCCCTAAATCTCTGAGTCGGGAGGTGAGTGGACCTTGCAAGGCTCTTAGTGGGTCCATAGAGGGGGGTGCTGGTTCACTAACAACCATTTCTCCCTCATTGGAATTACAACTTTCGGATGGATTCACAAAGCTGTAGCGACAGCTCTCCTGCCATTTAAAGACGTTGTGGGATTTATAGTCCTCTACGTCCTGAGGTGTTTCTTTCATAGTTACATAGTTACATAGTAGGTGAGGTTGAAAAAAGACACAAGTCCATCAAGTCCAACCTATGTGTGTGATTATGTGTCAGTATTTCATTACATATCCCTGTATGTTGCGGTCATTCAGGTGATTATCTAATAGTTTCTTGAAGCTTTCAATGCTCCCCGCTGAGACCACCGCCTGTGGAAGGGAATTCCACATCCTTGCCGCTCTTACAGTAAAGAACCCTCTACGTAGTTTAAGGTTAAACCTCTTTTCTTCTAATTGTAATGAGTGGCCACGAATCTTGTTAAACTCTCTTCTGCGAAAAAGTTTTATCCCTATTGTGGGGTCACCAGTACAGTATTTGTAAATTGAAATCATATCCCCTCTCAAGCGTCTCTTCTCCAGAGAGAATAAGTTCAGTGCTCGCAAAAAAATTCAAGAAAAGCTATACCAGCATCATTAAAGTATAAAAACCATTCTTTAAGCTCCGTATCACCCTTATCAGGGTACACATGCCATCTAAGGCTCCTCGGGATAATTTTCTCCTTGAGATATCTCTCAAGAAAAACAATATCCCAAGTAGCATGCAACTCAGATACTAGCACATTCTTAAGTCGCATAAAAATGCCCCATATTCCTTCGGTTGGTGGGTTAGTTTGATCAAACACCTCTTCAGGGTTAATTTTCCTATTACAAAAATCAAAGACATCCATATTGCTTCGATGTGACCAACTAAAAAAGTGTATCAATATATGTACAGTCAGGTCCATAAATATTGGGACATCGACACAATTCTAATCTTTTTGCTTCTTTACACTACCACAATGGATTTGAAATGAAACAAACAAGATATGCTTTAACTGCAGACTTTCAGCTTTAATTTGAGGGTATTTACATCCAAATCAGGTGAACGGTGTAGGAATTACAACAGTTTGTATATGTGCCTCCCACTTTTTAACGGATCAAAAGTAATGGGACAGATTAAAAATCATCCATCAAACTTTCACTTTTTAATACTTGGTTGCAAATCCTTTGCAGTCAATTACAGCCTGAAGTCTGGAATGCATAGACATCACCAGACGCTGGGTTTCATCTCTGGTGATGCTCTGCCAGGCCTCTACTGCAACTGTCTTCAGTTTCTGCTTGTTCTTGGGGCATTTTCCCTTCAATTTTGTCTTCAGCAAGTGAAATGCATGCTCAATCGGATTCAGGTCAGGTGATTGACTTGGCCATTGCATAACATTCCACTTCTTTCACTTAAAAAACTCTTTGGTTGCTTTCACAGTATGCTTGGAGTCATTGTCCATCTGCACTGTGAAGCGCCGCCCAATGAGTTCTTAAGCATTTTGCTGAATATGAGCAGATAATATTGCCCGAAACACTTCCGAATTCATCCTGCTGCTTTTGTCAACAGTCGCATCATCAATAAATACAAGAGAATCAGTTCCATTGGCAGCCATACATGCCCACGCCATGACACTACCACCACCATGCTTCACTGATGAGGTGGTATGCTTTGGATCATGAGCAGTTCCTTTCCTTTTCCATACTCTTCTCTTCCCATCACTCTAGTACAAGTTGATCTTAGTCTCATCTGTCCATAGGATGTTGTTCCAGAACTGTGAAGGCTTTTTAACATGTTGTTTGGCAAACTCTAATCTGGCCTTCCTGTTTTTGAGGCTCACCAATGGTTTACATCTTGTGGTGAACCCTCTGTATTCACTCTGGTGAAGTCTTCTCTTGATTGTTGGCTTTGACACACATACACCTACCTCCTGGAGAATGTTCTTGATCTGGCCAACTGTTGTGAAGGGTGTTTTCTTCACCAGGGAAATAATTTTTTGGTCATCCACCACAGTTGCTTTCCATGGTCTTCCGGGTCTTTTGGTGTTGCTGAGCTCACCGGTGCGTTCTTTCTTTTTAAGGATGTTCCAAACAGTTGATTTGGCCACACCTAATGTTTTTGCTATCTCTCTGATGGCTTTGTTTTGTTTTTTCAGCCTAATGATGGCTTGCTTAACTGATAGTGACAGCTCTTTGGATCTCATATTGAGAGTTAACAGCAACAGATTCCAAATGCAAATAGCACACTTGAAACGAACTCTGGACTTTTTATCTGCTCCTTGTAAATGGAATAATGAGGGAATAACACACACCTGGCCATGGAACAGCTGAGCAGCCAATTGTCCCATTACTTTTGGTCCCTTAAAAAGTAGGAGACACATATACGAACTGTTGTAATTCCTACACCGTTCACCTGATTTGGATGTAAATGCCCTCAAATTAAAGCTGAAAGTCAGCCGTTAAAGCACATCTTGTTCGTTTCATTTAAAATCCATTGTGGTGGTGTATAGTGCCAAAAAGATTAGAATTGTGTCAATGTCCCAATATTTATGGACCTGACTGTAGAAGTGAATGTTTCTTAAAACAAACACAATTTGTTTAAACAAACAAGTTGCTACGTGTCAAATGGGGGAAGCAGCGAGAAAGTTATATTCAATTCATACAATGTATGGTAGACACTCCGCGCTACCCCCAGTTATAATGAAACAATGTGAAAAAAGTGTAAAAAACTGATTAAAAATATGAATAAAATAAAATTAAAACACAATGTGAAAAAAATACAGGTATGTGAGAAAATGACGATCACGGGTGCTGCAACTTAAAAAACCTTGAACATGAGGTTTACACAGTATAAAAGAAAATTAAGTGTGCTACCCAATAGCGCACTTAATCGAACATCCATCGAGTTTCCCCACGTGAAATATGGCGTTTTAAATTATTTCCCCTCCAATGAGGGATAAATCAAATTTATATAAAAGAATTGAGATAAATTATGATAGAAGAAGAGGAAGAGCAGAAAATTAAAAAACGAAAGAAAATACCTCAGGGACGTAGAGGACTATAAATCCCACAACGTCTTTAAATGGCAGGAGAGCTGTCACGAACAGCTTTGTGAATCCATCCAAAAGTTGTAATTCCAATGAAGGAGAAATGGTTGTGAACCAGCACCCCCCTCTATGGACCCACTGAGACCCTTGCAAGGTCCACTCACCCCCCGACTCAGAGATTTAGGGCCGGGTAGAATGGGGGATAACTTAACCCCCCAACCTAAAAAGGGTGGAAATTATAACACAAACAGACTTCTAATAATGGATCATATAACTCCTATCCACCTTTTACTCATCAGTACTCTAAAAATCAGGGGAGAGGTCACAATCCGGGCTAAAGGGGTAATAGAAACCCACCCACAGCCAACCCGCAGCATTCTGGCCCATACCCATATCCCCGTGCTAGACAACCTGATATGGACCATCGGGGATACTATGATGACCGGTCCCAGCGGAATCCCCCTAGAGATCCAAACAGAGAAGGTCCCCCTTATTCCCCGCAAGCCCCTTGGGGGTATGATGTATCCGTTAGGAACCAATATGGCCCATTGCAGGGATATGGGGAAAATACAGAGGAATTGAGCAATATTCTAACACTGGACACCAGAGGTGGGGGACTTGAGTCACATGACTTGACTCGAGTCAGACTCGAGTCACCTGTTTGAGGACTTGCGACTTGCTTGACAAAATTAAATAAATGACTCGACTTGACTTTGACTTGTCACTAATGACTTGCGACTTGACTTTGACTTGGGCTATTTGACTTGCAATGACTTGGCACCACCAGTGCTGTGTCTTGGCCTAGGCAAAAGCCACCCCCCCCCCCACAAAAGAAAGCTCCCCCCGAGTCCCGGCTTCGGGGTAGATCAGTATTTTGACTTAATTTGTGACTTGACCAAAATAAATGACTTGACTTGACTTGCTTGACTTCTAGCAGGGACTCGACTTGACTTGCTTGCTTTTTGCCACAGTAACTTGGGACTTGCTTGTGACTTGAAGGTTAAGACTTGAGACTTGCTTGTGACTTGCACATGTGTGACTTACCCCCATCACTGCTGGACACAGACCATTGGGAAACTCACAGACACGTACCCAGGAAATTCCCCCAGGAGCGCCCCCCCCTGCGAAATAAGACTGATAACTTTTTAGGAAGAGGCCAAAACAGAAAGGGAAGACTAAGAGAGGATGCCGAGGGGGTAAGCGCACCCCCAAAAAACTGAGGAGATAATGTGTTAGGGAGTCTTCAACCTAAGTGGGGAGGAACTGACCAGATCCGAGAAATTAACATTGAACCAAGGTTTAAAATATGCCCCCAGGAAGCCATTGAATACATTTCAGATGTTTTTGGACATACACAAATACACCAGAAAACTAAATATAAAACGTTATTTTCTCTCCAATCCCATTATGAAAAATTACACTCAGAAGGGAAGTTCTAAATTAGGAGGGACAGGACTTAGAAATGCATCCCTGTTCAACCCTCCTGGCAAACCAGCTCCCAGTGTTACTATATTCAAGGAGCTGGTATTTCAGGATTTGCAACAGGTGAACTTTAAGAAGGAACATCTAAAAAAGAGTGAGGAAGGGATTGCTTCCCTGTGTAAGAGAAAAGAACTCATTATACAGCCAGCAGATAAGGGGGGAGGGGGGGTTGTTGTCCTTAAAAAAGGACAACTACTTGAAGGAGATGGAGCTTTTACTGTCTGATAGGAATACATACACTATCCTTAACAAGGACCCAGTAGATAAATATAAGAAATTCCTCAAAAATATAGTTCAGGATGGTCACAGGAAAGGGATTATCAATGAAAAAGAATGCAAATTTTTTATTCCATTGGCACCGAGAACACCAATAATATATTATATCCCTAAGATTCACAAAAACCCTTTACAGCCCCCAGGGTGCCCCATAGTGAGTGGCATAGACTCCCTGACATCTAGGGTAGGAAAATTTGTTGATCACTTTTTACAGCCGGTTGTGACCAAAACCCCAGCCTTTTTGAGGGACTCTATGCAGATCATTAAGGAAGTGTCTAAATATACAGTGGAGGATGACATCTTGCTGGTCACTGCAGACGTGGCCTCCCTTTATACCATCATACCCCATGAGCTAGGTTATAGGGCAGCAGAATTTTTTCTCAAAAAAGACCTTTTGCTTAAATCTTCTATGTTAGAATTTATTTTAAGACTGCTCAAATTTGCCATGGAGCACAATTATTTCTTTTATGGGGGCCAGTTTTACCTTCAGAGCACTAGAGTAGCTATGGGGGCCAAATTTGCCCCCAGTCTAGCTGGGTTATTCATGGCCCTATGGGAAAATGACCAACTTTTCTCCTTAAATGAGCCCCGCCTCCTATTATGGTGTTGTTATATAGATGATGCCTTCTACTTGTGAAAAGGGGATGTTAAATCCCTTGATGCTTTCATGATACATCTTAATGCCAATAACTGGGGGATTAAATTCACATATGAGTGAAGTACTACATCGGTTAACTTTTTGGACCTGGTTATTTTCAAGGAACAAGGGTCTCTTTTGACCAAGACATTTTTTAAAAATACTGATCGTTATGGATATATTCCAACAGATAGTGGTCATCACCCGAATTAGCTCAAAGCCATACCCAAAGGAGACAGTTCCTACGCATCAGACGGAACTGCTCACACCTCACAGATTTTGAAGCTCACGCTGGAATCCTTAAAAAACGATTTGTGGAAAAGGGATACAAGCCCCTCCTGTTGGATAAAGACTTGCAGGAGGTTGCTTGTATGGAAAGATCCAACTTGTTGGTGCCCAAGACCAAAAATAGCGATCAAACCAAGAATGATTTGGAATGGTCTTTTTTGACCACCTTCTCATCTCATTTTTGGTGGGTGAACAAAATAATTCGGAAACACTGGCAGATTTTAAAGTGTGATAAGGTTCTGGGTCCTGAGCTCCCTGATCATCCTAAAGTTCTGTATAGGAGAAACCAAAATCTAAAGGACCTTCTGGCACCCAGTGTTATTGACCCTCCCCCTAAGGTACAAATGTTTGGCCATTTGAAAGGCTTCTTTCCTTGTAGGGGATGTGCGGTTTGTAGATCGTCACAAACTCTGAAAAGTTTTACCTTTACATCGTTTGTTACTTCTAAGACCTACCACATAAAAGATTTTATCACATGTGGAACTATAGGTGTGATATACCTCCTTAGTTGTCCATGTGGATTTCAGTATATTGGTAGGACCACCCGTGCTCTAAAAATTAGAATAGACAAACACTTATCCAATATTAGGAGGGGGTTCATCGGACATAGTGTCTCTTGGCATTTTCGCCAATTTCATAACCGAGACCCGTCCCTTCTAAAGGTTATTGCCATTGAGAAATTTACCCCTCATTGGAGGGGAAATAATTTAAAACGCCATATTTCACGTAGGGAAACTCGATGGATATTCGATATGCAGTGTTACAGCCCCTGGGGCCTCAACATTGAGTGGGACATAAACAATAGCTAATGAATATATGTGGATATCTATTTATATATGCATTTTTCACAAATATTCTATTGGAGCTGCTGACACTGACAATATCCTCCAGAACACGATCCAAAAATGAATTCTCTGTATTCCACCTTTCCCATTTCCAGTGTAATCATGATTGACATATATCTTTATGTTGTGGTTGCCTTTAGTATTCCTTCCCTTCCAGCTATAACACATGGTTATGTATTAAGGCAGTGTTTCTCAACTCCAGTCCTCAAGGCGCCCCAACAGGTCATGTTTTCAGGATTTCCCTCAGATGAAACAGCTGTGGTAATTACTAAGGCAGTAAAACTGATCAAATCACCTGTGCAAACTAATGGAAAGCCTGAAAACATGACCTGTTGGGGCGCCTTGAGGACTGGAGTTGAGAAACCCTGTATTAAGGAATATTTTCCCCTTTTTTCCATTTTTAATAAGGAATTTTTTTTTTGTTTGCAATTTTTTTGTTTGCATGTTAAATGTCAGATTTAAAATGTTTTAAAACATTTCTAAGAGAAGTGATTTTAGGTAGCGAATATTAATATGGTTAATATTTAATTGAAAACTGTTAACTTCGCTATGTTTTAGCAACAAGATTTGAAATATATTTTTTTGTTTTTAATATGTTTCGGAGCCATGACATTATATTGGTTATTTTAGATATGCTTTTGTTAGTATATGCCAGTCTTGGTTGCTGACTAAGGAAATAGTTGGTTTCATATCTGCTCACATTGTGAACTGATTGGGAAGTGATCCCAAACTTGTTTCCGGTGTCAGTCTCTTGCTGAGGTATATATGATGTGGTGGGTGACGTCCAGCCCTAGCCTCCTCTCCCAGTCGATGCCTGTTAAGGAGAAACGCAGCGTTGGGCGGAGCCTGAGCACCTAACGTCACCACTTTCTCAGCTGATCGGCTTCAGTCACTGCTGTGTTTTTTAGTTGCAACTGTGTTTGCCCTGCCAGTGCTTTGGATGTCAGTTGTCTGTTTTATGGATTAAAAGCATTTTAAATCTACTGCACAATGAAGCGCCTCTTTTTCTCTCAAACATCTTATCACATGCTATGAGCGGTCTTGCCGGAATAGTGAGCAGTGAAGTTTGTTCCTGATTGCCACCCCAGGAGTTTGAACTGTCTGACGTGGAGGGAATCCCGTCTCTGCTTAGGATCAGCTGTTCCTGACATAGGAGAGAATCTGTTCGAGCTCGCACGATCTCTGTAATAGGGGTCCAGCACTTCTGGTAAGCAGCCCCTCTTTTCTATATCTTTACACTGCCTATGAAGATATAGTGAAGATCTATTGAAGACAACACCGTTTATATTGTGGAATTGCACCTCCGGTTCACGATATCAACCAGTTCCTATGTGGACTATATATTTTTACTCACATATATTCAATGTATTAATTTTGTTTAACCACTTCAGTACCCGGCCATTGCCAAATGACGTCCACAGATGGGATCTCCCATCCTGGGTGGACGTCATATGACGGCCTGGGCTTCCCGGCCGCCTAGGGGGCGCGCGCGTGCGCCCGCCGCGTTGCTCGGGACCCAGTGCGTGTGCACACGCGACATCCGCCGGGCACCCGCGATTGCCCGTTAACTGGGCCGGACCGTGGATCTGTGTGTGTAAACACACAGATCCACGTCCTGTCAGTTGAGAGGAGACCGATCTGTGTTCCCAGTACAGCGGAACACTGATCGGTCTCCTCCCCTTGTACGTCCCCGCCCCCTACAGTTAGAATCATTCCCTAGGAAACATATTTAACCCCTTGTGTCCCCCTAGTGGTTAACCCCTTCACTGCCTGTCACATTTACACAGTAATCAATGCAATTTTATAGCATTGATCGCTGTATAAATGTGAATGGTCCCAAAAATGTGTCAAAAGTGTCCGATGTGTTCGCCATAATGTCGCAGTCACTAAAAAAATCGCGATCGCCGGTATTACTAGTAAAAAAAAAAAAAATTAATTTTTTTTTTTTTTAAATGCAATAAATCTATCCTGTATTTTGTAGACACTATAACTTTTGCGCAAACCAATCAATATACGCTTATTGTGATTTTTTTTACCAAAAATATGTAGAAGAATACGTATCGGCCAAAACTGAGGAAAAAATTATTTTTTTTTTTTTTAAATTGGGATATTTATTATAGCAAAAAGTAAAAAATATTGTGTTTTTTTCAAAATTGTCGCTCTTCTTTTGTTTATAGCGCAAAAAATAAAAACCGCAGAGGTGACCAAATACCACCAAAAGAAAGCTCTATTTGTGGGGAAAAAAGGACGTCAATTTTTTTTTGGGTATAACGTCGCACGATCGCGCAATTGTCGTTTAAAGTGCGACAGCGCTGAAAACTAAAAATTGGCCTGGGAAGGAAAGGGGTGAAAATGCCCTGTATTGAACCAGTTCATTTGGGTAGCGCACTTAATTTCTTTTATATCATCCGATATCACAGCTAGTGTTAGAAGACACCTAGGAAGACGGGACAACGTACTACATGTACTACTCCCACCTAGAAATGAATACTGCAAAAGTGAAGACGAAAGCAACAGGCATACTATGCATTTGATTATATATATAGGGTTTCATTTTCCAAATATGGCAGCCAGACAAGGGCGTCTGCCGTGTCTGTGCTGCTTCACACCTCACTGACTTCCTTTTCACCTTTCCACAGAGGAGGTGACAGGTATAAAACCATGTGTGGAGTCTGGTTGCTTTTTACAAGGCTTCTATAATGAGAGTATGTCCGGCAACATGGCAAGGTCAAACAGAATGTTAAGAATATAATGATAAAAACAGACATTTTATCTCTTACACAAGCGAAGGTTACTGTTATTGAGGAAGTCATGAAGTGTAATACGGGATGTGATTTTAATGTGTGACACACAATGCACAATACTGAGCTGCTGTTGGAACTACAGGAGAAGATGAAACCTGTGCAAGGCAATGCACCGCAACAAAATGTGCTCTGATGCACATGCATTAATGCATTACAAAATTGTAAAAAAAATGGCTTAAAGGATCAGTTTACATAAAAAAATTACCCTAAAGATGTCTTAAAGTGAAGTTCCAGACAAAAATTGAACTCCTTTGAAAATATGTGCACCATTCAGAAAGCGCCCCGCGAGTCATGCATGTGCAGTAGGAAACAGGCTGTGAAGCCGCAAGGCTTCACTTCCTGTTTCCCTTAGTAAGGATGGAGGCGCCTGCACCCAGAGCCGATGGACGGGTCGGCTTCAGGTGCTAACATCGCGGGTTCCCTGGACAGGTAAGTGCCCTTATATTAAAAGTCAGTAGCTACAGTATTTGAAGCTGCTGACTTATTTTTTTTCACCCAGACTGGAACTCCGCTTTAAAGAGGTTGTAAACCTTAAGAAAAAACAACAAAACAAACAAACTGGTGGCCCTCCAGCTGTTGCAAAACTACAAGTCCCATGATGCCTCTGCCTGTGGGAGCAGTGGCGTAGCGTGGGTTGTCAGCACTCGGGGCAAGGCAAGTCATTTGCGCCCCCTAACCTGCGGACTTTTAGCACTCCCCAAGTCCCTTCAAATACAATAGTACTGACCTACCTGATTCCTATACTGACCACTACACTAACCTACTTGATTGCCACACTGACCAACCTGATTCCTTTACTGACCATTACACACTACACAGACCACTTTACTATACGGTCCACTACACTATACTGTCCACTACACTACACTGACCACTATACTACACTACACTGACCACTATACTACATTACACTAACCATATACTACACTGATCATATACTACACTAACCGATCACCATACTACACTAACTGACCACCATAATACACTACACTGTCCACTACACTGACCACCATACTACACTACACTGACCACCATACTACACTAACTGACCACATACTTTACTAACTGACCACATTACTACACTAACTGACCACATACTACACTAACTGACCACCATACTACACTAACTGACCACCATACTACACTAACTGACCACCATACTACACTAACTGACCACCACACTACACTAACTGACCACCACACTACATTACACTGACCACCATACTACACTACACTGACCACCATACTACATTAACTGACCACCATACTACACTAAATGACCACCATACTACACTAACTGACCACCATACTACACTAACTGACCACCATATTACACTAACTGACCACCATACTACACTAACTGACCACCATATTACACTAACTGACCACCATATTACACTAACTGACCACATACTACACTAACTGACCACCATACTACACTAACTGACCACCATACTACACCAACTGACCACCATACTACACCAACTGACCACCATACTACACCAACTGACCACCATACTACACCAACTGACCACCATACTACACTACACTGACCACCATACTACACTAACTGACCACCATACTACACTCACTGACCACATACTACACTAACTGACCACCATACTACACTAACTGACCACATACTACACTAACTTACCACCATACTACACTAACTGACCACCATACTACACTAACTGACCATATTACACTAACTGACCACATACTACACTAACTGACCACCATACTACACTAACTGACCACCATACTACACTAAATGACCACCATACTACACTAAATGACCACCATACTACACTAACTGACCACCATACTACACTAACTGACCACATACTACACTAACTGACCACCATACTATACTAACTGACCACCATATTACACTAACTGACCACCATACTACACTAACTGACCACCATACTACACTAACTGACCACCATATTACACTAACTGACCACCATATTACACTAACTGACCACATACTACACTAACTGACCACCATACTACACTAACTGACCACCATACTACACTAACTGACCACCATACTACACCAACTGACCACCATACTACACTACACTGACCACCATACTACACTACACTGACCACCATACTACACTAACTGACCACCATACTACACTAACTGACCACATACTACACTAAATGACCACCATACTACACTAACTGACCACCATACTACACTAAATGACCACATACTACACTAACTTACCACCATACTACACTAACTGACCATATTACACTAACTGACCACATACTACACTAACTGACCACCATACTACACTAACTGACCACATACCACACTAACTTACCACCATACTACACTAACTGACCACCATACTACACTAACTGACCACCATACTACACTAACTGACCACCATACTACACTAACTGACCACATACTACACTAACTGACCACCATATTACACTAACTGCCCACATACTACACTAACTGACCACCATACTACACTAACTGACCACCATACTACACTAACTGACCACCATACTACACCAACTGACCACCATACTACACTAACTGACCACCATACTACACTAACTGACCACATACTACACTAACTGACCACCATATTACACTAACTGCCCACATACTACACTAACTGACCACCATACTACACTAACTGACCACCATACTACACTAACTGACCACCATACTACACCAACTGACCACCATACTACACCAACTGACCACCATACTACACCAACTGACCACCATACTACACTAACTGACCACCATACTACACTAACTGACCATATTACACTAACTGACCACCATACTACACCAACTGACCACCATACTACACTAACTGACCACCATACTACACTAACTGACCACATACTACACTAACTGACCACCATACTACACTAACTGACCACCATACTACACCAACTGACCACCATACTACACCAACTGACCACCATACTACACCAACTGACCACCATACTACACTACACTGACCACCATACTACACTAACTGACCACCATACTACACTCACTGACCACATACTACACTAACTGACCACCATACTACACTAACTGACCACATACTACACTAACTTACCACCATACTACACTAACTGACCACCATACTACACTAACTGACCATATTACACTAACTGACCACATACTACACTAACTGACCACCATACTACACTAACTGACCACCATACTACACTAAATGACCACCATACTACACTAAATGACCACCATACTACACTAACTGACCACCATACTACACTAACTGACCACATACTACACTAACTGACCACCATACTATACTAACTGACCACCATATTACACTAACTGACCACCATACTACACTAACTGACCACCATACTACACTAACTGACCACCATATTACACTAACTGACCACCATATTACACTAACTGACCACATACTACACTAACTGACCACCATACTACACTAACTGACCACCATACTACACTAACTGACCACCATACTACACCAACTGACCACCATACTACACTACACTGACCACCATACTACACTACACTGACCACCATACTACACTAACTGACCACCATACTACACTAACTGACCACATACTACACTAAATGACCACCATACTACACTAACTGACCACCATACTACACTAAATGACCACATACTACACTAACTTACCACCATACTACACTAACTGACCATATTACACTAACTGACCACATACTACACTAACTGACCACCATACTACACTAACTGACCACATACCACACTAACTTACCACCATACTACACTAACTGACCACCATACTACACTAACTGACCACCATACTACACTAACTGACCACCATACTACACTAACTGACCACATACTACACTAACTGACCACCATATTACACTAACTGCCCACATACTACACTAACTGACCACCATACTACACTAACTGACCACCATACTACACTAACTGACCACCATACTACACCAACTGACCACCATACTACACTAACTGACCACCATACTACACTAACTGACCACATACTACACTAACTGACCACCATATTACACTAACTGCCCACATACTACACTAACTGACCACCATACTACACTAACTGACCACCATACTACACTAACTGACCACCATACTACACCAACTGACCACCATACTACACCAACTGACCACCATACTACACCAACTGACCACCATACTACACTAACTGACCACCATACTACACTAACTGACCATATTACACTAACTGACCACATACTACACTAACTGACCACCATACTACACTAACTGACCACCATACTACACTAACTGACCACATACCACACTAACTTACCACCATACTACACTAACTGACCACATACTACACTAACTGACCACATACTACACTAACTGACCACCATACTACACTAACTGACCACCATACTACACTAACTGACCACATACTACACTAACTGACCACCATATTACACTAACTGCCCACATACTACACTAACTGACCACCATACTACACTAACTGACCACCATACTACACTAACTGACCACCATACTACACTAACTGACCACCATACTACACCAACTGACCACCATACTACACTAACTGACCACATACTACACTAACTGACCTTCTCTCTCTCTCTCTCTACCCCCCCCCCCCGGGCCAGTAACATGACTGTCACAAGGGAGTCTCACTAACCTTCGTATCTGGCTGGCCTGCATCAGTGCGGAGGATAGGAAGAGAAGATAGTGGCGGCTCACATTGCTTCTCTCCCCCGTGCTGTAGCTGCCATGTTCAGTGTCCGGCGCAGCGCACTGTGATAGGGCGTATGGGGGTCATGTGCGGAGGCGGGACTTCAGGAGCGATCGCGGACAGGTCAGCCCTACGCCTCACATGACCCCCATACGCCCAATCACAGGACGCCGGACACTGAACATGACGGCCAGAGCGCGGGGGACACTGGAATTTAAAATTAGGAGGAGGCAGCCATACTGGTGCCCCCCTAAATGTCGCGCCCGGGGCCACGGCAACCCCTGCACCCCCCACGCTACGCCACTGTGTGGGAGTCATGCTTGTAACTATCAGCCTTGCAATGCCTCAAGGGATTTGTAGTTTTGAAACAGCTGGAGGGCTGCCAGTTTAAGACCCCTGCCTTAGATCGATGCCCTGGACATTTTCCATCTGAGTAAATTACGGGTTTGCGGCTCCGGCGCTGTGATTGGCCAGAGCCACGATAACATCACTCCCGCGCATGCGCGCAGGAGCTGCCGGTCACAGCACAGCTACTGAAAAACTGCACCAGCGGCCCGTTTCTTCAGTGTGCATGCGCAGATGATGTAAACAGCAGCGCATATATTAAATATCGCCTAAACTGTGCAAGTTAAGGAGATATTCAAGGCACCTACAGGTCAGCCTTGTTATGGGCTTACCTGTAGGTAAAAGTGGTGTAACAGGATTTACAACCACTTTAAGCATACACACAGACACAACAAATGAACATTGTATTTTCTGTTAATAGGATTATCTCCTGCAATTGTCAGCTCCATGGCACTGATGGTCATATAAAATAATCATATTACAAACAATACAGCAATCATTTGTGGTGCCTGTTCAAATGTTTAAGACATCCACATGGCAATTTTTTTTTTACATTGACCCCAATTTTTGTAACTACTGAAAGTCTTTCTTTGCCATGAACTGGTATTTTGTGTCCCCAAGTGTTATGTTATCATCACTTTTAATTGCCTCATTTTCTACTCTCAAAACATACCTCATAGAAACTTACAGCAAACACCACACAGAGGGTAACAGTATTTTAATGTGTTAAAGTAGAACTAAAAGGGAAAACGTTTTTGTAATTTTGCATAGAGCAAGAGAGGGTTATATCTCCTGTCAGATTTTTCTGCCATCTGTGTCTTATTGGGGAGATTTCCCTTCACTTCCTGTTCAATAGCCAAGCAGGAAGTGAGATTTAATTCCAGCAAATTAAGGGAATCCCTCGGGGCCCCCCTGGTCACTAGAACTAGTGACCCCATTGGAAAATTTCCCCTCTATTACTATTGGGACAACCCAAAATTTGGGATTTTCTTTTACTTTCACTGGGCAGTCCAGGCTTTGAATCCTGTGCCCGGGTTTGAATCTGCCCAAAACCTGGACACATCAGTTGCAGCCCCACAGCACCAATCCTCCTCTACCCTCCTGTCAGCATCTAGAGCTTTTAACTATATGGGAAGGGGGCGTTTTAACTCACTGCACATGCTTTTCGCTGCCTCCAGGGGCTACTATGTGTGTATGGCTCTGGGTCTGTTCACACTCACTAGTAATCACACCATTCACCTTCTCCAAAGACAGGAGGGGGCAGGTGCCTGCAGTCTTCCTTTTACTTTTTCTACTACAGGGGGTGAGCAAGGTCCCCCTCATCACCCCTCTGCAGTCCTCCCAGCTGGGGGTCTTTTTTAACTGATGGGGGAGGGGAGTTCCTATTTTCCTGGATGGGGGTCCCCTATTACCACACCCCCACAATCCTCCTAGCTGGGGGGGTCTTCTATAACTGGACGGAGAAGAGAGGGAAATTCCTGTATTGGGGTCCCTTCTTCTCACCCCCCCCCTTGCCACAGTCCTCCAAGCTGGGGGTCTTTTGTTAAATAGGAAATTCCTATGTTCCTGGATGGGGATTGATCCCCTCTTTTCACCCCCCTGCAGTCATATTATCCAGGGGTCTCCTTTACTTGGAGGGAGGGTGGTTCCTGTATTACTGGATGGGGATCTCATCACCACCCTGCAGTCCTCCTGGTGAGGGGGGTCTCCTTTAACTGGAAGGAGGTTCCTGTATTCCTTGATGGGTGTTTCCCTGTATTGGTCTGTATTCCTGGATGGGTGGAAAAGGGTCCCTTTCTAATCATCCCCATGCTCTCCTCCTGTTAAGGGGTCTCCTTCTCATTTCCAGGGGGTCAGTACACCTGCAAGTGTGCATGGAGGGTGGGGCCCTGACTCCTTTGGCACTATTTTAGCGCATGCCATAACCATCTCATATGTTGCAGTTTGGCACTGCATGCATTTTTTTTTAGCCCTGCCTACTACTTCCCCTGGGGGGGGTCGCATTTTGACATCTTTTTCTTTGGGCACCGACTGACTTTGTCCCGGCACTGGCTGCAAGGGAGCCACAGTGGGATTTGTCTTATCCCATCCTTATCCTTTGCACATCCTCCAAACAACGCTGCTCCCCTGCTTCCCCTCCACCTGGCTGCACCTGATGTGGGGATCAGTGCTGTGTTCAGAAGGAAAGCTGGGATGGGGCTGGTAAACATGTCAGTCCCTTCCTGAATGAACACAGTGAGCAATCAGTACCTATCGTGCCTGTGTTCGTTCCTCACTGAAGCATAGTAAACTGTGTTTACTATGCCTCAGCTTGTGAATAAAAATAAAGTCTCTTTACAGAGACTTTTATTCATTCATATGCAGTGCAGCTGAGGCTGCGGAGCAAGGGAATGAGGACTTTATGTCTTCAGTTAATTTCTTTGTCTCAAAAGACTGATGGGGGGATGTACTGAGCTACAGACTGATCTGGGGGGGATTATACTGCCAGACAGACTGACTTGGGGGGGGATGTACTGGGGTACAGAGTGACCTAGGGGGATTATACTGGAGGAAAGACTGACCTGTGTGGATGTACTGGGGGACAGACTGACCTGGGAGGATTGTACTGGGGGACAGACTGACCTGGGAGGATTGTACTGGGGGACAGACTGACCTGGGAGGATTGTACTGGGGAACAGACTGACCTGGGGGGATTGTACTGGGGGACAGACTGACCTGACCTGGGAGGGTTGTACTAGGGGACAGACAGACCTGGGAGGATTGTACTGGGGGACAGACTGACCTGGAGGGATTATACTGCGCGACAGACTGACCTGGAGGGATTATACTGCGCGACAGACTGACCTGGGGGGGATTGTACTGGGAGACAGACTGACCTTTTGGCTGCACCCACTGTTCATCACAGCGCTGCATTACTACTCTTCTTGGGGCACCCAAAAAGGTGCCCCAGGTCTTCTACAATTCTATAATGTATACTGCAAAAAATAAATAAAAAATTGTCGTGCGCTGCTAAAGTTTTCGGGTTTGGCTTGACGAAAAGGTGGCAACCCTAGCACCGACAGTAATAAAAACAGCCAGGTGTTATAATCCCTGCCCACTCTATCCAAAACAAAAAAAAGTTTTGCCTGTAGTTATACTTTAAGCTAGTCATACTCCAGTGGGCTAAATGAAAAAAACTGAACTGATTTCCCCATCCACACATTTGAGGTGGATGCAGGAATCCTCTAAACTGTGTCATTGTATTCTAACAGAGAAGGAGTCAGCTGGACTCCTCCGCTTTTAGAATACACTGATCAATGCTACAGCCTAGTGGCTGCACCACTGATCAAACTAAAGTTTTCCAGCAATCCCATTCTTGAGCAGTTGATTAGTAGATCAACTGCTCTTAAAAAGTTACAGGACTGGCTATAGGTGGATCGAAATGTGGCCAGTCCCTGCTGAAACATCCAAATTTCGATCCATTGACAAAACACATCTCTGTAAACTGGCTTTAAAACAAAAAACAAACAAAAATACAGAATACAAAATCTGATATAATAATATGCAAATAGTGAATTCAGCTGATCTCTGAAATAAAAACTTTGGTAAATAAATAGAATACTGTTGGGCAAAACAGAGCTAGAAAATACTTGAGAACTCTGGTTAACAATAACCTTATAAGCAACATTCATTGCCAAGCAGCAACTGCAAAACCAAAAAAAATCTTAGCATGCATGAAAATGAAGCCAAAACATACGATGGTATAAGTTCTTGGTATTAGTATTGCTTCTGTAATACAAAGGACATATCTAGAAAATAGAAAAATAGGGACAATTTTGGCCATCACATTGAAAAAGGACAGAGAGATGGCGAGAGATTAGGTAAAACAATTAATAAAAGAGATGGAAAAACTCACAGTAAAAGTTTCTTTTTTTTGTGCAAGTTCATTGGAAAATAAAATGCATATTGTAATTTGTAGTTACCTGGCAAATAAAAATTCAGCAATCTTTCAGGACAGCATAGGACAGTAGCTTCTCCTACCTGAAATAGGAAGCAACACATCAAATCAGAACAGACTAGCCACTCCAATAATTAGCAAGAACTGAAGGCAAACCAACAACAGAAATAAATAAATGCCAAGGGTGGAAAATAGTCTGTCGCTCTGCAAGATTCCTGTAAAGGAGTTACCAGAGAAATAACGTGTTTTCCCAAGTCAGCTTTCAGGACAGCATATGAAAGGAAAAGCAAGAAAATACCTACTAGGGTGAGGCGACATCCTGTAGAAAACTTCTTGTCAAAGGCCTGGTCCTGGCTAGAGAGGAGGTTGATTAGTTCCTGGCAGACAAAAGTTTGAAAGCCTTCAAACTTTAGAAGGTGTTAGTTGTGCTTTGTAGGCTTCTGTAATGGTAATTTTAATCCATCTAGTGATGGTACTTTTAGAAGCTCTTCCTCCCTTTTTCGAACCTGAGAAAACAACAAATAAGTTGTTTGATCTTCTCCAGAGATTCATGAGCTATAGGTATTGGAAAAGTAATTTCCTATCAGTTAGTGGAACGCCGCTTCTTTGTCATTAGGAGGATTGGCACAAAAAGAAGGAATTCCCCCCTCCTAAGCCCTATAGAAAAGGAGTTATAACCTTTGGTAAGCAGGCTGAATCAGGCCTTAAAATAAGGACTGTCTTAAGCATTAACGTCTTTTTAACGTCTTTTTGGAACATAGTTCAATGCATTTGAAAGGGGCCCTGATGACCCTTTGTGGTACTGTAGTAGGGTCCCAAGTAGGAACATTTTTGTGTGCTAAGGGGCTGGTTCCTGATGCTGGACTGGATGGATGTCAGTCCTTTCTTTTTTAGAACTTTGCACTAAGATAACATGCAGTGAGCCAAAGATGTTGGGTCTAAGGGGGCTCCACTGAACCTTGATGAAGAAGATCACCGTTAGGAGAATACCTGTAATGAGTGGAGACCAATGGCCGACAACATCAGGCAAGCCCAGTTCTCAGGTCTGCGAGAGATAAGAAAGTTTGAATTGCTAGACTGATGATCAGTGTTGGGGTCACAAGCCAAGGTTGGTGCAGGAGAGCGTTTCGTACTCAAGGTCACAAGCTAAGGTTGATGCAGGAGGAGAGTTTCATAGTCAGGGTCACAAACCAAGGTTGATGCAGGAGGAGAGTTTCGTAGTCAGGGTCCCAAGCCAAAGTCGCTGCCAAACAGCAATAGAAATAGCTTAGGTAGTGCTCAGGATCAGACCACAATAATCTGGCAACAGGAAGTGCAGAGGCAAGGCTTATATAGGAAGTTCATGGGAGGAGCAAGGAGTTTAAGGTTCAACAGCAATCAAGACACAAGGCAGGGTTGTCCAATGGATCAGGCAGGCTTGTCCAATAGATCAGGCAGTGAGCTGTCCAGCATCCCTGATAGCTCAGCGAGAAGAATCAATGCCAGACACAGAAGAGGTCCTAGTTTCGAACAGTATGCCCCTCCTCCCAGGATGTCTTAGAGCCAGGTTTTTGAGGAAATCTCTTATTAATCTAGGGGCATGAACGTGTTCCTCAGGCTCCCAAGAATCGTCTAGTGGTCCATAGCCTTTCCATCTTAATAGGTATTGTATGTTATCACAATTCATACGGGAGTCAAGAATGTTATCCAATATGAATTCTTCTTCCCCTTGCACCTGGACAGGATCTGGTGGGGGATGTGTACGACCAGAAAAAAAATTACTTCTAAAGGGTTTTAAAAGAGCCATATGAAAAACAGGATGGATCTTAAACCAAGTTTGTGAGAAGGAAGTTTAAGTTGTAAGTGTTTAGTGGATAGCCAGACCTTATCACCTAATGAATAGGGAGGAATGGTTCGTCTATGTCTATTTGCAATTTCCTTATAGGATTCTTGAACTTCGTGTAAGGTCTTCTTCAGTAATTCCTGATTATTGTGTAAAGCAGACACCCTTGCATTTACAGTTGGTAAAGATGACTCTAGGGGAATTCCGGGGATAAAAGATGGATGACAGTCATAATTGGCGAAGAATAGGCTTTGAGAGATGGAACTACGGCAGGAGTTATTGTAAGCTAATTCTGCTAACTGTAGATATTCGGTCCAGTCATCCTGAAGATGGCAGATGAAACAAAGAAGAGTAGAACAGAATGTTTTCTATAGTCGTGATGTGAACTGGACTCCTCGATCTGATATTATTTCATCTGGGAGCCCATGCAGTCTGTAAATTTCTCATAATAATATTTCAGCAGTGTCTTTAACTATAGGAATGCTAGTGATGGCCACAAAATGAGCCATCTTTGTTAAACGGTGCACCACCGCCATGACAGTTGTAAATCCCTTGGAAGGGGGTAGGTCCACAATAAAATGAATGGAAATGGATCCCCATGGTCGCGATGACACAGGGAGTGGCTGTAGCAGACCTCCTGGAAGGGAGCGTGGTACTTTGTGTCGGGCACATGTTTAACAAGAGAGAACATACTCATTTGCATCTTTCCAATAGGAAGGCCACCAAAAGGTACTAGCAAGGAGGTCTACCGTTTTCCTAATTCCAGGGTGACCAGCAGATTTTGAATTATGCACCAGCTGAAGGATCTTAAGTTGTGCCTCTTCCGGGATATACAGTGGGGACAGAAAGTATTCATACCCCCTTAAATTTTTCACTCTTTGCTATATTGCAGCCATTTGCTAAAATCATTTAAGTTCGTTTTTTTCCCACATTAATGTACACACAGCACCCCATATTGACAGAAAAACACAGAATTGTTGACATTTTTGCATATTTATTAAAAAAGAAAAACTGAAATATCACATGGTCCTAAGTATTCTGACCCTTTGCTCAGTATTTAGTAGAAGCACCCTTTTGATCTAATACAGCCATGAGTCTTTTTGGGAAAGATGCAAAAAGTTTTTCACACCTGGGGCTCGGGAGTACAAAGGGGCACAAGTGCCTGACTGGAACACTGGAGTAGAAGGCTGGATCCTGTAGTCAGCAGGGAGGTGCACTGTAGTCCTGTAGCAGGATGCAGACAGCAGGGAGGTGCACTGTAGTCCCGTAGCAGGATGCAGGCAGCAGGGAGGTGCATTGTAGTTCCGTAGCAGGATGCAGGCAGCAGGGAGGTGCACTGTAGTCCCGTAGCAGGATGCAGACGGCAGGGAGGTGTATTGTAGTCCCATAGCAGGATGCAGACAGCAGGGAGGTGCACTGTAGTCCCGTAGCAGGATGCAGGCAGCAGGGAGGTGCACTGTAGTCCCGTAGCAGGATGCAGACGGCGGGGAGGTGCACTGTAGTCCCGTAGCAGGATGCAGACGGCAGGGAGGTGCATTGTAGTCCCTTAGCAGGATGCAGACAGCAGGGAGGTGCACTGTAGTCCCGTAGCAGGATGCAGACAGCAGGGAGGTGCACTGTAGTCCCGTAGCAGGATGCAGACAGCAGGGAGATGCAGACAAGCCGGGTCAAGGTACTGGTGGGCAGATCAGGTACAGGAGGGCAAACCAAGAGAATAGTCAGAGTCCAAGCCGAGATCGGGGCAGGCAGCAAACAGGTAAGTCAGGAACAAGCCAAGTAAGTACTGGATACAGGAAAACTGGTAACAAGGCAGCAGGGGTCTCAGGAAACGCTGTAGACCGGACAGCAAGGAGGCAAGGCATCAGTCTCTTTAAATAGCCCCCTGTTGGCGCCAAGCGCTGTCACAAGGGGTGCACGCGCCCTCCCGCGCGTTCCTGTGCGCCGCTATTCGCGCTACTGCGCATGCGCGGGTGCCGGACGGCTCTCCTATGCACAGGAATCTTCCTAGTAACAGAACGTCTGTTGAGAAGGTTTTCCTGACAGACAGCCATTTTTAGGTCTCTCCAGAGATGCTCAATTGGGTTTAAGTCAGGGCTCTGGCTGAGCCATTCAAGAACAGTCACTGAGTTGTTGTGAAGCCACTCCTTCATTATTTTAGCTGTGTGCTTAGGGTGATTGTCTTGTTGGAAGGTAAACCTTCGGCCCAGTCTGAGGTCCTGAGCACTCTGGAGAAGGTTTTCGTCCAGGATATCCCTGTACTTGGCCGCATTCATCTTTCCCTCGATTACAACCAGTCGTCCTGTCCCTGCAGATGAAAAACACCCCCACAGCATGATGCTGCCAACACCATGCTTCACTGTTGGAACTGTATTGGACAGGTGATGAGCAGTGCCTGGTTTTCTCCACACATACCACTTAGAAGAAATGGACAGCATCTGAGTTAAATATATGAGTGTCACAGCAAAGGGTCTGAATACTTAGGACCATGTGATATTTCAGTTTTTCTTTTTTAATAAATCTGCAAAAATGTCGACAATTCTGTGTTTTTCTGTCAATATGGGGTGCTGTGTGTACATTAATGAGGAAAAAAAATGAACTTAAATGATTTTAGCAAATGGCTGCAACATAACAAAGAGTGAAAAATTTAAGGGGGTCTGAATACTTTCCGTCCCCACTGTACATTCTTATTTTAAAGGTCCAGCGGCTCCCATGAAAGTCCATGTGCAAATTTCCTGGTGGATTGTTAACCACTTCAGCCCCAGACCATTTGGCTGGCAAAAGACCAGAGCACTTTTTGCGATTCGGCACTGCGTCGCTTTAACTGACAATTGCGCGGATGTGTGACGTGGCTCCCAAACAAAATTGACCTCCTTTTTTCCCCACAAATAGAGCTTTCTTTTGGTGGTATTTGATCACCTCTGCGGTTTTTATTTTTTGCGCTATAGACAAAAAAATCAATTTTGAAAAGAACGCATTATTTTTTACTTTTTGCTATAATAAATATCCCCCAAAAATATATAAAAAAACATTTTTTTTCCCTCAGTTTAGGCCGATACGTATTCTTCTACATATTTTTTGTAAAAAAAAAAAAAAAATCGCAATAAGCGTTTACTTTTTTTTTGTTTATTAATCAAACTATAGAAGCAGTTTACAAGGATGTTTGACAACAATATATGCATATAATTATAACAGTTATACTGTCCAAAGACACACAGGGTCGATAACACGGGTGATATACAGCAAGCAGTTTTGTACAGTAATCTGGGTCTGGGATGGTGTGTAACAGGTGGATGCATATTAACAGTAAGGTAACTGGACAAATGGTAGATAATTTTAAGGGGGATAAAAGAGAGGAGGGGGGAGGCAGTAAGGGGTTGAGAGGGGTGAGATGAAGGCAAAAGAGGGGGTAGTAAGGAGAGGAAAAGAGAGTTAAAGTAGAAAAGTGCTGGTAGGCGATGTACCACATAAGACAACTTAACGCAGGCTGCATACTAGTATAGCATTACTTTTGGCTAGAGCTACTCCTACGTGCCCATGCATCATTTGGATACGAGAGGGGGAGTTTGTTGTGTGGGACCATGAGACACATACATGATGTTCTTGTAGGCAGTGGAACTTTTGAATTCTGTCCATTGGGCCCAGATTGCAGTATGACTCTTAAGTTTGTCTCTGGCTATAAAGGTAAGTTCTTCTATAAGACAGGTATTTTCCACCGCCTTTATCCAATTTTCCAAGGAAGGAGCAACAGACTGACCCCAAATGGCCAGGATGAGCGCTTTAGCAGCGTTCAGCAGGTGTGGTGTAAGAGAACGATTGTAGGAGCTAACTGATTCCATAGTGTTATGCAAAAGTATAGTCCATGGATCCTTGGGTAGAGACGAACTCGTTATTTGATTGATAAGTTGGATGATGTTTGTCCAGAAAGGTTGGATAACTGGGCACTACCACCAGATATGTGCGTGAGATGCTGTGTTCCCACAATTCCTCCAACATAGCGGGGAACTGGAGGGGAACATACTGTGTAACTTAGCCGGGGTATAGTGACACCTTGTCAGCAGCTTGTAGTTCATTTTTGCTGTTTTAGAGGAAGCAGAAGAGACATGAGCCAGCTGTAGGATTTTGTCTCTCTGGTCATCATTGATATTAGATTGTAAGTCGGACTCCCATTTGTTGAGGTATTCCGGATAGGAAGGGTTATGTAGTTGTATGATGGCTTTGTAGAATTGTGAAATACAATGTAGGGGTGGTGGGTCCTTATGCAAGAATATATATTCAATTGGTATTAGCTCCTGTATATTCCGTATTGGGCGAGGTAGGGAGCGGACGAATTGCTGTAATTGTTTGTATCTCCATTTGTCCATGAAGGTGATCTGTTTGTAATCCAATGTATTGGATAGAGGTCTGAGGTTGTTCGATTGAATGAGATGGTGAAGGAGAAGAGGGCCTTCCGTTGACCAGGATTTAAAGCCACTGTCCATGCGGCCAGGGAGAAAGAGGTCATGGTTCAGAATCGGTAGTAGAGGAGAGTTGTACCCCCAAGAAAATTTTTTATGCATAGAGTCCCAAACTGCAAGCGTGGAGGTAGTTAGCGGTGAGGTATTGGGTGAGAGAGCTTTGGAGGAGTGGGGGATCCATAGTGTGATAGACAGGTCAGAATCGCTCAGATCCCGTTCCAGTTGAACCCATAGCTTAGTATTACTCGCATACTTCCAATCGGCTATCCTAGAATGCGTAATGGCTTCATAGTACGCCTTAAAGTTTGGGAGGGCAAGACCGCCCGTACTTTTGGAACGGAAAAGGGTCGTTCGTGAGAACCTAGGGTGTCTGCTATTCCAAACAAAGCGGGACACCATGGTTTGTAAGATGGAGAAGAACCCTATAGGCACACCCAGCGGTAACATTTGAAACATGAAGAGCACTCGGGGAAGAATTTTCATCTTAATGATATGTATTTTACTCAACCAGGAGTGTAGGAGGGAGGACCATTGTCTTAAGTCCGACTTAATATTGTTGAGTAGAGGAATGTAGTTGCATCTAAAAAGAGAGTGGAGATTGGGTGTGAGATGGATACCCAGGTATTTTAGAGTGTTTGATTTCCAATGAAAGGGGAATTGTGGTTTTAATCGCATGGCTATAGAATTAGGTATATTAATATTGAGAATTTCTAATTTGGATAAATTTATTTTGAAATTAGAAAAAGTTTGGAAGGTTTGGAAGGCTGACATAATATTCGGAAGGGAGATATGTGGTTGTTGGATGAAAAAGAGAATATCATCCGCGTATGCAGCGTACTTGTGTATTCTAGTGCCCACTTTAATTCTATGAATGCTATTGTTGTGCCTGATATGTGCTAAGAAAGGTTCAAGGGAAAAGGCAAACAATAAAGGGGATAGAGGGCATCCCTGCCTAGTTCCGTTGTGTAGTGTTTAAGTGTCACTCAGCGTAGCGTTAATTCTGATTTGGGCCGTTGGGTGTGAATACAGGGAGGAAATGTGATAAAACAATTTGGGGCCAAGGCCAAAATATTTGAGCGTCGTCTTAAGGAAGTCCCAGTCCACCCTGTCAAAAGCTTTTTCAGCATCAGTAGATAGGAGAAGAGTGGACTGGGAGCACCTCCGGACATGGTGAATGAGTAAAAGGGTACATAGAGAATTGTCCCTGGCCTCTCTGGTTGGGATGAATCCGGTTTGATCTGCCAAAATCCAGTTAGGGAGAAGAGGTAAGAGTCTTTTGGCCATGACTTTAGCGATGAGCTTGATGTCTAGATTCAGTAGGGATATGGGGCGGTAGCTGCCACAGAGAGTAGGGTCCTTACCAGGTTTGGGAATAATAGTGATATGGGCTGACAGAGATTCTGGGCGGTATCCCGAGGTTTTGGAAATAGAGTTAGCATAAGATGTAAGTCTGGGTAGTAGTATGTCACTAAAGGTCTTATAATACTTTGCAGTATAACCTTCTGGGCCAGGTGCTTTACCCGATGGAGTATTTTTTAGCGCTGCTTGAAACTCTTCCATTGTGAAGTCAGACTCCAACTGATTGAGAGTTTTGCATGATAATTTAGGTAAGATAGCTTGTCTCAGGTAGGTTAGGATACGTGAACGTTTCTCTGATGGAGTAAGGGTATCTAAGGCCCCTTTGACATTGTAAAGTTCAGTGTAATGTTCCTGAAACACTTTGGCAATTTGAGGGGAGGAGTGGGCTATTTCTCCCGAGGAGAATTTGACTTTAGAGATAAAAGAAGCTAATTTCTTCGCTCGAATGGAGCGCACTAGTTGCTTTCCTGGTTTGTCACCCCATTCATATAGTTTTTGGGAGAAAATTTGAAAGTGTCTTTTAGTTTGAGAATTTAGTAATATTTTAAGTTCTTCTCTTTTCTGCATTAGAGCTTCTAGATGTGATTTATGTAGGGATAGTTTGTGTTGTCTGTCAAGGTCTGCTATTTGCTGTATTAAGTCATTAAGTTGCTGACCCTGTTCTCTCTTCCTCCTAGTACCTAACTCAATAAACTTACCCCTCATCATGGCCTTATGTGCTTCCCAAAGCAGAGAGGGAGTTGTATTTGAAGACCCATTCTCTGCAAAGTATTGTTTCATGGGGATGGCCAAAGTGGATGCGTCGACCGGGTTAGACAGGAGGGAGTCATTGAGTTTCCAATTGGTGGAGCGTTTGGGTAGAGAGGGGATAGTTATCCGGATAGAAACTGGGGCATGGTCAGATAATGAGACCGTACCTATTGATGCTGATTTTAAGAGGGGTAGGTGGAAGTGATCAAGGAAGATGTTATCAATTCTAGAATAAGAGTGATGTGTTTTAGAGTATAGGGAGTAGTCCTTATCTTTGGGATGGAGTGTACGCCAGGCATCAATTAGCTGAAGTTCGTGTAGTCTTTTCATTTAAAAGCTAAGCGTTTATATGGTATGTTGGAACGACCCTGAGACGTGTCTAAAATAGGGTCTAGCGGTATATTAATGTCGCCTGAAAGGATAGTGATTCCCTTTGTGAAAGTTACCAGTTTGGACAGTACTTGAGACATAAAAGAAGGTTATAATTCAGACAGTAAATGTTTGCCAGTGTGCACTGGGTGTTGCCTATAGAGCCCCTCAAGAACAAAAATCTACCATGGGTATCTGACATAATTTCCTCAAGCTGACAGGACACATTTCCACTGAACCCAATGGCTACACCTTTGGCTTTATTTGTGTCAGAAAGACTGTAATACCATTTTGGGAAATGAGGAGAGGAAAGCCTAACCGGAGTAGTATATGTAAAATGCGTTTCTTGGAGAAACACAATGGAGCCAGAGGCTTGTTTTAATTCTCTTAACACTTGGTGTCGTTTGGTTGCATGGTTTAAACCCCTAACATTGTAGGAGATTATGTCATATACCTAAGTTTATAGTTACATTTTTGGATGCTTGTATTTGTGAAAAAAAAAAAAAGTATATTGTTGACTAGTTCTGTATTTTGTGCATACACCTCAATCATTGTGGTAGCAGGGACATATACATATCTAGATCTGAGAGATCTTACAACAAAGAGGTAGTTCCATCCGCAATACACATTTATTAATAGGGTTACATAATATATACAAATTACATACCAGACAGTATTTACAACACAATGTACAGTGTAGGTCCCCTGGCTTACATGGTATTTACAAATTACCTATGACGCCCATATTTACAGTACAATATAAAATACAAGTATATTAGATTACCTGTTAACTTCAGGTCAGCCCATGGTGACTGCTGTCGGTTCCCACACCAAAAAGTGAGTTAGCTTGGTCACAAAGCATTATATCGCCCCCCCCTTCTTTCCGTAGTGTGGCTAATAAAATTCTCCCTCATTGGTCACTGTACCTAGTAAATGTATATTGGGCACAGCCTGACTGGATGAGTCAAAGAAGGCTGTTGTTTACTACCCAGGTGAGATGTTATCAGGGAAAACAAAAGGCCAACCTTTGAAGTTGAACTAATTATAGTAACACCAATACAAAACTCAGTATTTTAAACATATTTCCCTCTAACTGAAATATATTTCTAATTGCAATATTTTACAGCGATTAATTGAGATTTCACATAAACCCATAAGGCAACAATATGTAGAAATCCTATATATGATTAATAGTTTAATTTTGTGTACTTTTGTTGAGGGTGGGTTGAACACTCCCTTGTTCGGGTCGCAGCAGAACTCCCAAACTGGGAAAAATGTTATAACCCGAAGAGCAAACCCCAATGAAGTCAATCTTGACTAATCCAAAGTGCCCATTTTTAAGGCTTATATGCAAATAATTAGCCAAAAAAGGGTTTATTGAGGTCTGGTACATGTATTATTAACCACTTGCCGACCGCCGCACGACTATATACGTCGACAGAGCGGCATGGGCAGGCAAAAGGACGTATATGTACGTCCTTGCCTGCCCGCGGGTGGGGGGTCCGATCGGACCCCCCCCCGGTGCCTGCGGCGGTCGGCAAATCTCCCCCGGCGATCGGAGGTGAGGGGGAGGCCATCCATTCGTGGCCCCCCCCTCGCGATCGCTCTCAGCCAATGGGATCATTTCCCTGCCTCTGTATTGTACACAGAGGCAGAGGAAATGATGTCATCTCTCCTCGGCTCGGTATTTTCCGTTCCGGGCCGAGGAGAGAAGACTGCAATGTAAGTGCACAACACACACACACACAGTAGAACATGCCAGGCACACTAAACACCCCGATCCCCCCCCCCCGATCGCCCCCCGATCCCCCCCCCAATCACCCCCCCCCTGTCACAAACTGACACCAGCAGTTTTTTTTTTTTTTTTTCTGATTACTGTATTGGTGTCAGTTTGTGACAGTTACAGTGTCAGGGCAGTGAGTGTTAGGCCCCCTGTAGGTCTAGGGTACCCCCCTAACCCCCCCTAATAAAGTTTTAACCCCTTGATCACCCCCTGTCACCAGTGTCGCTAAGCGATCATTTTTCTGATCGCTGTATTAGTGTCGCTGGTGATGCTAGTTAGGGACGTAAATATTTAGGTTCGCCGTCAGAGTTTTATAGCGACAGGGACCCCCATATACTATCTAATAAATGTTTTAACCCCTTGATGGCCCCCTAGTTAACCCTTTCACCACTGATCACTGTATAACCGTTACGGGTGACGCTGGTTAGTTTGTTTATTTTTTATAGTGTCAGGGCACCCGCCGTTTATTACCGAATAAAGATTTAGCCCCCTGATCGCCCGGCGGTGATATGCGTCGCCCCAGGCAGCGTCAGATTAGCGCCAGTACCGCTAACACCCACGCACCCAGCATACGCCTCCCTTAGTGGTATAGTATCTGTACAGATCAATATCTGATCCGATCAGATCTATACTAGCGTCCCCAGCAGTTTAGGGTTCCCAAAAACACAGTGTTAGCGGGATCAGCCCAGATACCTGCTAGCACCTGCGTTTTGCCCCTCCGCCCAGCTCGGCCCAGCCCACCCAAGTGCAGTATCGATCGATCACTGTCACTTACAAAACACTAAACGCATAACTGCAGCGTTCGCAGAGTCAGGCCTGATCCCTGCGATCGCTAACAGTTTTTTTGGTAGCATTTTGGTGAAATGGCAAGCACCAGCCCCAGGCAGCGTCAGGTTAGTGCCAGTACCGCTAACACCCACGCACCGTACACCTCCCTTAGTGGTATAGTATCTGAACGCATCAATATCTGATCCGATCAGATCTATACTAGGGTCCCCAGCAGTTTAGGGTTCCCAAAAACGCAGTGTTAGCGGGATCAACCCAGATACCTGCTAGCAACTGCGTTTTACCCCTCCGCCCGGCCCAGCCCACCCAAGTGCAGTATCGATCGATCACTGTCACTTACAAAACACTAAACGCATAACTGCAGCGTTCGCAGAGTCAGGCCTGATCCCTGCGATCGCTAACAGTTTTTTTTGTAGCGTTTTGGTGAACTGGCAAGCACCAGCCCCAGGCAGCGTCAGGTTAGTGCCAGTAGCGCTAACACCCACGCACGCAATGTACACCTCCCTTAGTGGTATAGTATCTGAACTGATCAATATCTGATCCGATCAGATCTATACTGGCGTCCCCAGCAGTTTAGGGTTCCCAAAAACGCAGTGTTAGCGGGATCAGCCCAGATACCTGCTAGCACCTGCGTTTTGCCCCTCCGCCCGGCCCAGCCCAGCCCACCCAAGTGCAGTATCGATCGATCACTGTCACTTACAAAACACTAAATGCATAACTGCAGCGTTCGCAGAGTCAGGCCTGATCCCTGCGATCGTTAACAGTTTTTTTGGTAGCGTTTTGGTGAACTGGCAAGCGCCAGCGGCCTAGTACACCCCGGTCGTAGTCAAACCAGCACTGCAGTAACACTTGGTGACGTGGCGAGTCCCATAAGTGCAGTTCAAGCTGGTGAGGTGGCAAGCACAAGTAGTGTCCCGCTGCCACCAAGAAGACAAACACAGGCCCGTCATGCCCATAGTGCCCTTCCTGCTGCATTCGCCAATCCTAATTGGGAACCCACCACTTCTGCAGCGCCCGTACTTCCCCCATTCACATCCCCAACCAAATGCAGTCGGCTGCATGAGAGGCATTTTTATGTCCTCCCGAGTACCCCTACCCAACGAACCCCCCCAAAAAAGATGTTGTGTCTGCAGCAAGCGCGGATATAGGCGTGACACCCACTATTATTGTCCCTCCTGTCCTGACAATCCTGGTCTTTGCATTGGTGAATGTTTTGAACGCTACCATTCACTAGCTGAGTATTAGCGTAGGGTACAGCATTGCACAGACTAGGACACACTTTCACAGGGTCTCCCAAGATGCCATCGCATTTTGAGAGACCCGAACCTGGAACCGGTTACAGTTATAAAAGTTACAAAAAAAGTGTAAAAAAAAAAAAAAAAAAAACCACAAACAAAAATATAAAATAAAAAATAATAGTTGTCGTTTTATTGTTCTCTCTCTATTCTCTCTCTCTCTCTATTCTCTCTATTGTTCTGCTCTTTTATACTGTATTCTATTCTGCAATGTTTTATTGTTATTATGTTTTATCATGTTTGCTTTTCAGGTCTGCAATTTTTTATACTTTACCGTTTACTGTGCTTTATTGTTAACCATATTTTTGTCTTCAGGTACAGCATTCACGACTTTGAGTGGTTATACCAGAATGATGCTTGCAGGTTTAGGTATCATCTTGGTATCATTCTTTTCAGCCAGCGGTCGGCTTTCATGTAGAAGCAATCCTAGTGGCTAATTAGCCTCTAGACTGCTTTTACAAGCAGTGGGAGAGAATGCCCCCCCCCCCACCGTCTTCCGTGTTTTTCTCTGGCTCTCCTGTCTCAACAGGGAACCTGAGAATGCAGCCGGTGATTCAGCCAGCTGACCATAGAGCTGATCAGAGACCAGGGTGGCTACAAAAATCTCTATGGCCTAAGAAACCGGAAGCTACGAGCATTTTATGACTTAGATTTCGCCGGATGTAAATAGCGCCATTGGGAAATTGGGAAAGCATTTTATCATACCGATCTTGGTGTGGTCAGATGCTTTGAGGGCAGAGGAGAAATCTAGGGTCTAATAGACCCCAATTTTTTCAAAAAAGAGTACCTGTCACTACCTATTGCTATCATAGGGGATATTTACATTCCCTGAGATAACAATAAAAATGATTAAAAAAAAAAAAAAAATGAAAGGAACAGTTTTAAAATAAGATAAAAAAGCAAAAAAATAATAAAGAAAAAAAAAAAAAAAAAAAAAAAAAGCACCCCTGTCCCCCCTGCTCTCGTGCTAAGGCGAACGCAAGCGTCGGTCTGGCGTCAAATGTAAACAGCAATTGCACCATGCATGTGAGGTATCACCGCGACGGTCAGATCGAGGGCAGTAATTTTAGCAGTAGACCTCCTCTGTAAATCTAAAGTGGTAACCTGTAAAGGCTTTTAAAGGCTTTTAAAAATGTATTTATTTTGTTGTCACTGCACGTTTGTGCGCAATTGTAAAGCATGTCATGTTTGGTATCCATGTACTCGGCCTAAGATCATCTTTTTTATTTCATCAAACATTTGGGCAATATAGTGTGTTTTAGTGCATTAAAATGTAAAAAAGTGTGTTTTTTTCCCCAAAAAATGCGTTTGAAAAATCGCTGCGCAAATACTGTGTGAAAAAAAAAAAATAAACACCCACCATTTTAATCTGTAGGGCATTTGCTTTAAAAAAATATATAATGTGTGGGGGTTCAAAGTAATTTTCTTGCAAAAAAAAATAATTTTTTCATGTAATCAAAAAGTGTCAGAAAGGGCTTTGTCTTCAAGTGGTTAGAAGAGTGGGTGATGTGTGACATAAGCTTCTAAATGTTGTGCATAAAATGCCAGGACAGTTCAAACCCCCCCAAATGACCCCATTTTGGAAAGTAGACACCCCAAGCTATTTGCTGAGAGGCATGTCGAGTCCATGGAATATTTTATATTGTGACACAAGTTGCGGGAAAGAGACAAATTATTATTTTTTTTTTTTTTTTTTTGCACAAAGTTGTCACTAAATGATATATTGCTCAAACATGCCATGGGAATATGTGAAATTACACCCCAAAATACATTCTGTTGCGTCTCCTGAGTACGGGGATACCACATGTGTGAGACTTTTTGGGAGCCTAGCCACGTATGGGACCCCGAAAACCAAGCACCGCCTTCAGGCTTTCTAAGGGCGTAAATTTTTGATTTCACTCTTCACTGCCTATCACAGTCTCGGAGGCCATGGAATGCCCAGGTGGCACAACCCCCCCCCAAATGACCCCATTTTGGAAAGTAGACACCCCAAGCTATTTGCTGAGAGGTATAGTGAGTATTTTGCAGACCTCACTTTTTGTCACAAAGTTTTGAAAATTAAAAAAAGAAAAAAAAAATTTTTTTTTTTGTCTTTCTTCATTTTCAAAAACAAATGAGAGCTGCAAAATACTCACCATGCCTCTCAGCAAATAGCTTGGGGTGTCTACTTTCCAAAATGGGGTCATTTGGGGGGGGTTTGTGCCACCTGGGCATTCCATGGCCTCCGAAACTGTGATAGGCAGTGAAGAGTGAAATCAAAAATGTACACCCTTAGAAATCCTGAAGGCGGTGATTGGTTTTCGGGGTCCCGTACGCGGCTAGGCTCCTAAAAAGTCCCACACATGTGGTATCCCCGTACTCAAGAGAAGCAGCAGAATGTATTTTGGGGTGCAATACCACATATGCCCATGACCTGTGTGAGCAATATATCATTTAGTGACAACTTTGTGCAAAAAAAAAAAAAAAAAAAAAATAAATTGTCACTTTCCCGCAACTTGTGTCAAAATATAAAATATTCCATGGACTCAACATGCCTCTCAGCAAATAGCTTGGGGTGTCTACTTTCCAAAATGGGGTCATTTGGGGGGGTTTGTGCCATCTGGGCATTTTATGGCCTTCAAAACTGTGATAGGTAGTGAGGAGTAAAATCAAAAATGTACGCCCTTAGAAATCCTGAAGGCAGTGATTGGTTTTCGGGGCCCCGTATGCGGCTAGGCTCCCAAAAAGTCCCACACATGTGGTATCCCCATACTCAGGAGAAGCAGCTAAATGTATTTTGGGGTGCAATTCCACATAGGCCCATGGCCTGTGTGAGCAATATATCATTTAGTGACAACTTTTTGTAATTTTTTTTTTTTTTTTTTTTTTTTTTCATTATTCAATCACTTGGGACAAAAAAAATGAATATTCAATGGGCTCAACATGCCTCTCAGCAATTTCCTTGGGGTGTCTACTTTCCAAAATGGGGTCATTTGTGGGGGTTTTGTACTGCCCTGTCATTTTAGCACCTCAAGAAATGACATAGGCAGTCATAAATTAAAGACTGTGTAAATTCCAGAAAATGTACCCTAGTTTGTAGGCGCTATAACTTTTGCGCAAACCAATAAATATACACTTATTGACATTTTTTTTACCAAAGACATGTGCCCAAATACATTTTGGCCTAAATGTATGACTAAAATTGAGTTTATTGGATTTTTTTTAGAACAAAAAGTAGAAAATATCATTTTTTTTCAAAATTTTCGGTCTTTTTCCGTGTATAGCGCAAAAAATAAAAACGGCAGAGGTGATCAAATACCATCAAAAGAAAGCTCTATTTGTGGGAAGAAAAGGACGCAAATTTCGAATAAAAATATATAAATACTTTATATCTAGTGCCTGGGGGGGGGGGCTTAATGTGCCAGTAAAGGGGTGCATCTGTAGCACGCATAAGAGATGCTACAGCAAAAGCGACATTTCTAAAAACCAATCACATTTAAAATAACTTGCTGTTCCAATTGCCTGGGCTGTGGTTGTCGGGGTCTGCGGGCGGGGGGCTTATCTGAATCTGGAAGCCCCCTTTACAATGTACCCGATACGCATTCACATGGGAGGGGGGCTCTGAGGGCCTCCTTGTTAAAGGGGGCTTCCAGATTCCGATAAGCCCCCCCTCACAGACCTGAGCCCCAACAACCACTGCCCAGGGTTGCTGGGAAGAGGCCCTTGTCCCCATCAACATGGGGACAAGGTGCATTGGGGTGGGGGGTCAGAGCCCCCCCGCCCCAAAGCAGCCCCCCCATGTTGAGGGCATGTGGCCTGGTATGATTCAAGGGGGGGGGGGGGCGCTCGCTCATCCCCTCCCCTTTTCTGACCTGCCAGGCTGCATCCTCAGATAAGGGTCTGGTATGGACTGGGAGGGGGGGCACGCCATTTTGCACATTGATTTTTAAAGAGGAAAGTGCCGACAATTGAACCTACAAGACAATTAAAATGTGAACCGAGTCTTTTTAAATTCAGAATAAATTGAATTTTTATGAGCAGCATGTTATGTACATGCTACAGCCCCACTTTCCAAGCAGACTAATGCCCTGTACACATGATAGGATTTTCCGACATCAAATGTTCGATGGGAGCTTGGGCTCCATCGGACATTTTCCGTCGGAATTTCCGATAAACAAAATTTGAGATCTGGATATCAAATTTTTCGACAACAAAATCCGTTGTCGGAAATACCAATCATGTGTACACAATTCCGACGCACAAAATTCCACGCATGCTCAGAATTAAGCAGAAGAGCCACATTGGCTACTGAACCTCATTTTCCTCGGCTCGTCGTACGTGTTGTACGTCACCGCGTTCTTGACGTTCGGAATTTCCAACAACATTTGCGTGACTGTGTGTATGCAAGACAAGTTTGAGCCAACATTCGTTGGAAAAAAATCCACGGTTTTGTTGTCGGAAAATCCTATCATGTGTACAGGGCATAAGTGTAATGCCCTGTACACACGGTCGGATTTTCCGATGGAAAATGTCCGATCGGAGCGTGTTGTCGGAAATTCCGACCTTGTGTGGGCGCCATCAGACATTTTCCATCGGATTTTCCGACACACAAAGTTGGACAGCAGGAGATAAAATTTTCCGACAACAAAATCCGATTGCGTCAATTCCGACCGTGTGTAGCCTGTTCCGACGCACAAAGTGCCACGCATGCTCAGAAGAAATTCCGAGATGGGACAGCTCATTCTGGTAAACTTAGCGTTCGCAATGGATACAGCACTTTCGTCACGCTGCAATGTTAAAAATGGTTTAATACAGCGCACTCTCTTCTTCTTTATAATGTGACAAGAATTAAGTAGTTTTGCTGCTCATATTCACACACACTTCTCACAAAGTTTTATTTGTGTTTTTTTAGTGGGATTCCCTGAATATATTGTTATTAGTTGTCACATCTGACAGTTTTATATTATTTAATTTTTTTTTTTTCTTTAACCTCCCTGGCGGTATGATTATTTCGGATTTTAGGTGCTGAAAGCGGTACCATTATTTTGCATGGAAATTTGGCGTTTTATATTGTAGGTCTGTAAATCTTAACAATAACACACTTAAATCTGTCCAAACCAGAGTCTAGTAGATATCCCGGGTATGATAAAGTTTGAAACACAAAAACATAAATTATAATATAATAAATAAAAATAAATAATTAAAAAAAAAAAAAGTAATAAAATAAATTTCCCCACAATTCACTATCGCTCAATTCTGAAAGTGTTCTAATTTACTATCGCCGTTTTCTAGCTGGTCTAAAGCCACTTTTGACGTAAAGGGACACTTTTTGGTTGCTATGGACAATCTCCAGTTTCCAGGCAGAAAGAACAGTGTATATCATGTAAAACTGCATGCAGGGCATGGGACAAAGCACTGGGGACAAAAGGGATATGAAATCATTTCATACAGTACTGTAATCTGTAAGATTACAGTACTGTATGTGTTATGATTTTTACTTTTTTTTTTATTTGCCGCCAGGCTCCGCCCCCGTGCGTCGCGCCGCTCGCAGGGAACGGAGCCTGGCACGGAGAGGCTTCGGAGGAGGACGGAGCCCTCGGACACTGCGGGTGACATCGCAGGATCCCGGGGACAAGGTAAGTAACGCCGCCCCAGGATCCTGCAATGCGATCCCGAGTGTGGCTCGGGGTTACCGCTAATGGTACTGAATTTTAACCCCGAGCCACACTCGGGAAAACCGCCAGGGAGGTTAATGTTTGTATTTTTTCCAAGGCTGATCTTTGTTCAATGTTATTTTTATTTTTACTCCAGAATATTTTTGTGTGTGTTTTGTGTGTCAAGTTACCCCAACACCATTGATATCTTGTATTATTTAATCTCAAGGAGATTGTTTGGTGTTGGTGTCCCTTGTTCATTTCACATTGTATATTTGAAATGTACCTGAATCCTCACAAAAAAACTGTCCTTTTTGAAGTAAAACACATAGGAGAGTATAGTTCAAAACAAAAATCCTTTATTAAGGGATCAGAACCAAACAAAGAGGAAGGCAACACTGGATCAACAGGAGAAATTAGCAAAGCCTGGGACCCCCACGGCAGACATCAATTCTTCAACATCAAAATTGGTGGCCTGAGGAGTCCATATGTAAGGGAGGGCAGTCTGGTCCAGAATTCGCAGAGATCCGGATAGCAGCAGATGACATGTGTGTCCCCAGGCTGTGGTAGCACAAGAGGCTGCATTTTTTGGCCGACCAGACTGAACCCAGGCCAATCACTGTCTGGTCTTCCTTCCACGCTTCCTTCCGGGCTGTGGCTGTGCAGTTGGAGATGTGGCAGGAGGAGGAGTAGGACCTGGAGGAGGAGGAGGACTGGGAGGACCTGGAGGAGGACTGGGAGGACCTGGAGGAGAGGGAGGAGGAGGAGGAGGACCTGCAGGAGGAGGAGGAGGACCATCCCAAAGGTGTGTCTGAGGTGTCATTTGGCCCCTCATACCTTTCTCAAGAGCCTCCAATATGAGGGCCTCACACATGACTTGTTGGCCCTCCTCCATCCTCTGCATTTTATATGCAATGAAGGCAGCAATGTTCTCCTCCATGGTGTGGGGTGCTCCCAGGACCTCTGTAGCCCTCCAAAAGAATCCTATAGCAGCCTCCTCTAGGGCACTCCTCCTACTGCCACTTTCTCTTTTCAGGGGGGGTGGAGGGACCTGCAGATCAACCAGCCGGCTCGGCCCGGCCACCTCCTGGCTGAGACTTCCCTGTGTATGAAAAAGGGACATGGTTGTAATGTTTTGCATCATCAATCCCAATCATAAATTAGTACTCCCAACTAACATCTAGTTAACATCATTGATTGGACAAGCAGAAATATTTAGAGGAATGCTATACCTGGCTCAATCTGGGCTCCTCCACATGTGGCCTGGAAGGCCCAGGTTGGGCGTCAGAAGCCTCAGCCGGGGGGGAAGGAAGCGTGGAAGGAAGACTGGAGAGGGATGGCCTGGGTTCAGTCTGGCCTGCCAGAAAATGTAGCCTGTCGTAGTACAACATCCTGGGGACATAGATGTCATCTGCTGCTCCGGATCTCTGTGAATTCTGGACCTTCTTGCGCTCCCTTAGATATGTGCTCCTCAGGCAACCAATTAGTATCTTTAAATAGGTGATGTCTGCCGTGGGGATCACCTGCTTCACAATTTCACACAATTGCTCCAGTGCTGCCTTCCTCTTTGCTTGGTTCTTGAAATGGGGGTGTTTAATCTCCCACAGACAGGGCAGCTCCCTTAGCATCTCTAGGAATACTGACATGAAGTCATTATCTTTGAGTAGCATATCCATGTTCACTGCAAGACACAACACAAGACAAAGCCTAATGTCAGACAAAACTCTCCTAATCTTGTTACAATATAGGCCTCAATCTAGAAGCAGTATAGGCACAAGTTTGTCTCTTACCTTCGTTCTTACGATCGGCGCGTCCAATGCTCCTTCCTCCGCTCACAGATCGTACGTAATACGCACGCGTGTTACGCTTTATACACACACTGTGCATGCGTGTAACTCCGCCCGCCCCTGATGTTCTTTCTAGTCTATTCCCCGCCCCTTTTCGTTCGGCGCAGTGGGTGAAGAGCACATGGCGGAGTTACAGCAGGTGCATGCTAATTCTAGCAACGAGGAGGAGGAAAGCCTGGATCCGGACACGTCCCGATCCAGAAGGAGACGTTTTAAGGCCACAAATATGTCCTTTGGGGAGATGTTGGAGATGGTCGACATCATGAGGAAGTCCGACTATGACGGAAAGTATGGGCCTTACCCCAACCCCAACATCAGAAAGGCAAAGATCATGGCGAAAGTGGTCAAAAGCCTTCACAGGAATTTCGGGGTACGAAGATCGAAAGATCAGCTCAGGAAGCGGTGGTCGGACCTGAAGTTGAGAGAGCCAGAGCAGTACCGAAAGATCCGGAGAGTGCTGCAAAAAAGTAAGTAGTTGTGCTGTGTTCCTATTCTTTCTGTCTTTATTACGTTCATGCTGCTCCATGTGCTTTTATTAATTGTAACGTTTAAAAGGGCAACTTTAATGTTCATGGGCCCATTATTCGTTCGTATCAAACATTTTTCTTTCGGCCTCTAAAACACCATTGTTTAGGCCATATGCATTTTCCCACATTTTTTTTGGGCCTACTTGGATGCCAAATATTTGTTTGTGTAGATGGGTTTGTTACTAGAATGAAATGCCAACTAGATCGTGTGTAAGGAGAGGACACTGAGCAGCTGTTTTCACATCTAGGCACTCGAGCACTAGTGTGGGACCCCAGAACACCATTTTTATTAGGGGGCCACACAGGTGCTCCAGTGTATACTATAGGGGGGTCTCCATCTGTGAAGCTTGTACTAAACAGGTAAAGTATTGCAGCTTGACAAAGGGCAATAAAAAAAAGACATCTTTGAACTTGGCTAAAATAGACAATTGTACCCCACTTCCAAGCAATGTTTCCTACGAAACATGGCTAGAAAACGGTCGGCTGCTCAGAACGAGGTAACAGAACGTACTGAAGAACAGCAAGGCCTGTGAAGAGCGACCTGAAAAACAGTAACGAACGAACAAGAATACAATGACTACCTAAAGTCACGCGGAACTTGCTGCACGCACTGAAGAGCAGATACAAACCCACAAGCACAAACTGAACGGCAGAAAACGATCTGAAAGCCACGAGTCTGAAAAAGCGTGAATCGTCTCTCACCAAACTTTTACTAACACGAGATTAGCAAAAGGAGCCCAAAGGGTGCCGCGCTTGGTTCTGAACCGGCCTTTTCTAGTCTCGTCGTACGTGGTGTACGTGACCGCGTGGTTGGCGATCGGAAATTCCGACAACTTTGTGCGACCGTGTGTAGGCAAAACAAGTTTGAGCCAACATCCGTCGGAAAAAATCCTAGGATTTTGTTATCGGAATGTCCGAACAAAGTCCGACCGTGTGTACGCCCTATTAGAGTTCAGCTTAGGTTTACACTTTGGCTTGGGTTTAGGGTTATAGTTCAGCTTAGGGTTAAGGTTACAGTGTAAGTGTCAGGGGGTTAAGAATAATGCTAGTGCAGTGAAACTGATATTGGCAAATGGAACACAAAAAAATTTTTTAGGGGATTTCTCTACCAGCTTTTCACATCTTGAGAGTGACATTTTTTCTTCTAAGACTGCCCTGTATTTGGCTTCATTCATCTTCCCATCAACTCTGATCAGCTTCCCTGTCCCTGCTGAAGAAAAGCATCCCCACAACTTGATGCTGCCACGTTTCACAGTGGGGTATGGTGTGTTCAGGGTGATGTGCAATGTAACAGTGTTAGTTTTCCGCCACACATAGTGTTTTGCTTTTAGGCCAAAAAGTTAAATTTTGGTTTTATCTGACCAGAGCACCTTCTTCCACATGTTTGCTGTGTCCCCCAAATGGCTCCTCGCAAACGGGACTTCTTATAGCTCTCTTTTTTCCACTCTTCCATAAAGGCCAGATTTGTGGAGTACACGACTAATAGCTGTCCTGTGGACAGATTCTCCCACCTGAGCTGTGGATCTCTGCAGCTCCTCCAGAGTTGCCATGGGCCTCTTGGCTGCCTCTCTGATTAATGCTCTCCTTGCCCGGCCTGTCAGTTTATGTGGACAGCCATGTCTTGGTAGGTTTGCAGTTTTGCCTTAAGCCTCGTACACACGATCGGACTTTCCGATGGGAAATGTGTGATGACAGGCTGTTGGCGGAAAATCCGACCGTGCGTATGCTCCATTGGACAATTGTTGTCGGATTTTCCGCGAACAAACGTTGGATAGCAGGTAGAGCTGCACGATTTCTGGCCAAAATGAGAATCACAATTTTTTTTGCTTAGAATACAAAGATCACGATTCTCTCATGATTCTCGTAACGTAAAATCTTTCACATTGTACAAATAAAAAAAAAAAAAAATGGGCTAACTTTACTGGTTAGTTTTTTTTTAATTCATTTTTCCAAAAAAATTGCATTTGAAAGACCGCTGCACAAATACAGTGTGACATAAAATATTGCAACCATCACCATTTTATTCTCTCGGGTGTCTACTAAAAAAATATATATTATATATATTTTTGGGGGTTCTAAGTAATTTTCTAACAAAAAAAAATGATTTTAACTTGAAACCAACAAATGTCAGAAAAAGGTTTATGCCGCGTACACACGAGCGGACTTTCTATCCTACTTGGTCCGGCACACTTTCCGACGGACTTTGTCCGCCAGGTGCGCCGGACTTTAAAACGGACGGACTTGCCCACACACGCCGGGACTTTCCGGCGGGCTAAGTCCGCCCGTCTTTCCGACGGACTTTCGCCGGAGTTCCGGCGGACTTTCAGAATGAACGGACTTGCCCACACACGGACAAGTCCGTTCATTTTGAACGTGACTCAGGTGCGACGGGACTAGAAAAGGATGTCAATCTTGCCGCTTTTATCGGCGAGATTGACACCTTACTAGCCCCGTCGCGGGGCATACCAGGCCCTTAGGTCTGGTATGGATTATAAAGGGGAACCCCGCTACGCCGAAAAAACGGCGTGGGGTCCCCCTAAAATCCATACCAGACCCCGATCCGAGCACGCAGCCTGGCCGGTCAGGAAAGGGGGTGGGGACGAGCGAGCGCCCCCCCCCCTCCTGAACCGTACCAGGCCGCATGCCCTCAACATGGGGGTGGGTGCTTTGGGGGAGGGGGGCGCCCTGCGCCCCCCCCCCCCCAAAGCACCTTGTCCCCATGTTGATGAGGACAAGGGCCTCTTCCCGACAACCCTGGCCGTTGGTTGTCGGGGTCTGCGGGCGGGGGCTTATCGGAATCTGGGAGCCCCCTTTAATAAGGGGGCCCCCAGATCCCGGCCCCCCACCCTATGTAAATGAGTATGGGGTACATGGTACCCCTACCCATTTACCTAGGAAAAAAGTGTAAGTAATAAAACACACTACACAGGTTTTTAAAATATTTTATTAAACAGCTCCGGGGGGGGGGGATCTTCCTCCGGCTTCGGGGGTCTTCTTCCGGCTTCGGGGGTCCCTCCGCTTCATCTTCTCCCGGCGTCCGGTTGGTTCTTCTCCGCTCTCTTCTCCCGGTGTTCCTGTTCTTCGGCCGGCTCCTCTGCTGTCTTCAATTAGCTCTCTTGCCAGCAGAGGTCCGGACTTCTGGGCTTCTTCTCTTCTCTTCTCCAGATGTTGACACGACGCTCTCTCCTGCTGGACTGCTCTCCGAGGGCTGCGTTGTGACTTATATAGGCGGAGACCCCGCCCCCTTTTGATGTCACAGTCCCTGGGCATGCTGGGACTGTGACGTTTTAGGGGGCGTGGTCACTGGGTGATGTTGACCACGCCCCCTAAAACGTCACAGTCCCAGCATGCCCAGGGACTGTGACATCAAAAGGGGGCGGGGTCTCCACCTATATAAGTCACAACGCAGCCCTCGGAGAGCAGTCCAGCAGGAGAGAGCGTCGTGTCAACATCTGGGGAAGAGAAGCCCAGAAGCCCAGAAGCCCAGAAGTCCGGACCTCTGCTGGCAAGAGAGCTAATTGAAGACAGCAGAGGAGCCGGCCGAAGAACAGGAACACCGGGAGAAGAGAGCGGAGAAGAACCAACCGGACGCCGGGAGAAGATGAAGCGGAGGGACCCCCGAAGCCGGAAGAAGACCCCCGAAGCCGGAGGAAGATCCCCCCCCCCGGAGCTGTTTAATAAAATATTTTAAAAACCTGTGTAGTGTGTTTTATTACTTACACTTTTTTCCTAGGTAAATGGGTAGGGGTACCATGTACCCCATACTCATTTACATAGGGTGGGGGGCCGGGATCTGGGGGCCCCCTTATTAAAGGGGGCTCCCAGATTCCGATAAGCCCCCGCCCGCAGACCCCGACAACCAACGGCCACTGGGTGATGTTGACCACGCCCCCTAAAACGTCACAGTCCCAGCATGCCCAGGGACTGTGACATCAAAAGGGGGCGGGGTCTCCACCTATATAAGTCACAACGCAGCCCTCGGAGAGCAGTCCAGCAGGAGAGAGCGTCGTGTCAACATCTGGGGAAGAGAAGCCCAGAAGCCCAGAAGCCCAGAAGCCCAGAAGTCCGGACCTCTGCTGGCAAGAGAGCTAATTGAAGACAGCAGAGGAGCCGGCCGAAGAACAGGAACACCGGGAGAAGAGAGCGGAGAAGAACCAACCGGACGCCGGGAGAAGATGAAGCGGAGGGACCCCCGAAGCCGGAAGAAGACCCCCGAAGCCGGAGGAAGATCCCCCCCCCCGGAGCTGTTTAATAAAATATTTTAAAAACCTGTGTAGTGTGTTTTATTACTTACACTTTTTTCCTAGGTAAATGGGTAGGGGTACCATGTACCCCATACTCATTTACATAGGGTGGGGGGCCGGGATCTGGGGGCCCCCTTATTAAAGGGGGCTCCCAGATTCCGATAAGCCCCCGCCCGCAGACCCCGACAACCAACGGCCAGGGTTGTCGGGAAGAGGCCCTTGTCCTCATCAACATGGGGACAAGGTGCTTTGGGGGGGGGGCGCAGGGCGCCCCCCTCCCCCAAAGCACCCACCCCCATGTTGAGGGCATGCGGCCTGGTACGGTTCAGGAGGGGGGGGGGGGCGCTCGCTCGTCCCCACCCCCTTTCCTGACCGGCCAGGCTGCGTGCTCGGATCGGGGTCTGGTATGGATTTTAGGGGGGACCCCACGCCGTTTTTTTCGGCGTAGGGGCTTCCCTTTATAATCCATACCAGACCTAAGGGCCTGGTATGCCCCGCGCTCGCCGCAATAGGAAAATGTGTTTTTCCTATTGCAGCGAGCGTGAGATGCAATACCCTGCCCTCGTGTTGTATCTGGTCCGTCGGACCAGCATACACACGAGCGGGCTTTCCGTCGGACCAGCACACACACGAGCGGACTTTCCGCCCGAAACTGAGTCCGGCGGAAAGATTTAGAACTTTCTTCAAATCTAGGTCCGGCGGGCTTTTGGGAAAAAGTCCGCCGGAAAAGTCCGCCGGTGCCTACACACGAGCGGATTGTCCGGCACACTCTGGTCCGCCGGACCAAGTATGCCGGAAAGTCCGCTCGTGTGTACGCGGCATTAGTGTTTAAGTGGTTAAACTTTTTTCATTTACACACAAAGTCTATTCCATTGACAAATTGTTACAATGTTTATATTCAACTGATAAAGAATGTTTAGATTCTTGGCAGATTGCCCAGTTTTTCTCTTCATTTCTTTTGATGCTGTGGCTTCAGAAGAGCAGAGAGAATTCTTTGCATAGAAAAAAATTGTGAAACCCTTTAGTCAAGATTGCGATAACTATTTTTGACGATTAATTGTGCAGCTCTAATAGCAAGTTTTCAAATTTTCTAACGAAAAAATGTGTGTTGTTGGATTTTCCAAGTATGTGTACACAAGTCCGTCGGGCAAAAGTCCAAACACGCATGCTCGGAAGCAAGAACGAGCCAGAAGCGGTTGGTCTTGTAAACTAGCGTTTATAACGGAGAATTAACATTCGTGACGTGACAAAATATGAAATCTCAAAATGCAGCGCACATTCTCTTTCTTTAATGGGATTAGGGCTGAAACAACTAATCGATTATGAAATTAATCAATTACTATTTTCATAATCGATTAATCGGGCAGTAACATAATAGGGTAAAAAAAAAAAAACTAAAATGAGCCCTTTATAGTACAAAAAGAGCAAATAATCGTTACTGTAAATATTACTTTCACAGTTCTACAGTAAATAAATGAACCCCTTACAGTAGTGATTATCTGCTTTTTTTTGTATTATAAAGGGCTCATTTTAGTTTTTTTAACCCCATTATGTTACTAAACGTCTTAAACCTGGTTCACATCTATGTGTTTTTTTGGTGCTTTTTGCAGAAACACACTACAGTTCATTTACATGGTTTCCTATGGGACACGTTCACATCTATGCTTTTTTCAGCTGCTGCGTATTTGGAAAGGGTCAGGGACTTTTTTTTTTAAAGCAAAACGGTGCCTTTTCTGTTCAATATACTTCAATGGAGAAACTGCAAAAAAGGATGTAATGCATTTTTGCAGCAATTTGTGTTTTTTAACCACTTAAGGACCGCCTCACGCCGATGTACGTCGGCAAGGCGGCACGGGCAGGCAAAATCACGTACATATACGTGATTTGCCTCCCGTGGGTGGGGGGGTCCGATCGGACCCCCCCCGGTGCCCGAGGCGGTCCTGTTTTGTTCCCCGGCGATCGGAGGTGAGGGGGAGGCCATCCGTTCGTGGCCCCCCCTCGCGATCGCCGCCGGCCAATGGGAACATTCCTTTGCTGCTGTATGCTAAACAGCAGCAAAGGAAGTGATGTCATCTCTCCTCGGCTCGGTATTTTCCGTTCCGGCGCCGAGGAGAGAAGACTGAAATGTGAGTGCACAAACACTACACACACAGTAGAATATGCCAGGCACACAAAACACCCCGATCCCCCCCCAATCACCCCCCCCCCCCCCGTCACAAACTGACACCAAGCAGTTTTTTTTTTCTGATTACTGCATTGGTGTCAGTTTGTGACAGTTACAGTGTTAGGACAGTTACTGTTAGCCCCCTTTAGGTCTAGGGTACCCCCCTAACCCCCCCTAATAAAGTTTTAACCCCTTGATCACCCCCTGTCACCAGTGTCACTAAGCGATCATTTTTTTGATCGCTGTATTAGTGTCACTGGTGACGCTAGTTAGGGAGGTAAATATTTAGGTTTGCCGTCAGCGTTTTATAGCGTCAGGGACCCCCATATACTATCTAATAAATGTTTTAACCCCTTGATTGCCCCCTAGTTAACCCTTTCACCAGTGATCACCGTATAACTGTTACGGGTGACGCTGGTTAGTTCGTTTATTTTTTATAGTGTCAGGGCACCCGCCGTTTATTACTGAATAAAGGTTTAGCCCCCTCATCACCCGGCGGTGATATGCGTCGCCCCAGGCAGCGTCAGATTAGCGCCAGTACCGCTAACACCCACGCACGCAGCATACGCCTCCCTTAGTGGTATAGTATCTGAATGGATCAATATCTGATCCGATCAGATCTATACTAGCGTCCCCAGCAGTTTAGGGTTCCCAAAAACGCAGTGTTAGTGGGATCAGCCCAGATACCTGCTAGCACCTGCGTTTTGCCCCTCCGCCCGGCCCGGCCCAGCCCACCCAAGTGCAGTATCGATCGATCACTGACACTTACAAAACACTAAACGCATAACTGCAGCGTTCGCAGAGTCAGGCCTGATCCCTGCGATCGCTAACAGTTTTTTTGGTAGCATTTTGGTGAACTGGCAAGCACCAGCCCCAGGCAGCGTCAGGTTAGCGCCAGTACCGCTAACACCCACGCACGCACCGTACACCTCCCTTAGTGGTATAGTATCTGAATGGATCAATATCTGATCCGATCAGATCTATACTAGCGTCTCCAGCAGTTTAGGGTTCCCAAAAACGCAGTGTTAGCGGGATCAGCCCAGATACCTGCTAGCACCTGCGTTTTGCCCCTCCGCCCAGCCCAGCCCACCCAAGTGCAGTATCGATCGATCACTGTCACTTACAAAACACTAAACGCATAACTGCAGCGTTCACAGAGTCAGGCCTGATCCCTGCGATCGCTAACAGTTTTTTTGGTAGCATTTTGGTGACCTGGCAAGCACCAGGCCCAAGCAGCGTCAGGTTAGCGCCAGTACCACTAACACCCACGCACGCAGCATACGCCTCCCTTAGTGGTATAGTATCTGAACGGATCAATATCTGATCCGATCAGATCTATACTAGCGTCCCCAGCAGTTTAGGGTTCCCAAAAACGCAGTGTTAGTGAGATCAGCCCAGATACCTGCTAGCACCTGCGTTTTGCCCCTCCGCCCGGCCCAGCCCAGCCTAAATACTCACCATGCCTCTCAGCAAATAGCTTGGGGTGTCTACTTTCCAAAATGGGGTCATTTGGGGGGGTTTTGTGCCACCTGGGCATTCCATGGCCTCCGAAACTGTGATAGGCAGTGAAGAGTGAAATCAAAAATTTACACCCTTAGAAATCCTGAAGGCGGTGATTGGTTTTCGGGGCCCCGTACGCGGCTAGGCTCCCAAAAAGTCCCACACATGTGGTATCCCCGTACTCAGGAGAAGTAGCTAAATGTATTTTGGGGTGCAATTCCACATATGCCCATGGCCTGTGTGAGCAATATATCATTTAGTGACAACTTTTTGTAAATATTTTTTTTTTTTTTTTTGTCATTATTCAATCACTTGGGACAAAAAAAATAAATATTCAATGGGTTCAACATGCCTCTCAGCACTTTCCTTGGGGTGTCTACTTTCCAAAATGGGGTCATTTGGGGGGGGTTTGTACTGCCCTGCCATTTTAGCACCTCAAGAAACGACATAGGCAGTCATAAACTAAAAGCTGTGTAAATTCCAGAAAATGTACCCTAGTTTGTAGACGCTATAACTTTTGCGCAAACCAATAAATATACGCTTATTGACTTTTTTTTACCAAAGACATGTGGCCGAATACATTTTGGCCTAAATGTATGACTAAAATTGAGTTTATTGGATTTTTTTTTACAACAAAAAGTAGAAAATATCATTTTTTTTTCAAAATTTTCGGTCTTTTTCCGTTTATAGCGCAAAAAATAAAAACCGCAGAGGTGATCAAATACCATCAAAAGAAAGCTCTATTTGTGGGAAGAAAAGGACGCAAATTTCGTTTGGGTACAGCATTGCATGACCGCGCAATTAGCAGTTAAAGCGACGCAGTGCCAAATTGGAAAAAGACCTCTGGTCCTTAGGCAGCATAATGGTCCGGGGCTCAAGTGGTTAATCTGCCCAACAAAAAAAAAATGCAAAAAGCAAATCACTGCAAAATCACGTGCGCAAAAATTAGAACACACAGCAAAAAGCACTGTAGACACAGATCAAAAGCAAACTGCATAGGTGTGTACCGAGCCTTATGCTGGCCACATGGATCAATTTTCAGATGAAAAATCTTTGTACATTTGCTGAATGAAAGAATGTTGTTAGAAATTTTCACTTGATTTTAACATTTCTGTTTTTAAAATAAATGTAATTTCTGAACGAAAACCACATACACCGTCTGAAAATTCCTTTGACCAAGAAGTTTTCTATTATTTCCAAATTTTCCCGTCACTGTGGTTGAAAATGAACGTTGATTTGATTTTAAATTATACACCACACTTTTTTTAAGGTTATTAACCGATTCATCGAAACAATAATCATTAGTTGCAGCCCTAATGGGATAATAATGAAGCTGCTTTGCTGGTGATACTGATGGAGTTATTGCAAACACATTTCCAAAGGCTTTTTTTTCTAATGCTATCAAGAATATTATGCTTTTTTTTTTTTTTAATTTGGGCAAGTTACCACAACACCATCATCCCGTAGTTTTTAAGCTCAAAGATACAACTATGTTGGTGTCCCTTGTTAATTTTACATTGTGTTGATTAAAATGTAACTGCCTACTCCCAAACTGTCATTTGAAGTAAAACACATAGCCAAGTATTATTCTACACAATTTTATTGTGCATTAAAAAAAGAAAACAAATAAAATTAGACATGCTATCTGCCAACAGAACTTAACCAAAAAGTGCATTCTATGCACCCAAAAATATAGAAAATATACCAAATCAAATCATTATTCAACCAAAAAAATAATGTCAAAGCAATAACTCCAAGGCCAATAATAAATAACACGTTATCTCCTCCGATTTTGCAACATGGCTGGTTGACGAACGGCCTTCAGAAATGAACTGAAAAGCGCAAAATGAAAAGCGCGAATCAACACTCACCAAACTTCTACTAACATGAAATTAGCAGAAGGAGCCCAAAGGGTGGCGCTAAAGAGTTGGAAAACCATGTAGTACGTCATTACTATGTTTGTAATTGTTGGCCAATGATTGTGTGCCATGTGTATGCAAGACAAGTTTGGGTCAACGCCCTGCGGACAAAAGTCCATGGTTTTGTTCGCCAACAATCCGATCGTGTGTACGAGGCTTTACTCTTTCCATTTTCAGATGATGGTTTGAAGAGTGCTCTGCGAGATGTTCAAAGCTTGAGATATTTTTTTTATAACCTAATGCCATTTTAAACTTCTCCACAACTTTATCCCTGACCTGCCTGGTGTGTTCCTTGGCCTTCATGATGCTGTTTGTTCACTAAGGTTCTCTAACAAACCTCTGAGGGCTTCACAGAACAGTTGTATTTGTACTGAGATTGAATTACACACAGGTGGGCTCTATTTACTAATTAGATGACTTCTGAAGGTAATTGGTTGCACTAGACTTTAGTTAGGGGTATCAGAGTAAAGGAGGCTGAATACAAATGCACAACACACTTTTCAGATAATTATTTGTAAAAAAAAAAAAAAAAAAAAAAATTAAAACCATTTATAATTTTTTCCTTCCACTTCCCAATTTTGTGCCACTTTGTGTTGGTCGATCACATAAAATCCCAATAAAATACATTTATGTTTTTTGGTTGTAACATGACAAAATGTGGAAAATTTCAAGGGATATGAATACTTTTTAAGGATGTGTGTGTGTGTGTGTATATATATATATATATATATATATATATATATATATATATATATATATATATATACACACACACTTTTGTAAATATGGAGTGGCAGATGAGGAGGTGCCAGAATAGTTCACTTTGGAGCTATGCTCTGCGCCTCCTGGGCGTTTCGGCTGAGTCCTAGGGAATCTTCATACCGCCCGGAAGGCCCACCATAGTGTAGAACTTTGGCCCTTTTAGCATTTCATGATTTATTTTTGCACAGCAAAAGTGGGTGGAGGTCATGTAGTCTTATGGCCAGGGTCTCCCATTGGGGGAGCCCCACGTTGTACTTGGGTGGACATTGGCTCGGCAGGTCCCCTGAAGATTGGGGTCAGTCTGGGTGGACCAGGAATCCCCCCAGTCCCGGTCAGGAGTCATGGGGCCCAGGAGATCAGGGTGGGGTCCTTTCTCTTCGGCGGTCCATGCGTACCCCCTGTACACTTTCTGTGCGCTCACTTTTCCATTGCACTCTGTGTTTAGTTTCAAGCGTGTGCTCTGTACTGTGGGGCTTGGGGAAAAATATGTATATTAAGATTGGTCCAAGCTGGGTCAGTCAGTGCCGCCATACAACAAAGTCCATACTGGGGGCTTCGCACCAACAGCGTTTTGCGGTGAGGTAAATTATTGGCGTTTTCAGGTGACGCAGTGCTGTGGTGTAAACAATTGTTTTCTACGTCCTTGTGCTGATCATTGGAAATAATGAGCCCAGACTGTCCTCCTGAGGGGACACATCCGGGTACAATGTCCCCTCATACCTCCATGGCCGCTCACAGTGCTGCGCTCTCCTCATACACAACATGTCCTCCTCCTCGGTGACACCAACACTTACTACAACCATGTCCCTGAGGCGTGTGTGTGATACCAGCGGGCTCCTCTTATCTCCGGGACTGGCTACTCCCCTCCGCCAAACTTCTGGCGACTCGGAGCCCGGCTCCCTCCCCTCCCCCAGAGCCGCCATTGGCTCTGCTCCCCGCTTTATCCCACACTGCACCGCGTGGCGCGTCATTGAACAGAGCCCATGATGGCGGCGCTGGGTGCGAGTGAAGTGATCGCCCAGCTGGAGAGCGCTGCCAAAGTTTTAATGGTGAGTGATAGGAGGGACGGGGGTCTGAGGGGACCCCACCGGGGCTGAGAGATGCCTTACACTCAGCTCTACTCTGTGCTACCACACGGGTCCCAACACATCGCCCAAACACCCACAACACACACTACTAACACCCGACCACCCTGTGCATTCTACCAACACCCACCACACACTACTAACACCCGACCACACACTACTAACACCCGACCACCCTGTGCATTCTACCAACACCCACCACACACTACTAACACCCGACCACCCTGTGCATTCTACCAACACCCACCACACACTACTAACACCCGACCGTCCTGTACATTCTACCATCACCCACCACACACTACTAACACCCGACCGTCCTGTACATTCTACCATCACCCACCACACACTACTAACACCCGACCGTCCTGTACATTCTACCAACACCCACCACACACTACTAACACCCGACCACCCTATACATTCTACAAACACCCACCACACACTACTAACACCCGACCGTCCTGTACATTCTACCAACACCCACCACACACTACTAACACCCGACCACCCTGTACATTCTACCATCACCCACCACACACTACTAACACCCGACCACCCTGTACATTCTACCAACACCCACCACACACTACTAACACCCGACCACCCTGTACATTCTACCATCACCCACCACACACTACTAACACCCGACCACCCTGTACATTCTACCAACACCCACCACACACTACTAACACCCGACCACCCTGTACATTCTACAAACACCCACCACACACTACTAACACCCGACCGTCCTGTACATTCTACCAACACCCACCACACACTACTAACACCCGACCACCCTGTACATTCTACAAACACCCACCACACACTACTAACACCCGACCACCCTGTACATTCTACCATCACCCACCACACACTACTAACACCCGACCGTCCTGTACATTCTACCAACACCCACTACTAACACCCGACCACCCTGTACATTCTACCATCACCCACCACACACTACTAACACCCGACCACCCTGTACATTCTACCATCACCCACCACACACTACTAACACCCGACCGTCCTGTACATTCTACCATCACCCACCACACACTACTAACACCCGACCACCCTGTACATTCTACCAACACCCACCACACACTACTAACACCCGACCACCCTGTACATTCTACAAACACCCACCACACACTACTAACACCCGACCGTCCTGTACATTCTACCAACACCCACCACACACTACTAACACCCGACCACCCTGTACATTCTACAAACACCCACCACACACTACTAACACCCGACCACCCTGTACATTCTACCATCACCCACCACACACTACTAACACCCGACCGTCCTGTACATTCTACCATCACCCACCACACACTACTAACACCCGACCACCCTATACATTCTACCATCACCCACCACACACTACTAACACCCGACCACCCTGTGCATTCTACAACACCCATCACACACTACTAACACCCGACCGTCCTGTACATTCTACCATCACCCACCACACACTACTAACACCCGACCGTCCTGTACATTCTACCATCACCCACCACACACTACTAACACCCGACCACCCTGTACATTCTACCATCACCCACCACACACTACTAACACCCGACCGTCCTGTACATTCTACCATCACCCACCACACACTACTAACACCCGACCACCCTGTACATTCTACCATCACCCACCACACACTACTAACACCCGACCACCCTGTACATTCTACCATCACCCACCACACACTACTAACACCCGACCACCCTGTACATTCTACCATCACCCACCACACACTACTAACACCCGACCACCCTGTACATTCTACCAACACCCACTACTAACACCCGACCACCCTGTACATTCTACCATCACCCACCACACACTACTAACACCCGACCGTCCTGTACATTCTACCATCACCCACCACACACTACTAACACCCGACCACCCTGTACATTCTACCATCACCCACCACACACTACTAACACCCGACCACCCTGTACATTCTACCATCACCCACCACACACTACTAACACCCGACCACTCTGTGCATTCTACCATCACCCACCACACACTACTAACACCCGACCACCCTGTGCATTCTACCAACACCCACCACACACTACTAACACCCGACCACCCTGTGCATTCTACAACACCCACCACACACTACTAACACCCGACCGTCCTGTACATTCTACCATCACCCACCACACACTACTAACACCCGACCGTCCTGTACATTCTACCATCACCCACCACACACTACTAACACCCGACCGTCCTGTACATTCTACCATCACCCATCACCCACCACACACTACTAACACCCGACCGTCCTGTACATTCTACCATCACCCACCACACACTACTAACACCCGACCACCCTATACATTCTACCATCACCCACCACACACTACTAACACCCGACCACCCTGTACATTCTACCATCACCCACCACACACTACTAACACCAGACCACCCTGTACATTCTACCATCACCCACCACACACTACTAACACCCGACCACCCTGTACATTCTACCATCACCCACCACACACTACTAACACCCGACCACCCTGTACATTCTACCATCACCCACCACACACTACTAACACCCGACCACCCTGTACATTCTACCAACACCCACCACACACTACTAACACCCGACCACTCTGTACATTCTACCAACACCCACTACCAACACCCGACCACCCTGTACATTCTACCAACACCCACCACACACTACTAACACCCGACCACCCTGTACATTCTACCATCACCCACCACACACTACTAACACCCGACCACCCTGTACATTCTACCATCACCCACCACACACTACTAACACCCGACCACTCTGTACATTCTACCAACACCCACTACCAACACCCGACCACCCTGTACATTCTACCAACACCCACCACACACTACTAACACCCGACCACCCTGTACATTCTACCATCACCCACCACACACTACTAACACCCGACCACTCTGTGCATTCTACCATCACCCACCACACACTACTAACACCCGACCACTCTGTACATTCTACCAACACCCACTACCAACACCCGACCACCCTGTACATTCTACCATCACCCACCACACACTACCAACACCCGACCACTCTGTGCATTCTACCATCACCCACCACACACTACTAACACCCGACCACCCTGTACATTCTACCATCACCCACCACACACTACTAACACCCGACCACTCTGTACATTCTACCAACACCCACCACACACTACTAACACCCGACCACCCTATACATTCTACCATCACCCACCACACACTACTAACACCCGACCACTCTGTGCATTCTACCATCACCCACCACACACTACTAACACCCGACCACTCTGTACATTCTACCATCACCCACTACTAACACTCAACCACCCTGTGCATTCTACCATCACACACCACACACTACCATCACCCAACCACCCTGTGCACGCTCTATCACCTGACCACCCTGTGCACTACCCCAACACCCACAACACCCGACCACCCTTTGCACTGTACTACCACCACCCGACCAACCTGTGCATTCACACACACCACCAACACCCAACGACCACCCTGTGCACTGTACCATCATTCAGCACACACTACCAACACCCACAACATTCTTAACACCCGACCACCCTGTGCACTGTACCATGACCCAGCACACACTACTAACACCCGACCACTCTGTGCATTCTACCATCACACACCACACACTACTAACACCCGACCACTCTGTGCATTCTACCAACACCCACCACACACTACTAACACCCGACCGTCCTGTGCATTCTACCATCACCCACCACACACTACTAACACCCGACCACTCTGTGCATTCTACCAACACCCACCACACACTACTAACACCCGACCGTCCTGTGCATTCTACCATCACCCACCACACACTACCAACACCCGACCACTCTGTGCATTCTACCATCACACACCACACACTACTAACACCCGACCACCCTGTGCATTCTACCATCACCCACCACACACTACTAACACCCGACCACTCTGTGCATTCTACCATCACACACTACTAACACCCGACCACTCTGTGCATTCTACCAACACCCACCACACACTACTAACACCCGACCGTCCTGTGCATTCTACCATCACCCACCACACACTACCAACACCCGACCACCCTGTGCATTCTACCATCACCCACCACACACTACCAACACCCGACCACTCTGTGCATTCTACCATCACCCACCACACACTGCTAACACCTGACCACTCTGTGCATTCTACCATCACCCACCACACACTACTAACACCCGACCACCCTGTGCATTCTACCAACACCCACCACACACTACTAACACCCGACCACCCTGTGCATTCTACCATCACCCACCACACACTACTAACACCCGACCGTCCTGTGCATTCTACCATCACCCACTACTAACACTCAACCACCCTGTGCATTCTACCATCATCCACCACACACTACTAACACCCGACCACCCTGTGCATTCTACCATCACCCACTACTAACACCCGACCACCCTGTGCATTCTACCATCACCCACCACACACTACTAACACCCGACTACCCTGTGCACTGTACCACCGACCACCCTGTACATTCTACCAGCACACTTCACACACTACCAACACCCGACCACCCTGTTCATTCTACCATCACACACCACCAACACCCGACCACTCTGTGCAATCTACCAGCACACCCTACCAACACCCGACCACCCTGTGCATTCTACCAGCACACCCTACCAACACCCGACCATCCTGTGCACTCCATCATCATTCAGCACACCTTACCAACGCCCGACCACCCCGTGCACACTACCATCACCCACAACATTCTGCTAACACCCAACCACCCTGTGCATTCTACCATCACCCAGCACACACTACCATCACCCAACCACCCTGTGCACGCTCTATCACCTGACCACCCTGTGCACTACCCCAACACCCACAACACCCGACCACCCTTTGCACTGTACTACCACCACCCGACCAACCTGTGCATTCACACACACTACCAACACCCGACGACCACCCTGTGCACTGTACCATCATTCAGCACACACTACCAACACCCACAACATTCTCAACACCCGACCACCCTGTGCACTGTACCATGACCCAGCACACACTACCAACACCCGACCACCCTTTGCACTGTACTACCACCACCCGACCAACCTGTGCATTCACACACACTACCAACACCCGACGACCACCCTGTGCACTGTACCATCATTCAGCACACACTACCAATACCCACAACATTCTTAACACCCGACCACCCTGTGCACTGTACCATGACCCAGCACACACTACCAACACCCGACCACCCTGTGCACTGTACCATCACCCAGCACACACTACCACCACCCGACCAACCTGTGCATTCTACCATCACCCACCACACACTACCAACACCCGACGATCACCCTGTGCACTCTACCATCATTCAGCACATGCTACCAACACCCACAACACTCTTAACACCCGACCACCCTGTGCACTGTACCATGACCCAGCACACACACTACCAACACCCGACCACCCTGTGCACTGTACCATCACCCAGCACACACTACCACCACCCGACCACCCTGTGCACTATCCCATCACCCAGCACACACTACCACCACCCGACCACCCTGTGCACTATCCCATCACCCAGCACACACTACCACCACCCTGTGCACTGTACCATCACCCAGCACACACTACCACCACCCGACCAATCTGTGCACTGTACCATGACCCAGCACACACTACCACCACCCGACCAATCTGTGCACTGTACCATCACCCAGCACACAATTCCACCACCCGACCACCCTGTGCACTGTACCATCACACACTACCACCACCCGACCAATCTGTGCACTGTACCATCACCCAGCACACACTTCCACCACCCGACCAGCCTGTGCATTCTACCAGCACACACTACCAACACCCGACGACCACCCTGTGCACTGTACCATCACCTGACCACCCTATGCACTCTACCATCATTCAGCACACACTACCACCACCCTGTGCATACTTCCAACACCCGATCACCCTGTACACGCTACCAACACCCAATCACCCTGTGCACTGTACCAACACCCAGCACACTCTACCAACATCCGACCACCCTGTGCACTCTCCCATCACCCTCTACCAACACCTGACCACCCTGTGCACTCTCCCATCACCCAGTACACACTACCAAAACCCGACCACCCTGTGCACTGTATTAAAGCGTCACCCTACATATCCTTAAATTACCCCTCACAACGTACTTTCACCCGGGGCATCAACTGATCACCCGGCACATCATAGTGTCACCCCTCACAAAGTAGCGTCACCCAATACACTGTAGCATCATCAAGAACAACATCCTGGATTGATTTACTAAAACATGGAGAGTGGAAAATCTGGTGCAGCTGTGCACAGTAGCCAATCGGCTTCCAACTTCAGCTTGTTCAAATCGGCTTTAAACTACACTCCATGTTGTAGTAAACCCCACTGTCACCCAGCACATTGCGTCATCTGGCACATTGCTTGATCACTCATTAAATAGCATGACCTGCCAAATTGTCGAATCACCCAGCACATTATAACATCACCCAGCATGTTGTAATGTAGCATCACCTGGCACATTGTAGCATCCAGCAAAACATACCATCACCCAGCACATTGCCTAATAACCCAACAACACATTGTGTCGTTCACCTGACACATTGCCTGATCACCCAGCACATTTTAGTGTCACCTGGCACATTACCTGATCACCCAGCATGTTGTAGTGTCACCTGGCATGTTGCCCGATCACCCCGCACATTGTAGTATCATCCAGCAAAACATACCGCCACCCAGCACATTGCCCGATCACTTAGCAAATCATAGGCTTAACTGGCACATTTCCCAATCACCCAGTATGTTGCAGTGTCACCCCTCACAAAAGCACCAGCACATTGTTTCATTATGAAGCACAACATACCGTCATCCAGCACATCATAGCATTGCCCAATCGTCCATCCAGCACATGGTGGCATCAACCAGAGCATTGTGTCAGCTGGCACATTGTAGCCTCACCCGGCGCGACATATCGTCACTCAGCACATCTTTGCATCACCTGGCACATTGGCAGATCACCCAGAACATCATAGCACCACCTGGCACATTGCCCATTCATCCAGAACGTCATAGCATTACCCGTCACAACATACCGTCACATAGAACAGAGGACCATCACCCAGCACAATGTACTGTCACTCAGAACATCGTATCAGCACATTGCTCGCCCAGCAATGAGTTTGGCTATAGCAGGGGTCTAGTGAAACCCTAGCAGAGGGCACAGAGGAGTCTCATGGCATATGTAGATAGTACCCACATTGGTCTTTGGAAAGCCGATGTCCAGAGTACGTGGGCAGATTTAATCACTCAGTTGTGTGATTTTTAGGATAACACACTCAGATAACTGCTTATGTATGGTGTGAAGGGGTTCCAAAAGAGCCAATTGTGTGGTACAATTTGTGATGGTACAGATGTTTGGCATGGTGTTATCATTCCAGGGTGATTGATATGACAAATGCTAGTTTTGCATGTTAGAGATCCTGTTTTACAACCCTTTCACCCGCTGCACATACTCTGCAGTTTTCCAGTCATTTCGGGCAGCTTTTGATTGCAAAAGATGACAGCATTACATAGGAATCCCTGCTGTATAGATTTACATATAGATTAATAAAGGTGGAAGGCAGCATGGGTCCATTGGATTTTTTTCTGATCAAGTACTAATTAAAGTTATGTACAGTATATGGGCAGAGATAGAAATTCATTGCAGGAGGTACAAACATCATCCATGTAGCACAGCCTTTCTCAGCCTTCTTAACCCTTTAAAATAACTTTTCAGTCTCATTGAACCCCTGCCAAAAAATTCTATACTTTTATAGTAATTTTGAGGAATTCCCTTCTTACGGTGATCTAAAAATGTCAGTGGTTACTTATCTGAGAGTCCGTAACTGCGCATTGCTCAAGGAACCCCTAGTAACCCTTGGAAGAATCCTGATTAAGAGGCTGATGTAGAATATTGCTAAATGGCACACAAGTAACCCCTACCAATGACAGGATCGCTGTATATGTCAGAGGGATATATACTGGCTTCCACAATGTCACCCCCTCATTGCCAGATCACTTATTCAAGGAGTGACACCATGGATGCAGATCAACATTTCTCTGCCCTGTATAGCGAACCCAGTGGCGGTGCGTCCATACGGGCGCTGCCCCCTCTCTCCAGCCAACCTCTCTATGACCAATAGATAGATTCATACTGCCACCCCCTATTCAGGTGCCCCATTTCGGGCGCCTGAATTACAGCGGTGGGGTGTTTTTTTTTTATTTTTTTATTGAAGCACCTGATTTAGTGCCATAGGCATCAAAAAAGGTGACCTGCGAGCGCCAAGCATGGAGTTCACCCAGGTAAGTTAGAACAGCGAATGAATATTCGCTGTCCTAACACTGAACTACCTCTCCACCAATCAGGTGCTCTGGTCTGTTACCTGTCAACTGATTGGCTGAAACGACAGGCGCTGTGATTGGATGCCTAACGGGAGGAGACACATAGAGCACATCGCTCACCGCCGTTACCTGCTGCCCCACCAAGTCAGGGTAAGTGCTGGGCAGACGGCGAGTGGGGGTGGGGGCCACAGTGGCAGAATTGGATGGGCCGATGGATGGGCAGTAATGCCTGTCAGAATGGGGGAGATCCGCTACAAATGAGCACAGCGCTAGATACAGTGAGGTTTTAGATAAGGATAAGGGGGGGAAGGGGGCATACTGCTGCCCAAACATTTTATTTATCATAATGCAAGGAAAGCATTGAGGTAAAACAAAATGTTCAGGCTTTACAACCAGTTTAACCACTTGCTTACTGGTACTTAAACCCCCCACCTATCCAGACCAATTTTCAGCTTTCAGCACTGTCGCACTTTGAATGACAATTGCGCGGTCATACAACACTATGTATGTAAAAAGACTGAATTTTTTTTTTTTTTAAATTTGTTTATTTTTTTATATTTTGCTATGAAAAATTTAAAACAGGTAATTTTTCTCCTTCATTGATGTACACTGATGAGGCGGCACTGATGGGTGGCAGTTATGGGCACTGATCAGTTACACTGATAGGCAGCACTGCTAGGTGGCACTGATTGGCACTACTGGTGGGCATTGATAGGTGGCACTGTTGGGTGGCACTGTGGGCACTGTTGGGTGGCACTGTGGGCACTGTTGGGTGGCACTGTGGGCACTGTTGGGTGGCACTGTGGGCACTGTTGGGTGGCACTGTGGGCACTGTTGGGTGGCACAGATGAGGCAGATGTGAATCTTCCACTTCGGGACCGATTTCCCTCGCATCTGAGCCGGCGATCCTCCTGTGTCCAGATTAATTCCCTACTATCCAAGTGGACATAGAGTAAAAATAGATAGATGCCGAGCACAGCGAGGCCGTGCCCGAAGCGTGGCGAGCGAAGTGAGCCCGCTAGGGGCCCTCTTACACAGCCATCACTAATAAGTGCCCAAGCGCCGTGTACAGCTGATGGTCAGCTGATCAACTTCGAACACTTTCGGCATCTCCTTCTCCTCCGTACTGAGTACGGGGTGGACACTATCTGATAGGACACTTCTCGTCAGAACACCGACCCCTTACTCTGATCAGTGCTCACCCGAGTCTCAGGGCCCTAAAAAAAAAAAATCACACCACAATGTAACACATCTAAACATGTATCCACCCATTCCTTTTCCACAGTAAAAGCCTTGCACTAGGCCTACATTATATCATTTAAAGTACAACTAAAGGCAAAACTTATCATTTTGGATCAAGTAAAGGACGATTATAACCCCTGATGTGTTTTTTTTTTTTTTTGTTTTCCTTTTTTTTGCCATCTGCGTCTCATTGTGCAGTTTTCCCTTTACTCGCTGTCCCGTAGTGAAAACAGAAAGCGAGGGAGTCCATGGTTGTCCTTGGGGGTCACCAGAACTTGTGTCTCCATTGGAAGATTTCCCCAGTAGTCCTATTCTGGGGAGAACCCAAAATGTGGGATTTTCTTTTACTTTCACCTTTTAACCACTTCGCACCCAGGCCAATTCTAACATTTCTCTCCTACATGTAAAATTCATCATTTTTTTGCTAGAAAATTGCATAGAAACCCCAAACATTATATATTATGTGTTGTTTTTTTTTTTTTTTTTTTTATTTTTTTTTGCAAAGACCCTAGAGAATACAATGGCGGTCGTTGCAACTTTTTATCTCGCACAGTATTTGCACGGCAATTTTTCGAACACGTTTTTTTGGGAAAAAAAAAGTTTCATGCTTTAAAAAAAAACAACATTAAAGTTAGCCCAATTTTTTTGCATAATGTAAAAGATGAAGTTACGCCAAGTAAATAGATACCTAACATGTCACGCTTCAAAATTGTACACACTCGTGGAATGGCGCCAAACTTTGGTACTTAAAAATCCCCATAAATATTAAAATATTTGGTTACATGTTTTGAGTTACAGAGGAGGTCTAGGACTAGAATTATTTCTCTCACTCTAACGTTCACGGCGATACCTCACGTGTAGTTTTCATATGTGGGCGGGACTTACATATGCATTCGCTTCTGCGTGCGAGCTCACGGGGACAGGGGCGCTTTAAATTTTTTTTTTATTGTTTGACTTTTTTTTTTTTTTTTTTAGTTTGACACTTTAACCACTTCAGCCCTGGAAGAATTTACCCCCTTCCTGACCAGAGCACTTTTTTCCTATTCCGCACTGCGTCGCTTTAACTGACATTTGCGCAGTCGTGCGATGTAGCTCCCAAACAAAATTGACGTCCTTTTTTTTTCTCCCCACAAATAGAGCTTTCTTTTGGTGGTATTTGATCACCCCTGCGCTTTTTATTTTTTGCGCTATAAACAAAAAAAAAAATCTTAGACTGTCTGGTGTCTGCCTTTGGAAATGCTGTCTGAGCTCACCTGCGGCAGCTTCTGAAGTGAGTGGATGATTGCAGATGGCTCTTAAAGAGACAGGGTACCATGGTTTTTGGTGAGGGGTAATATGCTTTTTTTTTTTTTTACATATATTTTGTGCAAATATGAGCAAAGGTAGGAGGGGGCAATGTGGGACATGGTTTTTAACCACTTCAGCCCCGGAAGATTTGGCTGTTCAATGACCAGAGTACTTTTTTCAATTTGGCGCTGGTAGTTGCGCGGTCATGCAATGCTGTAACCAAACAAAATTTGTGTCCTTTTTTTCCCCCACAAATGGAGCATTCTTTTGATGTTATTTGATTGCCTCTGCAATTATTTTATTTTTTTATTTTTTGCGGTATAAACGGAAAAAGATCGAAAATTTTGAAAAAAATGTTTCTACTTTTTTGTTATAAAAAAAAAAAAAAAAAAAAACAAAAAAAAACAATAAACTCAATTTTTAGTCATACATTTAGGCCAAAATCTATTTAGCCACATGTCCTAAATTTTAAGGTAAAATGTGAAGCATATATTTATTGTTTTGGGCAAAAGCTATAGCATCTACAACCTAGGGTATATTTTCTGGAATTAATGCAGCTTTTAGTTTGACTACCTATAATTTATTGAAATGCTAAAATGCCAGGGCAGTACACCCCCCCCCCCCCCCCAATGTCCCCATTTTGGAAAGTAGCCACCCCAAGGAAATTGCTGAGAGGCATGTTGATTGAGCACTTTGAATATTTAATTTTTTTGTCACAAGTGATTGAAAATGACAAAAAAAAATTAAAATTGCACAAAGTTGTCACTAAATGATATATTGCTCAAACATGCCGTGGGCATATGTGATATTACATCCCAAAATACATTCTGCTGCTTCTCCTGAGTACGGGGATACCACACGTGAGACTTTTTGGGAGCCTAGCTGTGTACAGGACCCCGAAAACCAATCACCACCTTCAGGCTTCCTATGGGCGTAAAATGGTGATTTCACTTCCTCACTACCTATCACAGTTTCGGAGGCCATGAAATGTCAAGATCGCACAAAACCCCCCCAATAGTCCCCATTTTGGAAAGCAGACACTTAAAGCCATTTGCTGAGAGGCATGTTGAGTCCATGGAATATTTTATATTTTGCCACAAGTTTCGGGAAAATTACAAATTTCTTTTTTTTTTTTTTTTTTACACAGTTGTCACTAAATATATTGTTCAAACATGGCATGGTTATATGTGGAATTACACCCCAAAATACATTCTGCTGCTTCTCCTGAGTATGGGGATACCACATGTGTGAGACTTTGTCAGTTTAACCGCGTACAGGACCCCAAAAACCAATCACCGCCTTCAAGCTTTCTAAGGGTGTACATTTTTGATTTCACTCCTCACTGCCTATCACAGTTTTGGAGGCCATGAAAAGCCCAGATAGCACAACCCCCCCCCCCCCAAATGACCCCATTTTGGAAAGTAGACACCCCAAGCTATTTGCTGAGAGGCATGTTGAGTATTTTGCAGATCTCGCTTTTTGTCACAATACATTTTTCTTTTTTCTTCATTTTCAAAAACAAATGAGAGCTGCAAAATACTCACCATGACTCTCAGCAAATAACTTGGGGTGTCTACTTTCCAAAATGGGGTCATTGGGGCTGGGGTTTGTGCTATCTGGACATTTCAGTGCCTCCGTAACTGTGATGGGTACTGAGGACTAAAATCACAATTTTACGCCTTTAGAAAGCCTGAAGGCGGTGATTGGTACAGGACCCCAAAAACCAATCATGCAGCCTGTGGGCTGAACAAAAAAAAAGCTTGATCGGTGGGTATGCCCACCATTAGAATACCGCCCTTCGTCCACCCACTTCTATTGATGGGCATACATGCACAAATTTTTTTTTTTTTTTTTGAAATTGCCTCCTACAGCGCTGGAGTCGGTGTTTTTCGTATCGTGAGAGCAAACGCTGTTGCTGTCAAGATAAATCAGTGCTGCAGCTGAATGGTGTGCCTGAAAAGCAAACAATGGTAACGATAAAACATTAACTCAATAAAACAACTTGATTTTTTTAACGCAATCTGTGCCCAAAAAATATATGCTAAAGCATGAGGGGTAATCTGCCCCTAATGTTAGGAGCAAATCGCTCCTCCACCCCTGCCCCCATGCTTCGGCATATATGCTTTTTTTTTTTTTTTTTTTTTTTTTTTTTTTTTTTTAAAACTGTGGTGGTGAAATCACCTCCCACAGGGCTGGAGTCATGGCTTTACGTATCAGGGGAGCAAACACTGTTGCTGTCAGAATACATAAACCCGTGCTGGAGCTGAATGGCGTACCTGCTAAGCAAACGATGGTTAACAAAGTAACATCACAGTAAGACATACCATACCTGCAAAGTAAATAAAATAAAACATTACAGTTCTAAAATACAGTAAAAATAGATATAGAGCAATAGAGAGCGGACAATGGAGAGCGAACATGAGAGAGAACACAATAGAAGAAAAATAAATCCACTACTATTTTTTTGGCTTTTTTTTGTTTTGTTTTTTTTTTATTTTGACCAGGATGATGACACCTAACAGGTTGTCACATTCATTAAGCATGTGGTCAATACACTCTAAAGGAGTTGTTTAAACAGGATCCAGGAAATTGGCACATGCGTTTATGCCAGCTTGATAGAATATGCTTTGCCAAGCTCAGGGTGTATTTTGGGCCTGCATGCAGTCTGCAGTGGCAGAGAAATTCAATTGCACAGGTTGCCTCACAAGGATGTGGTTGTGCAAAATGTTTAACCCTATTAAGGCAGCTATAGCAGAAAGTATGCTGCAAATATCCACACTGTAAGCAACACCCATAATGATAGAGCGTAAAGTGCTCGTTGATGAAGGATGACAGAGACCCCGTCAGAAGACCAATTTACAGTAACAGGTTCTCTAAGCTTTATCCAAATGGGATGGCTGATGTATGTTTATGCACTGCACTTCCAGTGGTGGATGCTGCCCTCTAGTGTCTGGGGCAGCAAGTGTCTCTGCATTTTTATAACTTGGTTGCCTTCAGAGATCCTATGGAAGAGAAAGTGGACTTGTTCACACCAGGTGAAATCCAGTGCGTTTTTATTCTGCATCAAGAACGTATGGACAGTGTCTAACTTTGATTCCAATTACCTAGTTCACACCAGTACAGCACATGCTAGTGCAGTCGACAAAAATAGAATGTTGCATTGTTTCTGTATGGAACACATTGAGAATGCATCAAAAACACTCATGCAGAAACACATCTGGAACACACATTGTGGTGATCTGGCTATCAGGCTTGCACAGAATCTATACAGTGACAGATTTTGCCTGCCAATCAGCAATAGAGTTAAGTTCGCTATATAAACTTCAGAAATAGCCTTACATTCAACACCGGAAACGACAAGATTTGGCACAGTGTCTGGAAAGAGTGCAACCCAGCAACTGACTTTTGGTTCATGCTTTTGATAGACCTAGTACAAGCGCTGGCGCACTCAGCCACTGCTATGAGAGCATTGTGGTTACGCCACTTGAGGGCAGGCGGAACTTCAACACTAGCCTTCGACATTTCCTATAATGGGAGGTTATTGTTTGGCCAAATACTTAACCATGCAATTAAGCGAATGACAGGAGGAAAAGTCTGGACTGTCGCCACAGACTAGTAAGAGGAAGCCGCCATCCTTCATTTAAGCTTACTGAACTTCAGAAGGTGCAGGAGGCCAAATCTTATAGGACAGGCTGCAGATTTAACAGATCATAGTGGAGGTGTCTGAAAGCTCCTTCTGACATGAAATTAAGTCCAGAGCAAGCTGCTAAGAGGGCTGGAAAGTCTTTTTGAAGGTGCGTCCAACCAGTCTCTTCCAGTTGGGGCTCGGGGGCCTTAGTGAAGTTGATGATTGTAGCCACCTCCTGGAGGGTTTGGACGACAGTCATCAAAGACCAGTGGGTCTAGAAGACAGGTGCGAGTACAAGGGAGAATTCCAAAGTTGACCACTGAATTCATTTAAGTTATGTTCAACAGACCTCAGAAGAGAAAATGTTTGCAATATTTTTAGACTGCTACAAGGCCATCATGCCAGTGATGCTGGAAACAGAATCATCTGGGGGCCCTTCTCCCAAGTTTTTCTACTACTTAAGGCAAGAGCCTTCTGGCCTTTTTTGGTTTGAAGGAATCAAATGTTTTCATACACACCAAGAGGTTCAAGATGGAGTCCATGCAGACAGTCACCGGGACAGTTCAGCAGGAGGACCAGTTGGTATCAATTGACCGTCCAACCCATACTTCCATGTACTGATCAATTCCGAGTACCAGAGGCGTGCAAGATTTTCAGGGGCCAGGTGTCACTTCCAGTTCAGGTGTCTGGCTTTTACTGAATTGGCACAGCCCGAGGAATCTTTTTTGAAGATCTTGTTGGCAGTGGTTGTACCTTGGGCCAGGTGGTACATGAGAGCATTTCAATTTGCCTTCTTTAGCCTATGAGCTGGGCTGTCTATGGATTAAAAAATCTTTTGTGCCTATACAAATTCAACAAGAACTGGAATTTTGGACATTGGACTGTGCATCTTTCGGAGGCATGCCTCTCAGCTCAAGAGATAGGATGATTCTGATGCCAGTCTCGGGGGCTGAGAGTCCACAATCTGAAGAAACAAGTGCAAGGCCCATGGAGCGCGGTGAAAAGCAGACTCCCCAAGTATCTTAAAGGGAAGAAAGCCTTTTTTTCTAACATTGCAAGCCTTTCAGGATCTTCAAGGAGGCATGAGTAAGGTTGACAACAAGACAGTAGTGGCCTACATTGCCTGACAAGGAGACACCAAAAGTCTTTTCTTACATCTTGCAAAGAAACTTTTCGTGGGGCAGAGAACCACTTAGTCAGTTAAGATTGGTCTTCTTGCCAGGAAAGCAAATCCAATCATTGGTTCGGTTAGGCAGAATATTTTTTCAACAAGTGCCTTATACCAATATTGGCCCTATGGGGCGTTCCAGGAGTAGTTCTCAGGGAGACTTCACTGAACAAGCAGGTTCTAATATTTGCAACAGGATACCAATGCAAAGACACCAACATACAAGATAGGTTCACAGTGCCATGGAATTTTCTGTTTGATCTTTGTCTCTGGTTGAATTAAATCTTTTATGGCAAGGTCAGTAACAGCACCCCAATCCAATTAGACTACTTATAATACCCTGGCTATGGAATAGGCTACCCTAGAGGTGCAGGGATTCTCATCTGAGGTTGTTCAGACCTTTGTGACCAGAAGTTCATTCATGAACAATACATAGGAGAGGATATGAAAGAAGTTTGTTTTGTTTGCTCAGCAAAAGCTTTCTCTCCTGCGTTCCCTGCTCCAACCAATATCCTTGACGTTTTACAGTCAGCGCTAGAGGTTGGTCTGGCATACAACTCCATTTAAGGTGCAGATCTTTATCTTTTCACAGGCTACAGATGGGTGCAAAAGCCAGTGACCAGATGCTTCTTCCAGATGACAATCTATATATGACCTTGAGGGAAATCCTCGTTCCCTCTGTGGGCTTGGATCTGAAAGCACCCGTTGCTCCAATAGGTTTCATTTCCATTGAAGTACCTCACGGTAAAACTAGTTCTGGCAGCAACTACTTCAGACAGAAGGTTGTTGAATTTTCAACACTTTCCTGCAAGGGCCCTTCGTCCTTTTTTTTTTTTTTTTTTTTTTTTTTTTTAACCGGAGATAGGCGCACCACGTCTATCTCCAAAGTTCAATTTTAAAGCGGAGGTCCGCTGAAAAAAAAAAATATTAAAAGCCAGCAGCTGCAAATACTGCAGCTGCTGACTTTTTTATGGACACTTACCTGTCCAGGGAGCTCGCGATGTCGGTAGCTGAAACCAATCCGTCCTTCGGCTCTTGGCTGCTGCCACCGCCATCCTCGGTAAGGGAATAATAAAGTGGTTGTAAACCCTTACAGACCATTTTTTACTACAGGTTAGAGCTGCATGATTCTAGCCCAAATCACAATTTTTTTTTGCTTAGATTAAAAAGATCAGGATTCTCTCATGATTCTCGCGACGTAAAATTTTTCACATTATACCAAAAAATTGGGCTAACTTTACTGGGGTGTTTTTTTTTTTTTTTTTTTTTAATTCATTAGTCCTTTTTTTCCAAAAAAAATTGCATTTGAAATACCGCTGCGCAAATACAGTGTGGCATAAAATATTGCAACAACCACCATTTTAGTCTCCAGGGTCTCTACTAAAAAAATATATATAATGTTTTGGGGTTCTAAGTAATTTTCTAGCAAAAAAAATGATTTATTTGAAACCGACAAATGTCAGAAAAAGGTTTAGTGTTTAAAGTGGGAGTCCGGCGACCAATCTTTTTTTTTTTTTTTTTTTAGGTCATTGAGACACTTTGCTAATCCTAAAATAATACTCACAGTTTGGGTGTAATATTTCCGCCTCTGTCTGTTTTCGTACTGAAGAATAACTTTAAAAATGTGATGCTGGCTGTTTCCTTCTTGCTTGTGCGCATGTGAAGCCCACAAGCATTGATTTCCTGGATGCGGTGAATGCTGTTCATTCACAGCTTGTTCACAAGCATGATCATTGTTCCCGCACTGAATCTTGGGAAGCCTGACACTAAGCTCCCAGGAGACAGTGCGGCGCCAGGGAAAGGCAATAAACACGCCTACTCCCATGGGAGGAGAGACAGGAAGTGCCACAATAAAATACAATATAAAGGTAATTACAGCGATAAAAAAAATTTTCGTGCGGCATTTGAACATCTGTGCAATTAAGTGAAGGGGGTAAGATTAAGTAAAAAATTTGAGTGGAACACCGCTTTAAGTGGTTAAACTTTCCTCATTTACACACAAGTCTATTCCATTGACAAGTTGTTACAATGTTTATATTTAAGTTTCACTGCTAAAGAATGTTGTGATTCTTGGCCGACTGCCGTTTTTTTTTTTTTTTTTTTTCTTCCTTTTCTTTTTACGGCTGGGGCTTCAGAAGAGCAGAGAGAATTCTTTGCATATTAAGAATCGTGAAACACTTTTGGCAAGATCGCAGTGGGAAAAAAATTGCGATAACAATTGACAATTAGGGCTGGTTCACACAACTGCAATGCGGGAACCCTGCGAATTCACTGCGGGTTTCCCGGTGGCCGTTCGCACTGCCCTATGCGAACTGCTGGGAGTGTCAGGTAAAAGTTAATGATGCCCCCAAATCAGTTCACATATCGCAGTGCGATATGCAGACTCGGACAGGAATCTGATCGCATGGGTGTGAACACCCATGTGATCTGATTCTGCTGCGGATAAAAATAAAGGTCCTGTGCGAGTTTGATGCAAATTCAGCAATACAATCTTTATGGCTGAAATCACATCGCATAGAGATCGCATGTGATTTTCACTGCAGTGTGGTGCGAATTGCATCTGATCTCTGACATTGCACCAGTGTGAACCGGCCCTCAATCATGCAGCTTTACTACAGGTAAGCCTATATTAAGGTTTACCTGTAGGTACTGTGAATATCTCCTAGACTTGCACTGTTTAGGATATATTCAGAGTTCATGTAGTCTGTGACCTCATTGGCGCATGCATTCTGAAGGTGTGGCATACCGTGCAGCACCTTCAGGGTCTGTGCCGTAAAGTGACATCATCACACCCCCGGCCACTCGTGTAGCTGGAGGCAGTGAACCTGGAAGGAAGACCGGGTAAAGATGGAAGCCCTGTCAGCGGTGACAGTGTGCCGCTGAAAGGCTTAGTTCTAAGGTAAGTTTCTCATAATGTGCTAGTAAGCGATGCATACTAGCACATTATGACATTGCCTTGCAGGGGAATTTTTATTAATTTTTTTTAAATGTGGTTTACTACCGCTTTAATGCTGCAGCATAAAAAATTGTGTGCTTCTATCCTTGTGGCTGCAGTTTGGGGAAGGCCTTTTTCTGTTTAGTCATGACCGCACAAAGCCACTTCCATAAAGACATCAATAGGGTGGAGGTCAGGGTTCTGTGCAGGACACAAGTGTCTGCACACCAAATGAACACCTTTGGGATGAACTGTAATGCTGATTTGTTAATTGGGTGTTTTGTCCATCATCCGCACCAGTCCTCATAAATTCTCTTTTGGCTGAATTAGCAGAAATTCCCACAGACAAAAGGAAGGGGGGAGGTGTATTTTGGAATGGAATGTCCAACAAGCTCCTATATTTTAAAAATTGTCTGTGAGCAATTGTGACAGACAGTTCAGGTATTTCAGCATTTCAATTCAGTCATTCCATAAGTTCCATGTTCAACATACCGTATTCATCAGCGTATAACACACACCGGCGTATAACACGCACCGCAATTTAGGAGGGAATTTTAAGGAAAAAAAAACTTTTAGGGAAATTGAAGGGGAAAAAAAACTTACATTTAAATGCCCATCAGTGCAGCCTTGCCCCAGTGCAGCCATGTCAGTGCAGCCATGTCAGTGCAGCCTTGCCCCAGTGCAGCCTTGCCGCTCGCTGAGCTTCAAAATCGTCGACCGCGATTTGAAAATGGCGCCGCCGGCGCCGAAATACACAGGGCCGGTCCTTGGCTCTTCTCGGCGGCTCTCGTTCACTTTCGGCTCCACTCGGGATGGGCGTGACGGTGAGCGGAGCTATCCGAACCTAGCCGAGTACACTCGGCTAGGTTCGGGCGGCGCTCGAGTGAAGCCAAAAGTGGCCGAGAAGAGCCGAGGACCGGCACTGTGTATTTCGGCGCCGGCGGCGCCATTTTCAAATCGCGGTCGGCAATTTTTTTTTTAAGATCTGACAGCGGGGGATCGCAGGGGATCGGCGTATAACACGCACCTGCGATTTTCCCCTGATTTTAAGGGGAAAAAAGTGCGTGTTATACGGTAATTGTTTCATCGTAATCTAATCATTTACACCGATCAGCCATACCACCCACCATAACCTGTTAGACATGGACTCCATTAGACCTCTGAAGGTATGCTGTGGTGTCTGGTTCTAAGCCAGCCATCATTAGCAGATCTTTTCACTCTTATAAGTTGCGAGGTGGGGCCCCTATGGATTGGACCTGTCCCACATCCCACAAACCATTCTTGGATTCATAAGACCAGGCCACCTTCTTCCATTGCTGCATGGTTTACTTCTAATGATCATGTGCCCATTGTAGGCGCTTTTGGCTGTGGACACAGGCCAGGGTGGGCACCCTGACCGGTGCAAAACCCCCTCCAAAGTGAGGAATTCCCTGATTGTCACCAGAGCTAGTGTCCCCTATGGAGGTTTTCCCCTCTACTCCTCCTCCTGTTTTGGTGATAACCCAACATTTGGGATCTTCTTTCACTCTTGCTCTTGGTGATAACAAATGGAGGGTGTGGATCTCCCTAACGGGGGCATAAACCGCAATAAAAAAATTGCCTCATTTGTGACACAGACACTTTGAGAATACACTAAAATATTGTATGAAGTTTCCTGCCATCCTGTCTTCTTGGTAGTGCATTTGTTGTGAAATTACTTGTGCAAGATTGGATGTCTGCTTTGAGTTGTAGAGGGCTGTCCTGGTGGCTTTCTTTTGAAGGATTGTTAGGCCAATGTCATGTTGTGATCTGCTTAGTTCATTAAACAAAACGCTCCAGTGTTTGAGAGAATTTCCAAATGTTACTCATCACTGATTTACAGGGACATTATTGTTAAATTCAGTACTCCTTTTTAGACCCCTTTCACACTGAGCGCCCATGCCATTGGCGCTAAAGCATTGCTTGTCACACTTGAATGGGAGACGGTTTTCAGGCGCTTAGCAAAGGCTATTTCCAGCGCTAAAGCACCTGAAAACCGCCCAAGTGTGAAAGGGTTCTTAATGTTCTCTTCTGTAATCAAGCCATGCGGTCCAACTGTCTCTTAGCCCCTGTTCACATCGGTGTGCTTTGACAACGCAGTTGACATGTCAAATCTCCCCCAGTCTCATTTTGTGTGGATGGAGGTTTTTTTTTTTTTTCCAATGTCCATTTTTTTTATTTCTATTCAGTGAACAATAGATTGTGTTCATGTCCTGGTAGTAAAGGAGAATTGCCACAACTTTTTATGCACATTTATCTCTAGATAATGTGGTCATTACATCAGTTTTATTTGGTGGCACTGTAACACAAGTGTGCATGTGTTTTTGTAGCTATTCGAGGGGAATAACCTGCAGTAGAAAGCAAACTAATTCTGTCTAGTCTTTAACCCCTTGGTGCGGAAAGTAAAACGAACTCTAGCCTGAACCCAGTTTTGCAACTTTCACATGTGTTTAACTGTACATACATTTTTTTTTTTTTTCTAGGACAATTTTGGGCTTTCATTTAGTGGAAAACATTAATGGATATCTCCTAATTGTTTCATTGTCGAAAGAAAAACGAGCCAAATAGTTAAAAAAAAAAAAAAAAAAAAATGTAGCTGCGTCTTACAACCAAAAAAAACAGCACCGATGTGTCAGCCAGCAGCGCTGCAGGGGAGAGGAGAGAGCGTTCTGACAATGGCTAGTAAAGCCTGGAGTGATGACATCACCCATAGGCTTTAATCCATCGCTCCTGCAGCTGTGCTGGCTGACACAGGGGGGCAGGATCACGTAACTGGAGTGGAATGGGTTAAAAATAGGTAGGGTATTACAGATCTTTCTTATACAGATTGGTAAGCGTAGGTCTTAAAAAGAGGGAGAGGACAGTTTTAGGAGTAGTTGGGGGTCAAGCCTGGATTTCCACTTTAAACACTTCAGCCCCGGAAGGATTTAACCACTTCCTGACCAGGCCATTTTTTGCTATACGACACTGCTGTCCTTTAGCTGACAATTGCGCGGTCGTGCGACGCTGTACCCAAACAAAATTGATGCCCCCCACAAATAGAGCTTTCTTTTGGTGGTATTTGTTCAACTCTGCGGTTTTAATTTTTTGCCCTATAAACAAAAACGACTAACATTTTTGAAAAAAAAACAAAACATTTTTTTTTACTTTCTGCTATAATACATATCCCAAAAAAATATATTAAAAAACTAATTTATTCATCAGTTTAGGTCAATATGTATTCTGCAACATATTTTTGGTAAAAAAACGTTATAGCGTCTACAAAATAGGGGAAAGATTTAGGGACTCTTTATTTTTTTTGTTTTTACTAGTAATGGTGGCGATCTGTGACTTAACGGGACTCTGACATTGCGGCGGACAAATCTGACCCTAAGTAACACTTTTTGGTGACCAGTGACACCAATACCGTGATCAGTACTATAAAAATGCCCTTATCACGGTATAAATGGCGCTGGCTGGGAAGGGGTTAACACTGGTGGTGATCAAAGGGTTGTGTTCCCTGGGAGGTGTTTCTAACTGTCAGGTGGACAAACTGACTGGGAGTAGAGACAGACCGCTGTTCCTGATCGCTGGGAACAGCTGATCTCTCCCTCTCTCTCCCCTGAGAGCCTGAGCCGGCTGCTCCTGGCCCCTCCACAGCCCAGCGCTTTAATGAGACCAGAGAGCTGGTGACTGACAGTGACGGAGAGCACTGATAACCAAGCGATCGGCAGTGTTGATTGCTCAGTTCTCAGCTTTAGAGTCGGTGGGGGGGCAGATACAACCTAGGAAAGTATGATAAAACAGAAGTCTCTGGAATTTATTTTTTTTTAAAGTAAGTTTCTGAATCGGTAGGCCTGCGGGGCCCAACCACGAGGCCAAGGAGCTGATTCTTTAGAATAGTGATATCTGTGTCTGTGTTGGATGATTATAGCCTAATGTAAGGAGTTGAAAACCTACAACCAACACATTTCGGGAGATTTGTAGTGCCTGCTTGTTCAAGGCTTTAGAGGGTCAATGCTGGACTGAAGGCTGAATTTGAGTTGTAATTGCTATTCTTGATGTGGGCTGGATTTGGCCTCGTGGTTGGTTTTGGGAAGAATGCACACTTTTTTGCTATGACTGTTGTGAAAATTTACCTCACTATTTGTCCCTATGACAGCAGGTCAGGAAATCGGGGAAGCGGTTGTCACTGGAACAGGAAGTCAGCAGTAATAATTATGTTGCATTAGTGCCTTATGTGATTTCAATTAAAAAAGAGAAAAAAATATTCATAGAAACCAATATATTGGAGACTAGTTTAGACCATATTTTAAGCAACTTGTGTGCAGTGGAGTGGACGATCATGTGTCCCTGACTGAAGCTAATTGCACCCTGTGTCATTATTCCTGAGCGCATCCAGACAGCTGTGGCTACAATCATCGTGTGTCATCGCTTTGTACAAGTACAGTGTCTGCAACTATCTGCACATACCTGGGCTCCTGCTTTTGGTGTGAATTAATTGTCCTAGCAATTTTGCAAAAGGGTAATCTATGGCCCCCCCCCCCCTTTTTTTTTTTTTTTTCTCCCTGCAAATTGATGTCACAATGTACTAGTACGGTGCACGTTTAAGGCGATATTTACTGTACCTACAGGTAAGCCTTATTATAGACTTACCTGTAGGTACAAATAAAAACGCCTTTGCTGCCACTTTAAACCCTAGGTTTAATACATTTATTTTTTCGGTTAGTTTGCAGACAATGTAAGCAGGCTGTAAAGCTGTCTTGGTTTCTCCACTCATTGGTTCAGCTTGGGATGTAGATGTGTGCGGAGTCAGCGGATGGCAGTGGAACATTCCTGAGTCGTGTGTGCCTACCATACTCTTATGAAGACACAGAGCCCTGTCTGAGGAATGAATGAAATCTCTATTTCCCATTTTTATGCTTTTTTGCTGGGAACGTGGAAAGTGTTGTGTGCTGCTTCCTAAACCTGAATCTGATAAGTCTGTAATTTGCATCTGCAAAGTGAGCCTCCAAGGAGCCTTGATGTCTTAGTGGGATGTATACAGATCTTTCTTTGCTGTAGAGGGGATTCTGACATAATTACATAACCATATACATTTTTACATAATTACAGAGCAATTGTTTAAAGATGCATTCTAGTAAGACATAAAATAATGGAGTGCATATGTGGAATGCCTGTTGATTTGGCTCTGATTTTAGTGGGATTCAAGTGCAGATGACTGTCCTGCTTGGTAAATTGCTGTAGTTGCTGTTTTTGCCTTCTCTTAAAAGGAGCCCATCGGGATAGAAATAAGGAAGCTGCAATTGCTGACAGTGAAGTGAGCTACCTGACTGCCATACTCTCCCTTTACTACTGAGCAAGTTTTTTTTTTTTTTCTTTTTCTTTTAGATATTACTTCTGTGCTCCACAGAACTGTGCCCACAAGGTCTCCAATGGCTGCCATCCATTTTCCACCAGATTGTTGGGGGATGGATCCCCGTCCATCTGTTTTTAGTGGACAGGATCGGATGACACCCACTATTCATAGAGGAGACTGGTGGTTTTGATTGGGTCTGCCGTAAAAATGGCAGCCGGACCCAATCAGTCCGCCCATGTGAAAGGACCCTTATACTGTAGTACTGAGTGGATATCCATCTGGAAATTGGGTGTTGATCAGAAGGGACTGTGATGCTGCATGGTCAGGTGTGTATGCATGATCTGCCTGGATGAAGACTTTTGTCCCATCTCCTGCTCTAAACTAGAACACAATAGTCACATAGCATATCTAATCTGTTAATTATGCCATTAACACACTTCCTGTCCTTAAAAATCTACACTCTTTTCTCCATTTGGAGGGATCCGTGGTTGTCACCAAGGATGGTCTTCAAAGTCATGTCTGCCTTTGTCCATCTCCATAATAGTGAAGTGATGGGACACGTAGACAAGGTTTTTTCTTTTAAGCTCACAGGAAGTGACAAGGACACTGCATTTCCAGTAAGAGCAACAGTTTTTCTGTACTTTAATTAATATGTTCTTGGCCTAAAAAGTGAGAATTAAAGAAACTGTTTTTTTTTTTTATTTTGGATAGAGCAAGGGAGGTTATAACCTATCAATTTTTTTTGTCCACCATCTTTGTCACATTGCAGTGATTTCCCTTCACGTCTTTCTTTAATTTTGAATTAACATAGAACTATAGTCAAAACTTATTCATTTTTGATACAGTAAGGGATGGTTATAACACCTGTAAGGATTATTTTTGCCACCTTTGTTCCCTTGTGGAGATTTACCTTCACTTCCTATCCCATAGCCAAACAGGAAGTGAGAGGAAATCCCTGCAAATTAAGGTAGTTCCTTGGGGACCCCCAGGTCACCAGAACTCGTGACCCCATTGGAAGATTTCCCCTCTATTACTTTTCTGGGGACAACCTAAAATTTGGTATTTTCTTTTGCTTTCAATGATATTGGTAAACAGGACAAATTGAGAGGGAGGATCTCCTTAATGGGGTACTGAGAGCAATAAAAAAGGACAAGCGTTCTAATCTCCTCTCTCCACTTAATCCAAAACTAAAAAAAAAGTTTTGCCTTTAGTTGGGCCCCTTTCACACATGCTGTCCGATCAGGTCCACCTGTCCGTTTTTCAGGTGGACCTGATCGGACGTTCCATGCATCTCCCATAGATAATGGATGTCAGCTGTGACATGTCTGCTGACATCCGGCACTATCCGATCCGCCAAATCCAGACGGATGAAAACCCTATTTTCCATCCGTCGATTGGATTGGATGGAATCAGGTGAAAACAGACAGGCGGATCAGTTTTCATCCGATCGCCCATAGAGGCAGCGGGGCTCTGACAGGTTTGTCTCTGCACAATGAGTGGAGACGAACCTGTCATCGGCCTGCTCAGTGGAGATCAACGGATCGATCCCCCACTGAGCAAGCAGAGTCTGTCAAAACGGACAGCCCCATGTGAAGCAGCCTTATACTTTAATGCAGCCAACGCATCTAAGGACTGGTATGCTGCAATATATTACATTGGGAATGGTGTGCAGAGTCTCCCTGACTTGGCTTATCTCAGGAGTAGAGATGAGCTTCGAGTTCGAGTCGAACTAATGTTCGACTCGAACATCGGCTGTTCGCCGAACAGCGAACAATTTGGGGTGTTCGCGGCAAATTCGAAAGCCACGGAACACCCTTTAAAAGTCTAAGGGAGAAATCAAAAGTGCTAATTTTAAAGGCTTATATGCATGGTATTGTCATAAAAAGTGTTTGGGGACCTGGGTCCTGCCCCTGGGGACAAGGATCAATGCAAAAAAGTTTTAAAAACGGCCGTTTTTTCGGGAGCAGTGATTTTAATAATGCTTAAAGTGAAACAATAAAAGTGTAATATCCCTTTAAATTACGTACCTGGGGGGTGTCTATAGTATGCCTGTAAAGGGGCGCATGTTTCCCGTGTTTAGAACAGTCTGACAGCAAAATGACGTTTCAAAGGAAAAAAAGTAATTTAAAACTACTCGCGGCTATTAATGAATTGCCGGTCTGACAATACACATAACAACAGTTCTTTGATAAAAACGGCATGGGAATTCCCCACAGGCGAACCCCGAACCATACCAGACCCTTCAGGTCTGGTATGGATTTTAAGGGGAACCCCGCGCCAAAATTAAAAAAAAAAAATGACGTGGGGCCCCCACAAAAATCCGTACCAGACCCTTATCCGAGCACACAACCTGGCAGGCCGCAGGAAAAGAGGGGGGGGAAACGAGAGAGCGCCCCCCCCTGAACCGTACCAGGCCACATGCCCTCAACATTGGGAGGGTGCTTTGGGGTAGCCCCCCAAAACACCTTGTCCCCATGTTGATGGGGACAAGGGCCTCATCCCCACAACCCTGGCCCGGTGGTTGTCAGGGTCTGTGGGTGGGGGGCTTATCGGAATCTGGAAGCCCCCTTTAACAAGGGGACCCCCAGATCCCGGCCCTCCCCCCCTGTGTGAAATGGTAAGGGGGTACAAAAGTACTCCTACCATTTCACAAAAAACTGTCAAAAATGACAAGAGACAGTTTTTGACGATTCCTTTATTTAAATGCTTCTTTTTTATTCTATCTTCTTTCTTCTATCTTCCTTCAGTTTCTTCCTCCATCATCTTCTTCTTCTGGTTCTTAATCCAGTGTTCTCGTCCGGCATCTTCGTCTGCGGCGTCTTCTTTCCTCCTTCTCCTCGGGCCGCTCCGCATCCATGATGGCATGGAGGGAGGCTCCCACTGTGTGACGCTTCTCCTCTTCTGACGATTCTTAAATAACGGGGGGCGTGGCCACCTGGTGACTCCGCCCCCTCTGACGCACGGGGACTTCCCTGTGGCATTCTCCGTGATGTCAGAGGGGGGCGAGGTCACCCGTTACGTAACCCCGCCCCTTCTGATGTCACGGGGAATGCCACAGGGAAGTCCCTGTCAAGTCCCCTTGCGTCAGAGGGGGGGCAGGGTCACCGGGTGGCCCCGCGCCCCCCCATATTTAAGAACCGTCGGAAGAGGAGAAGCGTCACACAGCGGGAGCCTCCCTCCATGCCATCATGGATGCGGAGCGGCCCGAGGAGAAGGAAAGAAGACGTTGACGCCGCGGAGGAAGATGCCGGACGAGAACACCGGAGGAAGAACCAGAAGAAGAAGATGGAGGAAGAAACCGAGGAAAAAAGAAGATAGAAGAAAGAAGAAGCATTTAAATAAAGGAATTGTCTCTTGTCATTTTTAACATTTTTGACAGTTTTTTTGTGAAATGGTAGGAAAGTACCCCCTTACCATTTCACACAGGGGGAGTGCCGGGATCTGGGGGTCCCCTTGTTAAAGGGGGCTTCCAGATTCCGATAAGACCCCCACAACCACCGGGCAAGGGTTGTGGGGATGAGGCCCTTGTCCCCATCAACATGGGGACAATGTGTTTTGGGGGGCTACCCAAAAGCACCCTCCCAATGTTGAGGGCATGTGGCCTGGCATGGTTCAGGAGGGGGGGGGCGCTCTCTCGTCCCCCCTCTTTTCCTGTGGCCTGCCAGGTTGTGTGCTCAGATAAGGGTCTGGTATGGATTTTTGGGGGGACCCCACGGCATTTTTTTTTTTTTTTTTAATTTTGGCGCGGGATTCCCCTTAAAATCCATACCAGACCTGAAGGGCCTGGTATGGAATTTAGGGGGACACCCCACGTCTTTTTTTTTTTTTTTTTTTTTTTTTTTAATTTTGGTTCGGGGTTCCCCTGTGGGGAATTCCCATGCCGTTTTTATCAATGAACTTTTATGTGTATTGTCGGACCGGCAATTCATTATAGCCGCGAGTAGTTTTAAATGACTTTTTTTCCTTTTGAAATGTCATTTTGCTGTCAGACTGTTCTAAACACGGGAAACATACGCCCCTTTACAGGCATACTATAGACACCCCCCAGGTACGTAATTTAAAGGGATATTACACGTTTATTGTTTCACTTTAAGTATTATTAAAATCACTGCTCCCGAAAAAACTGACATTTTTAAAAACTTTTTTTTGCATTGATCCATGTCCTCTGGGGCAGGGCCCAGGTCCCCAAACAATTTTTATGACACTAACTTGCATATAAGCCTTTAAAATTAGCACTTTTGATTATTCATGTTCGTGTCCCATAGACTTTAACGGTGTACGCGCGTTCAAACAAATTTTTTTGCCTGTTCGCAAGTTCTGGTGCGAACCGAACAGGGGGGTGTTCGGCTCATCCCCCTACTCAGGAGGAATGATTGTGATAAGGCAAGTCCTTCAGAATGTAGTAGATTCTACTAGAAGCCTTTGGGTGCAAGCTGCATTCACAGTTGTAGACCTTGTCACTATATATAACAATACATAAAAGCGAGTCTTCAAGGATTTCAATGTTTGGTAATAAAAGGCTGCCAGGTGAGTTTAGCGTTTAACAGCTGTGTAACACTAGTTTTAGGAGGGAAATACGCTTTTGAAAAAAAAAAATATATATTATACCGTGTGTGTGTGTGTGTATATGTATGTGTGTATATATGTATATGTATATATATGTGTGTGTGTGTGTGTGTGTGTGTGTATATATATATATATATATATATATATATATATTACTTCTGAAAGGCTAACTACAAGAACATTTTTAAAAGTTTTGGATATAGTGACTTCTCACTTTCTCTTTGGTGTCCGAGAGCAGGAAGTAAAAGGAAATCTTCCCAACAGGGATCAGACAGCAATAATTCTAGTTTCTAGTATATGGGACAAAGGTTAGAACTTCTGTCTGTGCCTCTGCTCAGGAAGATTTCCTTTCCAGGGGATGGTAGTCATACAAAACAGGAAGTGAGAAGAAATCATTAGATATCACATACACAGTTGTAAACTTTGTTCAGAAAAAAGGTTCTTTTTATTAACCGATCCCAGAGAACTATATATACACAGTGCATCCAGAAAGTATTCGGCGCTAATCTTTTTTTCTACCATTTATGTTACAGCCTTATTCCAAAATAGATTCAATTATTTCCCTCAAAATTCTACAAATAGTAGCCCATAATGACAACGTGAAAGTTTGTTTATAATCTTTGCAAATGTATTAAAAATAAAAAACGAAAAAAATGTACGTAAGTATTCACAGCATTTGCTTAATATTTTGTTGGAGCACCTTTGGCACCAATTACAGCCTCAACTCTTTTTGGGTATGATGCTACAAACTTGGCACACCTATTTTTGGGCAGTTTCTCTCATTCTTTGCAGGACCTCTCAAACTCCATCAGGTTGGATGGGGAGCGTCAGTGCACAGCCATTTTCAGATCTCTCCAGGGATGTTCAATCGGGTTCAAGTCTGGACTCTGGCTGGGCAACTCAAGGACATTCACAGTTGTCCCGTAGTCACTCCTTTGTTATCCTGGCTGTGTGCTTAGGGTCATTGTCCTGTTGGAAGATGAACCTTCACCCCAGTCTGAGGTCCAGAGCACTCTGGAGCAGGTTTTCATCAAGAATGTCTCTGTACATTGCTGCATTCATCTTCCCCTCGATCCTGACTAGTCTCCCAGTTCTTACCACTGAAAAACATCTCTATAGCATGATGCTGCCACCACCATGCTTCACTGTAGGGATGGTATTGGCCAGGTGATGAGCAGTGCCTGGTTTCCTCCAGACATCATGCTTGCCATTCAGACCAAAGAGTTCAATCTTTGTTTCATCAGTCCAGAGAATTCTGTTTCTCATGGTCTGAGAGTCCTTCAGGTGCCTTTTTGGCAAACTTCAGGTGGGCTGTCATGTGCTTTTTACTGAGGAGTGGCTTCCGTCTGGCCCCTCTACCATATAGGCCTGATTGATGGAGTGCTGCAGAGACGGTTGTTCTTCTGGAAGGTTCTCCTCTCTTCACAGAGTAACACTGGCACTCTGTCAAAGTGACCATTGGGTTCTTGCTCACCTCCCTAAGGCCCTTCTCCCCTGATTGCTCAGTTTGGCCGGGCGGCCTGCTCTAGGAAGAGTCCTGCTAGTTTAAAACTTCCATTTACGGATGATGAAGGCCACTGTGCTCATTGCAGGGTGGATATAAATCAATTTTTAAAAAATAATGTAAAAAAATCATTATATATATATATATATATATATATATATATATATATATATATATATATATATATATATATATATTTTTTTTTTTTTTTTTTTTCTATTTAAATCATATTTTTTTTTTTAAATCAAATTTGTTTTTATAAAATGCTTTTAGAGTAAAAATCTATCTAAAGATGGTTTTCTATTTAAGATACATTAATAATTTAGTATATTCAGCATGAAATGGAGCTTAGTTATGTATTATGAGGCTGTATATTCTGCAATATTTACATTTTTGGTTAACTCATTCAATGAATCCAAGCTCTGCAAGCTGAGATAACATTCACTGCTTTGATGCATTCACACAATTTCACAGTAACCATGAGATAAAACAAAGTTCAGGAATATTCCTTTTATCACATTGTTTTGCAAATTTATGTACACTACAAACTGTATGATTGAATTGGTTCTGATATCGCTATTTTACTAACCTGACAGCTTATTCTAAATAGGTAACCTTAATTTTGTTTGCAAATATTAAATTTTATAACTACCAGCAAGAATAAGTCCTTACATTTAAAGCACACCTGTCATTTCAGATCCATCATGGCAGCGCCTGTTAGCGCGGGCATCCACTCACCTGCTAATATATGTATAAACAAGGGTTGTGGCGCTTCCTATGGGGTACTGGATGGGAGGGGTGTTAGTAATGTACACGTGTGGTTCTCTCAATGAACCCCAATACAGGTACCTGGTATCTACCAGGGACAAACTATGTTACCGTACGGGTATGTATGTCTATGGTTAGATACACACACATACATCCATATACACCCGCTTATATCAACAAAAATAATAATAATAATAATTCTGAAGATGGTTCATTCAGACCTAATTAAAAGAGGTGTGGGCTGGTTCATTCAGACCTAATTACAAGGGGTGTGGGCTAGAGCCCCTGTGGCTGTGATACATATGCCACCACTAGGTGATCATGTGTGTGTAACCTTATAATTGCTCTACTGCAAAAATAATCCAAAATAATCCAAAGTAATCCAGACACTCTGCTCCCGTGCAAAGTGAACTTACATAAATGAGCATACATAAAAAATGTGTTACCCAAACATTACATATAATAATCAAATGAACATAAATGTGATCAAATTAAGTGCAAAGGAGACCAGTAATTAGTGATAGTCCAAAAAATAAACTTGTTCAAATCCAGTGTTCCAAACAATTTCGTGACTTGGGTGCTCTCGGGTAATTCCTGTGACTTTAGTGCTCCCCCTTCAGATCCCCACTCACCAGATGCAACAGCCCCGTAACGGGGCAACCAGCATGAGATGTCTCTTTCACGATCTCTTTTCCACGCTGATCTGGCGGACTTTGCAGGATGGTATCCGTTGGTTATCCCAATAGATTCCCAGACCCGGGTATGCAGGTGGCCTTCTAATAGGTAGAATGTTCACAAGGGCTCCCTCATGGAAAGGAAAAATAGGAAGCTTCCATGGTGTAATATGTAAAAGGCTTTATTCAAAAAACTCCATCAACAAGCAGCGGAGTAATTAAGCAAAATAAAGTACATAGACCATAAAAATATATAAAAATATATAAAATATAAAAAAACTACTCAGACCGAAGCCTGAGAACAGACCCGTAGCAAGGTGGAAAGCGCGCACCGCTAAGAGGAGCTGTGTATGCTCTGCTTGCGTTCCAGCTAGGGCTCGTGTCCGGAAGCGGTATGCGCTCCACCTGCGTGTCAGCTAGGGTCCGTAACCGGAAGTGACGTAGCGTGCGTGGCGTCGTTGTACGCGTTTCGTCATAGACGTCTTCAGCAACGATGCCAGCACGCCACGCGCTACGTCCATTTAAGGAGCCGTCATTTTCGATCCGCCCCTTAATTTCTACCCCATCCAATCCTAACATACCAAGGTGGGGTGACCCTCCAACCTAAGCTGGAGTGTCAGCAGAGATGGTCGTGCGCCAATTACCGTATTATAAACCCAACTACTGGGTTAGAATCTGCCCTCCTATATATTAAATAATACCAAATGGTTAGGAGGTGGGCATAAGGAGAAATATACCGTATACTGAAATTAAAATTTATATAAAAAAAATTTTAAAAAATTAAATGGAGTTAAATTAAATTAAATATATAGATATATACCCAGACCGGTGTGGGACAGTAAATATGGGAAAAACATGAGGCTTATTATAGAAAGATTTGCTCTCAGACACTTGAGATCAGGGAAGGAATAAGGGGATGTTATTACAAGTCAAGACCCCCAGTGTTAGTAATAGTGAAATTGTAGGTTTCTGTATTCCAAATATTAGGGGGTATTGCCTTTTGGGTCAGAGGATTTTCTAGAAGGAGATTTGGGGTCACCCCCCTAGTTCTATGTGTAAGTAGCTGAGAAGCTATATATGCATAACCTTACACCTTATATCCATAGGGGGAAGAGACGGTAAATATTCACAGATATGGGTAATGTAACCCTATCTTTCACGGATTAGCCAGGAAACAGTTTAAATCGATATCCAGGTTGAGGCCCCTCGGAGCAAGGGACCTCAGCCTGTATATCCATGCGGTTTCGTTTTGTGATATAAGTGTGGTTTTGTTGCCCCCTCGCCAGTGATCCCTCACACAGTCAATCCCATAGAAGATCATCCCTGTGGGATCCCGGTTATGTACTGTGTCGAAGTGGCGGGAAAGATGGTGTTTTGGGAACCCTTTTTTGATGTTTTTTATGTGTTCCCGTATTCTCACATATAGGGGTCGGGTGGTTCTGCCCACATATTGCATTTGGCACGGGCACTCGAGGTGTAAGGTTATGCATATATAGCTTCTCAGCTACTTACACATAGAACTAGGGGGGTGACCCCAAATCTCCTTCTAGAAAATCCTCTGACCCAAAAGGCAATACCCCCTAATATTTGGAATACAGAAACCTACAATTTCACTATTACTAACACTGGGGGTCTTGACTTGTAATAACATCCCCTTATTCCTTCCCTGATCTCAAGTGTCTGAGAGCAAATCTTTCTATAATAAGCCTCATGTTTTTCCCATATTTACTGTCCCACACTGGTCTGGGTATATATCTATATATTTAATTTAATTTAACTCCATTTAATTTTTTAAAATTTTTTTTATATAAATTTTAATTTCAGTATACGGTATATTTCTCCTTATGCCCACCTCCTAACCATTTGGTATTATTTAATATATAGGAGGGCAGATTCTAACCCAGTAGTTGGGTTTATAATACGGTAATTGGCGCACGACCATCTCTGCTGACACTCCAGCTTAGGTTGGAGGGTCACCCCGCCTTGGTATGTTAGGATTGGATGGGGTAGAAATTAAGGGGCGGATCGAAAATGACGGCTCCTTAAATGGACGTAGCGCGTGGCGTGCTGGCATCGTTGCTGAAGACGTCTATGACGAAACGCGTACAACGACGCCACGCACGCTACGTCACTTCCGGTTACGGACCCTAGCTGACACGCAGGTGGAGCGCATACCGCTTCCGGACACGAGCCCTAGCTGGAACGCAAGCAGAGCATACACAGCTCCTCTTAGCGGTGCGCGCTTTCCACCTTGCTACGGGTCTGTTCTCAGGCTTCGGTCTGAGTAGTTTTTTTATATTTTATATATTTTTATATTTTTTTATGGTCTATGTACTTTATTTTGCTTAATTACTCCGCTGCTTGTTGATGGAGTTTTTTGAATAAAGCCTTTTACATATTACACCATGGAAGCTTCCTATTTTTCCTTTCCATGAGGGAGCCCTTGTGAACATTCTACCTATTAGAAGGCCACCTGCATACCCGGGTCTGGGAATCTATTGGGATAACCAACGGATACCATCCTGCAAAGTCCGCCAGATCAGCGTGGGAAAAGAGATCGTGAAAGAGACATCTCATGCTGGTTGCCCCGTTACGGGGCTGTTGCATCTGGTGAGTGGGGATCTGAAGGGGGAGCACTAAAGTCACAGGAATTACCCGAGAGCACCCAAGTCACGAAATTGTTTGGAACACTGGATTTGAACAAGTTTATTTTTTGGACTATCACTAATTACTGGTCTCCTTTGCACTTAATTTGATCACATTTATGTTCATTTGATTATTATATGTAATGTTTGGGTAACACATTTTTTATGTATGCTCATTTATGTAAGTTCACTTTGCACGGGAGCAGAGTGTCTGGATTACTTTGGATTATTTTGGATTATTTTTGCAGTAGAGCAATTATAAGGTTACACACACATGATCACCTAGTGGTGGCATATGTATCACAGCCACAGGGGCTCTAGCCCACACCCCTTGTAATTAGGTCTGAATGAACCAGCCCACACCTCTTTTAATTAGGTCTGAATGAACCATCTTCAGAATTATTATTATTATTATTTTTGTTGATATAAGCGGGTGTATATGGATGTATGTGTGTGTATCTAACCATAGACATACATACCCGTACGGTAACATAGTTTGTCCCTGGTAGATACCAGGTACCTGTATTGGGGTTCATTGAGAGAACCACACGTGTACATTACTAACACCCCTCCCATCCAGTACCCCATAGGAAGCGCCACAACCCTTGTTTATACATATATTAGTTCACAGAGAATCCTTATAGGAAGCTCTTTTAAGGGAGGCAGCACACCTAATTTAGTGTCCTAAGCGCAGCTTTTTGTTTCAAAATCCACTCACCTGCTGCCGCCACGCTCCTTACCTTGTTGTGTCACTGCCGCATCACCAGCCGTCCCTTTAAAGTGAATGGGACTGTCGGGGTCAACAGTGGGTCAGAGGAGGAGCCGCTGCGGGACAGAGATGACAGTTGCTCTTAATATGATTTAAATCAAGAGTTTTTACTAGTGGTTTAAATTGTGATTTAAATTAACTTGATTTAAATCAAATCCACTCTGACTCATTGGGACCTTCAATGCTGCAGAAATGTTTTCTGTACCCTTCCCCAGATCTGTGCTCGATACAATCCTGTCTCGGAGATCTACAGACAATTCCTTGGACTTCATGGCTTGGTTTTTGCTCTGACATACACTGTTAACTGTGGGACTTTATAGGTAGGTGTGTGCCTTTCCAAATCAGGTCCAATCAACTGAATTTACCACAGGTGGATGCCAATCAAGTTGTAGAAACACCTTAAAGTGGAGGGCCACCCTAAAAATTTCACATTATTAGCTTCCTTTTAATGTACTAATAACCATTTAGTTAAAAAAATGTACTTGCCTGAAAAACCTGTTGCTAGGCAGACTTCCTAATCTGCCTGCTTCCTATTCCGCGGTGTTTCTACCTCTCTTCCTGACTCGCCTGGCCTCCTGGGAAATGAGTGCCATCATTTCCCATGAGTCTGTGGGCATGACTGTGTCTTCGTTGTCATAAGAACGGGGCGGGACCTTCCTCTGTCGCTGCCCGTTGTTGGGGCAATTATCAAACTAATGGCGATACGAGCGCAGTTTAACTGCACATGCGTGAGATAGAGAGGTGCATGCTGGTTACCCAGCATGTACCTCTCTCCGGAAAACCAGGAAGATAAATCAACTGGGCTTCATGCCCATAGCTAAGATGGAAACAGCCACAAGATCGCTGGCAACATATGATGTTAGTTTTTAAATAGATTAATGAACAGATCGTGAATTATTGATATGTGTTACTGCATAGATGGTATAATAATGTTGAGATTGTAAAAAAAAAAAAAAAAAATTATGGCCGAACACCGCTTTAACCACTTCAGCCCCGGAAGGATTTACCCCTTCCTGACCAGAGCACTTTTTACAATTTGGCACTGCATCGCTTTAACTGCTAATTGTGCGGTCATGCAGTGCTGTACCCAAACGAAATTTGCGTCCTTTTCTTCCCACAAATAGAGCTTTCTTTTGATGTTATTTGATCACCTCTGCGGTTTTTATTTTTTGTGCTATAAATGGAAAAAGACCGAAATTTTGAAAAAAAAATGACATTTTCTACTTTTTGTTATAAAAAAAATCCAATAAACTCAATTTTAGTCATACATTTAGGCCAAAATGTATTCGGCCACATGTCTTTGGTAAAAAAAAAAAATGTCAATAAGTGTATATTTATTGGTTTGCGCAAAAGTTATAGCCTCTACAAACTAGGGTACATTTTCTGGAATTTATGATCTGAATTTGCTGAGAGGCATGGTGAGTATTTTGCAGCTCTCATTTGTTTTTGAAAATGAAGAAAGACAAGAAAAAAAATTTTTTTTTTTTCAATTTTCAAAACTTTGTGACAAAAAGTGAGGTCTGCAAAATACTCACTATACCTCTCAGCAAATAGCTTGGGGTGTCTACTTTCCAAAATAGGGTAATTTGGGGGGGGGGGGGGGGGGGGGGGGGGGGGGGGTTGTGCCACCTGGGTATTCCATGGCCTCCGAAACTGTGATAGGCAGTGAAGAGTGAAATCAAAAATTTACGCCCTTAGAAAGCCTGAAGGCGGTGCTTAGTTTTCGGGATCCCGTGCGCGGCTAGGCTTCCAAAAAGTCTCACACATGTGGTATCCCCGTACTCAGGAGAAGCAACAGAATGTGTTTTGGGGTGGAATTTCACATATTCCCATGGCATGTTTGAGCAATATATCATTTAGTGACAACTTTGTGCAAAAAAAAAAAAAAAAATTGTTTCTTTCCCGCAACTTGTGTCACAATATAAAATATTCCATGGACTCGACATGCCTCTCAGCAAATAGCTTGGGTTGTCTACTTTCCAAAATGGGGTCATTTGGGGGGGTTTTGAACTGTCCTGGCATTTTATGCACAACATTTAGAAGCTTATGTCACACATCAACCACTTGAAGACAAAGCCCTTTCTGACACTTTTTGTTTACATGAAAAAAATATTTTTTTTTGCAAGAAAATTACTTTGAACCCCCAAACATTATATATTTTTTTTAAAGCAAATGCCCTACAGATTAAAATGGTGGGTGTTTCATTTTTTTTTTCACACAGTATTTTTGGGGAAAAAACACACTTTTTAAAAATTTTTTAATGCACTAAAACACACTATATTGCCCAAATGTTTGATGAAATAAAAAAGATGATCTTAGGCCGAGTACATGGATACCAAACATGACATGCTTTAAAATTGCGCACAAACGTGCAGTGGCAGCAAAATACATTTTTAAAAGCCTTTTACAGGTTACCACTTTATATTTACAGAGGAGGTCTACTGCTAAAATTACTGCCCTCGAACTGACCTTCGCGGTGATACCTCATATGCATGGTGCAATTGCTGTTTATATTTGATGCCAGACCAACGCTTGTGTTTGCCTTAGCGCGAGAGCAGGGGGGGGGGACAGGGGTGCTTTTTTTTTTCTTTTTTTTTTTTTTTTGCTTTTTTATCTTATCTTTAAACTGTTCCTTTCATTTTTTTTTTAATCATTTTTATTGTTATCTCAGGGAATGTAAATATCCTCTATGATAGCAATAGGTAGTGACAGGTACTCCTTTTTTTTGAAAAAATTGGGGTCTATTAGACCCTAGATCTTTCCTCTGCCCTCAAAGCATCTGACCACACCAAGATCGGTGTGATAGAATGCTTTCCCAATTTCCCAATGGCGCTGTTTACATCTGGCGAAATCTAAGTCATGAAATGCTCGTAGCTTCTGGTTTCTTAGGCCATAGAGATGTTTGGAGCCACTCTGGTCTCTGATCAGCTCTATGGTCAGCTGGCTGAATCACCGGCTGCATTCTCGGGTTCCCCGTTGAGACAGGAGAGCCAGAGAAAAACACGGAAGACCGGGGGGGGGGGGGGGCCATTCCCTCCCACTGCTTGTAAAAGCAGTCTAGAGGCTAATTAGCGCTAGGATTGCTTTTACATGAAAGCCGACCGCTGGCTGAAAAGAATGATACCAAGATGATACCTAAACCTGCAGGCATCATTCTGGTATAACCACTCAAAGTCGTGAATTGCGTACCTGAAGACAAAAAAATGGTTAACAATAAAACACAGTAAACGGTAAAGTATAAAAAATTTTGCATACCTGAAAGCAAACATGATAAAACATAACAATAAAACATTGCAGAATAGAATACAGTAAAAAAGAGCAGAACAATAGAGAGAGAGAACAATAAACGACAACTACCGTATATACTCGAGTATAAGTCGAGGCCCTAATTTACCACAAAAAAATGGGAAAAACTTATTGACCCGAGTATAAGACAAGGGTGAGAAATGCACAGCTACTGTAAGTGGAAAAGAGGGTCAACAATGCCCATTTGCAGCATCACTGTGCCCATTTGCATGCCTCACTGTGCCCATTTGCAGCCATAGGTCCCCTGAACTTCAAACTTGGTAGTTAAGGGTTCCTAGATGCCCCCTAGCTGCAGCCAAAATTTGGGGTCTCTGAACCCAAAGGGTCCTGAAATGACATTGCAGCAGATGGACACAGTTGACCGAATTTGGGGCCCTGTATCTTGGGGCCATTTAGTGCTAAGAACCCCAAATTTGGTGTGCAAACCCAGTGGAACTAGCACCATAAAATTCCCAAAGCTGGGGTTTCTAGCACCAAGTGGCCCCGAGATACAGGGCCCCAAAAATCAGTTCAGAAAATGTCAAGCACTTTTCTGCAGCAGAGAATGACATTTTCCGAACCGGTTTTGGGGCCCCGTATCTCAGGGCCACTTGGTGCTAGGAACCCCAGCTTTGAATATGTTATGGTACCAGTTCCAGTGGGTTTGCACACCACATTTGGGGTTCCTAGCACCAAGTGGCCCTGAGATATGGGGCCCCAAATTCGGTTCAGAAAATGTCAAGCACTTTTCTGCAGCAGAGAATGACATTTTCCGAAATGATTTTGGGGCCCCGTATCTCGGGGCCACTTAGGGCTAGGAACTTCAGCTTTGGATATGTTATGGTACCAGTTCCACTGGTTTTGCACACCAAATTTGGGGTTCCCAAATTCGGTTCAGAAAATGAAATTTTTTGCTGCAGAAAAGTGCTTGACTCCAGTATAACTCGAGAGGGGCACTTTCAGCACAAAAAAAGTGCTGAAAAATTCGACTTCTACTCGAGTATATACGGTATATATTTTTTTATTTTATATATTTTTTTTGTGGTGTTTTTTTTTTTTTTTTTTTTCGTAACTATCTTTTATAACTGTAACCGGTTCCAGGTTCGGGTCTCTCCAAAATGCGATGGCATCTTGGGAGACCCTGTGAAAGTGTGTCTAGTCTGTGCAATGCTGTACCCTATGCTAATACTCAACTAGTGTATGGTAGCGTTCAAAACATTCACCAATGCAAAGACCAGGATTGTCAGGACAGGAGGGACAATAATAGCGGGTGTCACGCCTATATCCGCGCTTGCTGCAGACACGACATCTTTTTGGGGGGGTTTGTTGGGTAGGGGTACTCGGGAGGACATAAAAATGCCTCTCATGCAGCCGACTGCATTTGGTTCGGGATGTGAATGGGGGAAGTACGGGCGCTGCAGAAGTGGTGGGTTCCCAATTAGGGTTGGCAAATGCAGCAGGAAGGGCACTATGGGCACGACGGGCCTGTGTTCGTCTTCTTGGTGGCAGCGAGACACTACTTGTGCTTGCCACCTCACCAGCTCGAATTGCACTTATGGGACTCGCCACGTCACCAAGTGTTACTGCAGTGCTGGTTTGACTACGACCAGGGTGTACTAGGCTGCTGGTGCTTGCCACTTCACCAAAACGCTACCAAAAAAAAAACCTGTTAGCGATCGCAGGGATCAGGCCTGACTCTGCGAACGCTGCAGTTATGCGTTTAGTGTTTTGTAAGTGACATTGACCGATCGTTACTGCACTTGGGTGGGCTGGGCCGGGCGGAGGGGCAAAACGCAGGTGCTAGCAGGTATCTGGGCTGATCCCGCTAACACTGCGTTTTTGGGAACCCTAAACTGCTGGGGATGCTAGTATAGGTCTGATCGGATCAGATATCGATCCGTTCAGATACTATACCACTAAGGGAGGCGTATGCTGCGTGCGTGGGTGTTAGCGGTACTGGCGCTAATCTGATGCTGCCTGGGGTGACGCACATCACCGCCGGGCGATCAGGGGGCTAAACCTTTATTAAGTAATAAACGGCGGGTGCCCTGACACTATAAAAAATAAACAAACTAACCAGCGTCACCCGTAACGGTTATACGGTGATCACTGGTGAAAGGGTTAACTAGGGGGCAATCGAGGGGTTAAAACATTTATTAGATAGTATATGGGGGTCCCTGATGCTATAAAACGCTGACGGGGAACCTAAATATTTACTTCACTAACTAGTGTCACCAGTGACACTAATACAGCGATCAGAAAAATGATCGCTTAGTGACACTGGCGACGGGGGGGTGATCAAGGGGTTAAAACTTTATTAGGGGGGTACCCTAGACCTAAAGGGGGCTAACCCTAACTGCCCTACCGCACTAACTGTCACAAACTGACACCATGCAGTAATCAGAAAAAAAAAAAAATGCTTGGTGTTAGTGGGGGGGGGGGGGGGGGGGATCGGGGGTGTAATGTGTGCCTGGCATGTTCTACTGTGTGTGTGTGTGTGTGTGTTGTGCACTCACAGTGAAGTCTTCTCTCCTCGGGACCGGAACGGAAAATACCGAGCCGAGGAGAGATGACATCATTTCCTTTGCTGCTGTTTAGCATATAGCAGCAGAGGAAGAATCTGATTGGCTGGGAGCGATCGCGAGGTGGGGGGGCCACGAATGGATGGTCTCCCCCTCGCCTCTCATCGCTCCCAGACACAAGCCGACCGCCTCGGGCACCGGGGGGGTCCAGTCGGACCCCCCGCCCGTGGGAGGCAGATCACGTACAGGTACGTGATTCTGCCTGCCCGTGCCATTCTGCCTACGTACATCGGCGTGAGGCGGTTGGCAAGTGGTTAAGGATGATCAACAGGATGCACCGGAGCTCAGTTTTGAGTGTCATGGCAAAGGCTGTGAATACTTATGTACATGTGATTATTTTTTTATTTTTATAAATTTGCAAAGATTTCAAACAAAATTATTTCACGTTGTCATTATGAAGTATTCTTTGTAGAATTTTGAGGAAAACAATGAATTTTATTCATTTTGGGATAAGGCTGTAACATTAAAAAAATGTGAAAAAAAATGAAGCGCTGTGAATGCACTGTATACTGCCTCAGGAGGAAGCAGTAATGCCAGGATTGTGTCCATCTTTTTCAGTAAATGTGATCGACTTTTACAGCACTTTGAAGGGGGCTGCCGGCGTTGTTCTACTTCCTGGGCTCTTTTGTTTCACCGGGGAGCCCGGGGCCGCTGTAAGTGTGACCAAGACCATGCATGCTCAGAAAAGAAAGAATACATTACAGTACACTACAATATGTTGCATCACTTCCAAATTTGTATAATTCCTTATGAGAATTTTCATAACTTTAGTAACCTATTGGTTTTCAATATGAGACTAGCATGCCAAGAAAGTCATTCGTCCACTATTCTCATTGTGTGTACATAAGCGGTTGGGTTGGCTGTGCATAGAGGGGGAGGAGGAATATGTGTTCCTTCCCTCTCCTCTGCAACAAATAAAGCTGGAAGCTAGAGGCATTTCATCACTTCGGTTTCACTTCAGGGAAGCAGCCAAAGAGATCTGTGTTTGATCGGCTGCCTTGGAGCCCAAAGGAGGGATCAGGGGTCAATAAGAGTACCTGTCACTGCCCAAGCAATTACAAGGGGGGTGGTGTTGAATGAAAAAAGTGTAAAATACTTTTAAATAAAAATAATGTAAGCACGCACCCCCCAGCTCATGCTCAAATGCAAACACACTCGTGGGTCCCTCACACACATGTAAATAGTGATTGCATCACACATGTGAGGTATTGCTGCAAACATCAGAGCGAGATCAATAATTCTAATGCCAGAGCTCATGTTTAACTCTAAATTGTAATCTGTAATGGCTTTTTAACCCGTCGCTTATGGACAATTTTAGGTACCGTAGTTTGTTGCCATTTCACAGGCGTGTACAATTTAAAATTTTTACATGTTTGGTATGACGTATCCTATTCAACGAAACGTCATCTTTTGTATTTCACCAACAATTGGGTATTATATTGTTTGTGTACACTAAAATTAATTTATGTGTATTCTTTCCTGAAAATTTGCTTTTGATAAACAGCTGCGCACATATCGTGTGACATAAAAATTACAACGCCCAGCATTTTATTCTCCAGGGCCTTTGCTTTAAGAGTATATCATGGTTCTAAGTAACTTTCTAGCAAAAGCAAATTGTATGTGGAAAATCTTTAATATTGCCCCAGAAGGCAAGTGGTTGATTAAAACTTTTCTGTCTTTAAAGCGGAACTAAACTCCATCAATTAACTATTTTTAATTCTTATGCTGCTAGCACTAGTAAATAGATAGGAAGGTATATTATATTTGTTTTTAAATCTTCATTTTTTTTCAGTTGCTTTCTGGTTTCTACCCTAGGCCAAAATTGTGTCATCCATCCCAGGAGTCTTCATGGGCATTTTATTTTGCCTGGGGTAGGGCTTTCTCAGATAAATACTGTCCTTCCTGCATGCCTGACATAAAGGCACTCTAGGAAGTAAATGCTATATGAATCCTCTGCCCTTGCTCAAGATTGTCGTGGCTAGAAATGCTGAGGGGGTGGGGGAGTACAAATTGATTTCTCTACAAAATAAATCTTTACTGTGGCCGAATGTGGGGTGTACCAAGATGGCCGTGCCAGAACGTCACTTCCGTTACAAAATCTGACGTGTTGCCTAATCTGATGAAACGGGCACATCTGCATGCTCGCTTCTGAGCTGTGTGTCTATATAGCTGCCCTCCATAGACGCACTGTGGCTTGGCCCTGCCCCCTGCTTCCTCTTTATACCATTTGATTGACGGCAGCAGGAGCCAATAAGTTCCTGTGTAAAGAGGGAGAGAAGAGATCCTGCCATGCACAGTGCTAGATCGATTGAGGACTCGGGTAAGTATTTAGGGAGGTGGGGAAGAACAGCAAGCTGTAAAAATTATTTTTTATTTATTTTATACCTTAATGCAGGGAATGCATTAAAGTGGTATTAAAGTCTTTAAAAAAAAAAAGTCATACTTGCCTGCTCTGTGCAGTCCAAATCCTCCTTCTCGTCCCCCGTCGGCTCACTGGGCCCCTCGCTCCTGACGAGTGCTCCCAGAGCAAGCAGCTTGCAATGGGGGCACCCAAGCAGACATGTTCCTGAGCTGCGGCTCTGCATGTTCATTCTACCCCTCTCTCCTGATAGGCTGAGACACAACCACTGAGCCAGTGAGGAGGCAGAGTCCCTGGAGAGCCACGGCATTCGTGAACATCGCTGGATCGAGATGTGGCTCAAGTTAGTATGGGGGGAGAAGTGCTGAACACAGGTTTTTTACTTTCGTGCATAGAATACATGAAAGTAAAAAACCTTCAGTCTTTGGCGTGGTTCACACCTATGCATTTTTTAGTGTGTTTTCAGTTTTGCAGACACACACTACAGTCCATTCCACATGGTTTCCTATGGGTCATGTTCACATTTGTACATTTTATGGAAAGGGCCAGTGATTTTTTTTCTCGTTTTTGGTTCCATAGACTTCAATGGATCAAAAATGTGTATTGAAAAACGCAAAATGCATCTGGAATATGCAAACTGCAATTTGCATAGGTATGAACCAGGCCTTAGAACCACTTTAAGGTAAAAAAACAGTTTGGTTTTAGAACTATTTTAAAAAAATAAAAAGTAAAATTATTTAGGTTGGCAAAGTAGGGCATATAAGCTGTTTCTTTCAAAAATAAAGGTGTTCTGTGAATGTGCAAGGGAGATCCGGCCATTCATCCACCCCCTGTTCATTGACCCTATGCCTTGCATTCTGGGAAAAGAATATTAGTATGTTTGTGACCAGATGAGGAAACAGGAAGGGAAGATTGAGCGGTTGCTTGTAATCACTGCTGTGGAGAGTATTTGTTATAACTGGAGGGAAGAATTTTATGCCCAATGGGCCCCTGAGGTAGCTGACCAATCACTGTAGTAGTTGACTTTATTTCATTGATGGCAGTGATCTTTGGAGTTCAGCAGGAGCAGTTTTTTCTTTGCACACTGACCACAGGGAGTTGCTCACTCAGCATTGCTGCCATTCATAGAATGCTTTTTTGTTTTTTTTTTTTGTAATGAATACAAGACATTGTCTGGTTGGAGGAGGTGGAGATCATGATGTCACTGCCCTGTGTCTCCACCTTGTCCATTTCATTAAATGAAAATACATGGCATTCCATGAATGGCAGCAGTGCTGAGTGTGCATAGGAGAGACTGCTTGCACGGGGTCAGGAAGAGTGCAGCTGTTGTAGTGCTGACTAATACAGCGATTTCCAGCTTTCCCAGAGATATGCATATTTATAGTGGTCCAGGGTCATACCTGCAGTTCAGCTTTAATTAACCTTGCAGCATACAATTTGGATTCTACATCTGTGTGTGTTCCTATCTCAGACCTGGTGTCAAGCAGAAAAATTATTCCTAGAATTATTGTCTTATGATGCTGCTAAACTTGGTGGTGGGCATTTAGATGTCGAAGAACACTGGTCAGGAAAGGGTTAGGCTTTAAGGGGAAAATGTCTTGAAGCAACATACCTGTGTCTAAAGCCAAGCCTCCAACTGCAGCACATCCATATGACCTCTTCAGGTCACTCACTAGTTCTACCGCAACTCGTCCCTTGCTGGAAGCTGAATAGGCTGTACTCCATTCCTGCAGTAGTAGTATACATTAAAAAAACCTAAAATGTAAGGTCATCTTGTTTACCTGGAAATCTTTTTTTCTTACTAGTGTAGTTATCTAGGCAATTCGATTTCTGCAGATTGCACATAAACGATCCAAGTGTTCCAATTTTCTCTTCCCTGATTATCTTGGACAACTACTTTTTTCAAATTTCCATCCTTTTCACGGAAACCAGGTTGCAAACGTTAGGTTCTCAGCTGTGTGTAATTGTACAGGTAAAAACAGGATGGTGGACAGTTGACCTGTCATCTTCTACATCCTTTGAATTGGCAGGAAAGCCGCTGGAGGTGCATTTTTCCAGGATACTTTGCTGCCTTCCAGATGTCTTCACTTTCTGGCTAATAATAGTAAAAGCTACACTAGTAAATTCTTACAAAGGGAGGAAGAGGCAAAGTAAGCGGCTCTTTTATTTCTCCTGACGTTTTTAGGCCAAATTGAGATGCATTAATGGGAGTGAGTGTAGATCATGTATCGCAGTCAGCAAGTATTGTTCTGAAGGTGGACAGGAGCTTCTTCTATGGAGTTTGTTCTTTGTGTACTGTGATCTACCTTGCATAGAAAATTACAGGTATCTAACCTGAATGTGGGACTGCTGTGTATGTGGGGGTGAGGGATGCCTAAAAATGCTTGCCTTCTGGAACACCAGACATTGTTGACGTTACTTATGAGTGTCAGACTTGTTTTTTTTTTTCTATCTTTTACTGCCTCTAAACTCCTCTGCATGTTATCCTATGTGTTCATGCACACATCGGCTTTTAGCAGCATTTCATGGCAGGAGAGATTAGTGGCAGAAAAAAGAACCAATTGCCAGTGTGTTCTGGGACAGCAGCGTTTCGGCAAAAATGCTAATGGCTCCTAAACGCTGCTAAACACGGTGCCCAGCATTTCTTATTTTGTTCTAAGTGGATGCTGTCAGCGTCGGTAACAACCAGTGAATAGCTTTCAGCCGCCTCGTCCTTAACAAGGGATGAGCCATCTGCTGAAGATAAACAAAACAATTGCTGGCCATATAAAATTTTAAAAATGTGCGATGGAGGGAGGGAGAGAGGGGTTTAACATCTGTATCGACATATTGCGTTGCTTTTTACATTTTGTGTTTTTTGTAATTTTGGACTGTATGTAATTAAGGAGGATAATAGATCGGCAATACTCTTGTTCGGGAGGTTGGGTTATATACAGTTCTGTAAGGATGTTTTTTCCCCACAAATAAAACGACTGCTGGACATTAGTGATATTGGGCGCCAACAAATGGTGAAGCCCTGCGGGTCTTCAAGTCTAGCCACTTTAGTTACAATTGGCTTGTTACTTCCCTCTGGTTTTTCCCCACCAAGAAAATGGCTTTCTTATATTAATGGCATTAGTCACCAGCAAAATGGCGGTGCCCTGTTGGTCTCCAATATGGCACCGGAGAAATTTGCTGCGTAACTTAGCCTTTTCATATAAATAGAGGTGTTATACCTTTTGGTTCTCCACCCTTCATATCATGACATGATGAAACATGTTGGGTTGAGGTTGAAAAGACACGAGCCATCATCAAGTCCAACCTATGTGTGTGATTTTATGTCAGTATTACATTGTATATCCCTGTATGTTGCGGTTGTTCAGGTGCTTATCTAATAGTTTTTTTGAAACTATCGATGCTCCCCGCTGAGACCACCGCCTGTGGAAGGGAATTCCACATCCTCGCCGCTCTTACAGTAAAGAATCCTAAGTTGTTTAAGGTTAAACCTCTTTTCTAATCTTAATGAGTGGCCATGTGTCTTATTAAACTCCCTTCCACAAAAAAGTTTTATCTCTATTGTGGGGTCACCAGTACGGTATTTGTAAATTGAAATCATATCCCCTCTCAAGCATCTCTTCTCCAGAGTGAATAAGTTCAGTGCTCGCAACCTTTCCTCATAACTAATATCCTCCAGACCCTTTATTAGCTTAGTTGCCCTTCTTTTTACTCGCTCCATTTCCAGTACATCCTTCCTGAGCACTGGTGCCCAGAACTGGACAGCATACCCTAGGTGCGGCTGGACCAGAGTTTTGTAGAGAGGGAGAATTATCGTTTTATCTCCTGGAGTTGATCCACTTTTTAATGCATGCCAATATTCTGTTTGCTTTGTTAGCAGCAGCTTGGCATTGCATGCCATTGCTGAGCCTGTCATCTACTAGGACCCCCAGGTCCTTTTCCATCCTAGATTCCCCCAGAGTTTCTCCCCCCAGTAAGTAGATTGCATTCATATCTTTGCCACCCAAATGCATTATTTTAAATTTTTCTACATTAAAACTCATTTGCTATGTAGTTGCTCACCCCACCCTCATAATACTGTAATACTTGTATGCGTTTGGTTTGCATTTTTTAAAATGCGTTTTATGGTTGATTTCAATATTTTGCAGAGGGTGACACCATTATTGTTGTATTGTATTTTTGTGCACACTACCGTTTTGAGGTTTTTGCTATACATTCATGCTGTATATCTCTATAGTATCCATAGAGCCCCCCCACTGCCAGTGCAATCTGGAGCAGCAGCGTTTTGGCAGAAAAACTGCTGACCGCTCATAAACGCCAGTGCCCAACATTTTTTGTTGCTCTTTTCTAAGCGGAGGCCGGCGGCATTCTTAACAACCAGTGAATAGTTGCCGGCTGCCTCGTCCTTAACAACAGATAAGTCATCAGCTTGGCAGACCAGGAGGGGGGGGGGGGGGGGCGGGGCGGCAAGCTATTTCGGGCCATCTCCCAAAGCACCTTGTTCCCATGTTGATAAGGTCAAGGGCCTCTTCCCCACAACCCTTGCCTGATGGTTGTGGGTGTGCAGGTGCAGGGGGGGGGTTACGTATTGAAATCTGGAAGCCCCCTTTAACAAGATGGCCCCCAGATCCTAATGTGAATGAGTATGAGAGATCATTCACCAAAAGTGTCTCTAAAAGTAAATAAAAATGCACACACAGTTTTTGACAAGTCCTTTATTGGGAAGAAACAAAAACAATGTCCCCTGGTGTAGATTCCAATAAGTCACCCTCCACAACCACTGGGCCAGGGTTGTGGGGAAGAGGCCCTTGTCCTCATGCTCTTGTCCTCATCAACATGGGGACAAGGTGCTTTGGGGGTTGACCTCATGCATGTTTTTTTTTAATTTTGGTGTGGTTCCCTTTTAAAAATCCATACCAGATCCCAAGGGATTGGGAGGGTGGGATCCCACGCAGTTTTTTTCTGCAATTTTTAAATGCTGAACTGAGCAATCTGCAGTTATGTGACCACTCAGTTCTCGAGCTGAGAGCTGGTGGGGGACAGCTGCAGCATTACACAGATTCTGCATCATGGAGGGGAGTATATATGTTTATTTTTTTTAACATCTCCAAACTTCTTTTAAATTCCAGTGGTTTTTGTAGCGCAGCTCACAAACTGAAAGCTATGATTGGTTGTGATGAGCAGTACCTATATATTCCATTTGGCAAATGTAAATTTGGATTGAGGGAACTGTATTATAGCGTCTAGCTATCTGAACATCTCGGCATGCTGTAAAACAATGGCTAAATTATTCTTGGCTCAGTAGTGCTGGCCCACTGCTCTGCTCAGAAGTAGTACAAAGCTCATTTCTTCTGCCTTGTTTCTCTGCTTTTGTTCATTTCCCTTTGAAGTCCATGAAAATGTCTGTGTCTATACAAGCATAATGACGAGGCAAGGGAGAGGAGGCTGAAATGAATGATGGAGCTTAAAGTGGTACTCCAGGCAAAAAATTACTTCCAGTAGTAAAGTTGTAATGTGATTAGGGCTTTATCTGTGCCCTGGTTTTATTGTTTCTGTGATTAATGGTCAAAGCCGTATCGGCACCTATACTTCCGTTGGTTTTTTTAGAAACAAAAGTAGTCATCTCACACGTTGCAGTAGTTCATCATTGAATTCTCTCTCCATGACCTCCTCAAGTGCACCTGACATTTTGTAAGTTTACTGGTGTCTTTTAACACAACTGGGATTTTTGCTATTGATTTTAGTCAATTTGAATGTTCTATTTGAAAGTTCCAACAAACAATTTTTGCATCTAATCATTTATTTAAAAGTGCTCCTTTTTACATTTCCACTAGATGGCACTGCTTGACCGATCTTCTGAAGTTGGTTTTAACAAATATCTGCTAGGGGGAACCCTATTTGGTGCTAAAGAACTAACGATTTTTCTTAGTTTTTTCTTTTTTTTTAACATATTGGCTTGGCGGGAAGATTTGATCAGGTTAATCAGGCTTGCCAAAATGCTTTTTGGTAATACAAGTTTATTTGTGTATATGGGGGACCGCCTTTCTAATTCTCACACACAGCAATTTGCTGGTTATTGCAGTTAAGATTGGCAGCCGGAGACCATGTGTTTTTTTTTTTTTTTTTTTTTTTTTTTTTTTTTTTTTTTTTTTACTTATTTCATGGGAATAGAGGCTAAAGTGGAACTTTAGTCAGAAGGTGCCGCTAGATCACTTCAGGCTGTCCATTTTTGCAGGTATAGCTATGTAAAACATTAGAAATATGTGTCTATACTGTGTAAAATCTAATAACGCACAGTCTCACCCTGCTCGGCACATACTCAGTTGCTCTCCATTTTTAGGCACTGCAGAATTTGTAGAGGTCAATCCGCAGACAGCCTTAAAGCGGAATTGAGCCCTCCTATCCTTTCCTTTACAGCCAAGGAAGCTGCCTCTGTTTGATCTGTAACTGCCATGGTGCTGCACATGTGATCAGTTCTGACACCAGCCATTTGATGGTTTTACAGTTTGGTTGAGGACACAGGCAAATGTGACAATTGGCAGATCTCGGCATTCCAGGAGCGTAACTGTTTTTTTAAACCATTAAATCGATGGGTTTAGTTCTGTTATTTTGATTTAGTGCTGCTCTAGGCTTCAACAAAATGGCAGCCGCCAGCAAGAAGAAACCGGAGCAAAGCTGGAGGCAATTTACAGCACACACTCATTTTGATAGCATAATTATTAATGTGGAATGTATGTTCCTTGCTAAAGAATATTATTTTTTATTAAGTTGTTATGGGTAAAGTTCCGCTTTAAAAAGTAAGAGAGCTTAGTGAATGAGACACAGAGTAAAATGCAGAGTGCAGTGAGCTATACCAATCTATAAGAATTTGTTTTCCACCGATTTTTTTTTTTTTTTTTTTTTTTGATAAACTGAATCTTGTTGCTGCACTTTGCCCATCACTATTGCTGCTGAATTTAGCTGCGCATGACCATTCCTCCCGCATTGGTTGGCAAGTGCAGCCAAAAGAAAAGTCTGGTTCCGGTCCACACAGCAGCTGATTTTATCATTTATCCTTCTTTGAAAATGTTTGTGGGTAAAGATCACAGTGCAGAAACCTAGAAGGGAAATCTGATGTTGCTTTGATGGCTGCTGCCTTTTGCACTTTGGGTTACCTTATGCCCATAAATGCTCTTTCATAAAAGGGACTTCTGCTTCTCAGTGCTTTTCATCCAGGAACACTGCCGAACTTTGAGGTGTTGAAAATGTTTTTGCTTTCTTTTTTAGGCTCCGCCATCCATGGTGAATAATGAACAACGGCAGCATGCAGAGCACATCTTCCTCTCCTTTAGAAAGTCTAAGTCACCTTTTGCTGTATGCAAACACATTTTAGGTATGTATGGTTTACACCTACTGCACAGTAATATAAAGTTAAAAAGGAGCCTAGTCTATTAAACAGTTGTAAATATCTCTATTTCTTTAATCGTAAATCACGGGACACAGAGCCATAGTAATTACTATGTGGGTTATAGTCCACCTTCAGGTGATGGACACTGGCACACCCTAAACAGGAAGTTGGCTCCCTATATATCCCCTCCCTCTACTGGGAGTATCTCAGTTTTTTTGCCAGTGTCTAAGGTGTTGGTCACGAGTGAAGATGTGCTGAGCTCCATTGGAGCAATCCTTGCTGGGGCTAGCTGTGCAGCTGGATCCATTTAAAGTGTCTTTTAGGACGAATTGAATGGTACCCAGGCCTTGTATCCGAAGAAAGGAGGTTTTGCCTGTAACGCTTCTCTTTTTGGAGAGCTGGACCCTGGGATGCAGTACTTTTGGTATTAAGGCCATAAAGTTTTATTGGCTGGGTACTTTTTACAGGTCCAGGCTTGTAGGTTCCCCGGGGGTCCCCGGTTCCTGAAGGTTTGTTAACGGAACCCACCGTGAAGGGTGAAGATTGGGTCTGTTGGTTTTACCACAGAAGACCCTGCGGCGGGAAAGGTAAGTGGAGTTTTTCTAAGGAGTTTTTAAATTTTCTTATGAAATGTCTCCTTTAAAGTAAATGTTGTCATACCCAAGTGTCATCACTAGGGGCTGTATGGAGCACGTACCTTCTCATGCTTTGCTCTGAGTCAAGCTGTGTAAGCAGCAGACTTTTTTCCTCCAGCTAGCAGGCAGACCTCCGGTACGTTTGGGGGGTTTTGCTTCCTCCAGACACCCCCACCTGAGCTGAACTCTTCCCCTCTTCAAGAGGCTGAGTATAAGGGAGAACTGAAAACGATCGTCAATGCCGTTTTCTTTCACTGCCCCTACACGGCGGTGGCTTCCAGGTCTCCTCCACACCATCCCTTACTCAGCCGATCCCGTCGGATCGGAGGCCCGTGCTTGCGTGGGAAAACTCTTCTTATTATTTTTTTTTTTTTTTTAAAAAGGAGGGGGGCGAGATGCGACGGAGGGGTGGGGCTTGTGCGGCGCTGGCGGGAGTGCGTTTTTGAAAAAAGAAAAAACTACATTTATGCTGGCTGCAAAATTGTCGGAGAGACATAAGAGCAAAGAAAAGCATGAAAGAGGTTTTAGTGATACAGGCATTTCCTATTTGACATGTTTACTATTTGCATCAGGCTGAGCATTAATAGCAGCGGCTGTGGCTGGACTATTGCTCAAGCAGTGGATGCGATTTCTTCTGGTAGTACCTCTGCTTTTGTGCATCGGGCTTTGGTCAGAAGGAGGGGTTGAAACAACCCCAAAAAAGAGCTAAAAGGGTCTCCCTCAAGCTCTGGAAAGCCTACTTATCTCTACAAATGGCATCCTCCCCTAAGAGGGGGTGGCTGGTCAGAGTGAGCATCAGGGCCATGAAATGTCTGCAACTGTTTTTAATGCCGCAGCCACGTTTATTTTTTGATAATTTAAAAAATAAAAAAAAGTTTGGTGACTTTAATCGCATCCCGGTGTGGGTCAAAATGCGACAGGTTCTCTTCCATTACCCAGGACCCCCAAACTGAGAAACTAGGGGCAGGAGAAGACTAATTCCCTCAGGGGACTGTGGTGAGGCTGATTACTCCTCTTCTGTGGTGTCAAATGCGGGAGAATCAGGTGTTCCAATGTTAAGATTGATGGTGCAATTTCTTGCTGAATGATCGCTCCACATTTATGCACCCTTAACTGAGTGTTTGGGTTTGCTAAAGCCTCCTCAAGCTGTGCATGCCTTTTCCTGTCCATTCATTGCTGGAAAAGCTTTTTTGTATCTGAGAGGATCACCCAGATGAGCATTTTTTCCCTCCTAAAAAGATTTCACACTTTATCCTATGGTGGAGGAAATTCACTAAGTAGCGTATACCAGCAATTAACGCTGCTATATCCTCTGTGATTAAGTTTGACTTGTCCGGCAGACAATGCTCAAATGCTTAGGGATCCAACAAGGTGGAATTCCTATTGAAAAAAAAAACATTTTTTTCCTCTGGCAGATTGAGTGTCTCAGCCTGCGCTGACAGTAATTGCTTAATCATTGAGAGACCAGTTTAAACAGGTGTTCAAGGTTATCCTGCTCAGCAGGCCCAGGAGGCAGCTTTATGTTTGCAATAGTTGCTATGAGAGATTCTATCCTTCGGGCCTTGCGCCCTTCGCTAAGCGCCTTGTAAGAAGCCCCTGGCTAGTCTTCCTTTTTGCGGTGAAGCAACTATTTGGGGATGTTTTTGGATAATACATCCAAAGAAATTCTAGTGGAAAGCGCCTCTTTTGCCATTTAAGAAAAGGAGTAAATGTATTTTCGTTTTAAAGCTCCTTCTCCTGTGCCAGAGGCATCAGCCTCCAGGCAGTCACGGCGGCTTCCACCGTCAGGTTCAATCGAATAGGGGGAATTCTTCTGCAGTTCTCAAGGATCTGGCAGGAAGAGTGTCAAGACGAATGGAGGACTTCCTCAATAGCTCCAGGGTACAAACTGGAGTTCCAAGAGTTCCCGTCTCCTTGTTTTCTCAGATCAAACGTTTCTAAGGATCCAGAGAAAAAGAAAAAAGTGATCATGGGGGTCCCATGTAAGAACAGAGGTTGGGGTTTGATTCAAACCTCTTATTTTCACGGTGCCAAATTCGAATGGACATTCTGGATCTCAAAAATCCTAAATTCAGTTCCTGAATATTACCACTCTTTTTTTGTATGGAGTCAATCCAAATCAGTTATCTCCACCCTCCAAGGAGGAGAACTTCTGGCGTCAATCGACATCAAAGATGCATACCTCCATATGCCTATTTCCTCGCTCACTAGTAATATCTACTTTTCAAGGTGGAAAATCTTCATTTTTAGTGTGTAGCTCTGCTTTCCATTCCAGCTACTGCACCTTGAGTGTTTCCAAAGCTTTTGGCCCCTCTTCAAGCCAGGTTAAGGGCCCAAGGTATAACGATTATGGTTTACCTAGTCGATCTGTTCTTGATAGACCAGTTGGTAGCCCGCTTAGACCAAAGTATGATCACCACATTCAACTACCTGGAATATCTAGGTCGGATTCTCAACCTAGGAGAAATCTTCTTTAAAACCATGAAGAAGGCTAAAATACTTGGGTTCGAACATAGGTACACCCAGAAAAGGGTGTTCTTACCCCAGGCAAAGATCAGCGCCATAAAATAACTGATTTAGGTGGTTGAAGCAAGATAAATTTCTTCTATTCAACTTTGCATGAGGTTGTTGGGAAAGCTGGTGGCTTCATTTGAAGCCGTTCCTTATGCTCAGTTTCATTCGAGACTGCTGCAAAACCGTATCCTATTGGCTTGGAACAAAGGGTTCAAGCTCTACATTCCCAATGTGTCTGACTCCAAAGCCTGCGGCCAGATCACGCTGATGGCACCCGATCTTGTCTGATCTTGGAGGCCAAGCAGGGTCGGGCCTGGTTAGTACCCAGATGAGACCACCTGGAAATACCAGGTGCTGTAAGCTGGGTGCGCCGGAGCCTCAGTTTGTGGTTAATATCCAAAAATCTACTGGGAAAATCCTTCAGTTACCTGGGAAGTGGTAACAACGTATGCCAACTTTTTTTGTTTAGGTTGAGGAACAGTCCTGGAAGAGGCAACTGTCCAAGAGAAGTGGCCCAGATCAGAAATGGCCTTGCCCATTAACATTGTAGAAATTCAGACAGAGCTCTTGGTCCTGAGGGCCTGAACGTTCAGTTTACGGTATTGTCCTGCCAGGATTAAATCCGACCATGCCACAGCAATGGGCTATATTAATCACCAAGGGGGCACAAGAAGGTGAATCATATCCTATCTTGGGCAGAAAACAATGTACTTTGCCTATCGGCAGTCTTCATTCTAGGAATGGAAAATTAGTAGGCGGACTACTTGAGTCACCAGCAGTTGTTCCCGGGAGAATGGTTCCTTCACCCCGATATCTTCCTGTCAATAGGTCAAATATGGGCGTCCACAACTTTTTCGCAGGATCAAGAAGGAAGGGAAGTCGTTGATTCTTGTGGCCCCCAGCGGGGCCCAGTAAATCTTGGTATGCAGAGATCGTAAAGATGGCAGTAGGGGACCCATAGACCCTACCATCATGGCCAGACCTTCTCTCGCATGGTCCAGTGTACCATCCTACTTTACAAACGGTAAATTTAATGGTCTGGCTATTGAGACCCACACTCTGTAGAAGCATGGGCTGTCGGGTTCAGTAGTTCTACCTTGGTTAATGCTAGGGAGCCGGCCTCCATAATTATATATTATGGAGTCTGGGAAATCTATGTCTCCTGGTGTGAAACCAGAAGTTGCACCCCAGGAAACAGGTCAAAGGTAGAATCCTTGACTTTCTGCAGATGGGGTGAGAAATAAGGCTGGCCTTGAGTGCTTTATAAGGACAGGTCTCGGCCTTATCGGTATTATTTCAACAACCACTTGCTTCGCATTCGTTGGTTCGTAACTTTATTCAGGGGGTTACACAGCTTAATCTCCAGTTAGGTAACCCCTGAACCCTTGGGAATTGAATTTAGTTTTGTCGGCATTACAAAACAGCTTTTTTTTTTCTGGTAACTATATTTGCTGCAAGAAGGGTATGAGAATTGGCTGCTCTTCCTTGTAAAGAGCCATATTTTTACTCACAAGGATAAGGTAGTATTGCGTCCTCATCCTAACTTTTTACCGAAGGTAATATCAGGATATCATCCTCCCTCTATTTTTCCAGAACCCTGTTCTATGGAAGAAAAATCACTACATTCTCTTGATGTGGTGAGAGCAGTCAAGTTTACTTAAAGGCGACTGCTCAGATTCGGAAAACGGATGTTTTGTTCGTGTTGCCTGAAGGTCCTAAAAGAGGACAGGCAGCATCGAAATCTACTGTTTCTAAATGGATTCAATAAGTAATCATTCAAGCTTATAGTTTAAAGAGGTAGTTCTACCCTCTCAAATCAAAGCGCAATCCTCTAGGGTTGTTAGTGCTTCGTGGGCAGTGCATCCCCAAGCCTCCATGGCTCAATTCTGCAAGGCTGCAACTTGGTCTTCAATCCATACATTTACCAGATTCTATCTGGTGGATGTAAAAAGACATGAGGATGTCGCCTTTGGGCACAGTGTACTGCAGGCAGCAATATAACTCCTCTAGTCTCACGGTGCCCTACTTTGGTTGTGTCTCCCTCCCCTCAGTTGGCATTGCTCTGGGACATCCCACATAGTAATTACTATGGCTCTGTGTCCCGTGATGTACGATTAAAGAAAATAGGATTTTTATAACAGCTTACCTGTAAAATCCTTTTCTTTTGAAGTACATCACGGGACACACAGGTCCCGCCCCTCTTTCTAGTATACACGTGTATTGCTTGCTACAAAACTAAGATACTCCCAGTACTGGGAGCGGTTATATAGGGAGGCAACTTCCTGTTTAAGGTGTGCCAGTGTCCAGCACCTGAAGGTGGACTATAACCCACATAGTAATTACTATGGGTTTGTGTCCTGTGATATACTTCAAAAGAAAAGGATTTTACAGGTAAACTGTTATAAAAATCCCTAAAAATTTTTGTGGTGCATTACTGGTTTTAACATCCGTTTTTTTCTATGTTTATACAGAAACAAGTAAAGTGGACTATGTACTGTTTCAAGCCGCCACAGCGATAATGGAAGCCGTTGTACGAGAATGGATCCTCCTGGAAAAAAGTAGCATTGAATCACTCCGAACATTCCTATTAACTTATGTCTTACAGAGGCCTAAGTAAGTACAAACCTGTTGACAAAGCTTATCTGTGTGATGACAAAATCGCAAATTCAGGCAATATTCCAGCAAGGGTGAGGAGTGTAATTTCTGGTTGCAGAGGAATGCTCTTTTCCTGTCTTTCTCCAGTGCCTATACTAGCATGACAATAGCTGGGAAAATGTTTTTCTTGCTACCACTAGAGGGTGCTACACGGGAAAAAAAATAATCCCTACATTGTTTCACGATTACAATGTCCTCAGAAGCTACAGGGATATGAAGGCAGATGAACTTCACATTTTACTCCATTGATTCTCATTTAATGTCGGGTCCTATTTATTGGTAATGTAGAATATAAGTGTCAGGTCAATTCTTACATTAAAGTGTAAGTTTACCTATTCACAAAAAATTAAAGGTGGAACACCTTTTCCACCCTCCTGTTCCCCGCTACACTTTACCTCCGTGGGTGATTAGCTGTCGCTGCCCACACAGCTGGTGCAGCAGTCCGGGGATTTAAAAGCTTCCGCTTTCCTTAGTGCTTCTGGGACAAATTCCGACTGGTCCTAGTGGTCACATACCAGCACGAGACCAAACAGAATTACCCTTGAGCCATCCCAGAAGCCATCATGAAATAAGGGGAAGAACCGTGGGGCTTTCAGTCCCTGGACTACTGCACCAGCTGTGTGGGCAGTGAAAGTTAATTACCCATCGAGGTAAGTGCAGCAGGGACTGGGAGGGTATAGGGTGTTCACCTTTTCACTAAAAATTAAACACTTTAACAGATCACCAAAGTTACTTTTCACCTTCCCCAAATTCTTTGCCTTCATGCTTTATACTGTAAAAGGGTTTTCACTCTACAAGGCCTTGCGGTACTGATTGAGCTGGTTGTGCATGTATTTGTGATTGTGCCTACTCTTTCAGATCTTCTTAGTTACGTAGCTTGACTGCCTACTTTGACTGCTTTACTACTGATCCCAGAAGTACAGGCGAACCAGTGACATAAATTTTATCTCTACAGCCTAAGAATATGAAGACCCCTAAATATGGTGTTTTTGGTGACAGGTTCACTTTAAATGAGTCTGCTGGCTCATGCTTTTAACTGACTGGGCCTTGAGGTATTTAAAGAAACACAATAATGGTTTTTAAACTTTACAAGGTTGTTATCTAATTTTTATAAAATTCTTAATCTTTTCTGTAAAAACTTTGTTTCATAACATTAAAGTGTGCATAAAGCCTAACAATGAACATCTCTTATTTGCTCCTTTTATCTTTTAGATATAACTTTTAAAAGTCTGTTCACTTAGTGCAGAAATTACCTACTGATCATGTCAGATATTCTGAGCTCTGCTGTGTCCTGTCACCTCTTATGTTATTTCAAGAAGTCTTATTAGCCCTCCTAGTTCATATCTTGGACTTCAGAATAATTAGTCTGTGTTGTTGACACGAGGAGAGTGAAAGAATTTGATTTCTCTAGCAAAATACCACTGGGCATGGCTGTCACCACTCGGTGCACAACAATGCTGTGTTGTCATCCCTTACTAGAACCAAATGTGGTTGCATTAGATTTTATTTTTTAAGGCTAAAAACATTTGCAGCAAGTACAGAAAATACCTGCTGATCTTGCAAAAATGCAGCGTCCTTGTTATGTTTTGTAAGATGAAGTCCAATCTGTGTGACTTTCTAACTATGCCTTACATAATTACATATTCGGTAAGGTTCAATAAAGACAACAGCCCATCCAGTTCTACCTGTCTAGGTGTGTGTAGAAAAAAAAAAAATTTCCCATATCCCGCTATATTATTTTCGCTAAGATGCATGTCCAAGAGTCTCTTAAATCTAGCCATACTTCCTGCCAACACCACTGATTGTAGAAGGGAGTTCCACATCCTTATCGCCCTGACAGTGAAAAACCTGCTACACAGCTTAAGGTTAAACCGCCCCTCTTCCAGTCTCATGTGGCCCCATTTCCTCTTACACTCCCTGGGACTGAAAAGTTTCAGACTTATGCCCCGTACACACGGTCGGACATTGATCAGACATTCCGACAACAAAATCCGTGGATTTTTTCCGACGGATGTTGGCTCAAACTTGTCTTGCATACACACGGTTGCACAAAGTTGTGACGTAAAACACGTATGTCGGGACTGTAAATGGGGCAGTAGCCAATAGCTTTGGTCTCTTAATTTATTCTGAGCATGCGTGGCACTTTGTGCGTCGGATTTGTGTACAGCTCTCAAACTGGGTGTCGGAAATTCCTATGGAAAATGTGTGATGGAGTCTACACACGGTCGGAATTTCCGACAACAAGGTCCTATCACATTTTCCATCGGAAAATCCGACCGTGTGTACAGGGCATTACACTGGGATCACTGTTGAGATATTTGTATATCGCTATCAAATCTCCTTTCAAGCATCTCTTCTCCAGGGAGAACAAATTTAGTGCTGTCGTTCCTCATAATTGAGGTCCTCCAGTCCCCATATCAATTTGGTTGCCCTTCTCTAGACTCGGAGTACTCCAGTTCTGTTTTTTTTTTTTTTTTTTTTTTTCAATGGGTCTGTTAGGATTTGCTTTCTTGTGTTGCCAACCCTTCAGATGGACTGCTTTTGAACATCCTGAAGGTCAAAGATTTCCTGTATCCCTCACTGGACAAGAAAGAAAATTGGATTTTTGTGCTTGCTGTAAAATCTTTCTTTGAGTCCATTGAGGGACACAGGTCCCCCTCCCCTCTGTGTTTTATGAGCACACTCCCAGCACCCCGGTAATAGGAGAGGTTAATCTTGAGCTGACCTACAGTTTGTTTGCCAGTGTCTGATTCTCCTGTAGGGAGGCAATAAAGCCTAGAGGTTATACTTGCCATATCCTTCAGTGGTCTCCAAGAAAATAATTTTATGGTGTAAACAAAAATCCACATTTTCATCAGACCAGTATGAAATATTACATTGGAATATACAATTCTCTTTCCAGTCCCCAGGTGGAAACATGAGTCTCCTTTTCAAATGGTTACTGGGTAACTTTTGTTGCTTTGCTGTTAGACTGTTTCCAAACTCAATATAGATCAAGCCCAAATTTACACACCAATCCATTCAAATGACTCATCTCATTGTCCTCCGCTACCCAGATTGCTTTGTTCATAGGGGTGTGCAGCGTTACAGAAAAGTTACAGAAATTAGAGGATTACCAGTATGTTAAAAGCTGAATTGCAGCTATGGATTTTTTTTTTTTCTAGCAGTAGCCACTTCAGTGATTCTCTACTTCTGCAGGGATTATTCAGGTATGGAATATACATACAGTTGTGCTCATAAGTTTACATACCCTGACAGAATTTATCATTTCTTGCCCATTTTTCACAGGCTATGAATGATAACACACAAACATTTCTTTCACTCATGGTTAGTGTTTTGCTGAAGCCATTTATTATCAATAAATTACTCTTTTTAACCACTTGCCGACCAGCCACCACAGTTTTACTGTGACAGAGCGGCACGGCTGGGCGAAACAACGTTATGTAACGTCGCTTCGCCCTGTGGCCACTAGGAGCGCCCGTTGCTCGCCCCCGGAGCCGATGCGAGTGCTCAGTGGTCTTGACCGCCAGGCTCCCAGGATCGCTCGTAACACACCGAGAACAGGGATCTGTGTGTCTAAACACACAGATCCCGGTTCTCTGAGGGGAGAAGAGACTGATCGTCTGTTCATACAAAGTATGAACAGCGATCTAATCTCCCCTAAACAGTCCCACCCCCCCTTCAGTTAGAAAAGAGGGGGAACACAACCCCTTGATCGCCCCCTAGTGTTTAACCCCTTCCTTGCCAGTGTCATTTACACAGTATAATTTATAGCACTGATCGCTGTATAAAATGACAATGGTCCCAAAATAGTGTCAAGTGTCTGATGTGTCCGCCATATGTTCGCAGTCATGCTTAAAATCGCAGATCGCTGCCGTTACTAATAAAAAAAATTAATAGTAAAAATGTCATAAAACTATCCCCTATTTTGTAGACGCTATAACTTTTGCGCAAACCAATCAATATACGCTTATTGCAATTTTCTTTTCTTTTTTTTCTTTTTTTTTCTTTCTTTTTACCAAAAATATGTAGGATATATATCGGCCTAAACTTAGGAAAAAAATAGTTTTTTTTATATATTTTTTGGGGATGTTTATAATAGCAAAAATGAAAAAATATTGCTTTTTTTTTTTTTTCAAAATTGTCGCTTTTTTTTTTGTTTATAGTGCAAAAAATAGAAACCACAGAAGTGATCAAATACCACCAAAAAGCTCTATTTGTGGGGAAAAAAGGACGTCAATTTTGTTTTGGTGTAACGTCGCACGGCCGCGCAATTGTCAGTTAAAGCGATGCAGTGCCGAATCGCAAAAAGTGCTCTGGTCAGGAAGGGGGTAAAATCTTCCGGGACTGAAGCCGTTAAATCATAATGACAACAAAAACTAGCCTTTTTTGGCCTGATAACATTTTGGCCTGATAACATGCACACAAGTTGACACAAAGGGGTTTGAATGGCTATTAAAGGTAACCATCCTCGTCTGTGATCTGTTTGCTTGTAATTAGTGTGTGTGTGTGTGTGTGTGTGTATAAAAGGTCAATGAGTTTCTGGACTCCTGACAGACCCTTGCATCTTTCATCCAGTGCTGCACTGACGTTTCTGGATTCTGAGTCATGGGGAAAGCAAAAGAATTGTCAAAGGATCTGCGGGAAAAGGTAGTTGAACTGTATAAAAAAGGAAAGGGATATAAAAAAAAGATATCCAAGGTATTTAGAATGCCAATCAACAGTGTTCAAACTCTAATCAAGAAATGGGGAAAATGAGGGGTTCTGTTGAAACCAAACCACGGTCAGGTAGACCAACGAAAATTTCAGCCACAACTGCCAGGAAAATTGTTAGGGATGCAAAGAAAAACCCACAAATAACTTCAGATGAAATGCAGGATTCTCTGAAAACGTGGTGTGGCTGTTTCAAGATGCACAATAAGGAGGCACTTCTGGCTGCATGGTCGAGTCGCCAGAGGAAAGCCATTACTACACAAATGCCGCAAAGTATCCCGCTTACAATACGCCAAACAACACAGAGACAAGCCTCAAAACTTCTGGCACAAAGTCATTTAGAGTGATGAGACCAAAATTTAGCTTTTTGGCCACAACTATAAACGCTACATTTGAGAGGAATCAACAAGGCCTATGATGAAAGATACACCATTCCTACTGTGAAACATGGAGGTGGATTGCTGATGTTTTGGGGATGTGTGGGCTACAAAGGCACAGGAAATTTGGTCAAAATTAGTGGCAAAATGAATGCAGTATGTTATCAAAAAATACTGAAGGAACATTTGCATTCATCGGCCAGGATGCTGCGCATGGGATGTACTTGGACATTCCAACACGACAATGATCCAAAACACAAGGCCAAGTCAACCTGTCATTGGCTACAGCAGAATAAAGTGAAGGTTCTGGAGGGGCCATCTCAGTCTCCTGACCTCAATATCATGGAGCCACTCTGGGGAGATCCCAAACGTGCAGTTCATGCAAGATAGCCCAAGAATTTACAGGAACTGGAGGCTTTTTGCCAAGGGGAATGGGCAGCTTTACCATCTGAAAAAATAAAGAGCCTCATCCACAAATCCCACAAAAGACTTCAAGCTGTCATTGATGTTAAAGGGGGCAGTACACGGTATCATGAGTGAAAGAAAAGTTTTTGTGTTATTCATATTCTCTGAAAAATGGCCAAGAAATCATAAATTCTACCACAGTATGTAAACTTATGAGCACAACTGTACCTACATTGGTCCAAACCTATAAACTTAAGAATGTGCAATTTTTAGAGCCTGATTTTAGGATGCCTTATGCAGTATATTTGTATACCTATAACGTCGCACATTCAGTGATACGCATTGTAGTTACTTACCTTGTTTTACATTTGCAGCCTCCAGAAGTATGTACGAGAACAGATCCTCTTGGCGGTAGCAGTCATAGTAAAGAGAGGATCGTTGGACAAATCCATTGACTGCAAAAGCATTTTCCACGAAGTCAATCAGTTAATCAGCAGTGGTAATCCTACAGTTGTAAGTAGTAATAATTGTGTCCTCATACTTCTTAACTTCCTTTTCTTTTCAAACTATCCTCTCGCTGCCTTTGGGAGCAGCTTGTAGGACAGATCTGCAAAAAAAACAACTAGAGTATTTGATTGAACAAGGTCTACCTAGTTTACATTTATTGTGGCATAAAAGGAAAGGTGAGTGTGTTCTTCTGGATTAAAGCGGATTAAAACAAAATGTTTCACTTAACACTACATGGACAAAACCACAAGTTTGCTGCAAAGATGAGGGGGATCCGAGTAGTCCCTACAGCTTGAGTGACGTGAATATTTAGCTTGAATCATGCTACTATTGCATAAGTGTACTACAAGAGAGATATTTTCCATCCTTGCTTTTTAATGGTGTCGTCTTTCCCCAGAACCTAGCTTGAGTTTCCTTTTAAAAAGGGCCATTACGTTTGGGCATCAGATCACTTGCATTGCATGCACTGTTATAAATTTGTGTGTTGCTGATAATGTAGTTTAAAGTCAGTCATTCCATTAAAGTAATGAGAGTTTCTTTAGATCAGTGGTCTCAAATTGGCGGCCCTCCAGCTGTTGCGAAACTACAAGTCCCATCATGCCTCTGCGAATCATACTTGTAACCGTCAACCTTGCAATACCTCATGGGACTTCTAGTTTCGCAACAGCTGGAGGGCCGCCAGTTTGAGACCCCTGCTTTAGATCCTGTCTCCAATGAGGACTCGGACAACTGAGAAAACAATTTTTTTTTTTCTAATCATTACTAAAGCAACTTCTGCAGTTAATTAACGTTGGCTGTCATCAGTTTTGTAAAACAGGTTAACCTAAAACAATAGGTGTGTACTGTCCTACAAATCATCTTTTCGTTATAAATTAATTTTAGTAGTTACATTAAGCAGTTAGGCTCGGTTCACACTACCGCGACTTGGGATCCGACTTGTAAGCCCTCAAGTCGCCCCAAGTCGCCCCAGAAAGAGATTCACATTACAGTGCATGGGAGCGTCTTAATAGACACTACTGAAGTTGCTCCGACTTCAGAGCGTACTCCCTGTACTACTTGGATCCGACTTTGATCCGACTTCAGCCTATTGACTATCATTGAAGTCGGATCGCCGTCTCGCATGATCCGACTTCGGCATGCGACTTGTGCTCAAATGATCTTGAGGGGAACTCCGTGCCAAATTTTAAATAAGAATCCGGCATGGGTTCCCCCTCCAGGGGCATACCAGGCCCTTGGGTCTGGTATGGACCTTGAGGAGAACCCCCTACGCCGAAAAAACGGCGTGGGGGGTCCCCCCCAATCCATACCAGACCCTTATCCGAGCACGCAGCCCGGCCGGACAGGAATGGGGGTGGGGACGAGCGAGCGCCCCCCCCCCCTCCTGAACCGTACCAGGCCGCATGCCCTCAACATGGGGGGTTTGGTGCCTTGGGGGAGGGGGGCGCGCTGCGGCCCCCCCACCCCAAAGCACCTTGTCCCCATGTTGATGAGGACAAGGGCCTCTTCCCGACAACCCTGGCCGTTGGTTGTCGGGGTCTGCGGGCGGGGGGCTTATCGGAATCTGGGAGCCCCCTTTAATAATCCCGGCCCCCCACCCTATGTGAATAGGTATGGGGTACATGGTACCCCTACCCATTCACCTAGGGAAAAAAAGCGTCAATAAAAGACACAGTACACAGGTATTTAAAATAATTTATTAGGCAGCTCCGGGATCTTCTTCCGACTCCGGGGGTCTCTCCGGCGTCTTCTCCCAGTGTCCGCATCTTCTGCCGGCTCCACCGCTATCTTCTGGCGCTCTTTTGCCAGCGGTGGTCCGGACCTCTGGATCATCTTCTTCCCTCTTCTCTTCCAGAGATGTTGACACGACGCTCTCCCCAGCCAGAATGGTTTCTGTGCGCTCTGCAAGGGACTTATATAGGCCGTGACCCCGCCCCCTTATGCCGTCACAGTCCCTGGGCATGCTGGGTCTGTGACGTTTTAGGAGGCGTGGTCACCGGGTGATGACCACGCCCCCTTATGACGGCACAGCCCCAGCATGCCCTGGGACAGTGACCTCATAAGGGGGCGGGGTCACCGCCTATATAAGTCCGTTGCGGAGCGTTCAGAGACCATTCCAGCTGGAGAGAGCGTCGTGTCAACATCTTTGGAAGAAAAGAAGAAGGCAGAAGTCCGGACCACCGCTAGCAATTGAGCTGCAGAAGATAGCGGAGGAGCCGGCAGAAGATGCGGACACCGGGAGGAGACGGCGGAGAGACCCCCGAAGTCGGAAGAAGATCCCGGAGCTGCCTAATAAATTATTTTAAAAAACCTGTGTACTGTTTGTTTTATTGACGCTTTTTTCCCCTAGGTGAATGGGTAGGGGTACCATGTACCCCATACTCATTCACATAGGGTGGGGGGCCGGGATTATTAAAGGGGGCTCCCAGATTCCGATAAGCCCCCCGCCCGCAGACCCCGACAACCAACGGCCAGGGTTGTCGGGAAGAGGCCCTTGTCCTCATCAACATGGGGACAAGGTGCTTTGGGGTGGGGGGGCCGCAGCGCGCCCCCCTCCCCCAAGGCACCAACCCCCCCATGTTGAGGGCATGCGGCCTGGTACGGTTCAGGAGGGGGGGGGGGGCGCTCGCTCGTCCCCACCCCCATTCCTGTCCGGCCGGGCTGCGTGCTCGGATAAGGGTCTGGTATGGATTGGGGGGACCCCCCACGCCGTCCTTTCGGCGTAGGGGGGTTCCCCTCAAGATCCATACCGGACCCAAGGGCCTGGTATGCCCCTGGGGGGGGAACTCATGCCGGATTTTTATTTAAAATTTGGCGCGGAGTTCCCCCTAAAGATTCATACCAAACACAGTGGCGGGGATCCAAGTCGGATCCCCGTTCATTGAAAGTCGGATCCACAAGTCGTGTTGAAGTCGGGTTGAAGTCGCGTTGCAAAGTCGCATTGAAGTCGTGTTGCCCCTGTGTGAATCGAGCCTTAAAATGTTTGAGTGGTTTAAAAAAAAAAAATTGCAACTTTAATATTTAAGAGTACAGCCAAAGCTCGTTTGGCCGTACTTCTATGGATCACAGGAGTGCAGTCAGTCCTGCACTCCTGTGACCAGTTTTCAGCTTCAGCCCGCTATCAGATGACGTCGGAGTCGGTGCAGGCTCAGGAAAGGTCATGACCATATGGTCGGTATCCGCCTACATGCCTGGACCAGCACCTGACTCTGCTGGGAGCCTGAGTTGACCACTGCCGTCCCCTTCACAGCGCAGCACTCCAGCAAGCATGGTCAGCCACCAGCTCTCTGCTCATGGAGCTCCGAGAACCGAGCGGTCGGCGGTGTTTAAACGCTTGGTTCTCAGTATTAGAGGCTGCGGGGGACGTATGGTAAGTATGATTCTGGGAAAAAATATTTTAATTCAAAATAAGCAACATGTTGGTGAAAATGAAGAAGTAAAAAAAAGTGTACTACCAGCACACCCAAATGCTTCTTCTCCAAGGTAAATCTAGTGATCGCATTTTGAAGTGACTAAAGGTCCTCTCTTATCAAACATTGCTTTTTTACATGTGATCAGTAAAGTTGCTGTAAAAGGTTTGGTTGTGTTTGTGACAGCTTTTTCATTTCAATAGTTGTTTGAGGACATTTTCAAACATAAAGTGTAAAGGACATAAAGGTAGTTGCTCATACAAATCCACATGCAACTATAATTTAACAGGGAAAAAAAAAAATAAAAACAGAGTGATAACAAGTAGAATTATCGTAAGCCATAAAGATGTGCAGAGAAAGTAATATTGTTTGAATGAAAGATTGAGACCTGCAAAGGTTTAATTGTACAAAGTTGTACAGACAATTTATCTAATACAGGGAGAAGGCATCCTCCAGCAGGAGGCAAACATTTGTTTGTTGATGCCATGGGTGTGGACTAGAATGATCACTTCTGAGCCGATAGGAAGGTTGCCGGAATTCCAATGTCGAGCTACAACTAATCTGGCAGCTTAGGAGTACATGCATTAGGAGGTGTTACATACATAGTTACAGGCTGAAAAAAGACAAAAAAGACAGTCCATCTAGTTAAAACAAAAATACAATCCCATATACACAATCCTTCATCCACAGTTGATCCAGAGGAAGGTGAAAAACCCCAGCAAAGCATGCTCCAATTTGCTACAGCAGGGGAAAAAAAAATCCCTTCCTGATCCCCTGAGAGGCAGTCGAATTTTCCCTAGATCAACTTTACCTATAAATGTTAGTACCCAGTTAGTTATGTACATTTAGGAAAGAATCCAGGGCTTTTTTAAAACAATCTACTGAGATGGCCAGAACCACCTCTGGAAGTAGTCTATTCCACATTTTCACAGCTCTTACTGTGAAGAAACCTTTTCCGTATTTGAAGATGAAATCCTTTTTCCTCTAGATGTAAAGAGTGCCCTCTTGTCCTCTGATGACCTTAAAGTGAATAACTCAACACCAAGTTCATTCACTGTATAGACCACATTATGTATTTGTACATGTTGATTATATCCCCCCTTAATCTCCACTTCTCAAGAGAATAAATTCAGTTTCTCTAATCTTTCCTCATAGCTGCGCTCCTCCATGCCTCTTATCAGTTTGGTTGCCCTTCTCTGCACCGTCTCCAGTTCCCTGATATCGTTTTTGAGAACTGGTGCCCAAAACTGAACTGCATATTCCAGATGAGGTCTTACTATTGGTTTGTACAGGGGCAAAATGATATCTTGCTCTCTGGAGTCCATACCTCTCTTAATACAAGAAAAGACTTTGCTCGCTTTTGATCTACCAAAACCCCCAGATCCTTCTCCACTATGGATTCTCTGTTGTACTCTCCATAGTATGTATAATGCATGCATGTTCTTAGTCTCTAAGTGTATAACTTTACATTTATCAACCTTAAACCTCATTTGCCACTTAGTTGCCCAATTAGACAGTGCAATGAGGTCAGCCTGTACATTGGAGACATTCTGTAAGGACGCTACTACACTGCATAGCTTGGTGTCATCTGCAAAGACAAAAATGGTACTGTTAATCCCAGACCCTATATCATTTATAAGGATATTAAAAGTAAGGGTGTCAGCACTGAACCTTGCGGTACACCACTGATAACCTTAGACCATTTAAAGAATCATTAACCACTACTCTGAATTCTGTTTTTTAGTCTGTTTTCTATCCATTTACAAATTGATCTTTCTAAGCCTGTAGACTTTACCTTACACATTAGTCATGTGTGGGGAACTGTGTCAAACACTTTTGCAAAATCAAATATACCACGTCCACATCCACCACTCTGTCCAAGGTTTTATATACCACCTCATTAAAAGAAATCGGCTTTGTTTGACAACTTTTGTCTTTTCATGAATCCATGCTGTCTGTTGCTTATTTTTTTCCAGCAAGAACTTGTCTATGTGGTCTTTTATTAAACTCTCCAGTATCTTCCCAACAATAGAAGTTAAACTAACAGGTCTATAGTTACTTGGTAAAGACTTTGATCCTTTTTTAAATATGGGCACCATATAGGCTCTACGCCAATCCAGTGGTACCATTCCAGTCAATAACAAGTCCCTAAAAATTTGAAATAATGGTTTTGAAATTACAGAGCTCAATTCGCAATCCATGGGTGGATGCCACCTGGTCCAGGTACTTTATCCACCTTTATTCTGTTTAAATATTTATGGACCATATCACTTTTAAGCCGTTGTGGATCATTTGGGGCTGTGTCACTACCACCCCCATTATGGACATGAGCTCCTCCATACTCCTTTGTATACACAGAGCTGAAGAAGCTATTTAATTTGCCTTCTCTTTGTCCCCAGTCACCCACTCTAGATTATTTTGTAAAGGGTCTTCATACTCAAAGCTGACCTTTTTACTATTAATATATTTGAAGAATTTTTTGGGGTTTGTCCTACTATCTTTCTTTTGCAATCTGCCATTTGTTTAGAATTTTTGCATCCTTGATTTTCTTTTTACATATTCTGTTATATTCTTTGTAGCATTTAAAAGATGATAGTGTTCCTTCAAATTTTATATTTTTTAAAAGTTCTTTTCTTATTATTTATAGCCATTTTTAACTTTGGCCGTGAGCCACATAGGTTTTATTTTTAGCCTTTTAAACTTATTGCCCATGGGAATATACTTTGCAGTGAGTTTGCATACAGACTTCCCATTTCTGTTCTGTATCCATTGATGCCAATATTCCCTCCCAGTCTAAGTCTTGGAGAGCAGCCCTTCCTCCTTGGAAAATTTGCATTTTTATCTTTCCTGTATGTGTTTGTTGCTTACAGCTAACATTAAATGAAATCATGCTATGGTCACTGCTACCCAGATGTTCTTTTATATGAATATTGGTAATAAGCTCTGCATGGTTTGAGATTACCAAGTCCAGTTAAAATCCCCAATTATTATTATTACTGTACCAGCCTTTGCTGCCCTTTCCATCTGTGCAAGGAGCTGAGTCTCCACCTCCACATTAACACTAGGAGGTCTGTAACAAACTCTAATGATAACCTTTGTAGTGCATACACCCATTTGCAGTTCCACTCATAATGCTCGACTCCTCACACTCTCCAACTAGGTGCCCTTTCACACTCACTCTTGATCACTTCTCACGTAGAGACAGACACCCCCCCCTCCGTTTTACCCTGTCTCTCCGAAAGAGAGCATAGCCAGGAATATTAATAGCCCAGTCATGACAATAATGAAGCCAAGATTCAGCAATACCGAGTAGATCGTAGTTCTCCTTGTGCATGAGAGCTTCCAAATCACCTATTTTGCTTCACGTACTTCTGGCATTGGTGAACAAACAATTTAATTCATTGTCACGTTTTGCAAACGTATGTTGTTTTTTATTTTAGTACAAATCGTACCATTTCCAATGGTTGTTTGTAACATAGGAACCTTCATATCATTGCCATAGCCCCCCCCCCCATCTTTCCCCATTCCACCTACCAATAGGGGCTGACCCCTGTCTGCCACATTATAATCTAATTCACCCTCCCCCCACAATCCTAGTTTAAATACTCCTCCAGCCTTCCCATAAACCTCTCACCCAGCACAGTAGACCCCCTCCTCCCTTCCATTGGGGTGCAAACCATCTTTAGCATATAGGTTGCACCCCGAAGAAAAGTCAGCCCAGTGCTCTAAAAACCCAAATCTCTCCTTCTTACACCAGCCATGCATTCAGCTTTCTAATCTCCCCCTGCCTTTCCTGTGTTGCACATGGCACGGGCAATATTTCAGAGAATATCACCTTGGAAGTCCTTCCCTTCAACTTGCAGTCTAGTTCTTTAAATTGGTTCTTAAGGCACCTCCACCTTCCATATATTGTCATTAGTTCCAACATGGACCAAGACAGCTGGGTCATGCCCAGCCCCTCCCAGTAATTTATTAACCTGGTCCACCACATTGTTGAACAAGGGGAGGGAAGTTCTCTATACCAATACTGAGCATGGCCAATTCGGGGGAAAAGGTGTAGGCTAAGGTTGGTGATGTCAGATTTTAGCCAGAAGATGTCCACCCACAATTTGGGAATTAGTCAAGAAAATGTGGTATAGATTAATTACGGACCCGCATTCTCTCGAGTCCAGCATAGAGAAGAAACAGAGAAGTCAATTTTGTGGAGAATATGGGGTGTAACAGGATTTTTGATTTGACTGGGTCTTGAAGGAGAAGTATAGCCAAAGCTCGTTTGGCTGGACTTTTCCAATGGATCACGGGTGTGCAGTTCATTTTGGCTGAAGTCCACTCCCTGCTGACATCACCGCGAGGCACTACGTTATTACGACACAGTCTGGCTCCGCCAGGCGCTGAGAGCCTGAGCCGGCCGCTCCACTCCCTCCACGGGCCAGTGTTCCAGTGAGCGAGGAGGGGACAGAGCAGAGAGCTGTGACTGACAGTCCACAGTTTTCTGCTCACGGAGCTCTGAAAACCGAGTAATCGGTGGCATTGGATCTCTTGGTTCTCAGTGTAGAGGCTCCAGAGGACAGATGCCGCATCGGGACCTCCCCTCCTGCTGCCATTCTTTGTGGCTGTAAAGTCACTGCATAATTACTGTTATCCACTCTGTTATAGCAAGCTATATTGCACAATGTATGTGTTTTTTTTTTTTTTAAATTATGCAGCCAAACACCTTATTGCACAGCACCGCTGTGTGGTCACATGACTTTCCGGCTGGAGTTGGAGGGGAACCTCATCCCCTCCTGCTGTAGTCCTCAGATCGGGGAAGGAGAGCAGAGGGAGGTCATGTGACAGCACAGCGACGCTGTGAAATAAGGTATTTGGCTGCATAATTTTAAAAAAGCACACTACACTGTGCAATATATCTAGCTATAATAGAGGAGATTCCAATAATTATGTACAGTGACTATACAACCACTTTAACGTGCAAGATTTATCTTTATTGATCCTTGTTATTAAATTCAGGATTTATATAGCACCAACAGTTTGTGCAGCGCTTTACAACATGAGGGCAGAGAAGTACACTTACAGTACAGGAGGAATCAGAGGACCCTGCTCATTAGAGCTTACAATCTCAAACTGATGGTCAAGTGAATACAAAGGGAATGGGCTGATGGGGAAGATAAAAGTACAGTTGTTAGGTGGAGGCACAGGATAAGCTTCCCTGAAGAGAATGGTTTTCAGGGATCACCTAAAAATGGACTGAGTGGGGTAGGGATTTCCAAAGGATAGGAGAAGTTCTGGAAAAGTCCTGGAGGCGAGCATGGGAGAAGGTGATGAGAGCTAGAGAGCAGGAGGTCTTGGGAAGAAAAAAAAGGATGATTTGGTGGGTATTTTGAGACTAGGTTAGTGATGTAGCTGGGGGCCGAGTTGTGGATGGCTTTGTAAGTTATTATTTTGAATGTAATTCATTGGATGAGTGGAAGACAATGGAAGAATTGGCAGGGAGGGACAGCGGACATTGAACGGTAAGGTACTGTAATAAGGTAAATAGAGATATGTGGCGCTAACTCAAAGTGCATAAATGTGATAAAATACATATTATCCAATTCATCAAGTAAAGTGCATACGCGTAAAGAGCAAAATCACATAAAGTGACTAAACAGCCATTAAATTCATAAAAAGTGACATCGGATAAATAACAGTGAAAATCATGAAATATGACGTCAAATAAATAGACAATTCAAATGAAGGTGAATATATTTGAATTGTCTATTTGACATCATATTTCATGATCTTCACTGTTATTTATCCGATGTCACTTTTTATGAAATTAATGGATGTTTAGTCACTTTATTTATGTGATTTTACTCTTTACGCGTATGCACTTTACTTGAAGAATTGGATTATATTTATTTTATCACATTTACGCACCTTGAGTTAGCGCCACATATCTCTATTTACCTTATTGTTTTTCTGTGTGGGAACACTGCCGTATGTGTGGCGGCTTCTTAGTCCTCTTTAGCTGCTTTGGCTCGCCTTGGTTTTGAGCATTAGTTTTATTTTCTGTTTAAGGTACTGTAATAGTAATAAAGGTAAGCCAAAGAGGAGGAAGTTGCAGTAGGTGAGGCTTTGTAAACTAAAATTCAGATTTGTACTAATTTGTTTTGCGGTCAGAGGCTTAGTGCCATAAACAGTAATTACTATTTACAGAATGAGTTGTGTGTATTCTGACATATTATTGGAGTTATAGTTACATAGTTACATAGTTACATAGTAGGTGAGGTTGAAAAAAGACACAAGTCCATCAAGTCCAACCTATGTGTGTGATTATGTGTCAGTATTGCATTGTATATCCCTGTATGTTGTGGTCATTCAGGTGCTTATCTAATAGTTTCTTGAAGCTATCAATGCTCCCCGCTGAGACCACCGCCTGTGGAAGGGAATTCCACATCCTTGCCGCTCTTACAGTAAAGAACCCTCTACGTAGTTTAAGATTAAACCTCTTTTCTTCTAATTTTAATGAGTGGCCACGAGTCTTGGTAAACTCTCTTCTGCGAAAAAGTTTTATCCCTATTGAGGGGTCACCAGTCCGGTATTTGTAAATTGAAATCATATCCCCTCTCGAGCGTCTCTTCTCCAGAGAGAATAAGTTCAGTGCTCGCAACCTTTCCTCATAACTAAGATCCTCCAGACCCTTTATTAGCTTTGTTGCCCTTCTTTGTACTCGCTCCATTTCCAGTACATCCTTCCTGAGGACTGGTGCCCAGAACTGGACCGCATACTCTAGGTGCGGCCGGACCAGAGTCTTGTAGAGCGGGAGAATTATCGTTTTATCTCTGGAGTTGATCCCCCTTTTAATGCATGCCAATATTCTGTTTGCTTTGTTAGCAGCAGCTTGGCATTGCCTGCCATTGCTGAGCCTATCATCCACTAGGACCCCCAGGTCCTTTTCCATCCTAGATTCCCCCAGAGGTTCTCCCCCCAGTGTATAGATTGCATTCATATTTTTGCCACCCAAATGCATTATTTTACATTTTTCTACATTGAACCTCATTTGCCATGTAGTCGCCCACCCCATTAATTTGTTCAGGTCTTTTTGCAAGGTTTCCACGTCCTGCGGAGAAGTTATTGCCCTGCTTAGCTTAGTATCGTCTGCAAATACAGAGATTGAACTGTTTATCCCATTCTCCAGATCGTTTATGAACAAATTAAATAGGATTGGTCCCAGCACAGAACCCTGGGGCACCCCACTACCCACCCCTGACCATTCTGAGTACTCCCCATTTATCACCACCCTCTGAACTCGCCCTTGTAGCCAGTTTTCAATCCATGTACTCACCCTATGGTCCATGCCAACAGACCTTATTTTGTACAGTAAACGTTTATGGGGAACTGTGTCAAATGCTTTTGCAAAATCCAGATACACCACGTCTACAGGCCTTCCTTTATCTAGATGGCAACTCACCTCCTCATAGAAGGTTAATAGATTGGTTTGGCAAGAACGATTCTTCATGAATGGCAGATTCATGTACAAATAGTGCTTGTAGGAGTAGCTACTCCTGCTGCTGACTTTTTTATTTTTTTGGCTTTTTATGACTGGAAGAGCAGTTTTCCAACTTTAATACTTTTACTTTTTAAAGTGGTTCTAAAGACTGTTTATTTTAATTTTTTTACCTTAATGCACTCCCTGCATTAAGGTAGAAAAACACCCCACTGTTTCCTCTACTCTCAACCACATCCCCTCAAACACTTACCAGAATCCTCTTACAATCCAGTGCTGTTCTGGCTACAGCAGCTCTGCTCTTCCTAGTCTCACAGGAGACTCTGAGACCAGTGGGAGCCATTGCTGCTGCTGTCAGTCAAATCCTGTGAGGAGGGAGAAGGCGGCGTGGCCAAGCCACACAGTGTGCGTCTATGGACGCACACAGCCAGGCTCGAGAGTGTGCTCGCTCAGTTGCTCCCTCAGCACATGGCTTGCTATGGGGGGCACCCCTAGGAAAGAGGAGCGAACAGCGCTGGTGGAGGACTCCATAAGGAGGCAGTAAGGGGCTGCTCTGTTTAATATTATTCCATGGAGCAGGTAAGTATAAAAAATCTTTTTATATTTTAGCCAAAAGAAAAAAATCACTTTGTCTGCTCAAATAACTGCATCTGCACATAATCTGTGGTTTTTATTTCCATCCACTTGAATGTTTCCACCACCATTGAGTGTCAGTGGTTTTAAAGCACCCGAGGAATCCAGAGATAATACCTTGTAGCACACTGCAGTGACTCTTAAACCAGATAGCAGCTTGCTGTTTTAAGGTCAGACGTCATTGCAGAGAGGTCAGTGAATTGGATCCAAGATGTGTGGAATGTAAACTGATAACTGCAGGTTTAACCTCTGCATTTCATTACAGTTTTCCATTTAGGTTTAAAAGTGATTCCAGAAGTAACGCAAACCCTGGATTCAACTTTTTTTTTTTTTTTTTTCAAAGGCTTTGGGACTGTATTCTGTATAAATACAGCCAGCCTTCACACGCTTTTTAATCCATGGAACCAAATAAGTTTCTGTCCTGGGACCCAGTATGAGACTTATTACCAAGTTGTCAGCAAAGCTATACAATACATAAGCCTAATACTAACAAAAAAAAAATCAAGCACACAGTGGTAAACATACAGTATTTTTTTCCATTCAGATATAGTTCTTATGTTTTGTTGTCATTTGTAAAGGGAGGAAGTGACTACTCCCATCTTATCCACAAATTAACTCAAGGCAAACTGCTAAATACATCGATGAAATGGGTAAATTGAGGGCCGGGTCACACCATATGCATTCTGGATGCGTTTCTGCATGCGTGTATTTGATGTGTTCCAGTGTGTTTTGCTTTTTTCTCTTTATTTAAAATATTATTTAAAATAGGGACGTGTGTTCCAGTGCGGTTTTTTTACGTGTTTTGCCGCACTCAAGTACAGTTCAGTGCAGGGAAAAGTGCAGTATGTTCTTTTTTTATTTTTTTTTTCTGCACTGGATCTGACCACACTGGTGTGAACTAGGCCATTGGAACCAATGTAACCTACATGCATTTTTGATGCAGAAGAAAAAACACACTGGATTGCATCTGGTGTGGGCCAGTCCTGAGCCGTCTTACCTGCCAAAATCCTTTATATTTCTGTCTACCTAGTTCTGAAAATTAAGCAGGCCTGCCATAAAGCTCAGCTAGCATAGTGATCTCACATTGCTAAAATTCAACTTTATTTTTCAATTTTAACACTTTGGTGGATTTATGCAGCAATCGCCTAACTCTTAACATCAGTAATACACTTCTCTTACTTTGTGGATATGCCTGCTGGATGCTTGAGGGTCTGCTTTGTTTCTGATATGTGTATGTCTTTTGTTACTCACATACTTATTCGAAGATGAGGGGCTTGAAAAGATGCAGTCAATTGAGTGGTGTGATTTAAAGACTTAGTGGTGTGATTTAAAGACCTATTGCATGTATTTACAGGGAATGATTCCCCAATATGTTATCTCAATCTTCTAGCATCTCATAGCATGCCTGCCTCTGTCACATGTACATTCTACACACCCGTGGTTTACTGGGGGCGGTCATCTTTATCTGGTGTGTGCTAGGCGTATAGTGTTCATTTCCAATGCATTGGAAGCTTTTATTGGTATAAGGTTCGTATTTTAGGGACGATCATATGACCCCAGCATGTAATCCACATTCTTTCCGGTTGACTTGCAAATACTATTCAAATAGTCTTAGAACAGGTTGAGAAACCAGAACGCTCATACGGATCTAAAGGGCTCATGGTCAAAGGACTTTAAATAAGACATGTGCAGCAGCAGCTGGAAACATCTGCATACAGTGTGACTTTCTTTCTACCCTACCATCTTTTGCCAAGAGTGTGTTCTATTGAGCTCACTTTCCCTTTATTCTTCTTCAGCATAAGATCTCCAGTTAGCATGTGATGCTCAAAAGTTAAATAGGATATAATCCAATGCAGCTATTTATTTTCTTTGTAGCGATTTCTCTCTGCTACTATTAAAGTGTATATAAAGGCAAACCTTTTTCTTTTTCTTTTTTTAAAAGGTGTTTATTTTAAAATACAAAAGAAGATAACAAAAGTGGGACCATAATTACAGTTGCGTAAGGTGCATTTAGTAGAACACCTACGTAGTAAAAACACTAGAACACGTTTACAAGTCCAAGAAACAGAAATACCCCAGTAACACACATTCATACCTTCATACATACAACCATTCAATCCTGCAACACATGGGACCCCGTAAGGACAGCAGAGGTCCTGAATCCCCCTATGTAGTAGATGCTTCATGAAAGACGTCTCGTTAATCTAAGTTTTTTGGTATCTTGCCAGACAATAATATTAGAGTACATAAGTAGTGGGTCTACTGGGAAAGCTGTGAAGAGAGGACATCCCCCCCCCCCCAGAAATACTCTGATACATCAAGCCATGGTTGCCAGATTTTAGTGAACTTCTTAGGGCATGCCCTACTCTTGTATATCAATTTAAATTTGGGAAGGACCCCATGAACAATGCGGAAGAAGGCGTGGGCTGAAAGGGGGCCCACATCCTTCCAGTGCATAAGGATGGACTATGTATATTTTATGCACGTAAAATCATAATTACTGACTATGTAGCTATGGTTTTACGTGCATAAAATAACATACGTAGCAATGTCCTGGCATAAGTACGGTGAACATGGTCACTATCCTGTCCCAACCCCATCTGTACCAGCCTAGCTGGAGTATAGTGTAATCGGTGTATAAACTTAAATTGTACCAGTAGGTCAGCCGTGCTAATGATATCCTGAAAACATATCTGTTGCCTCTCCCCAGTCCTCTTCAGAAAGCTCAAGCATTGACAATAGCCATTTGTGGCGAGAGTTCTGGAAAGGATCAGCTCACCACCATTTGGAGGCGACCATAAAAGGTCGTCACCAGTTTGGCAATTTCTGGGAATGACAGGAGATCTTCAGTAGACGATTTCATGAGCTCAATGGTCAAAGATCCGAACTGCGCCCGGATGGCGTCTCTGAGTAAGAGGTATTTGTAGAAAAATGTATGGTGCAGGTCATATTTAAGCCTGAGTACTTCAAAGGATAGTAATGCATTCTCTTTGATTATGTGGGTTAGATGTGTAATCCCATGTCGACTCCACCAGGTCGAGTCCTGATGACCGAAGAGCTCAGGGAAGTTGGGGTTCCCCGTGGCGAAATACCCATAGGGGACTGTGTCAGTTTTCCCTCCCTCCAGGCCATAAAACTAACCTCAAGAGGGGAGAATCAAGAAACCCCCCCTATTCTTTGCTCTATGAAGTTTATCCCGTAGAGAGGTAGGAGGTTCAAACAAGGTCAACATAAGTGCTGTGGCAGGAGTCAGTGGGTCAGAGTGTAACCAAACATGGACATAGGTGAACTGAGAAGCAAGGAAATAATTTCTTAAATTTGGGCAAGCCAGGCTGCCCGCAATCTTTGCTGCTTGTAAGGCGGACCTGGCTATATGGGGCTGACGGCCGTTCCAAACAAAGGAGGAGAGAATGGAGTCTATTTTTCCCAAAAACCTTTTTAGTGAAAAAAAACTGGGGCAGCTCGAAAACCGTATAGAACTTAGGCATTTTGAATGTGTTAATGCATCCAATTAGATTGGGGTGCAACGACGACCAGGTATGAAACCTATCTATCATTTGTTTGATTATGGGAGTGACGTTAAGTTCTTCATGTTTAGAAATGTCAGCATGTATTTGAATACCTAGGTATTTAAACGAGGATGTCAATTGAATATGCGATCCCTGCAGATATTCTATAGGAAAGGGGAGGCCAACAAGGAAAGCCTGAGACTTTTCCCATCCCACCTGTAGTTCCGAAGCTACGCTGAACTCTTCCGTGACACACAGTAATTTATTGAATGAGCTCTCCCTACCGTCTAGATATATAAGGGCATCATCCACATAGAGGGATGTCTTCTCCAGTGGACCAGAGTGGATGCCCCCTAACTCTGACATCTGCAGCACCGCCAGGGCCAACGGCCCAATGGCCAACGCAAATAGAAGTGGAGAGAGGGGGCACCCCTGTCTGGTACCACTCTTCAAAGGAAATAGTTCAGGTATGTCTCTGTTAGTGCGAACCCTAGCCTTTGGGTCTGCGTATAATAAACGGGCCCATTGAATAAATTATGGACCAATACCCACTCGTGCCATAACTTCCCATAGAAAGGGCCAGCTCACAGTGTCAAAGGCTTTTAACACGTCTAGGGATAGGACCAATCCCCTACCCCACCCCCCGTTTTGTGCGTGCTGCATTATGGATATGCAAGTACAATCTGCGAATGTTGTCAAAAGTGTATCTGCCAGGCATAAAACTGGATCGATCCGGGTGTATGAGGGACAGAATGACCGTTTGAAGTCTAAGAGCAAGAATCTTGGCTAGAATCTTGGCATCGTTATTTCAAAGGGATATTGGACGGTATGACCCACATTGCAGTTTGTCTTTGCCAGGTTTTGGTATAACCACTATAAGTGCTTCATTCATAGTTTGGAAGTTTCCCCAGGGTGAGAGACTCCTGGAAAGTCTTAAGGAGTTTAGGAGCCAGTTCCTCTGTGTGTCTGGTACCATTTTGAGGGGAGTCCATCAAAGCCTGGAGTTCTATTGGTCGGTAATAAACGTATGGCCGTAGTTACCTCCTCCAGCGTAATGGGTTTGTCTAAAGAGCTGCTGGGGGGGTACTAAGTGTTGGCAGATCAAGTGATTCAAAGAAACCTAGGAAGGCTTGTTCTGAAGGGATAGATGTGTTGTCGTATAATGTTCTATAAAAATCTGCAAAGGTCTGGCTAATGGTCAGAGCGTCAGCAGTAGTTGACCCATTGGGAAGTTGAATTTCAGCAATCGAACTATCCTGGAGGTCCGTGTGGGCAAGATACGCAAGGAGCCTACCATTTTTTTCCCCCATGCGAGCAGAGAGGTATAATTGTTGCTTCCTGGTCAAATCCACCATATGGAGCTGAAGCGCCCGATATCTAGTCGCAGAGGAGGGGTTACCCGTATGGCGGGCACGTGCCTCTAATGACTTTTGGAGAGCTGCCTGCATAGCCTGCCCAGCGGATCTGTACCTTTAATGCGTGAAATCTATAAGCCCCTGACTACCACCTGGAAGGCGTCCCAAACGGGGGCCCCCCTCTGCAGAGTCCGTGTTAAGGGACCAGTATTTAGACATGTCGGTCGGGATGAATTCAGAGATTTCCGGCGTGGAGATCAAGAGAGGACTGAGTCTCTGGGTCCGGAACGTCGGTCTATGGCCCATAGTCAAACCCACCTGTATTATAGAGTGGTCAGAGATCATTTGGGATAGGTACGCTATGGACTGGATATGGGGTAAAAAGTCCGCCGTGGCCAGTGCATAGTCTATTCTGGAGAGGGTTGCATAAGACCTGGATTAGCAAGAGAACACTTTGACATTAGGATATTTCCAGTGCCATATATCAACCTATCCATAGGCACTGCACCACTCACAAAACAACTTGGACTCAGACTGTAAGGGTTTCAACCTGTCCAAGGCCGGCTGCAACAGTTAAAATCCCCAAGGATGAGCATGGGACAGTTAAGTAAGGAGGCAAAGTGCACGCTGAGGTCAGCAAACACTGTAGCTGTGACCGGAGGGGGGAGATGAAGGCAAAAATAAGGGGGGTGCCATATATGGTTGCGTATAGGATAACATATTGTCACTTAGGGTCCGGGATGACTTGGTGACACAAGAAAGGTATCCCCTTGCGGATTAGAACTGCAACCCCACGGGCATAGTTAGAATAAATAGAGTGGTAACTATGAGCTACCCAGTGGTTTTTTTTTTTTTTTTTTTTTGGGCCAGAATTTTGGATCCCATGTGATGAGTTTTCTGGAGACACAGAACGTGTGGTTTGCTGTGCCTCAGGGCCTCAAAAATAGAAGCTCTTTTAAATTTAGAGTTCATTCCACGGACATTCCATGAACAAACTGTTCCCTGAGACATGGGACCAAGAGAGAAATTATTATGGCGGGGGGGGGGGGGGGGGAGTCTAGAAAACTCCCCGATCACAGCCGCAGCAGTTCGTGAGGATCGCAGTGCTGCAAAAAAATAAATCCATACATACAATAAAACTATGTACAGAAACATAATCATTACCCAATAAGGGTAGCTTTACCCCTGTGCAGCTCCAAAAAAGGGGAGAGGGCCTATACCTAAAACTTGTACCATGCATGGGGTGCATGCCCAGCAACAGGAACCAAAAGAAATGTCAGGAACATAAAAAAAAGTCAGTGCTCAACAGGTATCAATCGGGAGCATGAACCCCAAGGTAGCTCAGGCCTGTTCAGGAAAGAAACAGGACCAGGTACTCTCCTCTCAGGATATGTATATGGTCAACCATAGTTAACACTGGATAAAGCATCGCTGGTGATGAAAAAGGGAGACTTGGGAATGTGCCAGGGAAGAAAGAGGATGCAGGCGCTCCATCCTTTCCAGCAAAAAGCACGTGGACCAACATCAGGCAGGTGGTTTAGGGGGTCGGGGTAAAGATTCCCGCCAGGGCATCTTTTGGGGATTGAAAAAATTGGACTTTTCCCTGGTAGGCGACCCGGAGGGTGGCAGGAAACAGCATGGAATATTGGATATCCTGCTCCCAGAGTTTCTGCTTGACACCCTGATAGCTGGCTCTGCGGTTGCAGTCTGATGCAGAGTAGTCAGGGAAAAGGGACACCACAGCATTATTGATGCCAAGACTGCCCTTCTTCCTGGCAGCCACCACAATATAGTCCCGATCTCTGTAATTAAGGAGACGAATCACCAGAGTACGTGGTGGGAGTCCTTCAGGGAGGGGGCGCCCAGGAACATGGTGGGTCCTCTCAATCACAAAGCAGGGGGATAATTGAGTGCGGCCAAACTCTTGCTCGAGCCACCTTTCAAGGAAAGCTACGGGATCAGGGCCCTCCACTCGTTCCGGGAGACCAACCAGACGCAGGTTGTTCCTGCGGAGACGATTCTCAAGGTCATTGACCTTGTCCTCCAAGGTGGCAATCTTCCCCCCCATGTGTATTAAGTCTGGGCAGGATGGGGTTAATGGTGTCTTCTAGATCACTAATGCGCTGCTCGGTTTCAGGGACCCGGCCGTGTAATTTCTGCTTGTTCTGCCGCATAATGGTCAGGTCAATCTTCAACCCGTCCACCTTCCTCATAAGGTCTGCATGGTTTACCTTGATAATGGTGAGGACCTCCGATAGCGTGGGTTCCCCACCGCCATCCGCGACCGCCGGATGCCCGGCCGGATGGTCTGGGATCTCAGGGGTGGCCGGTGGGAAGGCATCCTGGCTGTCTGTAAAGAGATCCAGAGTGAAGGCTGGGGATGCACTAGGCCCATGGCTGGTGTTGCAGTGGCCATCTCGGCAGGATCGGGTGGTGATGCTTATCTTTGGTGGGGGTTGTTTCTTCCCTCGCCGCTTTCCCATCCACCAAAATGCCTCCCCAGGGTACAGGAGATGCCCCAGGTTGGTGTGGGCAAAAAATCAGACGTTTTCTGGCTATGGTCGATCAGGATGAAGCAGGATTGTAGGAGAGACAGGAGCTACACAGGAACACGTCTGCTCACATCCCGCTCCAGGCCATGCCCCCTCTTTATTTCTAGCTTTAGTTTTGAAACTAAATGGTAAGGGTTAGATTCACTTTAAAAAAATGTTATTGCTGTCTCTAGTCTGGGGAGATACGCTCCTGTATTTTTCTCGGTGACCATTGTCTCTAGTACAGAACATGAGAGGAAATGAAAAACTTGTCACAAGGGATGATGGTAAATCTTCCACTGAGGAAATCTGTTCCAGTGACAACTGTATTAGAGAGGAATTCTGCTCCATATTGAGAATTTTTACTCTCACTTCCTGTTGTGTCTCTGAAACACGCTGTAAACGGGAATCTCTCTAAAGGGGAACAGATACAGAAAAAAAGAACCTTGTAGGGATTTTTAACATGATTTCTTTTATCCAATACTGAAAAAAGTGTTTTGGATATACAGCGGGTAAAATAAGTATTGCACCCGTTACCATTTTTCTAGGTAAATATATTTCTACAGGTTCTATTAACATGCAGTGTTCACCACATGTCGGTAACAATCCATGCAAAATACATACAAAGAAACCAAAACCAATAAGTTCAGAAATTAAGTTATGTGTAATAAAATTGACACAGAGAAAAAGTATCTCTGATAGTTGAAATCTATCAGTAATTAGAAGGCAATCCTGCCCCTTGTAAATGCAAATTAATCTCAGCTGGTTGTCAACTGATGGCCTATAAAAAGGTGTCTCATTACCAAGGTGTCACACAAGACACATTTCATGATGGGTAAAAGCAAAGAGCTCTCTCAAGACCTTTGCAACCTTATTGTTACAAAACATACTGATGGCATTGGTTACAAAAAGATTTCTAAACTTCTGAATGGTCCAGCGAGCACTGTTGGGGAAATAATCCGGAAGTGGAAAGAACATAATTTCACCATAAACTGGCCACGACCAGGTGCTCTTCACAAGATTTCTGACAGAAGAGTGAAAAGAATTATCAGAAGAGTTGTCAAAGAACCAAGGGCCACTTGTGGAGAGCTTCATAAAGACCCGGATTTAGCAGGTACAATTTTTTTACACAGACACACAGGGGCACACCTCCAGCTCTGCAGCTCTCATCGGCCCTCTTATGACTCATCCCCCCTCCCTTCATGGCAAACTCTCACGAGAGAGAGCGAGCTGTGCATGATGTCATAAGCCTAGGCTTTTTACCAGACAAACAGGAAGTGGGCTGTATAAGGTATTTGCTGGCAGGAAAAAAAAATGTTTTACTATCCAAAGTTAAAACAACAAGGGCAGAAGATTTAATAGATGGAAAGTTGAAAAAAAAATACTGAAGGTCTGCTTTAACCGCCATGGCCTGTAGGCACGCTCACCGCACGAGACTCCATTGCTGAAGAAAAAGCACGTTGAGGCTCATTTAAAGTTTGCTGCACAACATTTACATAAGCCTGTGAATTACTGGGAGAATATAGTCTGCTCAGATGAGACCAAAATTCTCAGTTGGTTTCAAAGAAAGATGATAAAGCTGCTAGAATGGCCCAGCCAATTACCTGACTTGAATCCAATAAAAAAAATCTATGGAAAGAACTAAAGATCAGAGTTCATAGAAGAGGCCCACCTTCAAGATTTGTAGACTGTGTGGAAGAATGGGCCAAAATCACACCTGAGCAATGCATGCGAATAGTTTCTCCATACAGGAGGTGTCTTGAAGCTGTCATTACCTACAAAGGTTTTTGTACCAAGTATTACATTTCAGTTAGCGTGTTCAATACTTTTTCCCTGTGTCATTCCATTTTATTACATATAACTTAGAGGAACTGCAGTCTGCTTACCTAATTTTGTAATAAAAACATCTTTGCATTCTGAAGCTTCCCTCCAACCACTTTGCATATAATTTTATATATACTGTGATTCTGTACTTGCCAAATATGATGCAGAAATCTCCCTCCACTAAGTCTGGCTGCAACAATTCTAACTGTGGGCAGCTGAAGCTGCTGCCTGTTCACTTCCTGGATTTACAAAGACACACACACCTGCAGCCCTGCAGTTCTCATTGGTCCTCTTATGACTAATCCTTCCAATCCTGGCAAAATCTCACAAGAGTGAGAGAGCTGTGTGTGATGTCATAAGCCTAAGCTTTTTACCAGACAAGAAACAGCAAGTGGGCTATATAAGATATTTACTGGCAGCAAAAAAATGTTTTACTATCCAAAGTTAAAACAATGAGGGCAGAAGATTTAATAGATGGAAAGTTGGAAAAAAATGACTGAAGGTCCCCTTTAATTTTTGAACGCATTTGTTTTGGTTTCTTTGTATGGATTGCATGGGTTGTTATCGACATGTGGTGAACATTTCAGGTCAATAGCACCTCTAGAAAAATGGTGACGTGTTCAATACTCATTTTACCCGCTGTACATATATTAATACAGATAATGTATGAATTCTGTCATAGAACCTGCTTTATTTTAAATTGTTGTGTTTGTTGATTTGGGCAGCTTTTTCTTCACGCCTTGTCTCAAAATACAAGATCCTTGCTAACTAGTGATAAGCAAATTACAATTACCCCCCCACCCCCCTCTTTTGGTCAGCCAGGCTTCTGTGCTTGCATATGGTTTGGTATGGATTTGGGGGGGATCCTTCTTAAAATTCATAAGTCCTGAATGATGAATGTCACCTAGCACCAATGTAAACCACAATTAGTGTGCTGATCACCAGCCAAACCAATACAAGTGTCCTCTGGTACCAGTGTCCGGATTGCCTGCCAGCACCCTAAGGGCTCATTCACATGAGTGATGGACTTTACCGCACACTTTAGAAGAACAGTCTGTGGTGCCATTCAGCACAAGTACCAGTGTTGGCCACAATCTGTGTTCTGATAAGCAGCCAGCACAAGTAACAGTGTCATCTAGCATCAGTGTAAGCAACAAACCCGTGTTCTGGTTGCCAGCCAGCAACAATAACAGTGTCATCAGCTACCAGTGTCAGCCAGAATCCGTGTCCTGATTGCCGGCTAGCACTAGTAATTGTGTTGTCAGGTAAGAACGTTGACCATGATCAGTGTTTTGATCGCTATCCAGCAGCAGTGTCAGCCACAATCGGTGTTACACTGTTAGTCATCTGTACTGCTAAGGAGGGAAAAACCTCTTTTAGATTATCACCATTACAAGTTCCTATTTGGATGATTTCCCCTCTATACCTGTGTTGGTAACAACCATAGCATTTTGGATTTTGTTTCAATTTGTCTCAATGACAACATGGTTTGAACTGCTGATGTTTTACACCAGTACTTTGTCCCCTAGTGCGGTTGGACACGACTTAGTGGGGGGCTAGAAAATCTGCACTCTTTAATTTTTAAAGTAGAAGGGCTGTTCCCGTGTGCTAATTTCTGAATTAGTTTTACACTCCTGTTGGATCCAGGAGGACCCCATAACATTGGTGTGAGTGGATCCTAAAAATCAGAAGATTGTGAAGATAGTTACACCTTGAGATGACTTTGCTTGGAAAGTGAAAGCTTGCAACAGGTTTTTGAAATCTGAGAGAACAGGGTAACTTCATTCAGGTCACCAGAGGCTAAATAGTAAGAATTCGTAAACTGGTTCAGCTTTTGATAATTGTAATATTTCTCAGGAAAAGTTTTTTGATTTTTATTCGATCTGTAATTTACATGTGAAAACTGTGGGGTTGATTTACTAAAGGCATAGGGGTTGATTTACTAAAACGGGAGAGTGCAAAATCTGGTGCAGCTCTGCATAGAAACGAATCGGCTTTCAGCTTCAGCTTTTGAGAAAAAAAAAAATTGGAAGCTGATTGGTTTCTATTCAGAGTCGTGTCAGATTTTTCACTCTTAATTTTTAGTAAATCAGCCCTATAGGCTGTTCACTTTGCAAGGAAAGTTGCACTTTGAATTTGCGAATTTGCCGCAGAACGTGGTGAATGAGGTAAGGCTCTGTTGTCTTTGATCATCCAATCATATGCACGCCAAAATCAGATATTTTTTTTTCTTGCCTAAGGTTGGGTGTCTTTGGCAATCTGAAACTTCACATTCACGAAGCTCTAGGGCAAATTCCCTTGCAAAGTTTAACTTCTTTTGTCTTTAGTAAACAAACCCCTGGTAGTTCTCAGCATAGGCAGTAAAATGTTCAATATTGTACACACAATCAGAAAATCATACAAAAATACAAAAAAGCGATCATATGATAATCTGATTGTTAGTACACAGCTTTCGTCCAAAATTATCCAAAGGGACAAACATTTTTCTTGTACAATACCAGATCGTACGGTTTTCATATACTCAGCACAGTTTTCATCAGAAAATACAATATAACAAATTACATCACATCAATTTGTATTGTGTCGTACGAGAATTTTCAAACTTTAGTAACCTTCATTTTCTGGTACAATGTTTTTGACATGAAAAGGGAAACCAGATAACAAATTGCCACACAGGGGATATAAGCGTGAAGCATAAGACAGATGTTCACACAAAAATACAAAGTAAAACGTGCTATAAGGTATAAATTATAGACTAAAAACGACCCTCAGGCTGGGGATCAGTGCGGAATGCCTGGGCCTGTAGACTCAGGGGCTGACTTGGACAAGGGGAGCGGAGCTGTCCATAATAATGGGGAGAATAAAACCCAAAACCAAACTAGGCACGGGACAATACTAAAAAACACAACAGCAGGGAGTGAGGATGAGTGGGTTTATAAGAGAGCGGCAGGCAAGAGACCCAGAAACAGAACGGGTAAGAGGGGAGGCAAAGAGCAAGTGGGAAAGGGAAAAGAAAGGTCCCCCAGGCTGGGGATGGGGTCAAATTAGTTTGAGAGTCCTAGACTGGTCAGGTGCACAGTACGGAATCTATACCTTGAGAAATTTGGCATGGGAGTCGTGGAGGACACTGGACATTTTTTCATGAATCATGGGGGTTGTCAAGGTGTTCTTTACCTCCGGAAATGAAACAGCCGGCTTTTTGCAGGCTCTTGCTATTGTGCATTTTAGCAGCAATAAACAGGTATGTGACTAGTTTCTGCTGGTGAGAGAAGAGGCCCAGGATCGAGCGAAGACTAGCAAGCAAAAAAAAAAAAAAAAAAAGCGATAATTCGTCCGAAAATCTCATTGTGTGTGTCAGGCTTAAGTAGGATTTCTACTTGCGCTTTTGTGTTTTGGGCGGAATCCATTTTCACATCTTAGCACAAAAACAGAGTTATCAAGTGGAGAGCAATTTTGGTGGTATTGATGTACGGAGGGCTTGTGTGAACCTGATATGTGGTTCATGGCTTTAGAAATGAGTCTCTAGCATCTAGTGACTGATGGGTTTACCTTATGCTCCTGTTGTTCTTATCTGTTTCAATAAAGAAGCAGCTGACTGCCTTTGTTAGTGCTAACCTTTTGTCTAGTTTATTTTGGGGAATAAAGCCCCTGGGCCCATGCCAAGAGATTATGGACAACAATCCGTTTCAAGAACAAGAGGAGACCACTGTGCCAGAGAATTTTGCTTTTGAGTTTGAGGTGCTGTCACTACCTTGAATGTGTGACTATGCTCCTGATAGATCCGTTTTACTGTGATGGGATTTCATTTTTTTTTTCCTTGCGCTCAGCTCAGATTTTTGATCAGACGGCTAACAAACAATTTTGTAAAAGCTGGGTTTGTTAAGCAAAATACTGACGTGAGAAGCATCCAGTAGAAGCCACTATTTGTTCAACCTCTAGGCTGCCTGTTGGTTTCAGTCTGAGTCACCTCACTCAAATCCACAAAGGGATGCTTCCACTTGCATTACCCAGCTCAGCTCTTTCACCCTTGGTTCCTAGGAGCAGGTCCTATTCTCTGTCTTTTATTTGCCCTTTATCATTAAAGTGGTTGTAAAGGCTGAAGGTTTTTTTTTACCTTCATGCCTTCTATCCATGAAGGTAAAAAACCTTCAATGTGCAGCTCTTTACCTAGCCCCCCTCCCCCACTACTTGCCTGATCCCAATCTAGTGCTGTGCACAGGAGCCTCGGCTCTCATGGGTCTCCCTCTGCTCATTGGCTTCCTCTGCTGTCAATCACAGCCAGTGAGGAAGGGGCGGGGCTGATCTGCATTCTGTGTGTCTGGGGGAAGCAGCCAGTAGTGCCTACGGGGGGGACCTGAGAAGAGGAGGATCTGGGCTACTCTGCAAAACCATTGCACAGAGCAGGTTTTTTTAAAGTAAAATATCTGAAGCTATGGGGTCACTTTAATACCACACACCATTGATCCCCTCCAGACATCTTATCCACAGAGAAGAGCTTCGCAATTTGGGCAATGGAGAAGTGTGATGCTATGGGTTTTTTGTTTCATACCAAGCCCCCATGTTCCCTTACTAATAATTCAACACATCAAATCGGATACCTCTCTAATTTTCACTAGACTGCAGGTACTATTCATAAGCTTCTAAGTCCAAAAGGTTTTTTTTACCTTTTAAGGTTCCATTCATACTTGTACGACTGTGACTTTGGAGTGTAACTTTGGATGGGTGCGTCTTGGATGCAACTTTGGCTTTGACCAATGATAATGGACAACTATTGCACAACTGTCACACGTTTAACAGTCAGGTGTGACTTTTGAGGTTTACATTGCAGTCAAGTCGCATGAAAGTCAGTGCAGGAACCTTTTTAAAGTCGCTGCGACTTTTTCGCACATATTTGAGCGATTGTCATAAAAAAACATGAGGTGTGACTTGTCATGCGACTTTAGTGTCCAAAGCTGCATGACAAGTCGTAAATGGAGCCTGATCCCATACCGGCATTAAGGTAAAAAAAAAGTTCACTTGGGGGCACAGACCAGTCATAAAAATCTGACAGGTGTTCTAATCCCTCTGCCTTTAGTTATACTTAAAATGTTAAATTGTGGTTTCCACTGGATGTGCCATCACCCTTTCTTTTGGCTGTATTTTGTGCTTGTATGTTATCTGTTACTTTAACCATTTGTCAGTGATCAGTAGATCGATATTTCAGCCAAAATTTAGTGTACACTCATCTGAATGGATAAGTACACACCTTGTGTATCTTCCCACAGTGTCACTGCACTGAATATATGTTATTCTCCCCACGATAGTATACGTATGTGTTGTAGCGCATTTAGCTATCGGCTTCTATTTCTTATTTTGGTGTTGAAGCATACTCCAAATTGCGTAAATAATAAATTGTAGGTAAATAGACGATTTAACTCATTAAACTTATGTACTGCACCATTTCTTCACTTTACACCCTATTGGCTACATTATGCATTTTAGATCATATGTGTCATGTGCACTGTCTTATCGTCATATGATATCCATATATGTGCATATACAGCGTGGATTCTGTTTTGTTTTGTTTTTTTTTTTTTTTTTTTTTGAACCTGCTCCCAACAACTAATCTCCCTCTGTCATAGACACTAATACCTCTTTAATGAGGATCCGGCAATACATTGCATCTGCTGTTCGACCGTTCTTGAAAGTAAATTATTCCATTGACCTTTCACCCCATAACCCTAATACTGTTCTTGTTTCACTTGCACTGCTGCTTTCCAGGCTGACCTCTTGGCTCAGTACACATCCCCAAGTACAGAGAGTCAGCTGCTACTTTCCTATCTATCCATGTACTGCTCATTTAAAACAAGTCTTTTAAGAGGTACATGCATTTGTGTGAAGTGACTTGTATAAATAATGAATGATGATTGTTGATGAAAGATTGCCACAAGTGTGTTGATGAAACAGATGCCGACTCTTAGCAGAAAGAAAGGAGTAGTAAAGTTTATAGCATGGCCTTAAAAATAAAAAATCTCTACTGGTAGAGATTGGTCTCTACTGTCTACTGGTCTTTTGGTAGAGTTGGTGGGTATGTGTGGTGTGTGGTTTTTTTTTTTTTTTTTTATAGCAATTTCAGCCAGCGGGTAATGTTGCCATGTCAGTAAAGAGTTAATGCCATCTTGTATATTTCAGTTGTCATTGAAAAAAATAATCACTTTTTGGAGAATGTTACTTCATAGAATCAAAGGTGAATTTAAGACTTCGTAATAGTTTCATTAGGTGTCCCAATCCCATAGTCATTCCATAATAGGTATCGCAACAATTACAAGAAAATTGGGACTTTAGAGGCTAAGTTCACCTTTGTGAACCTGTTAAATGTTCCACCAGTTTTTAGGGTGGAAAATGTTACATGTTCCCAATGCTGCAGCCGTTGCCTGATCCCCGCAATTCCTGTGACAGTAGTCACTTTTCGAAATTAGTGCCGCCATGTGGTGCTCCACCCACACGGGCGTGTCTTTCACACAGCTCTGTGTTTAAATGAACTACAAGTTCTGACAACCTTTGTGGCTGTTGGCTTGTAGTTCTCCTTGAGTAATGATGATAATTCCTGCCATCTGTCATCGTGATACTTTCTGTCAGCGTACCTGCTTGCCCGTACAGGATGGATGGGCACATAGATACTCTGACAGATCTGCAGGATACCTGCATGGCTGGATCGCTGGTGCAGTGCTTTACAGACTCCAAAAATAAATAAATGCATTTTTTTTTTTTTACCTGCAAAAAAAAAAAATGTGTGTGTATATATGTATGTGTGTGTGTGTGTGTGTGTGTGTGTGTGTGTGTGTGTATATATATATATATATATATGTATGTGTGTATATATATATATATATATGTATGTGTGTGTGTATATATATATTATGTATATATATATATATATATATATATATATATATATATATATATATATATATATATTTTTTTTTTTTTTTAAATATAGCTCTCAAGAGACCATAACACCAAATACACAGGCATTTAAAAACGATGTGAAAAAAACCCACAATGCATATAAAAAAACAAAGAAGATTGCATTTATAGCGCCATAACAGATAGTAGTTCTGTCTACAAGTTTTGCTAGGACTGCTTTATCCGGACATGGGGGCCAATCTTCATGAATATTGTAGTATAAGTCTAGAGATATTTTATTTTATCATTGAAAAGTAAATAGACCCCCTCAAAAAAAAATAATGCACCAAAACAAAAAATGAGAGCAAAATTTCCATATGAATAAAATACATAGTCAAAGCATATACTGTGTCTATAGCACTCATTAAAAAAAAAATTGACTTGCATACCTGACACACCAAAAACAAAAACACAAGGTTTGCAGGAGTTGTTGGTCTTCCCCGGCCTGAGGGGAGGACAAAGGGGCCAACTATCTGTTATGGTGCTATAATTGCAATCTTCTTTATTTTTTATATGTACTGAGTGATTTTCACAATTGTTTCTTTTTAAATTGATATAATAAACATTTGCATGTTTATTTGCCTGTTTGGTGTTATGGTCTCCTGAAGGCTATATTTACAGTCTCAATTTTTTGTTTATGGATTACTAGTAGGAGAAAGGAGGTGGGTTTGAAAAATGTCTCACTACTATATTTACCATGGGTCCATGATGGTAATATGGTGGGACACTGCGCGGTAGTCCAATAGATGAGCGCGTTCATGTATCATGCTTGGTCAACATCTTGCCTCCTGAAGATCATGTCTAATAAAGTGATCATTAAACATCTAAATGCCATTTTTTTGGGGCTGACGAGTAAGGTGTTAACATATAACTTTTAAGCTGTTCCATTCAGTGGGTAAGGAATTAAGCAAGTAACCATCACAACTGTAGTTGATAATTCAGGAACTGAATCAACTGGGATTCATTCTAGCCCAGAAAATGTGTACCTTCAGCAGATCTAGTATGTGGTTTGGAGGACTCTGCCCATTTATTATTGGGTTAACCAATGCTAAATTGAATGTCAGTTTGGAATCTGTTTATAACTCAACCCTGATTTTGGCTTTTCTATAATGTCTGCACTGTAGTAGGCTTCAATTTGTAACTTCTGAAGCGAACTGACTGCTGGATTTGCAGATTCATGACAAAAAGGCAAAAATGTATGAAATAGAGATTTTTTTTGTTTAATACAGTTGTGCTCATACGTTTACTTACCCTGGCAAAATTTATGATTTCTTGGCCATTTTTCAGAGAATATGAATGATAACACAAGCTTTTCTTTCACTCATGGTTAAGGTTTGGCTGAAGTAATTTATTATCAATCAACTGTGTTTACTCTACTTTAAATCATAATGACAACAGAAACTACCCAAACGACCCTGATCAAAAGTTTACATCTCCCAGGTCTTAATACCGTGTATTGCCCCCTTTAACATCAATGACAGCTTGAAGTCTTTTGTGGGATTTGTGGTTGAGGCTCTTTATCTTCTCAGATGGTAAAGCTGCCCATTCCTGTTGGCAAAAAGCCTCCAGTTCCTGTAAATTCGTGAGCTGTCTTGCATGAACTGCACGTTTGAGATCTCCCCAAAGTGGCTCAATGATATTGAGGTCAGGAGACTGAGATGGCCACTCCAGAACCTTCACTTTATTCTGCTGTAGCCAATGACAGGTCGACTTGGCCTTGTGTTTTGGATCATTGTCATGTTGGAATGTCCAGTACGTCCCATGTGCAGCTTCCTGGCTGATGAATGCAAATGTTCTTTTTTGATAACATACTGCATTCATTTTGCCATCAATTTTGACCAAATTTCCTGTGCCTTTGTAGCTCACACCGCCCCATGACCTTGGTGTTTCACAGTAGGAATGGTGTACCTCTCATCATAGGCCTTGTTGACTCCTCTCCAAATGTAGTGTTTATGGTTGGGGCCAAAAAGCTCCATTTTGGTCTCATCACTCCAAATAACTTTGTGCCAGAAGGTTTGAGCTTGTCTCTGTGCTGTTTGGCATATTATAAGCGGGATACTTTGTGGCATTTGCGTAGTAATGGCTTTCTTCTGGCGACTCGACCATGCAGCCCATCTTTCTTCAAGTGCCTCCTTATTGTGCATCTTGAAACAGCCACACCACATGTTTTCAGAGAGTCCTGTATTTCACCTGAAGTTATTTGTGGGATTTTCTTTGCATCCCGAACAATTTTCCTGGCAGTTGTAGCTGAAACCTCAGTTGGTCTACCTGACCGTGGTTTGGTTTCAACAGAACCCCTCATTTTCTACTTCTTGATTATAGTTTGAACACTGCTGAATGGCATTGTCAATTGCTTGGATATCTTTTTATATCCCTTTCCTGTTTTATACAGTTCAACTACTTTTACCCACAGATCCTTTGACAAACCTTTTGCTTTCCCCATGACTTAGAAACCAGAAATGTCAGTGCAGCACTGGATAAAAGATGCAAGGGTCTGTCGAGAGTCCCGAAACTCATTGACCTTTTTTACACACACACACACACACACACACACACACACACACACACACTACAAGCAAACAGATCCTAGGTGAGGATGGGTTACCTTTTAACCATTTGCCGACCGGGCCATTGCCGAAAGATGGCAACAGCGCGGTCGGCTAGTTCTGGGTGGACGTCATTCCAGAATGTTGCTCCCGCGCACCCCCTGGGGCGTGCACTCGGGAACATCTGTGCTGATCGCGGCCGTTTACCACGTGATCGTTCCGTCAAATGACGGAGCGATCACATGTAAACAAACCGGCGTCACGTCATGACGCCGGTTCCTCCCTCCCCTCTCTGTACCGATCGGTACAGTGCGGAGGGGGAGAGATGGCAGCGCTGTGGGCTGGATGTTTAGTGCCCACAGCGCTGCTCAATATACATAATGGCAATAATCTGCAATACTGCAATACTCTGCAACACTGCATCACTGTGCAACATTCTGCATCACTGTGCCAATACTCTGCATCACTGTGCCAATACTCTGCATCACTGTGCCAATACTCTGCATCACTGTGCCAATACTCTGCATCACTGTGCCAATACTCTGCATCACTGTGCCAATACTCTGCATCACTGTGCCAATACTCTGCATCACTGTGCCAATACTCTGCATCACTGTGCCAATACTCTGCATCACTGTGCCAATACTCTGCATCACTGTGCCAATACTCTGCATCACTGTGCCAATACTCTGCATCACTGTGCCAATACTCTGCATCACTGTGCCAATACTCTGCATCACTGTGCCAATACTCTGCATCACTGTGCCAATACTCTGCATCACTGTGCCAATACTCTGCATCACTGTGCCAATACTCTGCATCACTGTGCCAATACTCTGCATCACTGTGCCAATACTCTGCATCACTGTGCCAATACTCTGCCATAAATTTTAACAGAAACTAAGAATTTTTTTTAATTTTTTTATCGAATTTTCAGTCTTTTTTGATTTATAGCGCAAAAAATAAAAAACCCAGCGGTGATTAAATACCGCCAAAAGAAAGCTCTATTTGTGTGAAAAAAAGGACATAAGTTTCATATAGGTACAGTGTTGCATGACTGAGTAATTGTCATTCAAATTGTGAGAGCACCGAAAGCTGAAAATTGGTCTGGTTAGGAAGGGGGTTTAAGTGCCCAGTTGTCAAGTGGTTAATAGCCATTCAAACCCCTTTTTGTCAACTTGTGTGTATGTTATCAGGCCAAAATGACCAGGGTATGTAAACTTTTGATTAGGGTCATTTGGGTAGTTTCTGTTGCCATTATGATTAAAAAAATAAACACAGTTGATTAAAAATGGCTTCAGCCAAACACTAACCATGAGTGAAAGAAAAGTTTATCTTTCATGCTCTCTGAAAAATTGCCAAGAAATCATAAATTCTGCCAGGGTATGTAAAAATATGAGCACAACTGTATGTTGAACCCTATGCAGAATTTATTTCCCATTTTGGCCTTCTGAATTTTTTTGTTTCAACCAATGAAATTTATCAATTCAAAAATGCCGTAACACAACTTGTGAAAACTCATGCCAATTGCTGTATGCATGTCTGCACTTCAGCCTCCTTCTTGCCCACCTGTACTTTACTATTGGTCAGTAAAACGTTTTATCATATTGAGGGACCATTATTGCGGCGCCGATTGGGTGTCCTGCATTTTTTGGGTTGCTAAACGTATATGCAGTAGGTATCTTACCAGTGGTTTATCACTGTTGCAGTAATCACAGGTTCACGTTAAACAGAATTATTGGTCCCTGATTTTTTTATTTTAAACCAACACGTGTTTAGCAGGTGGTTATTCATCTAGTGAGTAAGTTGTCTACATTAGTTTTACCAGTGGCAATCAGGGAGATGACATACATGAGCTTTAACTTGTCAGTTTTGAAAAGGTTTTTGCTTTGGGTAATTAAAGCAGACGTGTGTTTCAGACATAACTGAGAATTCCTCTATTCTGCTTCACCCCATGGACACCCGCTGGTGTTTACAATTTACATTAACCTCTTAAAAGGTTGAAATAGCTGCCATTGTTGTGGAATGGTACTGTCACTTTAGCTGAACTGAGCCTCGGGAGAAAGGCAGTGACACACGAAGGCTATTCAAGTTTGATCTGTTTAGGTATAGGACAGCAAGAGGGGATTAGGTTTGGCGCGTGCTAGCTAAGATAACAAGCGCCTCTAAGGTCAAGGTATTGACATGAGAGGCATTTTATGTGCAAAGATGCTGCAGTTGGTGGCAGCAGGGCTTGACTGTCAGCTGTTGTGTGAGCCTGCATAAATAGTATCATCGCCACTTTAATCTTCTGCAACACAGAGGTATTGAACATAGCTCAGTCTAAACCTCAGACGTTTGCTTGTGTGCGACACTGTCCCCAGGGGCATAGGCTTGTTTCTTTATGGAGCTCAACGTTTTACTCCATCAAAGCCTTCTTTTTTTTTTCTTGTCTGTTTCTGAATTTGTTGATGTGGAGTGAATTATTATTTTTTTTTTTTTTTTAAAAGCATTTTTCTTTGTTTCTGTCCAAAAATTTTGCAAACAAATAACCTTTCTTTATAAATTTAGGTCAAAATGTATACTGCTAGATTTCCTTTGTGAAAATAACCCAAATCAGTGTTTATTATTTAGTCTATAGGAAAGTTAGTCCACGAACTATGATATATATGTACTGATATGTACTCATTTCTTGAGGCCTGAAAATGCCATATTGTCACCAGGGCAGTACAGCATTATCATATATATAATCATAATAATCATATGTGACAGTGATCAGGGACATTGATGACAGTATGTTACTTTTTTAACACTACTATAGAGAAGTGATTTTTACACACGATTGCAATGTGATCACATGTGATCTGCTGAAATTGGTCACAGCGATCACATGAAAATGGCAGCCGGATGATATAGAGATCAGTCATCGCCTGTGTCAGGTGGAAACAACTGGTGACAGATCACACTGCTGCATGGCCCTGCGAGTGGCCACCTTTTGAGAGGACGTCATATGACCAGTCAGAAGGATGAAAGGCCCGTCTGGCTGTCAATCTGCTATTGGCTGGGCGGTAAGGTGTTAATGTGGTGTGGGGAAAGCTGTGCCTAGTTATAAGCTCCGTTCCTGTACTAAAATGTATTATTCTTAATGATGCACAAAGTGAGCTTTTCACAGTGTGTTTTAGAAGCTGCAGCAGGTTGGTAGAGCCCAACTAATTTCTTGGCTGCAGGATGTCCAGCATCATCTAGCCCAACCTTCCTCCTTTTTTTTTTTTTTTTTTTTTACACATTAATTGCTTATACTAGTGAATTTCACTGCTGTATGCAACCATTTTTACTGAATAAAATGGATTCATTCAGTGTATATTTTTATTAGCTGTAATTGGCAACAGCAAATCGCATGGTACAGATAGACTGTGATTGGCACTGTCTGTTCCATGTGATCACATGGAACAATCACAGCTAGCAATACAATTGTACACGATGAATGGAAGCCATCCATTGTTTACAATTGTCATGTGATCTGCTGTGATTAGTCACAGCAATCACTTGGTACCAGCAGCGGCCTGGTACAGTGATCTGTCGTCAGGTGGACACAGCCGGTGACAAATCACACCGCAGCGAGGCTTGTTCCCGGACGACGTCATATGACATTCACCCGAAGCGACGAGTGTCCCGCCCGGCTGTCATTTTGTCTCTAAGCTGGTTAGAATCTGGTTAATAACTTCCAGTCCAAATTCCTGAAAAACTGGGAACTGTGGCTTGATTAAGCTTTACCATCTCTAAATCCAGATAGCCTGAGTGCTCTATAGTTTTTCTGCCGGATCTCTGGACCCAAGTCTGGGGGGGGGGGGTTGAGCTTTGTCCTTCTCCACTTCTTTCTATGCTTCCCCCCTTTTGGCTCTTTCTCTTAACACTTTTGGACTGCTTGTGTGTATCCTATGGTTGGTGGTTTATTGGGTCCCACATTGTTCCCGTTTGGAAGCTTGCCAGTGGTTCCTGCACCACAAATACTTTTGATATGCTTTACCTTGTTGGGGATTTAGATCTCTGTTAATCATTTGTACCCCCTGTGTAGGTTAAATGTCTCATGTAATGTCTTTCTTTACCAAACAATAAAAATAATTCAGTTGAAATACAGCCTCCATAGAAATGCCCACTCCTCCAGACTGACCTATGTAATTTGCATAATTATAAAGGGGAAGGGAGGAGCCAGGGTAGGCAAAATAGATGTAATTATACTTCAGCTTTAACTGTTTGACTGCTTTCCTCTCAGGGAACATGTACACTTCATTGGGCTTTACTTCATGGACAAGTGTTTTGCCATTGATTTATTTTTTTTGCCTTTTTGAGGTTTAAAATATAAGTCCCTATTGTCTTGTAAAAATACATTCATGACAAACCGTGAAAAATGACTACAGATCCCTTAACATTAATGTCACAATCAGGGTTTTAGGCTCGGAAGGCCAGTGGCTGTAGCAGGAGAAAGGCTCATGCACAAACCAGCAGGATAAATACATTAGCAGATTACCCCTGGGAGGTGAGCAAGTCCGGGTGAGTTAGCAGATGTAGCACGTCAAGCAGAGGGGATAAAGTGGAAGCATAGGCGAGGAACAAGCCAAAGATCGGTAACAAATGGTAATGAAGATATGGAGGGCAATAGGAGCGTAAGGAGCAAGATATTGGCTGGTGAAGAGCACAATAATCTGCAGAACAGGAAGTGCAAAGGCATAGACTAAATAAGAAGTTCATGGGAGGAGCGAGGAGTTCACGGTTGACCAGAAACAAGATACAGTAAGGTTGTCCAAGGTATCAGGTAGGGAGCTGCCCAGCTTCTCATGTGGCTCTGCTAGAATAGCTTCTGCCAGACACAGCAGAGGTCCTGGGGTCAGATCCGGGTCCTGACAATACTCCGCTACCAGGACAGCCCCTGGAAGTCTTAGAGCCAGGTTTGTGAGGAAACCTTTGAAATTCTCTTGTTAATCTAGGGGCATACATGTTCTACTCAGGTTCACAAGAATTTTCTTTTGGCCCATATCCTTCCCATTGAACCAGACAGATATTGGGATTTAATCCTAAAAATCCTGGAATGAAGATTTTTCTCAACCACAAATCTTCTCCACTTTGCACCTCAACAGCTGAAGGGGATGGGAGAATTCTCCCAAAGAGTGTTTTCATAAAATGGTTTGAGTGTAGATGAAACATGGGGTGAATCTTCATACTGTCATGAAGTTTTAAGTGAAAAGTAACTGGGTTTTTGCCCAACATTGAAGATGAAACATGTGAGCTTCATACCTTTGTCTGAAGCCTCTTTTGAACATTCTTGAGCCGCTTTCAAAGTCTTGATCAGTTTCTCCTGAATCTCCTGTAGGTAATCTGCTGGTAACAGCAGGCATTGGAGTTGAGATGGGAAGATCAGAAATAAAAACTGGTTTATAACCAGTGTTTTAAGAAACTAAAAAAGGACTTTGAGAAGTGGAGTTAAGTTTAGAATTGTTTTATAAGCAAATTCTGCCATAGGAAGATGATCCACCCAGTCATCTTGAAGATAACTGACAATACATTGAAGGTATTGCTCCAGAGTTTGTTTGATCGGACCCTTAGCCTGTGGATGAAAAGCAGAGGTTAGATTAATTGTTACACCTGGAAGGCTTTTCCAAAACTTTGAAGCAAGCTGCAGCTCTCTGTCTTACACAAATTCCCTGGTGGGTGATGTGGGCTCACCGGAAGCATGGGGTCTAAGCACTAACCAGTCTTCCCCAGTACCCTGATGGTGGAGATGAGTTTTACTTTGTCCTCGTGCCAGGTCACTGTCCTCAGGATCTCCCCACCAGGTGGTGAGCAAGTCAGGATGAGGAAGTCGATGTAGCAGGTAGGCATCAAGCAATAATATAGTCAGTTAACAAGCCAAAGGTCATTGACACGTGGTTGAAGGTTGGTATCAAGCGTAAGCATATTGAAGGAACAAGCCAAAGTTCGGTAACCATTGGATAGAATGGCAGCAGGAGCATAAGGAACAAGGTATTGGCTGGAGAAGAGCACAATAATCTAGCAAACAGGAAGTGCAAAGGCATGGCATAAATAGGAAGTTATAGTGGAGCAAGGAGTTCAAAGTTCACCAGAAACAAGAAAGTTGTCCAAGGGAATAGACAGGGAGCTGTCCAGCATCTCAGGTGGCTCAACAAGAACAGCTACTGCCAGACACAGCAGAGGTCCTGATATAGTATTTTGTCCCACATGTTAATATGATGTTCAGGTGGATAGTTTTCTGTATACAGTACTAGTATTTTTTTTATTTTAGTAGTCTTTGACTTGCAACATTGTGTGTTAAAGTGGTTCTAAAGACTTTTTACCTTAATGCATTATCGTATTAAGGCGAGAAACCTTCTGCGTTTAGGTTTCCCCTGCCCCCCTTATACTTACCTGAGCCCAATCTCAATTCAGCGTGGTGAACGAGCGCAGCTGCACCCCAGTAGGGTTGGCTGGGAGGGACAGTAAGTGCTGTCCAAAATTTAAAAAACGTTTTGACTGAAATTCAACTTAAACAATAGTCCAACCATCGGACCGAGCTTTAATCAGCGTTTAGAGAGCAACAGTAGATCTCTAGGTACCATAGCAGCAGTCATGCATACACGTAATGTAAGTGTTTATATTGTACCTTTAGTTACTAAAACTGGAGCACACAGAATCTGGTGCAGCTTTGCATAGCAAGGAATCAGCTTCTAACTTTAGCCTGTTCAATTAAGCTTTGACAATAAAACGTAGAAGCTGATTGGTTAAATCCCCTCCCATTGTGTGACGAGACTGTGCTTAATTCCTACATGGTTTGATTGTCGCATCCTTTGCATTTCAGGCTGTGTAAGCAATATGGTGCGTGCAAGCACAATTTCAGGAAAATGCATAAAGGACTAATTTGCATAATGTTGAGTTTTTCTTCTGTCACAGTATAATCATCCCCTGGCATCTGTAGTTGGAAAGCGTGAATCTGTCCTTCATGCATATTAAAAATGCTTGTGAGAACATAGTTTTCATATGATCTCTCCTAATTAATGGGCTAAGTTAAGTTTTGCATCCAAACTAAACAGCTGTTCCTCTGTATTGGTGGTTATACTAATGGAAACATAATAATACAATACTACTTTACAACGTATTATATGCTTTGTCTTTTATATTCTCTCCACAGCAAACATTGGCTTGTTCCATATTAACGGCACTACTTATAGAGTTTTCAAGTTCCAGTAAAACCAGTAATATTGGCCTCAGTATGGAATTTCATGGGAACTGCAAAAGAATATTCCAGGTGAGGATTTTCCATAGTTTGGGGATATAAATGTAATACAAAGATTTTGCAAAATGGAACATCCACATATATAATGGCATGGAACCACTATTTAAAGGTGACTAGCTGAGATCAACTATCAATGCCTTTTGAACTGTGTAAGATAATTATGAGAAATTCTACAAGTTTAGCATAAGAATGGATTCGATTTATTACTATATTTGGGGAAAACCAGACAGTTATATATGAAGGTAGTGAAGCTGTACACTGCTAATTTTATGTATGTTAACTAATTCTGTTGCAGTGACATTCTACCCATTTGATGCATTTCGCCTGCCATGCTTAATCCATTCAGGGGAGTGGGCACTGTGCAGGCAGTTTTGAATTTCTAATTTGTGAGTACCCATCAGCAAAGGAGCAACCAAGGCATAGTGGTGAGGGAAAAGGTAGTTTCACCGAGATGTGGTCACTGCTTAACATCCCAGACATTTTTCTTCTGCTGGGGTATCCAGGATTGGAGCTTGTCTCCCCTCAGCAGGCAGTCATAGAAATGCAGAAGAGTGACAGCAGAAATAAGACTAAGTTGTCCAAGTTTTTTGTCTGAGTATAGAGCCATGTTTGAGTCCACTTACTGATGACTCACTACTTTTTGCTGGAAGTATCTTTCAAGCATCAACTATTCTTCCAGTAAAATAATACTTTCTAAGATTCGTTTTGAGCTTTCCTTTTGCTATAGTAGTTTGAGGTCATGTCCCTGTGTTCTTGATCTTGGCTTTATATTGAAACTACTGCCCTCCTGAACCTTATTCACCCCCTTGATGTATTCAAAGGTTTCAGTCATATCTCCTATTTCCCTTCTTTGCTCCAGACCATTCCTGAAGTCCCTTCTGACTTATTCCTTAGGCCTTTCACAATTTTTGTTGCGTGTCTCTGGATTTATTCTATCTTATCAATATATTTTTGTAAATGAGGTCTAACTAAAGATCTATATAGGGGAATCAGGACCTCCTTTCTCCTGCCAGTGACCCCTCCAGTGATGCATTCTAGAATTCTATTTGCTTTTCCCACTGATTAGCCACACTATTTGTTAATTTTGCAGTCATTTAACCGCTTCAGCCCCAGAAGATTTTACCCCCTTCCTGACCAGAGCACTTTTTGAGATTCGGCACTGCGTTGCTTTAACTGACAATTGCGCAGTCGTGTGACGTTGCACCCAAACAAAATTGACGTCCTTTTTTCCCACAAATATAGCTTTCTTTTGTTGGTATTTGATCGCCTTTGCGGTTTTTATTTTTTTGCGCTATAAACCAAAAGAGCGACAATTTAAAAAAAAAACATATAATTTTTTACTTTTTGTTATAAATAGCCCCTAAAAATATATGAAAAAACTATTTTTTTCCTCAGTTTAGGACGATATGTATTCTACATATTTTTGGTAAAAAAAATCGCAACAAGCATATATTGTTTTGCGCAAAAGTTATAGCGTCTGGCCACAGGGCGAAGCGACGTTGCATAACGTCGGTTCGCCCAACTGTGCCATTCTGCCGTGGCTGGTCGGCAAGTGGTTAAAGTACCCCCATACCTTTTTTTTTTTTTTTTTTTTCCCCATCCGTAGTCCTGACCAACACTGTACCCCCCAATATTGTACTTTGTCAAGGGATTCTTTTTTCACTAGGTGCTTTATTTTACATTTAGAAATCTTAAAACTCAGTTTACACCTCCAGCAATGCAAAGTAGACAACCTTGACCCCCTCAGACCCCAAAATTGGGACCAAAGTTCCCTTCACAGGGAAGTGCTGCCCCCACTGATGTGAGTTTTGATGGGAACTTTTGGACAGGGGGTTGTGTCCTTAGGTTACGAGCTGGACGTTTCCCACCTCACTACTTGTCCTCCAAAGTACCATTGCCCCCTCTATGCAGAGGATATTTGCAAAGAGCTGAACCTAGCTCTGTTGGTTGTGGCCATGGTCTGAGTCTACTTAAAGTGATTGTAAGGGTTAGTTTTTTTTTTTTTAGAACAAACCTATAATTCTTACCTCCACTGTGCAGCTCGTTTTGCACAAAGTGGCCCCAATACTTGTCTTCTGGGGTCCCCAGATGTCTCTCGTGGCTCCGCCCCACATCAGATAACCCCCTAGGAGAAGCACTCTCCTGAGGGGGTTATCTTGCGGGCGCGCTCCCGAGTCCAGCATTCGGCGTCCATAGACGCCGAATGTAAGACTCTACCCTGCCCCCTGGTGCCTGCATCATTGGATTTGATTGACAGCAGCGGGAGCCAATGGCTGCACTGCTATCAATGTATCCAATCAAGAGCCGAGAACCTCGGGCAGAGAGACAGCGCGTCCCTGCTGGGTCAGCTTCCAGGGCTCAGGTAAGTAAAATTTGGCGGGGCTGGCGGGCCGGTCACTGCCAATGCATAGGATGCATTAAGGTGAAAAAACATGAAGGTTTACAACCCATTTAAAGCTGTTCACAGTTCCAAAACTGAACGTTGACGTCGGTCCCATTCTGGACCTCCAAAACCTTGAACCCCTTTCTGAAGGTCACACATTTCCAAATGGACTCTGAGATTTTAACTGCTCCCATCTGGGAGAACTCATGGCTTCAATCAATACAAAGGATGCATACTTGCACATCCTGACATCACCAGCATTTTCTATGCTTTGCGGTGGAGAATCAGCATTTTCCTTAATCGTACATCACGGGACACAGAGCCATAGTAATTACTATGTGGGTTATAGTCCACCTTCAGGTGCTGGACACTGGCACACCCTAAACAGGAAGTTGCATCCTTTATATGACCCCTTTCACTACTGGGAGTATCTGAGTTTTTTCGCCAGTGTCTAAGGTGTTGGCCACGATTGAAGATGTGCTGTGCTGAGCTCCTCTGGAGCAATCCTTGCTGGGGCTAGCTATGCAGCTGGATCCATTCAAAGTGTCTTTTAGGCCAAATTGAATAGTACCCAGGCCTTGTGTCCAAAGAAACAAGGTATTGCCTGTAACGCTTCTCTTTTTAGAGAGCTGGACCCCAGGATCCAGTACTTTTGGTATCAAGGCCATAAAGTTTTACTGGCGGGGTGCTTTTTACAGGTCCAGGATTGTGGGTTCCCCACAGGTCCCCAATTCCTGAAGGTTTAACGGAACCTACCCTGAAGGGTGAAGATTGGGTCTGTTGGTTTTACCACAGAAAACCCTGCGGCGGGAAAGGTAAGTGGAGTTTTTCTAAGGAATTTTTAAATCTTCTTATGAAATGTCTCCTTTTAAAGTAAATGTTGTCATGCCTAAGTGTCAGCACTGGGGGCTGTATGGAGCACGTACCTTCTTATGCTTGGCTCATCGATCATGCTGTGTCACAGAAGCAGCAGACTTTTTTCCTCCGGCTAGCAGGCAGACCTCCGGTAAGTTTGGGGGGTTTTGCTTCCTCTAGACACCCCCACCTGAGCTTGAACTCTTCCCCTCTTCAAGAGGCTGAGTATAAGGGAGAACTGAAAACGATTGGCAATGCCGTTTTCTTTCACCACCCCTACACACGGTGACTTCCAGTTCTCCACCACGCCATCCCTCCCTCACTCAGCTGATCCCGTCGGATCGGAGGCCCGTGCTTGCGCGGGAAAACTTTTTTTGAAAAAGGAGGGGGCGCGATGCGACGGTGGGGGCGGGGCTCAGCCTGGCGTTGGCGTCCTCCAATGCGGGAGTGTGTTTTTTGTTTTGTTTTTAAAAAAAAAAACTCCATTTATGCTGGCTGCAAAATTGTCGGAGAGACATAAGAGCAAAGAAAAGCATGAAAGATGTTTTGGTGATACAGGCATTTCCTATTTGACACATTTAGACCCCTTTCACGCTGGAGCGCTTTGCAGGTGCTACAGCGCTAAAAATAGCGCCTGCAAAGAGCCCTGAAACAGCCGCTGCTGTGTCTCCAATGTGAAAGCCCGAGGGCTTTCACACTGGGGCGGTGTGCTTGCAGGGCGGTCAAAAAAGTCCTGCAAGCCGCATCTTTGGAGCGCTGGAAGAGCGGTGTATTTACAGCTCCTAAAGCGCCCCTTTCCATTGAAAACAATGGGGCAGCGCTGCAAACCCTAAAACGACAGTAAAGTACTGCTAAATATAGCGCCGCCTCACCGCCAATGCCTGCGACGCTCCAGTCTGAAAGTAGTCTTACTATTTGCATCAGGCTAAGAATTACTAGCAGCAGCTGTGGCTGGACTATTGCTCAAGCAGTGGATGCGATTTCTTCTGGTAGTACCTCTGTTTTGTGCATCGGGCTATGGTCAGAAGGGGGGTTGAAACACCCCCAAAAAGAGCTAAAAGGGTCTTCCTCAAGCTCTGGAAAGCCTACTCATCTCTACAAATGGCATCCTCCCCTGGGAGGGGGTGGATGGTCAGAGTGAGCCTCAGGGCCATGAAATGTCTGCAACTGTTTTTAACACTGCAGCCCCTGTTTATTTTATGATATTTAAAAAAAAAAAAAAAGTTAAGCAACTTTAATTGCATCCCAGTGTGGGTCAAAATGTGACAGGTTCTCTTCTATTACCCAGGACCCTCAAACTGAGGAACTAAGGGCAGGAGAAGACGAATTCCCTCGGGACCGTGGTGAGGCTGATGACTCCTCTTCTGAGGTGTCAAATGCGGGGGAATCAGCTGTTCCAATCTTAAGATTGATGGTACAATTTCTTGCTGAATGATCGCTCCACATTTATGTACCCTTAAATGAGTTAAGGATACATAAGTGCATGTGCATGGCTTTTCCTGTCCATTCACTCCTGGAAAAGCTTTATTTGTATCTGAGAGGATCACCCAGATAAGCATTTTTTTTTCCCTCCTAAAATGTTTTCACACTTTATCCTATGGTGGAGGAAATTCACCAAGTAGGGTATACCAGCAATTAATGCTGCTATATCCTCTGTGAATAAGTTTGACTTGTCCGGCAGACAATGCTCAAATGCTTAGGGATCCAACGGATAAAAAGGTTGAATTCCTATTGGAAAAAAAAAAAACATTTTTTTTTCTCTGGCAGATTGAGTGTCTCAGCCTGCGGTGACAGTAATTGCTTAATCATTGAGAGACCGGTTTAAACGGGTGTTTAAATTGGTGTAAGGTTATCCTGCTCAGCAGGCCCAGGAGGCAGCTTTATGTTTAGTATAATAGTTGCTATGAGAGATTCTATCCTTCAGGCCTTGCGCCCTTCGCTAAGCGCCTTGTAAGAAGCTCCTGGCAAATCTTCCTTTTTGCGGTGAAACCGCTATTTGAGGATGTTTTTGATAATACATCCAAAGAAATTCTAGTGGAAAGCACCCCTTTTGCCGTTTAAGAAAAGTAGTAAATGTATTTTTGTTTTAAAACTCCTTCTCCTGTGCCAGAGGCATCAGCCTCCAGGCAGTCACAGCGGCTTCCACCGTCAGGTTCAATCAAATAGGGGGAATTCTTCTGCAGTTCTCAAGGATCTGGCAGGAAGAGTGTCGAGAGGAATGGGGGACTTCCTCAATAGCTCCAGGGTACAAACTGGAGTTTTAAGAGTTCCCGTCTCCTTGTTTTCTCAGATCAAATGTTTCTAAAGATCCAGAGAAAAAAGTGATCATGGGGGTCCCCATGTAAGAACAGAGGTTGGGGTTTGATTCAAACCTCTTTTTTTCACAGTGCCAAATCTGAATGGACATTCTGGATCTCAAAAATCTAAATTCAATTCCTGAATATAACCACTCTTTTTTCGTATGGAGTCAATCCAAGGAGGAGAACTTCTGACATCAATTGACATCAAAGATGCATACTTCCATATGTCTATTTCCTCGCTCACTAGTAATAGCTACTTTTCAAAGTGGAAAATCTTAATTTTCAGTGTGTAGCTCTGCTTTCCGGTCCAGCTACTGAACCTTGAGTGTTTACAAAGGTTCTGGCCCCTCTTCTAGCCAGATTAAGGGCCCAAGGTATAACGATTATGGTTTACACAGTCGATCTGTTCTTGATAGACCAGTCGGTAGCCCGCTTAGACCAAAGTATGGTTACCACATTCAACTACCTGGAATATCTAGGTTGGATTCTCAACCTAGGAGAAATCATCTTTAAAACCATTAAGAAGGCTAAAATGCTTAGGTCCAATCATAGGTACACCCAGAAAAGGGTGTTCTTACCCCAGTCAAAGATCAGCGCCATAAAGGAACTGATTTAGGTGGTCGAAGCAAGATGTATTTCTTCTATTCAACTTTGCATGAGGTTGTTGGGAAAGATGGTTGCTTCGTTCGAGGCCGTTCCTTATGCTCAGTTTCATTCGAGACTGCTGCAAAACAGTATCCTATCGGCTTGGAACAAAGGGTTTAAGCTCTACATTCCCAATGTGTCTGACTCCAACGCCTACAGCCACATCACCCTGACAGCGTCCGATCTCGTTTGATCTTGGAGGCCAAGCAGGGTCAGGCCTGGTTAGTATCTGGATGAGAGACCACCTGGAAATACCAGGTGCTGTAGGCTGGGTGCGCCGGAGCCTCCGTTTATGGTTAATATCCAAAAAATCTACTAAGGGGAAAATCCTTCCTTCAGTTACCTGGGAAGTGGTAACAAAATATGCCAACCAGCCAGTCCTGGAAGAGGCAACTGTCTAAGTGAAGTGGCCCAGATCAGAAATGGCCTTGCCCATTAACATTTTAGAAATTCAGGCAGAGCTCTTGGTCCTGAGGGCCTGAACGTTCAGTTTACACTATTGTCCTGCCAGGATTCAATCCGACACTGCCACAGCAATGGCCTATATTAATCACCAAGGGGGCACAAGAAGTTGTGCGGCCCAGAGAAAGGTGAATCAATTCCTATCTTGGGCAGAAAACAATGTACTTTGCCTATCTGCAGTCTTCATTCTAGGAATAGAAAAGTGGCAGACGGACTACTTGAGTCGCCAGCAGTTGTTCCCGGGAGAATGGTTCCTTCACCCTGATATCTTCCTGTCAATATGTCAAAAATTGGGGATCCCAGACATAGATCTGTGTGTTTCCAGGTTCAACAAAGAAATAGACAACTTTGTGTCAAGAACAAAGGTTCCGCTAGCAAGCGGAACAGATGCCTTGCTATGCCCATGGAATCGTTTCTTACTAATTTATGCATTCCCTCCTATTCTGCCTGCGTCCACGACTTTTTCGCAGGATCAAGCAGGAAGGGAAGTTGTTGATTCTTGTGGCCCCCAGCGGGGCCCAGGAAATCTTGGTATGCAGAGATCGTAAAGATGGCAGTAGGGGACCCATGGACCCTACCATCACGGCCAGCCCTTCTCTTGCAAGGTCCGGTGTTCCATTCTACTTTACAAACGCTAAATTTAATGATCTGGCTATGGAGACCCACACTCTGAAGAAGCGTGGGCTGTCAGGTTCAGTAGTTTCTACCTTGGTTAATTCAAGGGAGTCGACCTCCAAAATGATATATTATGGAGTCTGGGAAACCTATGTCTCCTGGTGTGAAACCAGGAGTTGCACCCCATTAAATAGGTCAAAGGTAGTATCCTTAACTTTATGTAGATGGGGTAAGAAGTAAGGCTGGCCTTGAGTGCTTTCTAAGGACAGGTCACGGTATTATTATATACGACCACTTGCTTCGCATTCTTTGGTTCGCAACTTTATTCAGGGGCTAACACGGCTTAATCTCTGGTTGGGTAACCCCTGAACCCTTGGGACTTGAATTTAGTTTTGTCGGCATTACAAAACAGCCTTTTTTTTGGGCCGATACGACATATTCCCTTGGTCCTTTTTTGACAAGGAAACTTTTTTTTTTCTGATAACCATATCTGCTGCAAGAAGGGTATCAGGATTGGCTGCTCTTTCTTGTAAAGAGCCATATTTTTATTATTCAATGATAAGGTGGTAGTGCGTCCTCATCCTAACCTTTTACCGGAGGCAATAATCAGGTTTTTATCTAAACCAGGATATTGTTCTACCTTCATTTTTCCAGAACCCTGTTCTGTGGAAGAAAAATCACTACATACTCTTGATGTGGTGAGAGCAGTCAAAGTCTACTTGAGGCGACTGCTCAGATTTGGAAAACGGATGTTTTGTTCGTGTTGCCTGAAGGTCCTAAAAGAGGACGGGCAGCATCGAAATCTATTTCTAAATGGATTCCACAAGTAATCGTTCAAGCTTATGGTTTAAAGAGGTAGTTCTACTCTCTCAAATCAAAGCACACGCCTCTAGGGCTGTTGATGCTTCCTGGGCAGTGCATCACCAAGCCTCCATGACTCAATTCTGCAAGGCTGCAACTTGGTCTTCAATCCATACATTTACCAGATTCTATCTGGTGGATGTCGCCTTTGGGCGCAGTGTACTGCGGGCAGAAGTATAAATCCTCTGATCTCATGGTGCCCTACTTTGGTTGTGTCCCCCTCCCTTCAGTTGGCATTGCTCTGGGACATCCCACATAGTAATTACTATGGCTTTGTGTCCCGTGATGTACGATTAAAGAAAATAGGATTTTTATAACAGCTTGCCTGTAAAAATGTTTTCATTTGAAGTACATCACAGGACACAGAGGTAGCTCTTTCTAGTATACATGTGTACTGCTTTGCTACAAAACTGATATACTCCCAGTAGTGGGAGGGGTTATATAGGGAGGCAACTTCCTGTTTAGGGTGTGCCAGTGTCCAGCACCTGAAGGTGGACATAGTAATTACTATGGCTCTGTGTCCCGTGATGTACTTCAAAAGAAAAGGATTTTACAGGTAAGTCGTTATAAAATCCTATTTTTAGTTTGTAGCCCTTCCCTTCTGGCTGGCCACAGCCTGGCTCCCGTGTTGGCCTTTCTCAGGTCTGTAGGATTCACATCCTGGGCTACCTGGACAACCTTCTCACGGGGAGGGGGTAGCCTTTTGTCTTGCAGAACAAGCAAAAGATGATCAGCATCCTGGAGTTCAGAGCATATTACTTGTCCCTTCTACACTGGACACTCTTGCTTTACGGGCTTCCGGTCAGAGTACAGTATTATGTTTGCAAGACAGTGGCCTAAATAGACCACCGGGGTCGCATGTCTCAAAAGGAGGAAGATCTCATTCTGACCTGGCAGAGATCAATATTCTTCCAACCATTTCTATTGTATACTTCCTAGGATTGGAAAAATGGTAGGCAGACTTCCTGAGGCAGCACTGGGGGAATGGTCACTGCATCCAGGTGTTGGGGAGATCTATCATCAGTGGGGGACTCTGGACGTGATTCTTCTGGCATCCAGATTTATGGCCCAAGACATCGAATCCCTTCCAAATGATCTATGCCGCCTCCTACAGCTGCTACCTCTTCTGCTTCATAGGATTTTGATAACTCTAAATTGGCCAAGAAGGTCTTGGTTTTCAAAGGTGGTTCACTTGCTGGCGGAACCTTTTTTGGCCTCCTCCAGACCAACCAGATCATTGTCTCAAGGTCCCATCGTTCTCTTTGCTACGTGGTCACTGGTTTTCATGGCGGGGCTGTTGAAGCTTACAGTGGGGACGGAAAGTATTCAGACCCCCCTTAAATTTTTGACTCTGTTACATTGCAGCCATTTGCTAAAATCATTTAAGTTCATTTTTTCCCTCAATGAACACAGCACCCCATATTGACAGAAAAACACAGAATTGTTGACATTTTTGCAAATTTCTTAAAGAAAAACTGAAATATCACATGGTCCTAAGCATTCAGACCCTTTGCTCAGTATTTAGTAGGAGCACCCTTTTGATCTAATACAGCCATGAGACTTTTTGGGAAAGATGCGACAAGTTTTTCACACCTGGATTTGGGGATTCTCTGCCATTCCTCCTTGCAGATCCTCTCCAGTTCTGTCAGGTTGGATGGTAAACGTTGGTGGACAGCCGTTTTTAGGTCTCTCCAGAGATGCTCAATTGGGTTTAAGTCAGGGCTCTGGCTGGGCCATTCAGGAACAGTCACGGAGTTGTTGTGAAGCCACTCCTTCGTTATTTTAGCTGTGTGCTTAGGGTCATTGTCTTGTTGGAAGGTAAACCCTCGGCCCAGTCTGAGGTCCCGAGAACTCTGGAGAAGGTTTTCGTCCAGGATATCCCTGTACTTGGCCGCATTCATCTTTCCCTCGATTGCAACCAGTCGTCCTGCCCCTGCAGCTGAAAAACACCCCCACAGCATGATGCTGCCACCACCATGCTTCACTATTGGGACTGTATTGCACAGGTGATGAGCAGTGCCTGGTTTTCGCCACACATACCGCTTAGAATTAAGGCCAAAAAGTTTTATCTTGGTCTCATCAGACCAAAGAATCTTATTTCTCACCATCTTGGAGTCTTTCAGGTGTTTTTTTTTTTTTTTTTTTTAGCAAACTCCATGTGGGCTTTCATGTGTCTTGCACTGAGGAGAGGCTTCCGTCGGGCCACTCTGCCATAAAGCCCTGACTGGTGGAGGGCTGCAGTGATGGTTGACTTTCTCCCATCTCCCGACTGCATCACTGGAGCTTAGCCACAGTGATGTTTGGGTTCTTCTTTACCTCTCTCACCAAGGCTCTTCTTCCCCGATAACTCAGTTTGGCCGGACGGCCAGCTCTAGGAAGGGTTCTGGTCGTCCCAAACATCTTCCATTTAAGGATTATGGAGGCCACTGTGCTCTTAGGAACCTTAAGTGCAGCAGAATTTTTTTGTAACCTTGGCCAGATCTGTGCCTTGCCACAATTCTGTCTCTGAGCTCTTCAGGCAGTTCTTTTGACCTCATGATTCTCATTTGCTCTGACATGCACTGTGAGCTGTAAAGTCTTATATAGACAGGTGTGTGGCTTTCCTAATCAAGTCCAATCAGTAAAATCAAACGCAGCTTGACTCAAATGAAGGTGTAGAACCATCTCAGGGATGATCAGAAGAAATGGACAGCACCTGAGTTAAATATGAGTGTCACAGCAAAGGGTCTGAATACTTAGGACCATGTGATATTTCAGTTTTTCTTTTTTAATAAATCTGCAAAAAATGTCAACAATTCTGTGTTTTATTGTCAATATGGGGTGCTGTGTGTACATTAATGGGGAGAAAAAATGAACTTAAATTATTTTAGCAAATGGCTGCAATATAACAGAGTGAAAAATGTAAGGGGGTCTGAATACTTTCCGTCCCCACTGTATATTTATTTAAAGCAAAGGCCCTACAGATTAAAATGGTGGGTGTTTCAATTTTTTTTTCAACAGTATTTGTGCAGCAATTTTTCAAATGCATTTTTTTTTTTTTTAAAGAAAAAACACACTTTTTTCCATTTTAATGCACTAAAACACACTATATTGCCCAGATGTTTGAAATTAAAAAGCTCTTAGGCCGAGTACATGGATACCAAACACTACATGCTTTAAAATTGCGCACAAACATGCAGAGGCGACAAACTACATACATTTTTAAAAGCCTTTAAAAGCCTTTACAGGTTACCACTTTAGATTTACAGAGGAGGTCTACTGCTAAAATTACTGCCCTTGATTTGACCTTCGTGGTGATACCTCACATGCATGGTGCAATTACTGTTTACATTGACGCCAGACCGACGCTTGCGTTCGCCTTTGCGTGAGAGCAGAGGGGGACAGGGGTGCTTTTTTTTTTTTTTTTTTTTTTGCTTTTTTTATCTTATTTTTAAACCGTTCCTTTAATTTTTTTTTTTTTTTTTTTTTTAATCATTTTTATTGCTACCTCAGGGAATGTAAATATCCCGTATGATAGCAATAGGTAGTGACAGGTACTCCTTTTTTTTTTTTTTTTTTTTTTTTTTAAATTGGGGTCTCTCCTCTGCCCTCAAAGCATCTGACCACACCAAGATCGCTGTGATAAAATAATTTCCCAATGGTGCTGTTTACATCCGGTGAAATCGAAGTCATGAAATGCTTGTAGCTTCTGGTTTCTTAGGCCATAGAGATGATTGGAGCCATTCTGGTCTCTGATCAGCTCTATTGTCAGCTGGTCGAATCAGCGGCTGCATTCTCGGGTTCCCTGTTGGGACAGGAGAGCCAGAGAAAAACATGGAAGATGGTGGGGGGGGAGGGGGGGGGACACATTCCCTCCCACTGCTTGTAAAAGCAGTCTAGAGGCAATTAACTGCTAGGATTGCTTTTACATGCAAGCCAACCGCTGGCTGAAACCTGCAGGCATCATTCTGGTATAACCTCTCAAAGTCCAGCAACATACCAGTATGTTGCTGGTCCTTGTTGGGCATATATTGTAATCTTTTTTTTTCATGCAGCCTGTGGGCTGCATGAAAAAAAGAGATTGATTGGTGGGCATTAGAATACCTCCCTTCATCCACCCACTTCTAATGATGGGCATACATGCACCATTTATATATGCCGAAGCATGGGGGCATCCACCCCAAAAGTTAGGTGCAAATCACTCCTCCACCCCTGCTGCCCCCATGCTTCGGCATATATGCTCTTTTTTTAACTGTGGTGGTGAAATCACCCTCTACAGCGCTGGAGTCACGGTTTATGTATCGTGGGAGCAAACACTGTTGCTGTCAAGATAAATAAATCCGCGCTGCAACTGAATGGCGTACCTGCTAAGCAATTGATGGTTAACAATAAAACAAAGTAACATTACATTATAACAGTAAGACATACCATTAGGGCTGCAACGAACGATTATTTTCATAATCGATTAGTTGGCCGATTTATTGTTTCGATTAATCGGTTAATAAGCTTAAAAAAAAAAGTGTGGTGTATAATTTAGTTAATATGTAAAATTTTAAAAAAAGGCAATTTATTCTTAAATATTTCTATGCAATGGTAAATTTAACTATATGGTTAGGGAGGAAAATATCTAATCCACTCTGAGAATAACAGACAGAAGAGATATACTATTAGAGGAGATGTACTGTATATACTATTAGAGGAGAGATATACTGTATATGCTATTGGAGGATATATACTATTAAAAGGTGACTCTGGTAAATATCATCAGAATCAGAGATCACATTTTTTTTATTTAAAAAACATTGTCTTCCTTAAAAATAAAAAATGGCATTTTAAGAACGTTCGTTCAATTTTCTAATCGTTAGTGGGGTCAAATCAACGTTCATTTTCAACCATGGTGACCATTTGGAAATAATAGAAAACTTCTTGGTCAAAGGAATTTTCAGACGGTGTATGTGGTTTTCCTTCATTTTAAAAACAGAATGTTAAAAACAAGTGAAAATTTCAAACATTCTTTCATTCAGCGAATGTACAAAGATTTTCCGTCTGAATATTCTTGTCTGAAAATTGATCCGTGTGGCCAGCATAAGGCTCGGTACACACCTATGCAGTTTGCTTTTGATCTATTTCTGCAGTGCTTTTTGCTGTGCGTTTTGATTTTTGCACACGTAACTTTCCAAATACGCAGCGGCTAAAAAAAAAGCATAGATGTGAATGCGTCCTATAGGAAACCATGTAAATGAACTGTAGTGCAACCAAGTCTAAGACGTTTAGTAACATAATGGGGTTAAAAAAAACTAAAATTGGCCCTTTATAGTACAAAAAAAGCAGATAATCACTACTGTAAGGAGTTCATTTTTTTACTGTAGAATTGTGAAAGTAATATTTACAGTAGTGATTATTTGCTCTTTTTGTACTATAAAGGGCTCATTTTAGTTTTTCTTATGTTACTGACCGATTAATCGATTATGAAAATAGTAATCGATTAGATGTCGATTAATCGATTAGTTGTTTCAGCCCTACATACCATACCTGCAAAGCAAATACAAAAAAAAATCATAAAAAAATAAAACATTTTTTAACGCAACCTGTGCCTAAAATATATATATGCCGAATCATGGGGGGCATCCACCTGCAAAAGGTAGGAGCAAATTGCTCCTCCGCCCCTGCTTGCCCCCATGCTTCGGCATATATGCTCTTTTTTTTAATTTTAAACTGTGGTGGTGAAATCGCCTCCGACAGCGCTGGAGTCAGGGCTTTATGTATCGTGGGAGCAAACGCTGTTGCTGTCAAGATAAATAAATCCGCGCTGCAGCTGAATGGCGTACCTGAGAACAAAAAAAGGTTAACAATAAAACAGTAAAGTATAAAAAAAAATTACATACCTGAAAAGCAAACATGATAAAACATAACAATAAAACATTGCAGAATAGAATACAGTAAAAAAGAGCAGAGCAATAGAGAGGAGAGAGAGAGAACAGGAAAACGACAGCTATTTTTGTTTTATTTTATATTGTTTTTGTGTTTTTTTTATTTTTTACTTAGTCTGTGCAATGCTGTACCCTACGCTAAAACTCAACTAGTGTATGGTAGCGCTCAAAACACCAATTCAAAGATCAGGATTGTCCGGACAGGAGGGACAATAATAGCGGGTGTCACGCCTATATCCGCGCTTTCTACAGACAACATTTTCTTTGGAGGGCTCGTTGGGTAGGGGTACTTGGGAGGACATAAGGAAAATGCCTCTCATGCAGCCGGCTTACTGCATTTGGTTGGGGAAGGTGAGGTGGAGCACCGTCTGGAAACAGAAGGGCTCTGACGATCTCTTCCTGGAATTTAAGAAAGGATCCAGTCTGTCCTGAAGCTCTGTATTGCACATGAGCGTTCAGCCAAGCCAGTTGAAATAAGTATACAGACACTTTTTTATACCAGCGTCTGGCCTTACGGGCAACTAGGTACGGCGCCAACAACTGGTTGTTGAGGTCCACCTCTCCCATATTTTGGTTATATATTCGTGGACACAGAGGGGTTTCTCCACAACACCAGTCACCGTAGTAATTTGGACAGTCGTGTCTGCATGAAGGGAGGTAAGAACGAAAACATTCTTATTATCCCTCCACTTCATAGCGAGCAAATTATTGCACTGCAAGTAGGCTCTCTCCCCCAGCCTAAGAAGGGAATCTACAAGCCGCTGGGGAAAGCCCCGGCGATTAGGTCGCATGGTGCCACATGCTCCAATCTGTTGATCAAAAAGGTGACTAAAAAGTGGCACACGTGTAATAATTGTCCATGTACAAGTGGTACCCCTTTCCAAATAAAGGTGACACCCAGTCCCACACAATCTTGCCAGCGCTTCTTATGTAGTCAGAGCAGTTTGTCGGCTCTATGTGACTATCTCTTCCCTCGTAAACCATAAAACTACATGTATAGCATGTGGCCCTGTCACAGAGCTTATACATCTTGACCCTGTATCTGGCACGCTTGCTGGGAAGGTACTGTTTGAATGACCAGCGGCCAGAAAACTTAATTAGGGACTCCTCAACGCAGACAACTTGATGGGGAGTAAACAAGTCTGCAAAACGGTTGAAGTGGTTTACAAGGGGCCGAATTTTGTAGAGCCGATCGTATTCAGGGTCTCCACGAGGACGACAGAGTTCATTGTTGTTGAAGTGCATGAACCGCAAAAGATACTAAACAACTAATGGAAGTGGGTGTTAGCGGTACTGGCACTAACTTGACGCTGCCTGGGGTGACGCAGACCCTATCTGACCCTAAAACTTAACTTATATCACCCGCCGGGCGATCAGGGGGTTAAACCTTTATTAGGTAATTAACGGCGGGTGCCCTGACACTTAAAAAAAAAAAAAAAAACTAACCAGCGTCACCCGTAACAGTTATATGGTGATCACTGGTGAAAGGGTTAACTAGGGGGTAATCAGGGGGTTAAAACCTTTATTCGTTAGTATATGGGGGTACCTGAGGCTATAAAAAGCTGACGGCGAACCTAAATACTTACCTGCCTAACTAGCGTCACCTGTGACACTAATACAGCGATCAGAAAAACGATCGCTTAGTGACACTGGCGACGGGGGGGTGATCAAGGGGTTAAACCTTTATTAGGGGGGTACCCTAGACCTAAAGAGGCCTACCACTAACTGCCCTACCACTTATAACAGCCACAAATGACACCAATGCAATAATCAGAAAAAAAAACTGCTATTGGTGTCACAATGACGGGGATGCAGGGGGGTGATCGGGGGGTGAAAAGTGTGCCTGCGTGTTCTACTGTTAGTATAGTGTTTGGTGCAAACTTACTTGATGTCTTGTCTTTCCTCGGAAGTTGGAACGAAAAGGCTTCACGAGGAGCGATGACATCACTTCCTCCGCTTCTGTTTACAGTTCAGAAGCCGAGGAAGCCTGTCATTCGCCAGGAGCGATCGTGAATCAGTGTCCTCCCCCTCAGCTCGGATCGCTCCTGGAGCTAATCCGACCGCCGCAGGCACCGGGGGGGGGGGGGGGGGGGGCAGGCAGGGACGTACAGGTAAGCCCTTATGCCTGCCCGTGCCAATGTGCCGACGTACATTGGCGGACGGCAACTGGTTAATGTCACTGAAAGCGCAACTAGTAATTTTAGGTGTATAAAGGTGGCCATACACTATACAATCTGATTGTACAATCTCCTTTAGATTTACCAAATGTATATAATAGAAGGAAACACATCTAGCCAATCAGGCAGGCCCTTGCACTACATAATTGATGGCAGATCTAAAGGAGATTATACAATCAGATTATATAGTGTATGGCCACCTTTATACACCTATAATTACTAGTTGCACTTTCAGTGCCATTAATTAACACACCAAACACAGAAGCAAACACACACTTTGGCATGTAAAAAAACGAATGGCAAATGCTGCAAAACGCACAGTAAAAAACACGCAACCCACAAAACGCAAACATGTCCCATGTGCGAGTTCCCGCTATGCAGATTGTATATTGTGTATTTAGTGAAAAGGGTGATCACTGATTGCATTTCATTTAAAAAACATGCACCTGGGAGTGGGAGGGTAGATGATGCAGGGTGTGTGCTAATGAGGTCAGCTGGTCAACTCCTTCCTGTGTCATGACCTACAGTTTGTAAGGACGCAAGACAGAAGCAATAGATGCGTTTGGATTCCTGGATAGAGGACAGTAAGGTATGTGTCTGTAGATTTTTTGGAAAGCTTTGATAATTTTGCAAAAAAAGGACATGAATGCTATATTTGTGCATAGGGGAGCTGAAATTTGAGGGGAAAAAAGTGAACTTAGCCTTTAAATTGGCTAAATGTATTTCTAGTGCATAAAAACAAAAAGGGTTCTCCTAGTTAATTTTCTATAGAAAGTATCTCTGGCCACATGGTAGAAAAGACTGTCCTGCAAGTATGCTGAAGAGCTGACCGCTTGCTCTTGATGTGCAGTAGCAGTGGTCTTTTTACATACAACCAACATGCTCCTGCTGAGTCACAGGTAGAGCTTTCCATTTGATGAAATCTAGATTTAAATGGTCTTAAAGTGAAAATTGAAAAAATCTGCTGACAGGCAGGGTTTTTTTTTTTTTTTAAACCGAGATCTTAGAGGTCTCTTTTGTCATAAATGGTCCCCCTGCCTGTCAGCGCGTAATGCAATGTGAGCTGCACATGTGCAGCTCAGACCACATTTACGAGCCGAGACTGTGAGCCATGGTGATGAGACTCCATGTGCATGTGTGGGAGTGACGTCACCTCGGCTATTCAAGCGGCCGAAGATGCGAAACCCAGAAGGCAGACCAGGCAATTTATAATAAAAAACAAATTCCAACTTATTTTTTCTTTGTACGAACAGTCAGAATCAGCTGTCAAAAGCACTATACTAACGAACAGCTAATCAACCGTTTATTCGTCTTACAGGAATTTTCTTTCGATTTTCTTATCCTGTGTACTGGCCATTAGACTCTGAAGAAATTAAGGGCAGACAGGCTTTTCTACTGATAATGTGGCTGCTTTCTAAGGAAAATATAATCTAAGATTTGGAACATATTTTGTAATGTATTTAGCTGTTTTTAGTTTAACCACTTCAGCCCCGGAAGGATTTACCCCCTTCCTGACCAGAGCACTTTTTACAATTTGGCACTGCATTGCTTTAACTGCTAATTGCGCGGTCATGCAATGCTGTACCCAAACTAGGGTACATTTTCTGGAATTTAAACAGCTTTTAGTTTGACTGCCTATGTCATTTATTGAGGTGCTAAAATGGCAGGGCAGTACAAACCCCCCCCCAAATGACCCCATTTTGGAAAGTAGACACCCCAAGGAAATTGCTGAGAGGCATGTTGAGCCCATTGAATATTAATTTTTTTTGTCCCAAGTGATTGAATAATGACAAAAAAAAAAAAAATTACAAAAAGTTGTCACTAAATGATATATTGCTCAAACATGCAATGGGCATATGTGGAATTACACCCCAAAATACATTCTGCTGCTTCTCCTGAGTACGGGGATACCACATGTGTGAGCCTAGCCGCGTACGGGGCCCCGAAACCAAGCACCGCCTTCAGGATTTCTAAGGGCGTAAATTTTTGATTTCACTCCTCACTACCTATCACAGTTTTGAAGGCCATAAAATGCTAAGATGGCACAAAACCCCCCAAATGACCCCATTTTGCAAAGTAGACACCCCAAGCTATTTGCTGAGAGGCATGTTGAGTCCATGGAATATTTTATATTTTTACACAAGTTGCGGGAAAGTGACCAATTTTTTTTTTTGCACAAAGCTGTCACTAAATGATATATTGCTCATGGGCATATGGGAATTGCACCCCAAAATACATTCTGCTGATTCTCCTGTGTACGGGGATACCACATGTGTGGGACTTTTTGGGAGCCTAGCCGCGCACGGGGCCCCGAAAACAAAGCACCGCCTTCAGGATTTCTAAGGGCTAGTCTCACACATGTGGTATCCCTGTACTCAGGAGAAGCAACAGAATGTATTTGGGGTGTAATTTCACATATTCCCATGGCATGTTTGAGCAATATATCATTTAGTGACAACTTTGTGCAAAAAAAAAAAAGAAAAATTTGTCTTTTTCCTGCAACTTGTGTCACAATATAAAATATTCCATGGACTCTACATGCCTCTCAGCAAACAACTTGGGGTGTCTACTTTCCAAAATGGGGTCATTTGGGGGGGTTTTGAACTGTCCTGGCATTTTATGCACAACATTTAGAAGCTTATGTCACACATCACCCACTCTTCTAAACACTTGAAGACAAAGCCCTTTCTGACACTTTGTTTACATGAAAAAATTTTTTTTTTTTTGCAAGAAAATTACTTTGAACCCCCAAACATTATATATTTTTTTAAAGCAAATGCCCTACAGATTAAAATGGTGGGTGTTTAATTTTCTTTTTTTTCACACAGTATTTGCGCAGAGATTTTTCAAACTTTTTTTTTTTGGGAAAAAACACTTTTTTAAAATTTTAATGCACTAAAACACACTATATTGCCCAAATGTTTGATGAAATAAAATTGCGCACAAACGTGCAGTGGCGACAAACTAAATACATTTTTAAAAGCCTTTACAGGTTACCACTTTAGATTTACAGAGGAGGTCTACTGCTAAAATTACTGCCCTCGATCTGACCTTCGCGGTGATACCTCACATGCATGGTGCAATTGCTGTTTACATTTGACGCCAGACCGACGCTTGCGTTCGCCTTTGCGCGAGAGCAGGGGGGGGACAGGCAGGGGTGCTTCTTATTTTTTTTTGCTTTTTTATCTTATTTTTAAACTGTTCCTTTCATTTTTATTTTTTTTTAATCATTTTTATTGTTATCTCAGGGAATGTAAATATCCCCTATGATAGCAATAGGTAGTGACAGGTACTCTTTTTTGAAAAAACTGGGGTCTATTAGACCCTAGATCTCTCCTCTGCCCTCAAAGCATCTGACCACACCAAGATCGGTGTGATAAAATGCTTTCCCAATTTCCCAATGGCGCTGTTTACATCCGGCGAAATCTAAGTCATGAAATGCTCGTAGCTTCCGGTTTCTTAGACCATAGAGATGTTTGGAGCCACTCTGGTCTCTGATCACCTATATGGTCAGCTGGCTGAATCACCGGCTGCATTCTCAGGTTCCCTGTTGGGACAGGAGAGCCAGAGAAAAACATGGAAGACGGTTGGGGGGGGGGGGGGGATTCCCTCCCACTGCTTGCAAAAGCAGTCTAGAGGCTAATTAGCCGCTAGGATTGCTTTTACATGAAAGCCAACCACTGGCTGAAAAGAATGATACCAAGATGATACCTAAACCTGCAGGCATCATTCTGGTATAACCACTCAAAGTCCAGCAACATATCAGTACGTTGCTGGTCCTTGTTGGGCATATATTGTAAACTTTTTTTTTTTTTCATGCAGCTTGTGAGCTGAACGAAAAAAGCATTGATCGGTGGGTATGCCCACCATTAGAATACCTCCCTTCATCCACCCACTTCTAAAGATGGGCATACATGCACCGTATATATATGCCGAAGCATGGGTGCATCCTCCTGCAAAAGTTAGGAGCAAATCGCTCCTCTGCTGCCCCCATGCTTCAGCATATATGCTGAAGTATGTAACTGTGGTGGTGAAGTCACCTCCGACAGCGCTGGAGTCACGGCTTTATGTATCGTGGGAGCAAACGCTGTTGCTGTCAAGATAAATAAATCCGCGCTGCAACTGAATGGCGTACCTGCTAAGCAAATGATGGTTAACAATAAAACAAAGTAACATTACAGTATACCAGTAAGACTTTACCATACCTGCAAAGCAAATACAAAAAAAAATAGTAAAAAATGAAACATTTAACGCAACCTGTGCCTAAAATATATATATGCCGAAGCATGGGGGCATCCTCCCACAAAAGGCAGGAGCAAATCGCTCCTCCACCCACTGCTGCCCCCACGCTTCGGCATATATGCTGAAGTATGTAACTGTGGTGGTGAAATCACCTCCGACAGCGCTGGATTCACGGCTTTATGTATCGTGGGAGCAAACGCTGTTGCTGTCAAGATAAATAAATCCGCTCTGCAGCTGAATGGCGTACCTGAAAACAAAAAAATGGTTACCAACAAAACACAGTAAACAGTAAAGTATAAAAAAATTGCATATCTGAAAAGCAAACATGGTAAAACATAATAACAATAAAACATTGCAGAATAGAATACAGTAAAAAAGAGCAGAACAATAGAGAGAGGGGAGAGAGAGAACAATAAAACGACAACTATTTTTGTTTTTTTTTTATTTTATATATTTTTTTTTTTTTTTTAACTTTTTTTTAGTAACTTTAACTTTTGTAACTGGTACCAGGTTTGGATCTCTCAAAATGCGATGGCATCTTGGGAGACCCTGTGAAAGTGTGTCCTAGTCTGTGCAATGCTGTACCCTACGCTAATACTCAACTAGTGTATGGTAGCGTTCAAAACATTCACCACTGCATAGACCAGGATTGTCAGGACAGGAGGGGCAATAATACCGGTGTCACGCCTATATCCGCGCTTGCTGCAGACACTACACCTTCTTTGGGGGGCTCGTTGGGTAAGGGTACTCGAGAGGACATAAGGAAAATGCCTCTCATGCAGCCGGCTTACTGCATTTGGTTGGGGAAGGTGAGGTGGAGCACCGTCTGGAAACAGAAGGGCTCTGACGATCGGACTGGAAGGATCCAGTCTGTCCTGAAGCTCTGTATAGCACATGAGCGTTCAGCAAAGCCAATTGAAATAAATAAAGACACTTTTTTGTACCAGCGTCTGGCCTTACGGGCAACTAGGTACGGCGCCAACAACTGGTCGTTGAGGTCCACCCCTCCCATATTTTGGTTATATTCGTGGACACGGGTTTCTCCACAACACCAGTCGCCGTAGTAATTTGGACCGTCGTGTCTGCATGAAGGGAGGTAAGAACGAAAACATTCTTATTATCCCTCCACTTCATAGCGAGCAAATTATTGCACTGCAAGTAGGCTCTCTCCCCCAGCCTAAGAAGGGAATCTACAAGCCGCTGGGGAAAGCCCCGGCGATTAGGTCGCATGGTGCCACATGCTCCAATCTGTTGATCAAAAAGGTGACTAAAAAGTGGCACGCTCGTATAATAATTGTCCACATACAAGTGGTACCCCTTTCCGAATAAGGGTGACACCAAGTCCCACACTATCTTGCCAGCGCTTCCTATGTAGTCAGGGCAGTTTCAGTTGCAGCTCTACGTGACTATCTTTGCCCTCGTAAACCATAAATCTACATGTATAGCCTGTGGCCCTGTCACAGAGCTTATACATCTTGACCCCATATCTGGCACGCTTGCTGGGAAGGTACTGTTTGAATGACAAGCGGCCAGAAAATTTAATCAGGGACTCATCAACGCAGACAACTTGATGGGGAGTAAACAAGTCTGCAAAACGTTGGTTGAAGTGGTTTACGAGGGGCCCGAATTTTGTAGAGCCGATCGTATCCAGGGTCTCCACAAGGACGACAGAGTTCATTGTCATTGAAGTGCACGAACCGCAAAATCTGCTCGTATTGTGCCCTGGCTATGGAAGCAGAGAACACGGGCATATGGTAAATTGGGTCAGTGGACCAATATGACCGCAACTCACTCTTTTTATTTATGCCCATGTTGAGGGAAAGGCCCAGAAAGATCTTAAATTCGGATACCGTAATTGGTCTCCAATCTCTGGCAAGGGAGGACTGGGAATTAGCGGCGATATGTTGACCAGCGTATAAATTGCTCTGGTCCACAATAGATCTATAGAGATCTTCGGTGAAAAACAGCGAATAAAAATCCAGTGGCGTAAAATCAACTGTTTCCACCTGAATTCCGGGTTGGCCAGTGAATGGGGGTAGTACAGGTGCTGCATAAGTGGTGGGTTCCCAATTCGGATTGGCGAATGCAGCAGGAAGGGCACTATGGGCACGACGGGCCTGTGTTCGTCTTCTTCGTGGCAGCGGGACACTACTAGTGCTTGCCACCTCGCTAGCTTAAACTGCACTTATGGGACTCGCCACGTCACCAAGTGTTACTGCAGTGCTGGATGTACGACCAGGGTGTACTAGGCCGCTGGTGCTTGCCAGTTCACCAGAAGGAATAGCGGCGCTAGTACTGCTCTGCTCCATACGAGGGACCCGCGGTTCTTGCACTTCAAGGACAGAAGAAGATTGGGGTCCTGGTACGCCTGACCTTAGCAGGGACCACAACTCCGTCGTCAGAGCTATCTGTCATGAAGCCGCTGTCCTCTACAGGATCGTATTCTGAGCCTGAATCTGACAGATGAGTGACTTCCTCTTCACCATCTGTCATGCTCAGGAACGTGTAGGCCTCTTCACTAGTGTACCTTCGATTTGCCATTTTGGGCTCTTAATTTAGGGGTACACTAGTGAGACTCGCAGGCAAAAAAGCTCCTGACTGTTAGCGACTGATTCAAAACGCTACCAAAAAACTGTTAGCGATCGCAGGGATCAGGCCTGACTCTGCGAACGCTGCAGTTATGTGTGCTTAGTGTTTTGTAAGTGTCAGTGATCGATCGATTCTGCACTTGGGTGGGCTGGGCCGAGGGGCAAAACGCAGGTGCTTAGGTATCTGGGCTGATCCCGCTAACACTGTGTTTATGGGAACCTTAAACTGCTGGGGATGCTAGTATAGATCGGATCAGATATTGATCCGTTCAGATACTATAGCACTAAGGGAGATGTATGCTGCGTGCGTGGGTGTTAGCAGTACTGGCGCTAACCTGACGCTGCCTGGGGCGACGCAGACCTTATCTGACCCTAAAAACGTAACTTATATCACCGCCGGGCAATTAGGGGGTTAAACCTTTATAAGGTAATAAACGGCGGGTTTCCTAAAACTATAATAATCTATAAAAAACAAACTAACCAGCGTCACCCGTAACACTTATACGGTGATCGCTGGTGAAAGGGTTAACTAGGGGGCAATCAGGGGGTTAAAACCTTTATTAGGTAGTATATGGGGGTCCATGTCGCTATAAAACGCTGACGGCGAACCTATATACTTACCTCCCTAACTAGCGTCACCGGTGACACTAATACAGCGATCAGAAAAACGATTGCTTAGTGACACTGGCGACGGGGGGTGATCAAGGGGTTAACCTTTATTAGGGGGGGTTAGGGGGGTACCCTGGACCTAAAGGGGGGTACCCCAGACCTAAAGGGGGCTAACCCTAACACTTATAACTGACACAAACTGACACCAATGCTAAAAAAAACTGCTATTGGTGTCAGTGTGACAGGGGGGTGACTGGGGGGTGAAAAGTGTGCCTGGCGTGTTCTACTGAAAGTGTAGTGTTGGTGCACTTGATGTCTTCTCTCCTCGGCGCCGGAACAAAAAAGACCGGCTCGAGGAGAGATTACATCACTTCCTCTGCCTCTGTTTACATTAGAGGCAGAGGAAGATCCTCATTGGCTGGGAGCGATCGCAAGGGGGGGGCCATGAATGGATGGCCTCCCCCTCACGTCTGATCGCTGCCAGACACAAGCCGACCTCGGGCACCGGGGTGGTCCGATAGAACCCCCCGCCCGCGGGAGGCAGATCACGTACAGGTACGTGATTCTGCCTGCCCGTGCCATTCTGCCAACGTACATCGCCATGAGGCGGTCGGCAAGTGGTTAAGAAAAAGCGTTTTTGTTTTTTTTTGTTGGCTATGTCCATTTTTCTTCTGTTCCTTACTATTGATTGGTGAGGCCTTAATGTTTAGGGACTAATGGCAAAAAGGGTGCAAAAGGGGGTGACCTAGAGCTTTGAAGTTGAGGTTTAAGTATTTGAATGTTCAATGTAGGGCTGAAACAACTAATCGATTAATCGATTATGAAATGACAGAGCCTTGGGGTACCCCAACAGAGAGAGGCAGAGGAGATGGAGTGGTAAGTGACACTGAAAGTGCGCACTGATAGGTAGGAGGAGAACCAGGATAAAGCAGAATCACAGAGGCCAAGGGAGTGTAGTTTGCTGAGGAGGAGCAGGTGGTCAACTGTGTCGAAGGCAGCAGAGGTCTAAGAGTGTGAGTATGGAGTAATGGCCATTGGTTTTAGCAGTTAGGGCAGTTTCAGTAGAATGTTGTGGACGGAAGCCGGACTGTAGGGGGTCGAGAAGGTTGTCTGTAAGGTAGCGACTTTCGGTCATGGACAAGGTCTTCGATGAGCTTGGAGGCAAATGGGAGCAGGGAGATGGGTCATTCAAACAGGTGGGATCTAGTGAACATTTTTGTATGGGGGTAACCAGTACATGTTTGAGCAGGAATGGAAAGGTGCCGGAGGAGAGGGAGAGGTTGAAGATGTGGGTTAGGGAGTTTAGGATAGAGTGGGAAGGTGGTCGCAGTAACTGTGAGGGGACAGGGTCCAGGGGATAGATGGTGAGGTGGGCCATGGTGAGGAGTTTATCAACTTCATCGGTGGTAACTGGGCAGAAGGGTGAGAGTATTCAGTGTGGTGTTGGACTTGATGGGTTTGGTAGGGGAGGAAGTTGAATGCTGGATATCTCCTTGCGAATGGTGTCGATCTTTCTTTTGAAATGGTTGGCAATCTGTTGAGCAAGTTGGTGGATGGGGGCAGTGGGGGGGTGAAGTAAGGAATTAAGGGTAGAAAAGAAGTGACGAGGTTTGGATGAGAGGGTTTTGATGAGAGTTTTGTAGTAGGTTTGTTTAGCAGTGTGGAGGCAGGAGTTGTATTTGAGAAGGGCTGATTTGTAGAGGGTAAAGTCTTACAGGTACTTTGATTTACGCCATGCTCAAGAGCACGGATGCGTCTCTTGAGACTTCTGGTGTTGTCTGTTTGCCGGGGTTGTGGCAGATGGGGCCTGGTTCTGCATGTAGACAGAGGAGCAAGTACGTCTAGGGAGGATGACAGCGTGTTGTTGTAGATGGAAGTGCTTGGGTCTGGGCAGGATAGGTCAGGGGTGAGATTTTGTCGTAAAGGCCACCAGTAGCAGAATGAAGAAGGGAAGGGTTGATGTTGCGAAGGTTTCTGCAGGTAGTGGTTTGTGGGTTGGCAGCATGGGAGGTAGGGGACGAGGAGAGTGTGAAATGGATAAGGTTGTGATCAGAGAGAGGAAAGGGGGTGTTAGAGTGGTTGCATGGAGTGCAGCGATGGGAGAATACGAGGTCGAGAGTATTGCTGTTGGAGTGAGTGGTGGTTTGTGTCCATTGCGGTTAAAAGAGGAGGTTAGGTTGAGCATTTGAGAAGTGGTTGCAGTATTTTTTTGTTTAATAAATTTTTATTAAAGAAAAAAGTAGAGCAAAGATGTACATATATCACAAATTAGATACATTCTTGGAAATAAGACATCAAACGTTTTAGTGCTCACGGAATACAACGGTTATGTATAAATCAAGAATCCAACAGATGTCTCTAGAGAGAGACACATTGCAAATGTGATAGCTAAATAAACTGAGGATTTTTCCTATGTAAACACTTGAATTTACAATACAATTAAGAAAACTTTGCTTTGGTTGAAAGAGATTAAGAAAAGAGAGAACAGCAAAGAAGGGATTGGGAAAAGTGGATGATGGGGGGGGGGGGGGGGGATGAGAAAAAGAGAAGTAAGGAAAGCAGGAGAAAAAATGGTGGGAGGGGGTTGCCGGCATGCATGTCAATACATGGAAAAAGGTTGAATTTTGAGGTTTGAATGACCAGGCTTGATTGAAAGACCTAAGAGGTTTGCATTATAAGGTCCTTATAGGAGGAGGTGGCCTGAAATTTTATCCAGGAAGCCCACGTTAGAGAATGTTTCGTGGAAGTACCTCTAATATTGTGGGTAATACTCTCCATAAGGTGAACTTCATCAACCATATGTAGCCATACTTTTATAGAAGGAGTTGTTGGTTGGCCCCATAAGGAAGGGATTAAAGCTTTGGCAGTGTTCAAAAGATGAGGAATGAGTGAGCGCCTGTATAAACTTATGGGAGTTTTCGCAGCATGGAAAAGGATAGTCCATGGGTCATTGGGTATATCGACATCTGAAATCTGTAAGATCAGATCACGAATAGCATCCCAAAAAGGTTGAATGAGTGGGCATGAGTAGCTTTGTTCCCACAGTTCCTCCAACACAACGGGACTGGCGGGGAACATTTGGTGTAATCTAGCTGGGGTGTAATGCCACCTGGTGAGCAATTTATAGTTGACCTCTGACATTTTTGAGGCCATTGAGGAGGTATGGACTAATCGTAGGACCTTATCTTTTTGGTTGTCAGTGAGGGGGGAGTTCAGGTCTGTTTCCCATTTAGTTAAGAAAGGTGGAAAGTCAGGATTTTGAAGAGCAATAAGGGCTTTATAAAATAGAGAGATACCATGCTGAGGGGGGTCTTCTGGCTGAAATATTTCTTCTATAACATTTAAATTGCGTACATCCCTAAGTGGTTTAGGGAGGGAACTTAAGAAGTGTTGTAGTTGGTGGTATCTCCATTTATCTAAAAAAGTGGCAGGTTTAGGAGCAAGGATTAATTGTAATGGTTTAAGTGTGTTGTCACTAAGAACATGATGTAACAGGAGAGGTTCTTCTGATCCCCATGATTTAAAATCGGGGTCCAGTAAACTCGGTAGGAAATATTTATGGTTGAGGCGAGGCAATAGAGGAGAGTCGTAATTCCAAGAGAATTTTTTATGTAGGGTATCCCATATATCTAAAGAGGATATTGTAAGAACTGAGGTATTTCGAGCAAAATTCCTACAAGAGCGGGGTATCCAGGGTGCAATTGAAAGATCTATTCCACTTAAAAAATATTCAAGTTGTACCCATAGTTTTGATTTGAATGCATATTTCCAATCAGCCAATCTGGACAGAATAACCGCCTGATAATATGCCTTAAAATTAGGAAGCGCCAAACCTCTTGAGCATTTGGAGTGAAACAATAGCCCTCTAGACGTTCTGGGATGACTGTTCTTCCAAATAAATCGGGAAACCATGGTTTGTAAAATAGTAAAGAATCCCACTGGTACACCCAATGGGAGCATTTGAAAGATAAATTAGGATGCGGGGTAATATATTCATTTTAATGATATTTACTCTCCCCAACCATGTGTGTGATAAGTTGGACCATTTTCGTAAGTCATCTCTAATCCGATTTAGCAAGGGGATATAGTTGTGTCGAAAAAGAGACTGGAGATTAGAAGTAAGATGGATACCTAGGTATTTCATGCATGTCCGTTCCCATTTAAAGGGAAAAAGGGGTTTGAGGGAAAGTACCTCAGACTTGGGGATATTTATGTTTAAAATTTCGGATTTGGATAAGTTTATTTTGAAGTTAGAAATTGAGTGAAAGGCAGAAAATGCAGACATTAAGTTGGGAAGTGAAGTGCGTTGTTGAATAAAAAATAAAACGTCATTGGCATAAGCTGCATATTTATGGGATCTTTTGCCTATTTGTATGCCTTTGATATTGACGTTATTCCTAATTGTAGCTGGGAAGGGTTCTAAGGTAATAGCAAAGAGGAGAGGGGATAAGGGACAACCCTGCCTGGTTATGTAAGACAAAAGGATCACTCAACGTTCCATTAATTCTTCTTTGTGCTGTGGGATTAGAGTAAAGGGATGAAATACGATGAAACATCTTAGGTCCCAATCCAAAGTGTCGTAAGGTCATCTTAAAATAGTCCCAGTCCACCCTATCAAAAGCCTTTTCCGCGTCAGTGGAAAGGAGTAGGGTGGGCTGGGCACATCTCTGAACATATTGGATTAGGGAAATTGCTCAAAGGGAGTTGTCTTTTGCTTCTCTATTTGGTATAAAACCTGATTGATCAGCTGAGATCCAGCTGGGTAGTAGGGGGAGCAAGCGATTTGCCATTACTTTGGCAAATAATTTAATGTCAACGTTTATTAATGATATTGGCCTAAAACTGTTACATAGGCTAGGGTCCTTATCAGGTTTAGGAATAACAGGGATATGAGTGGAGAGGGATTCTGGGCGTAAGCCTGAAGAGTGAGAGACAGAGTTTGCATAAGCGGCGAGGCGGTAAAATGTCACTGAATGTTTTATAATATAAAATAGTGAACCTATCCAGACCAGGGGCTTTACCAGACGGGGAAGACTTCAGTGCGGCCTGGAATTCTTCAACCGAGAAATCTTCCTCTATTTCTTTGAGGACAGATAGGGGCAATTTAGGTAGGTTGGCTTCTTTCAAGTAGGAGAGCATACGGTTTCTTCTCTCTTTTTGAGCTAGAGAGGTGAAGTCATTTTTTAACATTAAATAGGTCTGCATAATACTCTCTAAAGGCCTTAGCAATATCTGGAGTTGCATGTACAAGTTCTCCTGTTGAAAGTTTGATTTTGGGAATAAATGACTGCAACTGTTTAGTTTTTAATGATCTAGCTAGTAATTTACTGGGTTTGTTCCCCCACTCATAAAATTTCTGTGATAGGCGCTGGAATTTTCTCTTAGTGTCTAAATTGAGAAGGGATTTTAATTCCTCTCGTTTAAGTGTGAGGGCTTGGAGGTGCTCAATAGATGCAGAGAGAGTTTGTGCTGTTTGTCGAGAACCGCTATTTGTTGTAGAACCTGATTAATTTGTTGACCATGTTCCCTTTTTCTCCAAGCTCAATAAAACGTAGCCTTATGAGCTTCCCAAACAATGGAAGGAGAGGTATCAGAGGGCTTGTTTTCCTTAAAGTACTGTGATAAATGAGACGCTAACAAGGAAACCTCAGCTTCATTAGTAAAAAGGGAGTCATTAAGTTTAAGTTTAATTGTTAGTACGCCGTGGTAAGGAAGACATGGTCAACGTCATTGACACAGGTGCGTGGTCTGAAACAGATGCGGTACCTATGTGGGTAGATTGTAGGAGGGGGAGATGAAAATGATCTAGGAACATATTGTCTATTCTGGAATAGGATTGGTGTGTTGTGGAAAAAATGTGAATAGTCCTTCTCCTTGGGATGGGGGAGTCGCCAAACATCCATTAATTGAAGGTCCAGAAGCCTTTTTTGACAAATTTCAGTCTTTTAATAGAAATATTGGAGCGGCCTTGGGACGTATCCAATGTTGGGTCTAATGGCATGTTTATGTCTCCCGCAAGAAGAGTAAGACCCTTGGCGAAGTGTGACAATTTCGTTAGTATTTGTGAGAAAAAGGCAGGTTGATTTTGATTTGGACAATATACATTTGCCAGAGTACATTGAGTGTTACCTATGAAGCCCCTGAGGAAAAGAAAGCGACCATGGTCATCCGCTAACATAGCAGATAACCTAAAGGATACATTTCTGCAAAATCCAATGGCTACACCCTTAGCTTTATTGGTGTCCGATAGGCTATAGTACCACTGCGGAAAGTGGGGTGAAGTCAATTTAACAGGTGTTGTGTGAGTTAGATGTGTTTCCTGTAGAAAGGCAATGGAACAGGCGGCCTGTTTTAGCTCACGAAGTATTTAGTGTCGCTTAGCAGCGACATTAAGACCCCTAACATTGTATGATATAACCTTTAACGTAGCCATTGTTAATATAAAATGTGATCCTTCAGCTTATCCTGACATGCATGCCAGCGGGGAAGGGGGAATGAATGAAGGGAGGGGAGAGAGAGAGATTATTTGGAGAGAAAAAAGAAGAAACAAGGAAGAGGGTGAGCATATACAAAAATTACATACATGAGTTAAAGAACTTGTGGGAAACAAATGAATAACACGCAGAGAACTGCAGTGGTCCCATTGGGGAAAGAGAACGAGAGGCCATCCCAATCCCTGAACAGGGATTAAATAGGACAGCTTAAGGCCGCTCGCACTTGCCAACCCCAGAAGGATAGGGGGGACGGGGTTACGCTGTATGGAAGAGGTAGTGAAGGAGGTGCGCCCCGACAGCACACGGCCTGTAAAAAAAGAACAAATAACTTATAACTATAAGTAAATAATTACTTCCAGTTAGAAATATGAAGAATATTTATGTAGGACCAGGATCATTTCAACCAATAAGTATCCTACCAGGTAAGATAAGTGTAGACCAAACTGGAGCATGAACCAAATAACAAAAGAAAAAGAAAAAATAGAACATTGGTCAGTTCAATGGTGAGACAGCTTTGGCCATGTATAGTCAGACAAAAATAGAAAAAACTGCAGCCAAAGCCTGACTCTGTAGAAAAAGACCTGTAGAAGAATGATCGTCTACATTAATGAAATTAGTGTGGATGAAAAGTACACAATTCAACCATGCTTTTGTGTAGAGCCTGGGAGAGAAGTACGTCTTTTCTTCGAGGGGGTTTTTCTCCAAAGTGTGCCCATTGGACTCGAAAATTTGGGGATTGAATCCTGCCAGCCTGGGAGCTCCATGGACGGAAGGTGAAGATCTTGCAAAAAGGTTGAGAGTTCCTCAGGAAATCTTAGTGTATGGGAACGGCCATTTTTTGTGGCAATCAGACAGGCTGGGAAGCCCCATCTGTATGTGATCCCTTTTGAGCGTAGAGGATCAAGGAGCGGCTTTAGGGCTCTACGACGGTCCAAAGTATCCTTGGAGAGGTCCGGATATATGGTGATGACTGCCCCATCAAAGTCTGTTAGGCAAGCCCCGCATCTTCATCATAACAGCGTTTTTATCCTCAAAGTAATGCAAGCGCCATATAACGTCCCTGGGCTGGTCTGAGTTAGCATTACGGGGTCAAATCGCAACGGTGTAGTGACAGGATTGCCCAGGATGGTATTAAAAATACCCCTTATAGAAAGTTCAAGGTCATTATCTCCAGTCGCTTCCGGCAGTCCTCGAACACGTATATTATTTCTACGGTTACGGTTCTCGAGGTCTTTGAGCTTATACAGAGAGGCCCGATGGGCAAATGCCAGCTGGATAACAGTGTCCTGTAATTCTTTAATGGCTAGGGCTTGTGTGTCCTGCCGTTGCTTCGTTTCCTCTACTCTGACCAGGATATGTGACATATCAGATCTAACAGCGGTTATTTCTTTTTTAATGGATTTCTCCAAACTGTGAAACATACGTGCAAGTTCTTTTTTGAGACCGCTCATTAGTGTAGTCATTTTGGAACCAGCGGGAGATCCAGGGTCGTCCATAAGGTCCGAGCAATATGAGGAGGCCGGAGAGCTCTCCCTAACAGATGCAGCGTGAGATAATGGAGAGGCGCTCGTTCTCGAGGTTCGAGCCTGGTCTCCTCGTGCATTGGCTAAGTATTGCTGAATGGAACCTGTGGAAACTGGAATGGACAACGATCTCTTGCTTGATCGTTTACTTGAGGCAGACCGAAGTTTAGGCCTTTTGGCGGGCATAACTGGAACTGTACGGCCGTTAGCTGCAAGGGGCACCTCCTACTCACATCTGTTCAGTGCCATGCATACATCAAAATAATGTTATCATGCAGAAGGATTCTCATGCAGATAGTATGCAGATAGTAATAAATTCTCTTCAACAGCAACAGAGAGGAGCCAGGAGATTTATCTTGAATAAAGTCTATAGGAACAGAAGTTGTGCAAGGTATGTAGTAGCCTAAAATGAGCTTGGGAGTACTTGGAGCACCAAGATGGTCGCCGGTTTCCAGAAGTAAGCCGGAGCCGCAGAATTTCCTAGTGGTAAAGGCTGACCGGGAACTGCAGTATCACGCAGGTCTCAAGAGCCTAAATTCGGGGTCACAGCTCTGAATATATGTCCCAATACTATATTATGTGGGGGAGCCTATTGACGGATAGGTTATTTGAAGGAGTATTGGTGTGGCAGACAGTGGATCAAACTGATAATAGGAGTATTTGGAGCACCAAGATGGCCACTGTCCTCCAGAGGCAGGCCGAAGCCACGGACTTTCCCAAAGGCAGCAACCGGCCGGGTGAGCGCTGCTCCTTACCGGCCCGGAATGTCTCTGAAAAATACAGGATTCAGGGTCCCGATGGCACGATAGTGTGGAGACACTGTTATGGGAGTTGGCAAAGGAGAGAGTAGGCGGATTCCACATTACTCACTGTGTCCCCTGGATGTAAAGGCCGGAGCAGCAGGCCGCAGGATGGCATCTGGATAAGGGGAGCCAGAGGCAGACGAGGAGATCTGGTGTTATCAATCCGTCGCACGAGCCCTCTGTGGCAATCGATGGCGACCTAGGGGCTAGGCCAAAAGTCTTTTGTGTCCTCCGGTTCGCGGGAGATGAGAGCGGCGGGCTCCGGGAGTTCAGCAGGCCCCAAGATGGCGGCGGGTACACAGGGCTCAGGTCTAGCTGCAGGCCAGGGGCCAATGAATGCAGCAGGTTTAGCCAATATCCCGCGGAGACAGCTGCAGAGGGAAGCCAGTCGCTTTAGGCAGCAAAGTAGGGCTTGAAAAAATATTAGTGAGCTAGGATGGCTGTAGATTCTAGTGCTCTGAACGGAGCTCAGCCTCCACACGTCTGCTCTGTTGCTCGTCCAGACATGCCCCCCAGTGGTTGCAGTATTAACATTGATTGGAATGTTAAATTGATTGTAATGTTAAAGTCACCTAGGATGATGGCAGGTACTTCAGAGGAGAGAAAGTAGGGTAGCCATGCAGAGAAGTCATCCAGAAAGCGTGACACTGGTCCAGGAGGCCGATAAATGACTGCGACCCTCAGACAAGCTGGAGAGAAAAGACGAATGCAGTACACTTCGAAAGAGCAGGGGGAAAGAGGGAGGTGTGGGAAGAACCTCGAAGGTGCTTTGTGGGGAGAGAAGTCCGACGTGATCCGATGTGATCCCTTTTGAGCGTAGAGGATCAAGGAGCGGCTTTAGGGCTCTACGACGGTCCAAAGTATCCTTGGAGAGGTCCGGATATATGGTGATGACTGCCCCATCAAAGTCTGTTAGCCAAGCCCCGCATCTTCATCATAACAGCGTTTTTATCCTCAAAGTAATGCAAGCGCCATATAACGTCCCTGGGCTGGTCTGAGTTAGCATTACGGGGTCAAATCGCAACGGTGTAGTGACAGGATTGCCCAGGATGGTATTAAAAATACCCCTTATAGAAAGTTCAAGGTCATTATCTCCAGTCGCTTCCGGCAGTCCTCGAACACGTATATTATTTCTACGGTTACGGTTCTCGAGGTCTTCGAGCTTATACAGAGAGGCCCGATGGGCAAATGCCAGCTGGATAACAGTGTCCTGTAATTCTTTAATGGCTAGGGCTTGTGTGTCCTGCCGTTGCTTCGTTTCCTCTACTCTGACCAGGATATGTGACATATCAGATCTAACAGCGGTTATTTCTTTTTTAATGGATTTCTCCAAACTGTGAAACATACCTGCAAGTTCTTTTTTGAGACCGCTCATTAGTGTAGTCATTTTGGAACCAGCGGGAGATCCAGGGTCGTCCATAAGGTCCGAGCAATATGAGGAGGCCGGAGAGCTCTCCCTAACAGATGCAGCGTGAGATAATGGAGAGGCGCTCGTTCTCGAGGTTCGAGCCTGGTCTCCTCGTGCATTGGCTAAGTATTGCTGAATGGAACCTGTGGAAACTGGAATGGACAGCGATCTCTTGCTTGATCGTTTACTTGAGGCAGACCGAAGTTTAGGCCTTTTGGCGGGCATAACTGGAACTGTACGGTCGTTAGCTGCAAGGGGCACCTCCTACTCACATCTGTTCAGTGCCATGCATACATCAAAATAATGTTATCATGCAGAAGGATTCTCATGCAGATAGTATGCAGATAGTAATAAATTCTCTTCAACAGCAACAGAGAGGAGCCAGGAGATTTATCTTGAATAAAGTCTATAGGAACAGAAGTTGTGCAAGGTATGTAGTAGCCTAAAATGAGCTTGGGAGTACTTGGAGCACCAAGATGGTCGCCAGTTTCCAGAAGTAAGCCGGAGCCGCAGAATTTCCTAGTGGTAAAGGCTGACCGGGAACTGCAGTATCACGCAGGTCTCAAGAGCCTAAATTCGGGGTCACAGCTCTGAATATATGTCCCAATACTATATTATGTGGGGGAGCTTATTGACGGATAGGTTATTTGAAGGAGTATTGGTGTGGCAGACAGTGGATCAAACTGATAATAGGAGTATTTGGAGCACCAAGATGGCCACTGTCCTCCAGAGGCAGGCCGAAGCCACGGACTTTCCCAAAGGCAGCAACCGGCCGGGTGAGCGCTGCTCCTTACCGGCCCGGAATGTCTCTGAAAAATACAGGATTCAGGGTCCCGATGGCACGATAGTGTGGAGACACTGTTATGGGAGTTGGCAAAGGAGAGAGTAGGCGGATTCCACATTACTCACTGTGTCCCCTGGATGTAAAGGCCGGAGCAGCAGGCCGCAGGATGGCATCTGGATAAGGGGAGCCAGAGGCAGACGAGGAGATCTGGTGTTATCAATCCGTCGCACGAGCCCTCTGTGGCAATCGATGGCGACCTAGGGGCTAGGCCAAAAGTCTTTTGTGTCCTCCGGTTCGCGGGAGATGAGAGCGGCGGGCTCCGGGAGTTCAGCAGGCCCCAAGATGGCGGCGGGTACACAGGGCTCAGGTCTAGCTGCAGGCCAGGGGCCAATGAATGCAGCAGGTTTAGCCAATATCCCGCGGAGACAGCTGCAGAGGGAAGCCAGTCGCTTTAGGCAGCAAAGTAGGGCTTGAAAAAATATTAGTGAGCTAGGATGGCTGTAGATTCTAGTGCTCTGAACGGAGCTCAGCCTCCACACGTCTGCTCTGTTGCTCGTCCAGACATGCCCCCCAGTGGTTGCAGTATTAACATTGATTGGAATGTTAAATTGATTGTAATGTTAAAGTCACCTAGGATGATGGCAGGTACTTCAGAGGAGAGAAAGTAGGGTAGCCATGCAGAGAAGTCATCCAGAAAGCGTGACACTGGTCCAGGAGGCCGATAAATGACTGCGACCCTCAGACAAGCTGGAGAGAAAAGACGAATGCAGTACACTTCGAAAGAGCAGGGGGAAAGAGGGAGGTGTGGGAAGAACCTCGAAGGTGCTTTGTGGGGAGAGAAGTCCGACACCACCTCCTTTTTGTCTACTGGGTCTGGTGGAATGAGTCCAGAGGAGGCCACTGTGGGACAGGGCAGCTGGAGAGGTAGTGTCGAATTCTTGGAGCCAGGTTTCGGTAATAGCAAATAGATTAAGTGATTTGGAGAGGAAAAGGACATTGACAGAAGTTAGTTTGTTGAAGACTGAGCGGGCATTCCAGAGGGCACATGAAGGGGGGGGGCGCTGACTTGTGCAATCAGGGGAATTGGGATGAGAAGGGGGGAGTTACGACTACTGTTGGAGGAGGTAGACAGCCAATTTTGGGGGTTGGAATTGGGTGTGGGAGGGCCGGGGTTTTGTGCGATGTCCCCAGATATTAGGAGGGTGAGGCTAGTAAGGTGGGAGTGGGATTTATAGGAGGGCAGTGTATTGGAAGTGGTGATACTGTGTGGGCTTAGAATGAGCAGGAGGTGATAAGTGCAGTAATATTGAGTGGGCAGAAGAGAGGGCGATATGTACAGGTTGGGGGCTGGAGAGGGGGGGTAAAGACATGAGAGTTTGAGGAGAGAGGACATTATAGCAAAGATTAGTGTGAGCATGTTGGAGGAGGAGAGATGGAAAAAGAAGGAAGGCTGAGGAAAGTTATAGGATGAAGGGGAACTTCCTGTAAAATGGGTGTGGAACGTATTCATATCAATGAAACTGAGTAATTTTACTTTGTATTTTTTCTGAATCATGTCTGTGCAGTGTTAATTCTTGTAAGAAGCCATTCAGAAGAAATGCACAGGTACCATTCTAACTTGTTTGTATTTCCTTCCCCTTGGCTACTTTATTACTGTACAAATATCATCTGTAACTTTGACAGTGGGAAATGCCTGTAAGGGTTAAAGGGGGACATCGGCTGCAGGCTTTGGTATGTGATTGGCAGCCAGATCACACCCAAAGAGATGCACAGATGTTTCAGCCACAGTACTGTAGAGCTGTAAATATATTTCAGCAGCCTTGGCTGCTGGATCGCATGTTCAGACCTTTGTACCTCTTGCAGGTTGCAAACACTAATCACTGAAGCAGTGAGTAAGCTTGTGAATTGTCACGCCAGAGGAGGGGTAAACTTGATTGGTAGAAGCAGGGTGATGGCTGAAGAAGCCGCAGGATGACAAAGCCAGTGACCACAATAAGGATGGGTACTGTGATCACTGATGGGAAGGAGCAGTGAAAGGAACACTAAAAGGAGGGAGGAGGTCCTCTGTTGACTTTGTGGATGTGATCAGCAGCCATTCAGCTCCCTGATCACATTCACAAAGCTGTGCTGGGGAGCCACACTAGAGTCAGCAAGTTTACACACTATTTAGATTTAACCGGCAGCTTGTTATCTGCTGATCACATTCATTTAGTAAAATTCAGTGTGTCAGGTACTATTTGAGTGAAAGTTTGCTAAAGCGACTAAGTTTACAGACTTATCCGGTTGGTATAAGGGTTACGAAGCTGGCCAGCTACTAGCAGTTCTCTTCCTCTGTAACCCTTAAGACTGGTTCACATCAGAACAAGCATGTTTTTTGACATCCTAGTCATTTCAGTGGGTTTTCCAAATGAACGTGAATGCTGAAAAAGTATGGGGTACCATGTGGTTTGGTGTCTGAAAATGTGCTGCATATGTTAAATGCGTTTGGGGTGCCATTAACAATAAGGTAGCGTGTTCCTGTGCGGTGTGGGAAACATGCATTTCCTGCACCCTATTCTGGTATCAACAGGCCCTTACATCAGTGGCAGCGAAAGATTAAAATTAATGGATTACAATTGGGCAAAGGTGATATAATAATTGGCATTCACCTTTTTTTCTAAAATATTTAAATTGATTAGGAAATTATTCCCTGTACATTTCTAATTTTGTAGTAAGAAAAAACAAATATCATCTGAATTGAAGAATGAAAGGTTGCTATAGCTTTGTACAAAGAGGTGGATAATGTGCAATTTGATTTCACCTCTTTATAAATGGACTCCTTGGTGCATTTGTAGCAGTCTTTTTTATGTAATGTTCATTGCTTGGTCCTATAGGATACTTTTCCATTGTGCCAGCCAGACCATTGGCACAAGAGATGAAAGGTGCAGTAGTTAGATCCTTTTGTTTTCAAGAAATGACTTCTGAGAAATGTATCCGTCTGCCCAGTATTTCTGTTTCTTTTCCGCGACACCCGATCCTGGTGTTGTCAGTCTGCTATTTTCACTGGTGTGGCACTACTTTGCTGCGCACAGAGAGCCAGCACATTCTGCCTAACAATGTCTGCCTTAAAATAACTTTGGCCACTAGCCAAAACTATCGCTTCAACTATTTTTCCGGTTGCAGATGGCCAGCTTGTCTTGGATGCATTGTTCTGCTCTTGAGAAGTGCTTGACACCATAAAACTGTACTTGGAGAACAAGGGAGCTTTATGTCTGGAGGAGCTTCAAGAATACCACACTTATTAAAGGGTTAGAGTACAATGTACCTAGAGGCAAGAGGTTAGGCCATAGCCAATTACTTATCTGAAGAAAGACAATACATACAGTACATGATATATTTGGGGCTGGTATCCAGAATATTCAGGAAATGAGAGAATGAAGTATTCCTTGCTGGTTAAGACGAGTTCTAGTCTCCATAATAAGTAGAATTCAGTACAGTAGTTACATGGAAGTTGGGAGAATGTATAGACTTATTTTATAAGGCATTGTAAAAGATTATTAATAGTATCAGACACCCAAGGCAACCAGAGCTTGTTTAGTTATAGTTTTAGCAAAAGATTAAAGTGGGTGTATATCCAAAACTTTTTTTTTTTTCCTTTCGTTTTGGATGGAGCAGGGAACAGTTTAACCTTGGCGGGTTATTTTTTGCTGTCTGTGTACCAATCGTAAAATTTCCCTTAATTTCTTTTCTTGAGACTCAACAGGAATTTAAAGGACATCTCCTTCCAAAGTGAGATGTCCATATTGTGTTCTTTCCCCTTACCGATTGCTACAAGACCAACTATTTTAAAGTTTTGGATTTCCATACTTTTTGTCATTTACAATGGATACCATTGCAAATAGAGGGGGGAATGTCCCCAGCTGGGCCCCAGACAGCAATAAAAATTTGACAGAAGGTCTAACTATCCTACTTTTTTCAAACAAAAAAAAAAAACGGTGCAATCAGTTGCTTTGTGGTACAGCGCTTTGCACGTTACTGAGTCTTGGTTTAAAAAATGTAAACAATGTTTCATGGTTGAATATTTGTCTCTTTTCTTTTGTACTGTTTTTACTCTTTTCAAAATCCTCACCAAAACTCCTAAAATTAATATATATATTTAATTAAAATTAATAGATAACATGCTCATTTCCTAGTTTTAAGTTCTGTAAAGAATACATTTTAATCACTTCAGTACCGGTCACTTTTACCCCCTTTCTGCTTAGGCCAATTTTCAGCTTTCAGCGCTGTCGCACTTTGACACTGTACCCAGATTACATTTTTATATTTTGTTTCACACAAATAGAGCTTTCGTTTGGTATTTAATCTCCACTGGGTTTTTTTATTTTTGCTAAATAAACGAAAAAAGACCAAAAAGAGTTTTTCTACATTTCGGTTATAAAATTTAGCAAATCTTTCTTCATAAATTTTGGCCACAATGTTTTCTGTTCCTTTTGTTTGGTGAAAATAACCCAAATCCATGTATCTGTAGGAAAGTTAGAGTCCACAAATCTGAAAATTGATCAATCCTGATGTACTGACAGCCTATCTCATTTCTTGAGACCTGATAACGCGAGGGCAGTATAGGACAGTACAAATAACCCCCAAATGACCACTTTTTGGAAAATGGACAATCTGAGGTATTTAGGAGCAAGTTTTTTGAAGTTGTACATTTTTGTCACAATTTTTTGGAAAATGAAGGGCAAAAAAAAGTTGTTTTTTTTCCACATTTTTATTTATTTTATTTTTTACATACTGTCCTCAGTGCAGTGTACAGCATCATCCTATAATTTGTGTGACAGTGACCAGGGACACTGACTGGTGACACAGCAGGTGACCGATTGCGCCGGAGCATGGCACTTCCTTCCTGAACAATAGGGTTCCAGCCCCACTGTCGTTTTACAATGGTGCGGGAAGCAGTTAAACGAAGCATAATTCTTCAAATTTGAATGCACAATTACTGAATTTTAAAGTTAAACAGCACTTGGAGAAGCAGCAAAAAGTTTTTTAAATGTTAAAAATAAAGGTTGTGTTTCAGTATCTAGTGTGCAGAAATTAAAAGTTCATAATTTTTGCATATTTTGATTGTTTGTCGGGTAAAGTATTGTGTGGCAAAATGTATGTATAAGGGATTTGGGCACCTCGTATGAACTGGGTAAGAATTTTTCTATGCATGTCTTTGGGAATACAAAACTTGCTTGAAGCAGGTCAAATGGAGGTCAGCTGCAAGTTAGATGCACCTTCTAGTGACTTCTAATGATCTCAGAAGCTTGTCAAACTGATACCTGTATTAACACAAGCCCAAAGGCCATTAATACAGGCTCATACACTTGCTTTTGTGAAACTCTCAGCGTCCAACCTTTTTGTAATCCACTGACTTGACTTCTATTTTTGTTTTAAATTTTTTTTTACCACTTTTCTTGTCAGATTAGTTAATGAGTAACTTCACCCCCCTCCTTTTTTTTTTCTCACTGGTGTTAAGCACAATTCACATTCTCGCCCACCTAGCAAGTCCAAGTCCATCGCACTGCTGTCACAAGGCGGGTCCCACACCACTATATTTGTTTCCGACATCAAAAGTCAGCTGTCTCTTCCAGGTTCAGGCAGCCTGGGCTCCTGATGATGCACCACAAGATCTACCCTCTTCTCTGGACAGCTGTAGGGAACCTGAAGCATCCCAGAAAACGTGACATGCATATTCAAGAAGACTTCAGAGCAGGGGAGAGCTCATTCCCTCCTAAGCAAGAAGAGTGTCCATGGGTGGGCTGGACTAAAAAGGAAAACAAAAGGTTTAAGCCATTGGGGCTCATCTGTATGGTAGTGCACTTATTACCATCTCTAACACTGTATGCAGTGGATTACTTTTGGGTAGATAAACAAGAAGGGCAGTCCCTGATGTACTTATCTAACTGAAATAAGTACAGTGCCATCCATTCACCAATCCTTTTACCAGTGCTGAAATAAGTACAGTTGCATCTGTTCATCAATCGTGGTACACCGCAAACCTTGTCTTGAACACTTGGTGGTCTACTGTCCTTCAGAGCCTGAAACTCAATCCTCATGATCCATTCCATTAGGCTCAGTCCAGTGTAGGCACGCACATCATAAGGTCTGCCCACACTGGTTTCCTGCACTGTCTGCCCAGACCTTCACATTTTTGCCCAGAAAAGCTCTGTTCTCTCCTCCTCCTGTGTACCGGGATCTGTGGGTGTCCAAGCTCCATCCACTGTTCTCTCCCTCTGTATCTGTGTTGCTGCAAAGGAGGGAGAAGGGTGAGCATGGGACCTCAAAAACACAGTCTGCTCTGTCCTCTGTGTAGTGGCAGGGGAGTGGAGGAAAGCGGGCACAGGAATGCACAACAGCAAGGTGGTGGGGGTATGGACCTGAGTGCCCCTGTAGCCAGTGTGCACCCGCTTACACAGTTTAAAGTGGTTACCACCTTTCAAAATACATTCACTGGCAGTCCCTTATTTTTATCAGGCATATCCTGTTGATTAGGTCATGTATAAGCTGCAGCACACGTCGGCAAAGTAATGAGTTGAATTACTATATAATAAAAGAAAATTGTGGAAATGTATTCCTATCAGGAGTTTACCTTTTTAAGGCAATTTTGTTTTTTGTGTTGGATACTGAGGCAAAGGTTAAAACCCCATCAGTTTTGTTTTTTTTTTTGCCATCTGTATTTTCACAAATTACTGTCCTATGTGCACAGCAGGGAGCAACAGAAAATCTTTTAAAATTAGGAAAATCCTCTTAGTTGTCACTCTAAGAAGCACCCTTATTGGAAGATTTTGCCTCTAATTCCGTTCTGGTGATAACTGGTTACTGTTGTTTTGTTTTTTTTTTTGTTTTTTTTTTTTCCTTACTTCCAGTCAGTGACAGTGTCCATTAGAACCATTTTTACTGCTGTCTGTGCTTTAACAGGGTTACTAACACATTACCATTTCATCCAAAAAAAAGTTTTGACTTTAGATACACTTTAGGGCTTGGGTGCTTAACCCGTGGCCCTCCAGCTGTTGCGGAACTGCAAGTACCATGAGGCATTGCGAGGCTGACAGTTAAAAGCATGACTCCCAAAGGCATGATGGGACTTGTAGTTCTGCAACCGCTGGAGGGCCACAGGTTGAGCACCCATGCTTTAGGGTCTGCTTCCAAACCTCTGCACATTAAATCTTGTCGTGGTGGCATTTTATTTTTAATGCTGGCTTTTAAATTTTTTGTCTGTTAATCCAGCAAATATTGATTGATATTGATAGTGATTTTAAATCTTGTTTACTTTCATTTCATACATAATTCTACCTAATTTCTTACGGAAGAAAGTGGTTTCACCCTCCTAACCCTCCTTGAATGGTATTGTAACTGTACTATGCCTCCTTTGTATTCTGTAAAGCACTGCACAAACTATTAGTGCTATAAAAATTCTGTATAATAAGTTAAACTATGCAGTCAAAAATATAGAAAAATATATCTGAAAGATGTATTTCTTATTTCTGATAATGTAGTAACTTTTTTTTTTTTTTTTTTTTTCTTCCGTTTATTTTTCAGTTTTGTGATGGAATTGTTCATTGCATTGTGACACTTGATCCATTTTTTAGGTTAAAAGCCCCAGTGTGTGGTGGCAAGAGTATGACATCTGGAGAGCTGTCAGTTCATAACAATTATATGGTTTGTAACGGGGTAACACGCTTTTCCTCTTTTACAGGAAGAGGATCTCCGCAGGATCTTCATGTTAACGATAGAAGTTTTACAAGAATTCAGCCGACGGGAAAACCTCAATGCTCAGATGTCCTCTGTGTTCCAGCGCTACCTTGCATTAGCCAATCAAGTTTTAAGCTGGAATTTTCTGCCTCCAAATTATATCCTTTTCCATTTTTTAGGACTCACAGCTAGTGTGAGAAATGTCTTTATTGCCTGTAATAATTATGATGTGTTGTACATATTTCTGTATGGTGTCTGCACTGCATTGTAGAGTAGTATGTAGAGTGGTAGGGGATACGTTTTTCTTGCTGTCTGTGTACCCATTAGAGAGAATCGTGCTCTGTATTTGTCCTAAACATTACTGTCAATGGGAATGAAAGTGAGGGTAAATAAAAAATTTTGAGTTGTCATAACAGGCATAGAGGGGAAATCTTCCATTGGGGACCCCCTTTTCTCATTGCAGCTGTCTTGAGAATTGCCCTTATGAGCTCCTGTACGCTATCCAAATGAATAATTGGACAGTGGATATAAAAAGTCTACACACCCCTGTTAAAATGTCAGGTTTCTGTGATGTAAAAAAAATGAGACAAAGATAAATAATTTCAGAACTTTTTCTACCTTTTTACTGTGACCTCTAAATTGTACAACTCAATTGAAAAGCAAACTGAAATCCTTTAGAGGGGGAGAAGTAAAAATAAAAAAATAAAATAATGCAGTTGCATAAGTGTGCACACCCTCTTATAACTGGGGATGTAGCCGTGTTCAGAATTAAGCAATCACATTAAAACTCATGTTAAATAGGAGTCAGTACACACCTGACATCATTTAAAGCGCCTCTGATTAACCCCAAATAAAGTTCAGCTGTTCTAGTAGGTCTCTCCTGATCTTTTCTTAGTCGCATCCTACAGTAAAAGCCATGGTCTTCAGAGAGCTTCCAAAGCATCAGAGGGAGCTCATTGTTAAAAGGTATCAGTCAGAAAAATGGTACAAAAAAATTTCCAAGGCATTAGATATACCATGGAACACAGTGGAGACAGTCATCGTCAAGTGGAGAAAATATGGCACAGCTGACATTACCAAGAACTGGACGTCTCTCCAACATTTATGAAAAGACGAGAAGAAAACTGGTCAGGGAGGCTGCCAAGAGGCATACAGCAACATTAAAGGAGCTGCAGGAATATCTGGCAAGTACTGGCTGTGTGGTATATGTGACAACAATCTCCTGTATTCTTCATATGTCTGGTCTAATGTGGCAAGACGGAAGCCTTTTCTTACGAAGAAAAACATCCAAGCCCGGCTAAATTTTGCAAAAACACATCTGAAGTCTCCTAAAAGCATGTGGGAAATGTGTTATGGTCTGATGAAACCAAGGTTGAACTTTTTGGCCATAATTCCCCCTGGAACAGGGGCCTTGGTCAAAGTAGAGGGAATAATGAACAGTTCCAAATACCAGTCAATATTGGCACAAAACCTTCAGGCTTCTGCTAGAAAGCTGAACATGAAGAGGAACTTCATCTTTCAACATGAAAACAACCCAAAGCATACATCCAAATCAACAAAGAAATGGCTTCACCAGGAGAAGAATATAGTTTTGGAATGGCCCAGACCTGAATCCGATTGAAAATCTGCGGGGTGATCTGAAGAGGGCTGTGCACAAGAGGTGCCTTCTCAATCTGACATATTTGGAGTGTTTTTGCAAAGAAGAGTGGGCAAATAATGCCAGTTTCTGATATGCCATGCTGATAGACTCATACACAAAAAGACCGTTGAAGCACCTTTTGATTTTATTACAGCACTCAGTATTAGTTTATGGGTTTGCACACTTATGCAACCATATTTTTTTATTTTTACTTCCCTGCACCTAAAAGATTTCAGTTTGTTGTTAAACTGAGTTGTACAGTTTATAGGTCACATTAAAGGTGGAAAATGTTCTGAAATTTATCTTTATTTTTTTTTTACATCACAGAAAACTGACATTTCAACAGGGGTGTGTAGACTTTTTATAGCCACTATGTAGAGATTAAAAAAAATATATATATATATATATATATACACAGTGGCTTGCGAAAGTATTCGGCCCCCTTGAACTTTTCAACCTTTTGCCACATTTCAGGCTTCAAACATAAAGATATAAAATTTTAATTTTTTGTGAAGAATCACCAACAAGTGGGACACAGTTGTGAAGTGGAACGAAATCTATTGGATATTTTAAACTTTTTTAGCAATTAAAAAACTGAAAAGTGGTGCGTGCAAAATTATTCGGCCCCTTTACTTTCAGTGCAGCAAACTCACTCCAGAAGTTCAGCGAGGATCTCTGAATGATCCAATGTTGTCCTAAATGACTGATGGTGATAAATAGAATCCACCTGTGTGTAATCAAGTCTCTGTATAAATGCACCTGCTCTGTGATAGTCTCAGGGTTCTGTTGAAAGCGCAGAGAGCATCATGAAGACCAAGGAACACACCAGGCAGGTCCGTAATACTGTTGTGGAGAAGTTTAAAGCCGAATTTGGATACAAAAAGATTTCCCAAGCTTTAAACATCCCAAGGAGCACTGTGCAAGCGATCATTTTGAAATGGAAGGAGTATCAGACCACTGCAAATCTACCAAGACCTGGCTGTCCCTCTAAACTTTCAGCTCAGACAAGGAGAAGACTGATCAGAGATGCAGCCAAGAGGCCCATGATCACTCTGGATGAACTGCAGAGAACTACAGCTGAGGTGGGAGAGTCTGTCCATAGGACAACAATCAGTCGTACACTGCACAAATCTGGCCTTTATGGAAGAGTGGCAAGAAGAAAGCCATTTCTCAAAGATATCCATAAAAAGTCTCGTCTAAAGTTTGCCACAAGCCACCTGGGAGACGCACCAAACGTGGAAGAAGGTGCTCTGGTCCGATGAAACCAAAATCGAACTTTTTGGCCACAATGCAAAACGATATGTTTGGCGTAAAAGCAACACAGCTCATCACACTCAACACACCATCCCCACTGTCAAACATGGTGGTGGCAGCATCATGGTTTGGGCCTGCTTTTCTTCAGCAGGGACAGGGAAGATGGTTAAAATTGAGGGGAAGATGGATGCAGCCAAATACAGGACCATTCTGGATGAAAACCTGTTGGAGTCTGCAAAAGACCTGAAACTGGGACAGAGATTTATCTTCCAGCAAGACAATGATCCCAAACATACAGCAAAATCTACAAAGGAATAGTTCACAAATAAACGTATCCAGATGTTAGAATGGCCAAGTCAAAGTCCAGACCTGAATCCAATCGAGAATCTGTGGAAAGAGCTGAAAACTGCTGTTCACAAACGCTCTCCATCCAACCTCACTGAGCTCGAGCTGTTTTGCAAGGAAGAATGGCCAAGAATTTCAGTCTCTCGATGTGCAAAACTGATAGAGACATACCCCAAGCGACTTGCAGCTGTAATCGCAGCAAACGGTGGCTCTACAAAGTATTAACGCAAGGGGGCCGAATAATTTTGCACGCCCCACTTTTCATTTTTTTATTAGTTAAAAAAGTTTCAAAAATCCAAAAGATTTCGTTCCACTTCACAATTGTGTCCCACTTGTTGGTGATTCTTCACAAAAAATTAAAATTTTATATCTTTGTTTGAAGCCTGAAATGTGGCAAAAGGTTGAAAAGTTCAAGGGGGCCGAATACTTTCGCAAGCCACTGTGTGTGTGTGTGTGTGTGTGTGTGTGTGTGTGTATATGTATATATATATATATATATATATATATATATATATATATATATATATATAATCTATCATGTTTTTAGGTACTTTGTGTAAAAAAACAAAAAAACCCTTTACTTTCAAGTTACAAGAAGTAACCCAGCGACATAAATCATTTGTATGAGTATGTTTTGGAACAAAATCTTGTCTTTTTCAAATCTCGGAGCGTTATATGGACTTTGGACTGTTGACTTGGCCAAGTTGGGAATTATTTAGAAGACTGTTATTTTAGGCAGGTGCTATTCATTCTCTATTAAATAGTATTGTGCATTTCTTAATTGATTTTTTTCACAACATGGTATTATTGTCTCTCATTGTGCGACATAAGCAAGTTTTTTTTTGTCCTAAACGCTTTATTTCTAGTCGCATGTACATCAATGTTTTGTGTTGGTCTATTTCTACTTTTAAACAGGATAAGTGAAGTAATTTTTTATGGGGGATTCTGGAAAAGTAGAATAGTATAACTTCTATGTGTTTAAATTGGACATTGTATGTCTTGTAATAGTACTTTTGAAGCTGGTTAGCCAGGTGGGTTATGGTTTTTTACTGCCCATTGTTGCTGGTGACTACATAAAATTTTAATGATTTCTGTTCTGAAAATGTTCATTTTATTAAAGAAAAAAAAATGAGTGTTTCTAAAGCCCAGACATTTTATACCTTAATGCATTCCCTGCAGTAAGATCAAAAATATTTAGGTATCAGTATTGCGCCCCCCCTTATTCTTGCGTGAGTCCTCACTTAATCTAGCGTTGTGCCCGTCTGCAACAGCTCTGTCTTCCCTCCCCACTCTCATAGGCTTTGCTGAGGCATTGGCTCCTGCTGCAGTCAATCATATCCTGTGATGGTGGGGTAGGACTGAGCCGCGCTGTCTGTAAGGACACGGGCAGCATGTCTAGGGATTGAGCCCACAGATGTGTCACGATAGAAAGCGGCTTCCTTTGGTGGCACACCAAGAAGAGGCGGAGACAGAAGCCAGCAGGGGGACTCAAGAAAAGTAGGTTTGGGGCCACTCTGTGCAACTCCATTGCACAAAGCAGATCAATGTAACATGTTTGTTAGAAAAAAATCAATTCCTTTACAATCACTTTTAAATGTTCCTTATTGTGGTGAAAATAGTTCATTTGTAGGCTTAAAACTGACATCCGGGTAAACTTGCCTTGCAGTGGCCAAAGCCCCCCTCCCTACAGCACAAGGGTAAATGCATATATTGTCTTGGGAGTAAGAAATAAGGTGGAATGCTTACCTTATTCTTTGCACCTCCAGGTTTCCCTCTGTTCCTAGGTCTGGTCCTTCAAAGTCCCCTCTCTTGCAATTCAAATGGTCGCTGCTCTTTGACGTCCTCATTTACAGTGCAGGACCAGTGGTTCTGCATTGTAGGTGGGGGCACAAAGGACTCGCCCGCATCCTGGGAACGTCAGCCAATGAAGGAAAACACTGGTACTGGGTAACGAAGAATAATTATTGGGGATAGTTCTATCTCCCTAAGCAAAATGAACATTTAAAGGGTTAGATGTTTACAGTAACCCAGTGTTCAGCTTTGTTTGGCAACAAGACAGTAAAATAAATGTAGTTGATTCAGTCCTTTTGTGCCTCCAGGCTCTTTTTCACCTATCAGTTTCATTATTTGGGGAGCAATAAAAGAGTTAGGGACTTGATGTCAGAGGACATGGGATAAATGTACAGGCTGATGGAAGTGTAAGGGCAATGCTTTCAACATGTAGTGATATACCGAGGCAAATGTGGAGGTTTATGTGAATTCCCAGTTTGAGTAGAGCGCAGTGTTCCATAGGACCTGCATTATTATCCTAGTAGTATCATTACAGGATGCCTTTGCTTGGTCCCCTCCTGCCTCACATGTTTATAAGATGTGACTTTCATACCTCTAGTATAAATAAATCTGGGTATTGTATTACTTTTGTCTCTGCAAAGCCCTTTTGATATTATTGTGTTTCAATCATCCTTTGGAGTCCTTTTGGCAGACCTCATTGTAGTTAAGCAATGGACAATGCACTATAGGAATGTGGCAGCCAACAGAACGCTCCTTTTAAAGTGAAGATTGGGCAGCCTATATTAGCAAGGCAGCATTATAGAAATTGTGTCCGTCATTAGCACAGAAGATCTCGCCCACCCCCTCTCTCCCACCAGCATTCACCACACCAGTAGTCACAGGGATATTGGAAGATAATACAGCTTTATGACGACTTGTAGATAATAGTGAACGTCATTCCTGGAATAATTATACATTCTCTAAACAAATGTACCTTTTAAAGAAAATGTCTGCTGGTGAAAAGGCCAGTTTGGGGTAATACCAAGAATAGTGTGCAGTGCTGAAAATTAGCAGCTTTTCCACTAATTAGGAGAAATTATAGCTTTTAAATTGGACTGTTCTCTTGGTTGAAGTTCCAGAACTACATGTCTCCTTTAAGAGCTGCAAACATTTGGTGCTTGATGTTTTCTTCAGTGTTCCAGGAAGCACGTTGGTTTGGTTTAGCAATTTTACCTGTTTAACATTCTATTTTCAAAAATTGGTTGTTTTCAAAGTTCTGAATCGCTGTGTTGATTTCTGTTTACGCTCAAGCTTGAATTTCAAGTAACGTTTTGCCATTTTGTTCTAAAGGAGAGCTTTGTTACTACTTAGTTGTCCCACCTATACAACCCTTTTGAACCACGGCAACTTTGACAATTCTGCTATGGGCTGGTTTATTCAATAAATAATTCTCATTGCTTACAATACCAAAGTAATGCACACTTTTTTTTTTTTTTTCAGGACAAGCAAGACTTTCTTTTGGTTGTATTGTTAGTTGCTTGATTGTAACTCATTTTCTATGCTTTACGTAGACCAAAAAAAATAACAAAACTTAAAAAAAATGTAACAAAACTTAAATGCATTTGTTCAATTTGGTTTAAACAAATTTGTTTTAATGTAGATGAAAAATATACGTTGAGGTTGATTTACCAAAGGCAAATAGACTGCACTTTTCAAGTGAAGTTGCCGTCATTTTCCCTTAGTGAAGGTGGTAAAGCGCTGCCGATTTTCAGCATCCAATCATGTGCAAGCAAAAATGCTGTTTTTTTTTTATTTGTATTTTTTTCTTCAATGTGATTTTTTTTTTTTTTTTTTTTTTTTTTTTTTTGTGATTGGATATTCCTTTCAAAGCGAAGCTTTACTGCCTTCACTAAGCTCTAGGGTAAATTGGTGCCTCTGCATTTGCAAAGTGCACACTCTATTTGCCTTTACTAAATCAAACCCCATTGTATTGTATAATGTGCCCTATTTATATTAACACCTACATTATTATTCAGGTGCAAAGCATTTCAAAATTATTTACAAATGAAATAAAGGCCTTTTTTTTTCCCCAACAATGCTTTCAAATTTGAACAAACAAAACAAATACCAATGGGAAAAAAATTAAAATAAACAAAATGAACATAAATATAATAGTGGGGAGGAAGGAGTTAGGACTGATAAAAGTAAACTAAGGGTTTGCTAAGGGGCTAAATGGGAACAAATTTTATTTATGCTTTAACTGGTGATATATGCTGATCAACTATTACTCCTTTGATCTGCACACAAATGAAAAAAGTAATATAAAGTAACACTAATATTACATTTGTTTCCTGTATCACACTTCTGAGCAAGATTTATAAACCTTGTTCAGAAGGTAGCACAGTTTCAAAAGCAATGAATTGTGTTTAGTAATTAGTTTTGTCTCTACTGAACTGCCAAGCAGCTCAGGAATGATTCAGTACAATTAAAACATAAAAAAAGTGGTCTCCCATTTAGGAACTGAAGAATGACAGGTGTCAGCCTTATTAGTCTGGAAGTTGAGCTACTATTAACAAAGTGTAACTACCTCCAGGATGCTTTTTCTGGTTGGTAAAAGTAATCATATGCACATTGTGGCATTTCATTGTAAACCTTTTTTTAGGTTTAATGTTTTTTTTTTTTTTTTTTTTTTTTTTTTTTAAACCATTGATCTGTTTTTACAGTAGGTATACAATCTTTGCCTTACTGATAAACATTTAATGCATGATAAAGGATTCACAGGGTTGAAGAAAAAGCACAGCAGAGCAGCTTGCTTTTTTTTAAAAAAATGATATGCTGTCCAGTAGGGACATTAAGCTGTGTAAATATTATTTTTATTATAATTCAGGATTTATATAGCGCCAACAGTTTGCATAGCGCTTTACAAAGTGAGGGCAGACATTACAATACAATTCAATACAGGAGATATCGGAGGGTCCTGCTTGTTAGAGCTTGCAATCTAAAAGAGGCTTCTTATATCAAAGAAGCAACCTTAGTGATTTTAAAATGTGAAAAGAATCCTAAAGTACTACTTGCTGGCAAAAAAAACTAATTATTAGTATAGCATAATTCAAATATACCTGACTAAAAATATTTAAATGTTTTTATTTTATCTCTGGCCATAATAAAATGAAAATGTGTTTTAGTTTTACGCAACCATTTTGGCATGCTAAGCTTTTCTTTTTTTCTAGGCTTTTCCCCTGCGAATAACATACTTCATGTCCTAGGGCAGTGGTGCTCACTTCTTCCACTGCTTCTATAGAAAGGAGCCATGGTTGCCACCCAGGCAGGACTTTAAACATGGGGGTGCTCCTTTCCTCCTCCTACAATTCTGACTGACTTGTGTAAGAAGGACCTAAATACTTACCTATTTTTGATCTGATGCCCCTGTGTCAGCCAGCTGGGACTGGAGGAAAGAGGAGGGAGTGCCGACAATGGAATGGGTCTTCGCTTATGAGTGACATCACCACTCCCAGTCATTACCACCAAATCCTGTATAATAATTACCAACTGTTTAGCAAGCTCTACTCTCCCTCCTCTGTTAGGAGGGGGAAGGAGCATTTTTAAGAGCAGGTTTTGCTTGCAATTCTACTGTAATTCTGTGAGGGGTCAATGTAATGAACTCCGCACTTAACTTGATGCTTTTGATCCAGAGAGCTTCATTATGAAAGTTGTGGCCAAACCTTGACCCTCTCCAACCATCCAGAATTGTTTTTTGGCTCTATAGAACCCTTGGCGACCTTAACTGTAAAGTGAAATGCAGAGGACTAAAGTGTGTTAGCTTTCAGGACAGCGCTCGGGATCAAAAGGCATCGTAGCCATCTACCTCACCCCAATCCAGAGATCCAAAAATCTTGAACTTTGAACTATTTTAATAGAAAAATACAGCTCACCCCTCCTTTGCTGAGTTGCTGCAGTAAATAAGGTGCTTTAGAAAACACTGCATTGTATATACAGTGCCTTGAAAAAAGTATTCACACCCCTTTGAAATTTTCCACATTTTGTCATGGTCCAACCAAAAACGTAAATGTATAGTAATGGGATTTTATGTGATAGACCAACACAAAGTGGAGCATAATTGTGAAGTGAAAGGAAAATGATAAATGGTTTTCAAATTTTTTTAATAAATAAATATCCCCCTTTTACTTTAATGCCCCTAACTAAAATCTAGTGGAATCAATTGCCTTTAGAAGTCACCAACTTAGAAAATAGAGTCCACCTGTGTGTAATTTAATCTCAGTATAAATTCAGCTGTTCTGTTAAGCCCTCAGAGGATTGTTAGAGAGCCTTAGTGCACAAATAGCATCATGAAGGCCAAAGAACACACAAGACAGGTCAGGGATGAAGTTGTGGAGAAGCTTAAAGCAGGGTTGGGTTAGTAAAAAGAATCCCAAGCTTTGAACATATCACAGAGCACTGTTAAATGCATTATCCTAAAATGGAAAGAGTATGGCACAACTGCACACCTACCAAGACATGGCCGTCCACCGAGATAATTCAGAGAAGCAGCTATGAGGCTCATGGTAACTGGAGGAGCTGCAGAGGTCCACAGCTCGGGTGTAAGAATCTGTCAACAGGACAACTATTAGTTGTGCACGCCACAAATCTGGCCTTTATGGAAGAGTGGCAAGAAGAAAGTCATTGTTGAAAGAAAGCCATAGAAAGAGTCCCATTTGCAGTTTACAAGAAGCCATGTGAGGGATACAGCAAACATATGGAAGAAGGTGCTCTGATCAGATGAGGCCAAAATTGAACTTTTTGGCCTAAAAGCAAAGCGCTATGTGTGGTGGAAAACTAAAATTGCACATCACCCTGAACACACCATCCGTGTTGTGGGGATGCTTTTCTTCAGCAGGCACAGGGAAAGCTGGTCAGAGTTGATGGGAAAATGGATGGAGCTAAATACAGGGCAATCTTAGAAGAAAACCTGTTAGTCTGAAAAAGACTTGAGACTGGGGTGGGGGTTCACCTTCCAACAGGACAAAGACTCTAAACATACAGCCAGAGCTACAATGGAATGGTTTAGATCAAAGCATATTCAAATGTTAGATTGGCCCAACCAAAGTCCAGACGTAAATCCAATTGAGAATTTGTAGCAAGACTTGAAAATTGCTGTTCAGACGCTCTCCATCCAATCTGACAGAGCTTGAGCTATTTGGCAAAGAAGAATGGACAAAAATGTCACTCTCCTAGATATGCAAAGCTGGTAGAGACATCCCCAAAAAGACTTGCAGCTGTAATTGCAGTGAAAGGTGGCTCTAACAAAGAATTGACTGGGGGCGAATATAAATATACGCCACACTTTTCACATGTTTATTTGTAAAACAAATTTGAAAAACCATTTTTGATTTTCCTTCCACTTCACAATTTTGTGCCACTTTGTGTTGGTCTATCACATAAATTCCCAATAAAATACATTTACGTTTTTGGTTGTAACATGACAAAATGTCAAGGGGTATGAATACTTTTTCAAGGCACTGTAGCTATTACATAAATGGTTCTAATTCAGACACAGAGTAAACTCAGCTTTTGGGTGCAGTGACATAGATGGTTTGGCTGTGTTGAGCATTCAACAGTCCATAATTAAAAAATAAAGCTTCTGCTTATTAAAGTAGAACCACCACAAAAGTCTCATGATTGACCTTGTCATTACTCATGTAGGCTACAGAGAATACCTTGTATAGGGTTTTTAAGAGCTCAAGCACTTGAGTTTTACATTCATTTGTGTGCCCAGGCTGTCATTCCCTCGTTACCAGCACATCTATAAATACACAGATATTACTTCCTTTCTTATCCTCTCTTCTCCTTCACCAACCGCTTAAAGTTTAGAAAACAATACGAACTTTCTACTGAAACCCACACCACTCTGTTTGTGCTGTCCCCTTTGCTTTTCTAAGTGGAGATTAATGGTAAACTATAAAAAAATGTGTTTGCCTAAGTTACAGCACCTGTTCTCTGTGGCTGCTGTTTCCCCTCTTACTCCTGTCACATTAGCCCTCTGCTTATCAAAGTGATGGTGCAGCCATGGCATGCTATATTGTAACGATCAAACTGTTATCTAGCATTCCATGGGCATTCTTCTTTTTCAGAGTCTAATAACTTTTATTCCTTGGCCTCATGTGAATTATGTGGTGTATGTGAAGAGGCTTAAACTTTGTTTCCAGTATTCTTTGATGGATGCTGGGGCTCCTGAACTTTTTATTCTCTCTTCCCCCTTCTTTAAAGGCTTGCAGGAATGTTATTGTTGACCTTGACACCAGATAACTGGGCAGACATTATATAGCTATGTTTGAATCCTCCCAAAATGTGATGCTGAAGCCAACTGAGTCCTGGCGTGAAACCCTTCTTGACAGTAGAGTCATGGAGCTGTTCTTCACAGTAAGTTCTAGATTTCTTTACCTGTTGCATGATGATTGTGTGAGCATTTATGTTGATTGAGAGTACGATTTTGCCTAGGTGACATGTCTTTCAGTGACTGCAGTAAGAATTTATTTCCACCTTTATTTTACATTACGTTTAAAACTGTATTTTCTTACAGTAAGCATGAGTACCCAGAGACATATTTTTTTTTTTTTTTTTAACATTTGGCAGCCTTTGTAGAGTTTTGGAATATACCTTTAAACAAACCATGTATTAGGTCCTTTATTTTTTACCAATTATTTACTAAGGCTAGAGAGGGCAGAATTAGTCACAATTCTGTTTAGAAACCAATCTGCTTCCAGGTTTTATTGCTAAGGCGTAATTAAATAAGATGAGATTAGAAGCTGATTGGTTTCTCTGCAGAATTGTGACTAATTTTGCCCCCGCTAGCTTTAGTAAACCCTAATGTGTTGTGTCAATTTCCTACCTTTTTAGATGAGGGAAAAACAGTGTGGAAAAAAGTAATATGCTCAATTTAGATCATATTCTTAGGAATTTATACAAAAGCTAAATGTAGGTTTTTCTATGTGTTTGCAGGTTCGATTCCTTAGTCAATCAGACAGTAATAAATGTACAGTGCTGTTTAAGTACACATGGGCCTTTTCTATCTCTAAAAGGAATAGAAATAAAACTTGACAAAGAAATTTGCAAAGGTTATCCAAAACATAGTAATAATAATGGTTCTAACAATGGTAATGAAATGCAGAAGGTTAAAAACTACAGTAGGAAAGAACATATAGCAGAATACTAATATATTAACCAAGCATATTATTTTTTATTTTAAAAAGAACTGGGTTGTTTGAGTTTCTGTAGGGTTTTATATAAACCTGTTTTTAAGGTTTTTTTTGTAATACATTTTCTTTATTGGCTGAGCTACCTGGGCATTTTTTTTTATTCATGCATAAAATGCACTGTTCATATGTGAATTTTCATCTATGGTGGTTATTTTTAAATTAAGTAATTGTAGTGCGGTTTAAAGGTAAATTCTAAAAAGCCGTTATTTCGAAATAAATATATCATCATCAAGACATTTTCTACATTTGTTTAGAACTATTTACTTTGGCTACACTGTGACCATTGGAGTAGTCATTGAAGATTGTTAAACATATATATTTATTTGATTGTACATTTTCATCAAAAAAGCAAAAAGATTTATGCCCTGTACACACAGTCGTATTTTCCGACGGAAAAAGTGCGATCGGATTGTGTTGTGGGCTCCATCTGACTTTTTTCGTCGGAATTTCCGACACACAAAGTTATAAAATATATATAATATAATATATAAAATTTTCCGACAACAAAATCTGATCGTTTAAATTCCAATCATGAGTACACAAATTCGACGCACAAAGTGCCACGTGTTAAGTCGCCCCTATTTCTCCTTTGAACCCGGGTTGGGTGTATGGATAGAACTCTCTGATCGATCGGGTAATCAAGACAAACACACGTGATGGTGAATCAAAATTACAATGGTTTATTGGGTTTGCATGTATCTTATACACTTACAGAGAGAGAAAAACCTCCCTTTTATTATCAGCCAATGAGATTGAAGCATAAACTTTATAAAAAAAAAAATAAGCATAAACGTCACAAACTGCATATTCTGCCTGGAGACATCTCTCAGGCTATGTTTAAATATATATGAAGCTACGTATATTAGGCAATTTGCCAATGTTCCAGACACCCAACTTCTAACTTGTTATAACTTTGTTATTCATTGTCTATATTAAGTGTCAGACTGACCACATGTACATCCTGTTCAAGTACATAGCTCGCAAATAATCTTTGCACTTCTAATTTTCTGCATAAGAAAGCAAAATACATTTCTTCTATGTAATATATCTTAAAGCAGCACTCTAACATCCTTACACCACGCATGCTCAGAATAAATTGAGAGACGAAAGCCATTGGCTACTGCACAGTTTACAGTCCCGACGTACGTGTTTTACGTCACCGTGTTCACAACGATCGGATTTTCTGACAATTTTGTGTGACCGTGTGTATGCAAGACAAGTTTGAGCCAACATCCGTTGGAAAAAATCCGATGGATTTTGTTGTCGGAATGTCTGATCGTGTGTACAGGGCATTAGAGTAGAAATTTCCACCAAAAAAGAGCACTCACTCTGTTTTTCGTGCAGTCGTCTTCTGGGTATAATTGCAATAGTCTGGCCCCTCTGCTGACAATTGTGCAATGTTTCTTTTGTTTTTTAGACTTAGTAGCAGCATTTTTTACAGTATTTTGCAGCAATTTAAAATGTGTGTAGAATATGCTTACATTTTGAAGGTGAAATTTTTGTATACAAACCTTTGAAAATTATTCAACAATCTGTAATTTTACTCAAACTGGGATATTAGTTTGGCTATATACTATCTTGCATGATTTTCATCTTTTTGCTTTTTTAGTTTTGTTTTTAAACTGTATTTTATTGATGAGTAGTTTTAACAAAAGAGTGAATGCAGCACATACACTGTAATAACAAAAACCGAATATCACGTCAAACAGTCCTCCGATAAACCTTCCACATCCGTGAAGTTAAGATATACATAAAATGGAGAAATGCTGTGACATAATCATAGCATAGTATGCTGCAGGACAGTTGTAAAACTTCACAAAATGCTTTTTTAGATCTTACATCACTTCTCACGCGGTTTGAATTTGTTTTGTTTAGTTATTGCCCTAAAAGTTTATTGGAATATAATTGTAATTTCAGTCAAGTGACTTTGAATTTCTTTGGTAAATTCTGTAAGAATGGTTTCTACATAATTATTTAACCATTTGAAATCAATGACAGATGAGCCTCATGTGACAAGAGGACCTTGCCTACAATAGTATAATAGGTTAACTTTCCTGGCTTAATCAGAAAGAGAAAATTGTGTATCATCACATTTCATGTGTAACCTTGGTGATTTTTTTACAAAATCACGTTACAGTACCAGTTTATTGATTATATAAATTCAAGAGTTTTTAGGGATGAAGTTGTTTTATTGGTAATTATAAATGTGTAAATTCTTTATGTGCATTTATACAGATAGATCTGCTTATCTTTGCATTCATCATACTTTTTTTTTTTTTTTTGTCAACCTAAGACAGAAATAGGACTTGTAATTTAAAAAATTTTATTACAATTTTTGAATTTTGCCTGTAATTTGACATGGCTAAATTATATTGACTGTTACACTCTTGATATTGCACTTTTATTATATTGTAAAATTTTATAACTGGTGTTGCAGGTAATGTAAGCTCTTATCTATTTCAGTTTTAAACAAGCACAATAATTCTAGATATAACGTGTGAAATAAATTAACATGCTGACTCACTGGGCAGCAGCTATTTAGAATTATTTTTGATACTGTAAATATCAAATCTTGGTTAAAAAACATTTTAGGCAAAACACATTTTAGACAATGGAAATCAAATGATGGTATGTTAAATCATCCATTTGACTTTTTAACATCACTTGAAGATGTTGTAAAGATCACTAGTCCTGGGTTCCCAAGTTTGCCTCCTGCCATGGCTAGGAAACTATCAATAGGTTGCTTGTTCACCTATCCACATTTTCTCTGTCTCACAGCTCTAATGGCCTGCCTATACATCCCCACAATTCTATATTCTAACTCCCCTGAAACTACAGCCACCCTTAAATGGCTTTACCAGATAACATTGACAACTGGCTATTAAATTTCTCAGACGTGACGCCCCATGCCATCAAAACTAGAAACCCATACCTTAAGCTAGCTTTACATTATACAGTTCAATTTCCTTAAGATTTACCTTCAACTATGTAGTGCAAAGGCCTGCCTGATTGCATACAAATTTGAAAGTGTTTAGTATTGACCTCAAATTCTATGCTTTTGGTAAAGCTAAAGGAAAATTGTACAAGACAAGTGTATAATGTATGACCAGCCTTACTCGGGGTGTCCCCTGATAATTGCGGACCAATTAGCGTGGTTCCTGACTAGGTTTCTTATTTGTCACACAAACTACCCTGTTCACCTGTCTCCTGCCCTCTTTTGTCTGTAAGACACGTTTATAAAGTAACACATTTTTTTGGACCAAGTCTGTGACAAACACTGCATAAATCCATTTGCCTTAATTATTTGCTGTACATTTGACTAGTTGAGTCAGATTTGCTGCCTATAACTGAACATCTGGATTTCTTTAATTAATGTGATGTTAAACCCTAAAACATTAAATTTTATTGTAGCTTACCAATTTTTAGATGTGATAGCTGCATTCATTTTATTTTATATACGCTTTCTTCTATTTAAATCTGGTGCTCCAAGTCTGTTTTCAAAAGCACACTCTCCAGTAGAATATATCAGTGTTACCGAAATGAGAAAAACCATTTAGCCCCGACAGCGGTGCTTTCAATGATCATCATTTATTTATGTAAAACCTTTATCCCTAAAGGGAAAAAAAACTGTTTGGAACTGCTTATAAAGTATTAGCTGGAGTTTGGCTTTAATTTATCAGGGTATTTAAATCTGCTAGTACATCTAACACTCCCCTCCTCCCAGACTGACAGTGCTGCTGTCCAAAGGTGCCCCCCTGCTTATTCATCCTGAATGTAGGCATTCGAATAAAGGAGGTGTGCTACTGGCCAGATCAGCAGGTGAAAACAAAGGAAGAAGCTTAAGAAAATAAAACTGAAGCAGCAACCACATCTAATGATTGGTAAGCTGCAATATATTTTTGATTTGGTGTTTTAATATGGAGTTTGCATGTCCCCCTCCCTGTGCCTGCATGGGTTTCCTGTAGGTCCTCTCATACTCCAAAGATATGCTGGTAGGTTTGTCGGCTCCTATCTAAATCGGCCCCAGTATGTGTATGTATGAATGTGATTTAGGGACCTTAGATTGTAAGCTCCTTGAGGTCAGAGGACTGTGAATGTATATATGTAAAGAGCTGCATAAATGGTTGGAGCTATACGAGTACCTGTAATGAATAAATATTGCTTTAATTTGTGATCCAAGTCTCACTTGCAAACACCAGTCCCTGTGAAACATGCTGTGGCAGATTGTAGATTTTATACATGACAAAATTTGTGATGTTGGTTTTAGAAAATATTCAAATTGTGGTATAAATCTGTTGCTTGTTAAATTGTTATTTTTCCTTTTAAAAGAAAATCATTTCAATCACAAACCAATTATATTCTGGGCCGACAGGTAGGCAATGGCACCATGTCCCATAACATTTCAAAAATGACGTCATTCACTACAGACCGTTTATCATGCCTTTTACACTTTACCACATATAAAATCTTAATGTTTTAATATATAATTATATTAAAATATTAACCTCATAAAAAAAAATCATGAGCAGAAAAACATATTTTTTTCCCATTTCATTAAATAGCTCTCCCCTTTTTTGGTAAAAGTCTGATACCAAAAAAGTGGAAAGAAATAGAAAGCCCCAAAGTAAGGGATAAAGTAGAGGAGATATATAATATGGAATATTTGAGATACAGTGGTGAAGAAAACAGGGAAGGATCCATAAATAGATGGGAAAAGTGGAAGAGATTTAAACTGACGAGATATATTGAGGTGATTAGTTCCTAGAGGTGGAAGTATTGGGGGAAATGGGGGGTGGGGGGGTGGGATAGGAGTATGGGGGTGGAAATGTAAAGGTAAACTAATTTAGTATTTTCCCAGAGATGTAAGGGAATGATTTTGTATATGGAGATGTTTTGATACAATATAAAAAATAAATAACTCTCCCTCTAGAACTTATCTCCTTACTTTATATTATCAGCTCCATTTAGCATATTTGGGTGGGAGGGGAACTTTTTGTAAAAAATGCATTTACATTTTATTAACATTTGTGGGCGAGAAAATGTTTATTACGTTTTATCTTCCCAAAGAAAAATATCCCACTCTTCACAAACACACTTTATTCATGTCTTTAGTTTTCAGCTTCACCTGTATTTGTAAACAAATGCTTTCAAGGATGAAACACGCGAAGGGCAAAATTTAGAACCCAAATATCTGATTAGCACTTTGAGAATTCATTGAGAATTGCTACTACATTCATCGAACCAGATATTGATGTGTTAGTGTATAAAAAAAATGTCAGATATCGCAGTAGTTATAATAAAAAATATTAGAAAAAAAATTATTACTCAGGTAGGTAAGTTGGACACTCCTGTTTTAAACTTTTTTTTTTTTTTTTTTTTTTTTTTTTTACATGGCATTAATGTCCTTCCAATTAAAAGTACCAGGAATTCCATGGTCAGATTAGTGCTTTCCGTGAGGACTTAGTAGGGCTACCTGAGATACCTGCGCCTGTAGTAAGCAAGCATGCATATCTAAAAATATAGAATTATAAAATTTGTTTCTCTAGTCTTTTATTACTGTGGGATTTTGGAATAGGGTTCCTTCACTAATAAAATGTTACTGTAATAAATGTGGATAGTCCTCTGGATTAATTTAGATAATATTTCTAGTTTAATAGCTATCCATCAGACAACTTGGACAGCTCATCTTGACCCTGAAAGAAAATATATGTGTACATTATTAAACATTTTACCTCATCTGTGCTTATAATCCAAGTATAATATACTTAATTTATATGTAAATATATAAAGCTCCTAAATACCTGCAACCCAGATGAAATAAGACTCAAATGTGTCTGATTATATATAGGACTGTACGGGACATTGGTTTAGAAACCTTGGGACTTCTGATCCACCTATCTATATCTGTTGGCTCAAAATGGTGGTCAGCAACAGTTATGTTGCAAATACTAAAACAAAAGCGCACACAATATGAATTTACTATATAATTTTATTATGCTTTCAAAGTCCTTTATCTGTGCAGATTGAATTATTCCCCAATAAATCCTTCTATTTACTCGCTTTCGGGATGGAAAATGACCACCTCACTCCCAAATAAAATGGATAGTTAGTAAACCCCTATACCAGTGATGATGAACCTTGGCACCCCAGATATTTTGGAACTACATTTCCCATGTTGCTCAACTACACTGCAGCATGCATGAGCATAATGGGAAATGTAGTTCCAAAACATCTGGGGTGCCAAGGTTCACCATCACTTCCCTATACCATTGGGAAACAACCTCTGTTGCAATCATGCAGCAACTAGTGTCATCCTTGTATACTGATGGCTTCCCTGTGCATACACCAAGGTTTGCAAAAGGGACCCAGCATGTATAAAACATACCCAAGGCCATGACTGCCCATCCAGCAGGGGAGGGCACTACAACTGTCAAAACAAACTGTGAGAACCACCTCCTCCACCAGCGAGCATGTACTTTTATGTATATTTTATTATCTTGCTATCTAAACCCTCCTTGTGTCCTACATATCTTTAATCACTTCAAGTATGGGTTAAAAGGAAAATCCTTTACAATGGACACTGAAGGGGTGTCTGGTGTGCAGCAGTTGTGGCAGTGCCAGCTTGACCTTATGCTAGTAGCTGTTTATCTGCAGTATATGTGCCTTAGGTAAACTACTGAACCAGCTTAAATTAAAGACATAATGAAATCTGGAAGCTGTGGACATCAAAGAGCAAAGGACTAGTTACTAGTATTGCCAGTGGTCCTACTTCAGCTGATTTTTTTTTTCCCATTACTGATCAGCCATGCCTTGGAACTCTAGTATACCATGAAGTGTACTCCTGTTTTTCAGGTGTAATTCAGAGTAAGGCGAAACGTTCATGGATCCATTTCGGCACAATTATTATTTCTAGGTGTTCTCTATATCATTGCAAATCTTCACTTTTTTCAGTCCAGGTACACTTTAAGAACGCTTTAGACATGCCTTATTAATGGGGATGTCATTACTCAAGGGCCATCATTTCATTCTACGCCCAGCCCATGATTCTTGTGCACAACAGCCTGTGTCAGAGGAGCAGCGTGTTGTGTCTATGATTTGCATGGCTTGGCTTCTGAGACAACACTGAGTCTGTATTTCTTGCTTGTGATGAGGTGTAAAAGTCGTCCATAAGCAGTGACAGGCACACACGTAACAGCTGTCTACTAGACTTCTAAACAGCTGCTGTTGTCAGCTGTGACCACCTCCTGCAAATATCCCCGTCTCAGTCAGTTAACCCTTTACCTTCTCAATTCCACGATCCAGCTATTGGGTCTCCATGGTGAATGAGTCAGAATATAAACACCTCGTAACCATGCACCATATATTATCTATCTACTAAGAGATTTGCTGTCGGGAGAGAGAAGCGTGTTCTTTTTATTGCCAGCCGGATTGACTTTGCTTAATCCATCTTCTTGTTTTATGGGACATCTTTGATCATGGTTTAGATGGGACATGGTGTAATTATTGCATTGTTTATGTAGGGCCCATCTATTTCATATCCCGGCAGTATTGTATTACTAAAAATAACATTCTGTAGCCTACAGCAATATTGAATTTCTGCATATGTCCAGCTGTTTGCTACCAAACTGGACCTGTCCCCCCCCGTACCTAGTGAAGCTGCAATGTTGGTGGAACTTTGGATTCCACTCCATCATTTTAATTTTCACTTTACTACGATTTAAAGGAACCTGAGTCAGCAATTTGAAAAGATTTGGAGGCAGAGGGTCAGCATGATTGGCAGGCTACAATGATTATGATTAAAGCATATCTAAAACCAAAAATAAAATTGTAATATTTTGCAGTTTACCCATTAGATGTGGTGGCTGTATTTTCAGGCTTTTTTCCCTTTTCATTTGGTAATCCTGGTATAACATACTTCGTATCCCTTCATGTCTATGCTAGTTCCACCACTGTAGAACTCCCGTTTGTCACACAGGCTATACTTCCAACATATCTGCCGTAGTTACCTCCATTCCATGGTGGATTAAACTCTCAGAAAAAGACAAGGACGCTGAATTTCTGGAAGATTAATGGCTAGTGTCTGTATTTGTTGAAAATATTCTTATCTTGAAAAGTGCACAATAGTAGCATGCGATCCAGTTGCTGTGTTTTTTATAAAGTCGTACATGCATTGCTTTTGGTGCAGTCCGGCGCACTTTAAGCCCTTTAAAATGAATGGCCTGAATTTGCACTGCACCTGGATTGCGTGTGAATCGGACAGAAATGCACAGCACATTCCTGTGCGACTCATGGTGTGAGCTGGCCCTAAAGCAGTGGTGGTCAACTTTCTTGATATGGGGGCCTCAAACTTGGCTCTCGACATCACCAAAGGGCTGCAAATAAAATTCAGTGGATATTCAGAGACAGCAGACACATAACAGAATATAGTTAAAGGCTGTGGACATGGCAAAAGAAATGGTCAGAGACTGCAGACAATAATGCAAGAGATGATCAAACTGCGGACATGATACAAGGGATGGTGAGAGACTGCGGACATTATACAGGAGATGGTCAGAGATGATACTGCTACTAAAAATCATTGCTATAACAGGGGAATAGGGAAACGGAGTAGTGTTTTGCAGGGGCCTCGAAGGTCACACAAAAAGTGCCAAAGGGCCCCAGATTGGGCACCAGAGTCTTAAAGACCCTAAAAGATTGTGGTGTAGATCAGTGGTTCTTAACCTCAGTCCTCAAGTACCCCCAACCAGCCATGTTTGCAGGTTTTCCTTTATCTTGCACAGGTGCTTTAAATCAGGGGCAAATGGCTTGGTATTTTGGACAGCTATTTTATCTAAGATAAATTCCCAAAACTTGGCCTGTTAGGGTACTTGAGGACTGAGGTTGAGAACCACTGGTGTAGACAGCTCAAGGATTCAAGTAAATACTTGAACAGATGAGTTAGGAAGATATTGGAAGGGAGGAAAGATCCAGAAGCACCTCGTCCCAAAATTTAATTTTAAAACAAAACAGATATGGGCTTTGAGGCCATAGAAAGGCCCCAGGGACTTTTAAACGGTGCTGGAGTCAATGAGGTAGAGAATGTAAGATAAAACAATTCCTTTATTAAACAATGTTTTAAAAAAACAGACATTGACTAAAGACAAAACATTTAGAAATAGATTTACAAAGTAAATACAGAAAATTCATTTCATAGATGCAGAAATTAATACCACTTTCTCAACATGTTTCGCTTTCCTAAGCTTCTTCAGGAGATATATTATGGTATTATGATCGGCTATAAAGGTAAAAACATATATATGAAAATGAGAAATACATGTCTGCTGAATATATCTTAATCATAAATTGTTTTAGGTTTAATCATGAAGGGAAAAACAATAATTCATAAACACATTAATACAAATAAATAAAAATATATATATATATATTTACATTAATAGAAAAAAAAAAAAAAAAAAAAAAAAATATATATAACTACAAACACCACATAATACATCTCATCACAGATTCCTTTTGGATCTTACCCATAAAGAGGGAAATATAGTGAGAAGTAGATTAGTGCTTGACTGATGTTTTGCTCTTCAGTCTGAACCTCATTAAAAAGGCATGCAGAGAGGGATAAAAAAGTTTCTAAAAATAAAATTTTTTTCGAAAGAGAGAAAATTTGAAAACAAGAAAATTAGCAAAAAGAAGCTTCTTTAAGTATATATGTATAAGGTTAATTAGCAAAAAACGCTAAACTTAAGAATAAAGATGTCATCCAAGATGGAGGTAAAATTATATACCTTTGAATAGAATCAATTTACAAGTAATCCAAACATTACATCCGAAGGATGGTGAAACGCCAAGTTGCTGTGTATATAAACCGATGGTCCTTATGATGCAGCAGGACGGCAGAAAATAATGGGCAGCAAATAGGGCCAAGATCACCGCAATTAACCTGTGGATAGCTAAGCCTGGAGGTATAACTGCAGCCCACCACAAAAGAACCTGAGGGTATAAGTAAAGAAAGGGGATTGACTGAGTTTAAATCCCTGAATTTGATTTGTATGAAAAGGATCCAGTTCTACTGACAAGTAGAGAAATAACCAAAAGAAAAAAACACTTACTATTAGTGATTACAACCGTTCTCAGCGGCACTTAGATAGATAGCGTCCATCTGCCCAGCATATCATCCAAAGAAGTGACAGAGACTGGCGGGGGAATCCCCGCTTTTAAACCTCTCCAGCGTGACGGCGTCTGACTCGCCGTCACGCTGCGGACCGAAATAAGGCAACTGCGCATGCGCGCGTATCCCGGCTTCTATGTAAGGTGAGACGTCAGGCGCATCAGGTATGCAAGAATGACCGGCGGCCATTTTGGAAAATCCTGTGCCATGAGCGGTGCACTACGGAGGCCTTAAAGCTCAAGGCAACTCATACAGAGAAAAAAACATTATCAGCGTCAGACATAAGTGACCAAACTTCGGCCATCTTTGAAGGTCCTCTGCCCTAAATATGACATTACAAGAACAATGAGGCTAGAGGTATTAAGAAAAACAGACCGGGAGGGAAAAAGGGCAGCACTAGTTGTCAAAAGAAGGGCAACAAAGCATAGCCAACATTGATTAAGAAATGCGATGCTGAGTGCCCCAGGTGTCCGTGCAGGCCAAAAGAGTAGAGGAAAAACAAACTGAAAAGCAAACAACAGGACACAATCACATCACACAAAGATGGAATCTAAAAAAAAAATATGAAATAATAAAGGTGGAATAATAATTAAAACAAATAACATCCAGAAATGCTGAATGATTATTAAATGAGTCATATAGGTCAAATTTATATGGGGAAGTAGTAGGTGGTGATGTAAAAAAAAAAAAAAAAAAAAAAAAAAAAAAAAAAAAAAAAAAATACATATTTAAAGAAATGGTTTATAACTCAAAACATCATTCATGCCAGGATGTTTTAAGGCATTAAGGGTAAAGATCCACTTGGTCTCGCGTTGTAACAAGATCTTATCATAATCACCCCCTCTTTCATTCGGGGGGACATGCTCCAAAGCAAAAAAGTGCATTTTTCTGTCATCAAATTGGTGACATAAACCCATATGTCGGCTTATGGGAGTTTCCATCCTTTTCTTATTTACTAGAGACACATGGTCTCTGATCCGATGGAAAAAGGGACGTTTGGTTTTCCCTACGTAGAATGCATCGCATTCGCATATCATTATATAAACCACGCCAATAGATTGACAAGTGGCTAGAAAATTGGGATTGTAGAGCTGTCCATTTGGAAGGATGATATTGCGAGAGGCATAAATGTACCTGCAAAAGTCACATTTGTGGCATGGTTTAGTACCCTTATTTTTAATGCTTATTGCAGATCCTGGAACATGATGACTATGAACAATGTAATCCCTAATTGACCGGGATCGTCGATAAGTGATCTCTGGATACTTCTTTAGATGTTTGGACACCTTCGGGTCTCCCATCAACAAATACCAATGCTTTTGTAGCAAATCACGCATTTGCTGATGTTGTCCAGAGAAAGTAGTGATTACTCTTAGGCCTGGGTCTGATTTTGGTTTAGAATACCCATGGATTAATTGGCTCCGGTTACTTTTTTTGGCCCTAAGGTAGGCTCGTTTTAAACATTTGTTACTATAGCCTCGTACTTTGAGACGTTCTCTCAGTGCCCTGGCCTCGGATTCAAAAAGGACATTATCACTGCAGTTTCTCCTCAGTCTTAAATACTGTCCATAAGGATAGCCAATTAATCCATGGGTATTCTAAACCAAAATCAGACCCAGGCCTAAGAGTAATCACTACTTTCTCTGGACAACATCAGCAAATGCGTGATTTGCTACAAAAGCATTGGTATTTGTTGATGGGAGACCCGAAGGTGTCCAAACATCTAAAGAAGTATCCAGAGATCACTTATCGACGATCCCGGTCAATTAGGGATTACATTGTTCATAGTCATCATGTTCCAGGATCTGCAATAAGCATTAAAAATAAGGGTACTAAACCATGCCACAAATGTGACTTTTGCAGGTACATTTATGCCTCTCGCAATATCATCCTTCCAAATGGACAGCTCTACAATCCCAATTTTCTAGCCACTTGTCAATCTATTGGCGTGGTTTATATAATGATATGCGAATGCGATGCATTCTACGTAGGGAAAACCAAACGTCCCTTTTTCCATCGGATCAGAGACCATGTGTCTCTAGTAAATAAGAAAAGGATGGAAACTCCCATAAGCCGACATATGGGTTTATGTCACCAATTTGATGACAGAAAAATGCACTTTTTTGCTTTGGAGCATGTCCCCCCGAATGAAAGAGGGGGTGATTATGATAAGATCTTGTTACAACGCGAGACCAAGTGGATCTTTACCCTTAATGCCTTAAAACATCCTGGCATGAATGATGTTTTGAGTTATAAACCATTTCTTTAAATATGTATTTTTTTTTTTTTTTTTTTTTTTTTTTTTTTTTTTTTTTTTTTTTACATCACCACCTACTACTTCCCCATATAAATTTGACCTATATGACTCATTTAATAATCATTCAGCATTTCTGGATGTTATTTGTTTTAATTATTATTCCACCTTTATTATTTCATATATTTTTTTTTTTAGATTCCATCTTTGTGTGATGTGATTGTGTCCTGTTGTTTGCTTTTCAGTTTGTTTTTCCTCTACTCTTTTGGCCTGCACGGACACCTGGGGCACTCAGCATCGCATTTCTTAATCAATGTTGGCTATGCTTTGTTGCCCTTCTTTTGACAACTAGTGCTGCCCTTTTTCCCTCCCGGTCTGTTTTTCTTAATACCTCTAGCCTCATTGTTCTTGTAATGTCATATTTAGGGCAGAGGACCTTCAAAGATGGCCGAAGTTTGGTCACTTATGTCTGACGCTGATAATGTTTTTTTCTCTGTATGAGTTGCCTTGAGCTTTAAGGCCTCCGTAGTGCACCGCTCATGGCACAGGATTTTCCAAAATGGCCGCCGGTCATTCTTGCATACCTGATGCGCCTGACGTCTCACCTTACATAGAAGCCGGGATACGCGCGCATGCGCAGTTGCCTTATTTCGGTCCGCAGCGTGACGGCGAGTCAGACGCCGTCACGCTGGAGAGGTTTAAAAGCGGGGATTCCCCCGCCAGTCTCTGTCACTTCTTTGGATGATATGCTGGGCAGATGGACGCTATCTATCTAAGTGCCGCTGAGAACGGTTGTAATCACTAATAGTAAGTGTTTTTTTCTTTTGGTTATTTCTCTACTTGTCAGTAGAACTGGATCCTTTTCATACAAATCAAATTCAGGGATTTAAACTCAGTCAATCCCCTTTCTTTACTTATACCCTCAGGTTCTTTTGTGGTGGGCTGCAGTTATACCTCCAGGCTTAGCTATCCACAGGTTAATTGCGGTGATCTTGGCCCTATTTGCTGCCCATTATTTTCTGCCGTCCTGCTGCATCATAAGGACCATCGGTTTATATACACAGCAACTTGGCGTTTCACCATCCTTCGGATGTAATGTTTGGATTACTTGTAAATTGATTCTATTCAAAGGTATATAATTTTACCTCCATCTTGGATGACATCTTTATTCTTAAGTTTAGCGTTTTTTGCTAATTAACCTTATACATATATACTTAAAGAAGCTTCTTTTTGCTAATTTTCTTGTTTTCAAATTTTCTCTCTTTCGAAAAAAATTTTATTTTTAGAAACTTTTTTATCCCTCTCTGCATGCCTTTTTAATGAGGTTCAGACTGAAGAGCAAAACATCAGTCAAGCACTAATCTACTTCTCACTATATTTCCCTCTTTATGGGTAAGATCCAAAAGGAATCTGTGATGAGATGTATTATGTGGTGTTTGTAGTTATATATATTTTTTTTTTTTTTTTTTTTTTTTTCTATTAATGTAAATATATATATATATATTTTTATTTATTTGTATTAATGTGTTTATGAATTATTGTTTTTCCCTTCATGATTAAACCTAAAACAATTTATGATTAAGATATATTCAGCAGACATGTATTTCTCATTTTCATATATATGTTTTTACCTTTATAGCCGATCATAATACCATAATATATCTCCTGAAGAAGCTTAGGAAAGCGAAACATGTTGAGAAAGTGGTATTAATTTCTGCATCTATGAAATGAATTTTCTGTATTTACTTTGTAAATCTATTTCTAAATGTTTTGTCTTTAGTCAATGTCTGTTTTTTTAAAACATTGTTTAATAAAGGAATTGTTTTATCTTACATTCTCTACCTCATTGACTCCAGCACCGTTTAAAAGTCCCTGGGGCCTTTCTATGGCCTCAAAGCCCATATCTGTTTTGAACAGATGAGTTAGTTTGGATTGGTGCACTGAAAGAGCAATTAGCAATGAAAGCTTATAATGAGCTAATAAAGCAGGGGTAGGCAACCTCGGCCCTCCAGCTGTTTTGGAACTACAAGTCTCATGAGACGTTGCAAGACCCTGACCATCACAGGCATGACTCCTAGAGGCAGAGGCATGATGGGATTTGTAGTTAAACCACAGCTGGAGGGCCAAGGTTGCCTACCCCTGAAAGGCTTCAAAGTGGCTTAGAGCAAAGGTCCCCAACCCCCTGGGCATGGACCGGTACCGGTCTGTGACCTGTTAGGAACCAGATCGCACAGCAGGAATTAACAATGGAACAGAGAGCTGCAGTAGGTGGCAGTGTGGTGCACGATTCCCACGCCTGCTTTTTTTTTTTTTTGTACACACTTTAAAGTGTACAAAATGTACACTTAATTCATGGCAATGTACAGCAGAGCGATGCGCTGTGCTTCTGTACATTGCTGTGTGTTTGGGCACGGTGCACTGCGCTAAAAGGCATGTCTTTGTCCATGCATGGCAATGCAACATGTATTTCCAAAATGTTCCAGAGAGTTAAAAAAAACCAGAAAGCCCTGTCTTATTGGTATGGTCAGCTTATATTACTTATCTGATGATTATAATTTTACCATAGTTCTTCTTTAGACCTGTCTGGAGTGAAAAATAGGGGCGCCTGTTGCTGTTACACTGACTAACTAGGTTCAGTACCCTTGACCACCAAGCTGGAGTAGTAATGCAGATGACAAAAATTAGACCCGTTACATATACTTTAAAGCAGGGGTCTCAAACTGACGGCCTTCCAGCTGTTGCGAAACTACAAGCCCCATCATGCCTCTGCCTGTGAGAGTCATGTTTGTAACTGTCAGCCTTGCAGTGCCTCATGGGACTTGTAGTTTTGCAACAGCTGGAGGGTCACCAGTTTGAGACCCCTGCTTTAAAGGGACCCTGTCACCTGACCATCCATTTCAACAACAATCACATCCAGTTTAATGAATTTTAGGCCTTAAATGTACCTTTAAAAGCCTCCCTTGTGTAGACAGAGCCCTAAAGCTGCTGCTCAAAGCCACCATCTTGGATGGGTTGTGATTAGCCCTAGCAGACCCAGAGTTGTCATTTAAAGTGTATATATGGTAAAAATGAAAAAATCACATATTTACTTCTACAATGTATTTCAATTATTTCTAGCCTACTCCTATTAGTCTGAACCATCTTGAAGTTTGTAAACTTACTTTGTGAAGATCCCCACACGTTTACTTCATTGAATTCTGTGACACCTATTCATGATGTCCTGTGAATAGACACTGCTGTGTCACACATTTCACAGAGCCTTCCTTCTGAACTACAGAGGTGCTGAGAGGAAGAGTTTCAGGAGGAGGAATCAGTACAGAAATCACATATAATTTGTGTCTGTATCAAGTTGATGTGGGGCTCTCTGGGAGGTATGTATGAGTGGAAAGATTTTCTATCACACCTGTAATAGACAGTAAATTTATCTTAATTGCTCCTGGTTTTTATCCTGAAATGTTTTTGGAATTAACTTGCCCTTTTTTAACTTTCTGTTGTCTTGCCTAAGCACCTTAGCATGCATTTCTATTGTAATTTATACTAATTTATATTTTGGCTGTCAGTACATGTGAAAAGAGGAGGGTAAACAAGGTTCCGATCCAGGGGTTCCTTGTGTTTTTGAGTTTTTGCATAATACCTTTTCCTAATGCAGAAAATTTTACATTACATAGGATATTTTGACCCAGCAAAGGGGATAACTTGTGGATACAGTAAGCCAAATTTAATTGCAGTCATCTTCTGTTTATAGGACATTTAAACTCCTGTTCCCGTTTCTGCACATATGTGAATTTAATATTCTGTGTTGCATCCAGTAAGGACGTATTAATAAGTGAGATCTGTGCTCTGTGGGTTATTTGTGATTTTAGTTTTTCAAGCTGTGCAAGTGGGGGCAGTTTTTCTGTTATGAGGTGGTATTACAAAGTTTCGAGACTAGTGCACCCACAGTCACTGGGAGCACCGACTTTCAGAAGTCAGTGAGCCAAAAGACGACAGGAGCTGTGCAACTGGTGCTAGTCTGACCACATGCGTTACCACATCTGCTATTTCATCATGGACAGCAAGTTAGAACAAAGAGCAAATGTGAAATCCTGTGTGAAACTGGGCAAATGTGCCACAGAGATATTTGACATGATTCAGCAAGTTTACGGCAATTCTGCAATGAGTCATTTGAGGTGTTTTGAGTGGCACGCGTGATTGTTCTCCGATCTTCATGCACAAGTTGCCGAATGGTTTCAACGTTTTCAGGGGTTGAGCTTGTTGCAAAGGTATTGCTGATCTCTCGTCATCTTCCGCTCTTGAAGTGCGCATGCCACTCAAAACACCTCTAGAGACTCATTGTAGCATCGACTTGCCGAATCATGTCAGACGTCTCTGTGGCAAATTTGCCCAGTTTGACGCAAAATTTCATATTTGCTCTTTGTTCTAGCTTGGTGCCCATGGTGAAATGGCAGACGTACACGGGACGATGACTGTGCGGGCAGCCTTATGCTGCCATCTGTTGGCGTGTTACAGAACTAGTTTCAAAACTTTTTGAGACCACCTCGTATGCTAAATAGTAAAGCCAGCTGGATTTCCCCTGTATCCCACAAAAAAGTACTGGAGAAAGGGTTTGAGCATGGCTTTTATATCCTTTCCCTAAGCTCCTGAGAGCAATAAGCTGTCAATCTGAAGAGTTGTAGGTAGAGATAGTTGTGACTTCACTTTTAGGGCCATCAATAGTACCATCGTTTAAGTCATTGACTCATAATATTGACCTAAAAGGTTCAACATGACAGCCAAGAGAGGTTTGCAGTGGAAGCCTTTATAATTTTCTCATAACAGGCTTACTTTAAGACAGAATACAGTCAGAATATATTTCTCCCAATCTGGCTTGATACCTGTGGCGGCTGGTGCTTTTTGGGAGGGGCGCAAACAAACTAAAAAATTCTGGAAAAAAACCCATCAATTGCAGCCTCACTGTGCCCATCGAACGCAGCCACTGTGCCCATCGAACGCAGCCACTGTGCCCGCCGTTTGCACGGCACTTACCCTGTCTCGGTGGGGCAGCGGTTGATGGCAGCGAGCGGTTTCCTCCATGCTCCTCGATGTCTTCTCCTGTCCTCTATGATTGGACGCCTGATAAGGGTTCAATCACAGCTCCTGTCGTTTCAGCCAATCAGGTGATGGGTAACAGACCCGAGCACCTGATTGGTGGAGAGGCGGTTCAGTGTTAGGAAAGCAACTATTCATTCGCATTTCTAACACACCTGGGTGAAACTGCGAGCGCCAAGCATGGCACTCGCTGTTTACCTTTTTTGATGCCTATTAGAGCCTATGGCTCTAATCAGGTACTTCAGAAACACCCCCCGCTGCTGTAATTCAGGCGCCCGAAGAGGGGCCAGACGCCTGAATAGGGGGTGGCAGCGGCAGCCATGGATAGATTCATGTAATACATGAATCTATCTATTGGTGATAGAGAGGGGGCTGCGCCCGTGCGCCCTTATGGACGCACTGCCACTGCATGATACAGTCAGCGCAGGAAATGTATATTATTATGGCATTCCCCATACCTAGTTAGACATTCCTGGCCAAGCTATCTTGGTAGGAGAAGAGGAATAGCTGGTTTGAATTTTTCTGGCCACTCGCTGTAGTCTTACTCAAAGATAAATTATAAATTATGTACCTTTGGCTGACTTTACTGTACAGGTTCATGGAAAATTCTTTCAGCTATTTGATCTTATAAGAAATGTGGAATAGGCAGGTGACATGATAGTTTTCAGATTTTTGTTTTTTTTGTTTTACATTGTGTTGCCCATCATTTTTTTCTTGTATGGAACAAACCGTAGATGTGTGTCTGATCAGTCTTATTATGTAACTGAACGTGCCACATTTACTTCATTACAGCGGTCTAATTTATTTTGTATTCACTGCTTCGTGTGTGTGTAAATGTTATTGCATGGGCTGTTAGAGAAGTATTTGTGAGCGTATTGCATGCCTACTCATGATGTGACTAGCTGATGTTCGCCCTGTCTTTCTCTCTCGCATTTTTTATTATTTGAGTTTGGTTGTCATTACATTACCACTACAAATGGAGCATTTGGGAGTTCTGCCATAACCAATGTCATAAATGTACCATTTTCGATTTATATTTACTGCTGACCCTCATAAAATATAAGTAAAATTTGAAAGGTTTGGTCACATTCTGTGACTGCCGAGTATGCCCAGCTGCATTCCAGTAGACATAATATACATTGTGTGGCACGATCGGGTTTCTGTAGTATTTTGATTAGGTGAAAATGTTTGGAACATCCTTCTCGTAGGAAATGGAGAATCTGAGCAATTCTAGCAATGCTGAATGATATCCATTTTTGTATTTTTTTTTTTTTTTTTCCAAATTCGCTTTTTCTTTTCAAAGCCTATAAAAAAGGGAAAATGCAATAAAATATCTGGTTTAATGACATGTTTTTTAGGACATTTTCAGGGAAAAGTTTACAAAACCTGGATTCGATGCAAGATTCTCTCTTGAGAGAAATAAGATATCTACCAATCTGGACTCTTTGCTTTGAATATACTAGTCTGCCTTGGTAAATCCCAGGATACATTTTTTTTTTAATAACTCACTAATCCAGGACAAGGATCAGAAGTTATACTATTACAGGGGGTCCCCGGGTTACAAACAAGTTAGGGACTGTAGGTTTGTTCTTAAGTTGAATCTGTTTGTAAGTCGGAACAGGTACCTTTTTTAAGTGTAGCTCCAGCCAAAAAAACTATTTTTAAGCTTTTTGGATAGCATAGGGAAGGGTTATCACCTTTGTAACATTTGTTTTGCTGTGTGTGCCCCTGTTCAGATGATTTCACCTCACTTTCTGTCCCAATGACAATTGGATTTTGAAAATTTTGGTTTGTTGTGGAAACAAGCCTTGGTGATAAAGCATCAGTGGAGGTACCTTTTCCCCATAATAGCTCTTACAGGAGTGAATTTCCCTTCCTAGGAGTAGATTTCCTCTCACTTCCTGTTGTCTCCCTCCGTTTGTAAGTAGGAGTCGTTTGTAAGTTGGATGTTTGTAACTAGGTGACCCCCTGTACATTGACCTTCATTTCTGCATACATATTCTGCTGCAATAAGCAAACAGTTGCAGCTTGTGTATTTCTCTCATGACCGGTTTCCTTTAGTTTGCGTTCTCTGGAATGTGCTGCAGCCAGATTCCAGAGAGCTCTCCATATGAAATGTAGGATTGTCTAATTCCTGAGAGTTCTAATGTATAGCTTCTCTGCTAGATTAATGACAGATGTGAGGAAATTCTTTGTACCGATACCTGGTTACATAGGGCTGCTGGGTATGCATTATCCTTTCAATAAGGCATTTTAACACATATCAACACATCAAAAAGCAAGCTTAAGATTTTGTCGTTGCACCATACAGATGTGAACTAGCTTTTAACATGCATGAACACATCAAAAAGACACTTTTTTTTTTTTTTTTTTTTTTTTTTTTGTCCAGTGCCCCACACAAATGTAAACTAGTGACGTTAAAAACCGTGACAAACCTGGATGCTTGTGCTAAAGTGAACCTGTCACTACAGGGTCAAACTAAGAAATATCTATACTTGCAGATAGAAGAGGCTCTACACTTTCCTTTCCATTAGCCTGTGTACTAAAAACACACCTCAATGCTGCTCCCCTTCTGTAATTGACCAGGTGAGTCAAATACTTGTTTCCCTAATTGCACACAGTGGTTCCTCCCTGCTGCTTTTTTGACCCTGTAGTGACAAGGTCACTTTAACATGTGAAACAGGTAGGTGTGCAATAGCCTTTAAAAGTAAAAGCCCTGCCTTTTGGAAACCTGAAGGTATCTGCTGTTAGGTTTGTAAGCCAGAAAACTTTTTTGGTCCTAAGCCCCAGCCATCTAACCAGAGGGAAGGCGATGACCAGGGTTAAAACTTGGTTGCATAGTCAGAGAAGTCGCAGTGAAACTATGATCCTTGGGGGTACACAGAACATTTTTTTTTCCTGGATATGATGGGTCATAGCAGGTACCTTGTGAATCTGCCTGTTCCGGACTTCTAACTTTGTTTCAGATGTCTGACAGATGTGTATTTTTTTTAATTTAAAGAATCACTTGGAAGTTTACATACATATATAAGAAACAGTCTGTGCGTGTGAGATAGAATTCCCGTAGAGGTACAAAAATCTAAGTAATAGTAAAAGAAACAACATGTCTCTAGAAAAAGTACATTATTCCTCCTCTAGGTCTACGTCATAAACCACACCAGAGATCTAGTCTCACAGTGGCAACCTCAGTGATCTATTTTTAGTTTTTATAGAGAGAAAGGTACAGCAGGGAGGTAGAGGTGGGGCCAAGGGGGGAGAGGTGGGAAGGAAAAGAAAATGGGGGGGTTATGGGGAGGGAATCACTGTTCCCTCGGGGAGGGACAGTCTACATAGAAGGGGAGTCTCCAGCTGGAGGGAAATGATCCTCAGCTAGTCAGGCCTTCCCCTCATCTGAAAACAAGTGTTATGTTTGTTGGCCGAAAGGATTAAGTCTTCAGGTTGTTGAAGAAAATGGTCATAAATGGACAAAAAACCCAAAAATGTTTCTTACCCAAAAACTGACATAAACAGAATAGAAGATGCCTATTTATATCTGTTTTTGTCTCCAAAAATGGAGAAGGACCCAAAACCTTTTCAGTTTTTTTCTGCGGACAGAAACCGACTCAGATGTAAGTGAATGTAAACAGGCATACGTCGGTTTACATCTGTCATGTTTTCAGATGGATCCAAACTGTACCATAAGTTATGTCTGTGGACAAACGAACACAGCTTGTGTGAAAGGATCCTTGATCATGTTTGTTTCCTGGTAAAATTTATATGCTTAATTTTGGGTCAATGCACATAAACATTTTTCCATTTTGTACTTGTCTGATTGTTTTTATTGTAATGCTTCTGCCTTTGAAATAGTGTTGGTAATTTTTTTTATTGCTCCCACTTGGGGGCACTGTGCTGCCTTCCATTGTGTCTGTGGGCCAAATGTTAACCAGTTCCTAGCAGCAGGCCTGGGAAAGTGCCGCTTGACTGTAATAGGGAACGTTCTGGCAGCGTAGTGACTTATTGCCTTTCATATAAAGTGCTGTGAATGAATGATTGAGTGCGGTACGGTTGAAAGGCACGGCCGCAACACAGACCCTGATTAACTCCCTGCGGTTTTTACCTCCATCAAAGCTGCATCCATATACACTTGATTTGAAACTGTCATCTAAGTATAGCCAGACGCAGTAGCCCAGGCATAGCTGGCATAATCCAGATAACTGTCATGACTGCTGTTTTTAGACGGAGAAGTGAGTGGCGGGCTGGCATCTGTTTTAGCTCGGCCTTCAAGATGAAGGTATCACCCAGGAACATTTTAGCTATTTTAAATGATGAGCCCGAGACTGCCGGAAAAGTGGGCTGCTGCCGAACCTCGTGTGGATTAGAGGCCTACTCATCCAGACTGCATATAAAAACCTCCATAAGTCGGCTTCTTTGCCAGGGGTATATGTGTGGTCTTTGCTACAACTGGTGACCCTGCTGTGCTCTACTACAGGTTCACCGGAAGATCAGAGAGGATTCAGATATGGCCCAGGACTCATTACAGTGCTTGGCGCAGCTGGCATCCCTCCATGGTCCCATCTTTCCTGATGAGAGGTCACAAGTAGACTACTTGGCACATTTTATTGAAGGATTGCTGAATACAATTAACGGGTATGTACAGATTATTTTTGTAGGATGTTTTACCTGTATAGACACGTGTGTATATATATATATATATATATATATATATATATATATATATATATGTGTGTGTGTGTGTAACACGTTAACATGGCTATGAAGACTTTCAACAACACTTTTTCTCCTGTCATAGTTCCTTGAATCAAGCGCTCTGTTATTTCTCTAGACTGTAATATGTATTCACCATAGTCATTGGCTCTATGCAGATGCCAATATTCATTGATACTACTGAACTCTGGATGTACCACAGGTATAGAGGGCTTGCTTCACAGGGTTGTTAGTTGTGAGCAGCGTATTGTGAGTAATGACATATACATCAGATTATTATTATTATACAGGATTTACTAGGGTTCCTCAAAACGTTTATGCACTTTTTTTTTTTTTATTCTATTAAATGTAAAAAAAAGTGCGGAAACTTTTTGAAGACCCGAAGTATATAGTAGATGGTCTGTGTCTGGGAACACAAAATGCCATGGGTTTATCCTCGTAGACTTTTGGATTTCAGCCTTTAAAGGCAGATGCATCCCTAATTACAATTTTGTATAAGTGTTCATTATATTCCCAAAATGACAGATCACTCATTTTCAATGCCCATTTAAAGTGGTATTAAAACCAAAAAGTGTATTCTATTGCAGCTTACCAATCCTTAGATGTGGTGGTTGTACTAGTTTTTCTTTTCTTTTTTTTTTCTTTTTCACCTGGTGATCTAGCTAGTAACACACCTCTTGTATTAGTGAGGAAATAAGCACAACAAGCTGCAGCATTGTCAGTCTGGGGGGGAGTGTTGTACAGATTTAGATACACTAACAAATTGAAGCCAAACTCCAGCAAATGCTGGCCATACATTATACAATTTCCTTGTTTAGATTAACCTTCAACTATGTACAGTGCATCCAGAAAGTATTCACAGGGCTTCACTTTTTCCACATTTTATGTTACAGCCTAATTCCAAAATGGATTTAATTATTTTCCTCAAAATTCTACAAACAATACCTCATAATGATAATGGTGTGGTGCTGTGCTGTAGTGAAATAGATGGTAAATATACAGAAATCAGTAGAAAGGTGACATCAATGAAACAAACCCACTTAGTGAGTGTAAATGCTACTGAATACACATAAATTAAGTCCATGAAACGCCTTAAACAGTGAAACAGAAAGTGATTAATGCTTTCACTGTGCAATAAGAACGTGTGACTCTCTTCTTTCAGTGCAGTGACACCTCTGTGCAAATTGGCCTCTCACCTTACTGCTGAAAGAGGCCAATACTTGTATAGTGTAGTAGTGTTTAAAACGATTTGATAGTAAAAATCGCAAGTGCTACTCCCATAAATACAAGGATCAACAGCATAAAATCCACGAGCAGCGAGTTCGTATTCCTGTGTCACTTCTGGTGTGCCGGTCTACCAATCCCGAGGCATATCGTCACTCCTATAGAAGAGTTTACATCCCCCCCATATGAGCCACACACCGGATCAAAGAGAGGATGATCCCTAAGCTTGTATGCTCTATGTGAGAGAGGAGGACCATCAGCAACCAATGGAGCTCACCAGAGCATTTACAAATGCTGTTACCTTACAGCAGTAAGGTGAGAGGCCAATTTGCACAGAGGTGTCACTGCACTGAAATAAGAGACACATGTTCTTATTACTTATTGCATGGTGGAAGCGTTTATCACTTTTTCCGATTCACTGTTTTTAAAGATGTTTCATGGACTTTTTATGTCAAATTTTATGTGTATTGAGTAGCACTTACACTCACTGTTTGCTGAGTGTGCTTGTTTCATTTCTGTTATCCACTTTGTGCCATTTATCATTTGATGATTTATCACCTATATATGTATATATATGTTTGATTTTTGGTTATTGTTTCACTATATTACTTTGCACCTATTAGGAGAGTTGTATATATTGGTTTATCCATTGATGTCACATTTCTACTGATTTCTGTATATTCACTATCTATCTCACTACAGCGCAGCACCACACATTTTTATTTATCTTATCTCAGGGTCACAGATTTTTATCTATCAGTGTTTGCTGCAGTAACTTTCCTGCCTCTTTTTACAAGTGATAGCGCGTGAAGCAGCACTCCTTGTAATACCCCATAATGACAACGTGAAAGAAGTTTGTTTAAAATCTTTGTAAATTTATAAAAAAAAAAAAAAAAATTCCATGTCCATAAGTATTCACAGCCTTTGCTCAATACTTTGTTAAAGCACCTTTGGCACCAATTACAGCCTCAAGTCCTTTTGAGTATGATGCTAAAAGCTTGGCACACCTATTTTTAGGCAGTTTCTCCCATTCAACTTTGCAGGACCCCTTGAGCTCCATCAGGTTGGATTGAGAGCATCTGTGCACAGCCATTTTCAGATCTCTCCAGAGAAGTTCAATTGGGTTCAAGTCTGTGCTCTGGCTGGGCCACTCAAAGACATTCACAGAGTTATGCCCGTAGCCACTCTTTTGTTATCTTGGCTGTGTGCTTAGGGTCGTTGTCCTGTTAGAAGATGAACCTTCACCCCAGTCTGAAGTCCAGAGCTCTCTGGAGCAGGTTTTCATCAAGGAGGTCTTTCCCTCAATCATGACCAGTCTCCCAGTTCCCATCTTTTTCTCAATCCTTACAAGTCTCCCAGTTCCTGCCACTGAAAAACATCCGCACTGCATGATGCAGCCAGGTGATGAGCAGTGCCTGGTTTCCTCCAGACATATAACGCTTGCCATTTAGGCCAAAGGGTTTATTCTTGGTTTCATCGGACCAGAGAATTCCGTTTCTCATGGTCTGAGAGTCCTACAGGTGCCTTTTTAGCAAACTCCAGGTGGACTGTCATGTGCATTCTACTGAGGAGTGGCTTCTGTCTGACCACTCTACCATGCAGGCCTGATTGGTGGAGTGCTACGGAGATGGTTGTTCTTCTGGAAGGTTTGCCTCTCTCCACAGAGAAACACTGGAGCTCTGTCAGAGTGACCATCGGGTTCTTGGTTACCTCCCTGACGAAGACCCTTCTCCCCTGATTGCTCAGTTTGGCCGGGCCAGCCGCTCTAGAAAGAGTACTGATGGTTCCAAACTTCTACCATTTACGGATGATGGAGGCCACTGTGCTCATTGTGACCTTCAATGCTGCAGACATTTTTCTGTAGCCTTCCCCAGATCTATGCCCTGAATACAATCCTGTCTTGGAGGTCTACAGATAATTATTTGGACTCCATGGCTTGGTTTGTGTTGGACATGCGCTGTTAACTGTACAACCTTTATATAGACAGGTGTGTGCCTTTCCAAATCATGTCCAATAAACTGAATTTACCATAGGTGGACGCCAATCAAGTTATAGAAACATCTCAAGGATGATCAGTGGAAACAGGATGTACCTGAGCTCAATGTTGAGTGTCATGGCAAAGGCTGTGAAAACTTATGTACATGTGATTTTTTTTTTGGGCTGTGGAAATTAAAGATTAATTCCTCGATTTAATCTTTAATTTTTTTGATCTATCAAAATTTTTTTGAGTGGTACTCCTCTCCGCTGGCTTCCGGGTCTTCAGGGAGTTCCGTCGGAGATCCGAGGATGTCACCGGACTCCTCCCCCCTTCCCCAAGTGTCTCCGTCTGCTAACGAAGGGAGGGGGGGAGGAGTCCGCTGACGTCGATGTCCGTGACGTCACCGGACAGCCTGGACAGTGATGGGTAAATATGGATGTGCTTAACTGGGATCATTCAGTGAGCTAAGTGTAGGCAAGTTTGATAACCTCCATTTATAACATTGTTGTCCTTAGAGGCTGATAAGCTGTGATATTTTTGCCGCATGGATCGGCTTCTGCTGTTGCCAAGACGGCGGCGCTTGCTTTTGATTGATGTGTGACGTCCTAGCCATGCCCCGCTATGTCCGGCTTCGGCCGTTGCCATAACAAAAGCTAAAAGTAGTTGGATCTGTATGTGCGTTATAATTCATCGAAGTTAGTCGATTAATCCATTTAAACAAATCGATTAATCGAACGCGAAAATTTTTATCAGTAACAGCCCCTAGATTTTATTTTTTTCAATAAATTTGCAAAGGTTTCAAACAAACATCTTTCACGTTGTCGTCATGGGGTATTGTTTGTAGAATTTTAAGGAAAATAATGAAATCAATTTTGGAACCAGCTGCAACATAACAAAATGTGGAAAAAGTGAAGCGATGTGAATACTTTCCCAATGCACTGTAGTGCACAAGCCCGATTGCATACAAATTGAAAGTGTTTAGGTTTGACCTCCTTTTTTATGGTTTTGGTAAATCTAAAGGGAAATTGCACAAGAGGATGTTATAATGTATGGCCAGCCTAACACTATATAATCAGTTTCAGCAATCAATTTTCCCTTTTTAGGATAAAGATTTTATATGAAGGCTGATCATTGTAAGCGCCCCTACCAGTGTTAAATGGCTTGTCTCATTCATGTAAACTGACACATTCTACTGGATAGCTTGTGCTTTTGATAAATAACCTCACCAGATGAAAATAGAAACCTAAAAAAGTAAATGAATGCAGCCATTACAGCTATGAATTGGTAAGCTGCAGTATAATTATTTTCTTGTTTAATACTGCTTTAATTGGGATTGCATTCTAAACCTGAGAAGAGACATTTTCTTTGTACAGCCGATACCATTTTAATTATCAGTTATCGTGTATTGTGTTACAGTGCAATGTAAGAGCAGTGGTTCCCTTTGCTATATAGTATATGTACATATAGTGTGATCAGTCTTTAATGTTGAGGATATGTGGGTGTATTGGAAAGCTGTTTTGTAAGTGGATTGTGTTTTAAAGTGTATTTAAACCCAAAAGTACAAATGTAATGTATTACTGCTTACCAGTCCTTATATGTGGTGGCTGCATTAGTTTTCTTTCTTTTAGGCCTTTTTCCTTTAATTTTTCCTGGTGATCCTGCCAGTAACACTTTGCCTATGCTAGGGTGATCACAGTCATTGTACTGTAGTATCTATGGAGGTGCAGCATTGTTAGGACCACAGAACGCCTCCCTCACTTATTTATTTTTATAACATGCGGGAAAAAATGCTTTCTAATAAGATTGTAGAGCTGAAAGTTACCGGCCTCACAAGCTATCTCACAGAGTCAACAGCTATTTTTTTTTGCATCTATCAAACGGATATAACAAAACTCTTTTAATAGTATGTACTGCCTTGTAGACAGGGTTGGGGAGACCATTCCACAAGCTCACAATATAAATTAGCATGCTAGATGAAAACGGGGAGCTGTGGGGGTCTGATCCTTCTGCATGTATGGCTCTTTATTTTTGTTTGTTTTTTCTGTTCAGGGTAGAAATTGAAGATTCCGAAGCAGTTGGAATTTCCAGCATAATCAGCAATTTAATAACGGTGTTTCCACGCAATATTCTGACCGCCATTCCAAATGACCTTTTCTCCTCTTTTGTGAACTGCCTCGCACACCTCACATGTTCCTTTGGAAGAAGTGCTGCTCTGGAAGAAGTAGTAAGTAGTGTCACTGTGATTTAATTCTAGGAGGATCAGTTTTGTCAAGTTTTTACTACTTAGGGTCCTTTCACATGGACCTCATCTATTCAGTCTAAGCCCCCTTTCACACTGGGGTGGTGCGTTGGCAGTAAAGCGCCGCTAGTTTTAGTGGCGCTTTACCGCTGTTATAGCGGTGCTATTTGGCCGCTAGCGGGGCGCTTTTAACTCCCGATAGCGGCTGAAGCCTTAATAGCACCTGAACGGCCCATCAAAATGAATGTGCAGCGACGCTCCCCCACTGCCCCAAAGATGCTGCTTGCAGGACTTTTTTTTTCCTGTCCTGCAAGCGCACCGCCCCAGTGTGAAAGCACTCGGGCTTTCACACTGGCTGCAGAGGAGGCAGTTTTCAGGCGCCATCTTTAGCGCAAAAAATGCCTTAGTGTGAAAGGGGTCTAAGAAAATACTGATGAAGACTGATTCAGGTTAACATCCGCTTGCACCTCCATCTTCAGTGCAGTTCAGTTTACATCCATGTTTGTATCTGTTTTTTCTAGTTGTTGAAGAAGCTAATCATGGATGACCGTAGTATAAACAACAACAATGTTTTTTGCCTAAAAACAGAAATAACATGAATGGATTTAAATGGATGGCATCTATTTATACCCGTTCAGATCTGTCTAAACTTATACAGCCTTTTCTATTTAAAAATAATAGCCCTAAACAGACACGGATGTAGGTGGATGATGAGTACATCTGCAGGCCCATAGGCATGAGTTAAGCCAAATGTCGGACGGCATTGGCCGTTTCAATAGAAGCCAGACGACATTCAGCCCATGTGTACGGCAGCCGGTTCGACGGGGGTGGGGGCGTCCCCCTGTCAGAACACAATAGCACAGCAGGGGAGATTGCTGTACTGGTATGGTATAGTTTGCTCACCGTGGCTCCGGTGCTTTCAGGCTTTTTTTTCGTTCAGCCTGCTGGGTTGAAAGAAAAATAACCTACTAGTGTGTACTAGGCTTCAGGCTGGGTTCACACTAGAGCACGGAGCGCCTCACAGCAGGGGGCCCAGTGCATCTCCATTCACTGGTTCAGGTCCGATTTCAACCCAAATTTTTGTCTGAATTTGGACCTGAAACTGACCAAAAGATGCACATGACTGCTGTGCAATTCACACCGGAGCCACTCCGGAGATGTGTGAACTGGCTCCATAGAGAGCCAGTCACAATCTCCTGCTATGTGAATTGGATGCGGAGAAAACCGCATCCAATGCGCAATAGTGTGAACCCAGCCTTACTGTTTCTTTCAAAAACGAACAGATGAATAATAGACAAACAGAATGCCCTAGTGTAAAAGGGCCCTTAGCAAAGGTTCACATTGGAGCGTGAACCTCGCACGATTTCAACCTGGCAATGCAGTCCGACTTCAGGGGCGATTTTACAGACATCTGTGCGGGTTCCTACGCAGATGTCGCCAAAAGTAGTACAGGAACTACTTTTGGGAATCGGCGCCGCACCGATTTGGCATGGGATTTGAGATGTCAAATCCCATGCCAAATCGCTTCAATGTGAGCCTGGGCTTAGAGAGATTTCCCTTCATTTACTGTCAACGCAACAATGCTTTCACTGGACAGGAAGTAAAGGAAAATCCACAACAGCTGTTGGAACCCTTGACTGCTTTGATGCTGCCTGTGTCCTTGTTGCAGATTTCTTGCAGCATTAGAATATCACCGAAGCCTAGGTTCACACTACTGCAAAGTGATGTACTGCAAGTTCAGTTGAAGCCTATGAAGAAAACGCTTGCATGTCACCATAGGAATTTGCTTCGCACCCACAGTCATCGCGTACAGGACCCTTTTTTTTTTTTTTCCCTCGCACCAAATTGGCAACGCATAGATGTGAACCAAAGCCATGTAATACTTTGCTTTTTACATGACCTGCAAATCTGTGTTAAACCCGCTGTAAATTCGCATCAGTGTGAACCCAGACTTACACTACTTATTGCTATACTTGTTTTGAGTCCGCATCAGAATAACAGGCAGGGTTACTAGCATTTTCAAAAGGAGAATTCAGCAGTGAAAGCCTCCATTTATTATCCATGCTGTTTGGGTTCCAAAACTATTGTTTTAAGCTTATTGCTGCTATTAAAGCCATAACATTATTGGAAATGGTCAAGGCTTCTGTAAAGTGGAACTCATGTGCAGAGTGACCATGACTGTCAAAGAGCTTACCATCTGAGGTCCCCAACTCACATTCATACATACACATACTAGGTCCAATTTAGACAGGAGCCAATTAACCTACCAGCATGTCTTTGGAGTGTGGGAGGAAACCCATGCAAACACCATGCAGGTGGTGTAGTGGTTGGGATGAACCAAGTGTTTAAACCGATGGCCAGGCTAGTGCTGCCAGGCCAGAAGTGTTACCAACTACGCCACTGTGCTGCCCATATATAATAGTTGTGGGTCACAGGCATTCAAAGGCAATTTTTTCACAATATATCCCCTGGAACTCTCACCATCCAGATCATTTTTTTTTTTTTTTACATACTGTCCCTGACGATGTACTGCACTGTAGACAGTATGTGACAAAATAAATAAAATAGAGAATTATGGGGAAAAAAATGATTTAATTTCTTTATTTTGCCATAAAAATTACAGCTTCAAAAACTTACCATGCCACCTACTAAATGCCTGACTGTCTACTTTCCAAAAAGGTGCCATTTAGGGGGTATTTGTACTGTCCTGTCATTTTAGGGCCTCGAGAAATTAGATCAGCCGTCAGTACGTCAGAATTGATCACTTTTCATATATATATATTCTCATATCATAGTTTGTAGACTCTATAGCTTTCACACCAACCAATTAATATGCCCTTATTGAGATTTTTTTTTTTTTACCAAAGATATGTAGCAGAGTACATTTTGGCCTAAATTAATGAAGAAATTTAATTTTTTTGCATAAGTTTTATAACAAAGTAGAAAATATAATTTTTGTCTTTTTTGTTTATATCGCAAACAATAAAAGAGAATACCACCGAAAGAAAGCTCCATTTGTGTGGGAAAAAAAAAGACATTTTATTTGCGTACTGTGTTGCATGACCGCGCAATTACCAGTTAAAGTAGTGCAGTGCTGAATAGCAGAAAATCCTCTGGTCAGGAAGGGAGTAAAACCCTTTGGAGCTCAGTGGTTAAATGTTGATGATGTGGCCCTTACAGTTGTTTCAGGGCCATCTGTATGTGGCACATCCAGATACAATAGTCATAGAGTACAATACCCAAACAAGTTTGCATAGGCCATTTAAACCAGAACCTGCCATGCTATGTCTATAAAAAGAGTGCGCCTAGGAGGTATAAAAACAGGTTGTTTTATGAAGTGTTTGCGGTCCTGTCCAGCTGCCGGCTCTTCAGCCGTCTTGCCATATGATCTGTTGACCGAGTCACAGCAGCTTTGAACTACAGAGTCTAGACCGTAAAGATTATAGGGAGAGCACAGAGGCTTTAGAGGCGATTAAACGACACCCATATGTTTACATACACACAGCAGTCTGTAAGGTTGCTGAAGCTTAGAATGTATTCTTATACGTTTTTCCTGTACAGTCCTGTTTAATTTGAAAGGGTTTGATGTAGTGAGGACACAGATCAGACTGGGGGACACTTGTCCTGTAACCAATAGACATGACATGATTGTCATCTGATCTGGCTGATTAGCTATGGTGTTTTGCTTCTGCAACAAGTCCCAGTTCTACTGCTATAGTCTTGGTCTTGTATCTTGTAAATAATATGATTTTAACATAATGTCCCCATGTACTGCAGTACATAGTGGACACTGACAAGGAGGGGCTAGTTTTTATGAATGGCAACAGAAATCAACTGCAATATAGAAATGCAACAATGCAGATGGTCTGATGTCGCCAGAAGCAGTTCACTGAGATGAAGTTTCTTGTAGAAGTAATACAATTTGTTGGTATGTCCATGTTACTCCACTTTGTTATACTGTAGAGCAACCTTAAAGTTGCATGTTGAACTGTGATTTTAATAAAGCACATCTAAGACTGACATTTTATTGGATGCCTGATCTCTTGATTTCAGCTTGACAAAGATGATATGGTGTACATGGAAGCTTATGATAAGTTGCTTGAATCTTGGCTCACATTGGTGCAAGATGATAAACATTTCCATAAAGGCTTTTTTACACAGCATGCCGTCCAGGTGTTTAACTCTTACATCCAGTGCCATCTAGCAGCTCCTGAAGGCACACGGAACTTGGTAAGTGATCAAATCATCGAATGCTTTGCTGTATGAAAAGGTTCTGTGGTGGTCTAAGGAAGGTTTTCAAATATGATCTTAGCCTTACTAAAGTCATTCTCGCTGATTAGCACCTTCTGTTTAAGCCAAATACATTTGTGAGCAAATACTAAATTATACTATGTGTAATTTTTATGTTGGTGTGTATGTAAAGTCAATTTTATTTTTTTGGTAGTTGTCGCCAAAACAGGAGTTGAGGGAAAATCTTGCAACGAAGGCACCAGTTCAAGTGTCTAAGAGGGAAATCCCCTAAGTATTGCAGGCCATACATGGGTTGAATACTGAACGATTTTATTGATCGTAAATCAGGAATTGTGTGCTTGTTTGTAATCCAATGGTGCCACCAGTGATCTCGAAATTCGATCAACCAAGCCTTCAATTTCACCTCATGTTGCCACAGAAAATACATATTGTGACTGAGAATCTTCTTTTCTTTCCAAGTCACAGGTCATGCGCATTTTTTTTTTTTTCAATTCTGTTTCTCGCATGATTCTCCCATCATTGATTAGAAATTAGTTTTTCCAAAAATTTCCAATGTGCCGATCACTCAAATACGATGGCCGCACGAAAATCGGACGTTGTTGTGGCCCACTAATGGTGCGGAATTTGAACGAAAATTCATAACGATTTTCAAAAGAAAATTTGTTTGGAATTCAACCCATGTTTGGCCAGGTTTAGAGAAGATTGCCCTTCGCTTCCAGTTTTACCTCTGGGATAGTAAGTGAAGAATAATCTCCCCAACAGGACAAAAAAAAAAGCTTTATGTTTAATTTCCCTTCGCTTCCCATAATCTGCCTGATGACTGAAATTGCTAAAAACTAAAAGAGGCTCCAGTGTTTGTCAATAGAGCGAGAGTAAGAGATAAGAGGCAATTGATTTTGGTTGTATCTGCAGTCCTATCCTCAGCTAAAGCAGTGTCCTATTTTATACCAAAGTAGTGGATGGGAAGGTCTATATAGCATAGGTTGCCCTGATAGCAAGAATGACTGCACAGAAAGAAACTCTTTTCTATTCCTAGGCGCTACGCTGTCGCTGGCTGTTTCTTTGGCAAGTGAGATTTGAGACTTTCGAACAGTGAGGGAGCAATGCTGTATTAGCAGATCTGCACTATAACAGTTCTGTAGGTGCCACCAGTTTTAGGATTGTTGTGTAACGTAGTCTATATGCTGAGAGCTGCCTGACTTCTGCTCAACAAAAGTTGGCCTAAGAAGGCCAGTGCTTTTTTTCCATTAGGTCATCAATGACAGGTAGCATCATGCTGAACAAAACCAGAAAGCTTTTCCCCACCCTGCTGATCTCCTCTAGCCTCCCTCCAGTGTTGCCTGCACATCGTAACTTTGCAACAGTTTCCTTATGGTGACCATGGTGGACCATGCCTGTGCAGTGTGTTTTGGCATGACCACAACTAACGTGACAGGGTGACAATGCAGTAGCGCAGTTGGGGGACAGTTGTCACACCATAATAGGAAGTGCCCTAACAAGTGATTTAATGGGAGGATCACCAGATATTCGTTTACTGAAGTTTAAAAAGGATTGGAAACAACCTTTGAAATTCCATTAATAATAAAACCTTTTAGATTGTAGTGATTGCATTTAACTATGGGCTCTAAATGATTAAATCTCATTTGTTACTGTGATGTGATTGAGCATTTAGTTTGGCGTGGTATTTTGTACATTAGGAAGTGTTTTTCTATATATCTGCCGTTGTTTTAGTAGTAGATGGAGTGTTTCCTTAGCTACAGTTTTTGTTTTATGTGATCTGCGATCCTGGTTGCTATTTTCCTCTGTACACAGCTTAATGAGCATGCTGTGGGTTTATGTCACCCTAGGACAGGGCCAGACATAGGACTGTCTATCTGATGTTACAGCAATGGTGGCCATTTTCACAGAGTTGTAATTGCACTTTGATACTTGGGGTATAAAGATGAAACGCTGCAACTGTATATCACAGCCAGTCTGTAGCCATTGAGTGACACATAATTCATTCTAAATCTAGAAGTAAGTCCGACAATCCCTGGCATACTGCAGGCTCCCATCAAAGACTAACAAATTTGTTAATTCATATACATAAGATGCGGAGGGCATTATGCTAATGCAGTCGGAGCAGCACGTGTTGGGTATTTGAAGGGGAGCTCATCTCTATCAAATAAGTTATTTAGCTCAAAGTAACAAATTAAAGCACAGCTGACATTCCGCAGCTCGACTGGGTTTCAAAGCGGTAGTCAGGGCTTACGAATAGATGTGAGGCTCTCTGTGGTTGGCAGCTGCAGCTTTGAAGTCACCAAAAGAGATGTGTTTGCTGGTTTAGATTAAGGAGAGACAGGAATCTAAGAACTGTATGCAAAGAAGTGTTGGAGTGTGTGGAAGATTTCCTGCACTGCACTCACTTAATACTCCTTACACACGTTAATTAAGAAGCGCACGTCGGGCTCCCCACAAATTGATGAATTACAACTTGCAATTTACATCCATTGTCGCCGGGTAAAGAGGAAGTTAAAATAACATTTCAAATCAAAATATAACTGCAGACAAGATAATAGTTTACCTTTTGGATAGAGTAGAAAGGGTTAAAATATCTGCCACACTTGAACTGCTCTCTCTGCCCTCATAGGGGAAATTTAACCTCATTTTTTTGTCCTGGGGATCACTGTCATCAAATAAGAGAATCCAAAATACAGCTGTCACTGGAGTGAAGGGGATATCTGCCAATGAGAACGTTTGTTTTAATAACAACTATCGGATAAGGGATTTCTCCACATTTTAAGAGGTTTCCACTTCCTGAAGAAGAAATGTAGGGAAATCTGCTGGTGGGGAGACGTAAATAGCAACAGGCACAGGTTCTTCCTCTATTGAAAACAAAATGTTTTGGCTGAAATTGCACTAAGATCTTATGGAGACAGACCTATATTTACAATTGGCAATCCCTTTTTTTTTATGTACTTTTATACACCCATTAGTCACAATTGCTTCTTAGTGGATAGACCACAACTATCGTATAATAACCACAATGCATCTTTTGTTTGTGTACGTTACTAGTGATTGTAGGTGGGCTGTTTAACCATTGGTAAGATATCCCCACCGAAGTTCTGTGCACCCCCTCCCCAACTTCCATGTGTAGTAGAGGAAGAGGTGTATTGCACCTGTTGCTGCACCTCCATATCCTATAAAAGAATAATAAAAAAAAAAAATGGGCAAACTAAAAACTTGCATTGGCTGCACTTGGTGGAACTGGGATTTTTAAATGTTTTTGTTTTAAAACGAACGTTTTTGCTTCTGGAGAAATGTGTAGACTTTTAAGCTTCTTTCCCCCCATGTTCTTTCATTTACTTTCTGTGTTTCCCCTCTCAGACTGCTAATGGTGTTGCCTCCCGAGAGGAGGAAGAAATCAATGAAATTCAAGAAGATGACCGTGACTTATTCTCCGATCAGCTAGCCAGTGTGGGCATGCTGGGAAGGATAGCAGCAGAACACTGCATACCTCTGCTGACCAGGTATGACTACTACCTCTGGAACACTTTTTAGGCTCATTTCACAAATCAATGATTATTTTTTAGCAATGACAACCGCTGAGAATAGCAATTGTTCTAAAAAAAAAACATGCATTATACCTTAGTGAATTGAGCCCAGTGTTTCTGAATCCAGCTGTGTGCATTGAAGAATGTCTGTCTAATGTTTGTGAGCGTTTAAGGCCTTATATGTATAAGCTCTTAAACTGCATCTTAGGGTATTTCATTGAGCATGCAACTTTAGATTTCTAATGTACGGTATACATTTTAAAGTGTTGCTAAACCAATAAAAAAAGGAATACGTTGTAGCTTACCAGTGCTTAGATAATGTGGCTCCACTGAATTTTTTTTTTATAGCAGGTTGATAGAGGTTACCTTGTTTTGGAGCAAGTTCCTACACTGATACTGCTCTGGCCTCCTAAATCGGGATCCCTCGCAGTCGTGCTACATGCAGCCTGTCTGACTAAAGCAGAAATCTCTTCCAAAGGCTATCCTCACTTCTGGAACGGATGGGTGTGAACACCCGTAAATGCTTTTCGGCCCCCTGGCTATCTTTAGATGTTACCTGAACTGCCTTGTGCACTTCAATTTCCAAAAACCAATGAGGATACTGAGTTTTTAGTGAAGGTAGTGGAAGCTTTTTCACTGCCAGAATTGTGTAGTTACTGCTTTAGCTACTACACTCATACTGGCTACTGTGGACTCATTGTTTGAAGCAGTAAATTCAAGTCTTTGCTGCTCAATCCCCCCACATATTCTATGAAGCATGAAAAAGAAGGCTATTCCTAGAAAGCATTTTCAAATTCTTGACCAAGCCGATTGGGCTTTTTATCATGACTGAGCCAACTGAGAGAGGTTATTCTCTCCTCTTGATAATTTTGATGCCTTGTATGTTATGGGAGGGGAGTTTAGGAAGAAACTGACTGTTCCCACTGTGGATTCCTACATTAGGTAATTAATCTACCCTTTCTATTGGCAGTCATTTCCTCCTTTAACAATGCAGTTGATAGGCATTTGGTGACTTGAATTTCTCCTTTGCCCTGCAACAGGCTAATGACACCTTGTCAGTTGTCCAGACCATAGCAAACTGGACCAGTGAAGTTATTAGTGAAAGTTTTTTGAATTAAAATGATCCTAATCTACCTGCAAGATTATAACTTCTGCCCTTGGCACTGCTCTTTTGTGTGGACGCGATGAAGAATGTCACCAGTCAAATTTTTTGAATGTCCTTTCTAGGCATATGCGCAGAATCTTAGAGCCTAAAGCTTCTTCCTAACACTTTGGCTTTTGCAATTTTGTTTACCCTTTTGCAAGAAGTTGCTTTTCTTTGCTATTGCTAATTTCTGTGCCCATCTGGTGTTGCTTGGGTTCTCTTGCCCACACAGAGTCCTTCCTTTGTGCTCAAAGGGGTTACTCCCTCTTAATAACAGGACCTTCTTTTCTCCATTAACCTTGACAGCTGTAGTTCTGCCTTGGCTCCCACTGTGTTATTCCTGGGGGCTTCCCCCTTTTTAATGCTATATGTGGACAAAATATCCCAGAAGCCAGTCTTTGCTTCTCTGGGGCTATTCTTATTGCCTTCTGTGGGAATGTCATTCTCCCTCATGTCCTGTCTTGAAGGCATGTCAAACACTTACAGTTCGGCTTATGGGCAGGGTCAGGACTGTCATCTATGGTTGCCATGATTCCAACTGACCCCGCTTATGTTTCTCACAAGGCGGTCCCTCTTCAATCCAGCTGACTTTTTATTCCTCGCCCTCGATTATTGCTTAGAGATGTCCCATGGTCTAAGAATCAACTCCTGTGTACTCCAGTACATTATGATTAAAGTGGATGTAAACCCAATTCATTAAATTTTAGCTGGGCACATATATCTGCAGTGTTTTCTTATCTCTCTTCAAAGCCCTAAGTCTCGTGGCTTTCTCCTGCTCTGTTCTCTTGTTAGCATGATAATGTCTGACAAGTTTTCTGTCAACTGTGATAAAACCAGGCTGAAACCTGTGTCAGGGTGGGTGCTATAGATTAGCAGAGAGCTGAACTGAAAGTATCTGCCTATGCGGAGAGGGGGTGTGTGCCTTTCCTCCAATCAGCTGTCTCCCAGTGTAAGCAAAGATTCCACACCCAGTGCTGAATGAGAAAGTGAAAATTCTAACAGGACGTGCACTTTCTAAAGGGTATATAAACCTGAAGACAGCAGATACATGTAAAACTTATGTAGGGAAATTCGTTTCATCCCTATGTATCATCTGAGGCTGTTCACTTCAATGGGTATATGTGTGAGGGTTTACATCCACTTTAAGGTAAAAGAAATTGTAATGTACCTGTAAATTTCATATCTTGGAGTACAGTACAGGACACAGCTCCCTACTCTCCTGTGATCTCCTCCTTACTGCTTGCTACAAACTGGTACCTTTGAATGGGCAGGGTTATATGGGTACACGCAGGGCCGTCTTTACCGCAGGGCAAACGAGGCAGCTGCCCAGGGCCCTTTCACTGTTTGGGGCCCAAAGCACAGCTGCCCCTTAAGCCCATGTGCTGCCCACAAATTGGTGCTGAAAATCTCTACCGTCTGCGGTAAAGATGGCTCTGTCAGTCACAGACCGTTATCAGCTGGCATCAGCAGCACGCACACAGTACTGTGCAGTAGTGCCAGTGCTGCATTAGTTTTGATCAAGGAGCGGGCCGTGGGTGGGCGGGGCCCTGAGCTCCCCTGATGCTCTGGCCCCGTCCCTTGCTATGCTGCCTGCAAGCAAGTGTGTATGTGATTGGACTCGGAGGAGCCGCTGCGGAGGCCTCGGTAGGAGGAATCAGACAGTGGCACAGAGACTGTGGAGTGCTGGTGCCTGGAGTGAAACTAGCAATAGCAGCAGCAGTGTTGAGGAATTGATCGGGTTCAGAGCTGAGCTGGCCAGGAGGACAGGTAAGTCTTCTTTCTCCTCCCCTAGCTCCCGCACCCCATGTGTAGAACAGTAAGAATTTTATAAAAACCTGCCACCCCCTCTATCACCGATAGATTTATGCATTGTATGAATTTATCTATGGCCGCCGCTGCCACCCCCTATTCAGGCGCCCGGACCCTTTTTGGGCACCTGAATTACAGCGGCGGGGGGGTGTTTGTAAAGCACCTAATAGGTGTCAAAAAAAGTGACTTGCAAGCGCCATGCTGGGCGCTCGCAGGTCACTCAGCTGTGTTAGGAAAGCGAATCTTCATTTGCTTTTCTAACATTGAAATGCCTCTCCGCCAATCAGGTGCTTGGGTCTGTTACCCGTCACCTGATTGGCTGAAACGACAGGCGCCGCTATTGGACGCCTATCAGGAGGAGAGAACGGGAGATGACGACGGCAGGAGATGCACAAAGGACCCAGCTCATCGCTGTCACACTGGGGGCATTCAAGGGCACCCTGGAAGCATTAGCGTTTGATGGGCACAGTGGCTGCAATTGAAGATTTTGTTTCAAAAATTTTTTGCGCCCCCCCCCCACACACACACACCTTATTGGACGCCTATCAGGAGGAGAGGACGGGAGATGACGGAAGGAAATACACGAAGGACCCCGCTCATCACTGTCACCCGCTGCCCCACCAAGACAGGGTAAGTGCCGGGCAGACGGCGAGCGGGCGCGTTGGGGGGGGGTCACACTGGGGGCATTCAAGGGCACCCTGGCAGCATTAGCATTTGGCACACTGGCAGCGTTTGAGGGCACACTGGCTGCAATTGATGATTTTGTTTCAAAAAATTTTTTGCGCCCCCCCCCCCCCCCTACAAAAAAAAAAATTTGAGCACCAGCCGCCACTGAGGCTGTGGCTGTATTTTTTTATTACAGAGCACATAGCATTAGTGTATTTAACTGCTTGATGGGCTTATTTTGGGCCTGCCTGCGTTTCCTGCATAAAAAAAAAAGTGCATGCAGCATTTTAGAAATGCAGTGGCCTTGAAATCCATTCTGCTTTTGCACCATGCGACTTACATGCAGTTCCTACAAACACAAACGCACTGTGTTTTTAAAAGCGTGACCTAAAAACGCAGCAAGTTCGCCGGTGCAGGAACTGCAGGCAAGTCACATGGTGCAAAAGCAGAATGGACAGACAATGCTGTATTTCACTGCTTGATGGGCATAGGTGTGCGCAGCCTATTACATGATGCATGCACCTTTTTTTTTTTTTTTGCAGTAAACGCAGGCATGGCAGCCCATTCAAAGAATAGACTGCTGTGCCTGCGCAAATGTGGGCTGCCAAAACACCTACATGTGAATGTGTGATGTGACAATGGCTGCAATGTAATGGGGGCTCTGTGATGTGTAAAGGGGCACTATAATGTGAAAATGTCTGCAATGTAATGGAGCGCTGTCATGTGAAGAGGCTGCAATGTAATGGAGTGCTGTGACATGAAAGGGAACTGAGGAAACCGTGGGACTGCTGTGAAGGGGGTCTGCAAAGTTTATTTTTAGATAATTCTATGTGTGTCTGTTTTTTGAGATGTTGGGGTGAAGAGCAAAATTGCATTGGGGAGGCTAAAAAAATGTTTGACCAGGGCCCAAACTAGTTACCCCTCCCCCTCAAAAAGAATTACATACCAAATGTAGCATGTAAGAGGGTGAGGAGTGCTTAAAGCAGAAATTCCAATTTTGGGTCGAACTCTGCTTTAAATATCCTAAGCGGCTGTACATAGTGGTGTCAAACTTTTACAAAATGGATATGTTAATATATCTCTACATATTTAAAACAAAATACTGGTTTCTACAATATAATCAATTCAGAAAAAAATTAAAACAAATCTTTCCTAAGTGATAGGAATTATAAGACCCTAATTTACAATAGATCATATATTAACCTGCCTGGTAGCTGCCTCGTGTCTGCTTCCCGGAGTAGAATATGTGTGAAGCTAATTGGCTGCTTTGGGTGACTGTTATCTCAAGTCTGTTGATACCAGTACAGGCTGACAAAAAATGAAGAGCCCTAAAGCAGACTTTATGTTCCCATCCCCATACTTACATTTTTTGCTTCCCTGCCCCTCTATTCAGTGCTAAAGGCTATGGAGATGCATGCAACTTATTCACTTTGACGGCACTGGACCAATCTTTGCTGGCACAAAGGGAGTCCCTAACCCTGTCTATGCTAAGACTTTTCTTTGCTCTCATTGGGTGAACGGAGAGGCAGGGGAGCAAAAGGAAGCTAAGGATATATTGCTTGGGAGGGCTGCAATAAGATGAACTGATTTTTTTGCCCTTTATAATCAAAGCACAGGTTCACTTTAGCAAGTTGTTGCTTTTGTCTCTAAATGAGCCCCCAGCAATATATATATATATATATATATATATATATATATATATATATATATATATATATATATATAAATATAAATTCTTATTAATAGGAAAATAGTTGTTTTTAAAGGCGGATAAAAGAAAACGTGATGGATAAGTCACATAGATGGCATTCCTTATTTAGACTGCAAATCTTGCGATTTCAGCTTACTGGAGGACAGAGTGACGCGACTTCATGGGCAGCTACAAAGGCAGCAGCAGTTACTGGCCCCACCGGTCTCGGGCTCCGTAGATAATAAAGTTCTGGATGATCTGTATGAGGACATTCATTGGCTTATTTTAGTTACAGGTAAGTGACATGTCTTCCTTCTGTTTTGCAGTGATGTGCATGTTCTGGAGCTTGTGAACTGTTTAGAGCAGTTACAATGTAGCTCATTACAAATTCTCATTATGCCTAGTACACACGATTAGAAAATTGGACAAAAAATACCACTTTCAAAGCAACTGCACAATAATCTGATCATTAGTACTCAGCTTTCGAGAGCCGATTATGACCGTTCATGTGAAATTATTCGCAGGAACAGTGACAAAATGTTTTTTTCATACGATACCACAATGTACAATATTCGATTATTCAGTACAGTATTCATTAGAAAAAAAAATCAGAAGACCATGCATGCTCAGAAAAGGCAGAATACAATACAACACATTACATCACTTCCGAAGTTGTATTCTATCGTATGAGAATTAAGTGACATCTTAATTTTCTATATGACACTAGCATGGAAAAGAAAAACAGACGAGCATTCGTTCTATATTCTCATCGTGTGTATGAGGCTATGGCCTCCCACGTCAAATTTTTGATATTTGATTATTTATAGCTTACTATGTAAATAGGTTTTCTTTTTTTTTAACCTTCCATTCTGTGTTGACACAACAATTGCAAACCTCTGAGGTTGTCCTCAAATAGTCTGTCTCACTGGAGTCGCATAGCCAGGTCACCTCTGAGGTTGGTCCCCAGACATAGTTAGTCTGAGATCCTCTAGGAAGAGTTCACAGCCGAGGTCAAGTTAGTTTACAACATCTCAGGCACTTTGTATCATGTTTCAGGCTGTGTCAGAGCAGTCTGGAGAAAGTGCCACAGCCTGCAGTTTTGTGTTGATCATAACACAAGTCATCCTTCTGCTGCCAAGTCATTTCCTGAGCCTTTGTTATGCCAGCAAGCTGTACTTCTCCATTCATCTCTTTGTGCAGGCTACCTCTTGGCTGATGATGCTCAGGGTGAGACTCCATTAATACCTCCAGAAATCATGGAATACTCAATTCAGCAATCGAATGACGTTGACATCAACACAACACTTCAGATCCTGGGATCTCCTGGAGAAAAAGCCTCATCTATTCCAGGTTGTAATAGGACAGACTCTGTGATCAGGTCAGTCTGAGTAGACTTTATTATGTGTTGAATTACAAACCCATGGAGGGTTAATGACAGGTTTACTTGCCTCTAGCTCTCTCTCATATCATAAACATAGTAGGTGGCACTGCTCTGGCTGTGTTGCTTGATCGTTGTAAAGGCAAAACTTTTTTTTTCTTTTAGATTTGAATAGAGCAAGGAAGGGTTAAAACTTTTAGGTTTTTATTTGTCTGTACCCTTGCTGGAGGATTTATCCCTTTTAATTGCCCTTTTGAACATTGTCACAGAGGGGAAATCATTTTAAAATTGTTACCAGAACAAGAGGTGAGGGTAATTTTTCAATGGAAATTCATATTTTGGTGACAACTAAGAGCACACAACTGACATTTGTAATGAGAGTCTTCGAGTGAGAAAGTGATACTCCTAAGCACCAAGGCCTGAGGTGTGCCTTGGCCTGACTGGTCAGTATGCCTGAAAAGAGGGCAAAGAGACACACATTTAGGTGAAGAAGGGAAGGTAACAATCCATCAAGTGGAGTAGCGCGCGCCCGGATGGCAACAGTATATATCCGATAAGTGTCCGCTATGACAGGAGAAACCCCCCCCCCCCCCCGACTCCTGACTTGGTGATGAGTCAGAACCCCCTATAGAACCTGTGAAGCTACCCAGAACCCAACTAAACGTCCCATGAACGATTGGACAGAGCCTGAAGCCCAAGACGTTCCAGACGTAAGAATGAACTGCTGTGAATGAGAGGATGCGTGGGGGAAGAGGAGCCATGGCTGTCCAGAGGAGCCCCTGCAAAATGATAGCCGAGATCAAAACTTCAACCGGACACCTCTGAAGTGCTCAGTGAAACCCTCCCCCCAAGCCCTGGCCTACCCGTACTGGTATGGGGAAGTGCAAGGGTGAGTGCCAAAGGACAACTGGCAGGAGTTCAAAATGCTAAATACCTGAAGGATGTGATGGAGTAGGTGGATGAGGCCCAAGCCCTATGGCAATAAGCATTGACAACATGGAGAAACCATGCCAGACACAGAATACTGATCCCACCTGATTCGATCGGGTCGTGCTTCAGCCTGTGACCTGGCAACCGAATCTGAATCCTGAACCGAGGAAGGAGGGCCAGACTCCACCCCGGGGAAATAAGTCCCATGGCATGAAACAGTCATACCCAAAGTGACTGAAACCCCCCTACCTGGAACTGGCTGGGGAACGGAAAAGATGACTGGACAGATGTCCCTGAGCAGTCTTCCAGGCCACATCCTAGACAAGATATCAGGCCCGAGAGTAGAATCCAGAATCGTGACGACGTTTGCCCAAACCTACCACTTAAGGACCAACAAGGGGATGATGAATGCCAATGCAGCCCAACCTGAGAACATGAACAAGAGAAATGACAGGCAACAATACATGAGAACAGCAACACCCCTCTGTGCCTACTTAAGTATGAGAACATGAGAAGAAATGTCAAGACCACTGCGCGTGAATGAACCTGATGACGGACCACCCCCACCCTCATGTAAGTAGTGAGTGAGCCCGAGTAACCTGCCGCGCAGAGACAGGTACTTAACTGAAAACTCAGGGCTGGTGTACCCGCAGACCGTGGTGGGTAATCGTACAGCTGTGGTGAATGAACGTGCATCGTATGACATATGTTATACGGGCGAGAAGATTGTGTCAACAATCATTAAAGAACGAAACCTCAGCCCATATGGATCTGTAGACGTGACAGATCCTGACATGTGAGCCCTAGCTAACTGACCCAGGTACAAACATGAATAAAGATACGATGAGACATGACAAACAACTAAGATAAACAGCTACTGGAGTATGCCGTGACTGAACAACATCGCCCCTCTGAGAAACGCTGTGACAGGAATGCTGAGACTGAACGCTGAGGTAGAAACGCTATGACAGAAATCTTGGGGCAGAAGCGCACTGGCAGCAATGTTGACAGAAATCCCTACGACAGAAATGCTGAAACTGAAAGCTGAGGCAGGAACGTGAGAACCGAAACCCTGGGCAGAGCGTAATGACAAATGCTGAGACTGAAATCCTGGGCCAAAAATGCAATGACAGAAATCCTGGGGCAAGATGACAGAACGCTATGAAAGAACGTTGACAGAAATGCTGAGGCAGAAAAGCAAAGACAGAAATCCTGGGGCAGAAATGCCATGACAGAAATCCTGGGGCAGAAATGCTATGACAGAACGCTAAGGCAGAAATGTAATGACAGAAATCCTGGGGCAGAAACACTAAGACAGAAAAGCTGAGCCTGAACGCCAAGCCAGAAATTCTGGGGCAGAATGCCACCATGACAGAAGGACGCCATGACAGAAATCCGGGGCAGAAACGCTGTGACAGAAATCCGGGGCAGAAACGCTGTGACAGAAATCCTGGGCAGAAATGCTATGACAGACATCCTGGGCAGAAATGCTGTGACAGAAATCCTGGGGCAGAAACGCTATGACAGAAATGCCGAGACTGTGCGCTGAGACAGAAATGCTGGGGCAGAACGCTATGATAGAAATACTGAGGCAGAAAACGCTACGACAGGAACGCTACGATAGCAAAACGCTGACACTAAACGCCTAGGTAGAAATGCTGTGACGGAAACCTGGGGCCGAAACGCTACGACGGAAATCCTGGGACCATAACGGCATGATAGAATCCTGGGGCCGAAACGCCATGATGAAACACTTGTGACTGAAGCAGTGGATGCCCGGGAGGCCCCCATGATGCCCCACGTGAGTACGGGCGATTCCTCCATGATGCACGGTGTGAGTTCCAGGGAGATGAACTGGCAGGTGAGTGGCAAGTGGGTGGGTGAAAGATGGACGAACAGACGCCCCCCCCAGGAGAAGCGGGTGGCCGGCCCGCCAGCGCTGGCAGGAAACACAGGGATGAGGGAGAAGCGAGCGGCGCCCCCCCAACCATGCGGGATTGAGCCCAGTGAAGGTGGAGAATGGACAGACACCCCCCTGACCCCCCCCCCCCCCCAAAACACCATGGGAACCGGGCGGGCGGCACCCTGGCCAAACGGAGCCCTAGGGAAGTGGGTGAGTGAAGGATGGATGAACGGACATGCCCCCCCCCCCCATGAGCGCCGGGAGAAGCGCTGGCTGCATGCTGGCCACATGAAGCTGTGAAGGAGGATGGAAGGACGGCCGAACCCCCCACCCCCGCCATGAGCGCCTGGAGAAGCGGGCGGGCTGCACGCTGGCCACATGGAGCTGTGAAGGAGGATGGAAGGACGGCTCCCCCGGCATGAGCGCCAGGAGAAGCGGGCGGGCTGCACACTGGCCACATGGAGCTGTGAAGGAGGATGGAAGGACGGCCCCCGCTCCCCCCGGCATGAGCGCAGGGAGAAGCGGGCGAGCTGCACGCTGGCCACATAGAGCTGTGAGTGGGGAAGGATGGCTCCTCCCGGCATGAGCAGCGGGCAGGCTGCACGCTGACCACATGGGGCCGTGGGGAAAGTGGGTGGGTGGAGGATGGATGGACTGACCCCCCCAGGAGCGCCGGGAGAAGCGGGCGGTGCCCCCCCCCCCCCACGATGCAGGATGGAGCATGGGACTGTAAGGGGGACAGACTGGGCGGCCCCCACGATGCTGGTGGAACCCAGGGATGACAGTGGGGGGACCGAGTGGTGCCCGGGAGAGGAACCGACACCATAGCTGTGGCTGACCGTCGCTCTGTGAAGAGGCCGGAAGTGACGTGCTTCCACCCAGAAATGCCAACGAGCCGTGGCCTGACAGAGGAGGAGGCTTAAATAGCCCTCTCAGACTCCTCCCACAAATACAGGCTAGCCTCCGGCCAGCCTTTATACTTGTAGAGATTTCCTCCTGCTGTGCATTTCCGGGTCAGGAGGTGACAGGAAAATCTTCCTAACGGGACACAGGCAGCAAACAATAGACAGCTAATAACCTTTCCCTACTCTATATAAAACAAAAAGCCCAGTCTCCCTCATTGGAATGGTTCAATTCTTGTAAGTTTGGGGGTAGAGAAACAAAGTTTAATACTTATTATATTCCTCAGTCTATCATCTACGCTGTGCAACCAGTCCCCCAAAGCCTCCTCTCCAAGATGCTCAGACTGATGTCACCCCATACAATGCAGGTCCAATAGTCTGGCATTGTACGTGAGGGTGGCTGTCCACAACCCGGAGCATCAGAGAGAAGAGGAAAGTGCTGGAAGGCTGCCAGAGTGAAAAAAAAGCTAAGTATTATACCTTTTACCTTCACCACTAGACTTAAACCGGAACTCCACCCAAAAGGAGAAGCTTCGCTTGTTCACACCCTCCACTGCCACATTTGCCACTTTTTTTGGGGGGGAAGTGGGTACCTAGTTCAGACAGGTTCCCGCTCCCACTTCCTGTAAGATTGGCGCACGGCGATCTACGTCCTTTCCAGCCCCTCTCCCAAACCCACACCCCCCCGCTGCCTTCTGGGACACACAGGTTCCAGAAGACAACGGGACTATTAAAAAAGCGCAGCGTGACTCGCGCATGTGCAGTAGGAAATGGGCTGTAAAGCTGCAAGGCTTCACTTCCTGTTTCCCTTACTATAGATGCATGCACCCGAAGCCGATTGATGAATCTGCTAGGGGTCCCTACATCGCGGGATCACTGGACAGGTAAGTGTCCTTATTTTAAAGTGATTATAAAGTCTCGCTTATTTTTTATTTAATAACAAACCTGTTTTATTTACCTCCTCTGTGCAGTTGGTTTTTGCATAGAGCACCCCGGGTCCTCCTCTTCTCTGGTCCCTTTTTGCTGCTCCTGGCCCCTCCCTCCTATCAAGTGCCTCCTCAGCCAGCAGCTTTCTATTGGGGCACCCGAGCCGAGTCAGAGCTCCGTGTATCCATTCAGATACTGAGCCCTGACCCCTTTCTCCCCTGATTGCTTGACTGACTTTGACCAATGGTGCCGCTTCTGTCTCAACCAATCAGGCAGCGTGTCCCGGACGGTCAAGGGACTCGTGGACACCGCTGGCGAGAGAAGGGGCTCAGGTAAGTAATTAGGGGTGCTGGAGAGGCTACTACACACAAAAGGTTTTTTATCTTAATGCGTAGAATGCATCAAGTTAAAAAAAAAAAAACTTCTGCCTTTACAACTCCTTTAAAAGTTAGCAGTTGTGTTTTTTGTTTTTTTACAGACCGAAACTTTAAAGAATGGCCCCATTACAAGGTTTTGTTTTTTTATCCTGGAGTTCAACTTAAAAAAAAAAAAAAAAAGTTTTTGATTTACATGAACATTGTAATGTGTGATCTGAAGTCAAATATTAGTATGAAAGCAATATAACATAAATCTGGCCTGAAACAGGAAATGGGCAGCGTCTGCTTCTGTGGGATCCAAGCAGCCATAATGCACACAATTATATCTTGTTCTTGGGTGTGGTGGCTGCATTAGTTTTCTTTAATTTTTTTTTTTTTTTTTTTACATAATGATCCTGCCAATAACACACTTCCTGTCCTAAGGTACTCTCAGCTCAAAGTGATATGTAAAAAGTAGTTGTATACCTGCACCCACAAATAAAGAAATTGGCAAGTTTGCATAACCCATTATCAGCTTTGCTTTGAGTTTTTATACTACCCCAGTAGTATGCGTTTATTCTTTCTCAGGAGTTTGATCTTCCACATTGACTAATCAACGTGTTGCACATTTTACAATACAGGCTACTGTCTGCGGTCTTGAGAGCATCAGAAGTAGAATCCAGGGCCACAAGGGCAAACTTAACGCATCTCTTAAGCCCTCAGATGGGGAAGGACATCGTCTGGTTCCTGAGGCGATGGGCAAAGACTTATCTTCTTGTAGATGAAAAATTGTATGACCAGGTAGGAGGCATACAAGTATATCTTTGTGTATAGTTTTGGTTTATAGAACTTGTGGCAGTGACTTTTACTTATTCATTTCCCACTTTGTCTTGTAGATCAGCTTACCGTTGAATACAGCATTTGGAGCTGACACAGAAGGTTCGCAGTGGATCATTGGTTATCTTTTGGAGAAAGTGATCAGTAATTTGTCAGTGTGGAGCTCTGAGCAAGAGCTGGCCAATGACACTGTCCAGTTACTGGTGGCTTTAGTAGAAAGAAGAGAGCGGTGAGTAATGTAGAAATAATGCCATGATCTTACCTGCGGCAATTATTGGTCCACTTGCTTTTGATAAGAGATAAGATGAGATAAGATGATTACCCACCCTTGGTGGATTCCTTCTGATTTCCTCTGCAGAATTTAGTAGTCTCACCATTATTTCCTTATTCAGACCAAGGCCCTATTCACACTTGTGCATTTTTGATTCGGTTAAATGAGTTCATATGATTCCAGTGCTATGTTTTAGTGTCAGTGATGTCCGTGTCCCTCCCAGCCAGTGTCAGCGCCAGATTGCCTGCTGACAACCGCCATTACTAGTATAGAGTCTATAGCTGCATAAATTCCAGTATATATACCATAGTTTGTAGACTCTCTAATTTTCACACAAACCATTTTTTTTTTTTTTCACTGATCTAAATGCACCCGATTATTTTCAATGTGCTTGTACACGCAAGTGCAAAAACATGCTGTATATTGAGCAGTAAAAAAAGAAAAACAGAAATCGAAGTTGCCGGTAAGTATTTTTGTTTGTATACTCGCAAATATGCACAAATTCCACACTTTCTTACTTGTGTTTGTATACACATAAGTGATATACAGCCCATCACATTTTTCCTGCCAGGAATGTCTGATACTCATCCCTCAGTAGTGTGCAAGCCTGGTTTATCCTAAAAAAAAAAAAATCTATTTTATTTAATGATGACGTTATTGCCAAACACTGTTTCATAGCAAAAAGGTAAAAATTGCTGTGGACCATAGTTTGGTTTAGAGCTGAACTAGTTTAAACCTTTTTAAGGAACAGATGGTATAAAGGAAGCTGCTAGTTCCATCCACTTCCCATGACTATCGTGAGCAAGTGGTGTTCTCCCTGTTGGGGTTTTTAATTTATAGAGAATGTAGCGGGAGTGTTGGGACATCTCTTGTAAAGAGTGAGACCTTCACCTTGAGCCTGGGCCAGGAACTCTAGTGAGGGCATCATACTGCACATGTTTATTGTATTATTTTAACTGTCTTTCTTGGGATCATCCCATAGCTGTCCCTTGTTTTTGATTCTGGAATTCTTCTTTGCAGGGCTAATTTGGTAATACAGTGTGAAAATTGGTGGAATTTGGCAAAGCAATTTGCACAGAGGAGTCCGCCCCTTCACTTCCTGTCCAGCTCTGTGCAGAGGACGCTCATGAAGGCTCTAGTACTGGGAGGATTTGCTCACATGGACTCAGAAACAAAGCAGCAGTACTGGACTGAGGTGAGAAGACCTAGCAAGCAGTGCGGAAGACTCGTGGCCTTTGTGCATTTTCCTGGGATCAAGCACATATTACTGCATAAAAATACAAAACAAAGGCCTCTAAATTTCTGAGTTTTGTTATGTACATGTTTGATTAGTAGCAGACTGCTACAAAGCAAATTCCCAAATCATTTCAGTACCCTCTTACTGTTACCTCTATCTGGCTGCACCCAAAATTTGTAGAGTAAAGCCAGGAACACACCAACAGATTATCAGAAAAATTTTCGTCCCATTTTTGTTGCATGCTAGTCTCCTATCGAAAGTGAGGAGGTTACCCAACATACGAAAATTCTCTTATGACTTCAGATGTAACGTGTTGAATTGTTTTGTATGTGTTCTTTCATTTCTGAGCATGCGTAGTCTTGCTCTTACGTTTTTTTTCCGGATGAAAACTGTACTAATTAAATGAAAATCGGACGTTGTGTTCACGTACGACAAATTTGCCTGCAAATTCAGTTTTTGTCTGAAAATTCGGAATCGGCTGTTGAAAGCACCATACTAATGATCAGAAAATCGGCACATTGTCGGACGAAATTTTACTTCAGATTTTCTTATCGTGTGTACAGGCCTTTACTCTGTGCATGCGTCATGATTTCTAAATACATGGTGCCCAATCGCTGCAGAGTTTGTTAAAAATGGAGGTGTGGTTTGTGGGTGTGGCTGCAAATGGGTGGGCGTCACAAGATTTTGTAGGTGTAGTTTGAAAGTGGAGGTGGTCAGTAGATGAAAATGTACAGTGCCAGCCTGAAAATGCAATACCTTCTCATGCTCATTATCATTATTGGCACCCTGGGAACCATGAATCCCTCTTGCTCACTCCTCCTTCAATATATATACTTCCTCTCCCATTAGTCTGGTCTGGGGTTTTGCTGTTTGTAGTGGATTAAAATAAAAGTTTTTAATATGTGAATGTGTACATGTTAAAACAATATGCCCATCACCTTGAAGAATGTGTAAGGAATTGTAGTGCTGGCCAAGCTATGATTTTTGTTGGCAATAAGAGTAATTTGCATATTACAGTGCTGTAGAATTTAGAAGTAAAAATCCGTATTTTTTGCTAGAAAATTACTTAGAGTTCCCAAACATTATATATATTTTTTTAGCAGAGAATCTAGAGAATAAAATGGCGATTGTTGCAATATTTTTTATCACACGGTATTTGTGCAGCGGTGTTTTAAACGCAAATTTTTGGAAAAGGGACACTTTCATGAATTTTAAAAAATCCAAACAGTAAAGTTACCCCAATTTTTTTGTATAATGTGAAAGATGATGTTACGCCGAGTAAATAGATACCAAACATGTCACCCTTTATAATTGCACGCACTCGTGGAATGGCGACAAACTACGGTACCTATGAATTTCCATAGGCGACGCTTTAAAAATTTTTTACGGTTACCAGGTTTGAGCTACAGAGAAGGTCTAGTGCTAGAATTTTTGCTCTCGCTCTGACGATCGCGGCGATACCTCACGTGTGGTTTGAACACCGTTTACATATGCGGGCGCGACTTCCGTATCCGTTTTCTTCGCTGCGCGAGCTCGCGGGGACAGGGGCACTTTAAAAAAAAAATTTTTTAAATTTATTTTTTTACTTTAAAATTGTGTTAAAAAATTTTTTTTTTTTTTTTTTTTTACTTTTATTGCTGTCACAAGGATTGTAAACATCCCTTGTGACAGTAATAGGTGGTGACAGGTACTCTTTATGGAGGGATGGGGGGTCTAAAAGACCCCCCATCCCTCCTTTACACTTCAAAGTATTCAGATCGCCGAAAACGGCGATTCTGAATACTGTGTACTTTTTTAAATTCGGCGCCATTGGCAGCCGAGTAAACGGGAAGTGACGTCATGACGTCGCTTCCGCGTTTACAACAAGAAGGCTGGAACGAAGCCGCTCACAGCTTCATTCCAGCCCGCCCCCAGCCGCCGAAGATTCCCGATTGGACACCGGGCCTCCCGATCGCACGGGAGGCCCGGTAACAGCGGCGGGAGGGGGGGGATGTCCCCTCCCGCTCCTCCGGTATAACAACCGAGCGGCTTTTAGCCGCATCGGTTGTTATACACGGGTAGACGATCGCCCGCTGGAAACAATGGTACTGGGATGATGCCTGCAGCTGCGGGCATCATCCCGGTATGACCCCGGAAAGCCGAGTACGCATATGTGCGTACGGTCGGCGGGAAGGGGTTAAGGGTCCATGCAACCTTTTTAAAGGGTTAATGTACCTATTTGGAAAAAATGAAAAAGTGAATAAACACTGCACAAGGGAGATGAACAGGAGTTTTCAAATCCCCAGACAGCTGGACCTGTTGTGTGGGCATCCAGAGATGAGTACAAGTACATTTTTTCTAAAAAAGGTGAATATGCACTTTACTGTTTATACATTTTATTTTGTAAACCAACTTTCTTTCTTGTACATCACGGGACACAGAGCCTCAGTAATTACTGATGGGTTATAGGGTATTATTAGGTGATTGGACACTGGTCACACCCTAGACAGGAAGTTCAACCCCCTATATAACCCCTCCCCTTCCTGGGGATACCTCCGTTTTTTCGCCAGTGTCTTAGGTGTTGGTCATGAATAAGATGTGCTGTGCTGAGCTCCAAAGGAATATCCTATACTGGGGCAAGCCATGCAGCCGGATCCATTCAAAGTGTCTTTTCCAGGCCGAATTGGATGGTACCCGGGCCTCGTGTCCGAAGAAACGAGTTTTTACCTGTAACGCGTCTCTTTTTAGAGAGCTGGACCCCGGGATCCAGTATTTGTTTTTTTTCAGCCATATCCCTGGCAGGGTGCTTTACGGGGCCAGAACTGTGGATCCTCCTATTCATGGGGGGCCCCAGTCTCTGAAGGTTTTTCTAAACGGAGCCCACCGTGAGAGGTGAAGATTGGGTCTGTTGCAACAGAACCCTGCAGCTGGATAAGGTAAGGGAGACTCCTTAAGAATTTTTCCAGTTCTTATAAGGTTTCTCCTTTAAGTAAATGTATGCTATGTCTATAGTCACCACTGGGGGCTGCCAAGAGCACATGCCTTTTCATGCTTCATCTGTCTTGTCTCAGTGTCCACGCTGTACGCTCCTCCAAGCCATGCTCCAGGTAGGATGTGGGAAGGGGTTTTTTCCTACAGGGATTCTCCCCCCCACAGCTTAGGTACAGGGAAGCGGTAGTATGCCGCCGCCGCCATTACAGCGGCCCTCCTCTCTCCTCTGTCCCTCCCCCCCTCCCCAGCCCCTCATGCTATCCAAGGATCTAGAGCCTCGGCTCGCGCGGGAAAAAGGATGAACGGGAGGGGTGGCGGGTGGGGTGGAGCATTAACGCAACGTCAGCGTGGTGAAACGCTCACATTGCAGGCGGCATACAGGCTATAAGGTGCACTCTTTTCAGATGCACACGGCCTATGGAGGGACACAGAGCGTGAGGTGGGAGACACAGGCATTCCCAGGCAAACATTTACTTGAGCACCAGACTGAGACTTGGTAGCAGCGGCAGTTGCTGAACTGGTAGTGCCTCTGCTTTTTGTGTTTTGCACTAGGGGCAAAAGAGGTACATATACCCCGAAAAATAGGGGCTCTAAGGGACTCCCTCAGGCTCTGAGGACCCCCCTTCTGCAGCACCTTTCCCCCTGAAGGACCGGGGGAAGCTGGCCAGGGTGAGCCGTCGGGGTCAGGGGTTGCAGCTGTTTCTGGCACTTCAGCCCCTGTATACATTACACAGGAGGTTCTTTCCTCAACCATTAATGGATTAGAGAAAAGACTGGTGGCCTTAATCGCATCTTTACTCTGTGAAAGAAAACGCACTAGGTGTCCCTCTGTTACCCAGGACCCTCAAGCAGAGGAACTCTGTGGAAAAAGGAGAGGAATCCCTCTGAGGATCGGGATGAGACTTATGACTCTGAGTAATCAAGTGGAGAAGGGCCCTCTTCAGCTTCTCAGGATGAGAAGGTGTTAGTGCAAATTTTGGCTGGATTGGTCCACTCCACATTCAGGTTACCCGTATCTGAGTCAGTTAAAGAACCCTCCTTTGGTTTGAGTTCACTGAAGCCTCCTCAAACTACACATGCTTTTCTGTTTTATGGTTACTGAAAAAGCTTATTTATTCTAAGTGGGATCACCCAGATAAACATTTTTCCGCCTAAAAAAGTTTTGCAACACTTTAGAGTTGGGGGGTATACTGACAGTTGACGCCGCCATTCCTCCGTATATAAGTCTGGCTTGTCTTGTCGACAACGCTCAGATACCTAGGGATCCAACTGATAAGAAATTGGCATTCCTGTTGAGTGTTTTCTTCTTGGCAGGTTCAGTGGCAGAAGGTCCTAATAGCTCATCCTGCAGTGGCAGCCATCAGTCTGTCAATACTTGAGAGACCATTTTAAGCAGATCCTCAAAGTTTTACCTGAACAGCAGGCCTGGGGGTTTGCCAACCTACCAGCGGCTTTGTGTTTGCTGTTGACGCAATCAGAGATTCTATCATCCAAACCTTTCGCCTTGCGCTTGGGTTGGTACATATGCGTAGAATCTTATGGTTGAAAATTTCAGCAGAATCACCATGTAAGAAGCTTCTGGCTGGGTTTCCCCTTCATGGTGCAAGGCTGTTCGGAGAGGATTTGGTATACGTCCCTCTTTTAAACAGGCTCTGTCTCCAGTGCCAGGAGCATCAGCCTCCAGGCAGTCGCGATGGCCTCCTCCGTCAGGCTCAAGAAATAAATCTCAGAGTCGACCCAGGGACAAAAGAAGTCCTGTGGGAGGAAGCCTACTAGACAAGACGCTAAAGCCTCTTTATGAAGGAGTGCCCCCGCTCGCTCGGGTAGGGGGAAGACTGCTACAGTTCTCAAGGCTCTGGTAGGAGGATTTCCAGGACAGATGGGTGATGTCCACATTAACTCTAGGTTACAAACTAGAGTTCCGAGAATACCCCTCTCCTCGTTTCCTCAGATCAAATGTTCCCAGAGAAAAATAAGTCTCTCTTCTAGCATTGGAGCGACTATTGTCGCAAAAAGTTATCGTGGTTGTTCCCACGCAAAAGCAGGGATTGGGGTTTTATTCAAACCTTTTCACGGTTCCAAAACCAAATTGAGATGTCAGACCCATTTTAGATCTCAAGGATCTAAACCGATTTCTAAAGATACGATCCTTTCGCATGGAATCGATCCGGTCGGTAGTCTCCATCCTACAAGAAGGAGAATTTCTGGCGTCAGACATCAAGGACGCATACCTGCATGTACCTATTTTCCCTGCTCATCAAAAGTACCTGCGTTTCAAAGTAGAAAGACGCCACTTTCAGTTTATAGCTCTGCCTTTCGGGCTGGCTACTGCACCTCGGGTGCTTACAAAAATCTTGGCCCCTCCGCTGGCCAGATTAAGGGCCCAAGGTATAACGGTAATAGCATACCTAAACGACCTGCTCATGATAGACCGCTCGGTAGCCCGCTTGGACCAAAGCTAGGTCACCACAGTCAACTACCTGGAATGCCTAGATTGGATCCTCAACTCAGAAAAGTCTTCTTTGAAACCAGTAAGAAGACTAGAGTATTTCGGTCTGGTCATAGATACAGCCCAGAAGAGGGTATTTTACCCCAGGCAAAGATCAGTACCATAAAGAACTGATTCAGGTAGTCAGGGAAAAGAAAGGTCCTCCTATTCGCCTTTGTATGAGGCTACTGGAGAAGATGGTGGCTTCGTTCGAAGCAGTTCCCTATGCTCAGTTTCATTCGAGACTGCTGCAAAACAGTATCTTGTCTGCCTGGAACAAGGAGGTTCAGGCATTGGATTTCCCGATGCGTCTGTCTCCTACAGTGCGTCAGAGCCTCAGTTGGTGGTTGATACCCGAAAATCTGCAAAAGGGAAAACCTTTTTTTCCAGTTGCCTGTCCAGTGGTAACAACAAATGCCAGTCTTTCGGGTTGGGGAGCAGTTCTGGAATAGTCGACTGTCCAAGGGAGATAGTCCAAGACAGAGAGGACCTTGCCCATCAACATTTTAGAGATCCGTGCGGCGTATCTAGCCCTAAAGACCTGGACACTCAGGTTACAGGGTTGCCCTGTCAGGATCCAGTCCGACAATGCCACAGCAGTGCCTTATATCAATCACCAGGGAGGCACCAGGAGTCGTGCAGCCCAGGGAGAAGTAAACCAGATCTTAATCTGGGCAGAAGCATGTGCCGTGCATATCGGCAATCTTCATTCCGGGAGTAGAGAACTGGCAGGCGGACTACTTGAGTCGCTGGCAGTTATTCCCAGGGGAATGGTCTCTTCACCCCGACATCTTCTTGGCCATATGCCAAGGATGGGGGGTTCTGGATGTAGACCTCTTTGCATCCAGATTCAACAACAAGTTTGATAACTTTGTGTCAAGAACAAGGGATCCTCTTGCATGCTGCGGGACAGATGCGTTTGTGACTCCATGGCATCAATTCTCCCTGATTTTTACATTTCCTCCTATTCTGCTACTGCCACGACTTCTTCGCAGGATCAGGCAGGAAAGGAAGTCGGTACTTCTGCTGGCCCAGCATGGCCAGAAGAGCTTGGTATGTAGGAATAGTAAAGATGGCAGTAGGTCCCCCGTGGACCCTATCGTCACGTCCAGACCTGCTATCCCAAGGTCCAGTGTTCCATCCTGCCTTACAAACGCTAAATTTGAGGGTCTGGCTATTGAAACCCACGTTCTGAAGAGTTGTGGGCTTTCAGGTCCTGTGATTTGTACCTTAATCAATGCAAGGAAGCCAGCTTCCAGAATGATTTATCATAAGAATCTGGAAAGCTTAGATCTCCTGGTGTGTATCCAGGGCTTGGCATCCCAGAAAATATGTCATAAGTAGAATTCTTGACTTTCTACAAATGGGATTAGAAATGAAGCTGGCCTTGAGTACCATCAAGGGCCAGGTCTCGGCCTTGTCAGTATTATTTCAACGCTTGTTTCGCATTCTTTAGTCCGAAGCTTTATACAGGGGGTAATGCATCCTAATCCTCCGGTTAGGGCGCCCCTAAACCCCTGGGACTTAAATTTGGTTCTGTCAGTTTTACAGAAACAGCCTTTTGAAACAATACGTCCAATTGGGCGGCACAGTGGTGTAGTGGGTAGCACTCTCGCCTAGCAGTAAGAAGGGTCGCTGGTTCGAATCCCGACCACGACACTACCTGCCTGGAGTTTGTATGTTCTCCCTGTGTCTGCGTGGGTTTCCTCCGGGTACTCTGGTTTCCTCCCACACTCCAAAGACATGCTGGTAGGTTAATTGGATCCTATCTAAATTGGCCCTAGTATGTATGAATGTGAGTTAGGGACCTTAGATTGTAAGCTCCTTGAGGGTGTAGGGACTGATGTGAATGTATAATGTATATGTAAAGCGCTGCGTAAATTGACGGCGCTATATAAGTACCTGAAATAAATAAATTCTCTTGGTCTTGTTGACAAGAAAGTTAATTTTTTCTGGTAGCCATTTCTTCTACTAGAAGAGTATCAGAATTAGCAGCTCTTTTCTGTAAAGAGCCTTATTTAATCATACACAAGGATAGAGTGGTATTGCGCCCTCATCCTAGCTTTCTACCGAAAGTGGTTTCAGATTTTCATCTAAACCAAGATATTGTTCTACCTTCCTTTTTTCCAGATCCCTGTTCTACGGAAGAAAGGTCACTACATTCTTTGGATGTAGTAAGAGCAGTCAAGGCCTATCTGGAAATTGCAAATTCGCAAAACGCATGTTTTATTCGTACTGCCAGAAGGTCCCAATAGAGGACAGGCAGCGCCAAGTCTATCATTTCAAGATGGATTTGACAAATGATTATTTAAGCTTACGGTTTGAAACAGAAAATTCCACCTTTTCAAATCAAGGCACACTCCACAAGGGCTATTAGTGCTTCTTGGGCGGTGCATCACCGGGCCTCTATGGCTCAAATCTACAAGGCCGCAACCTGGTCTTCAGTCCATGCATTCTCCAGATTTTATCAGGTGGATGTGGGAAGGCATGAGAATATCGCCTTTGGGCGTAGTGTGCTGCAGGCAGCGGTACGAGGTCCTCAGGTCTGATTACACCCTACTTTGTGTGGTCCCCTCCCCTCAAATAGCATTGCTCTGGGACATCCCATCAGTAATTACTGAGGCTCTGTGTCCCATGCTGTACGAGAAAGAAAATAGGATTTTTTATAACGGCTTACCTGTAAAATCCTTTTCTTTTGATGTACATCACGGGACACAGAGGTCCCGCCCCTCTTCTAATACACTTATATTGCTTTGCTACAAAACTGAGGTATTCCCAGGAAGGGGAGGGGTTATATAGGGGGTTGAACTTCCTGTCTAGGGTGTGACCAGTGTCCAATCACCTGATACCCTATAATCCATCAGTAATTACTGAGGCTCTGTGTCCCGTGATGTACCTCAAAAGAAAAGGATTTTACAGGTAAGCTGTTATAAAAATCCTATTTTTTGTACAGAGCAGCTAAGAATAGACAGATAGCCATACAGACTTTTAAAAAAAAATCCAGATTTGCACAAGAAAAGAAAAGCTCTCTATGCACACTGTAAATTAAACTCAAAATCAAAAACATGATGACTTTGTATATAAGTGCTGCCTATAAGCCAGTTAAACTGAACCCCATATTGTTTGTCTGGCAGGTGCTACAACCTCTTCAGCAGAGGTTTTTGAATGTGATAAATCAAGAAAACTTCCAGCAGATTTGCCAAGAAGAAGAGGTGAAGCAGGAAATTACAGCCACACTGGAGGCGCTATGCGGCATTGCAGAGGCCACTCAGATTGACAATGTTGCAATCCTCTTCAATTTCCTTATGGACTTTTTAACTAACTGTATTGGGTTAATGGAAGTATACAAGAATACTCCAGAGACTGTGAACCTAATTATAGAAGTTTTTGTAGAAGTTGCACATAAACAGATTTGTTACCTTGGCGAGGTAAGTGAAATAACAGCACAGATGGGTGAGGCGAGACAGTATTGGGGCAGTATTGGGGCATACTCAGATCTTCCCATTCCCGGTGCTATTTGCACTTTACAGCTCTTGTGCAAAGGGCTGTTTGTTTAGGTTGAACCCAATTAGATGCTCACATAAATGTATAAATGAAGAAACGAATTCGTGCTTGGAAAAGAAACACCCAGAGCTATTAACACTGTACTTTGATACCAAGTACCTAATAAATATATACAGTATATTACCAAAAGTATTGGGACACGTGAACTTTACTGGCATCCCAGGTTCAATATTGAGTTGGCCCACGCTTTGCAACTATAACAGCTTCAACTCTTCTGGGAAGGCTGTCCACAGGGTTTAGGAGTGTGTTTATGGGAATGTTCGATCATTCTTTCAGAAGCGCATTTGTGAGGTCAGGCACTGATGGGGATGAAAAGGCCTGGCTCGCAGTCTCCGCTCTAATTCATCCCAAAGGTGCACTATCTGGTTGAGGTCAGGACTCTGTGCAGGCCAGTCAAGTTTATTCACCCCAAACTCGCTCATCCATATCTTTATGGACCTTGATTTGTGCACTGGTCCAAATCATTTGGTGGAGGGGGGATTATGGTGTGGGGTTGTTTTTCAGGGGTTGGACTTTGCCCCTTAGTTCCAGTGAAGAGAACTCTTAAGACGTCAGCATACCAAGACATTTTGGACATTTTCATGACAACTTTGTGGCAACAGTTTGGGGGTGGACCCTTCCTGTTCCAACATTGACTGCGCACCAGTGCATAAAGCAAGGTCCATAAAGACATGGATGGGTGAGTTTGGGATGGAGAAACTTCACTGGCCTACACAGAGTCCTGACCTCAACCCAATAGGAACACCTTTGGGATACATTAGAGCGGAGACTGGGAGCCATGCCTTCTCGTCCACATCAGTGCCTGACCTCACAAATGCACTTCTGGAAGAATGGTCAAACATTCCCATAGAGACACTCTTAAATCTTGTGGAAAGCCTTCCCAGAAGAGTTGAAGCTGCAAAAGGTCAGTCAACTCAATATTGAACCCTACAGACTAAGACTGGGATGTCTTTAAAGATCATGTGCGTGCAAAGGCAGGTGTCCCAATACTTTTGACAATATGGTGAAGGTTTATAACCCAATTAGATTGCCTGCTGATAAAAAAAAGCATCAAAACACTGATGGAGTAACAACCCTGAGTTTTCTGCTTTTCACTCAGCATGCTTTTATTTTGTCAAAACATAATATTGTGAATTATTCTTAGGCAGAGGGTGTAACACATTCACAATTTATTTAGGTTTTTCTCTAAACACACATGTTTTTTTCACCACTATAAAGGCTCACCCCACTACTCACACCTCCCTAAACCTCTTACAAAAGGTTTTTCTCTAATCATTATTTAACCTCAACTGCAGGGTAGATCTCTAAAAAAAAAAATTCATCACTTAACTCCCATTTCTACATTCTTTCTATATTCATGTCACATTCATATTTATTTTGACCCTAAACTCAGAGAAGAATAGCGCCACCTCTACACCTTCCTAATACACTTCTTTGTACTGGCTCCATTTCCAGTACATCCTTCCTGAGGACTGGTGCCCAGAACTGGACAGCATACTCTAGGTGTGGCCGGACCAGAGTCTTGTAGAGCGGGAGAATTATCGTTTTATCTCTGGAATTAATCCCCTTTTTAATGCATGCCAATATTCTGTTTGCTTTGTTAGCATCAGCTTGGCATTGCATGCCATTGCTGAGCCTATCCTCTACTAAAACCCATAGATCATTTTTCATCCCAGATTCCCCCAGAGGTTCTCCCCCCAGTGTATAGATTGCATTCATATTTTTGCCACCCAGATGCATTATTTTACATTTTTCTACATTGAACCTCATTTGCCATGTAGTTGCCCACCCCATTAATTTGTTCAGATCTTTTTCCACATCCTGCGGAGAAGTTATTGCCCTGCTTAGCTTAGTATCGTACACAAATACAGGGATTGAACTGTTTACCCCATCCTCCAGGTTGTTTATGAACAAATTAAACAGGATTGGTCCCAGCACAGAACCCACTACCCACTTCTGACCATTCTGAGTACTCGCCCTTGTAGCCAGTTTTCAATCCATGTACTCACCCTATGGTCCATGCCAACTGACCTTATTTTGTACAGTAAACATTTATGAGAAACTGTGTCAAATGTTTTTATCTAGTTGGCAACTCACCTCCACATAGAAGGTTAATAGATTGGTTTGGCAAGAACGATTCTTCATGAATCCATGCTGATTACTGCTAATGATACCGTTCTCATTACTATAATCTTGTATATAGTCCCTTATCATCCCCTCCAAAAGTTTACATACTGTTGATGCTAGGCTAACTGGTCTGTAATTCCCAGGGATGTATTTTGGACCCTTTAAATATTGGTGCTACATTGGCTTTTTTCCAATCAGCTGGTACCATTCCAGTCAGTAGACTGTCAGTAAAAATTAGAAACAATGGTCTGTCATTTACTTGACTTAAGTTCCCTAAGTACCTTCGGGTGCAAGCCATAAGTTTCCCAAGTCTAATTTTAATTCTGTTAACCATGGAGGTGCTTCCTGTGTTGTGTCATGAGGATAAACACTGCAGTTTTGGTTACTGAAGCCCCCCAATTCCCTTGTGAAGACTGAGGAGAATAATAAATTCAATACCTTCGCCATCTCCCCATCCTTTGTAACCAGATGTCCTTCCTCATTTTTTATGGGGCCAATATGGTCTGTCCTTCCTTTTTTACTGTTGATTAAGCATCTGTGGCCGCTCAAGGTTAGACTGTGTAACTTAAAAATATATTCTATTCGTTTTTAGGTATGCAAATTTAGCTTGAGTTATTTTCAAGACTTTTATTTGGTACATTGTTTTAGGCCCCTTCCACACGATCGGCCCTCTCAGATCCACCTGTCCATTTTTCAGGTGGATTTGAGCAGCCCATCTATTGACTTCTATGGGCAGGCAGATGTCAGCGAAGATGTGTCCACTGACACCCGCCTGCCATCCGATCCGACAAGATCCACTCAAAACAGACGGATGGCGATACGTTCACCAGCCAGGCTGTCCGCTTTAACCCGATCTTCCCATAGAGAACTGCAGGGCTCTGACAGGTCCGTCCCTGCACAATGACCTGTATTCTGCCTGTTCAGCGGGGGGGGAGTGATCCCCCACTGAGCTAGCGGAGTCAGTCCAGCGGATCCGCCCCATGTGAAAGGGGCCTTATTCAAAACATTGTCATTTGGAAATATATGCTGAAAAAATGTTAAAGAAAATAATTTTTATTTTTTAATAGTATTTTTAATACTTGACAATTTCAGTATAAAACGGATGTCGCTGCAATCTGAAGGTGATTGTGTTTATCTAGAAACTGAAATTTTATTTTTTTGGTGAAGCGCTAACTCGCTTGAGAATATTAAGAGCCAGCAAACACACACACTGTTGGCTGCTGGTTCTCAGTGAGGGAACTTTTGGGGGGAAAAAAATGCCTCAGTCTGTTTTGAAAGCCCACTTTAGCTCTGGTGCAGTCGATAGCATTCCATTCTATAGGTTGGAGTCACTTGGGCTAATCAGGATAACTTGGTAAAATATCTACTTAAACCAAATTGACAAACTGTAGTCATGAGTAGTTTGTCCATGTATGGAAATTATTGTTGAGAATGTTATGAAACAGTTTTGTAGTTCATGTTTCACCCTTTTATTGAACATTCTTTGAATCAAGGCCAAGTGTTTGCAGTAGTAGTAGCTTTGAAGGAAATTGCCTATTCATCAAAGAACCTGTGTGAGAACTAAGGATGAGCTTAGGCGTGTTTGCAAGTCCACGTGCCCGCCAGGAAGCTGACACTCCGCAGCACTAATCACAGGCAGTGAGACCTTTCCCGATCCGCGGCTGCACAGATCTGGAATTGTCTCACTACCTGTGATTAGCACTGCGAAGTGTCAGCTTCCTGGCGAGCGCGGGCATGTGGACTTGCAAACGTGCCTGAGCTCATCCTTGGTGAGAACCTTCAGACGGAAACAGACATCATTACCACTTGTGCAAAGATCCTCGTGTATAGCCTCTGTATAACCTGTTGCAATGTTAAAGTGATTGTAAAGGCAGAAGGTTTTTTATCCTCATGCATTCTATTCTTCTGCGTGTGGCAGACCCACTCAGCCCCCCTATTTCTTACCCGACCTCCCTCTCTGTCCAGCGATGTGCACGAGTGCCTCGGCCATCGGGCACTCTCCCTCCTGATTGGCTGAGACACATCAGCGGTACCATTGGCTCCTGCTGCTCTCAATAAAAGTCAGTTAGCCAATCAGGAGAGAGAGGGGCGAGCCCGAACTGCAGCTCTGTGTCTGAATGGACTCTGGAAGCTGCGGCTTGGTTCGGGTGCCCCCAATAGCAAGCTGCCTGCTGTGGGGGCACTCGACAGGAGGGGAGGGGCCAGGAGAGCCGAAGAGGGGCCTGAGAAGAGGAGGATCGGGGCTGCTCTGTGTAAAACCATTTCACAGAACAGGTAAGTATGACATGTTTATTTTTAAAGAAAAAAAAACAAGACTTTAGTATCACTTTAAATCTGCGTTCTCCATAATTTCTTTTTGAATCCACAGAAAGCAAAAATGGAATGGTCTGGTGACAAATGGCTTAATATCCATTTGGTGCCCTGATCTGCCAAAACTTCACATGGGTGCCCATTTTAATAGTTGTAGCTGGGAACGTAGGTGCCCATTTTAATAGATGTAGCTGGGAACGTAGGTGCAGGGTTTACACTGTTAGAGGCTTCAAAAGTTTTACAAAAAATATGCTATGATTAAGGCTATTTGCTGAAATGCATAAGCTGCTCACAACTATGTAGGCAATAAGGCCTTCAGCACGGATGTCCGCGTTGCCAGCTCTTTATGTTTGCAAAAAAAAGCCAGTATATGCTTAAAGCTTCAATATCAGGTTGTGGTGTGCACCCCATTCCCTGTTGTCCAATAGATGTACCTTCAGGACAGTTTTGTAAAGCTTTAACTGCTTTTAGCGACAGTGTACATATTGCGGCTTCATGTATTGTCTGGTTATTTGTCCCTGAGAAATATTTTCTACTCTTCCTTCAGTCCAAAGCCATGAATCTGTATGAAGCATGCCTGACTTTGCTTCAGGTGTATTCCAAGAACAATCTGGGCAGGAAACGCATTGACGTGACTGCGGAGGAGGATCAGTACCAGGATCTCCTGCTCATTATGGAACTTCTTACCAATTTGTTGTCAAAGGAGTTTATAGACTTTAGTGACACAGGTATGTTGTGCAGGCTATTGCTGCCCTACCCCCAACACACACAGCTGTATGAGAATATATCTTGTATATTATAACCTGGGGTAACCAAATTACTAAAAAATTAAAACTGGATTTTGATGGCCAGACAGTTTTCTTGTCGGTCTGTTGACCTAACAGGTCTGTGTGATGAGCTCAAGCAGCAGACTACCAAAAGTAGCCAGTTTCAATATTGGTCTGTGTTCTGGGCCCAGCAGTAGGTTCAGCTATAGTTTTATCATCTCTGTGGATATATTGGGTTTTTTGTTAACACTGCACCACCCAAAATGTCGCGAGGGACATACCTAGAGTATTTGAAATTAAAGGCAAATCACTCCAAGTGCCCTCGTTGCATCATTGGTCATTGTTAAAGTGTCCCCGTTATATTGGTCAACGGTAAAGTGTTATATTGCTGGTCGGCTACAAAGTGCCCTTGTTACGTTGGTCAGCGGGGAAGTGAGGCAGTAACTTGCCAGTGACTTTGCCAAGGTAGAGCACCAACTTCTCCTGCGATATGGCTATGCTGATGCTCCAATGCTGTTTCTGCAGTGTTCTTTTCTCATAAAGAGCTGTGCCTAGCACTAAACATGTCAAAATAGAACTTGTTCCTCCTGGCTATTTAAAAAAAGGAAAAATTGCATCTCTATGTGCTGTATTTTTGTTGCTGGTACAACTGAATATGATTGAATTTGTTTAGTAATAACCATGATCGTCTGATTTGTAAGGTGGCCAGACTATATTATATACTATGTTGCCTGAATTTACAAGTGGTAGTGTTCGATTTTTAAAGTGTCTGTCATGATTTTAAAACTCAAACCAAAGGCATGCCTGCAATAAAAAAGGGTTAAAAACCTACCTCTTAACATTGATTGCTGTCTTCTTGGAGCTGCACTAACTGAAACATCTTCAGCAACTGATATACTGTATGCTATGGTGTTGAATATCTGCTCCCCCATATACTACTATTGTGTCATGTAATGGTGGGGAGTCGGATGAAGAAACCATGGCGTGCAGAGAGGGACCAGCGGCGCCAAACAGCTCCGAAAGGGTCAGATGCTGAAGATTTTTTCGGTCATCTTGGCTTGTGAAGGCTGTGGAGATTAATGGCAATTTTTTTTTCGTTTTGGATAGTTAGGGAGGGTTATAACCCCTGTCAGTTTATTTTTTGCCATCTCTGTCCCATTGGATAGATTTCCCTTTACTTCCTGTCCCATAGCCAAAAGGGGAAGTAAGAGGAAATCCCCCCCAATATTAATGGAATCCCCAGTTCCCTAGAACTAGTGTCCCCATTATTAGATTTCCCCTATCTCACTTTTCTGAGGACATCCCAAAATTTGTGATCTTCTTTTACTTTCCCTTTCAATGATAATGGTAAACAGGACAATCCATCTCCTCTCTGTCCAAAACTGAAAAAAAAAGTTTTGCATTTAGTACTTTAATCCTTTTTGCATGCACCGATTATGCAATTAAATTGAATTCACTGTTCAGGAATTCTTATAGAAGAGAAGATCAGACTGTATTAAATGAGCAGAGCTGAAACTTTTTCACCATAAAATGCTTGGGACAAAATGTCTATTAACTCTTACTCTGACTGTTTTAGATGAAGTTTTTCGACCACATGAGCAGGGACAAGCAACTAACCGACCAGTTTCAGCGGCAGATGTAGTTTTATACGGTGTTAATATTGTGCTGCCACTAATGTCACAAGATCTGCTAAAGGTTGGTCTTTCACTCATAAGTCATCATAGATGTGGCTTCTTTTTGTTGATTTTGTTTTGTATTTCAACACTCCTTACTTTTCATTTGTGATTGCATAGATGATTGTAACAATTTTTTTTTTTTCTAGTTCCCATCACTTTGCAATCAGTACTACAAGCTCATTACGTTTATATGTGAGATATTTCCTGAAAAGATTCCACAACTTCCAGAAGACTTATTCAAGAGCCTAATGTATTCTCTAGAGCTAGGGATGACGTCGTATCCTTTCCATTTGAACCGCAACCAACTTTAGTGGCTTTTTTTGATGAAATACACTTTACTCGATTGACTGACAATAGAAAAAATTTTAGAGCAGAAGGATGTAGCTTCATCATTAAGCAGTTCCCACCCAGCCTATAGCAAAATGATGGCCAGGCGGGACTTTCATCCGATCCTGCTGCCGGTACCATGTGATCACTATGAAAAATCACAGCAGATCACATGACAATTGTAAACAACGGATGGTTTCCTTTCATGCCATCCATTGTGTCTAATTGTGTTGCTAGCTGTAATTGGTCACAGTGATCACATGGTACAGACAGGGCACATCTGTACCATGTGATTAGCTGTGGCTAATCACAACAAAACACAAAAAAAGAAAAATCCTAAACACTTCCCCAGAGTATTAATGTTACTGTTGTAACATGGTATTGCTCTGTCATAGTGTTAAAAATCATGAAAAAATGTAATAAGTGTTTTTTTCATACTTTCACGAGCCAGTGTCCCTGATCCCCACCACACCTGTTGTGTATATATAATGCAGTACTGCACTGGTGACAGTATGTTAAAAAAAAGTGAATTTTTTTTTTTTCAAAAAAATCGTGACAAAAAATGACAACTTCAGAAAACTCGCCATGCCTCTTACTAATTACCCTGGACTGTCTGCTCTCCAAAAAGAGGTAACTTTGGGGGGTATTTTTATTGCCCTGGTGTTTTTGGGCCTTTGCAAATGAGATGGGCTGTCAGAACTTTAGGATTGATCAGTTTTCAGATATATATGCCATAGTTTATGGATTCCTATAAATTTCCTACAGACTAAATAATAAACACTGATTTTGGTTGTCTTCACCCAAAAAATGTAGCTGAATACATTTTGGCCTAAATTCATGGAGAAAGATTACTTGCAAAATTTTATAACCGAAACAAAGAAAAACTTGGGGTGTTTTTCAACTTTTTGGTCTTTTTTTCTTTATTTAGCAAAACATAAAAAACCCTCTATTCGTGTTAAAAAAAAAGTCATATTGGTATAGTGTTGCATGACCGTGCAATTGTTATTCAAAGTGCAACAGCGCTGAAAGATTAGCCTGGGCAGAAAGGGGGTAACATGACGTCCTGCAGGATAACAGTTGCCACGTTCCCGTGGGGGCTCGCATCGCGGCGATCGGTGGTGCGGTGTGTGTCAGTCTACACCGATCTCGGTAAAGAGCCTACGACGGACGATCACGATATAAACAGAAAGAGCAGTTGATCGGCCTTTCCTCACTCGTGCCTGACAGACGGGAGTAGAGGAGAGCAAGATGGGCTGCTCTCCTGACGGGGGGGGGGGGTCTGTGCTGATTGTTAGTGCAGCCCCCCTCAGATCCCGCCCAGGACCACCAGGTATGCCACCCCCTAGACCACCAGGGAGATGCAAATCTGTGCCAAGGCAGCTGACAATGCCCAGGCAGCTGTCAATCAGTGCCCACTCACAATGCCTACCATAGCCAGTGCCACCAGGGATGCCTATCAGTGCCCATTAGGGCCACGTATCAATGCCCATCAGTGCTGTCTATCAGTGCCACCCATAAGTACCCATCTTTGCAGCCTTTCAGTGTCGCCTATCAGTGCCACCCGTGAGTGCCGCCTATCAATGCCCACCAGTGCCGCCTTATCAGTGCCCATCAGTAAAGGAGAAAACTTATTTACAAAATTTTATAACAGAAACAAAAGCAAAACTTTTATTTTTAGCAAAATTTTCGGTCTTTTTTTATTTGTATAGCAAAAAATAAAAACCGCAGAGGTGATCAAATACCACCAAAAGAAAGCTATTTGTGGGAACAAAATGATAAAAATTCTGTTTGGGTACAGTGTAGCATGACCGCGCAATTGTCATTTAGACAGCGACAGCGCAGAAAGCTGAAAATTGGCCTGGGCAAGAAGGGGGGTAAGTGCCTGGTATTGAAGTGGTTAAAGTGGATGTAAATCCCCACATATACCCAGTGAAGTGAACCGCCTCAGATGATACAGTGAATATTTTTCTGTTTTTATTAATCATTTATTTTTAATTGATTCTGTGTTTGTTGGGGTTTTTCTGTTGGTAGAAATATTGGTGCCTAATTACTCTGCTGTCAGTCTATTTAGTTGCATTAGCTGTCTTTTTTCCATTAAGAAAATAATACTTAACTCTTAGTAAATCAGGATGAGCTCAGAAGTGTCACAACTTTGTCTGGAAGCATTAACCCCATTGGCTGAGCAGTGTGCTAAGGCTCAGGACACAGACTCTCCACTGCTGGCAGCAACACGGCACTTTCTCAAGGTGAGTGCTTGTGATTTGTTTGCAATATAGGGGGGGGGGGGGTGGCAGAAAAGAAACAAATGCTTACCCATTCCCTCTTATTTCAGTTGGTCTTTGACATGCTTGTTCTGCAAAAACACAATACGGAAATGACTACAGCAGCGGGTGAAGCATTTTACACATTGGTCTGCTTGAACCAGGTATGTATGTTTGTGCACCATTTGATACCTTTTACTATGGAATATAACGCAACAGACCTCGTCCATGTTTTTATTTGTAAATCTCGCTTTTTATCATAAAGGAAACCTTCATGAAATATTTTTTACGCCTTGTATCTGATGTGTGGTCTTTTACCTTGAATTATGGTTATAGTTTTAATTTGGTATGTGAGACTAAAGTACCTGGAAGAAACCCTTATAAACGTTATGAGAGCATGTAATATTTTTGATATGGTCCAGGTGATCACGTATGGTCTGTAGTCTCTGTGTATAATGTGTTAAAATATTTAGACTTTACATGAAAGACAAACAAATGGAAGCTTAACTCCAGGTAGTGCTTTTTAAGCAGGTACAGCAACAAGGTTTTGCTTTTCTGGAAGCACCCCCAGCAGTGTAATGTAGTTTTTCCAAACCCTGAAATTACCACTTTTACTGAACAGCTCGGTGTTTTACAGTAAAAGAATTAATCTACTGACAAGATCCAGCGAGGTGAGTGCTAAGAGGGGGCAGCCAATCCAGGCTGTGTGCATCCATAGATACAAACAGAGCCAGTAAACCACGCCCCTACTCCCTCCTCACAAGAGTTGACTGATTACCATAGTCTCCTGCTCAGTGTCATGTGAGACCAGAAGTGAGGAGTGGGGAGCTGCAGCTGGGGCAACACTGGAGCTGTGACTTGGTCTGGTACAGTGCATCTGGAATGTATTCACAGCACTTTACTTATTCCTAAATAGATTAAATTTAATATTTTCCTAAAAATTCTACAAACAATACCCCATAATGACATTGTGAAAGACGTTTGTTTGAAATATTTGCAAATTTATTAAAAATAAAAAAATCCCATGTACATAAGTATTCACAGCCTTTGCCATGACACTCACAATTGAGCTCAGGTGCATCCTGTTTCCACTGATCATCCTTGAGATGTTTCTACAACTTGAATAAAGTCCACCTGTGGTAAATTCAGTTGATTGGACATGATTTGGTAAGGCACACACCTGTGTATATAAGGTCCCACAGTTAACAGTGTATGCCAGAGCACCATGAATTCCAAGAAATTGTCTGTAGACCCCCGAGACAGGATTGTATCGAGGCACAAATCTGGGGAAAGGTACGGTAACATTTCAGCAGCATTGAAGGTCCCAAAGAGCACAGTGGCCTCCATATGTAAATGGAAGAAGTTTGGAACCACTAGGAATCTTCCTAGCAGGGGCCACCCAGCCAAACTGAGCAATCGGGGGAGAAGGGCCTTAGTCAGGGAGGTGACCAAGAACCCGATAGTCAATCTGACAGAGCTCTAGTGTTTCTCTGTGGAGAGGGGAGAACTTTCCAGAAGAACAACCATCTTTGCAGCACTCCACCAATCGGGCCTGTATGGTAGAGTGGCCAGACGGAAGCTAATCCTTAGTAAAAGGCACATGACGGCTTGCCTGGAATTTGCCAAAAGCTGAAGGAGACTCTGACCATGAGAAACAAAATTCTCTGGTCTGATGAAACAAAGATTGAACTCTTTGGCCTGAATAGCAAACATCATGTCTGGAGGAATCCAGGCACTGCTCATCACCTGGCCAATACCATCCCTACAGAGCTCTAGAGCGCTCTGGACCTCAAACTGGGGTTGAAGGTTCATCTTCCAACAGGACAACGACCCTAAGCACACAGCCAAGATAACAAAGGAGTGGCTATGGACAACTGTGAATGTCCTTGAGTGGCCCAGCCAGAGCCCAGACCTGGCTGTGCACTGACGCTCCCCATCCAATCTGATGGAGCTTGAGAGATCCTGTGAATAGGAGAAACTGCCCAAAAATAGGTGAACAAGCTTGTAGCATCATACTCAAAATGACTTGAGGCTAATTGGTGCCAAAGGTGCTTTGCCAAAATATTGAGCAAAGGCTGTGAATACTTGTGTACGTGGATTTTTTTTCGTTTTTATTTTTAATAAATTTGCAAAGATTTCAAACAAACTTCTTACACGTTGTCCTTATGAAATATTGTTTGAGGAAAATAATTTAATCAATTTTGGAATAAGGCTTTAACATAAAAAAGTGAAGCGCTGTGAATACTTTCTGGTTGCACTGTAAAAGCCCTTTCACTCTTGCAGCGCTGCCGCATTAGTGGTAAAGCGCCGCTAGATTTAGCTGCGCTTTACTTTCGTTTTAGAGGCACTTTTCGGCCACTAGCGGCCAAATAAAGGGTTAAAAGCGCTGCTGCTGAGGCGCTTTGGTAGCGCAAAAACGCCTCCAGTGTGAAAGAGGGTCTAAGTGTTAGGGATGGATCCCAAGTGTTTGAAGTTAAACCGATAAAACACACTTTAACAAATATAGCCTTGTTTTCTCTTGTTATTACTATGGTCAAAATTTCTACTTTCCTTTTGCTTTATTGTAAGTTCCCCACCAATAAATTTCTTCTGTAAATTTACATTAATGTTTTCAGCTTCTATCTTGGCTCTTTGGCCCTTTTAAACTTTATGGAGTTTGTGGCTTATAAAAGTTGGAAGATTTTTCCACTTGTGTTCATACAGTTCAAATAGTCTGCATAGTTTTCTGCTGATGGAAAAGTGAGCAGGCAGTGATAGTGTTCATCATCTAAATCAGACCACTAAACCCAGCTACAGATATGTTTCTATATTTGCTTAGCAGCATTTAACCCAATAACCTGCTGCCCTTTTATCATATCCAGTTTTCCAAAAGGGTGAAGCCTCCGAAGGAGGAACTCCAACCAACTGAAAAATCTCCCTGAACTTTGTGCTATTTAGGAAACTTGGCAAATGTGATAATTTGGAAAGTCCTCTAAAGTTTATCTTCATTTGAAACTGTAATGATTTTGGCACCATTTTTTTAAGCTGAGCTTTTATTTTTTGGGATGGTTTTATTGTTTTTTTTGTTGATTGCAGTCAATGTGTGTGAATGTACCAGTGCTAATTGCTCTCTAAGCAATATGTCAAAGAATTCATACGTCAAATTATCGCAAATCATACAATAGGCAAGCATACTATGTTACCCCCAAAACCGCTGCTTTAAAGAGAGGAGCAACATTAAATGTGTTTCTGCCTCATTAGAGGTCCACACTATTGAATGCCTCACTACAGGAGAATTGGTTGGGGTGATTACAAAAGAGCATTCTGATGATGTTACATAGTTGGGTTGAAAAAAGACACAAGTCCATCTAATTCAACCAATTAAAAAAAAATAAAAAATCATACAATCCCATATACACAATCCTTCACCCACAGTCGATCCAGAGGAAGCGAAAAACCCAACAAAGCATGATCCAATTTGCTACAGCAGGGGGAAACATTTCTTCCTGATCCCCCGAGAGGCAATTGGATTTTCCCTGGATCAACTTTTCTTATAAATGTCAGTCCCCAGTTATATTATGTACATTAACCTCTTAAGGACCGCTCACCGCATATAAGCTGCGGCAGGACGGCCCTATTGCGCGAAACGACGTACCCGTACGTCGTCATGTGCCCGCTGCACAGCAGGGGGGAGCCAATGCGTGGGTCTGGCGACCGCGATGTCCACTGGCCACCCACGATCACTCCTCAAAAAGGCAGAATCTGCCAGTGTAAACAAAGCAGTTCCCGGTTCCAGTTCCCAGTTAGAAAAGACCTCCCTAGGACACACTTAACCCCTTGATCGCCCCCTAGTGTTAACCCCTTCCCTGCCAGTGTCATTTATACAGTGATCAGTGGCTATTTTTAGCTCTGATCACTATAATAATGTCACTGGTCCCAAAAAAGTGTCATGTCCGATCTGTCCGCCACAATGTCGCAGTCCCGCTAAAAAGCGCTGATCACCGCCATTACTAGTAAAGAAAATAAAATAAAAATGCCATAAATCTATCCCCTATTTTGTAGATGCTATAACTTTTGCTCAAACCAATCAATATACGGTTATTAAGATTTATTTTTATTTTTTTTTACCTATGTAGAAGAATACTTTGGCCTAAACTGATTTTTTTTTTTTTTGAAAATTATAGTAAAAAAATATACTATATATAGATATATATTTATATATAGATATATATAGATATAGATAGATGTATCTTTTTCAAAATTGTCGGTCTTTTGTTTATAGCGCAGAAAAAAAAACGCAGAGGTGATTAAATACCACCAAAAGAAAGCTCTATTTGTGGGGAAAAAAAGGACATCAACTTTGGGTACAGCGTTGCGGCACGACCTCGCAATTGTCAGTTAAAGCGGCGCAGTGCCGTGTTGCAAAAAAAATGGCCTGGTCATTAAGGGGGTAAATCATTCTGGTCCTTATGTTATTAAGGAACGAATCCAGGCCTTTTTTTAAAGCAATCTACAGAGCTGGCCAGAACCACCACTGGAGGGAGTCTATTCCACATTTTCACAGTTTTTACAGTGAAGAAACCTTTCCGTATCTGGAAATGAAATCTTTTTTCCTCTAGCTCAGTGTTTCTCACCTCCAGTCCTCAAGGCGCCCCAACAGGTCATGTTTTCAGGCTCTCCATTATTTTGCACAGGTGATTTGATCAGTTTCACTGCCTTAGTAATTACCACAGCTGTTTCATCCGAGGGAAATCCTGAAAACATGACCTGTTGGGGCGCCTTGAGGACTGGAGTTGAGAAACACTGCGAGTCTAGCTAACCCTAACCCTTGTCCTCTGTGATGACCTTAACCACTTCCGGACTGCCCACCGTCGTTATACGTCGGTACTTTGAAGGAGGGTATCGTGGTTATGGCAGCAGCTAGCTGGCGTAACCCCGGTATCCTCCTTTTCAGCAGGCGGTCCTGTTTAAGATAAAAGTGGTCTCTGTGGAAGATTCGTTGCGAGATCACTTTTATCGGACCCCCCCCCCCTCCTGCCGTGATCCGGTGCCCTCCGCCGCTTACCGGAGCCGTCAGCAGTGGAGGAAGGCGATTGCGTCTGTCCCCCTGCCTGGGTATGGAGACGAGTGAGGGGAAGATGGCCCACACCCATCTTCATATCACTGCAGGGCGGAAGCAACTTCAAAACGTCACTTCCGCCCATAGCTCTTAAAGGGCCATTTTTTTTATTTTTTCTTTAAATGACAAAAAAAAAATTTTTTTTAATTGCATTTTAATGTAAATATGAGATCTGAGGTCTTTTTGACCCTAGATCTCATATTTTAGTGGCCCTGTCATGCTTTTTTCTATTACAAGGGATGTTTACATTCCAGTGTCGCCTATGGAGATTTTTAAGGGTAAAAGTTTGTCGCCATTCCACAAGCGGGTGTAATTTTGAAGCGTGATATGTTCGGTATCAATTTACTCGGCGTAACATTATCTTTCACAATATTAAAAAAAAATTGGGCTAACTTAATTGTTTTATTTTTTAATTAAAAAAAAGTGTATTTTTTTTCCAGAAAAAAAGTGCGCTTGTAAGACCGCTGCACAAATACGGTGTGACAAAGTATTGCAACGACTGCCATTTTATTCTCTAGGGCAGTGATGGCGAACCTTGGCACCCCAGATGTTTTGGAACTGCATTTCCCATGATGCTCACCTACACTGCAGAGTGCATGAGCATGATGGAAAATGTAGTTCCAAAACATCTGTTGTGCCGAGGTTCACCATCACTGCTCTAGGGTGTTAGAAAAAAAATGTATAATGTTTGGGGGTTCCAAGTAATTTTCTAGCAAAAAAAACTGTTTTTAACTTGTAAACAACAAATCTCAGAAAGAGGCTCAGTCCTTAAAGCGGGGGTCCACCCACACCGCCACAAAAAAAAAAAATATTAAAAGCCAGCAGCTACAAATACTGCAGTTGCTGACTTTTAATACATGGCCACTTACCTGTCCCAGGGTCCAGCGATGTCGGCAGGCGACGCCGAGAACCCGCTCGGTTCTCGGCAGCTGCCGCCGCCATCCTAGGTGAGGGAATCAGGAAGTGAAGCGTTGCGGCTTCACCTCCCGGCTCCCTACTGCGCATGCGCGAGTCGCGCTGCGCATCGTAAGTGGTCCCTGCTCTCTCCTGGGAGCTGTGTGTTTCCAGGAGACAGCGCGGTGGGGACGGGAAGAGGCGTAGACTCCCATGGGAGTCTATGCCGGAAGTGGGTGCAAATACCTGTCTTAGACAGGTATCTGCACCCCCCTCCCCCCCTGAAAGGTGCCAAATGTGACACCGGAGGGGGGGAGGGTTCCGAAAAGCGGAAGTTCCATTTTTGTGTGGAACTCCGCTTTAAGTGGTTAAAGTGAATAACTCAACACCAAGTTCACTAGATGGACCACATATGTATTTGTACATGTTGATCATATCTCCCCTTAATTTCCACTTCTCAAGAGGGAATAGATTCAGTTCCTCTAATCTTTCCTCATAGCTGAGCTCCTCTATGCCTCTTGGTTGACCTTCTCTGCACTTTCTCCAGTTCCCCGATTATCCTTTATGAGAACTGGTACCCAAAACTGAACTGCATATCCCAGATGAGGTCTTACTATCATATCATGTGATATATGTTTTGCATTATACGTTTTTTAACGTATACCTTGGTGTACACGTGGCACGTTTTCACACACACACTGATCTAAACATGCTTTTCTTGATCTGTGTGGTGAAAACTTCCAGTTCTGTCCATCTGTCTGCATGGCTGAATAATGCCCTGAAGGTGCTATTAGGTTCTATCATCCATCACCACCTATTTGGAACTGTGTTTACGCAGGTGGACAACAAGTCTACAACTGACAGTTATTTTCTATTTTTTTGTGTGTGTGTGAAAATAAAACATTTAGTATAGGATATGCTTTAGGACACATGTGGCTAGTCATACTATGCATGAAGGTAAAAAAAACTTCTATGTGCCGCTGTAAATGTAAAGGGAGGGTGAAGAGCACCTCTTTTAAGGAGCATTGAAATGCATCAGGGGTTCTAACCCTTCTCCATTCCTTCCAAAATCAGGAAAGGTTTTGCCTGGATGTACACTTTTACCTACACCTTCACCACTGTTCCTCTTTAGCTTTTCTTGGTAGTAGTATATTGTAGTGCTTAAATATAAAGTTCTACAAAGATGTAGAAAATTGGACACATTCTTCATCTGTTTTGCATTTCAGATATATGTAATTTGCTCTTCTCATTCCTGTTTTTTTTTCCCCCCTGTAGGCAGAGTATGCCGAGTTAGTCGAAACACTATTATCTAGTCAACAGGATCCTGTTATCTACCAGCGTTTAGCAGATGCCTTTAACAAGCTTACGGCAAGCAGCACTCCTCCCACTCTGGACCGCAAACAGAAGATGTCCTTCCTGAAAAGTTTGGAAGAGTTCATGGCCAATGTGGGGGGGCTTCTTTGTGTTAAATGAGAAGCGGAACTGAAATTGCTCTTTACAAATGCACTGAACCTGCACCTGCTGATGGCAGTCTGACTCCCTCCTGACCTGTCCCCGGACCTTCATATGCATCTCTGGGGGGTTTTAAAAACATTATTTAAGTTATATATGGGGGGCTTAAAGATGCATCAGCTATAGGACTATACACGGAGCACAGAGTTGTGCATAAACGGATGAATGGGTAGACTTATTTTTCTAAAAGGAATTTCCATATGCCTGCAAACAAATAATGGGCACAATTATTCTTTGCAGTGCCTTTCCTCTCCCAACACCTTTGGTCGGAAGCGTGTATTGCCTGATGAATGATTTTTTTTTTTTTTTAAACTTTTTTTTCAAAAAGGTTAGATTGAATGTGCAATAGACACAAACTGAATTGGTGTCTAAATGCAATGTTCCTTTATTTCCCTACCCCCTCTCTCCATGCTCTCATCCCCAAATTATGGATACACCAAATGGCATTTTTAAAGAAAACACACGTAAAATATATTAAAAACATTATGGGAATATTTTTGTGTACATGAACCAAGAGTCGCATGTTTTTATGTGTTTTCCTCCTCCTACCCTGATGGTTGGCCGAAAGTCCAGGAAGAAGAAACGAGAGAAAAATATATATTTTTTTTGTTCTAGTATGAATTAAATTGTCACCATTTCATTGCCTTACAAAATGAAAAAAAAAATAGATAATTTCTATGTGTGTGTATATATAATATGTATATGGTTTTGGTAACCCACCCAAAGCGAGTTTAACAATCCAGTGTCTTGGATTTATGGCCTTGAGCACCTGCGTAGGACGTACAACCCCACACACTTTTTCTGGATGAATGATCTTTATACAAGTGTACGTTGGAGATGATTTGCACACCCAGGCACAGCTTTTTTGTGTTTTTTTTTTTTTTTTTTTGTTTTTTTTTTTTTTGTTTTTAAATATAATTTTTATGAAAATCTCCGTTGGACTGTTAGCTTCAGCAATACAGATGAAAAAGGGTGTAAATTGCAGATTTCTACATGCTATTTTTTAAGTTGGGGCATTAGGTGATGCAATCTCTGCAAACAGTATGGTCAAATGTTTCCATTGTGTGTCTTGTTTCTTTTCCTTTTTTTAAAAAAAATTTGTATAAAATGTATAGTATAAACAGTTTAGACTTTGTGGCGTGTTTCTTTTCTACCCCTTGAAGATTCTAGATTCTGGTGTAAACAGATTATGGCCCTTGAAGATGGCAAAAGCCTGGTGTTAAGATACCAACCCTCAAACAGGTGGTGATTGGCAATAATCTTGTAACTTGCCCAATGAGGAAGCTGCATATAGGTTCAAAACACTTCTTTCTCAATGAGGGAAAGAGACCAGTTGTTAAGATTTGGAAGTTTATTTGTAAAGAAAAAAAAAAAATGCGCCAGTTAATGCTGCTGACATTGTACATGCCCATTATTGACCCTTACAGTATCCCTGAATGGCTTTATTCTCAGCTAAGCTTTGTTTTGGCCCATTGGTTGCACAGCCAGCCTGTATGACTATTTGTCCTCTATATCAGTACCGGTAGTCATCAACCCTGTCCTCAGGGCCCACTAACAGGCCAGGTTTGTAAGATAACTGAAATGCATCACAGGTGATATAATTTGCTGCTCAGTGATTGCAGTTTCTAGTCTGCATCTCCCCAAGGTAATACATAAAACCTGGCCTGTTAGTGGGCCCTGAGGACAGGGTTGATGACCACTGCTCTATATGATAACAGTGGTTTTTAACCACCTCCTGTTTGTACATGTAGACAGCCTTCTTCAGGGAACATCTGGCTGCTGGTAGGCCCTGTTCCTTTGGAATCAAGGATCATCAATTGCAGTTATACAACCCCGATCGGGGGACTGTGGTTCAGTTCCAGACTGAATCACTGTCCCATCCAGACCACAGAGCCAATTAGGAGCTGGCTTCCCCCCCAGCTTCTGCCACTGTCATTTTCACAGCGGGGGAGGGGGGGGGGAGGAACGGCACAGCAGCACTGGATGGAGGGCAGGAGCGAGAAATGCCAATGCAAATGTGGCATATGTGACCTAAACACTAACTATAATAATTGACTTTACTAAAGGGTCATGTATATTCTTGGTGCACAATAGTTGTACACCGTATTTTGAATTTATGTAAATATTCTTTACACTTTAATTTTTCTTTAATAAAACAAAATTATATATTAATACCAAGTTAAGAGATAATCGGCAGGTGATTGGTTGCTAAGAGCAGGGCGGTCCTAGCAACCATTCACCAGCTTGTTAATTTAAAAGTTAGCTACAGCAGTTCACCTCTGTCCAGTGTTTCTGTGCTGCCTGCCCTCCACTATGCACAGTGTGCCAGTGAGGTAGGAGAGTGAAGGGGCTAGGACCCGGCCGTGAAGGATGGGGCGGAAGGCTGTGATGTGAGGTGGGGGGGGGGGGGGGACACTATTGTGGGGGAGGGGGGAACAGAGGAGGACACTGATGCGGGGGGGGGGGGGGGAGAAGGGGGGCAAGGAAGAACACTATTTTATGGTGGGCAGAGGATGACACTACTGTGGGGGATGATGTGAATGGGGACAGAGGACATTACTGTGATGTAAGGTGGGGGGGTGGGTGGGTTCAGAAGACTACTGTGAAGGGGATGGGAGGTGATGTGAAGGGGGAACTGTGATGTAAAGGGGAAAATTGTGATATGAAGTGGGGACCGAGGACACTTATGTAAGAATAGGATTGGGATACATAAAGCCGACTGGGGCATGAAGGATCTGTGTCACAAACATGCAATCCGGACCTCTGCCGGAAGAAACTTTTCTGGACAGACCTCTGTGAATTTTAATTCAATACCCCGCCTCAAATCTTCGAGAAATCTCTACAATCCCGGATGTCTGAGAGATAGATAGATATCTCTCTCTCTATATAGATAGATATATCTCAGCCAAACACTGGCTGGCAGTGTTCATTACTCAAATTCTTTAAAATCCATGCTAGGTCATAAAACAAAACTAGCAAGCAGCCACTTAATCAACTGTGATACCAGCTCATGAACAATGTGCGGTAATTATAAGCAGCGCTGTTAAATATAAAATACCTAAATGAATGAGCATACATAATAATGTGCAAAAGTGTGCATAAAAAAAGAGTCTGTAAGTTGCAGACCCACAAGACCATATATATACATACAGTTCATGTGAGATATAAACCGTCTTTTAAATAAGGTAGAACAGCATCTTTTGAATCGTATTGAATACAAGTTACTTGGAGGTACTTCTTACTACTTCTAACTAATTATGGAATTTTAAATGGACTGCACTATGGTAGTCTGTTCTTTCATCTTTTGGTTACATACTGGGACTGCTGCTGAGCGACAACCACTTTCATTAGATGCCGGCTCTCATGCTGCATCACATGCGTATATAACCATTATAGTTTATGGTCCAACACATTTGGTAAGGGGTGTTGCAGGAAAGAAATTTTGCTCTGTGTATGGCGGCCTTAGTCACAAACCTGGAAACATTATATGCAGATATGGTGTTGAGAAAAAAGAAAGCGTGAAAATTACATTACAAAAGTCAGCAATGGCAGCTACTCATTTTCTATTCAAACTGGTCCAATGTTAATAGTGACAACCAAACCATGCTAGTATGCTCTGCCAGCTTCTCATTAAAGGATAAATCCAAGAACAAAAATGTAAAATATCGCAGCTCACCAGTCATTCGATATGGTGACTACATTGGCTTTCTTTTTTCAGAGACCCTTTTGCCAGAACATTAATTTTAACAAAAAGCTTCCCATTAGATTATATGTGCATTTAACATATTTTATGCACATTATTTTCTTGCCTCCTATATGTAAACAATCAAATGCCCTGAGGTTGTTGCTGGGTGCCACCATGTCAGATATGATGTCAGCAGCCCCAGTAGGCTGTCACTCAATAGGGTTGATTTACTAAATGAGTAGACGTTTACACTGCAAAGTGAGCTTTCACTTTTACAAAGTGAATTTCAGTTAGCTAAGTGAATGAGGTGAAGTTACATTGGCATTCATTTTGAAAACAATACCCAATCAAGGGGAAAAAAAAATTCTCTTATGTTCATTAACAGACAGAGCTCCTCTATTCTTGACCCATAGGGCAGGGATATGCAATTATCGGACCTCCAGCTGTTGCAAAACTACAAGTCCCATCATGCCTCTGCGTGTCATGCCTGTGGCTGTCAGAATCTTGCTATGCCTCATGGGACTTGAAGTTCTGCAACAGCTGGAGGTCCGCTAATTGCATATCCCTGCCATAGGGTTTCATAGTGCCATGTACAGGATTAGGACACTAGGCACCACCCTATTGCGAGTCCTAGCTGGTATAAAACCACCTCTCAACACTAGGCAGAAGTAATGGGCTTGCCTATAGCAAAGGACAGAATTCCCTGCTTGGGACCTGTTACCATAGCCTTTTTCCCTATTTTTTCCTTTTTCTTGGAGATCTTATGGTGATCTTCAATAAACAGGCTGGATAATATAGATCTAGTAGTCATCCCAGTCTGGCCACCAAGTTCACGCAGGCCTTTCGGTACTCACTGGGTCAGTTTTGACAGCGCCATCTAGATCTGTGGCAGCTGGTGAGCTAAATACCTCACGGGGACACATATGACAACAGTCCACCTCTGTGGAGAGAAGGGTATGTTTTTCCAGGCAGTTTAGGTTTACTTGCCACCTACAGCCTCCTTCTGCAGGTTGGATTGTCTTTGTGCTCACGGACTGCCCAAGGAAAGGCCTGGTGGTCTCCTCTGCCATGATTTCCCAGTGGATTTGACATTGTGCTTCCCGAAGATGCCATTTCTGATGAAATGTGCGTAGGACAGGGTACACAATCTGATGGCAATACGCATGAGTGCTGTATGGCAGAATGTTGAGAGCTTTTTTTTTTTTTTTCTGCTGCCTTGTGAGTACATTATATTTACAATACATTTGGATTCATTTTTTGGGGTTACGCTATGTATGTTCTTTGAAATACAACAAGAGCATTCCTGGAAGTGAAGAGAAATAACCTGGGAACATTGTTGTGATTTCCTTAGTCGGCTACCATTTGTTTAATTTTACGAAAGAGCATTTGTGACTTCTATAATATGGGGTCCGTGGAGGCGCATTTTAGTTTTAACGGCGCCGAAAAAGTGTCCTCGATGGTGACACTCACCTGTCCCAAGATCAAGAGATGTACTCACCCGAGCCATCCTTTCCATCTGTCTTCTGTCCCCCTGCATCTCAACACCGGGCACCTGGTTGCGACAGCTTGCGGCTTCACAGCCGGGTGCGCATTGTGCATGCGTGAGCTATGGTGCATTGTGACTGGTCCCACAGTCTTCTGGGACCTGTGACATGTCCCAGATGACTGCGGGGGGACACTTCCACTTGTTTTGCCTAGAGTGGGTAACTGTAAAAAACGATACCCGCAGCCCCCCCCCCCAAAAAAAAATTGCCATTTGGAGGGGGGGGGGGGGGCTTCAGACCGGGTTCACATATGTGCGGCTTCGCGGCATGGGGTCCGGTGCGTTCCTGTTTACCAGTTCAGGTGCGAATCAGGTTCGAATTTTTGCCTGAATTCACACCTGACCTGGACCCAAACATGCACATGACCCCTTTGGAATGCGGACTGCGGCCACCCCTGGACCCGTGTGAACCGGCTCCATTTAGAGCCAGGCACACTCGCATGTCATGCGAATTGGATGCGGAGAAGCCACATCCAATTCGAACCCAGCCTCAAGCAGAACTTCCTCTTTTGGATGGAGTTCCGCTTTAAGCTTGTGTGATTCTGTTGGACTTTGTACTTTATGTGCATTGCGTTCGCTATTGTATGTTTATATTGTAAAGCGCTGCGTAAACTGTTGGCGCTATATAAATCCTGTATAATAATTATTATATTCACTATTCTGAAAGGTATAGCATTACACATGTATATGTGGATACTAGTAGAAGCAGCTAGATCTAAGAACATCTTTTTTTTTTTTTTTCTGTTTATAAAATTTATTTTTTTGTATGCCTTTGTTTTGTTAATTACATTAGTGCAGAGTTCACTAGGGTCTAGCATTGTTTACATGTAACAAAATATGTAGTGCAGGGCTGTCCTCCCTAAACTCAATTCAAGTGATATAAAAATAGGGAAAAAAAATTGTAAACATTACTACCAAAATGACAAACTGTGAAACAAAATCACAATAAATCTAGCAAGTGTTGTAATGTATAAAATACGTCTAACACCCCAATCACACCGATCGTGACACTTAAATTACTAGCACGATTTCAAAGTAGCATATCAGTGCGACTTGGAAGACATCTGAGCGCCTTTATGCACAGATGTCTATGCAACTCACCCCTGAACTTGCAAAAAATAGTGCAGGAACTATACTTCCAATGTAGACAATAGGGTGCGATTTGAAAATGGAATGTCCGCTACAAGAAAATGGAGTCTAACATGCTTGTTTTCCTGCAGGGATGAAATATTGCTCTGCCATCCAAAGATTCCTTTGCATAACATTATATCACCATCCATATGAAAGAGAGGGAAAAAAAAAACTCCCCTTGCGTTCTCCAAATGCTGTATTCAGCAATAATAAGGATTAGAAATGCTCACAGGCAGAGTAGTAAAAGCACATATAAGACCATTACAATATATGTAAACCAAATGAATGGCACCAATTGCACTGCTCACCACTACTCTCATAGATCTCAAGCACCTATTAGCAAGATGGTGTCATTAAAATCACAGGCTTGGGCCCTTTAGGTGTATCGGCCTACAGCAGGACTTCTTCAGAGCTTGCTCTTTGTTTACAAGTGCCTATTGCACTTTTAAAATGTGATTTTTTTTTTTTTATCATTTCAATAAATGGTAATACAGTGAGCGCTATACTTACATAGTAGGTGAGGTTGAAAAAACTTACAAGTCCAACCTATGTGTGTGATTATAAGTCAGTATTACATTGTATATCCCTGTATGTTGTGGTCGTTCAGGTGCTTATCTAATAGGTTTTTTTTAAACTATCAATGCTCCCCGCTGAAACCACCGCCTGTGGAAGGGAATTCCACATCCACTCTTACAGTAAAGAACCCTCTACGCAGTTTAAGGTTAAACCTCTTTTCTTCTCATTTTAGTGAGTGGCCACGAGTCTTGTTAAACTCTCTATGTAGTCTCCTTTTTTTTTTTGTTTGGCACGCTGGTATGGGTTTTTTTTTGGGTATCCGTATAAATGAGGACTTAAATTGACACATGTCTGATGTTTTTTTATCTTAAACGAGTTGTATAACAGATTGATATACATTTTACAGACATTATTAAGTGCACGTTTATTTCCTTCGTAATAGGGTGCTATAAATTATGGAGACCAACTACAAATTATTACATTGAATTAAATCACTTTCCAATGTAAAGGGTTGAAAAAGTATATCACGCTATCCAAATTGGGCCTCGTCAGCATGTTTGAGTTGAAGATATTTGAAATGGCAAGTATTAGGTAATGCCAATTCCTGCTGCAATGTAGAAATTGACTTAGGTTAGCACTGCTGCCTCTGAGGATGTAGCTGCATTATTAAAAGCAGTATTAAACCCAAAACCAACTTGCACTCTCCCCTATGGAGCGGCTGACATTCGGCTACTATCCAATCCATTCCTGCCTGCAAAATCCAGAAGGATGGTGGTCCTATTTTCCATCCGTCTGACAGATCAGATGAAAACAAAACTGTGGTCCGTTTTTACCCATAGAGGAGGGTGGGACTGTGTCCATCTTCGGTCTACATAGTGAGCGGAGATGGACCTGTCATCCGCCTGCTCAGCAGGTATCAGTGGAACGATCACAGCCCCCCCCCTCCCCCCCGAGCAAGTGGATTCCGCAAAACAGGCACCCGTGTGAAAGGGGCCATACTGCTACATTTGCAGGAGAATTTGTTTTGTTGAAAACCAACAGACTTACTGGCCGGATCTGAATGTTGCATTCAGATGTTAAATAAATTGCCAGATTACTGATAAAAAAACAGAACTTTATAAGGCCCAGTAGTGCTGACACCTTACAAAAACGCCTACATCAGAGCAGGTCAGAGAACAGGTGACAGATCCACAAGCATAATCTACCTCTTCACTCACCTTGTGAATCTAGCACAGGGATATGCAATTAGCGGACCTCCAGCTGTTGCAGAACTACAAGTCCCATGAGGCATAGCAAGACTCTGACAGCCACAACAAGCATGACACCCAAAAGCAGAGGCATGATGGGACTTGTAGTTTTGCAACAGCTGGGGGCCTGCTAATTGCATATCCCTGAACTAGCAGAACACTCTGTTCTCAGGACTTGCCCTCTTTTAGCAATGAAGCATATTGTGGGAGTGCTTAGACATTTCTAGAACCAGATTACATCTAATAAAATCACATCAAAAACAGCCTTAAGAGACTCTCTCATCCATCTAATTGCTTTCTCCTGTTTACATAGGGCAGCCACATTCTCACATTCACTATGAGCAACACAACACCTCCTGTCCCCGCTGATCACTATGAGCAACACAACACCTCCCTCCTCTTCTGTTCACTATGAGCAAAGCCTCACCTCCCCTCCTCATGCACACCTCATACCTGCCCCTACTGTTAGTATAGAACTGCCGAAGGATGTCAACAAGACGCTGACCCTGTACAGGCAGAGTACTCAGAACAGCATTTCTAGTTTGTATACCTACTGCCATTAATTGGAAGTCACATATATAGGTTAGCTCAGTGGTTGTCAACTTATGAGCTAAAGGGGGTCTTAAATGTGGCCCTGACATCACCAAAGGGTTGGACATAATGTTCAATATATGTAATGCTTGAGAGGACTGCCAGAAACTGCAGACCTAATGGAGGAAATGAGGGTTAGAGGGTGTGGACATGTGACATTTTTGGCTGGGGAAATGAAGCAGAAGTCAATACAAAACTAGGAACAAGCTACACAAGGCTAGTAGAGATCAGTGCTATTACCCTAATCAGTGTTCTCACTACAAACTGCAGAGGTCCAAGGGCCGCAGGTTGGGCACCAGTGGGCTGGCTACTGCAACATTTCATACATTGGGGATTAGTTTTTTGCTTGCAGCAACACAACAAAAAAATCGGTGTCATGGCTAGTCCAATAAATAGTCCACCACTCTGATCAGTACTATGACATCAGAACAGACAAATGTGGGCCCTGCACAACCAGCGCAGTTCTGAAAGCTTTCACAAGATGGCGACATATAAAACACAGGATGAGAACTGGGAAAATGTTATATTTTACAAAGAAAATGTTAAAAAAAAAAAAAAGTAAGCACCTGTGTATTTATAAACACACACCGAAAAATATGCAATGTGCATAAAAAAAAAAAATCCAGTATTTCAGCGTGCACAGGGTGTATGTAATTATAACACAGCATCCTCCATGCTGCCCTGGGCGCAAACATATATATGGTGTAATATACAGCCCTGACATTCAGGGATGTAGGAAATTCTGGAGGCGTGATGGTACACTCAGCACACTATGGAGGACACTGTAATATCATCATCCTCAGGATAACATGGGGTGTGCTTACACTGTATATGTTTATACTCTGTTATAAGAACACTTAGGCTATGCCGTCTCCATAGCAGTGACTGAAGAGAATCAGCATGGTGATATAAAAGTTGTAGATTGGTGATCGGGGTCACAGAGTTGTATAGATGCCGTATATCTTATGATGGCGGTATACCCAGAGTAGCAGTGCAGAGGGTGGCTGATCAGTGTATAGATTACAACAAGTGTATACTGTATATTATGATCAGTGTATGAGGGTGACTGGTCAATGTATATTACAATCGGTGTATATTATGACCAGTGTATATCCACTTGCTGACCTGGCACTTTTTGTTTACAAGTGAATATCAGTATTTTACTGGAAAATTATTTAGAGTCCACTTAACCACTTGACAACTGGGCACTTAAACCCCCTTCCTAACCAGACCAATTTTCAGCTTTTGGTGCTCTCACATTTTGAATGACAATTACTCAGTCATGCAACACTGTATCTATATGAAATTTTTGTCCTTTTTTTCACACAAATGGAGCTTTCTTTTGGTGGTATTTAATCACCGCTGGGTTCTTTATTTTTTGTGCCGTAAAAGAAAAAAGACCGAAAAATCTGTAAAAAAATACATTTTTCTTCATTTCTGTTATAATATTTTGCAAATTAGTAATTTTTCTTCATATATTTTGGCCAAAATTTATACCGCTACATATCTTTGGTAAAATTAACCCAAATCGGTGGATATTATTTGGTCTTTCTGAAAGTTATAGAGTCCAAAAGCTATGGTGCGAATATCTGAAAATTGATCACACCTGAAGTACTGACGGCCTATCTAATTTCTTGAGACCCTAACATGCCAGAAAAGTACAAATACCCCCCAAATGACCCCTTTTTGGAAAGAAGACATTCCAAGGTATTTAGAAAGATGCATGGTGAGTTTTTTGAAGTTGTCATTTTTTCCCACAATTCTTTGAAAAATCAAGGTTTTTTTTTTACTTTTTTTTTTCCCACAAAATTGTCATATTAGCAGGTTATTTCTCACACACTGCATATGCATACCACAGATTACACCCCAAAACACATTCTGCTATTACTCCCGAGTACGGCGATACCACATGTGTGAGACATTTACACAGCGTGGCCACATACAGAGGCCCAACATGCAGGGGAGCACCTTCAGGCGTTCTGGAGCACCCAGGCCAATTCTGACATTTGTCTCCTACATGTAAAAATCATCATTTATTAGCTAGAAAATGACATAGAACCCCAAAACATTATATATATTTTTTTAGCAAAGACCCTAGAGAATACAATGGCGGTCGTTGCAACTTTTTATCTCGCACGGTATTTGCGCAGCAATTTTTTTAACGCTTTTTTTTGGAAAAAAAACTGTTTTGTGCTTTACAAAAACCAAAACAGTAAAGTTAGCCTAATGTTTTTGCATAATGTGAAAGATGAAGTTACGCCGAGTAAATAGATACCCAACATGTCACCTTTCAAAATTGCACGCGCTTGTGGAATGGCGCAAAACTTTGCTACTCAAAAATCCCCATAGGCGACGCTTTCAAATTTTTTACTGGTTACATGTTTTGAGTTACAGAGGAGGTCTAGGGCCAAAATTATTGCTCTCGCTCTACCGATCGCAGCGATACCTCACATGTGTGGTTTAAACACCGTTTTCATATGTGGGCGGGACTTCCGTATGCGTTCGCTTCTGCATGCGAGCACACAGGGACAGGGACGCTTTAAAATTTATTTATTTTTTTTATTGTTCATTTTACTTTATTTATTTTAGTTGGATGCTTTTTTCCAAAAAAAAAAAAATTTTGACCACTTTTATTCCTATTACAAGGAATATAAACATCCTTGTAATAGTAATATGGCATGACAGGTCCTCTTTACAGTGAGATATGGGGTCAATAAGACCCCACATCTCACCTCTAGGCTGGGAAGCCTGAAATAAAAAAAAAAAAAAAAAAAAAAAACGATCCTGGCTTCGATCGTAGCGGTGAGTTGGTAGAAGCGCGGGAGGGGGGGCATCCCCTCTCGCCTCCCGTAAGAACGATCAAGCAGTGGAACAGCTGCTATGATCATTCTCATGGTGTAGGGAATCGCTGGCTGAAAAAGCTGATATCTGAATGATGCCTGTAGCTGCAACCATCATTCAGATATCCCCGCACAAAGTCAAGGATGTTGTATGATGGCCGGTCGGCGCGAAGTGGTTAAAACGCTTTTTTTTTTTTTTAACACAAAGTTGTCCATTTATACAATATTTCTACCACATAACATGTACATACCAAAAATGACACCCCAAAATAGATTCTCCTCCTCCTCCTGAGTACGGCGATACCACATGTGTGAGACTTCCACAGCCTGGCCACATACAGAGGGCGAGTACAGCTGAGCATGGCTCAGCATGGCAGGGTATGGCGGAGTATGGCGGGGGCATGGCAGAGTATGGCGGGGGCATGGCAGAGTATGGCGGGGGCATGGCAGAGTATGGCGGGGGCATGGCAGAGTATGGCGGGGGCATGGCAGAGTATGGCGGGGGCATGGCAGAGTATGGCGGGGGCATGGCAGAGTATGGCGGGGGCATGGCAGAGTATGGCGGGGGCATGGCAGAGTATGGCGGGGGCATGGCAGAGTATGGCGGGGGCATGGCAGAGTATGGCGGGGGCATGGCAGAGTATGGCGGGGGCATTGCAGAGTATTGTGTATGGGCATTGCAGAGTATTGCACAGCATTGCAGAGTATTGTGGGGGCATTGCAGAGTATTGCACAGCATTGCAGAGTATTGTGGGGGTATTGCAGAGTATTGCACAGCATTGCAGAGTATTGTGGGGGTATTGCAGAGTATTGCACAGCATTGCAGAGTATTGTGGGGGTATTGCAGAGTATTGCACAGCATTGCAGAGTATTGCACAGCATTGCAGAGTATTGCATAGTAGTGGGGATGGCTGAGCATGGATGGATGGATGTCTCTGTGCAGCGCTGTGGGCACTACACATACAGCCCACAGCGCTGCAGACATCCATCCATCCCCCTCCCCGCTCACTGTGTACCGATCGGTACACAGGAGGGGAGGAGAGGAACCGGCGTCATCAGATGACGCCGGTCTGTTTACATGTGATCGCGCCGTCATTTCCAATTTGAATACTATACCATTAGGTGATTTAATTTTCACTAAATTTAACTTATTTTATTCTCGGTAAATTTCTCCACCTTAGTTTTCTGGTGTCCTTTTATGAAAGTGCGGTAAAATACCGCTTTTCAGTTCTCAGGCATTCTCAGAGGAGATCGCTCTCCTCTGAGTGCCTGTTTATGAAAGTGTGTAGATCGCTTCTCATGTTGAGTTGAGGAGCGATCTACAAACGCCGAGAACTCCTGAGAATGGCTCCTCTCACTATAATCTCGCATGATATAGCGGGATTACAGTATGAGGAACCATAAAATACAAAAGTTTAACACAAATCAGCACACATTATTCCCCAACATATTAATAAAATAATAAAGTTAAATTCCCCCTACACAATATACATTAACCTAATTATAAAAAAACCATTGTTTTTATCAATATTTAAAGATCATACATGTCCCTATTTAAATGTGAATGGTGTATAGTAAATGAATGTAATGCACATATGTAATGCAGCTATACACCATTCATATAAATGCAAAATACATTTATAATCATTAAAAAAATAATTTTAATAAAGTATACAAGTATAAATATTTATTAATAAATTAAAATAAAATATATTTCATTATAGATAAACATAAAAATTGATAAACTGGTGCGATGCGAGAACACTGCGAATGCACTGCGGGTTCCCGCATCGCACCGACTCGCATGTCTGTTCACACTGCCATATGCGAATCGCTGGGGAGTGTCAATACATTGTTAACGACACCCCCAGATCAGCTTGCATATCGCACTGCGAACTGAGAGTTCGGACATGAATCGGATCGCATATGTGTGAACACACATGCGATCCGATTCTGGTCCGAACAGAAAAAAGGGTCCTGTGCGTGTTTGCACCGAATGCGATGCGATATCAGCCATACTATCTGTACAGCTGATATCGCACCGCACAGACATCGCATGTAATGTGAATGGCAGTGTGCTGCGAATAACATGCGATGCCTGTGCGATGTCCGGCATCGCACAAGTGTGAACTGGGCCTAAAAGTTAACAACACCCCCAAATCAGTTCGCATATCGCAGTGCGATCTGCAAACTCGGACAGTAATCGAATTGCATGGGTGTGAACACCCATGCGATCCGATTCTGCTGTGGACCAAAAAAAGGGTCCTGTGGCAATGCAAATTTAGCAATACTATCTGTATGGCTGAAATCGCAATGCACAGAGATCGGATGTGATTTTGCACTGCAGTGCGAATCACATCCGATCTCGGACACTGCAGCAGTGGGAACTGGCCCTAAATCATATATATGATCTCTATATATATATATATATATATATACACACACACACACTATAAATTCCTATCCTGCTGGTTTTGGGGTGTGTAATGGTGGGGAAGGTGTGCTCTGACTGTTTGGTGAAAGAAAGAAGTCAAAAGACTTCTTGCTTTCTCCAGAATATCAGCCAGTTTCAGGCTTCTCACTTTGATTCTCCACTTCTGAAATGGTGAATCAGAAAGTGAGAATTCTGTCACAGATCACCAGTGAGGTGCTGAGATCGCACCTTAATAAACTGGCCGTTTCTGTGAAGTCAGTTACAAATTCTCACTGTGCTGAGATAATCAGCGGAGAACATGTTTCATAAACTGGTAATGTGCTGAGATCTCAGTTTCATAAAAGGACACCTCTGTTTTTAGTTTGTTTTCACCATTTTATTATGTTTATATTTATTTTCATTTAATGATTTTAGCGCTGCACTAATTTATATTATGACACTTTAAAAATGTTTGCAGCTTACCTGTTTAGAGTTACAGAGGAGGTCCTGTGCTAGACTTATGGCTCTCGCTCTAACGTTCTCACTGATACACATGCATGCATGACTTACGTATGCGTTCACTTCTGTGCATGAGCGCGGCGGAGCTTTACATTTTTTTTCTTGTCTGCTTCCGGACCACCCATCGCACATTTACTGCAAGGCGGTCCGGCTGTGCAAAACAACATACCTGTAGGTTGTTTCTTCTTCCGGGTCTGGGGCACGCATACGCGCCAACGGCGACCTGCTCCCGCTGTGTTTGGGCACAGCGGAAGCCAATCAGTGGGACCAGTGGACGCGCCGATCGTTGACAGGGAGGCAGAGCAGCGGTCTGCCTATGTAAATAAGGCAGACCACCGTTCTGTCAGAGAGGAATATGGAGATCTTGTGTTTCTGCAAAGCAGAAACACAGATCTCTGTTTTCCTCCAGTCAAGCCATCCCCCACACAGTTAGAAAGCACTCCCTAGGAGCACACTTAACCCTTTGATCACCCCTGATGTTAACCCCTTCCTTGCCAGTGTCATTAGTAAAGTGTGAGTGCATTTTTTTTTAGCACTGATCACTGTATTGGTGACACTGGCCCCCAAAAAAGTGTCAAATTTGTCTGCCGCAATGTCGTAGTCCTACTAAAAATCGCCAATCCCCGCCATTACTAGTAAAAATAAAAATTCCATAAAAATATACCATAGTTTGTAGACACTATAACTTTTGCGCAAAGCATTTTTTTTATTGGAAGTGTTTTATAGCAGAAAATAAAAAATATTGATTTTTTTTTCAAAAACTGATGGTCTTTATTTGTCTGTAGCGCAAAAAAAAAAAACCACAGAGGTGATCAAAAGAAAGCTCTATTTGTGGGAAAAAATGAACAGAAATGTAAATTTAATTTGTGTACAGCACCACACGACCACGCAATTGTTAGTTAAAGCAACGCAGTGCCGTATAGCAAAAAATGGTCTGGTCATGAAGGGGGTGAAACTATCGGGGGCTGAAGTGGTTACAAAAACATCATCGGTGTTAATCGCCCCACCCATTGATGATGTTTTTTCAGACAATTTTTACAGTGTCCCTTTTATTTTTTTATCAATTTTATTCCTAATAAGAAATGTAGACATCCCTTGTAATAGAAATAAGGGATGACAGGTCCTCTTTATGGAGAGATCTGGGGTCTATAAGACCCCAAATCTCTCCTCTACCTTTAAAAACAAACGATTAAAAAAAAAAAAGTTTACTACCACCCTAGACGTAATGACGTCACTCCTGTCCTCCAAGATCATAGAGGTGAGGAGAGGTGATTTGGTCTCTGTTTACCTCTAGGGCCAGCCATGCAAACCGCTGGATCGTTTCCTGGGTGTGCCAGTAAAAATGGTAAGCCCGAGAAACACAGACAAGCAGCTGATTAGCCACTGCTTCTGAAAGCGATCCAGTGGCTAATTAGCTGCTCGGAGCACTTTTATGAAAAAGAGTGGCAAAATAAAATAAAAAGCAGGGTTATTTATTTATTTATTTATGGTACTTATATAGCGCCGTCAATTTACGCAGCGCTTTACATATACATTGTTATGGATGATAGCGTCAGTCATAACCCCAGTAAACCACTTGCAAGCCGCACCGTATATTTATGTATTGCGGTCAGCAAGTGGATTTATTGTACAATATAATAAGTGTATATTGTATATTATAACCTGTGTATGGTATGATGATCAGTATTTGAGGACACACAGATAGAGGAGGTGATTGGGGTCACAAAAAACTACACACAGAGAAGTATAGATAATTGACAGGACATCACTTCCGGAGTCACCACTTGCAGGACCTCACTTCCGGTGTCTTCTCACCTCTTCAACAGCTGCCTGAGGGTGGAGATGCTGAGCGTAGTGGGGAAGACAGCAATGGAGGTGCCCAGTCCGGGTGTACTGCCCCCCGTTCTGCCCATTAAGTGGAAGTCATAACCGCTCACTCCGCCTCCAGGCCGACCACAACATACAGAACTCTCCCGGTTGCAGGGCGGAAGTGACACCATGAAGAACATGACAACACCCATTTCTTTTCACAGCCCTGAGATGAGGCTGGGCCCACCCTCCTAGAGACCGCCCCTGGACTGTTGTTCCGGTGATATCTTACTACACTAGAATGTGCCTCCCACGCATGTGTTAACAGAGCTGGAACACAGCAATTAACTTCTCGCCTGCCGGAAATATTTACAGTGTAATGTGACAGCTCATTACTTAAAGTGGAGTTCCACCGACTTTTACGACTCTTCAGCACCCCTCACTAAACTGTGCACTGTAAACGAATTGGATATTTTAAAAAAAAATTTTCTCAGCACCTACTGTATATCTGTCGTATTCATTTTTCACTTCCTCCTCCCTGGCCGTGGCCCATCGCATCATTTCCTGTTTGCAATGCCTTCTGGGAAGGGGCGGCAACTTCCTCTGACACTGCCGTTGCTATGGAAACCTGACCTGAAACCTATTACACTGCTTGTGCTGCACTGAGCATGTGCGAGATCTGCAAGGATGAGATCCAGGAAGAAATACAGTCTGGCTTCAGATGCCCACACTTAAGATGGCCACGGCCTGCTGTAAGTTTATAAAATAACAAACTACTGCTATAAACTAACAAAACAGACCTTAGTTTACAGACTAACTTTACTAGAATACATTAAGCTTGTGTATTATAGGGGCATAAGGGCAAAAGTATAATTTCGGCCGGAACACCACTTTAATCAGCTATCATAGGGAAGTGGTGTGTCCTCTCTCCACTCTCTGGCAGTCTGCACTCCTTAGTGTCGTTTCTTTTTATATGTAAATAAAATATTTGTATAGTGTGTGACCGCAACATGTATATATATATATGTTGTGGCTTTGAAGTGGTTTACCGGGCTTATGACTGAAGATATCATCCATAACCCTGGGAATTGTTTCTTTATTTCAGCGGGTGGCTGTTTTTCTTATGAAAGCGTTCCAAGCAGCTCAGGAAGAGGCGGGAGGGGACGTTCCCGCCACTCGCCAGTGTCTCTCAGGCTTACCGTTTCCGCCGGTTTGCCGGAGAAACAATCCGACAGTGCGACCGGCTGATCACGCAGACGATAAAAGATTAGTCACCTCTATGGCCTTGGAGGACCAAAACGACATCATGATGTGACTTCCGCTTCAGGATGGAAGTAAACAACTTTTTTTTCTTTTTTAAAGCAAAAGACCATATTTTGTTTCCTGATCCTTTGCTTTTAAAAGATTTGGGGTCTTTTTCTCTCCATAAAGAGGAACTGGTATCCTTATTTTTATTACAAGGGATGTTTACAGGGCATTGTACAAATAAATAAGAAAAAAAAACATGTAAAACACCCCTATCCCTCAGTGTTCCTCGCAGAAGCGAACACATACATAAGTCCCACCCGCATATGTAAACAGGATTTATAGTCATAAGCCCGGTCTCTTAGATTGTAAGCTCTAAGGAGCAGGGCTCTGTGATTCTTACTGTATTACAGTGTATTGTATTTGTACTGTCTACCCTCAAGTTGTAAAGCGCTACGTAAACTGTTGGCGCTATATAAATACTGTATAATAATACCACACGTGAATCACCATGAACATTAGAGCGAGAGCAAAAATTCATAGAGCTAGACTTCTTCTGTAAGGCTCCTTTCACACTGGGGCGGTAGGGGGCGTCGGCGGTAAAACAGCGCTATTTTTAGCGCTGTTTTACCGCAGTATTCGGCCGCTAGCGGTGCGGTTTTAACCCCCCGCTGGCGGCCGAAAAAGGGTTAAATCCACTCGCTATAGCCGCGCTATCCCATTGATTTCAATGGGCAGGAGCGGTTTAGGAGCGGTGAATACACCGCTCCAAAGATGCGGCTGACAGGAGATTTTTTCTTCTCCTGCCAGCGCACCGCTTCAGTGTGAAAGCGCTCGGGCTTTCACACTAAACAAACAGCAGAGGCTGTTTTGGGGCGGTTTGCAGGCGGTATTTTTAGCGCAATAACGCCTGCAAACCGCCCCAGTGTGAAAGGGGCCTTACTCTAAACAGGTAACCTGTAAACATTTTTAACCGCTTGCCGACCGCTGAACGACGATGTACGTCGGCAGAATAGCACGGCTGCGCAAATGGGCGTACCCGTACGTCCCTCCATCATCTCAGGCTAGCGGGCACGGATCGTGTCTGCGGGTCCCGCGGGCTCTATGTCTGCTGGTGGCGCGGAGAGGCAGAACAGGGAGATGTAAATAAGGCATTTCCCTGTTCTGCCTAGTGACATGACAGAGATCTACTGCTCCCTGTAATCTCTGTCATCTTCTAGTGAGCCCACCCCCCCTACAGTTAGAACACACCGAGAGAACATATTTAACCCCTTCCCTGCCAGTGACATTTATACAGTAATCAGTGGCTATTTTTGGCTCTGATCACTGTATAAATGTCAATGGTCCCAAAATAGTGTTAAAAGTGTCCGATCTGTCCGCTGCAATGTCGCAGTCACGATAAAAATCGCAGATCGCCACCATTACTAATAAAAAACAATTAATAATAAAAATGCCATAAATCTATCCCCTATTTTGTAGTCTTTATAACTTTTGCACAAACCAATCAATATACACTTATTGCAATTTTTTTCTACCAAAATTATGTAGAAGAATACACATCGGCCTAAACTGAGGAAGAAATTATTTTTTTTATATACCGGTATATTTTTTGGGGGGATATTTATTATAGCAAAAAGTAAAAAATACTGTTTTTTTTTTTTCAAAATTGTCAATCTTTTTATGTTTATAGCGCAAAAAATAAAAACTGCAGAGGTGATCAAATACCACCAAAATAAAGCTCTATTTGTGGAAAACAATTTTAATTGGGTGCAACGTCACACGTCCGCGCAATTGTCAGTTAAAGCGGCGTAGTGCCGTATCGCAAAAAATGCTCTGGTCATTAAGGGGGTAAATTCTTCAGGGGCTAAAGTGGTTAAAGCGTTGCCTATGGAGATTTTTTAGTACCGTAGTTTGTCGCTTTTCCACGAGCGTGAACAATTTTAAAGCGTGACATGTTAGGTATCTAATCTGGCGTAACATCATCTTTGACATTTTATTTAAAAAAATTGGGTAACATATTGTTTTTTTTTTAACTTATTAAAGTGTATTTTTACAAAAAAACTGCGTTCGCAAAACCGCTGCACAAATATCGTGTGACATAAAAAACTGCGGTCCCTGTTAAAAAAAAAATAAAAAAATGTATAATGTTTGGGGGTTATAAGTAATTTTCCAGCATCAAATACTGATTTAAACTTGTAAACAAAAAGTGCCAGAAAAAGCCTGGTCTTCAATTGGTTACTCTTAGAACAGCTCTGTATTGTCACTGATCTATGGGAGGAGGAGCTGCCTGTAAGGGGCGCTCATTCACACTAACCTGTTGTAACACAATGAATTTTACAGCCATCTTTACCCCAACATGTGACCATACATGATAAGTGTGCCATGATAAGTGTGACTGCATCTCACTGTGCAGTGAATGCAGTTTCACTGTGCCTGTGAATGCAGCCTCACTGTGCCCACGAATCCAGCCTCACTGTGCCCATCATTGCAGCCCCTCCTGTGCCCCATATCCCAGTCTGCAGTCGCTGTCTATGGGAAGGTGTGTTGATGCTCGGTACCGTACCTTGCATGCCAGCAGGATATGCATGATGGCCAGCAGCAGGCAGGGTCTGTTCCTGTTTTGGATGGTGACAGTGCTCCTTCCAGAGGATCTGTTTGCTGTGAGATGGAGTGGTCCCTGTCCACCAGCATCTTCAGCCGTCCTCAATTTCTGGCCCCAGTCAGCCTGTCCTCTGGTCCTGGGGAAGTGGAGAGCACTGGGTGGGAGCTGGACAGAAGGAGCAGAGAGTACTGGCGGGGTTGGAGAGCACATGTGTGGGGACCAAGAGCAGGGGGGAGTGGAGATCACAGGGGTGGGGAGCGGAAAGCGCTGGGGGGGACTTGAGAGCACCGGGGGGCCAAAAAAAACGGGTGGAGGGCACCGGAGGCTGAAGACACTGGGGCGGGCTAAGTGTTGGGTGGCGTAGAGCACTGGAGGGCAGAAAAACAGGGATGGAGAGCACTGGGGGGGGGGGGGGAGCAGGGGGAGTGGAGAGCACTGGGTGGGAGCTGGGGAGAAGGGGGGGGGCAGAGAGTATTGGCGGGGTTGGAGAGCACATGGGTGGGGACAAAGAACAGGGGTGGAGAGCACTGGGGGGTACAAAGAGCAGGGGGGAGTGGACAGCAATGGGGGGGAGCTGGAGAGCACCAGTGGGGGCCAGAAAGAACAGGGGTGGAGAGCACTATGGGGGGGGGCGGAGAACACTGGCGGGGTTGGAGAGCACATGGGTGGGGGCAAAATGCAAGGGGTAGTGGAGAGTACAGGGGTGGGGAGCGGAGAGTGCTGGGGGGAGCCAAAAAGAACAGGGGTGGAGAGCGATGGGTGGAGCTTGAGAGCAGGGGGGGGGGCAGAAAGAACAGGGGAGGGGAGAATGGGGGCCTGGAGAGCACTGTGGGGGGCGGAGAGTGATGGGGAGAGCTGGAGAGGGGCAGAAAGAACAGGGGTGGAGAGCACTGGGAGGGCAGTAAAAGAAGTTGGATAGGAGGACCGGCGGGGGGGCTTTCTATATTCCTCCATGCAGCCGCTGGATGCCTTATTCTCCTCCTCTCCCTCCTGCAAGTATTCAGCGGCTGCATGGAGGAATATAGAAAGCTCATCTCCTCTATATGCGCCCCCCCGGCGGTCCTCCTATCCAGGCACACAGGGCGTCCTGTACGGGCGGGTATCTCTTCCTGTAGATCACGGTGCTGGCTGGATCTGTGTTCGGCGGCGGCGCTGTATTACGGCCCCGCCCCCTAGACCGGCTCGTGTGATAGGCGGAACACTGATTCTCTCTACTATCACACGAGCCGGTCTAGGGGGCGGGGCCGTAATACAGATCCAGCCAGCTCCGTGATCCACAGGAGATGGGGGAGCACCGCAGCCGCAACACACAGCGGCCCCTACCGGGTAGGCCAGTCCAGTCCTGGTGCGGGGGTACAAGAGTCCCGGGGATACACAGCAGACAAGAGAGAAAGTTTGAAAAGTTCAAAGATAAATGTATCACTGATGACGGGACAGATTTCGCTCTAAACAGACCCAGAATCAATCTTTGCAGGCAATATTAGACCTAATTCACAAAGCTTCAACATTAAGGAGACAGCTGCTTACTTCCTGTCACGTGACTGCAGGAAAAAAAACAACGGCTCTTTAAGCCCCGCCCACTTTGCCAGTTACTATGACTACAATTTGAAAACAATATACCGGCCCTAAGCTCCGCCCACTATGACATCACAGTGGAGCACTGCTGTATAAGGCAGCTGCAGCAGCAAATAGCACCATTTGCTGAGAGCTACGCTGAAGGTAAGATTTCTCTCCTGATTCTCTTATTAATTATGTTCTCTTATTGGTTTCATTTGATGTAAAACAAACTGCAGACAGAGTTTTTATCATCCTAGATCATTATTATTCATGGTTTTAATTAATTCATTTTAACTAAATTTTTTTATTTAATCGTTATTGATTTTTTAATATAAGATGATGGATGAATACTTAGATGTTTAGATAGAATAAACAATGCGGGCAATTTACCGAGACATGAGCAGTTGTGTTGACAACCAATCATTTTCAATAGATTTTTATTGCAAACTGTTAAGTATAAACCACTGCTAACCGACCCCTGATGTCTCCCTAAAAAGTATCTGTCACCTGCTCATGTTATCACATAGGGGGCTTATTAGCTCTCTTGTGATAGCAATACAGGTAAAGTGGAACTGTGGCCAAAATGAAATCGAAATAATGTCTATTTTTAGCATTAACACAGCAGGTTGTTTTTTCTGATCTCAGCAGTAAGTCTGTTATTTTTAAATGTGAAATAGGAAAACTCCTGCGCTGTCAGCTGCAACACCTGTGTGACTGATCCAAACAGACAAAAGTGTATATGTAAGTCCTCATGCACACGGACGTTTTTACAGCTGCTTTTTTGAGCTTTTTTTGCAGCTTAAAAAGGCCTGTCTATGTTAGTCTATGACTTCATGCCCACCTAGGCGTTTTTGAGCTGCAAGTGGCATAGGCGTTTTTAAGCTGTAAAAAAAACCCAGGACCAGTGGGTTCTGAGAGACGTTTTTCAGCTGTAAAAACGCTCTAACGCTGAAAAACGCTCAAAACCGCTCATAAACATCATTCACCAACGTTTTTTAGCGTTTTTGATCCATTGAAAAAAAAAAAAAAATTTGAAAACAAAACGCTAAAAAACGCTAACGCGGAAAAACGCTCAAAAACGCTAAAAAACGCTATTGCAAAAACGCTGAAAAAAGTTAAAAAAAATCACTGCAAAGATACTGGTGTTTTCATAACGTTATTTTAACAGCCTGTGTGCATGAGGGCTAAAAGTAAGGCTTGGTTCACACTAGGACGACTTGTCAGGTTACCTAGTCGCCTGACAAGTAGCGTCCCGTTCTGTACAATGGAACCATTCTAATCGGAGCGACGCAAGTCGCTCCGACTTAGAAAAAGGTTCCTGTACTTCTTTTGAGGCGACTTGCATAGACTTCTATACAGAAGTCGTTTTGCAAGTCGCCGTGGCAGTCGTGTGCAGGTCGCCTCAGTGAGGCGACCTGCAAGTTGTGCCGCCCCTAGTGTGAATCGAGCCTTCGTGGTAGTTGCGCTGTGACAAGGCGAAGTGGAGGGGGCTAGGTGAAATAAAGGGAGAGGTGAAAACGGCCGAAGTGGATGCGGCCACAAATGCACTAAACAAACATACAATAAAAAGACAAAAGTACTAACAAGGGTTAAATAACTAAAATAAATGGCAAAAAAAGTTATAAATAACAGTGATAAGCACTCAAAACAGTCCAGGTGAATAAGGGCTAGTATCAAAACTAGCACATAGTGACAACTCAAAAGGCTGAATGTGATAAGTCCAAATGGGTAAGCATATGACAGTCCCACCACCAAATAAAAAAATTCCAAAAGAAGGGAGAGATCATCAGTGGAAACACCTCCGTGTTTTCGCAAGCAGCTCACCTTACTGCTGTAAGGTATACAGCTGGTGCTTAATTGCAAAACACTATCAAGCAAGGGTATCCCATCCAATTGTTTAGGCTATTCCAATGGATGGTATATGAAAAAAATGACATGAACACAAAATAGTATAACTCCGTGACGACCAAAGTAGGAGGGAGGCAAGACACAGAAAGGGGGTGCACTCTCTTTTTTAAAATGAGTGTGGGCATCAATCCACGAACGCCGAGTTCGTATGCCTCAGTGGATGTCTTCAGTCAGTCCCCGCTCCTCAATGCTCGTCAAATAGGGTGAGTGTATGTGGGGTATAGGGAGAAAGTGCACATAGCATAATCCCGTATAAAAACCAATTTATTGATTTAAAACAATATGGTAAAATATGGTACAAATCATCCACGAGCGCCGAGCTCGTCTCCTGCCGTCAGTTTGTGACAGTATCCCGTGCTCCAATCCTGACGTGTATCGTCACGTGACTTCATCAGAGGAACCAGAGGAAAACACAGAATTGTTGACATTTTTGCAGATTTATTAAAAAAGAAAAACGGAAAAATATCACATGGTCGTAAGTATTCAGACCCTTTGCTCAGTATTTAGTAGAAGCACCCTTTTGATCTAATACAGCCATGAGTCTTTTTGGGAAAGATGCAACAAGTTTTTCTCACCTGGATTTGGGGATCCTCTGCCATTCCTCCTTGCAGATCCTCTCCAGTTCTGTCAGGTTGGATGGTAAACATTGATGGACAGCCATTTTTGGGTCCCTCCAGAGATGCTCAATTGGGTTTAAGTCAGGGCTCTGGCTGGGTCATTCAAGAACAGTCACGGAGTTGTTGTGAAGCCACTCCTTCGTTATTTTAGCTTGTTGGAAGGTAAACCTTAGGCCCAGTCTGAGGTCCTGAGCACTCTGGAGAAGGTTTTCGTCCAGGATATCCCTGTACTCGGCTTCATCTTTCCCTCAATTGCAGCCAGTCGTCCTGTCCCTGCAGCTGAAAAACACCCCCACAGCATGATGCTGCCACCACCATGCTTTACTGTTGGGACTGTATTGGACAGGTGATGAGCAGTGCCTGGTTTTCTCCGTACATACCGCTTAGAATTAAGGCCAAAAAGTTCTATCTTGGTCTCATCAGACCAGAGAATCTTATTTCTCACCATCTTGGAGTCCTTCAGGTGTTTTTTGGCAAACTCCATGCGGGCTTTCATGTGTCTTGCACTGAGGAGAGGCTTCCGTCGGGCCACTCTGCCATAACGCCCGACTGCAGTGATGGTTGACTTTCTACAACTTTCTCCCATCTCCCGAGTGCATCTCTGGAGCTCAGCCACAGTGATCTTTGGGTTCTTCTTTACCTCTCTCACCAAGGCTCTTCTCCCCCGATAGCTCAGTTTGGCCGGACGGCCAGCTCTAGGAAGGGTTCTTTTTCTTGTAATATTGGCCAGATCTGTGCCTTGCCACAATTCTGTCTCAGAGCTCTTCAGGCAGTTCCCTTGACCTCATAATTCTCATTTGCTCTGACATGCACTGTGAGCTGTAAGGTCTTATATAGACAGGTGTGTGGCTTTCCTAATCAAGTCCAATCAGTATAATCAAACACAGCTGGACTCAAATGAAGGTGTAGAACCATCTCAAGGATGATCAGAAGAAATGGACAGCACCTGAGTTAAATATATGAGTGTCACAGCAAAGGGTCTGAATACTTAGGACCATGTGATATTTCAGTTTTTCTTTTTTAATAAATCTGCAAAAATGTCAACAATTCTGTGTTTTTCTGTCAATATGGGGTGCTGTGTGTACATTAATGAGGAAAAAAAATGAACTTAAATGATTGTAGCAAATGGCTGCAATATAACAAAGAGTGAAAATTGTAAGGGGGTCTGAATACTTTCCATCCCCACTGTGTGTGTGTGTGTGTATGTGTGTATATATATATATATATATATATATATATATAAAGCCTGGTACACACTGTATGTTTTTTTTCTTTCAACTTAGTGGTCTGAACGAAAAAAAGAAAACGAGAGATCCCTGTACTAACACAATCAATGTTAGTGCAGCGATCTCTGAGCTATTGTGTTCTGACTGGGGGATCACCCCGCTGCCAGAACACACTGGTCAGCGTTCACAGCCATTGGCTGCAAGCACTGATCAGATATCAGTCAGATGCTGGTTTTCCGGCATGCTAATTCAAAGGAAGCCAGTCGTAAGACCGCCATCTGTTGGACAGGCAGCTGTACACATGAGCCGAATGTCAGCTAATTTCTACTGTACTGGCTGATTTGATCCTGTGTGTACTCGGCATAACACTACCCTCATCACTGATTGACAATGCTGCTATACAATGATGACTGTATTGCTCTTCCATAGATACAGTGGAGGAATGAATGTAGCCACCCTAAGATATAAAGTGTGTTATTGGCTGATTACCAAATTAAAATCAATGAAAGCTTGAAAAAAAAGAAAACGAATGCAGCTACCACATCCAATGACTTGTAGGCTACAATACATTATATTTTTGGGCTTAGTTACGCTTTCAATGGTAAAATAAGTTTTAAAAAAAAGCGTTAAACAAAATACTTTTGGTAAAATAAATTCAAATTTAATAGCACCCGTTTCCACCACACATATGCGCAAATGCAAACGCCATAGGTCCCGCACACGTATGCAAAAAGCAATTGCGCCATACATTCTAGGGCCATAATTGATGGCTAACTCCAAATTGCTAATCTTTCAAGGCCTTTAAAAACGCCACCTATGTAAAATGTTAGGTACCAAAGTTTTTCACCATTTTACAGACGCACACAATTTTTAGTCTTAACAGGTTTGGTATCTATTTACTTTACACAACTGCACTTTTTTATATCTTATGCAAATGGTTAAATGGCCAGTCCAATCAGAAGTGAGATTTTAGGTAAAGGTGAAGTCAAGTGGTCTGAGATTTCTAGAATTCCTGACATCCCGCTCATGTTTAACTGGAAGTTTTGTGTGTTTCACCTTTTTATCTAAAATTCTCCATACTATAAAATACATGAAACATCATTGTGGACAATGAGAACCCCTAGGTGAAACTGTCAGACAGCATCCATCAGAAACGGAAATACCTGTTTTGAGTGGTGTGATCCTTTAATTTTTGAGGAAGGATTTAAAGGATAGCTTCCCCTTTTGGAGCATGTTACATCCATATTTAGGGTGCAACGTGTAACATGATCAGGGCTTTTTTTGTCGGAGAATAGGTGCAGGAACTCCCCACGTCTGAGTCACCCCTTGTCTCTGCCCCCTACCCACCTCTGACCACCGTCCCTTGATTCCACCCCCTACCCACCTACCAGTACGGCCCCGTTTAGAGAATACAGAATCAAGTATCATTTTGTGGTGCTAAATCATTTGTATGGAACATGTTGATGATAAAAAGAAAAGCAGAAAAATAGATCCCCTGCAGCCAGCAACAATAGAATTCCAGTAATAGATCCCCACACAACAATAGACTCCCCCAGCAACAATCTACTCCACCCCAACAACAATAGATTCCCTGCAGCAACAGTGAACCACCCACAAAAAATATCACAACCAAGCGACCTTAGACCCCCCCCCCCCAGCAGCAACAACAGCTCTCCCAGCAGCCAGCATCAATAGATCCTCCAGCAGCCAGTAAAAATAGACCTCTCCCTCAACAGTAGATCCCTTCCAGCAACATAAGACCCCCCAGGAACAATAGATTCCCCATCAGCAACAATAGACCCTCACACAAAATCAGATCCCCACCAGTGGCAATAGATCCCCCAGCAGCCAACATCAATAGACCCTCCAGCACACCCCACACCCCATGCTATTACATACATTCAGTGCTGGAGGTGCCGGAACTGCGTTCACCCGCGTTCCCGCTGAAAAAAAGCCCTGAACATGATCCTCACAGCCCCTGACACATTTCAAAATCAGCACAGCAATGCAGGACTCTGCCTGCACAGTTACATCATTCATTCACAGGAATCTGTGAATGAGTAAACTACAAGTCCCATCTTCCACTGAGAAAGACAGGCTGTTTTTCTCAATGAACTGTGAAGGCTCTGAGGAGCAGCCTCGTAGTCCATTGACACTTCCTACCCCTTTGTAACGGAAAGCAAAGCTGCAGGATGTGTCTGCAGGAGCCTGACATTGCTCCCCCAATCTAATGATCACAGGTGCAATGCCCTGGAGACTCCTCTGAAAAGAATCATAAATGCATATTTGTTTTCCTGCAAAAATGTGTATTTATTTATTTTCAAAAAGGTGAACTTAGCCTTTGATAATCTGTCTAAATCATATTTGCCTTGTGGGATCAGCTTTTATTCACTAACTTTTAGTTGTAGGTCTTTTTGTGTGATATTTAAGTAAAAGGAAAAAAGAGTAATCATGTTTTCTCTATTCTTATTGCAGGCATACGGATTGTTAAATTGTTGATCATCGTCTGGAAGTTCATATCGTTCTGCAAGGAAGACAGTTTTTGGAATACTGCAAACTACCAGCTTTTGGAAGTATTTTTTACCAGTAAGTGTCTATTTTTTTTTACTCTTGTAATATAGGACTACATAAAATTGTATTAGTGATTCATTTTGTAAACAGTTTTCCTTTTTTCCACTTCCCTTAATATTTAAGACCATCTGGTGACTTTACAGGGCAGTTCATTAGCATATGTCAGGCCTCACAATAAGGCTTTTAATAGATCCTTTAACTCTAGACCCTGTGATAAGGCACCATTGGCTGTTGTGGTAACTGCCCTGCCCCTCTGTAAAAGAATAAAATATTCCAGAAGTGGACATAATCTTCAAATAGCCCCTGGGTCCCATCTACCTACTTCTTATAATTCCTTTTTATTATGCATAGATATTATTAATAGTCCCTCCCATGAGGCCCAGCTGCACAGTTTTCACAAATAGTAAGCCGGCCCCTGACTCATTCCACCCTTATGTCACCTTATGGAATTGATTAGCTGCCACTTAGGATCCTCAAAACGTTCCTCTATGAAATAGTTTTGTCACCAAATGATCAGTAACTCTTGGTAAACATTTTTAAAAACTATAATATTAAGGTATAGAAAACATTAAAAACCATGGAAACGTTGTAACCCCTTTCTCACTCCATCCAAGTAGAAAACAAAGTTTTAAGTGGCGTTCCAAAGTAAATTATATATTTTTACGTATTGTCTTTTTTTCTTTTTAGGCTGAAATCATTTCTGATCAAGAGGTGATACAAATAACAGAGGAGGAAAAAAGGATGAAGAGACAGGAGGAGGACAGAAAAATGATGGAGGAGAGAAGGGAGGAGGATGACAGAAGGGAGATGGAGGACAGGAAGAAGAGGGAGGAGGAGGAGGGCAGAAGGGAGATGGAGGACAGGAAGAAGAGGGATAAGGACATTAGGAAGATGCTTGGGCAGTGGTTGGAACAGATGAGGGAGGAGGAGTGCAGAGAGAAGACACTAGAGGAGAGCAGAAAGAAGGTGAAGGAGGTAGACAGAAAGAAGAGGAACAAGGAGTACAGAGAGAGGATAGAGGAATGCAGAAAGAGGCTAGAGGAATGCAGACAGAGAAGGGAGGAGGAGGACAGAAAAAGGAGAGAGGAGGAGGACAGAAAGATGAGGGAGGAAGAGTGCAGAAAGATGTGGGTAGAGAAGTGCAGAATGAAGGGGGAGCAAGAGAACAGAAAGAGGAGGGAGGAGGAAGACAGAAAGAAGAGGGAGGAGGAAGACAGAAAGAAGAGGGTGGAGGAAGACAGAAAACACAGGGAGGAGTGGTACAGAAAGAGGATAGCGGGGTACAGAAAAGAGAGGGAGGAGTACATAAAGAAGTGGGAGGAGCACAAAAAGTGGATGGAGGAGTGCAGAAAGAAGAAGGAGGAGCACAGAGAGAAGTTGAAGGAGGAGCAGGACAGAAAGTGGAGGGAAGAGGAGAACATAAAAAGGAGGGAGGAGGAGGACAGAACAAGATGGGATGAGGAGTACATAAAGTGGATGGAGGAGTACAGAAAGAGGAAGGAGCATTACGGAGAGAGGATGCATCAGTACAGAAAGATGATGGAGGAAGACAGAAGGAAGAGGGAGGAGGAAGACAGAAGGAAGAGGGAGGAGGAAGACAGAAGGAAGAGGGAGGAGGAAGACAGAAGGAAGAGGGAGGAGGAATACAGAAGGAAGAGGGAGGAAGAATACAGAAGGAAGAGGGAGGAGGAAGACAGAAAGAAGAGGGAGGAGGAGGACAGAAGGAAGAGGGAGGAGGACAGAAGGGAGGAGGAGAGAAGGGAGATGGAGGAGGAGGAGGACATTAAAGCGGAGTTCCACCCAAAAGTGGAACCCCTGCTTATTCGCTTCCTCCCCCCCTCCGGTGCCACATTTGGCACCTTTCAAAGGGCAGGGGGGAACGGGTACCTGTTTTTGACAGCTCCCTGTAAAAAGAAGAGGGAGGAGGAGTGTAAAAAGAAGAGGGAGGAGGAAGACAGACGTAAGAGGGAGGAGGAAGACAGAAGGAAGAGGGAAGAGGAAGACAGAAGGAAGAGGGAGGAAGAAGACAGAAGGAAGAGGGAGGAGGAGAGAAGGGAGGAGGAGGCGGAGGACATTAAAGCGGAGTTCCACCCCAAAGTGGAACCCCTGCTTATTCGCTTCCTCCCCCCCTCCGGTGCCACGTTTGGCACCTTTCAAAGGGGAGGGGGGAACGGGTACCTGTTTTTGACAGCTCCCTGTAAAAAGAAGAGGGAGGAGGAATGTAAAAAGAAGAGGGAGGAGGAAGACAGAAGGAAGAGGGAGGAGGAAGACAGAAGGAAGAGGGAGGAGGAAGACAGAAGGAAGAGGGAGGAGGAGAGAAGGGAGGAGGAGGACATTAAAGCGGAGTTACACCCAAAAGTGGAACCCCTGCTTATTCGCTTCCTCCCCCCCTCCGGTGCCACATTTGGCACCTTTCAAAGAGGAGGGGGGAACGGGTACCTGTTTTTGACAGCTCCCTGTCCCCACTTCCGGGAGACGGCGCTGCGGCGCAATCCCTTGGAAGTTTGGCCCCCCTCCTACTTCCTCCGCCGCAAGGCCAATTAGAAAGTGCAGCATGGGATCGGTGGCAGTGCTGGGTGGGGGGGATGGATGGGATCGGTGGCAGTGCTGGGTGGGGGGGTTGGATGGGATCGGTGGCAGTGCTGGGCGGGGGGATGGATGAGATCGGTGGCAGTGCTGGGGGGGGGGGGTGGATGGGATCGGTGGCAGTGCTGGGTGGGGGGATGGGCGGGATTGGTGGCAGTGCTGGGTGGGGGGATGGGTGGGATCGGTGGCGGTGCTGGGTGGGGGGATGGATAGGATCGGTGGCAGTGCTGGGTGGGGGGATGGATGGGATCGGTGGCAGTGCTGGGTGGGGGGATGGATGGGATCGGTGGCAGTACTGAGTGGGGGGGATGGATGGGATCGGTGGCAGTGCTTGGTGGGGGGGTGGATGGGATCGTGGCAGTGCTGGGTGGGGGGGGTGGATGGGATCGGTGGCAGTACTGGGTGGGGGGATGGATGGGATCGGTGGCAGTGCTGGGTGGGGGGATGGATGGGATCGGTGGCAGTGCTGGGTGAGGGGATGGATGGGATCGGTGGCAGGGAGGAGGAAGACAGAAAACAGAGGGAGGAGTGGCACAGAAAGATGATAGAGGTGTACAGAAAGAAGTGGGAGGAGCACAAAAAGTGGATGGAGGAGTGCAGAAAGAAGAAGGAGGAGCACAGAGAGAGGTGGAAGGAGGAGGAAGACAGAAAGTGGAGGGAAGAGGAGAGCATAAAAAGGAGGGAGGAGGATGACAGAACAAGATCGGATGAGGAGTACATAAAGTGGATGGAGGAGTACAGAAAGAGGATGGAGGATTACGGAGACAGGATAGATCAGTGCAGAAAGATGTTGGAGGAGAAGAAAAAGAAGAGGGAGGAGGAGTGTAAAAAGAAGAGGGAGGAGGAAGACAGAAGGAAGAGGGAGGAGGAAGACAGAAGGAAGAGGGAGGAGTAATACAGATGGAGGAGGGAGGAGGAAGACAGAAAGAAGAGGGAGGAGGAGGACAGAAGGAAGAGGGAGGAGGACAGAAGGGAGATGGAGGAGGAGGACAGAAGGAAGAGGGAGGAAGAATACAGAAGGAAGAGGGAGGAGGAAGACAGAAAGAAGAGGGAGGAGGAGGACAGAAGGAAGAGGGAGGAGGACAGAAGGGAGGAGGAGAGAAGGGAGATGGAGGAGGAGGAGGACATTAAAGCGGAGTTCCACCCAAAAGTGGAACCCCTGCTTATTCGCTTCCTCCCCCCCTCCGGTGCCACATTTGGCACCTTTCAAAGGGCAGGGGGGAACGGGTACCTGTTTTTGACAGCTCCCTGTAAAAAGAAGAGGGAGGAGGAGTGTAAAAAGAAGAGGGAGGAGGAAGACAGACGTAAGAGGGAGGAGGAAGACAGAAGGAAGAGGGAAGAGGAAGACAGAAGGAAGAGGGAGGAGGAGAGAAGGGAGGAGGAGGCGGAGGACATTAAGGCGGAGTTCCACCCCAAAGTGGAACCCCTGCTTATTCGCTTCCTCCCCCCCTCCGGTGCCACGTTTGGCACCTTTCAAAGGGGAGGGGGGAACGGGTACCTGTTTTTGACAGCTCCCTGTAAAAAGAAGAGGGAGGAGGAATGTAAAAAGAAGAGGGAGGAGGAAGACAGAAGGAAGAGGGAGGAGGAAGACAGAAGGAAGAGGGAGGAGGAAGACAGAAGGAAGAGGGAGGAGGAGAGAAGGGAGGAGGAGGACATTAAAGCGGAGTTACACCCAAAAGTGGAACCCCTGCTTATTCGCTTCCTCCCCCCCTCCGGTGCCACATTTGGCACCTTTCAAAGAGGAGGGGGGAACGGGTACCTGTTTTTGACAGCTCCCTGTCCCCACTTCCGGGAGACGGCGCTGCGGCGCAATCCCTTGGAAGTTTGGCCCCCCTCCTACTTCCTCCGCCGCAAGGCCAATTAGAAAGTGCAGCATGGGATCGGTGGCAGTGCTGGGTGGGGGGGATGGATGGGATCGGTGGCAGTGCTGGGTGGGGGGGTTGGATGGGATCGGTGGCAGTGCTGGGTGGGGGGATGGATGAGATCGGTGGCAGTGCTGGGGGGGGGTGGATGGGATCGGTGGCAGTGCTGGGTGGGGGGATGGGCGGGATTGGTGGCAGTGCTGGGTGGGGGGATGGGTGGGATCGGTGGCGGTGCTGGGTGGGGGGATGGATAGGATCGGTGGCAGTGCTGGGTGGGGGGATGGATGGGATCGGTGGCAGTACTGGGTGGGGGGGATGGATGGGATCGGTGGCAGTGCTTGGTGGGGGGGGTGGATGGGATCGGTGGCAGTGCTGGGTGGGGGGGGTGGATGGGATCGGTGGCAGTGCTGGGTGGGGGGATGGATGGGATCGGTGGCAGTGCTGGGTGGGGGGATGGATGGGATCGGTGGCAGTGCTGGGTGAGGGGATGGATGGGATCGGTGGCAGGGAGGAGGAAGACAGAAAACAGAGGGAGGAGCGGCACAGAAAGATGATAGAGGTGTACAGAAACAAGGGGGAGGAGTACAGAAAGAAGTGGGAGGAGCACAAAAAGTGGATGGAGGAGTGCAGAAAGAAGAAGGAGGAGCACAGAGAGAGGTGGAAGGAGGAGGAAGACAGAAAGTGGAGGGAAGAGGAGAGCATAAAAAGGAGGGAGGAGGATGACAGAACAAGATCGGATGAGGAGTACATAAAGTGGATGGAGGAGTACAGAAAGAGGATGGAGGATTACGGAGACAGGATAGATCAGTGCAGAAAGATGTTGGAGGAGAAGAAAAAGAAGAGGGAGGAGGAAGACAGAAGGAAGAGGGAGGAGGAATACAGAAGGAAGAGGGAGGAGTAATACAGATGGAGGAGGGAGGAGGAAGACAGAAAGAAGAGGGAGGAGGAGGACAGAAGGAAGAGGGAGGAGGACAGAAGGGAGATGGAGGAGGAGGACATTAAAGCGGAGTTCCACCCAAAAGTGGAACCCCTGCGTATTCGCTTCCTCCCCCCCTCCGGTGCCACATTTGGCACCTTTCAAAGGGGAGGGAGAACGGGTACCTGTTTTTTGACAGCTCGCTGCGGCGCCATCCCTTGGAAGTTCGGCCCCCTTCCTCCGCCGCCAGGCCAATTAGAAAGTGCAGCGTGCTTCGCGCATGCACAGTAGGGAACTGGCCGTGAAGCCGAAAAGGCTTCACTGCTGGGTTCCCATAGTGGAGATCGGCTGGGTGCCGACATCCTGGGCTCCCTGGACAGGTAAGTGTCCATATATTTAAAGAAGTCAACAGCTACAGTATTTGAGAGATTAAGCTTTGGATGAAGGGGGTGGGCTGTGGATGGGGGGGATTGTAAGCTGTGAATGGGGGGGATTGTGAGCTGTGAATGGGGGGGATTGTGAGCTGTGGATGGGGGGATTGTGAGCTGTGGATGGGGGGAGGTGAACTGGGGAGGGGGTGAGAGAAGGTGAGCTGCAAATAGGGCAGGGGGGGAGGTGGGCTTTGAACAGGGGGGAGGAGGTGAACCTTGACCACCCCCATTATTTGGCATCACTTTACTTCTCTTTCCAGAGGAATGGCAGGATTGGAGGCAGAATTGGGGGCAGAAGGGGTTGGGTGTGGGGAGTTGACTGGGAAGGGTGGGTTCCTGCACCTATTCTCTGAGAACAAAAGCCCTGTGTGTGTATATATATGTATATCATAGGCGTGCGCAGCCTATTGGATTAGGGTGTGCACCCCAAAACTCAAACACACACGTGTGTGTGGGTATATAGACATATATACAGACACACACTTTTAAATAAATGTAAACAAACATTTTGAAATGTGTTAAAACAATTTTTTAATACTTCAATACATTTTACATCTCATGGCAGAGCTGGTAAGAGGGAGAAAGGGGGGAGATGGGATCGGTGGCAGTGCGCTCACATTTTGAATGACAATTTCTCAGTCATGCAACACTGTACCTATATGAAATTTTTGTCCTTTTTTTCACACAAATAGAGCTTTCTTTTGGTGGTATTTAATCAGCGCTGGGTTTTTTATTTTTTGCGCTATAAAAGAAAAGAGACTGAAAATTCGGTAAAAAAAATGAATTTTTCTTGGTTATAAAATTTAGCAAATTAGTAATTTTTCTTCATACATTTTGGCCAAAATTTATACTGCTACATATCTTTGGTAAAAATAAGTACAAATTGGTGTATATTATTTGGTCTTTGTGAAAGTTATAGAGTCCAAAAGCTATGGTGCCAATATCTGAAAATTGATCAAACCTGAATTACTGACGGCCTATCTAATTTCTTGAGACCCTAACATGCCAGAAAAGTATAAATTCCCCCCAAATGACCCCTTTTTGGAAAGAAGACATTCCAAGGTATTTAGAAAGATGCATGATGAGTTTTTTGAAGTTGTCATTTTTTCCCACAATTCTTTGCAAAATCAAGATTTTTTTTTTCTTTTTTTTTTTCACAAAATTGTCATATTAGCAGGTTATTTCTCACACACAGCATATGCATACCACAAATTACACCCCAAAACACATTCTGCTATTACTCCCGAGTACAGAGATACCACATGTGTGAGACTTTTACACAGCGTGGTCACATACAGAGGCCCAACATGCAGGGGAGCACCTTCAGGCGTTCTCGAGCACCCAGGCCAATTCTGACATTTCTCTCCTACATGTAAAAATCATCATTTATTTGCTAGAAAATGACATAGAACTCCAAAACATTATATATGTTTTTTTTAGCAAAGACCCTAGAGAATACAATGGCGGTTGTTGCAACTTTTTATCTCGCACGGTATTTGCGCAGCAATTTCTCGAACGCGTTTTTTTTGGGAAAAAAAGTTTTGTGCTTTAAAAAAAAAAAAAAACAGTAAAGGTAGCCCAATGTTTTTGCATAATGTGAAAGATGAAGTTATGCTGAGTAAATAGATACCTAACATGTCACCCTTCAAAATTGCACACGCTCGTCGAATGGCGCCAAACTTCGCTACTTAAAAATCCACCATGGTTACATGTTTTGAGTTACAGAGGAGGTCTAGGGCCAAAATTATTGCTCTCGCTCTACCGATCGCAGCAATATCTCACATGTGTGGTTTGAACACTGTTTTTAATATGTGGGCGGGACTTACATATGCATTCGCTTCTGCATGCGGGCACAGGGGCGCTTTCAAAATTTTTAAATTTTTTTTTATTGTTCATTTTACTTTATTTTAGTTTGACACTTTTTTCCAAAAAAATTTTTTTTTGTTCACTTTTATTCCTATTACAAGGAATGTAAACAAAAATGTAATAGGAATATGGCATGACAGGTCCTCTTTACAGTGAGATATGGGGTCAGTAAGACCCCACGTTTCACCTCTAGGCTGGGAAGCCTGAAATAATAAAAAAAAAAAAAAAAAAAAAAACGATCCTGGCTTCGATCGTAGAGGTGAGTTGGTAGAAGCACCGGAGGGTGGCGGGAGGGGGGCGTCCCCTTTCGCCTCCCGTAAGAACGATCAAGCAGCGGAACAGCTGCTATGATCGTTCTTATGGTGCAGGCGATCGCCGGCTGAAAAAGCTGATATCTGAATAATGCCTGTAGCTGCAGGCATCATTCAGATATCCCCGCACAAAGTCAATTGCAGAGAATTGCAGAGTATTGCACAGAGTATTGCACAGGGAATTGCAGAGTATTGCACAGGGAATTGCAGAGATTTGCACAGGGTATTTCTGAGCATGGAGGGATGGCTGATCATGGATGGATGGATGTGACTGCACATGTCACAGAGCAGCTCTAAGGGCATTACACATCCAGCCCACAGCGATGCTGCCATCCGATCCCTCCCCCTCTGTACCGATTGGTACAGAGAGGGGATAGAGGAACCGGCGTCATGACATGACGCCGGTTTGTTTACATGTGATCGCTCTGTCATTTGACTGAGCGATCACATGGTAAACGGCCGCGATCAGCTCTCAGTCCTCTGTAGCCAGCGGTCACGGATGTTCTCGGGTGCGCGCCCCAGGGGGCGCGCGAGAGCGGAATTCTGGAAGGACGTCACTGTACGCCCTCCCAGAGTTAAGAAACCGCCCTGTAGCCGTCATTCGGCTATGGGCCGGTTGTTAAGTGGTTAATCCCAAAAAAAAAAAAAAACATTTCCACTGGATTTCAGCCCTGCCACAAAAGGACCAGCTGACCTCATGTCAGTCATTCCCTCGTTAACACAGGTGTCAGTGTTGACAAGGACAAGGCTGGAAATCACTCTGTAATGCTATTAGGATAACAAACTGGAAGCTTTAAAAGAAGGGTGGTACTTGAAATCATTGTTTTTCCTCTGATAAACATGGTTACCTGCAAGGAAACACGTGCAGTCATCATTGCTTTGCACAAAAAGGGATTCACAGGCAAGGCTATTGCTGCTAATAAGATTGCACCTAAATCAACCATTTATCGCAGTGGTTCTCAACCCTGTCCTCAAGTACCTCAAACAGGCCATGTTTGCAGGTTTTCCTTTATCTTGCACAGGTGCTTTAAATCAGAGTCAATTTGGTATTTTGGACAGCTATTTTATCTAATTGAAATTCCCAAAACACGGCCTGTTGGGGGTACTTGAGGACAAGGTTGAGAACCACTGATTTATTGGATCATCAAGTACTTCAAGAAGAGAGGTTCAATTGTTGTGAAGAAGGCCTCAGGGCATCCAAAAAAGTCCAGTGGCGGCCGCTCATAAGGGGCGCTGCCCCCCCTAATCCATGCGCCCAGCCCCTAATCTCCATGCAGGGCACCGGATGCATGGATTTCAATTTTTTTTTTTTTTTTTTTAAAGCACATGATTAGAGCCTGAGGCTCTAATTGGCTTAAAAAAGGGTGGGCTCACCCACTTGTGTGACAGTAGCGAATTAATATTCGCTAATGTCTTCCTGTTTCTCCTCCCGGCCAATCTGAAGAGGGTCCTGAGACCCAGTTACTGGGACGATAAGCGACTGCTGGGTCTCGGGAGGAGATGCAGGGGGGAAGCTGCCAAGCCATGACCTGGATGAGGGAAGTGCAGGGCTGGCGGCCTGGCGAGAGATCGATCGGTCGGGCGATGGGGGGGGTGAGGGGGACAGGTTTGTTTGCCGCCCCCCCAAAAAAATGGGGACCAGCTGCCACTCGCCAGGAGCATCTCCTACTGTTGATTCAGCTGCGCGATCGGGGCACCACCAGTGCAGAGCTTGCTCAGGAATGGCAGCAGACAGGTGTGAGTACATCTGCACGCACAGTGAGGCGAAGACTTTTGGAGGATGGCCTGGTGTCAAGAAGGGCAGCAAGGAAGCCACTTCTCTTCTGGAAAAACATCAGAGAAAAACTGATATTCTGCAAAAGGTACAGGGATTGGACTGCTGAGGAATGGGGTAAAGTAATTTTCTCTGATAAATCGACTTTCCGATTGTTTGGGGCATCTGGAAAAAACCTTGTCTGGAGAAGAAAAGGTGAGCGCTACCATCAGTCCTGTCTCATGCCAACAGTAAAGCATCCTGAGACCATTCATGTGTGGGGTTGCTTCTCAGCCAAGGAAGTGGAGTCACTCACAATTTTTCCTAAGAACACAGTAAATGAATAAAGAATGATACAAAAACATCCTCCGAGAGCAACTTCATCCGACCATCCAAGAACAGTTTGGTGACAAACAATGCCTTTTCCAGCATGATGGAGCACCTTGCCATATAGCAAAAGTGATAACTAAGTGGCTTGGGGAACAAAACATCAAAATTTTGGATCCATGGCCAGGAAACTCCCCAGACCTTAATCCCATTGAGAACTTGTGGTCAATCTTCAAGAGGCGGGTAAACAAAAAAACACCCACAAATTCTGACAAACTCCAAGCATTGATTATGCAAGAATGGACTGCCGTTAGTCAGGGTGTGCCTCAGAAGTTGATTGGATAAATGCCAGGGCGAATTGCAGAGGTCTTGAAAAAGAAGTGTCAACACTGCAAATATTGACTCTTTGCACAAACTTAATGTAATTGTCAATAAAAGCCTTTGGGGTCAATTCACTTAAATAACGGCAAATAAAGTGCGGTAAAATACCGCATGTGGTAAATCAGTTTTGAAAGTTCAATTCACTAAGAATTTACTGTTAAATACCAAATGCGGTATGTGTTTGATTTAGCGGTAATTACCGCATTATTTAACCACTTCAATACAGGGCATTTTCACCCCCTTCCTGCCCAGGCTAATTTTCAGTTTTTAGCGCTGTAACATTTTGAATGACAATTGCGCGGTCATGCAACACTGTACCCAAATTTTTATCATTTTTTCCCCCACAAATAGAGCTTTCTTTTGGTGGTATTTGATCACCTCTGCGGTTTTTATTTTTTGCGCTATAAACAAAAGAAGAGCGACAAGTTTGAAAAAACACAATAGTTTTTACTTTTTGCTATAATAAATTTCCCAAATTTAGAAAAAAAAAAAAACATTTTTTTCCTCAGTTTAGGCCGATATGTATTCTTCTACATATTTTTGGTAAAAAAATCGCAATAAGCGTATATTGATTGGTTTGTGCAAAAGTTATAGCGCCTACAAAATAGGTGATAGATTTATGGAATTTTTATTATTATTTTTTTTACTAGTAATAGCGGCGATTTGTGATTTTTATCGTGATTGTGACATTGCGGTAGACATATCGGACACTTTTTATACTATTTTGGGACCACTGACAGTTATACAGCGATCAGTGCTATAAATATGCACTGATTACTGTATAAATGTCTCTGGCAGGGAAGGAGTTAACACTAGGGGGCGATCAACGGGTTAAATGTGTTACCTAGGGAGTGATTCTAACTGGGGAAGAGGACTGACTAGGGGAGGAGACCGATCGGTGTTCATACTTAGTATGTCTCCCCTGACAGGACGTGGATCTGTGTGTTTACACACACAGATCCACGGGCCTGCTCTGTAACGAGCGATCGTGAGTGCCCGGCGGACATCGCGGCTACCAGGCACGTGCATCGCTCCCCGGGGACATGGCGGGCGTGCACGTCCCCTATACCGCCGGGAAGCCGAGGACATCATATGACGCCCGCCCAGGATGGGAGATCCTATCTGCGGACGTCATATGACAATGGGCGGGTAGGGAAGTGGTTAATGCAGTAATTTACCGCATTGACCTGGTTGCTAAGGAGCAGAGCAGGATTTGTCAAAAAAACTGCCTGGGGATCGGAGGACCCCCAGGCTGTTTTTTGACAATGCTGAATGCTAAGCAGCGGGCCGGGAACCTGGCTGCCACTCCCGGCGTTGATAAAGGCTGGCTGCCTATTGCAGGCTCTGTCGTCTGACATTTTTTATATAGGTAGGGGGCGGGGCCACCTGGTTACATCACCTGGTGGTCCCACCCCTTGTGACGTCACTAACCCAGCATGCACCAATCCGTAACATCACAAGGGTAGACAGCCAGCCTTCACTGATGGTGGGAGGGTCAGGCGGGCGGTGTGATTGACGGTGGGTTTACACTACATCAGAGGACACTATTTTTAATAAAGGAATTGTCAAAAACTGTCTGTGTTTTTATTACTTTTTGACACTTTTTTGGTGAATGAGTAGGGGTACTATGTACCTGATACTCACATTGGGGGGGGGGCTTCCAGATTCCAATTAGCCCCATGCCTGCAGACCCCCACAACCACCGGCCATGGATGTGGGGGTGAGGCCCTTGTCCCCATCAACATGGTGACAAGGTGCTTCGGCGTGGGTGGGAGAGCTTACCCTGTCCCGCTCGCTCACCACCCCCTTTCCTGACCTGCCAGGATGCATGCACAGATAAGGGTTTGGTATGGATTTTGGGGGGCCCACTATTTTTTTTTTTACATTTTGGCGGACAGGGAGACCCCCAAAGGGCCTGGTATGGACTGTGGGGGGGAACCCCCACGCTGGTTTATTTTCATAATTTTTAACTGTTGGCTTTTTTTTTTACAATCAACTGTTAGTGGAGAATCCCACTGACAGCTGATGAGTAATCTGTTATTAAGGACGTGGCGGCCGGCTTCCCGGCCCGCTGCTTAGCAACCAGATATTTGTCAAAAACAGCCTGGGGAACCCCCGACCCGCAGGCTGCTTTTTGACAAATACCACATGTGATACCGCCATCAAAACCCTGGTGGTAATTAACGCATTCCTATTTACTCTGTGGTCCGTTTGTGAACTGGACTTAAGAGCTTCTTGTACAATATTTACCGGCAGATTTTTTTTTTTTGGTAAATACCGCATAACCGTTATTTTTTATTTTTTTAAATTGGACTTTATTTACCGCATGCGATAATTTATGCAAATGAGTAATATGATAACCTGAATGCATGCGGTAAAGTTAGTGAATTGACACTTATGGAAATATACTTTAGTGTACCATAGTAACATCAGACAAAAAGATCTAAAAACACTGAAGCAGTGGACTTTGTGGAAATTAATATTTGTGTCATTCTCAGAAGTTTTGGCCACAGCTGGATGTCTATTCCATCAACTCAGAATTTCAGATCTAATGCATGGGCCTCCACAGGTAGGGGCAAGGGGGGCAGTGCCCCCCCCTGAAATCGGCAAGGGTCCGCCGCAGCTGCCACAGACTCTGCTGAGTGACTGCTGGCTGTTGCTCTCCGATCGTCCCTCCCTCCCTCACTGCCGATCATCCAATGTAATGGCTTGGCCGCTTGGCTCCAGCCTCCAGTCCCTGTGCAGAGTGCAAACTGTCAGATATAGATCTGGATGGCGCGGCCCACTCAAGTGGACTGGAGTGGTGTAGAAACGCTACACTACACTACATCAGAGGAAACTATTTTTAATAAAGGAATTGTCAAATGCTGTCTGTGTTTTTATTACTTTTTGACACTTTTTTGGTGAATGAGTAGGGGTACTATGTACCTGATACTCATTCACATTGGGGGGGTGGGGGTTTGGGATCTGGGGGCACCCTTCTTAAAGAGGGCTTCCAGATTCCAATTAGCCCCATGCCTGCAGACCCCCACAACCACCGGCCATGGATGTGGGGGTGAGGCCCTTGTCCCCATCAACATGGTGACAAGGTGCTTCGGCGTGGGTGGGAGAGCTCCCCCTGTCCCGCTCGCTCACCACCCCCTTTCCTGACCTGCCAGGATGCATGCACATATAAGGGTTTGGTATGGATTTTGGGGGGCCCACTATTTTTTTACATTTTGGCGGACAGGGTTGAGACCCCCAAAGGGCCTGGTATGGACTGGGGGGAGGGAACCTCCACGCTGTTTTTTTTTCATAATTTTTAACTGTTGGCTTATTTTTTACCATCAGCTGTTAGTGAGGAAGCCCACTGACAGGTGATGAGTAATCTGTTATTAAGGACGTGGCGGCCGGCTTCCCGGCCTGCTGCTTAGCAACCAGATATTTGTCAAAAACAGCCTGGGGAACCCCCGACCCCCAGGCTGCTTTTTGACAAATACCACATGTGATACCGCCATCAAAACCCTGGTGGTAATTAACGCCTTCTTATTTACTCTGTGGTCCGTTTGTGAATTGGACTTAAGAGCTTCTTGTACAATATTTACCGGCAGATTTTTTTTTTCGGTAAATACCGCATAACCGTTATTTTTAATTTTTTTTAATTGGACTTTATTTACCGCATGCGATCATTTATGCAAATTAGTAATATGATACCCTGAATGCATACGGTAAAGTTAGTGAATTGACACTTATGGAAATATACTTTAGTGTACCATAGTAACATCAGACAAAAAGATCAAAAAACACTGAAGCAGTGGATTTTGTGGAAATTAATATTTGTGTCGTTCTCAGAAGTTTTGGCCACAGCTGGATGTCTATTCCATCAACTCAGAATTTCAGATCTGATGCATGGGCGTCCACAGGTAGGGGCAAGGGGGGGCAGAGCCCCCCCCCCCCCCCCCCCCCCCGAAATCGGCAAGGGTCCGCCGCAGCTGTCACAGACTCTGCTGAGTGAATGCTGGCTGTTGCTCTCCGATCGTCCCTCCCTCACCACCGATCATCCGATGTAATGGCTTGGCCGCTTGGCTCCAGCCTCCAGTCCCTGTGCAGAGTGCAAATTGTCAGATATAGATCTGGCTGGCGCGGCCCACTCAAGTGGACTGGAGTGGTGTAGAAACACTTACAGAGGACTGGAGGAGGAGGAAGCAAGGAGAACTCGTCGTTGTCTAGGGCTAGGCCTCATCACAGGAAATCCTGAAGTCAAGTGGCATACCTTTCAGCAGTGAAGAACCACAGGTAACAACAGTTACATTAGGAGGAACATATATATTGGAAAGTTGGAAGTGGAACAGATATTGCTGGAAAGATCATATCATCTGTCCCGTCCTGTATACAGCTATATACACCCACCTTCCTTACTGTATTCCTCCATCATCACTGACTGCAGATATACATCATCTGTCCTGTATATATAGCTGCATACAGAACAGATTATGTATATCTGCAATCAGTGATGATGGAGGAATACAGGAAGGAAGGTGGGTGTATATAGCTGTATACAAGACAGGTGATGTACAGTGGGGACGGAAAGTATTCAGACCCCCTTAAATCTGTCACTCTTTGTTATATTGCAGCCATTTGCTAAAATCATTTAAGTTCATTTTTTTTCCTCATTAATGTACACACAGCACCCCATATTGACAGAAAAACACAGACTTGTTGACATTTTTGCAGATTCATTAAAAAAGAAAAACTGAAATATCACATGGTCCTAAGTATTCAGACCCTTTGCTGTGACACTCATATATTTAACTCAGGTGCTGTCCATTTCTTCTTAACATCCTTTAGATAATTCTACACCTTCATTTGAGTCCAGCAGCATTTGATTATACTGATTGGACTTGATTAGGAAAGCCACACACCTGTCTATATAAGACCTTACAGCTCACAGTGCATGTCAGAGCAAATGAGAATCATGAGGTCAAAGGAACTGCCTGAAGAACTCAGAGACAGAATTGTGGCAAGGCACAGATCTGGCCAAGGTTACAAAAACATTTCTGCTGCACTTAAGGTTCCTAAGAGCACAGTGGCCTCCATAATCCTTAAATGGAAGACGTTTGGGATGACCAGAAAGATCACTGTTTCTGAGCTCCAGAGATGCAGTCGGGAGATGGGAGGAAGGTCTCTATATACAGGAAGGAAGGTGAGTGTATCTATAGCTGTATATACAGACCTTCCTTCCTGTATATAGAGACCTTCCTCCATCATCACTGACTGCAGATATACATCTTCTGTCCTGTATACAGCTATATACACCCACCTTCCTTCTTATATAAATTAATACCATCCACCCCCTCTATATACACATACTATACACCCTCTGTACTGTACAGGTCACATTTGATGGGCACAGTGAGGCTGCAATTGATGGGCACATTCCTGCGCTTTTTGTGATAATAACTAAGCCCCTCCCCTTCATGACATTATCAAAAAGGGGTGGAGCATGGGTGACCTTAAAATATGCCCCCCCCCGAAGAAGGTTCTGTGGACGCCCATGATCTGATGTTCTCTAGAACTCCCTTAATTCAGGTTCTACATGGAATGAAGTTCACAAATGAGTCACACTCTAGTATAAACTCTAGTATTAATCCACTATTTAAAATGCAGAACACTGGGACAAAGTACCCCTCCTTTCCAGTGGCGGTACGTCCATTAAGGCCGCACGGGCGCTGCCCCCTCTTTCACGCCACCCCCCTCTGTGTAGAATGGATAGATTCATGCATAGCATGAATCTATCCATGGCTGCTGTAGCCACCCCCTATTCAGGCATGCGGCCCATTTTTGGACGCCAGGCGCCTGAATTCCAGCGGTGGGGGTGTTTTTTTGAAGCACCGAATTAGAGCCATATGCTCTAATAGGCTTCAAAAAAGGTGGACTTGGAGCGCATAGCATTGCACTCGCACTCCACCCAGGTGTGTTAGAAAAGCAAATGAATATTTGTTTTTCTAACACTGAACCACCTCTCAGCCAATCAGGAGGTGCGGATCTAATACCCGTCACCTGATTGGCTGAAGGCACAGGTGCTCCGATTAGACACCTAACGGAATGGAAGAAGAGATGCACGGGAGGAAAGAGAAGCATGGAGGATGCAGGAGCTGTCGCCTGACCCACTGCATGTCCCACAGCTCGCCGCCGTCACCCACTGCCTGACCCACCCCCAGGATAGGGTAAGTGCTGGTCAGATGGCGAGCGGGGGGGGGGGGTTACAGTGGCTGCATATGATGGGAACAGAGGCTGCATATGATGGGAACAGAGGCTGCATATGATGGGAACAGAGGCTGCATATGATGGGGACAGAGGCTGCATATGAAGGGGACAGAGGCTGCATATGAAGGGGACAGAGGCTGGATATGATGGGCACAGGCTGCATATGATGGCCACAGAGGCTGGATATGATTGGCACAGGCTGCATATGATGGCCACAGAGGCTAGATATGATGAAGACAGAGGCTGCATATGATGGGCACAGTGACTGCATTTTGTGGGCACAGCTGCTCCTTTTCATGTACAAAAAACAAAATCATAAAAACTTTGAAGTAGAAAAGAAGGGAGAAGCTCCAGGTAGTTACTTGTCTACTGCCACCAGCTGCTCAATTGAGGACTTGCAACTAGCAGTGCTTGTGTAAGGAGTTCCCGCACAGCCTTCCGTCTACCACCAGGTGGCGCCAGTTGTGTCTGCAGCACGTCTACTAGGACCAGATACATGACGTGGAGGCGGACAGCGGAAGAGCAGTGCTCTCTGGGAAATGTAGTCCCCGGCCGGCATGTGTTAGATTTGAAGCTCTGGACAGTCAGGTGAGGTGGATAGCGGGTTGGGGGTGTTTCTGCTTTCTATTGATTCGTCGCTTCCTCTCAGTACTGGACTGTTTCCTCATTACCATATCCCGGGAGTACAGTGCAGAGTGACCCTGGAACCTTCACCCGGGTCCTCTACGATTTGCTGCACGTGCTCGGCCGCCAAATACACTCGTAGCAACCAATCAGAACCAGCCTTGTGCTGGTGTGACCGCCTGTTGGTTGCTATGGGTTACTGCACAAAACAATCAGCAGCAGGATAAAGCTGGGACGGTCATGTGACCCCCTTCTTCCTCCAGCAGAGATATGGGGGGGATTTGTTTTCTATACAAAACCTATTATGTATTTTATTTGTGATTTTCTATGTGAACCTACCTAGTGGTGAAATGTTCAGAGATTGGTAAAGTAATGATAACAGAACTTTGTTACTATCTTGGATAGAGCCGGGAATGGTTCACGCTTAACCACTTCAGGCCCGGAAGGTTTTACCCCCCCCCAATGACCAGGCCATTTTTTTGCGATACAGCACTGCGTTACTTTAACTGACGATTGCGCGGTCGTGCGACGTTGTACCCAAATAAAATTGACGTCCTTTTTTTCCCCCACAAGTAGAGCTTTCTATTGGTGGTATTTGATCACCTCTGCGTTTTTTTTTTTTTTTTTGTGTGCTATAAACAAAACAAGACCAACAATTTTGTAAAAAATAATATTTTTTACTTTCTGCTATAAAACATCTAATAAAAAAAATGTAAAAAAATCTAATTTCTTCATAAATTTCGGCCACATATTCTGCTACATATTTTTGTTAAAAAATCCCAATAAGCGTATATTGATTGGTGTGCGCAAAAGTTACAGCGTCTACAACTCTGTGGGATAGATTTATGGAATTTGTATTTATTTTTTAACCACTTCAGCCCCGGAAGGATTTACCCCCTTCCTGACCAGAGCACTTTTTACAATTCGGCACTGCGTCGCTTTAACTGCTAATTGCGCGGTCATGCAATGCTGTACCCAAACGAAATTTGCGTCCTTTTCTTCCCACAAATAGAGCTTTCTTTTGATGGTATTTGATCACCTCTGCCGTTTTTATTTTTTGCGCTATAAACGGAAAAAGACTGAAATTTTGAAAAAAAATGATATTTTCTACTTTTTGTTATAAAAAAAATCCAATAAACTAAATTTTAGTCATACATTTAGGCCAAAATGTATTCGGCCACATGTCTTTGGTAAAAAAAATGTCAATAAGCGTATATTTATTGGTGTGCGCAAAAGTTATAGCGTCTACAAACTAGGGTACATTTTCTGGAATTTACACAGCTTTTAGTTTATGACTGCCTATGTCATTTCTTGAGGTGCTAAAATGGCAGGGCAGTACAAACCCCCCCCAAATGACCCCATTTTGGAAAGTAGACACCCCAAGGAAATTGCTGAGAGGCATGTTGAGCCCATTGAATATTTATTTTTTTTGTCCCAAGTGATTGAATAATGACAAAAAAAAAAAAAAAAAAAAAAAATTTACAAAAAGTTGTCACTAAATGATATATTGCTCACATAGGCCATGGGCATATGTGGAATTGCACCCCAAAATACATTCAGCTGCTTCTCCTGAGTATGGGGATACCACATGTGTGGCACTTTTTGGGAGCCTAGCCGCGTACGGGGCCCCGAAAACCCAGCACCACCTTCAGGATTTCTAAGGGCATACATTTTTGATTTCACTCCTCACTACCTATCACAGTTTTGAAGGCCATAAAATGCCAAGATGGCACAACCCCCCCCCAAATGACCCCATTTTGGAAAGTAGACACCCCAAGCTATTTGCTGAGAGGCATGGTGAGTATTTTGCAGCTCTCATTTGTTTTTGAAAATGAAGAAAGACCAGAAAAAAAATTTTTTTTTTTTCTTTTTTCAATTTTCAAAACCTTGTGACAAAAAGTGAGGTCTGCAAAATACTCACTATACCTCTCAGCAAATAGCTTGGGGTGTCTACTTTCCAAAATTGGGTAATTTGGGGGGGTTTTGTGCCACCTGGGCTTTCCATGGCCTCCGAAACTGTGATAGGCAGTGAAGAGTGAAATCAAAAATTTACGGCCTTAGAAAGCCTGAAGGCGGTGCTTGGTTTTCGGGGTCCCGTACGCGGCTAGGCTCCCAAAAAGTCCCACACATGTGGTATCCCCGTACTCAGGAGAAGCAACAGAATTTATTTTGGGGTGTAATTTCACAAATCCCCATGGCATGTTTGAGCAATATAACATTTAGTGACAACTTTGTGCAAAAAAAAAAAAAAAAATTTGTCTCTTTCCCGCAACTTGTGTCACAATATAAAATATTCCATGGACTCGACATGCCTCTCAGCAAATAGCTTGGGGTGTCTACTTTCCAAAATGGGGTCATTTGGGGGGGTTTGAACTGTCCTGGCATTTTATGCACAACATTTAGAAGCTTATGTCACACATCACCCACTCTTCTAACCACTTGAAGACAAAGCCCTTTCTGACACTTTTTGATTACATGAAAAAATTATTTTTTTTTGCAAGAAAATTACTTTGAACCCCCAAACATTATATATTATTTTAAAGCAAATGCCCTACAGATTAAAATGGTGGGTGTTTCATTTTTTTTTTTCACACAGTAATTGCGCAGCGATTTTTCAAACGCATTTTTTGTGGAAAAAACACACTTTTTTAAATTTTAATGCACTAAAACACACTATATTGCCCAAATGTTTGATGAAATAAAAAAGATGATCTTAGGCCGAGTACATGGATACCAAACATGACATGCTTTACAATTGCGCACAAACGTGCAGTGGCAACAAAATTAATACATTTTTAAAAGCCTTTAAAAGCCTTTACAGGTTACCACTTTAGATTTACAGAGGAGGTCTACTGCTAAAATTACTGCCCTCGATCTGACCTTCGCGGTGATACCTCACATGCATGGTGCAATTGCTGTTTACATTTGACGCCAGACCGACGCTTGCGTTCGCCTTAGCGCGAGAGCAGGGGGGACAGGGGTGCTTTTTTTTTTTTTTTTCTTTATTATTTTTTTGCTTTTTTATCTTATTTTTAAACTGTTCCTTTCATATTTTTTTTAAATCATTTTTATTGTTATCTCAGGGAATGTAAATATCCCCTATGATAGCAATAGGTAGTGACAGGTACTCTTTTTTGAAAAAATTGGGGTCTATTAGACCCTAGATTTCTCCTCTGCCCTCAAAGCATCTGACCACACCAAGATCGATGTGATAAAATGCTTTCCCAATTTCCCAATGGCGCTGTTTACATCCGGCGAAATCTAAGTCCTAAAATGCTCGTAGCTTCCGGTTTCTTAGGCCATAGAGATGTTTGGAGCCACTCTGGTCTCTGATCAGCTCTATGGTCAGCTGGCTGAATCACCGGCTGCATTCTCAGGTTCCCTGTTGAGACAGGAGAGCCAGAGAAAAACACGGAAGACGGTGGGGGGGGGGGGGGGCATTCCCTCCCACTGCTTGTAAAAGCAGTCTAGAGGCTAATTAGCCACTAGGATTGCTTTTACATGAAAGCCGACCGCTGGCTGAAAAGAATGATACCAAGATGATACCTAAACCTGCAGGCATCATTCTGGTATAACCACTCAAAGTCGTGAATGGCGTACCTGAAGACAAAAAAATGGTTAACAATAAAGCACAGTAAACGGTAAAGTATAAAAAATTGCATACCTGAAAAGCAAACATGATAAAACATAATAACAATAAAACATTGCAGAATAGAATACAGTAAAAAAGAGCAGAACACCAGAGAGAGAATAGAGAGAGAGAGAACAATAAAACGACAACTATTTTTTTTTTATTTTTGTTTGTGTTTTTTTTTTTTTTTTACACTTTTTTTTTGTAACTGTAACTTTTATAACTGTAACCGGTTCCAGGTTCGGGTCTCTCAAAATGCGATGGCATCTTGGGAGACCCTGTGAAAGTGTGCCTAGTCTGTGCAATGCTGTACCCTACGCTAATACTCAACTAGTGAATGGTAGCGTTCAAAACATTCACCAATGCAAAGACCAGGATTATCAGGACAGGAGGGACAATAATAGCGGGTGTCACGTCTATATACGCGCTTGCTGCAGACACAACATCTTTTTTGGGGGGGTTCGTTGGGTAGGGGTACTCGGGAGGACATATAAATGCCTCTCATGCAGCCGACTGCATTTGGTTGGGGATGTGAATGGGGGAAATACGGGCTCTGCAGAAGTGGTGGGTTCCCAATTAGGATTGGCGAATGCAGCAGGAAGGGCACTATGGGCACGACGGGCCTGTTTGTCTTTTTGGTGGCAGCGGGACACTACTTGTGCTTGCCACCTCACCAGCTTGAACTGCACTTATGGGACTCGCCACGTCACCAAGTGTTACTGCAGTGCTGGTTTGACTACGACCGGGGTGTACTAGGCCGCTGGTGCTTGCCAGTTCACCAAAACGCTACAAAAAAAAGTGACAGTGATCGATCGATACTGCACTTGGGTGGGCTGGGCTGGGCCGGGCGGAGGGGCAAAACACAGGTGCTAGCAGGTATCTGGGCTGATCCCACTAACACTGCGTTTTTGGGAACCCTAAACTGCTGGGGACGCTAGTATAGATCTGATCGGATCAGATATTGATCCGATCAGATACTATACCACTAAGGGAGGCGTATGCTGCATGCGTGGGTGTTAGTGGTACTGGCGCTAATCTGACGTTGCTTGGGGCTGGTGCTTGCCAGTTCACCAAAATGCTACCAAAAAAACTGTTAGCGATCGCAGGGATCAGGCCTGACTCTGCGAACGCTGCAGTTATGCGTTTAGTGTTTTGTAAGTGACAGTGATCGATCGATACTGCACTTGGGTGGGCTGGGCGGAGGGGCAAAACGCAGGTGCTAGCAGGTATCTGGGCTGATCCCGCTAACACTGCGTTTTTGGGAACCCTAAACTGCTGGGGACGCTAGTATAGATCTGATCGGATCAGATATTGATGTGTTCAGATACTATACCACTAAGGGAGGTGTACGGTGCGTGTACGGTGCGTGCGTGGGTGTTCGCGGTACTGGCGCTAATCTGACGCTGCCTGGGGCGACGCATATCACCGCCGGGCGATCAGGGGGCTAAACCTTTATTCGGTAATAAACGGCGGGTGCCCTGACACTAAAAAAAATAAACGAACTAACCAGCGTCACCCGTAACAGTTATACGGTGATCAGTGGTGAAAGGGTTAACTAGGGGGCAATCAAGGGGTTAAAACATTTATTAGGTAGTATGTGGGGGTCCCTGTCGCTATAAAACGCTGACAGCGAACCTAAATATTTACGTTCCTAACTAGCGTCACCAGCGACACTAATACAGCGATCAGAAAAATGATCGCTTAGCGACACTGGTGACAGGGGGTGATCAAGGGGTTAAAACTTTATTAGGGGGGGTTAGGGGGTACCCTAGACCTACAGGGGGCTAATACTAACTGTCCTACCACTGCTAACTGTCACAAACTGACACTATGCAGTAATCAGGAAAAAAACAAAACAAAACAAAAAAACCTGCTTGGTGTCAGTTTGTGACAGGGGGGGGGGGTGATTGGGGGGGGGTCGGGGGGCGATCGGGGGGGGGATCGGGGGTGTTTAGTGTGCCTGGCATGTTCTACTGTGTTGTGTGTGTGTGTTGTGCACTTACATGTCTTCTCTCCTCGGTGCTGGAACGGAAACTGGCCAGCCGAGGAGAGATGACATCACATCCTCTGCCTCTGTGTACTATACAGAGGCAGGGGATGTTTCTCATTGGCTGGGAGCGATCGCGAGGGGGGGGCCACGATCGGATGGTCTCCCCCTCGTCTCTCAACTCTCCCAGCCAAACGCCGACCGCCGATGGCACCGGGGGGGGGGTCCGATGGGACCCCCCGCCCGCGGGAAGGCAATCACGTACCAGGTACGTGATTTTGCCTGCCCGTGCCGCTCTGCTCACGTATATATGCGTGAGGCGGTCGGCAAGTGGTTAATAGTAATGGCGGCGATCAGCAACTTATAGCGGGACTGTGACATTGTGGTGGACATTGGGACACTAACTGACACGACCAGTGACACGAATACAGTGACCCTTGCTAAAGAAAATATGAACTGTCACTGTACTAATGACACTGGCTGGGAAGGGGTTCACATCAGGGGCGATCAAAGGGTTAACTGTGTTCCTAGCCGGTGTTTTACTAAACTGGGAGATGTGATTTTTTTAGGGGAAGGCATAGATCTGTGTTCCTGATTTGCAGGAACACAGGATCAACGCCTTCCCCGCTGACAGAACAGCAATCTGCCTTGTTTACATAAGCAGACTGCCGTTCTGCCTGTGTAACGATGGTAGGGTGCTGGCCGACATCAAGTCCACAGTACCCGCAGATCAGCTCCTGCTGTGCATAATCACAACATGAGTAGGCCAGCGGTGCTATGCCCCCAACCCGGAAGTGCTGGATGACGTACTAGGTATGTGATCCAGCGCAGGACAGCTGCCACCGTATATACCAAAGTGATACGGCTGGCTAGCGGTTAAAGTGATAGTAAAGGTGTTTTTTGTATTTATACCTACAGGTAAGTCTATAATAAAGCTTACCTGTAGGTACAGTAAATATCTCCTAAACGTGTACAATTTAGGAGTTATATTCCCTTAACCACTTCAATACAGGGTATTTTCACCCCCTTCCTGCCCAGACCAATTTTCAGCTTTCAGCGCTGTCACACTTTGAATGACAATTGCGCGGTCATACAACACTGTACCCAGATGAAATTTTGATCATCCCCCCCCCCCACAAATAGAGCTTCCTTTTGGTGGTATTTGATCACCTCTGCAGTCTTTATTTTTTGTGCTATAAACAAAAAAAGAGCGACAATTTTGAAAAAAAACAATATTTTTTACTTTTTGCTATAATAAATATCCCATTAAAAAAAAACAAAAACACATTTTTTCCTCAGTTAAGGCCGATATGTATTCTACATATTTTTGGTAAAAAAAAATCGCAATAAGCGTATAATGATTGGTTTGCGCAAAAGTTATAGCGTCTACAAAATAGGGGATAAATTTATGGCATTTTTATTATTTATTTATTTTTATTTTTTTTACTAGTAATGGCGGTGATCTGCGGACACTTTTGACACTATTTTGGGACCATTCACATTTATACAGCGATCAGTGCTATAAAAATGCACTGATTACTGTGTAAATGTGACTGGCAGGGAAGGGGTTAACAGTAGGGGGTGATCGAGGGGTTAATTATGTTCCTAGGGAATGATTCTAACTGTAGGGGGATGGGACTCACAAGGGGAGGAGACCGATCGGTGTTCCTCTGAACTGGGAACACACCATCGGTCTCCTCTCTGACAGGACGTGGGTCCTGCTGTGTTCAAGGGCAATCGAGGGTGCCCGGCGGACAACTTGCTGCCGCCGGGCACGCGCATCAGGTGCCCAGTGACGCGACGGGCGCGCGCACACCCCCCTAGAGGTTCAGGAAGAAAAGACGTCATGTGATGGCGGCCCGGAGGGACAAAGGGTTCCTGCCACCGTCATATGACTATACACGGTAGAGAAGTGGTTAAAGGGTCTGGGTAAAAAAATATATATAAAAGTCAGCTGCTACAAATACTGTAGCTGCTGACTTTTAATACAAGGACACTTACCTGTCCAGGGGTCCAGTGATGTCAGCACTCCGAGCCAATTCTTCAATCAGCTTTGGGTGCAGCTATTTTCATTAGGAGAAACCAGCAGTAAAGCCGGTTTCCTACTGCGCATGTGCGAGTCGTGCTGCGTTTTCTGAATAGCCCTGCCATCTTCTGGGACCTGTGTGTGTCCCAGAAAGTAGCGGAGGAGAGGACGGACATACTCGGAGATCACAGCGATCTCACAGCGAGTGTGTACCTGTCAAAACCACGTACTCGCTCCCCCCCCCCAAAAAAAAGTGCCAAATGTAGCAGTGGAGGGTGCGAACAAGCGGAGCTTCCAAAAGGGTGGAGCTCCATTTTAGGAAGTGGCAGTGATGTCACTGGCGCATGCGCACTGCGCTCTCAATTGATTGGCGTGGAGAGCTGTGCTGCGGCCGTGACACCTGAGCGGCTCGGTCAATCAGATGGCCACAGCCTGTGAACCCAGAAGACTGGGTAAAGATGGAAGCCCTGTCAGCGGTGACAGTGTGCCACTGGAGGGATTTGTTTTCAGGTGAGTCTTTCATAACGTGCTAGTATGCGATGCATACTAGCACATTATGGCTTTACCTTGCAGGGAGGTTTTCTTAGTCTTTTTGCAGTTTACTTTCACATAGATGAAATCAGCATTTTTTTTTTCTAGAAAATGTTATACTTTTTGAAAGCAGAGGCCCTGGAGAATATAATGGTGATTGTTGCAATTTTGTATGTCACATCTATTTATCAAACTCCAATTTTCAGGAAAATATACGCTTAAAGCGGATCTACACTGCATCTCAGCACCATAAACCAAAATCATTATTTAAAGGATAAGTTCACCTTTAGGAACATGTTACATCATGTTCCACCCGTTTGAAGGTGTATGTAACATGTTCCCGATCCTGCAGACACTACTGGATCCCCCCTCCCCCCATTCTTTCTGCCTCCCTGTGGCAGCAGTACGGACAGAAGTTTACCATACTAGCTGTCACTTTTTGAAATCAGCGTGGCCGTGCGGGGCTCCGCTCACACGTCCGTGTCATTCACACAGCTCTGTGAGTGAATGAACTACAAGCCTTTAAATCCTTTGCAGATGTCGGCTTGTAGTTCTCAATGTAATTCTTCCCGTCAGATTGTATCTGCTTGTCTGTACGGGATGTATGGGCACACAGGTACTGACAGATCTCTAGGAGACTTGTATGGCACCAGTGGTCTACTGATCACTGGTGCAGTGCTACAGGCTCCAAAAAAGAAAATTATCTGCAAAAAAATGTGCATTTATGATTTTTTTTCTAAAAAGTGAATTTTAACCACTTGCTGACCGCCTCACGACGATATACGTCGGCAGAATGGCACGGGCAGGCAGAATCACGTACCTGTACGTGATCTGCCTCCCGCGGGCGGGGGGTCCGATCGGACATCTCTATGGCCTAAGAAACCGGAAGCTATGAGCATTTCATGACTTAGATTTCGCCGGATGTAAACAGCGACATTGGGAAATTGGGAAAGCATTTTATCACACCGATCTTGGTGTGGTCAGATGCTTTGAGGGCAGAGGAGAGATCTAGGGTCTAATAGACCCCAATTTCTTCAAAAAAGAGTACCTGCCACTAGCTATTGCTATCATAGGGGATATTTACATTCCCTGAGATAACAATAAAAATGATTAAAAAAATGAAAGGAACAGTTTAAAAATAAGATAAAAAAGCAAAAAAATAATAAAGAAAAAAAAAAAAGCACCCCTGTCCCCCCCTGCTCTCGCGCTAAGGCGAACGCAAGCGTCGGTCTGGTGTAAAATGTAAACCGCAATTGCACCATGCATGTGAGGTATCACCGCGAACGTCAGATCAAGGGCAGTAATTTTAGAAGTAGACTTCCTCTGTAAATCTAAAGTGGTAACCTGTAAAGGCTTTTAAAGGCTTTTAAAAATGTATTTATTTTGTTGCCACTGCACGTTTGTGCGCAATTTTAAAGCATGTCATGTTTGGTATCCATGTACTCGGCCTAAGATCATCTTTTTTATTTCATCAAACATTTGGGCAATATAGTGTGTTTTAGTGCATTAAAATTTAAAAGTGTGTTTTTCCCCCAAAAAATGCGTTTGAAAAATCGCTGCGCAAATACTGTGTGAAAAAAAAAAATGAAACACCCACCATTTTAATCTGTAGGGCATTTGCTTTAAAAACATATATAATGTTTGGGGGTTCAAAGTAATTTTCTTGCAAAAAAAAATAATTTTTTCATGTAAACAAAGTGTCAGAAATGGCTTTGTCTTCAAGTGGTTAGAAGAGTGGGTGATGTGTGACATAAGCTTCTAAATGTTGTGCATAAAATGCCAAGACAGTTCAAAACCCCCCCAAATGACCCCATTTTGGAAAGTAGACACCCCAAGCTACCGTATTTAACACGCACCCCAAGTTTAGGAGGGAATTTTAAGGAAAAAAAACTTTTAGGAGGGAAGTTTAAGGGAAAAAAACTTACATTTAAATGCCCATCATTGCAGCCTTGCCCCAGTGCAGCCTTGCCCCAGTGCAGCCTTGTCAGTGCAGCCTTGTCAGTGCAGCCTTGTCAGTGCAGCCTTGTCAGTGCAGCCTTCCCCAGTGTCCATTGCAGCCTTATCCCAGTGCAGCCTTGCCCCAGTGCAGCCTTGCAGCTCGCAGTTTGAAAATGGCGCCGCTCCCCTGTGATCCCCTGCGATCCTGAGCTTCAAAATCGCTGACCGCGATTTGAAAATGGCACCGCCGGCGCCGAAATACACAGAGCCGGTCCTCGGCTCTTCTCGGCGGCTCTCGTTCCCTTTTGGCTCCACTCGTAGTCCCGCCCGGGATGGGCATGACTGTGAGCGGAGCTATCCGAACCTAGCCGAGTACACTCGGCTAGGTTCGGGCGGCGCTCGAGTGAAGCCGAAAGTGGCCGAGAAGAGCCGAGGACCGGCTCTGTGTATTTCGGCGCCTGCGGCGGCATTTTCAAATCGCGGTCGGCGATTTTGAAGCTCAGGATCGCAGGGGATCGGCGTATAACACGCACCCGCGATTTTCACCTGATTTTAAGGGGAAAAAAGTACGTGTTATACGCCGATAAATACAGTATTTGCTGAGAGGCATGTCGAGTCCATGAAATATTTTATATTGTGACACAAGTTGCGGGAAAGAGACAATTTTTTTTTTTTGCACAGTTGTCACTAAATGATATACTGCTCAAACATGCCATGGGAATATGTAAAATTACACCCCAAAATACATTCTGTCGCTTCTGCTGAGTACGGGGATACCACATGTGTGAGACTTCTTGGGAGCCTAGCCGCGTACGGGACCCCAAAAACCAAGCACCGCCTTCAGGCTTTCTAAGGGCATAAATTTTTGATTTCACTCTTCACTGCCTATCACAGTTTCGGAGGCCATGGAATGCCCAGGTGGCACAAAACCCCCCAAATGACCCCATTTTGGAAAATAGACACCCAAAGCTATTTGATGAGAGGTATAGTGAGTATTTTGAAGACCTCACTTTTTGTCACAAACTTTTGAAAATTGAAAAAAGAAAAAAAAAAAAAATTTTTCTTGTCTTTCTTCATTTTCAAAAACAAATGAGAGCTGCAAAATACTCACCATGCCTCTCAGCAAATAGCTTGGGGTGTCTACTTTCCAAAATGGGGTCATTTTGGGGGGTTTTGTGCTGTCTTGGCATTTTATGGCCTTCGAAAATGTGATAGATAGTGAGGAGTGAAATCAAAAATTTACGCCCTTAGAAATCCTGAAGGCGGTGATTGGATTTCGGGGCCCCGTATGAAGCTAGGCTCCCAAAAAGTGCCACACATGTGGTATCCCCATACTCAGGAGAAGCAGCAGAATGTATTTTGGGGTGTAATTCCACATATGCCCATGGCATGTTTGAGCAATATATCATTTAGTGACAACTTTGTGCGAAAAAAAAAAAAAAAGTCACTTTCCCGCAACTTGTGTCACAATATAAAATATTCCATGGACTCACCATGCCTCTCAGCAAATAGCTTGGGGTGTCTACTTTCCAAAATGGGGTCATTTGGGGGGGGGGGGGGGTTGTGCCATCTGGGCATTTTATGGCCTTCAAAACTGTGATAGTTAGTGAGGAGTGAAATTAAAAATTTACGCCCTTAGAAATCCTGAAGGCGGTGATTGGTTTTTGGGGCCCCGTACGCGGCTAGGCTCCCAAAAAGTCCCACACATGTGTTATCCCTGTACTCAGGATGAGCAGCTGAATGTATTTTGGGGTGCAATTCCACATATACCCATGGCCTGTGTGAGCAATATATCATTTAGTGACAACTTTTTGTAATTTTTTTTTTTTTTTTGTCATTATTCAGTCACTTGGGACAAAAACAATTAATATTCAATGGGCTCAACATGCCTCTCAGCAATTTCCTTGGGGTGTCTACTTTCCAAAATGGGGTCATTTGGGGGGGTTTTGTACTGCCCTGCCATTTTAGCACCTCAAGAAATGACATAGGCAGTCAAACTAAAAGCTGTGTAAATTCCAGAAAATGTACCCTAGCTTGTAGACGCTATAACTTTTGTGCAAACCAATATATATACGCTTATTGACATTTTTTTTTACCAAAGACATGTGGCCGAATACATTTTGGCCTAAATGTATGACTAAAATTGAGTTTATTGGATTTTTTTTATAACAAAAAGTAGAAAATATCATTTTTTTTTCAAAATTTTCAGTCTTTTTCCGTTTATAGCGCAAAAAATAAAAACCGCAGAGGTGATCAAATACCATCAAAAGAAAGCTCTATTTGTGGGAAGAAAAGGACGCAAATTTTGTTTGGGTACAGCATTGCATGACCGCGCAATTAGCAGTTAAAGCGACGCAGTGCCAAATTGTAAAAAGTGCTCTGGTCAGGAAGGGGGTAAATCCTTCCGGGGCTGAAGTGGTTAAGTAATTTTTAATATTCAAAATAAACTTACCCACTCTTCATGTCTCCATGCTTTATTTTGCTAAGAGATCACTTTGAAAAGCACGCCCCTAGCATTTCTTGCAGTGGCCATCTTAAGTAAGGGCAGACGATTCATGTAGCATTTACTTCCTGTAATCCATCTGCCCTTAGCTCAGTCATGCAGACAGGAGGGTGTGGTTAGCTGAGAAAACCCCTCCTTCCCTCCTGAAGACTGCCATCGTTTGCCTAAGCCTGGAAACTGGAAAGCAACTGAAGAATTGTAAATAAAAAAAGTTTAAAACAAGTAATTGTAATATAATTTCCTATCTATCTATTTATTAATGCTGGCGGCATAAAGATTAAAAATGTTGATTGAGAGACTGAAGTTCCGCTTTAAATGCATTTTAGTGCACACAATAGAATACCCAATGTTTTGGCAAAATATAAAAGACGAACCATTCCAACAGGGAGAGGTGATGGGTTGTACCCCAGTGAACTGGGATGTATAATTTACCGGAGTTGACCATATGATGTAGTGCCAAGTAAATTACAAACATGTCAAGATTTAAAATTTTGGCCACTTGTGAAATGGCGACAAACTACAGTACCTAAAAATCTCCATAGCTTACACTTATAAAAAGCCTTTACAGGTTACCAGTGTAGAGTTTTTGGTTCTAAAGCCTAAAGGTTTTTTTTTTTCATCTTAATGCATTCTATACATTAAGGTAAAAAACCTTCTGTGCTGCAGGAGCTCCCCCTTATACTTACCTGAGCCCGATCCAGCGCTGTGCATGAGAGCAGTGACTCTCTCCCCTCTCTCTCTTCACAGGTTAGACTGATAGCAGCAGGAGCCATTGGCTCCCACTGCTGTCAATCAAATCTTGAGGGAGCGGGAGGCAGAGCCTGGGTTGCTCTGCCCTTGTCAATAAACAGTGACAGGGCTGCTCTGGAGCGAGCCCATAGGAAGCCACTTTCTATGGAGGCAATCACAGAAGAGGAGGATTGGAGCTGCTCTGTGCTATTCCATTGCACAGAGTAGGTAAGTAAAACATGTTTGTTTTAAAACAACAAAGCTTTAATATCACGTTAAATGTGAGCCTTGTTGCTAGATTTATTACTCTCACTCTGACGTTCGTGGCAACACCTCACATGTGTGGTGGCGGTGCGGTCACTGTTTACGTATGCATGCAGGACCTATGTGCGCATTCATGTTTGCATGTGAGCACGGGGGGGGGTTGGGGGTTGTTGCACTTTAAATTTATATATTTTTTTATGTTATTATTTATTTTATTCAAATACATTTTTCCACATTGTTTTTTTTTTTCAACGTTATTACTATCACAAGGGATAAACAGTATTGATGGCATGGGCAGTTACAGGTACTCTTTATTGAGAGATGTTTGGGTCTATTAGATCCTTGATTTCTCCACTGCCCTTCCAAGGTAGCCAATCAAACTGAAATCTGTTTGACTGGTTGCCTGTCTACACGAACACCCATTGTTGGCTGCAGACTTTGATACAGGGATCATGGGAGTTTTCCAGTCAGGCTTCGGGAGGTACGTAAATGGCCTATAACTATAGCTAAGATATTATCCAACTTTGGTCAAAGCAGCACAGCTTGTTTTTATGTACAGTCCCTCTTATGCCTGGTACACATGGTAAGGTTTTTTTTTCCATCAACCCAGCGGGTTGAACCCATCTGTGTCCCATAGAGGAGTTCTTCCTTTCATTTCCTGATCTATGGACACAACAGGAAGGAAATCTCACCAAACTGGGGAAACCCCCACTTAGACAGCTGTTCCCACTTAGACAGCTGTTCCCTCCTTTCTTGGTGATTTCTGCACCCCTCGTTTCTTGAGGTAGTGGGTTATCTTTCCCTACGGAGATGACGTGGTTATCTTTCCCTACGGAGATGACGTGGTTATCTTTCCCTACGGAGATGACGTGGTTATCTTTCCCTACGGAGATGACGTGGTTATCTTTCCCTACGGAGATGACGTTGTTATCTTTCCCTACGGAGATGACGTTGTTATCTTTCCCTACGGAGATGACGTTGTTATCTTTCCCTACGGAGATGACGTTGTTATCTTTCCCTACGGAGATGACGTTGTTATCTTTCCCTACGGAGATGACGTTGTTATCTTTCCCTACGGAGATGACGTTGTTATCTTTCCCTACGGAGATGACGTTGTTATCTTTCCCTACGGAGATGACGTTGTTATCTTTCCCTACGGAGATGACGTTGTTATCTTTCCCTACGGAGATGACGTTGTTATCTTTCCCTACGGAGATGACGTTGTTATCTTTCCCTACGGAGATGACGTTGTTATCTTTCCCTACGGAGATGACGTTGTTATCTTTCCCTACGGAGATGACGTTGTTATCTTTCCCTACGGAGATGACGTTGTTATCTTTCCCTACGGAGATGACGTTGTTATCTTTCCCTACGGAGATGGCGTGGTATCTTTCCCTACGGAGGTGGCGTGGTATCTTTCCCTACGGAGGTGACGTGGTATCTTTCCCTATGGGGGTGGCATATCTTTCCCTACAGAGGTAGCGTGGTATATCTTTCCCTACGGAGGTGGCGTGGTATCTTTCCCTACGGAGGTGGCGTGGTATCTTTCCCTACGGAGGTGGCGTGGTATCTTTCCCTACGGAGGTGGCGTGGTATCTTTCCCTACGGAGGTGGCGTGGTATCTTTCCCTACGGAGGTGGCGTGGTATCTTTCCCTACGGAGGTGGCGTGGTATCTTTCCCTACGGAGGTGGCGTGGTATCTTTCCCTACGGAGGTGGCGTGGTATCTTTCCCTACGGAGGTGGCGTGGTATCTTTCCCTACGGAGGTGGCGTGGTATCTTTCCCTACGGAGGTGGCGTGGTATCTTTCCCTACGGAGGTGGCGTGGTATCTTTCCCTACGGAGGTGGCGTGGTATCTTTCCCTACGGAGGTGGCGTGGTATCTTTCCCTACGGAGGTGGCGTGGTATCTTTCCCTACGGAGGTGGCGTGGTATCTTTCCCTACGGAGGTGGCGTGGTATCTTTCCCTACGGAGGTGGCGTGGTATCTTTCCCTACGGAGGTGGCGTGGTATCTTTCCCTACGGAGGTGGCGTGGTATCTTTCCCTACGGAGGTGGCGTGGTATCTTTCCCTATGGAGGTGGCAGGGTATCTAGCTGTACAAAAGTGGTGGGTATATTGCCTGCAGCTTATACTGTAATTAGAGCTTTGCTTTCATTCCTGCCCACGCTAGAGCTGTTGCAGTGTTTGTGCTTTATTTTGATATCTTTCATACTCTAGTGTTCATGAGCGATGGATGGCAGTGATGATGACGATGTTCCACAGCTCTCTGCCCACACTTTAGCGGCTTTGCAGGAGTTTTATGCTGAACAGGAGCAGCAGGAATCTACAAAGTCTGGACCTGACTATGACCATTTCTCAGTTGGGGCAGTCAAAGAAGACTGGGTAAGAGAAGTCCTTTGTTATCTGTCTTTACAGGATAATATGATTTATATATGACTGGAATCGTCTGTTGACTTGGAGATCTCTTATTACATGGCGACCTGTAGTGTAAGAAGAGTTTTTTTTCATTTTGCCTCGTGGCCCGTTCAGTGTCTTCCTTCTGCATTAGACACTAAAGCAAAATGTCCATCCCTGTGTTGACCTCCATGTCCATATCTGCAAGTGGGCTGGTGGGAGGGAGGCCTCTGGAGGATTAGAATACAACCTGGTTTTATAAATTGGACTGCAGATTTAAAGCTGAACTCTGGGTTAAATTTTTATCAATTCTGTAAAAGTCAGATCCCAACTTTAACAATTATTGTCCTCTTTTTGCAATTAAATTGTTAGTAAACTGCAAAAAAAAGAAGGAACCGTTAGTTTCAGTATACATTGCATACTAGGACATGACATTATGACAGACTTACATGAAAACAAAGCCCTCTAGCGGCACGCTGTCACAGCTGAAGACGCTTCCATCTTCACCCGGTCTTTCTTTTGGGTTTACGGGCTTCGGCGGTATGAATGGCGATGACGTCGCTGTTTACGGCACGGCTCTGAAGGAATGGCACAGTGATGTCACCGGCTGCATCTAAAGTAAATATCTCATAAACAGCGCAAGTTTAGGAGATATTTACTGTACCTATAGGTAAGCCTTATTATAGGTAAAAATCATACACGGGAGTTTACTCCCACTTTAAAGCAGCAACCACTGATCAGTCCTTTATTACAATGTTTCTCAACTCCAGTCCTCACGTACCCCCAACAGGTCATGTTTTCAGGCTTTCCATTATTTTGCACAGGTAATTTGATCACTTTCACTGCCTTAATACCCACAGCCATTTCATCTGAGGGAAATCCTGAAAACATGACCTGTTGGGGGTACTTGAGGACTGGAGTTGAGAAACATTGCTTTATTGGATGCAGTATTTCTAGAGATCACTGTTCTTTATATACTTTAAGCAAGAGAAGTGGCTACTGTGCAGACTTATTCCCCTGGCCATGTAACTTCCCCATTGTAGCTTCTTTCTAATGGTGGTCACCACTCGCTACAGTAGGGGGACCCGGGCATCTCGGACTCCCAGTCTGTCCCATCCAATCTCACTGCCTAATTTGACTGACAGGCCAGAGGGCACCTGGTCTGTCCAGACCATGATGACATAACATCATGATTGACAAGCCAGGAAAGTCCTGGTCTCATGCCTATCCACACCTGTTTAATGCTGCTGGACCTAATGTGAGGCTCTTCACACTGGAACATGTTAATAATAAGTTAATATTTATTATTGAATTCCAGGTATGGTATTTTTACAATGTTATGCTGATCCAGCCTGGACCAATGTAAGTATGTATGTGCCACACCTGTGGGATCCCCCTGAAGACTGGAAATCACGGTAGTATGTACTAGTAGTACAATGATTGCCACTAGATTCTGAGTCCTGTGCCAAGTGGATGTCCTTCTGCATTGTGAACACTTGGCACAGATGCCATTCAGGGAACTCTTTGTATTTTTTCAATAAATGCAAAGCAATCTCTGGATGAAGAGTAGAGGCAGGGCAGTGACATCACTATCTCCACCTCGTCCAATCAGAACACTTTGCATTCATTGAGAAAACGCAGTGTTCTGTGAATGCCGAGTGGGCGACCTCCGGTGTTCAGTGTACAGCAGGGCAGCCAATCGTCATAGGACCTAGAAGCTAGCAGCAATCCCTGTAGTATTGGTGCCTACTACAGTGACTTCCAACTTCCATGGGGATTGGCCAGGTATGGTCCATATATAATAAGAAATAATTACAGCGCTTACAAAATTAAACAAATTATAAATTGATCCGAAAGTGTATGATAATGCCAATAAAGTACCAAGTATCGTCCAAATAAAGTGCTCTTGTGCTCCAATCTTCATAAAAGTGCTGAAGTGCTCAAAACTTCACTCTGATGTGACACACACCTCTTGTATCTCTACTCACCAGAAATCATGGACTCTCAGCTTTTCAGTCTGGGAGTCAAACAGGCTTTAATCTGGTGGTGGGCAATAGATGACACAGTCCAATAGGGATCTCCCCCAACATGATTCACTAGGACTCAGGATGTTCACCAAAATCAGAACAAGAAAGGGGACCAACAGTGAAGTATTATAGAACCTGGATGATTTATTGCGCATAAAAATTGTACTTATAAGACACAGGTAAAATCGGGCATGAAGAAAGCAAGTGATTTGATCTGGGAACGCCGCAACCAGCGTGTGTTCCACCGCAACTGGAAGTGACGTCGTTCCAGGTCCGGACCGGAAATTACGTCAATGCATTTCGCCCTCCAACAGGGCGTCATCGAGGGTGAAGACTGAGCTTTTATATCCAAGGGGAGCGGCCTCCCTCATAGAGAACCGATAAAATTGAGATGGCGATAATTACATAGGTATACCCAAAAGGGGCGGCTCTAACCACAAGCACCAAATACAATTAGAGCAACGGCCATTATGTTGGAAATATGTTATAAGGGGAGCCTACAATGTCACTTCACACATTTAAAATACATACTAATTTTTATTTAACCACTTCCAGCCCAAGGACTTCATATGATGTCCTTGACTTTCAGTGGGAATATCTGAATGATGCCTGCAGCTACAGGCATCATTCAGATATCCTCTTTTTCAGCTGGCAATTCTGTGCACCGTAAGAATAATCATAGCGGCAGTTAAGCCGCTAGATCGTTCCCACAGGTGACTGGAAGGCACATCTCCCCCCAATCCCACCGCCCACCGGGGCTTCTCTGGGCTCTCCTGTGCCATCGGGGACCCGGAGAAAGAATCGGCCGCCACCAGATGATGATCATAGAGATTTCTGGTGATGACGTTATGACATCACGTCCGGGCCGCACTTGTAAACAAAGCTGCGATCCCGGCTGGAAAGCATGGGATCGTGAATTATTACTTTTTTTGATCTTATGCTTTCCAGCCTGGAGAAGAGATGTGGGGTCTTATTGACCCCGCATCTTTCCATAAAGAGGACCTGTCACACACCATTCCTATTACAAGGGATGTTTACATTCCTTGTAATAGGAATAAAAGTGATAACAAAAAATTTTTTTAAAGAGAAAGTGTAAAAATAAAAAAAATAAAATAAGCAATAAAAAAAAAAAAATTTTAAGCGCCCCTATCCCCGGTAGCTCGCGCACAGAAGTGAATGCACACGTAAGTACCGCCCACATATGTAAACGCCGTTCAAACCACACATGTGAGGTATCGTCGCATGCGTTAGGGTCCTTTCACACTGGGGCGGTTTGCAGGCGCTATTGCGCTAATAATAGCGCCTGCAAACCGACCCGAAAGTGCCGCTACTTTCATTCCAGTGTGAAAGCCCCGAGGGCTTTCACACTGGAGCGATGCGCTGGCAGGATGGTAAAAAAAGTCCTGCTAGCAGCATCTTCGGAGCGGTGAAGGAGCGGAGTGTATACCGCTCCTTCACCGCTCCTGCCCATTGAAATCAATGGGCCGGCAAAGCGCCTCTGCAGTGGTTTTTAACCATTTTTCGGCTGCTAGCGGGGGGGAAAAACTGCCCCGCTAGCGGCCGCATACCGACGGTAAAGCGCCGCTTACAATAGCGGCGCTTTGACGCCGACGCCCGCCCGCCCCAGTGTGAAAGGGCTCTTAGAGAGCAATAATTCTAGCACTAGACTTCCTCTGTAACTCTAAACCGGTAACCTGTAAAAAAAGCTTCGCCTATGGAGTTTAAGTTCCAAAATTTGGTGCCATTCCATGAGTGTGCGCTATTTTAAAACATAACATGTTGGGTATCTATTTACTCAGCGTAACTTCGTCTTTCACATTATACAAAAAAAGTGTGCTAACTTTACTGTTTTGTTATTTTTAAATTCATTAAACTTTTTTTTTCCCCCAAAAAAAAGCGTTTGAAAAATTGTTGCAAATACCGTGAAACATAAAAAGTTGCAACAACTGCAATTTTATTCCCTAGGGTTTCTGCTAAAAAACATATAAAATGTTTGGGGGTTCGGAGTAATTTTCTAGCAAAAAAAAATATGATTTTTTTACATGTAGGAGAGGACTGCCACAATAGGCCCGATATGGAAGTGGTTAAAAACTTCACAAAAAATCTAATTTAATAGAAAAAAATGAAATGAAAAAAATAAAAATAAATGTAAAATGAAAATAATAAAAAAATAAAATTAAAAATGAAAATAAAATAATAATAAAAGTAAAATTAAATAAAATTAAGATAGAAATAAAAATGAAAAATAAAAACAAAAATGAAAATAATTTTTTAAAAAAAGCTCAACAATAAAAACTTGACTAATTAGAAAGAAAACAATTTAAATCTAGCCCAATATTCAATCCTAGAGGACTCAGTCCCTAAACTTTGGATCCACTGCGTTTCATTCTGGGAGATGGCCCTTTTTAGATTATCTCCCCTCCAGTGGGCTTCCACTCTGTCTATTTCACAAAAAGCACTTATCGGAAGCGTGTTGAAAGCCAATTGAAGGGTGTTAGCAGCTTGTTTAAAGTGATGGGTTTATCATTAAAAAGTAAATGTAATCTTCCCACACTGGAGCTCAGCGTGGTTTTGAAGGATACGTTTACCTTTGTGAACATGTTATACCCTCAGTCATCCCCCCCCCCCCATGTAACAGCGAACTGGGAATCTTCTCCCTGCACCCTCTGTTACTATCCAAAAAGAGCAGGGCTCCTCCTACACGGCTGCGTCTTTCATTCACAGAGTTCTGTGAACAAATAAAGTACAAGTCCCCACAGCCTTTGCAGCTGACAGCTTGTAATTCTCAATGAACTACCAGGGCTCTGATGAGTGCTCTAGGTAGTTTATTGATCTTTCACTGCTCTTAGACAGGCTAAAGATAGTATGCACAAGCCTTACAGTGATGAAAATAAAATGTACATTAGGCCCTTCATAGAAGCTGTGCATCACTGAAGTTGTTTCTTTCATTTTCTTAACAGCAGTTAAGTCAGTTTTGGTATGACAATGAAACTGCCCTGTGTCTGGCCAAGGAAGCATTGGAAGCCTCTGGGGAAAATGGAAGGTATGACATTTCCTACAAGTTAAAGCGCTTGTTACCACAACACTTCATATTCCGTATATGTGGCTGCTATACCATGTACTTGTATGAGAAAGTATCCTGTTCTCTCTGTATTGCTTCTTTTATGTGAATCCCTGGTGTTCCTGCCAGTCCCTCTGCTTTCCTATTAAAAACTGACCACACTAAGCAGGAGAGCAAGTGTAGTTAGTTCTCTAGCTGTGCTGGGACCTCAGTATGCTCTCCTCCAATGATCAGACTTGTACTGACACGCCCCCTCTGTACAGCCATTCACTGGGAAGATTAGTGTACTGTTGCTTCACCTCCCCCCAGCTCTTATGCAGCTGATAACAGAGGGATCACTTATACCAAAGGGAAAAAGGGTATTTATAATGGTTTTTTTTTTAAATATTTATACACAAATGTTTTGCCTTTCATTTCTATTTTAAACTGAATGGATTGGTTTACAAGGTGATCATTTACAATCACTTTAAGGTGTTGGAAAATATTATTTATAATGCTATTAAAAAGATTTTTTATTATTCTCACTAGTTACTGTATTACTGGAAATAGAACTCCAGCCCAACCAAATCCACATTCATCTGCAGGTAAAACTGTTGCAATTTGTGCAAGCCTTTCCTGCGGTATACACACCTCTGCCATACTGTATAACAAGAGAGTTCAATTTAGTGTTTCCTTGTTCAAATTCCTGCTCATTGGACAGAGCTTATGATTCTGGTTCTTTGTCCAATCATTAGGCTGGAGAAAGGTGGCTTATAAAGATTTATTGGTAAACAAGAAAAACATTTGTCACCTGCTACATTGTAATCTTATTTGCAGCTAATGTGCTTGGCATATACAGGTACATCTCATAAAATTAGAATATCATCAAAAAGTTTAATTTATTTCAGTAATTCAATTGAAAAGTGAAACTCATTTTATATGGATGTGTTACACACAGAGTGATATACTTCAAGCATTTCTTTCTTTTAATTTTGATGATTATGGCTTACAACTAGTGAAAACCCACAATTCAGTATCTCAGAAACTTAGAATATTACATAAGACCGATTAAAAAAAAAAGGATTTTTAATACAGAAATGTTGGCTTATTGAAAAGTATGTCCATGTACAGTATAGTATGCACTCAATACTTGGTCGGGGCTCCTTTCGCATGAATTACTACATCAATGCGGTGTGGTATGGAGATGATCAGCCTGTGGCACTGCTGAGGTCTTATGGAAGCCCAGGTTGCTTTGCTAGTGGCTTTCAGCTCCTCTGCATTGTTGGGTCTGGTGTCTCATCTTCCTCTTGACAATATCCCACAGATTCTCTATGGAGTTTTTTCATTTTCCAAATAAAATGCAAAATTTTCCAAAGTCCATGATGATTTGGGGAGCCATGTCATCTGCTGGTGTTGGTCCACTGTGTTTTATCAAGTCCAAGTCCAAATTTAGCGCAGGAAATTCTAAAGCACTTTATGCTTTCTTCTGCTGACCAGCCTAACCGCTAGCCGACCAGCCGCCGCAGTTATACTGCGGCAGGTTGGCACGGCTGCGCAAATTTCTGTAGCTGTATGTCACTCCTTTAAGACGTCACAGCAGGTGTGCGCGCACCGCCACGTGTCCCCAGAGCTGGTACGCGTGCCCGGTGGGCTTGTGAGCGAGAACCGGGATCTGTGTGTGTAAACACATAAATCCCGGTTCTCTCAGGGGAGAGGAGAGAGACTGTGTATTCATACTAAGTATGAACACCGATCTCTCTCCTCCCCTAGTCAGTCCCATCCCCCCTATAGTTAGAACACACCTAGGGAACACAGTTAACCCCTTGATCGCCCCTAGTGTTAAACCCTTCCCTGCCAGTGACATACAGTAATCAGTGGCTATTTTTAGCTCCGATCGCTGTATAAATGTCAATGGTCCCAAAATAGTGTCAAGTGTCCGATCTGTCCGTCGCAATGTCGCAGTCCTGATAAAAATCGCAGATCGCCGCCATTAGTAGTTAAAAAAAATAATAATAACATAAATTTATCCCCTATTTTGTAGACGCTATAACTTTTGCGCAAACCAATCAATCAATCAATATACACTTACTGCGATTTTTTTTTTTTTTTTTTTTTTTTACCAAAAATATGTAGAAGAATATATATCGGCCAAAACTGATGAAGAATTTTTTTTTCATTTATTAATTTTTTTGGGGATATTTATTATAGCAAAAAGTACAAAATATTGTGTTTTTTTTCAAAATTGTAGGTCTTTATTTGTTTATAGTGCAAAAAATAAAAATCGCAGAGGTGATCAAATGCCACCAAAAGAAAGCTCTATTTGTGGGGGAAAAAGCACATAAATTTTGTTTGAGTAAAATGTTGCATGAGCACACAATTGTCAGTTAAAGTGACGCAGTGCCGCATCGCAAAAAATGGCCTGGTCAGGAAAGGGGCAAATCCTTCCGGGGCTGAAGTCGTTAATGGAGATGCTGATTTCATTTTCCAGCAGGACTTGGCACCTGCCCGCACTGCCAAAAGTACCAATACCTGGTTTATTGATCATGGGATCATAGTGCTTAATTGGCCAGCAAACTCACCTAACCTAGACCCCATAGAGAATCTGTGGGATATTGTCAAGAGGAAGATGAGAGACACCAGACCCAAGAATGCAGAGGAGCTGAAGGCTGCTATCAAAGCAACCTGGGCTTCCATAACACCTCATCAGTGCCACAGGCTGATCACCTCCCTTTTTTTTTTTTTATTGGTCTTATGTAATAATCTAATTTTCTGAGATACTGAATTTTGGGTTTTCACTAGCTGTAAGCTATTCTCAAAATTAAAAGAAAGAAATGCTTGAACTATATCACTCTGTGTGTAACACATCTATATAAAATATATGAGTTTCACTTTTTGAATTGAATTACTGAAATAAATGAACTTTTTGATGATATTCAAATTTTATGAGATGCACCTGTATATATTTAGCTGTTTGCTTTAAGTTTTAGGCCTCATGCACACTGAACGTTTTTACAGCTGCTTTTTTTCTGCAGCCAGTAAACTCCCCAGCATGTTATCCTATGTGTCCATGCACACATAGGCTTTTATCACCTTTTTTTTGGCAGGGATGTTTTCTGGCTGGAAGAAACCCCAGAACTAGGGGATTTTAAGAGGAGTTTTTCAGCTGTAAAAACACTCTAATGCCGTGTACACACGGGTGGACTTTTCGGCATCAAAGGTCCAACGGTCTTTCCAACGGACTTTCGACGGACTTTTAACGGACTTTCGAACGAACGGACTTGCCTACACACGATCACACCAAAGTCCGACGGATTCCTACGTGATGACGTACGACCGGACTAAAATAAGGAAGTTGATAGCCAATAGCTGCCCTAGTGTCGGTTTCCGTCCGTCGGACTAGCATACAGACGAGCGGATTTTTCAACCGGACTCGAGTCCGTCGGAAAGATTTAAAACATGTTCCAAATCTAAAGTCCGTCTGATTTTCGACTGAAAAAGTCCGCTGCAGGTCCGATGAAGCCCACACACGGTCGGATTGTCCGACAGATTTGTCCAGTCGGACCAGTCCGGTCGAAAAGTCCGCCCGTGTGTACACGGCATTGATAAAAGCTGAAAAGTGCAGCTATTTGGCTTTTATCAGCGTTTATGAGCCATAAGCTTTTGTAGGAGTATAGTTTTACAAAAAACGCAACAGCAAAAAAATGCAGAAAAACGCTACTTCAAAAACGCTGCAAAACTCACTCTACAGCTACAGCTTTCTACAGATAACACTACTGGCTTTTTAGAACGTCCAGTGTGTATAAAGGCCTTAGTTTAAAGAGGAGGTCCGCTGAAAAAAAAATATTAAAAGCCAGCAGCTACAAATACTGCAGCTGCTGACTTTTAATATATGGACACTTACCTGTCCAGGGAGCCCGCGATGTCGGCAGCCGAAGCCGATCCGTCTATCAGCTCTCGGCTGCTGCCCCTGCCATCCTCGGTAGGGGAATAAGGAAGTGAAGCCGTGCGGCTTCATTTCCTGGTTCCCTACTGCACATGCGCAAGTCGTGCTGCTCGTCCTCTCTGGTCCCTGCTGTGTTCTGTGTCTCACAGAATACAGCGGTGGAGGACCGTGTAGGCGCCGGAAGTGGCATAGATCACCGCAAGCGCCGCAGGGATCTATGCCAGGAAGTGGGAGCAAATACCTGTATTAGACAGATATCTGCTCCCTCCTCCCCCCTGAAAGGTGCCAAATGTGACACCGGAGGGGGGGGGGAGAATCCAAAAAGTGGAAGTTCCATTTTTGGGTGGAACTCCACTTTAAATAGGTGATACAGACCTTCATAATCAAATCCCCAATGAAGGAACTGATAATCATTTTTTTATTAGATCCTTTCCTAAGTTCTTCTATTGCAGTATGGGGGGGGGGGGGGGGGCATCAGAATCATGATTTGTTTCTTTTTTCAGTTCTGGTGCCTGTTGTCATTTCTCTGCTCTAAAGGTTTATTCCCTGTTGGATTTAACTAAATGTTGTATTAGCTGTCTAGTTCCATTCCTTGATCATAGTTCTTCAGTGACTGCTGCCGATGTGTTCCATTTATCTTTCCAGGATAGCCTGTGTCAGTGCTCCCAGCATTTACCAGAAACTTAAAGGACTGGCTGGAGATGACACATCCATCTGTTTGCTGGAATATGATAGAAGGTTCTCAGTCTATGGTGATGATTTCATCTTCTATGACTACAATAATCCATTGGACCTACCAGACAGGCTGCAGCCACATAGCTGTGATATAGTATTAGCAGATCCACCATACCTATCTGAAGAGTGCCTAACTAAGACTGCTGAGACTATCCGGTACCTGACTAAGGGCAAGATCTTACTGTGCACAGGTATGATGTAATCCAGAGAATTCTGTCATTGTGTCACTTTTCGGTTTGTAGTGTGTAGGGATCTCATGACAACTTGCAAAATGCTCAAGTTTTGACTGGTCACATAGATTTGGCTCTAATGACAGGGACCTTGATCCACCTCTTCTCTGGTATCAAGCAAACTATGAACCCCGGAATGATCAGGACTTATTTTTTCAGGGTTGATTTAAAGCTACAAGTAGATCAGTACAGTAGACTTGTGTTCACTGATCCCCCTGTTCGTATCCTGCACGTAAAAGTTGCCAATGAGATAGGGAACAAGATGTGATGCCAGCCTCATCACTGCAGGGAAATAAGAGGGGGGTTTGGACTGCATGCTGATATTTGTAGAAGTAATCATGTGCTGGTAGGTTAAATGGCTTCTGTCTAAATTGGCCCTAGTATATGAATGTGAGTTAGGGACCTTAGATTGTAAGCTCCTTGAGGGTAGGGACCGATGTGAATGTACAATGTACATGTAAAGCGATGCGTAAATTGACGGCGCTTTATAAGTACCTTTAAATAATAATGTGGTCATGTAGCCAAAGAGGTTACTTCCACTGACAGTACAGAAGCTTCCTAAAGTGTATGTTACCACACCATTAAATATTCCTGATATGTTTCTGAGGTAACATGTACTTGTAGTAAAGTATCTTGTTCTGTTTATATTTCTTCCTTGGTGTGAAGTACCTGGTGATTCTGCCAGTCACTCTGCTTTCCCATTTCAAACTGACCATGCTAGGCATGAGAGCACATCATTCCAAGCATGGTCAGTTTTCTGGTTGTGCTGGGAGAGTCCTTCAATGGTCAGACCTGTGCTGACACGCTCCCCCCCCCCCCCCCCCCCGTACAGCCAATCACTGGGAAGATCGGTATACTGATATTTCTCTTCTTGCTTACACACCCCTACAGTCTCCATCCCCACCTCTCCAAGCCCCTTATGCAGCTGAGAACAGAGGTTATGTCATCACTTACAAAAATAAATACATTTAGTGACTGTGTAGGAAAGAAGGAATTTCTGTGTCATATAACATTTGTTGTAGGCATAATTACTGCACTAATTTGGCCCATACTATTGTTACCCTTTTGTGTTTCAGGTGCTGTGATGGAGGATTTAGTGACAAAAATACTTGGCTTAAAGGTGTGTAAATTTATCCCAAGGCACACACGGTCACTAGCCAATGAGTTCAGATGTTATTCCAACTATGAGACTGGACTGGACTCCTAGTCAGCCTGGCTCTATAAAACCAGCAACAGCCTGAGGCCTAGACAGCGCTGACACCCACCTGATGTTTTCATGAACTGTCTGTGGTCCTCACAGCTAATCTACATGTTTAGTTTCCTTCAACCAAATGATTTAAGCAGTTAGTCACACACCAGGGGTGGCTGGATTACAGGTTCACAGGTTGTTATTACGTTACAGATTTAAAAAAAATAAAATATGTTCCTATGAATTTATTTCAACTGTATTTTTGACTTTTAAAGTCCAGCTTGAGGCTGCATGTAAAAATCCATTTATGAAAGCTTTCTCTACCAACATATTTGAAGCTGCTATATAAACCCCGGGAGAAGGGAATTTCTTTATTGCTCAGAACAACAAATGAGAAATTGGTCCACATTCTTTATTCTGCACTGGGAGAATGACAGCTGGAAATTGGTTTCTATGTAGTTTATATTCCTTCAAATTCTTTTGTTCTTTTCTGCACTCATTGTAACTGAAACAGAGGGTGATGCTCATACATTTTGTAATTGTGTTCATTCCCTCATAGGTTGTAGTTTAAAACATATGTACTTTTAAGATCCACTTTGAGACCACGCTTGTCATTCTCTGTGTGATTACTCTCACACCTGATGTAAATAACAAACATGTTATACTTACCTGCTCTGTGCGGTTGGTTTTGCACAGGGCAGCCCTGCTCCTCCTCTTCTTGGGTCCCTCTTTGCTGCTCCTGGCCCCTCCCTCCTGTCGAATGCCCCCACAGCAAGCAGCTTGCTATGGAGGCACCGAAGCCGAGCTGCAGCTCCTTGTGTCTATTCAGACACAGAGTTGCTGTTTGGCTCCGCTCCCTCTCTCTCCTGATTGGCTAACTGACTTTGACAGCCACGGGAGCCAATGGCGCCGCTGCTGTGTCTCAGCCAATCAGAAGGGAGAGTCCTGGACAGCCAAGGGACATCGCTGGACAGAGATGGGGCTCAGGTAAGTATTAGGGGGGTTGGGGAGGCTGCTGCTCACTGAAGGATTTTTATGTTACTGCAGGCTTTGCACAGCAGGGGATCGATCCGCTGACCAGGCGAATTACAGGTCTGTCTCTGCTGACTGTGCTAAGACCGACCTGTCAGTGTCCCACTCTGCTCAATGGGGAGATCAGAAGAAAACAGACCCCCTGTGCGTTTTCATCCAATCCGATCCGCCTGACTGTTGGAAAATAGGGTCACGATTCATCTGGATTTCACGGACAGGATCTGATAGCGGCGAATGTCAGCAGACAAGTCACCGCTGACATCCGCTGCTCCCTAGGAGTGAATGAAAGTGTCCGATCAGGTCCGCCTGAAAAACTGACAGGCAGACCTGATTGGAAAGCCCATGTGAAAGGGCCCTTAAGATAAAAACCCTTCTGCCTTTACAACTCCTTTTAAGCAAGGTACACATTACCCGTTGGGTTGCACAAAAAAAAAAATCGACAGCTCCAGTTGGAGACACTGTACTAATCATGCGAGATTAGTCCAGCGATTTCCCCCCCCCCCCCCCCAAACACTCCGATTAGCACTCTCTGCCACTGGCTGAGAGCGCTGATCGGGAGTCGGTTGGTTGCTGGTTTTCCGGCATGCACGTCCAACAGAAGACAGCCGATTGGCCGACATACACACGTGCAGAATGTCGGCTGTTTTTTTTTTTTTTAACTGGCAAATGTCTCCCAACATTCTGCGGGGTTAAGTTGTATTGTCTCTAGTGATATTGTGAAATGTAACTAGAAATTATATTTCAGTATTTTGACCTCTCATTGACATCATATTCTACAACCAAATATGATTTGTCCCTTTTTAACGGTAGTCAAAAGAATACATAGATCACAGGTTCTTGGAGAGGAAAGAAAGTTTTAAGCAAAAAAAAAAAAAAAAAAGCATCCTAGGTGCAGGTGTAATCAGATATCTAGCAGTGTAACAAGATGGCGTCCTCGACCTGTAGAGCTGTCCAGTGACCTGGAAAAAAAAAGTGAAAAATTGTCCCCAAATTTTTTTTTTGGAAAGTATAAACATTTTTTTTCATCTTGTAACTTCAGCATGTTCAGTAAGCTTTGCCAATAAAACCAGATTCTGTGTGCACCAGTTTTAGTAAAAAAATCACCACCATAGCGACTGGTTGAAAGAGCCATAGAGCACATCAGGGAACCAGGCATCTGAAACAGCAGAAGTGTCAAATGTAGATCTTCTGATGCAGTGAGGTTTGGCATGGCGACAGGTTATCATTTATTTGTTTTGCAGGGAGAACTTCTTTTGAGGTTTTCTGATGAGAATAGCTTGGGTATTATCAAATTTCAGATCTCTATTAATAAAAGATCATAGTCCAAGCTGTTGGTTTATATGCTGTGAAATTTAAATAAACTATGTTAAAAAAAAAAATATGTCAATGTTGTCATTACATAGTAAGAGCACAGATATCTTATACATCAGTGCTAGGAAATACAGCCGTCAAGATCATTTAATCATAAGATAGATTAAACTCATGGAGTTACCACTTTGGAGATGCCTGTATATTCATAGTTACATAGTTTGTAAGGTTGAAAAAAGACACAAGTCCATCCAGTTCAATGTGTGTGTGTTTGTGTGATATTCATAGTTCTTAAAAGTATATGAGCAAATTTTATGTCTCTTGGGGCAACTCCATCACAGGAGGATATACAAACACTCTGTTAAATTTCTAATATGTGTTTTGATATTGCCACATCTGCAAGATCTTACGGTATAAAATAATACATATGATAATACAATACGTAATTGTGGTAGTAATGTTCTCTCAGGCAGAGAGCTGAGTATTTGATTGTCTTTAACCACTGAAGGACAACCCCACGCAGATATATTGCAGCAGGGTGGCCCTCCTGCATGAAATAACGTACTGTACGTGATTTCGTGGACAGGGTCTGGGGCACACGCACGCTGTCAGCAAACTGCTTCCGCTGTGATTGGAAACAGCGGGAGCGGCGGACGTGATGTCTGCCGGGACCTGCCAATCGTTGACAGGAGAGGCAGAACGCTGGTCTGCCCATGTAAACAAGGCAGACTGCCATTCTGTTAGAGAGAAAGATGGAGAATCTTGTGTTTCTACTAAGCAGAAACACAGATCTCTGTCTTCCCCCAGTTAAGCCATCCCCCACACAGAAAGCACTCCCTAGGAGCACACTTAACCCTTTGATCGCCCCTGATGTTAACCTCTTCCCTGCCATTGTCATTAGTACAGTGAGAGTGCATTTTTTTTAGCACCGATCACTGTATTAGTGTCACTGGTCCCCAAAAAGTGTCACTTAGTGTCTGATTTGTTCGCCGCAAAAATCGCTGATCACCACCATTACTAATATAAAAAAAAAAAATTATGGAATTTTTCCCATAGTTTGTAGACGCTATAACTTTTGAGCAAACCAATCAATATACTCTTATTGGAATTTTTTTTTTACCAAAAATATGTAGCAGAATACATATTGGCCTAAATCGATGAAAAAAATTAGATTTTTAAATTTTTTTTATTTGGTATGTTTTATAGCAGAAAGTAAAAAATATTTATTTTTTTTCTTCAAAATTGTCGGTCTTTTTTTGTTTATAGCGCAAAAAATAAAAACCGCAGAGGTGATCAAATACCACTAAAAGAAAGCTCTATTTGTGGGGGAAAATAGGACATAAATTGTATTTTGGGTACAGTGTCACACGTCAGGGCAATTGTCAGTTAAATTAGCGCAGTGCCGTATCGCAAAATATGGTTTAGTCATGAAGGAGTAAACCTTAATTCTGGGCACTTGTAAATTTCAATTTTGTGCACTGAAAGAACTTGGTGTGATTTAAAGTAGAACTAAAGGCAAAACCTTTTGTTTTTTTTAAATTTTATATCCAGTATTGTTTATTGAAATTCTTTCGTTAGTACAATAGCTAAAATCACATAAATAAACCATAAACAGCCCCCCCCCCCCAAAAAAAAGGAAATCCCACATACCATCCCCTCACCCCACTCCCAAGCTCCGTCCTCTCTCTCTATATCCCCTCTCGTACTATAAAGCTTCTTCCAAATCAGGGCCTAAAACATCTAACCATCTTCTCCAAATCTCAAATTTCTCTTGGCATCCTTGATGTAAAAAAATATATTTCTCTTTTAACAGGGTTTCTTTTATTTGCATTCTCCATTCCTCCACTGTTGGTGGGTATACTGAAATCCATTTTTGTGCTATTAACTTACGTGCTTGAAACAAACTTCTTGCTATTGTAGAATAAGCACACTCCAGAAATCTAGCTTCCTCTATTATATTTAACAATCAAATACCAGGATCTAATGGTAATGTAATTCCAAACAAACCATTAATAGTCTTAACCAGTTGCCGACTGTCGCTCGCCGATGTACGTCGGCACAATGGCACGGGCAGGCATAAGGGCTTACCTGTACGTCCCTGCCTGCCCGCGGGCGGGGGGGTCCGATTGGACCTCCCCCCAGGTGCCAACGGCGGTCAGATTAGCTCCAGGAGCGATCCGAGCTGAGGGGAAGGCCACTGATTCATGGCCACCCCCTCACGATCACTCCTGGCAAATGACTAGCTTAATTGGCTTCTGAACTGTAAACAGAAGTGAAGGAAGTGATGTAATCGCTCCTCGTGAAGCCTTTTCGTTCCGGCTTCCGAAGAGAGAAGACATCAAGTAAGTTTGCGTTAAAACACTACACTAACAGTAGAACACGCAGGCACACTTATCACCCCCCGATCACCTGCCTGCACCCCCTGTCACAATGACACCAATGGCAGTTTTTTTTTTTGTTTACTGATTATTGCATTGGTGTCATTTGTGGCTGTTATAAGTGGTAGGGCAGTTAGTGGTAGGCCCCTTTAGGTCTAGAGTACCCCCCTAACCCACCCAATAAAGGTTTAACCCCTTGATCACCCCCCGTCGCCAGTGTCACTAAGCGATCGTTTTTCTGATCGCTGTATTAGTGTCACAGGTGATGCTAGTTAGGCAGGTAAGTATTTAGGTTCGCCGTCAGCTTTTTATAGTGTCAGCTACCCCCATATACTACCTAATAAAGGTTTTAACCCCCTGATTGCCCCCTAGTTAACCCTTTCACCAGTGATCACTGTATAACTGTCACGGGTGACGCTGGTTAGTTAGTTTGTTTTTTATAGTGTCAGGGCACCCGCCGTTATTACCTAATAAAGGTTTAACCCCCAGATCACCCGGCAGGTGATATAAGTTAGGTTTTAGGGTCTGCGTTGCCCCAGGCAGCGTCAGGTTAGTGCCAGTACCGCTAACACCCACGCACGCAGCATACACCTCCCTTAGTGGTATAGTATCTGAATGGATCAATATATGATCAGATCTATACTAGCGTCCCCAGCAGCTTAGGGTTCCCAAAAACGCAGTGTTAGTGGGATCAGCCCAGATACCTGCTAGCACCTGTGTTTTGCCCCTCCGCCCGGCCCAGCCCACTCAAGTGCAGTATCGATCGATCACTGTCATTACAAAACACTAAACGCATAACTGCAGCTTTCGCAGAGTCAGGCCTGATCCTTGCGATCGCTAACAGTTTTTTGGTAGCGTTTTGATACAGTCGCTATCAGTCAGGAGCTTTTTGCCTGTGAGTCTCACTAGTGTACCACTAAATTTAGAGCCCAAAATGGCAAATCGAAGGTACAGTAGTGAAGAGGCCTACACATTTCTGAGCATGACAGATAGTGAAGAGGAAGTCACTCATCTGTCAGATTCAGGTTCAGAATACGAACCTGTAGACAGCAACAGCTCCATGACAGATAGATCTGACGACGGAGTTGTGGTCCCTGCCAAGGTCAGGCGTACCAGACCCCAAACTTCTTCTGCTGTTGATGTGCAAGAACCGCAGGGCTCTCGTATGGAGCAGGGAAGTACTAGCGCCGCTATTCCTTCTGCTGAACTGGCAAGCACCAGCGGCCTTGTACACCCTGGTCGTACATCCAGCACTGCAGTAACACTTGGTGATGTGGGGAGTCCCATAAGTGCAGTTCAAGTTGGCGAGGTGGCAAGCACAAGTAGTGTCCCGCTGCCACCAAGAAGACAAAGACAGGCCCGTCGTGCCCATAGTGCCCTTCCTGCTCCATTCGCCAATCCTAATTGGGAACCCACCACTTCTGCAGCACCCGTACTTCCCCCATTCACTGGCCAACCTGGCATTCAGGTGGAAACAGTTGATTTTACGTCACTTGATTTTTATTCGCTGTTTTTACCGAAGATCTCTATAGATCTATTGTGGAGCAAAGCAGTTTGTACGCTGGTCATCACATCGCCACTATTCCCCAGTCCTCCCCTGCCAGAGATTGGAAACCAATTACGGTTTCCGAATTTAAGATCTTTCTGGGCCTATCCCTCCTCATGGGCATAACTAAAAAGAGTAGTTTGCGGTCATATTGGTCCACTGACCCAATTCACTATATGCCCGTGTTCTCTGCTTCGATGGCCAGGGCACGATACGAGCAGATTTTGCGGTTCATGCACTTCAACAACAATGAACTCTGTCGTCCTCGTGAAGACCCTGGATACGATCGGCTCTACAAAATTCGGCCCCTCGTAAACCACTTCAACCAACGTTTTTGAAGACTTGTTTACTCCCCATCAAGTTGTCTGCGTTGATGAGTCCCTGATTAAGTTTTCTGGCCGCTTGTCATTCAAACAGTATCTTCCCAGCAAGCGTGCCACATACGGGGTCAAGATGTATAAGCTCTGTGACAGGGCCACAGGCTATACATGTAGTTTTATGGTTCACGAGGGAAGAGATAGTCACGTAGAGCCGACAAACTGCCCTGACTACATAGGAAGCGCTGGCAAGATTGTGTGGAAATATATATTCGGAAAGGGGTACCACTTGTATGTGGACAATTATTACACGAGTGTGCCACTTTTTAGTCACTTGTTTGATCATCAGTTTGGAGCATGTGGCACCATGCGATCTAATCGCCGGGGCTTTCCCCAGCGGCTTGTAGATTCCCGTCTTAGGCTGGGGGAGAGAGCCTGCTTGAAGTGTAATAACTTGCTCGCTATGAAGTGGAGGAATAATAAGAATGCTTTCGTTCTTACCTCCCTTCATGCAGACACGACTGTCCAAATTACTACGGGGACTGGTGTTGTGGAGAAACCCCTCTGTGTTCATGAATATAACCAAAATATGGGGAGGGTGGACCTCAATGACCAGTTGTTGGCGCCGTACCTAAGTGCCCGTAAGGCTAGACGCTGGTATAAAAAAAGTGTCTGTATACTTATTTCAATTGGCTTTGCTGAACGCTCATGTGCTATACAGAGCTTCAGGACGGACTGGATACTTCCTTAAATTCCAGGAAGAGATTGTCAGAGTCCTTCTGTTTCCAGATGGTGCTTCACCTCACCTTCCCAATACAAATGCAGTAAGCCGGCTGCATGAGAGGCATTTTCCTTATATCCTCCCGAGTACCCCTACCCAACGAGGCCCCCAAAGAAAATGTGTCTGTAGAAAGCGCAGATATAGGCGTGACACCAGCTATTATTGTCCCTCCTGTCAATCCTGGTCTTTGCATTGGTGAATGTTTTGAGCGCTACCATACACTAGTTGAGTTTTAGTGTAGGGTACAGTATTGCACAGACTAGGTACACTTTCACAGGGTCTCCCAAGATGCCTTCGCATTTTGAGAGACCCGAACCTGGAACCGGTTACAGTTACAAAAGTTACAGTTACAAAAAAAAAATGTAAAGAAAAAAAAAAATACACAAAAAAATATAAAATTAAAAAAACAAAAATAGTTGTCGTTTTATTGTTCTTTCTCTCTTTATTCTCTCTCTATTGTTCTGCTCTTTTTAACTGTATTCTATTCTGCAATGTTTTATTGTTATTATGTTTTATCATGTTTGCTTTTCAGGTATGTAATTTTTTCATACTTTACTGTTTACTGTGTTTTATTGTTACCATTTTTTTGTTTTCAGGTACGCCATTCAGCTGCAGCGCTGATTTATTTATCTTGACAGCAACAGCGTTTGCTCCCACAATACATAAAGCCGTGACTCCAGCACTGTAGGGGGTGATTTCACCACCACAGTTAAAAAAAAAGAGCATATATGCCGAGGCATGGGGGCAGCAGGGGCGGAGGAGCGATTTGCTCCTAACTTTTGGGGCGGATGCCCCCATGCTTCGGCATATATAAATGGTGCATGTATGCTCATCATTAGAAGTGGGTGGATGAAGGGAGGTATAATAATGGTGGGCATACCCACCGATCAATCTCTTTTTTTCATTCAGCCCACAGGCTGCATGAAAAATAAGATTACAATATATGCCCAACAAGGACCAGCAACGTACTGGTATGTTGCTGGACTTTGAGTGGTTATACTAGAATGATGCCTGCAGGTTTAGGTATCATCTTGGTATCATTCTTTTCAGCCAGCGATCGGCTTTCATGTCAAAGCAATCCTAGCGGCTAATCAGCCTCTAGACTGCTTTTACAAGCAGTGGGAGGGAATGTGTCCCCCCCCCCCCCCCACCGTCTTCCATGTTTTTCTCTGGCTCTCCTGTCCCAACAGGGAACCCGAGAATGCAGCCGGTGATTCGGCCAGCTGACCATAGAGCTGATCAGAGACCAGAATGGCTCCAGTCATCTCTATGGCCTAAGAAACCGGAAGCTACGAGCATTTCATGACTTAGATTTCGCCGGATGTAAACAGCGCCATTGGGAAAGCATTTTATCACACCGATCTTGGTGTGGTCAGATGCTTTGAGGGCAGAAGAGGGATCTAGGGTCTAATAGACCTCCATTTTTTCAAAAAAGAGTACCTGTCACTACCTATTGCTATCATAGGGGATATTTACATTCCCTGAGATAACAATAAAAATGATTAAAAAAAAATGAAAGGAACAGTTTAAAAATAAGATAAAAAAAGCAAAAAAAACAATAAAGAGAAAAAAAAAGCACCCCTGTCCCCCCTGCTCTCGCGCAAAGGCGAACGCAATCGTCGGTCTGGCGTCAATGTAAACAGCAATTGCACCATGCATGTGAGGTATCACCGCGAAGGTCAGATCGAGGGGAAGTAATGTTAGCAGTAGACCTCCTCTGTAAATCTAAAGTGGTAACCTGTAAAGGCTTTTAAAGGCTTGTAAAAATGTATGTAGTTTGTCGCCACTGCACGTGCGCAGTTTTAAAACATGTCGTGTTTGGTATCCATGTACTCGGCCTAAGATCATCTTTGTTATCTCATCAAACATTTGGGCAATATAGTATGTTTTGGTACATTAAAATTTTAAAAAATGCGTTTTGAAAAATCGCTGCGCAAATACTGTGTGAAAAAAAAAAATCTAACACCCACCATTTTAATCTGTAGAGCCTTTGCTTTAAAAAAATATATAATGTTTGGGGGTTCAAAGTAATTTTCTTGAAAAAAAAAATATTTTTTTCATTTAAACAAAAAGTGTCAGAAAGGGCTTTGTCTTCAAGTGGTTAGATGAGTGGGTGATGTGTGACATAAGCTTCTAAATGTTGTGCATAAAATGCCAGGACAGTTCAAAACCCCCCCAAATGACCCCATTTTGGAAAGTAGACACCCCAAGCTATTTGCTGAGAGGCATGTCAAGTCCATGGAATATTTTATATTGTGACACAAGTTGTGGGAAAAAGACAAATTTTTTTTTGCACAAAGTTGTTACTAAATGATATATTGCTCAAACATGCCATGGGCACATGTGAAATTACACCCCAAAATACATTCCGTTGCTTCTCCTGAGTACAAGGATACCGCATGTGTGAGACTTTTGGGGAGCCTAGCCGCGTACGGGACCCCGAAAACTAAGCACCACCTTCAGGGTTTCTAGGGGTGTAAATTTTTTATTTCACTCCTCACTGCCTATCACAGTTTCGGAGGCCATGGAATGCCCAGATGGCACCCCCCCCCCCCCAAATGACCCCATTTTGGAAAGTAGACACCCCAAGCTATTTGCTGAGAGGTATGGTGAGTATTTTGCAGACCTCAATTTTTGTCACAGAGTTTTGATAATTGAAAAAGAAATACATTTTTCTTTTCTTTCTTCATTTTCAAAAACAAATGAGAGCTGCAAAATACTCACCATGCCTCTCAGCAAATAGCTTGGGGTGTCTACTTTCCAAAATGGGGTCATTTGGGAGGGTTTTGTGCCATCTGGGCATTTTATGGCCTTCAAAACTGTGATAGGTAGTGAGGAGTGAAATCAAAATTTTACGCCCTTAGAAAGCCTGAAGGCGGTGCTTGGTTTTCGGGGCCCCGTAAGCGGCTAGGCTCCCAAAAAGTCCCACACATGTGGTATCCCCGTACTCAGCAGAAGCAGCAGAATGTATTTTGGGGTCTTGCTTATGCCTTCTATCATTTAATAATGATATTATTGCAGATTGATTCAATTTAAATTCAAAAGAGCGGGCCTGAGCCTGTAAGGTGTGCCTGAGTTGAAGTTATTGGAAAAACCTCTGCCTTGGAGTTCCAAATGCAGAACAGCTGCTCCAAATATCCTAACCCGTGTTTTTGCCATAACTCGAACCCTTCCAATTTCTGTAATTCCTCACAATTTGCATTATTCCATATTGGGGTGTAACGTGTATAACCCGTAATGTTAGTAATATTTTTCATTTCTTGCCAAACTTTATCAAAATGTTTACCTGTCAGAAACTCTTTATCCTTTCCCAGATTTTTTTGTCTCCAACAAGGAGATCAGTGTGTAATTCCTGCATAGCGGTAATAGCAGACCCTGTATGGGATCAGACTCCGCAATTCCTGTCCAACCAAAGAATTGCTGTAGTTGTGAGGCTAAAAAATAACTTTTGACACGTGGAATAGCAAGTCCCCTTACATCTTTAGCTAACATTTAAGCTCGTCAATTTTATACAGGATTGTTTTTTCTTCCATATCAGTTCAAGAGAGATTCAACCTTTCTAAACCAATGCGATATTATCCAAATAGGAGAATTATGAAGGATATACAGCAACTGTGGAGTCCAAATAATTTTAATGAGATTCGCTCTACCTATCACTGTTAGTGGAAGTTTACACCAAATCCGGCACTTATCCCTAAATTTTTTTTAATGTAATTTATTTTAATAAACATATAAAATACATAAAGTACAATAGAGTCAACAACATGTCATTATTGAGGATGCAGAGTGGCTGTTTTAGCCTAAGAGCATAACGTTGTACATTTGAGTTTAAGTAAAGGAAAAACTGGGGAGACATGGGGAAGGGAATGGGGGACAGGGAGAAACCGGTATCATTGCAAGGTATAGAGAAAGTTCCATCCCCGTGACCCCGGTAGGGGCCCGCACCTCCTCATAGCTCTCAGCCATTATGCTGGGGCATATCTCAGCCCTGTGGCCAGCAGGGACCCGACAAGCACCCCCCCCCCCCCCCCAGGAGAGGGGCTAAAAAGCCTCCATCATACCTCCGTCTAGGGGGGTAAATCTCCTAGGCCCCCATTGCCTAATTTTTTTGTCTAATGTAACCATCAGAGTACCCGAGAAAATATTAGCTAGAGGTAAAAACATAACAGGTTACAAAGGTCTATGAACCGTAAAGGGGGAGAGAGGGGTACAAGTCATAACACTGCGATTAGGGTTTATGAGAAGTCAGGATCAGGTATGCACATCACTATTAACAGGCCTCTTCAGCTTCAGTGAGGGCTCCGCTAACTTCAACAGCGCAACATCCAGGCTAGATGGTACTGGGTCTGTGTCGGCAGTATAATTCCGCCACTGAGCCCAGATACCGTTGAAACGTTCGCTCCTGTCCTTGCACCTCACCACCCATGCCTCTCTAATTTTGTCCACCTTCTTAAGCCACTCTGTTATAGTAGGAATCTGCGGGTGTTTCCAGTAGAGAGATATAAGCCGTTTAGCAGCATTTAAGAGGTGGGGGAGTGTGCTTTTCTTGTAGTCGCTCAAAGGAAGGGCAGGGAGGTGCAGGAGAAAATGAGTTGGGGAAAACGGGTTTTCGATCTGCAGGGCATCTTTTATATAGGCGTGAATTTCCAGCCAGAATGGTTTAACTACTGGGCAGTCCCACCAAATATGGAGGAGTGTGCCTTTCTGGCCACAGCCACGCCAGCAGTGGTCTGTGGCTGAGGGGTAGATGCATGATAGTGACACAGGTATACGGTACCAGCGGGTCAGAAGCTAGTAGTTCGTTTTTTGTGTCTTGGAATCAATGGAGGTGGAGTGTGCAAGTCTATACATGTGCGACCTTTGGTCTGCTGAGAACTTAACCTCCAGATTGCGCTACCATTCCCGTATAAAGACCGGTTTGGGTGAACCCAGAAGCTCATATAGTTCGGAGATCAGATGGGGGTGGGCCCTTCTTCTATAAACAATCGTTCAAATGAGGCAAGAGTGTCCAGTCCTCTTATAGAGGCACCATGGATCGAAATGAAGTGTTGGAGCTGTTTGTGTCTCCACCAGTCCATTGGGAATCGTCCATGTCTGTCCCTCACAGTGTCTAGGGGTATCATCTTGCCCTTATTCAAGAATTTGCCACAGCTATAGTTACCATCGGTGATCCAGGACCCAAAAAAGGCTGCCTGATCCCCAGGAGGGAACCACCTGAATCCTAGCAGTGCTAGCGGGGAGCCAGGGGGTGCTAGGGCATACAAAGTGTTAGTGCGGTCCCAGACACAGAGGGCACGAGTGGTCAGTGGGGAGGTTGTGAAAGCCCTCTGTATTCCCGGGGCAGCCAAGGGGCGTATGACAGGTTGCGGCCAGCTAGGCTTTTCTCTAAGGAGACCCACATTTTGGTGCTGGTGTGGTGGCGCCAGTTTAGAATGTGTTGAAACGCAATGGCTCTGTAATAGCGACGTATGTCTGGAAGGCCTAGACCTCCCCTCTCTTTAGGTTTCTGCAGTAAGGACACGGCCAGCCTAGGTTTTTCATTGTGCCATATGAAACTAATCATTAGGCTTTGAAGCTGTGTGAAGAAGCTTTTGGGGGGAGGGGGGATAGGTAGCATCTGCTTAAAGAAAAGCACCCTAGGGAGGACATTCATTTTAAGTATGTTAACTTTGCCTAGCCATGTGAAAGAGGTCTAGGCCCTGTTTTGCAGCTCCCTGCACACCGTGCCCAGAAGAGTAGGAAAATTAGCAGAATATATTGTGTCAAACTGGTCTGTAAGTTGGATCGCTATGTATTTAATAGAGGCTTTGGCCCAACTGAATGGGAAAGCTTGCTGTAGATTAATGGCCAGCGTCTCGGGTATAGTAATGGGTAGGACCTCAGATTTAGTGTAATTGATCTTAAAATTTGATATTTGTCCAAAAATTTTGAGTTCTCTCATAAGGTTTGGCAACGAGACAAGGGGTTGGTCAGGGGGAAAAGCACGTTGTCAGCATGAGCTGAAAGTTTGTGTTCCGTGGACCCCACCGTCACCCCTCTGATATCAATGCTCGCCCGTACAGTTCTAAGGAGAGGCTCCATAACTAAGGCAAACAGGAGGGGGGAGAGGGGGCACCCTTGCCTTGTGCCATTCCGTATGGGGAATCCTGAGGACAGATGGCCATTAACCTTGACCTTCGCACTGGGGGTTGTGTAGAGGGCCATGATCCACTGGAGCATGTGGGGGCCTAACCCCAGAGTTTCCAGAAACGCCTTGAGGTATGACCAGTCTATTCTGTCAAAAGCCTTTTCGGCTTCTGTGGACAGAATGAGGTAGGGGGTGGATTCACGGTGGGAGCGGGCCCACTGAATGAGCTGCGTGGCCCAGATGGAATTGTCGCTGGCCTCTCTACCGCATATAAATCACGTCTGATCGGGGTGAATGATAGATGGTACGATGTGTTTTAGTCGGTTTGCCATAATTTTTGCAAAAATGTTTATATCGACATTAAGTAGCGATATTGGTTGATAGCTTTGTGAGAGGGTGGGGTCCTTGCCTTCCTTAGGAAGCACCGTGATGTGAGCCAACAAGGCTTCAGGTGGGATCGGGTGGCCTGTGGCGAGTGAATTGAAGTACCTGCACATGTGATTTTTTAGCAGGGGGAGAAATTTAGCGTAGTATGCTTTGGTATATCCATCTGGGCCAGGGCTCTTCCCATTAGGCAGAGCCTTCACTGTCCCAATAACCTCCTGAGGGGAAATGGGTGATTTGAGGTCTAGTTGTTGCTCTGGTGTCAGAGAGGGGAGCCCGGCCGAAGCTAGGTAGTCACCAATAGCTCGTAGTCTGGCTTTCTGTTCGTCTGGGAAATGTCTTTGTCTAAGTGATATATACAGTTGCAATAAAAAGTATGTGAACCCTTTTGGAATGATACGGATTTCTGCACAAATTGGTTATAAAATATCTGATCTTCATCTAAGTCGCAACAATAGACAAACACAGTCTGCTTAAACTAATAACACACAAAAAAATAAATGTTACCATGTTTTTAGTGAACACACCATGTAAACATTCACAGTGCAGATGGAAAAAGTATGTGAACCCCTAGACTAATGAGATCTCCAAGTGCTAATTGGAGTGAGGTGTGAGCCAGCTGGAGTCCAATCAATGAGATGAGATTGGAGGTGTTGGTTACAGTTTATAGACAAATTGTCTATAAATGGAGAAAGTTCAGCACTGCTATAAAAAAACACACACCAGTTCTGGGTTTGCTTTTCACAAGAAGCATTGCTGGATGTGAATGATGCCTTGAACAAAAGAGCTCTCAGAAGACCTACGATTAAGAATTATTGACTTGCATAAAGCTGGAAAGGGTTATAAAAGTATCTCCAAAAGCCTTGCTGTTCATCAGTCCACGGTAAGACAAATTGTCTATAAATGGAGAAAGTTCAGCACTGCTATAGATCAGAGGGGGACATGCAAGGAAAATAAAAAAAACAGCATTTTAGCTTGCACATGATTGGATAATAAAATCAGCAGAGCTTCCCCTCATTTCACATCTACCCCCCAGATTTACAGTGACTGCACTTCCAAGTGCAATTTCAAATGCACTTTGCACTTGTAGTTTTCACTTGTACAAAGTGGATTTGCTTTTAGTAAATAACCCCCATTGTGTCTCTATGGAGGCAACCATCTTGGTAGAGTAACAGGGATCGCTTCATCATTTCAGAGCTCCCTCCGATGACTAGTTGTGGTAGTGACCAAAGAAGCAGCATGAGAGGTGCAGACAGCACACATTCACAGGGTGAATGAAGCAGAGGGATGATACTGTGTGGAGATTGGGATAAAAAGTTTATACAGTGCTCCCAGCCACTGCAACTGTTAGTGAAGTAAATAACTCATTTGGATCAGCTTGGTTCAAACAAACTATTTAAAGTTGAATGAAACATGGAGATTAGCTTTCATAATAAATACTAGATTTGATTGTAGCCGTATTAGTGCAATTGTGACAGAGAAAATTGAGTACTGTCCGTGATACTTTTTTTATTTGCACTAACATACAATTTTTCAGGACAAGCTTTCGGGGTATGTCCCCTTCTTCAAGGTCCAAGCACTGCTTGGACCTTGAAGAAGGGGACATACCCCGAAAGCTTGTCCTGAAAAATTGTATGTTAGTGCAAATAAAAAAAGTATCACGGACAGTACTCAATTTTCTCTGTCATAATAAATACTAAGAATATAGAGGTTTCTTCACTATGGTCATTTTTCCAATTCTTACTTTAAATGTCCTCCATAGCTTCAATTATTTGCATTGATATAGCTGGATTTTTGTGTTAAGGGAGATTGGTGTCTGTTCTTATATCAATAATACATATCTGCATTTTAATACTTGCCCTTTTTTGCCCTATATACCTTTCCTTCTTGACTATGTGAGGTAAATAATCATACAAAATGTCTAGTAAAAATAACATACAAATACTTGAATTAAGGTATTTATTTTTAAAAGAAAATAATTTTATAACCTTGCTAAATAAAAAGGAATATAGTAATATTTCATATATAGTTTTCAGGCACATTTGATCAGAATCAGAGCACCTGCGGTTTCCTTTGCATGTCCATGTGTACCAGTCTGTACAGTCTGTAGCTCATTACAGTCAGCAGCAAGCATAGAGTAATTTGCCTCGATCATCACCCTGACATATGGCTCCTGATAAACTAGAACAGGGCAAAGTGTAGTGTGAAATGCACAAATTTGTGAGAGTCCAGGCCCCAAGACTTTCATTTCAGTGACTGGTAGGCTGCCTTATTTTGTCTCCAATTTGCACGGCTAACATGCATTTCCAAGATTCTCTTAAATTATTGACAGTGTTAACCCTCCATATCCTGGAGTTTATGGGCAATAGAAAGATGATGCTGGTTCCGATAACTACAATGATCTGTCTCAGGTTGTCCCAGAGTGAAATATGAACCCTGATTTTTTGCTATGGGGAGCAGTATCACCATTTTTCTCTTATCTGTTTTATGTAGCTGTACCGATTGAGGCACAAAATAGTTCTAGGCCAGGTCCCGATTTATCCACCACAAACTACGGAACAGCTGATGAACCATCTAATAGCATAACTACAAGTTGGGTAGCTGCTGTCTTAGTAGTCATTGGTGTAGGAGCGGTTTCCTCTTCATTCACTGCAGCCCTACTAAGAGATGGTCCCTTTAAGACTGTAATATGGTACCCGATTATGTCCAGTATAAGTATGTGGTATTTACTCCAATGGGGTACCCTAAAGTGAATGTTCCTCATATCTCTACAGAAATAAGATCTGTTTGATGGAAATACTAATAGACTACACAGAAACATCTTTCCTTCTTATGTCCTGCTTGTCATGTCATCTCCATATTCAGTTGGATGATGGTTTCTCACTTTTATTTATGTGCACTTTGAACTTTTCTTTCTCTAGGCTTGAGTTCACACTATCTTGTTCAGTCTCCTTCTCTACTTCTGGCACACAGGTACAGCCCACTGGAATAGTGATGTAGTCTTCAACGTAGACATACCGACCGCCTGTGCATGAAGTTGTACGTTGGAGTATAACCGTGGGCATGTACACAGGTGTACTTCGGAAGTTGAAGTCCTCTTCTCCAAAGGGGCCTGTCAGACAACCTTTACACAGGCAATATGCTTCTGGGATATACTTGGGGTATCTTGTAGGGCTATATGTAATTCTAGGAGTTGAAAACAAATAGTCTTAATACTATGACATATCAAATGATGTTCCTGTTTACTATACCTATAATCAAAGTATAATCAATTTCTTATTCCGCTGTACTTTTCTATTCATTTGTTCTGATGGAGCACAGTGTGTGCAACTGCCTCAGAAGGGCTTGAATGACTCACATTATGTGTGGCCCATTTAGGCCCACTGTGGGCTTCAATTTTGATTAGCTATTTACTTTTCTTTATCATACATCATGGTACACAGAGCCTAAGTTAATAACTTAATGGGTATATAGGCACCTTCAGGTGATGGACACTGGTATACCCAATCCAGGAAGTTCACTCCCTATATAACCCCTCCTCCTTCCAGGAGCACATCAGTTTTTTCGCCAGTGTCTAAGGTGTTGGTCACGAGTGAAGATGTGCTCTGAGGAGCTCCAGGAGGGATCCATGCTGGATTTAAATAGCCTCCATAGACCAGATCCATTCAAAGTGCCACTGAGGCCAAAGTGGATGGTACCTGGGCCTCGTATCCAAAGCATGTGGTTTTGCCCGTAGCGACTCTTTGCAGGGCTGGACCCCGGGACCCAGGGCTTTGGTCATGCTACATTACCTAAAAGCTTTCCTGGTGGGGTGCTTTTTACAGGTCCAAGGGATTGAAATCCCGATAAAAAGAGACCCCGTCCTTGAAGGTTTGCTAAACGCAACCCGCCGTGATGGGTGAAGGTTGGATTGTCTGTTAATTCAGCAAATCCTGTGGCGGGGATAAGGTAAGGAAAGAAACTTAGGAACTAAAAAGTCCACCTATGCTTTCTTCTTTAAAGCGGGGGTCCACCTATTATCGTTTTTTTTTTTTTGAGTTCATTCACAAACTTTTCTTCTCAGCATTACATACTCACATATTGTGTGTAATATGTCCGCCTGTGTCAGATTTCGTCGGAAAGAATAACTTATATTATTCACTGCAGGCGGTTTCCATCTTCATTGTGGGTATTTGAAGCCCACAAGCATTTATTTCCTGGATGTGGTGAATGCTGTGCTCCCAGCATTCACCGTTCGTTCCCACACATGCTCAGCGGCATCCTGGGAAGCCTGAGACTAGCTCCCAGGAGTCTGGGAGAGGCTAGAAACACGCCTACTCCCACGGGAGGAGAACCAGGAAGTGCAAAGAAGAATAGAAAAATAAAAGGTAATTACGGCGATTTAAATTTTTTTAAACGGCATGTCAGCATCTAGGCAAGGAAGAGAATACATACAGATATTGTTCAAAATTTGGGTGGAACCCCACTTTAAGGGAAAAAAATTTTGTTATGCCTTAAATCTCCACTAGAGGGAGTGTATGCACATACCTTAATCTGTTGTCTTCACTTCAGCTCAGTGTCAGTCTGTGTGTGGCTGCAGCAGCTTGTGCAGGGGGATTCCTCTTAAGGTAAGGGAGACAGCTATGGTTGTATCCCCCTTGTAATACCCCCCCTCCGCTGGGGGGAAGCGGAGGTCTCATTTTGTCTGCATCAAAAAGTTGTTTCCTCTGCCTGCTGTGTAATACGTAATACGCCATGCCCCTCCCCCCTCGTGTTGGGTCCACGGACCTGAAAGCTGCCCGTGCATCAGCGCGGGAATATGTTTTCAAATGAAGAGGGAGCGGGGCCTAGTCGCAGCACTGTGCAACGTCCACGAGGACGCAGGGAGGCTTAAAGGATCAGCTGGAGCAGTCTCTCCTCGCCAGCGAGGAGGAAGCAAGCAGCCTACACTGGGACACAGGAACGGTGGGGCACGGAAAGGTGGCAAGTGACATTCCTGATACAAGAAGACTTTTTTCCCAGCACTAGGCTGAACTTAATAGCGGCTTTACTGTCATGAGTATGTTCAGCGATTAAGTGCAATTTAATAGCGCCGCTGCTTTTGTGCTTAGGACTATGCGTACCAAAAAAGACACCACAAAGACCAAAAGGGTACCAAAGGTTTCACTCCCAGGCGCTAGGATCTCCAGTCACATCTCCACACTGTCATCCTCGCCTGAAATACCAATTATGGCAAGCCAGGGTGAGCCTTTTTCAGCCTCACAATCTGAGAAATTGCTGATACAATCTCTTACGGAGATGGTTCATTCTACTTTCTTGCTACCCCTAAAAGAGTCTGCTGAAAGCTTGGTTTCTTCCTTGGGTTCCTTAAAACCTTCACAGCCTTTGCATGCGTTTCCTGTTCATGCATTACTAGAACAGCTTATTTATGCTGAATGGGATCACCCGAATAGGCATTTTCTCCCTCCAAAGAGATTTTCAATTCTCTATCCCATGGAGGAGAGATTCACCAAAAAATGGAAGGTACCAGCAGTTGACGCTGCGATTTCCAGTGTGAATAAAAGTCTAACGTGTCCAGTAGACAATGCACAAATGCTTAAGGATCCAACAGATAAAAGGTTGGAATTCCTGTTAAAATCCTCTTTTTCTTTGGCAGGTGCCGTTACTCAGCCTACAGTCGCTGCAATAGGCGTCTGTCAATCCCTAAAGGACCAATTTAGACAGGCCCTTAAAGAGGTTCCTGCACAACAGGCTCGGGAATTGGCCGAACCACCAAAAGCATTATGCTTTGCCATAGATGCCATTAAAGATTCTATTCACCAGGCCTCCCGCCTTACGCTTATGCTAGTACATATGCGTAGAATCCTGTGGTTAAAAAATTGGTCAGCCGAAGCACCATGTAAAAAGCTCCTGACTGGATTCCCTTTTCATGGGGTTTGGCTTTTCAGGGATGATTTGGACAAATACATCCAAACAATTTCTAGTGGGAAAAGTACTTTTTTGCCAGTCAAAAGAAAGTATAAATGCCCTTCATTTAAACAGGCTCTTTCTCCTGCGCCAGGGGCTTCCGCCTCTAGGCAGTGGCGACGGCCTCCGCCATCAGACTGTAGAGGAAAACCACAGGGTCAGGCCCAGGCTCAAAAGAAGTCCTGGGGCCGGAAAGCTGCAAAGCAGAATCCTAAAGCCTCATCATGAGGCACCCCCCGTCGCCAGGGTAGGGGGAAGACTTCTGCAGTTTTCAGAAGTCTGGCAAGAGAAAATTCAGGACAGATGGGTCATCTCCACGGTAACTCTGGGGTACAAGCTGGAATTTCAGGACTTTCCACCGCCTCATTTCCTGAGGTCAAACGTTCCCAAAGATCCAGAGAAAAGGCAATCTCTGTTTCAGGCACTAGACCAATTAATGGCTCAGGGGGTGATCATGCAGATCCCCACAGAAGAGCAAGGTTTGGAGTTTTATTCAAACCTTTTCACAGTACCACAACGAATGGAGATGTCAGACCCATTCTAGATCTAAAGAATCTAAATCGGTTCCTGAAGATCCGCTCCTTTCACATGGAGATGATCAGCTCAGTGGTTTCTATCCTACTAGAAGAACTTCTGGCATCTGTCGACATCAGGGATGCATATCTGCATGTTCCTATATTTCCCACTCACCCAAGGTTTCTGCGGTTCGAGATAGAACAGCAGCATTTCCCATTTGTAGCCTTGCCCTTCTGGCTAGCTATAGCACCCCAGATGTTTACAAATGTCCTGGCCCCACCTCTAGCCAGGTTAAGGGCGCAGTCTTGGCGTACTTAGACGATCTATTGCTAATAGACCAGTTAGTGGCTTGTTTAGAGCAAAGCATGCGCATTACAACTGGTTACCTGGAAAGTTTGGGTTAGATTCTCAACCTAGAGAAATCTTCCTTAAAACCGATAAAAAGGCTGGAGTACCTGGGTGTGATCATAGAAACAGCCCAGCCCAGCCTCAGGCAAAAGGGAGCTGGTGCGGATGGTCAGGTCAAAAGGCGATCCATCCATTCGCCTTTGCATGAGGTTGCTAGAAAACATGGTGGCTTAATTCGAAGCGGTTCCCTATGCCCAGTTCCATTTAAGGCTGTTGCAAAAAAGTATCCTGTCTACTTGGAACAAAACAATTCAAGCTTTAGACTTGCCAATGCGACTGTCCCCAAGGGTGTCCCAAAGCCTCAGTTGGTGGTTACTAACCCAGAATCTGCTGAAAGGAAAATCCTTCAGACCAGTTATCTGGAAAGTGGTAACGACAGATCCCAGCCTTTTCAAGCTGGGGAGCAGTACTAGAAAAACAACTGTCCAGGGACAGTGGTCAAGAGCCAAAAGAAACTTGCCCATCAATATCCTAGAGGTTCGGGCAGTGCGTCTGGCTCTAAAGGCCTGAACTTCCAGGTTACGGGATTGTCTTGTCAGGATCAAATCCGACAATGCCACAGCTGTGGCCTATATCAATCACCAAGGGGGCACCAAGAGTCTCTCAGCGCAGAGAGAGGTGAACCATATTCTAACTTGGGCAGAAAGGAATGTTCCGTGCCTATCGGCAGTCTTCATTCTGGGAGTAGAGAATTGGCAGGCAGACTACTTGAGTCGCCAGCAGTTATTCCCAGGGGAATGGTCTCTTCACCCCTACATTTTTCAGGCTGTTTGCCAAAGATGGGGGACTCCGGACGTAGATCTTCTAGCGTCCAGATTCAACATGAAGTCAGTCAACTTCATGTCCAGGACAAGGGATCCACTCGCATGCGGAACAGATGCATTGGTGACCCCGTGGGATCAGTTCTCACTGATCTATGCATTTCCCCCTATTCAGTTGCTGCCACGACTTCTTTGCAGGATCAAGCTGGATAGAAAGCCGGGAATTATGGTAGCACCAGCATAGCCCAGAAGGTCATGGTATGCAGAAATCATAAAGATAGCAGTGGAGGGTCCATGGTCCCTCCCACTACGTCCAGACCTACTCTCACAGGGGCCGATATCCATCCTACCTTACGGTCTCTAAATTTAACGGCTTGGCTATTGAAACCCACATTCTGAAGAAACGTGGGCTTTCCAGGTCAGTTATCTCTACCCTGATTAATGCAAGGAAGCCAGCTTCCAGAACTATATATTATAGGGTCTGGAGGGCTTATGTTTCCTGGTGTGAATCCAAGGGTTGGCACCCTCGGAGATATATCATAGACAGAATTCTTGCCTTTCTACAATTAGGGGTAGAGATGAAATTGGCCATGAGTACCATTAAAGGCCAAGTCTCAGCTTTATCGGTCTTATTTCAAAGACTGCTTTCTACATATTGTTTAGTCCGGGGTTTTATGCAAGGGATGATGCGGCTTAATCCAATAGTCAAACCTCCTTTGAACCATTGGGACTTGAACTTAGTTTTATCAGTGTTCCAAAAACAGCCATTTGAACTGATACAGCATACTCCCTTAGTCCGTAGTTTTTTTATACTCCCTTAGTCCTTCTGACAAGGAAGCTGGTGTTCTTGGTTGCTATATCCTCAGCAAGGAGGGTTTCGGAATTGGCTGCTCTTTCTTGTAAAGAGCCATACTTGATTATTCATGAGGACAGAGTGGTGTTACGCCCTTGTCCAGACCTTTTGCCAAAAGTGGTGTCAGGTTTTCACCTGAACAAAGATACTGTCCTGCCATCATTTTTTCCAAAACCATGTTTCAGGGAAGAGAAGTCACTACATTGTCTTGATGTGGTGAGAGCAGTGAAAATCTATTTAAAGACAACTGCTCAGATTAGAAAGACTGATGTCTTATTTATTCTGCCAGAGGGTCCTAAGAAAGGACAGGCAGCGTCGAAATCCACTGTTGCTAAGTGGATTCGGCAAGTTATAATTTTAGATTTATAATTTAAGGGGTAAGATTCCCCCTTTTCAAGTTAAAGCGCACTCTACTGGGGCAGTTAGTGCTTCTTGGGCAGTGCGTCACCAGACCTCCATGGCTCAGATCTGTAAGGCCGCAACTTGGTCCTCAGTGCATACATTCATCAAGTTTTATCGAGTGGATGTAAGGAGGTATGAGGATATCGCCTTTGGGCGCAGTGTGCTGCAGGCAGCAGTATAGGTCCTCGAGTCTGGGGGTACCCTGCGGGTTTTGTCTCCCTCCCCTCAAGTAGCATTGCTGTGGGACTTCCCATTAAGTTATTATCTTTGGCTCTGTGTCCCATGATGTACGATAAAGAAAATAGGATTTTGATGCAATGGTTGTAGTCTTCTTAGACATCGAAGGCCTCAAGTGCGGCCCCTATAATGTCCCTACAGTCACATAAAGCATTAAAGAATGTAAATCCGACATTTCATACTCCTAATATGTGCCTGCCGTACTAGGTACTTGTATGAAAAATGTATCCTGTTCTCTTTTGTATTGCTAACTTTATGTGAAATACCTGGTGCTCCTGTCTGTCTCTTTACTTTCCTACTAAAAACTGACCACACTAGGCAAGAGAGCACAGTGTGGTTAGTTCTCTAGCTGGGCTGGGGAATCAGCCTGCTCTTCTCCAATGATCAGACTTGTCCTGACAGCCCCCCCCCCCCCCCGCACAGCCGTTCGCTGGGGAGGAGAAACAGCAGCATACTGATATACCCATTAAATGGCTGTATGGCTGCGCATGGGGGGGGGGGGGCTGTCAGGACAAGTCTGATCTCTGGAGAAGAGCAGGCTGAGTCCCCAGCCCATCTAGAGAACTGACAACGCTGTGCTCTCTTGCCTAGTGCGGTCAGTAGATCAGTGCGCTGCTGTTTCTCCTCCCCTTATGCAGTTAAGAACAGAGGGTATGTGATCACCTATAAAAAAAAAGGTAATTCATGTTTTTTTTTATATGTATACACAATTTTTTTTACCTTTTCATTTCTATTTTAACCAGGGTAAATGGAAATTGTTGAATTTCTCAAAATATTTTGAACAGGTAAACATTAGATCTTTATACAAACAGTGCCTACAGATAAAGGTAATCTGCTTGAAATAAACACAAGAAATATTTGCCTTTTCAATTATTTATTTAACAAAAATTTCAGTAGACTTAATTGTGTATTGTGGAAAAAAATAAGCACACTCTTGGCATCAGAGGCTGGTTAGCCCCTTAAGAAGAAATGACTAATTGTAGCCATTTTGTATAACTTCCCTTCAGTCTCACACATTTTTCAATGCAAAATTCCTTCAGTTGTGTGATGTTTGTGGAGTTTCTTGCATGAACTGGTCATTTCAATATAACCCTACAAAATTTTAATGGAGAATGAAACTAGGGCTTTGACTAGGCCTGTCCATAACACTATTTCTTCATTTTGTATTCCTTGGTGGATTTTCTAGTGTGCTTCAGATCATTATCATATTGAAAGACCCATTTCCAGTTCAACTTCAACTTTTGGACAGATGGCCTCACATTCTTATCAAGCATATTTTGATAAGGCCCTTTTTACAGAAATGGTAAGATACTATGTATTGCTAAATGTCTTAGGGAACAATACACAGGCTTTATATAAACAACTGTGTTTAATTACCTATGTGACCTAACCAGATTGTATACATAGTTTATCTATCTATATATATCCGCTGATTCCTAAATATAAATGATGTAAAACACATCGTTTAACATGATGTAGAATGTATAGTTAACTTGATGACTGCAAACTGCCAAAACCCTGAAGCAACAAAGCAATCCCAAATCATAGCATTTCCACCACAATGCTTCACAGTTGTTATAATGTTTGCTGCAAACATGTCTGCTGTTACTGTAACCACATGATTCTATCTTTAATTGGCGAGTCTGAAATGAAGCACATCAAGAAGGCCTGGTCTTTGTCTATGTGTTCAATGGCAAACTGTAGTCTTGTTGTAATTTTATTTTTATTTTTTTAATGCAAAGGCATTTACAACTATTTTTGATGGACTTAGATAATGATCATGGCATGATGACAACACATGTCAATAGCAAAGAGAACACAAGACCGCTAGATATCTGAGTTTTAAATAAGACACATTTCACCTGCATACACTCTCTAAGGAGGTTCCAATAATTTGCATCTAACCTAGGTCTAATGTTTTTTTAATTTGAAGTGGTGATAATTGTAGGGATGTACTTCCTTCTTTATATGAGAAATTAGATTTTTTTTCTTTTAGATCATGTAAATGTATACACCACATAAATATTATATGTCACTGCAAGTATGTCACCTTTATCTGTAGGCAATATTTTAATAAACATGTAATGTTTGCCTGTGCAAATGTGTTGAAAAAAATCAACGATTTTCATGGAGTATACTTACTTTATTAAATGACTGTATAATGTTAAAAAAAAGTCAGAGACTAATGGTTGAAGACTCGGAGAGTTGCTACATGGGATATCATTGTTGTTACAGCTCCTTTATGAATCTTACATTGTGCTCCCTACAACTTAAAAGTTACTGCCACCAAATGTTATATACCTTAAAAAAGTAAAGAGCAGCACAGAAAATGGAAAAAGTGTAAAAAAAGTAAACCAAAGTTTCAGAAATCTTTTAGGTGGAGGGAAGAAAAAATCAAAAATTAAAATAATGTGGTTGCATAAGTGTGCACACCCTAAACTAATACTTTGTTGAAGCACCTTTTGATTTTATTACAACACTCAGTCTTTTTGGGTATGAGTCTATCAGCATGGCACATCTTGACTTGGCAATATTTGCCCACTCTTCTTTGCAAAAACACTCCAAATCTGTCAGATTGCGAGGGCATCTCCTGTGCACAGCCCTCTTCAGATCACCCCCCAGATTTTCAATCTGATTCAGGTCTGGGCTCTGGCTGGGCCATTCCAAAACTTTAATCTTCTTCTAGTGAAGCCAATCCTTTGTTGATTTGGATGTATACTTTGGGTCGTTGTCATGCTGAAAGATGAAGTTCCTCTTCATGTTCAGCTTTCTAGCAGAAGCCTGAAGGTTTTGTGCCAATATTGACTGGTATTTAGAATTGTTCATTATTCCCTCTACCTTGACTAAGGCCCCTGTTCCAGCTGAAGAAAAACAGCCCCAAAGCATGATGTTGCCACCACCATGCTTCACGGTGGGTATGGTGTTCTTTTGGTGATGTGCAGTGTTGTTTTTGCACCAAACATATCTTTTGGAAATATGGCCAAAAAGTTCAACCTTGGTTTCAGCAGACCATAACACATTTTCCCCACATGCTTTTGGGAGACTTCAGATGTGTTTTTGCAAAATTTAGCCGGGCTTGGATGTTTTCCAAGCACAGACATATGAAGAATACAGGAGATTGTTGTCACATGCACCACACAGCCAGTACTTGCCAGATATTCTTGCAGCTCCTTTAATGTTGCTGTATGCCTCTTGGCAGCCTCCCTGACCAGTTTTCTTCTTGTCTTTTCATCAATTTTGGAGGGACGTCCAGTTCTTGGTAATGTCACTGTTGTGCCATATTTTCTCCACTTGATGACTGTCTTCACTGTGTTCTATGGTATATCTAATGCCTTGGAAAATATTTTGATCCTTTCTCCTGACTGATACCTATTAACAATGAGATCCCTCTGATGCTTTGGAAGCTCTCTGCGGACCATGACTTTTGCTGTAGGATGCAACTAAGAAAATGTCAGGAAAGGCCTACTAGAACAGCTGAACTTTATTTGGGGTTAATCAGAGGCACTTTAAATGATGGCAGGTGTGTACTGACTCCCATTTAACATGAGTTTGAATGTGATTGCTTAATTCTGAACACCGCTACATCCCCAGTTATAAGAGGGTGTGCACACTTATGCAACTGCATTATTTTATTTTTACTTCACCCCATAGAAGATTTCAGTTTGGTTTTTCAATTGAGTTGTAGTTTATAGGTCACATTAAAGGTGGAAAAAGTCCCGACATGATTTATCGTTGTCTCATTTTTTTACATCAACGAAACCTGACATTTTAACAGGGGTGTGTTTTTATATCCACTGTAACTAGCAAAATGAGTCTAATGACTATTCTTCCTTCACTGAGTCCTAGAGAGCACCTTGATGGGAAAACAATAAGCACTGAGGCTTGGGGCCCCACAATAAGCACTATAGGCCCACCTGTAACCCTTGGGTCACAGGTTGGGCACCAGGGACTTAGATGTGGTGCAATATAAATGGATTAAGCTCAGCTGGTTTTGCACAACCAACTGCGGTAAATATGTCCACCCCCACCCCACCCCCCCGGAGCATGGCTCAGGCAGATCACTATGGAATGGAATATACAAACACTAGTGACTAATAGTATAAAAATGTCTATTCATTCACCTATATGCCCATGGAGAAATGCTGTTTATATTGACCGGCAGCTGCTGCTTGCCTTCCGCTTGGGCCCTCCCATGGATTCCAGCTGGGCAGGTAATATTCTCCTTCTCCAATGGCTGCAGTTGCAGTGTGTGGTGGTAGGCACTGAGCATGCCTGCTGCTAGATGCCCATACATCTGCTCCAACACCTCCTCTTGGCGTTCAGCACATCCTTTGGGTTTTGGCTGTGCTCGTTTGATTGGTTTTGAACCATCTGTGCTGACAATCAACAGACCAAAAACTAGTACCAAAGGCAACCGCGTCAGACACACCTGCAAAAGACATTTATGCACAAAGCAAATTATTAAGAATTCTGTAAAAGATGTGTCAAGAAATAAAACATTTAACATCTCCTTTTTTTTAAGCCAGGCTTCTATTTATATACAATCTAAGAGTGCCTGTAAGCTTAGCATACACCTGTAGATCAGACTGCAGTGGATGTAGATCTCATTTGCAGTGGATGTAGCAATCCCTGGCCACGTCTAACAGAAATGAGTGGAACAGTTTCAACTATCCAAATTGTATAGGGAAAAGCAGGAACAACCATTGCAAGCACCCATGTTACCCTAAATGACTGCATCCTTCATGATGGCCTTTTCATATCTGAACAGATATGCCGCTAAGACGAAAACAGTACATACAAGGGCAGATTGTCAGAAATGAATGTCTAAAACAACCTTTCCCTGCAGAATATTAGCATGCCCATAGACATACACATACTTGCACAGAGTGTCAGGTTGGCAATTTGCAAATGGTTATATTCTTAGTAGATCTTGTGTACATCGGATGAACCTCCCCTATAGAGCTTCAAGAGGCCCTCACTCATCTCTGCCTTAACAGTAGTGAATTTTTTGGTGATTTTATTTAAACAATCATATCAACAAGTGTCATGTTTTAAAATGGAACTTCAGGTATAGTTTGAGTTCTGCTTTAAAGCCTGCAGTATGTTTTTATGTTGCAAGTTAGGATTGAACCACAAGGGATTATTAGGGGATGTCGACCATGAATCTTTGAAGATTTTTTTTTTTTTGCAGTATAAGTCAAAAATATGTTTCCAAAACATCCTCACATGGGGCCATGTTTCCCCTTGAGGGCCATGTTTCCCCTTGAGGCATGGCATCGTTAACACGTATTGGCTATATCCTGATTAAATTGATGGAGAAAAGATGCTTGTGTAAGGGGTGGGGTCTTTTACATGGTTCATTTTTTTTATAGTATTTGTTTTGTATTTATTTTACTCTTTTCCACATTTTTTAAATTGAGGATTACTGGTGTCACAAATGGGGTTGTATGTTACATATATATAACATGCCCTTCATGGAGATCCTAACTCCTTCCAAAGAAATTGCTGGTTGCTTGATTGAAGTTGATTGGAGTAGGTGAGGATCATCTTATGACTATGGGTATGTTAACGTTTTAGAGAGGTAGGATTTCGTTGTGAGGCATTTTTGAAAATCTTTGCCAGTCCGGGGATATGATCATCACAAAGCAGGAATATCCCTGGAAAATAGGACCAATTTTAATTATTGTGTTGTGGGAACACATGGTGGCAATGCATGTTACATATGTTGACGCGTTGTCTTTTTCAACGCACTAAGACGTTGCACACGTGTTTTGGTAGTTGGCAGTCCATTACTTTCAGCGGGCTTCCTTAATGCAACGCACCCCACACTAAAATCCCAAATATGCTTTCAGCATGGTAATGTAATTTTAAAAGTAATTTTTAATACTTTAAAATCTGTAGCTGTTATTAAAATAATACCTGTGATCCTTCCATGAAGGTTCTTGTTCCAGCACTTCCTGTTATAGAGTGACAGTTTTCTGTCCCAGTCCCAAATGAGCTCCTGCATTGTCAGCCTATAACATAAGATTCCCATGGATGCTATAAGTGGCTTTTGTACACACATCATGTGAGCATGATCTGTCACATATAGAAAATGGCATGCAGCCATTGTTCAGTTCATGTATATAGAGTAGCTATGAAGTAACTGCAGGAGATCAGCACTGGGTTGTAACAAAGAATGAATAAAGGTATTAACTGGAAAACACAAAGTGTTTTAATAATTTCATTTACCCAGTAAAATGCCCACAAAGTGCTCCTCTGATGGTACATGACACAATGAGAAAACACTTGCAAAATTCAAGCCTGGAACCCCCACCAAAAATTGTTTTAGAGGATGCAACCCATGAGGCTTCATTTTGCACATTTGGTGTGATCACCCCAAAGTCAATAAACTTTGGACACACGTCTGTAACTTAAATAAATCTAAAACTGAATAAGCAGATGCCTGCAAACAACCCACATTGAGCTTCTTGGAGGTAAAACAAGAGAATAATGGGCACAATGATACAAGAGAAGATTCCGAATGATACCCCCAAAAAAACCTCTTCAAAATATGGTCACCTTAGGTAGATCACCATCAACTGCCTAGACTGGATCTTCAACTGTTGCACATAAAAATATGTAATATTTTACCTAAGTATGCATCCTCCCAACCAGGCCCTCCCTGCAAACCACTAACCTCACTGAGCTCCACCTCTCTTTTCCATCTTAAAGTGTAACTAAAGACTTACAGTTTTGGTTTGAGGGGAGAGGGATTAGAACCCCTATCAGTTTTTATAGCTGTTTGTGCCCCCGGAGGAGATGCACCCTCTCTATTTGTCCTGTTTACCATTATCATTGAAAGTAAAAGAAATTCCCAAATTTTGGGTTGTCCCCAGAAAAGTAATAGCGGGGATGTATGGTTGAAAAAAGCCAATCTAGTTCAACCAATAAAAAAGGAGAAAAAAACCTGGGGGCCCCTAAGAGATTTCCTCTCACTTCCTGTTTTGGCTATGGGACAGGACGTGAAAGTATATCTCCCAAATGAGAGGGCAAAAGTATACCTTACAGGGGTTGTAACCATTCCTTACTGTATTGCCTAAAGTTTTACTTTACGTGCATAGGAATACCCTATCCCCAATGAAACAACATACCTACCTCACAACACTCTTAACCAACCCACCTTCCCCACTTTAATGAGAGGTGGGCTCCCATTACATCACACTAACCTCTCTCAACTATGAGAAGCACAAGATGACATACTGGAAGCATGGCCTCTAGGTTATATCCTCTGCAAGCTCATATACAGCTCCTAATATACCCCCCCCCTTTCCTATATAAAACTGTATCCCTAACTTCAGATGGTGCACATATTGATTCTCACAATTGCTATTGTTAACCTTGTTGTGTGAAAGTTTGTATCATCCCAGCTTTGTAATCCTTCCCTTACATCTCATGCACATGGACATTTGCATTCCTTTTTTTATGCCCAGTGAGCCGCAGTTAGTGTGTACAGCCGGCCATACATGTGAATGGCTGCGTGTGGTCATAGTTGTGTAAATGGCGCTGCTTCTGTGCATCACGGATGTGTCATATGTGACTATGGCCACGTATACAGGGAACCGCTGTGAATTTTAAGCTAGGCATATAAAATGTTTACGAACGTCCTAATTCCTAAAACTAAAAAATATTTTAAGCGCTAAAGGCATGATGAAGTATTTTATTTATTACCACATCTTACGATATCTGTACTTTAGCAAACTAAAAAAGTAATTTACTTAGTAAAGTTTCCATCTACTTTTTTTTGCATTCAAAATACAGTCTCTGAACATTCCTTCACATACACTTCTCTTCTATATACAGAGCAGCATTTCACAGGAAAAGTCCAGCCTCCCTCTCCATGTACACTCACACACCTCCATCCCCTCCTGTGGTCCTCCCCCATCCTCACCTTGTTCTCTGGCTGCATCCTGAAGGTGTGAAGACGGGACTGGTAATGGAGAGAGCAGAGCTGAAATCAAGCTGGCTGGAGGAAATGATCTGGAATGAGGAGGAGGAGGACAGGGGGACCTCACACAGCACAGATCATGGATTGCATAAGAGAGCCGGTACACCATTAATGTCTTCTATCACACAGCGGCTGGATAATTAGAGCAGAAGGAAGGAGGACAGAAGGAAGCAGCACCCAGGTGGGAATAGTCAGGAGATCTGGACTGCTCTTGGTAGAAGCTGGATAATGGAATGACCTGGGAACTGGCAGCAGATGGAGACAACAATCCACCCACTCCCAGTCCCCTCTCTCTCCCTCTCTCTCATTCTCTCTCCCTAGGTTGGGGTTGGACTGATGCCCTGGACACCAGGAGCTTTCACACAAACACTCTTGCTGGGAGGCTCACAGGGGTTGTGTGTTTAGAACAGCTGGAGAGGCCAGTCACAGCCAACATGACGGCTAACGTCTTACATAACATTCCTTCAAAAAATGCTACATACCAGGGCTCAGTTACTAGCACTCACTCTAGAAGGCTTATTTAATAAACAGTAAAAGGAACAAAGTCACGGCTGCCAATCAGAATTTTAGGGAAGGCCAGCCACACCACATCGCACATGTCAGTGCATATGCACTTTTTGATTTTTAAGTACATTTTTTACTTCAATTCTTTACTTTTACCTAACTCACGCTGCAGTGTATAGTTCTGCCTTGTAGCGTGTCCAAACACCCCACACAAATAATGCAACCTGTCCTGTTTTTTTAGCAAACCCAAAGTCAGCACGTTGGAGTGAACTGGAACCATTGAAACTGGTATTTGGCCTTACTTTGCTTTGGGATTGCATTGAGCAATGTATCCCAACCCAGTAGTGTGAATGAGCCCTCATACTGCCATGGCCGCAGTAGAATAACAAGTGTTCAGTGACTGGACAAGGGGAGATTGTGATATTCTTATAGGCCATATCCAGTCGCAGAACACTTTATATTATTATTTTTTTTTTCTGAATGAAGAAGCTATAGAGTGAGCTGCTTGCTGTGATTGCTGTGCTCCAGCCCTGACTGTCACTTTCAGCAGCGGAAGTTCAACGCTGTCAGGGGGTTGATGAATCGAACAATTTTCAGGAATAAAGCAGCAGCACACATGATTATGGGTATGGTATTGGTACCTAGCTAATGCCCAAATATTGTTTTTTGCCTGGAGTTCAGCTTTAACGCACCAAATTTTACTTCCTATACTAAATCCTATTCATTTCTACGTGGCTAATTTTTATCATTGGAATGGAGCTTTGTGTTACATTAAAAGGTAGGAATAATGCGTTTTAGCAACTGTCTGATTATGAGAGACTGTCCCTCTGTCCTTCTGTCCTCCTCCTTTTGGTCTGATCTATATAGTTGTATATAAAATGCACTATTTATCTTTCAAAAAGTGTTTCCCAGTGCTAAACCTTTCACCCAATTGCTGCGTTTGTAAATTTTAAAAACCATTATAAGGGAATAGTAGTGGGTAAAAAAGCACTTATGGGGTTAACTAATATATTTTTTTGTATAATTTTCCTTTAACTCCTTCATATCTGCGCTATAGCCGAATGACGGCTACAGCGAGGTCCTACTTTGCCGGGAGGCCGTCAATAGACGTCCTCCCCTTTGCACGCTTCCCGCGTCCGCACTGTGATCACCGAGTCAATGAGATTGCCCCTTACCATGTGATCAGCTGTCAGCCAATGACAGCTGATCACGTGATGTAAACAGAAGATCTGTAATCATTTTTTTTTCTCCTCACACTGACAGCGCAAGAAAACAAAGCCGATCACCGGCTTCTGTGCAAGGGACATCAGTCCCGAAGAGGAAGAGGCAAAGCCGCCTCATCTGTGCCAACCAGTACCACCTGCCAGTGCCCACAGTGCCATGAATCAGTGCCCACCAGTGATGCCAATCAGTGCCTCATCAATGCCACCTAGCAGTGCTGCCTATCAGTGTCACCTACCAGTGCTGATCAGTACCCTTCACTGCCACCAATCAATGCCCACCAGTGCCACCTCATCAGTGCCCACCAGTGCCGCCTATTAGTGCCCATCAGTGCAGCCTCATCAGCGTACATCAATGAAGGAGAAAAATTACCTGTTTGCAAAATTTATTAACAAAATATAAAACGGTTTTGTATTTTTTTTTAATTTAAGGAGCGGGGTTTAGGTGCCCAGTAAGCAAGTGGTTAAGAGGGCGTGGCAAGGGGTGTGTCCTATGCTACATACTTTTGCTAATAGGTGTCCCTCGTTCCAATCTCAAAAAGCTGGGAGGTTTGATTTTAGTGCACTTACAGCATATGTGTTAAAGAGGAACTTTACTCTACCAATAACCATTAATTATTTTTAATCCTTATGCTGCTGGCATTAGTAAATAGATAAGTAAATATATCATATTTAAACCTTTTTTTGTTTGTTTTACATCTCTTCAGTAACTTTCTGGTTTCTTGCCTAGGCAAATGATACCATACATCCCAGGAGTCTTCAGGAGGGGTTAAGTGCCCTCTACTGCCTGCATGCCTAAGGCTAGGGCAGATGGATTCCAGGGAATAAACGCTACATGAATCATTTACCCTTACTCAAGATGGCCACAGCCAGAAATGCTAGGGGTATTCTTCAAAGTGATTTCTCAGCAAAATAAAGCATAGAGACATGGATGGATGGGGGAGTTTCCTTTGAATATTAAAAATGAATTAAATAGTGTTTTTGCGTTGTGGTGCTCAGATGCAGTAAAGATCTGCTTTAAGAAGGCCCATTGAAATAAATTCTCCATGTCAGCATACGAATAGGTAGAATCCACAGCTCCTCTACCCATATAGGACCAAATTTTAACTTTAGAAACACCCTCAGCCATAGTTTTGTTCTCCTCTATAGCTCTTCATATGTCATCTGGTATGAACAATGCTTTCACCTACCAACTTATGGTGGTAGAATCATGGATGCCTATCTGGCCATATGCCTGGGTGTAATCCCTCAAGTAGACATTCAACTGAGTCTATAATAAAGTCTTGCTGCTGGTCATTGGGAACTGAATGATTTCAGGTAACAGCAAGAGTTTTTTATACTGTAATGTTGATGAACCAAGTTTATCCCTTCCTCACCTCTGCATTTTGCTTTCCATTCCTAGTTGGGGTTGCTGGCCTCCTTTGGGCCATCCTATGTCAAGCACTATGGTGCCGGTGAACTCTTGGAATGTGTTCCTCTTAATCCTGACCTTCTTGCACTTGCCCGATGCATCTGTGTATTCATGAGGGTTCATTGATGGCCTTAATTAGAGCTCAGTTTCAATGACAGCGGATGGACAGGTCCATCATCTCAATAGTTCAGCCTATTCAGTCCCTTCAGTCCCTAAGTAGCATGTGTCAAATTTGTGAAAGGACCTCCACAGTTACACATTCATTAACAAATGTGAGCGGATTCTTTGTATTCGGACACGACTTGTTCCCACTGTATGTGCTCTCATTCATTTGATGAATGTCACAACACAAGCAAAATGAATGAACAAACAATCTATTGTTTTCTATAGATCATGTTGGTTGAATTTGGATGCAATACCCTTTGTGGCCCTATTCTGGCCATTTAAATGCAACGTAGAAGGACTGTCATATAAGGATTTGCACTTGGAGTACATACAAAAGCTGATTCGGCCACATGCTACTCCGAAAATTATTCCTACTCACAAGTGGAAAACTAAAGCCTAGTACACACAATAAGATTATCGGACAAAATTTTAGGACGAGGTTCTGTATTGAAAACAAATAGATTACTAAATTACGAAAATTCTCATATAACAGAAAAAAAATTTGGTTGTGATGTAATGTATTGTACTTTCGGACGAAAACTGTACTGATTAACCACTTTCCCCCCTTCCTGCCCAAACCAATTTTCAGCTTTCAGCGATCTCACACTTTAGCCCCATACACACGATAGGACTTTTTGACAACAAACATGCAAATTACCTGTTTTAAGGCAACATCCTACCGTGTGTACGCTCCATCAGACAAACTTTTTTGGTTTTCATTGGACAAATGTTGGCTGTGCAAACAGACAAACTTTCCTGCAACAAAAGTTCTAGGTCGGCTAGTCTGATCGTGTGTACACAAATCCATCGGAATTTAGTTCAAAGTACAAACACGAATGCTCAGAACCAATGCAAAAGATCAGACAATACAGAAGTTGACCAAAGGGTGGCGGTAAAGAGCTGAAAAACCACGTGATTTGGTGAAAGTTGGCTGAAAAAGTCCTGCCGTGTGTATGCATACCAAGTTCACGGCCAACGCCCTTTGGACAGAAATCCACGGGAAAGTTTGTTTGAAGTCCGATCGTGTGTACGAGGCTTTTAAATGACAATTGCACGATCATGCAACACTACCCAAACAAAATTTTTTATCATTTTGTTCCCACAAATAAAGATTTCTTTTGGTGGTATTTGATCACCACTGGGTTTTTTTTGCTAAACAAATAAAAAAAAAGACTGAAAATTTTGAAACAAAAAAGTTTTTGTTTGTTTTTTTATAACATTTTGTAAATAAGTAATTTTTCTTCTTCACTGATGGCTGCTGATAAGGTTGCACTGATAAGGCTGCACCAATGGACACTGGTGAGGTGGCACTGATGGGCACTCATAGGTGGCACTAATGGGCACTGATAGATGGCTCTGATAGGCAGCACTGATAAGGAGGCACTGGCAGGCTTTACTACTGGGCACTGACTGGCATCTACAATGGGCACTGATTGGCACCTCTAAAGTTCATACCTGGTGGTCCTGGGTGGCATCCCTGGCAGTCCTGGGTGGGCATCCTCAGGGGAGAGCAGCCGATCGGCTCTCCTCTACTCGCGTCTGATAGAGGAAAAGCCAATACGTGATTGGACACAGCTGATCACATGGTAAAGAGCTTCCGTCAGAGGCTCTTTACCCAAATTGGAGATGCGGTGTGTCAGACTGGCACAACACAACAAAAATTGCCGCGCAGCGCACCCCCCGCGGGTGCGCAATCGTGGGTTATCCTGGTCACGTCCAGTCAGGATAACAGAAGCACTTTCTGCATGTCATATTGCTATATGGCGGGTGGGAAGTGGTTAAACAAAAATTTTTCGTGTTTGTCCCTTCAGATGAAAAGTGCGTACTATCAGATTATCGTACAATCCTTTTGAAAGCAATATTTTTTGTACAATATTCTGATCGTGTGTACTAGGCTTAAAGTGTTACTAAACCCAGGACCCTGTATTCACTGTATCTGGTCTCCCACAGAACATGGAAATGCAATTATTTTAGTAAATATAAACTGCTAAATACCTCTTCTCATCAGCAGTATATAGCAGTCTTGTGACTTCTATCAGTGCTTGATTAAAGCTTGTAGGAGGAGTTTTCATTTTCCCACGATTGTCCTATCAGGCTGCAGGACCCCTGACCCTCTGTCTGGACAGTGCTGATTGGCCCTGTGCTTATTACATGCACCCTTCCAAGAAAAAAAAACTCTAGCAATACACACCAAACTGAGTATGTGCAGCCTGACTCCAGTAACACGGTCTTATCTGGACCTGTTTTGGAGTCAGTGGAAGGAGGGGAGGATTAGAGAAGACAGGATCAAACAGCCTTTTTTACACAATGCAGAGGATTAACACCTTAGGTTCCACAGTGAGCATAACAAGCATGCTTTACTGCATATACAGAATTATTTTACTGTTGAGGGTTTAGTAACACTTTAAGGGCCAGTTCACACTATAGAAATGCAGTCCGGATAAGTTCCAGATGCTTTTCCGCATGCACTATTTTGATGCATTCCAGTGCGTTGCTTATGTGTTTTTGGTGCGTTTTTGATGCAGTCCAGTGCATTTTTCCCCCCTCTTTCTTCTTAACCTTAATAAGGACATGTGCGTTCCAGTGCGTTTTTGATGCTTTTTAAAGCATTCTAGCACAGTCTAGTGCAGGAAAAATGCAGCATGTTCTACTTTTTTTTTCTGGAACTGGAACGCACTGGAACTGTAAGCACTGTTATGAACTATGCCATTGAAAACCATATAACCTACTTCCATGCATTTTTGATGCAGAAACAAAACGCACTGGACTGCATGTGTGAACTGGTCCTAACACTAACCTTCAGGCACCACTACTACAGTAATTGCAACTTGATTCTAGGTCCTATATCAAGCATCTGCCCTGCTGTTTACTGAACACAGGAGGTTGTGCACTTAGAATGGGCACCATTCAGAGAACACTTATTATGAATGCATAGTGATCTCTGAATAGACGAAGTGGAGATCTTAATGTCACCGTCCCGCCTCCCCACCACCCAATCAGAGAACACTTTGCATCCATTGAGAAAATGCAAAATGTTCCCTGAAAGGCACCCTAGCTGAGTAGGCGACCTCCTGTGTTTAGTAAGCAGCAGGGTTTAGAGAATGAAGTTAACAAAACTTGTCCATCCCCTAGAAGAAGCTTGCATGAGCGAGGAATAAAGTAAGTATTCATCTGCTTTACACCCCCCAGACAAAACAAGCAGTAGACCCCAGAGGGCACTTAAAAAGTATTTTTAAAGCTGAATTCTGGACAAAAAAAAATGCCTTGAAATTGAAAAATAATTCCACCCTAATGAAGTGTGTCCCCTGTGTATAGGGTGCAGCGTTATGTAAAAAAACTCTGGCTTTCACTCACCCCTGTACAGTGCAGTCGAAATGTCTGGCATTGTTACAGTTCTGGATGAAGTACTCGTATCACAGCGGGTCACTCGCACTCTAGCTCCTCCAGTCAGTAAACATCTTACATTCTTTTCAATGGATAAAAGGTACCCTGTGATTGGAGAAGACATGGGTGAATGTCACAATCTTCCCTCCTCCAATCACGGAGAGCCTCAAAATCATTAAAAAAAAAAAAAAGAATGCAAGATATTTACTAAATGGAGGAGCGGGAGTGCGAGTGACCCGCTGTGATCGGACGTTTGGTGCTGACTGCACTATACGGGGATGAGTGAAAGTCAGGGTTGTACATAACGCCGCACCCTAGACACAGGGGACACACTTCATTAGGGGGTATTTATGTTCACGGCGCACATCAAAAAAGTTTTTGTCCGGAGTTCAGCTTTAATGCGCCCTGTAGCATCTAGCACCAGGTGTGTCGTGTCAGTAGTAATGTCTAATGTGGTAATGTCTAATACGTTTTACATCATGGAAAGGATTCCGCCCCTTTGAAAGATTATTAGATGATATTCAGCCAGCTTATATAGAGTTTCCATTACAGTCACAAACATATGTGAGACATTACTGACCTGTTAATTGGAACCATCCCATGTTATTTTGTTAATACGGAATGCAGGGAAGAGAGTTTAATGAATAATTGCCTAATCTGCTGCGGTTATGGAAAGTAAGTAGAAAGCGCAGTTAACTCTCCGTCATCCTGATTTTATATATTTCTCCGTTTGCAGCCCTCTCTGCTTGGTCCAGCCACTTCAATAGACACAAAACACTTTTTAACTTTTTAAACATTTATTAAATAAATTCAGGCCATCAATACAGGTTATACACAAACCAAAGGAAACATTGAACTGAACCAGGAGCAAACATGAATTAGGCCAGGATAGAATAAAGAATACATTGTTTTTTTCCCTGATCTATATAAGGCTGTACAAGCTTTATATAACAACTAAGGCCCCTTTCACCTAGGGAAAACTCCGCCAGGGGTCCGCCTGGTCAGCAGGGAATCTGTCCGGTGACCTCTGGCGAGCAGGTGGATGATTGGTCTGTGTCCGCTTATGCAGAGCAGACACAGACACAAACAAAAAGTGTTTCTGTGTAGCTATATGAGAGCAGAATTCTGTGTGATCCCGTTCAATAAAATCATTTTTCTGCAACCAATCGTCATATTTCATTTGTTAGAATTGTCATACAGAAAAGGTGAGAGTTTGTGTGTTTTTAGGCCTCATTCACACATCCTATAAGTTCCAGACAGCAGGCCCAAACAAACCATTTCCATTACAGAACAATGTGACCGATGTGTGTGATGTAATGCACTATAGTAGCGTTAGCAACATACAGTATGTGGAGCTGTGTTTCCGCAGCAGTACTGGCAACTTTCCGTCTGCTGCTGGAAATAGAGTCGGGCTGAGTAGTTCTCCGCCATTTAGGAGAAGCCTTATATATTTTTACCAATAAAAGACAAGGCTTCCTCTGATTGGCCGAGGTGGAGAAGCAGGCAGATGACATCATGATTTTGACCAATAGAAATCAGTTACAGGATGTGGCTGTACACGGGAATGTGTTGGTACTTGCATAACCGTGCACAAGTATGGAAGTACAGCCCTGGACGCAGACTCGTGCGTGTAGTTATTCAACAGCCACATTCGGAATTCGATTTCTATGGGGCAGCTGTACCCAGCAGCTGTGTCTCCTGGCCAGGGATATATGCCAGAATTTTATGTCATACAGCCACAGGCGACTGTGTGCATAAGAGCTTGTTGGCTAAAACACGCATCGTTGTTTTTCTGCTCACAGACACTTTTTTTCCAATTTGCACCAGCCCTGGTATGTGGGAGGACCCTTTGGCTAGGGAGTGACCAGCAAAGTGGGGCATCTTCGGGAGACTGGTTGTCTATCCCCTAGAACAGTGGTCTCCAAACTGCGGCCCTTTGCTTGCTTCTATCCGACCCTTGGGGCACTATTTTATTCACTGACAGCAATGAAGGGTACAATTCCTCCCAATGACACCAACAATGGGGCCCAATGACACCAATGATGGGGCACAATTCCTCCCAATGACACCAATGATGAGGCACAATTGACTATTTTATTCACTGACAGCAGTGAAGGGTACAGATCCTCCCAAAGACACCAAATATATGGCACAGTTCATCCCTATGACACCAATGATGGGGCAGAATTCCTCCCAATGACACCAATGATGGGGTACAATTCCTCCCTCTGACACCAGTGATGGGGGATTGTTTACTCCCACTGATGCTGGGATATTTTCTACTCCCGATAGACAGAGTCCGGCCCCCCTAAAGTCTAAAGGACAGTAAACTTGGCCTTTGTTTAGAAAGTTTGGAGACCCCTGCCCTAGAAGAAGCTTGCATGAGCGAGGAATAAGGCAAGTATCATGTGCTTTACACCCCCCAGACTAAAGCAGCAGACTTGCACTATACAGTGTGTGTGTGTGTGTGTGGGGGGGGCTAACACTCAAAAAGGTATTTTTCTAACCACCTAATGACCGTCCCTCGTACATTTACTGCGGCAGGGCGGCTGCTCTTTACCAGATCACGTACCTAGTGTCAATGGGGAAGACTTTGATCCTGTGTTTCTGCTAAGCAGGAACACAGATCTCTGCCTTCCCCTAGTCAAAGCACCTCCCCCACAGTCAGGAAGCACAACCTAGGCATACATTTAACCATTTGGTCGCCCCAATGTTAACCCCTTCCCCTGCCGGTGTCATTAGTACAGTTACAGTGCATTTTTTTTAAGCACTGATCACTGTATTAGTGTCACTGGTCCTCAAAAAGTTTTAAAAGTGTCAGTTAGGTGTCTGATTTGTCTGCTGCAATATCGCAGTCTCGCTATAAGTCGCTGATCACTGCCATTAATAGTAAAAAAAAAAAAATAAAGTCCCACAGTTTGTAGACGCTATAAACTTTGCACAAACCAATCAATCTACGCTTACTGGAATGTTTTTTTTTAACAAAACAATGTAGTAGAATACATATTGGCCTAAATTTATAAAGAAATTAGATTTTTTTCCATTTTCCATTGGATATGTTTTATAGCAGAAAAAAATGTTTGTATTTTTTTCACAATTGTCGTTTTTTTTGTTTATAGCGCAAAAAATAAAAAACCACAGAGGTGATCAAATACCACCAAAAGAAAGCTCTATTTGTGGGGAAAAAAAACCTAAAATGTTATTTGTGTAAAGCATTGCACGACACGCAATTGTCAATTAAAGTAACGCAGTGCCGTATTGCAAAAAAATGGCCTTGTCATGAAGGGGTAAAACCTTCTGGAGCTCAAGTTGAAAGGGTGGAGTTCAGCACTTTTAATAAATATATATATATACATACACAATCACATATGCTCATTATATGTGCTTACTGCTTTACAGTGTCTCACAGCCATAGAGAACAGATGAATACACAGTTGAAATACATTTATGTTTATGGTTTTACCTGCCACAGGATTTGTAATTTTGTATAACCAATGTTGTAATTCATGCCCCTCTTCCACAATGTACAGCTATATGAGTGTCACCCCTTAGCCCGTTCACTGGACAATGAATCAGAGCTAAAAGAAAAAGTAGCAGAGTGATTTTCCTAACAGAGATGCGTGTATTACAAGAATTACAAATCATTTGGCAGATAAAATAATATGTGAGTATTTTGCACATTTTAGATGTTTGCCTAGAGTTCCATGTGGAGTCAAATTTAGAGCTCCCTCTAGTGGTTAATCTGTAAATCTCTATTTTTATTGAAATAATAAAAATATGGAGTGAATATTAAAAAATATGAAACACTTACAGTATAAAAATATATATTTATGTGAACCTCTGGCCAGGCTATGGTCAGCCAATTAATAATGTTTGCATGCTAAAGATTACAGTACCTTTACCAAGCTCCCCCGGGTGTGATATCTGCGGCAGGCACTCTAGTATAAATCCATTTGAAACTTTACAGCCAGAGCAGCTTGGAATCAAGTCACTCTCAAGCTACCCTGTTAACCCCACTCGCTCTCCCCTCTGCTTTTTATTGAAGCTTCCTTCTAATCTCCTGCCATTCTCCTTGACAGCCTCAGGAATCCAATATGACACCACACTTGGTGCAGAATAAATATACACAACGAAATGACAGTTCTCAAAGTATAGGGGAAGAAAAGGTAATAGATTACATGTGCAGAGTTGTTTGTTGTTCCTGGATATATTAAAAGAGACAATTTGTTCTAATGCCCCGTACACACGATCGGAAATGCCGCCAGCAAAACTCCGATGACAGGTTTTGGTTGCAAAATGCGACCGTGTGTATGCTCCATCGTATTTTTCCTGGCGGAATTCCAGCCAGCAAAAGATTGCGAGCAGGTTCTCTATTTTTCGGTTGGAAAATGTTCCTATCCAAAAATGCGTTCGTCTGTATGCAATGCGGACGCGCAAAAAAATCACGCATGCTTGGAAACAATTCGACACATGCTCAGAAGCACTGAACTTCATTTTCTGGGCTCGTCGTAGTGTTGTACATCTTGACAGTCGAAAGTTCAGAGAACTTTTGTGTGACCGTGTGTATGCAAGGCAAGCTTGAACGGAATCCCGTCGGAAAAGCCATCATACCTTTTTCTGACCAAAATTCCGATCGTGTGTACGCGGCATAATAGTTCAGTTTTCCTCTCACAATTAAAGAATTACTCAGGGAGGAGATCTTCTCCTAATTCTTCATCAGCAAACTCTTCCTCCTCAACTCTTCTCTTCGCTGCCGTTTTTGGTCTCTCCGCTTGTGGCCCGAGAGGGTCCGTGTATGAAGCATCTAATCATCCAAATATAAAGAAAGTCATTAGAATGCAGTATATTTTTAACTGCTACTAAACAGGAAAAAAATGACATTGGGCTGACATTTCGGATATGATGCAAAGAGAATAAAAGCAAGGAACAGCACACAAAGGGTATGATTCTTACAACAACTTGAAGGAAAGGGGAATTTACTAAGAACGGAGCGGCTATGCATGCAAACCAATTAGCTTCTAGCTTACATTTTCAAAGCTTAACTGAACAGGCTGAAGATAGAAGCCGATTGGTTGCTATGCACAGCTGCTCCAGATTCTGTTTGCTCCAATTTCAGTTATCCCCAGGGGGCGGACTGACAACTCATGGGGCCCCCGGGCAATAAGGAATCATGGGGCCCAACAGGGTCCCCAGAGAGCCCCCATACAACAGGGTCCCAGAGAGCCCCCCCTAGATCTAGGTCCCCAGAGAGCCCCCCATACATCAGGGTCCCAGAGAGCCCCCCTATAGATCTGAGTCCCCAGAGAGCCCCCCCATACATCAGGGTCCCCAGAGAGCCCCCCATACAACAGGGTCCCCAGAGAGCCCCCCCATACAACAGGGTCCCCAGAGAGCCCCCCCATACCACAGGGTCCCCAGAGAGCCCCCCATACAACAGGGTCCCCAGAGAGCCCCCCATAGATATGGGTCCCCAGAGAGCCCCCCAATAGATCTGGGTCCCCAGAGAGCCCCCCATACATCAGGGTCCCCAGAGAGCCCACCATACAACAGGGTCCCCAGAGAGCCACCCATACAACAGGGTCCCCAGAGAGCCCCCCATACATCAGGGTCCCCAGAGAGCCCCCCATACATCAGGGTCCCCAGAGAGCCCCCCCATACATCAGGGTCCCCAGAGAGACCCCCCATACATCAGGGTCCCCAGAGAGACCCCATACATCAGGGTCCCTAGAGAGCCCCCCCATACATCAGGGTCCCCAGAGAGCCCCCCATACATCAGGGTCCCCAGAGAGCCCCCCATACATCAGGGTCCCCAGATAGCCCCTCATACATCAGGGTCCCAGAGAGCCCCCCATACATCAGGGTCCCAGAGAGCCCCCCCAATAGATCTGGGTCCCCAGAGAGCCCCCCATACATCAGGGTCCCCAGAGAGCCCCCCCATACATCAGGGTCCCCAGAGAGACCCCATACATCAGGGTCCCCAGAGAGCCCCCCATACATCAGGGTCCCCAGAGAGCCCCCCAATAGATCTGGGTCCCCAGAGAACCCCCCATACATCAGGGTCTCAGAGAGCCCCCCCATAGATCTGGGTCCCCAGAGAGCCCCCCCCATACAACAGGGTCCCCAGAGAGCCCTCCATACAACAGGGTCCCCAGAGAGCCCCCCATACAACAGGTTCCAAGAGAGCCCCCCATACAACAGGGTCCAAGAGAGCCCCCCATACAACAGGGTCCAAGAGAGCCCCCCATACAACAGGGTCCAAGAGAGCCCCCCCATAGATCTGGGTCCCCAGAGAGCCCCCCATACATGAGGGTCCCCAGAGAGCCCCCCCTTACATCAGGGTCCCCAGAGAGCCCCCCCTTACATCAGGGTCCCCAGAGAGCCCCCCCTTACATCAGGGTTCCCAGAGAGCCCCCCCTTACATCAGGGTCCCCAGAGAGCCCCCCCTTACATTAAGGTCTCCAGAGAGCCCCCTATACATCAGGGTCCCCAGAGAGCCCCGCCTTACATCAAGGTCTCCAGAGAGCCCCCATACATCAGGGTCCACTCCCCAGAGAGCCCCCCATAACATTAGGGTCCCCAGAAAGCCCCCCATACATCAGGGTCCCCAGAGAGCCCCCATACATCAGGGTCCCCAGAGAGCCCCCCATACAACAGGGTCCCCAAAGAGTACCCCATACAACAGGGTCCCCAGAGAGCCCCCCCTTACATCAGGGTCCCCAGAGAGCCCCCCCCTTACATCAGGGTCCCCAGAGAGCCCCCCTTACATCAGGGTCCCCAGAGAGCCCCCCATACAACAGGGTCCCCAGAGAGCCCCCCATACATGAGGGTCCCCAGAGAGCCCCCCCTTACATCAGGGTCCCCAGAGAGCCCCCCCCTTACATCAGGGTCCCCAGAGAGCCCCCCCTTACATCAGGGTCCCCAGAGAGCCCCCCCTTACATCAGGGTCCCCAGAGAGCCCCCCCCTTACATCAGGGTCCCCAGATAGCCCCCCCTTACATCAGGGTCCCCAGAGAGCCCCAGACCCCCTTACATCAGGGTCCCCAGAGAGCCCCCCCTTACATCAGGGTTCCCAGAGAGCCCCCCCTTACATCAGGGTCCCCAGAGAGCCCCCCCTTACATCAAGGTCTCCAGAGAGCCCCCTATACATCAGGGTCCCCAGAGAGCCCCGCCTTACATCAAGGTCTCCAGAGAGCCCCCATACATCAGGGTCCACTCCCCAGAGAGCCCCCCATAACATCAGGGTCCCCAGAAAGCCCCCCATACATCAGGGTCCCCAGAGAGCCCCCATACATCAGGGTCCCCAGAGAGCCCCCCATACAACAGGGTCCCCAAAGAGTACCCCATACAACAGGGTCCCCAGAAAGCCCCCCCATATATTAGGGTCCCTAGAGAGCCCCCCATAGATCTGGGTCCCCAGAGAGCCCCCCATACAACAGGGTCCCCAGAGAGCCCCCCATAGATCTGGGTCCCCAGAGAGCCCCCCATACATCAGGGTCCCCAGAGAGCCCCCCATACAACAGGGTCCCCAGAAAGCCCCCCATAAAACAGGGTCCCCAGAGAGCCCCCCATAGATCTGGGTCCCCAGAGAGCCCCCCATACATCAGGGTCCCCAGAGAGCCCCCCATACAACAGGGTCCCCAAAGAGTACCCCATACAACAGGGTCCCCAGAAAGCCCCCCCATATATTAGGGTCCCCAGAGAGCCCCCCATACAACAGGGTCCCCAGAGAGCCCCCCATAGATCTGGGTCCCCAGAGAGCCCCCCATACATCAGGGTCCCCAGAGAGCCCCCCATAAAACAGGGTCCCCAGAGAGCCCCCCATAAAACAGGGTCCCCAGAGAGCCCCCCATAGATCTGGGTCCCCAGAGAGCCCCCCATACATCAGGGTCCCCAGAGAGCCCCCCCCATACATCAGGGTCCCCAGTGAGCCCCCCCATACATCAGGGTCCCCAGAGAGCCCCCCATACATCAGGGTCCCAGAGAGCCCCCCATATATCTGGGTCCCCAGAGAGCCCCCCATAAACAGGGTCCCCAGAGAGCCCCCCATACAGCAGGGTCCCCAGAGAGCCCCCCATACAACAGGGTCCCCAGAGAGCCCCTCCATAGATCTGGGTCCCCAGAGAGCCCCCCCATACATCAGGGTCCCAGAGAGCCCCCCATAGATCTGGGTCCCCAGAGAGCTGCCCATACATCAGGGTCCCAAGAGAGCCCCCCAAACAACAGGGTCCCCAGAGAGCCTCCGCCCCATACATCAGGGTCCCCAGAGAGCCCCCCCATACATCAGGGTCCCCACAGAGCCCCCCATACATCAGGGTCCCCAGAGAGCCTCCCCCCAAACCCTGATCTTCAAAAGGAACTACCACAACTAACCCCTTAGGTGGATGTAGAGTTAAAGAATGGCCATGTATTTATTTAGATGGATAATATATAGATAACCGGTGATACTCATCTGCCACTTACCTATGTCTTTATTGGAGATCGCTTCATAGGGGTCATTCGCTGGCAGAGTTTTCAGTTTAGCACTAAGACGATCTCCTTTTGAGCTGGTGCCACTGCTCTGCCCACTATCTGAAATCATATCAAATATGACGTTTTATTAGAATTATTATAATCATTATCGTCTCCCTGCAACACTTCAAAGAAGCTACAAATAGGGTTTTAACTGTGTGAAGATTATGTAACATTCTAAAACATACAGTATCTCACAAAAGTGAGTACACCCCTCACACTTTTGTAAATATTTTATTATATCTTTTCATGTGACAACACTAAAGAAATGACACTTTGCTACAATGTAAAGTAGTGAGTGTACAGCTTGTATAACAGTGTAAATTTGCTGTCCCCTCAAAATAACTCAACACACAGCCATTAACATCTGAACCGCTAGCAACAAAAGTGAGTACACCCCTAAGTGAAAATGTCCAAATTGGGCCCAAAGTGTCAATATTTTGTTTGGCCACCATTATTTTCCAGCACTGCCTCAACCCTCTTGGGCATGGAGTTCATCAGAGCTTCACAGGTTGCCACTGGAGTCCTCTTCCACTCCTCCATGACGATATCACAGAGCTGGTGGATGTCAGAGACCTTGCGCTCCTCCACCGTTTGAGGATGCCCCACAGATGCTCAATAGGGTTTAGGTCTGGAGACATGCTTGGCCAGTCCATCACCTTTACCCTCAGCTTTTTTAGCAAGGCAGTGGTCATCTTAGAGGTGTGTTTGAGATCATTATCATGTTGGAATACTGCCCTGCGGCCCAGTCTCCAAAGGGAGGGGATCATGCTCTGCTTCAGTGTGTCACAGTACATGTTGTCATTCATAGTTCCCTCAATGACCAATAACAGCGATCACGTCAGTAGCTTTCATTCAAAGCCATTCATTGTGTACTATTGAGATCTCTGTGATTGGCCACATTGATCTCATGGTACTGGGCCAATCACAGCGCACCTGTATCAAGTGATAACTGTCGCCAATTACAGCTATCACAATTGTACACAATGGCACATGAATAGAATTCATTCATAAAAAATGATTTCTTATATAGTGATCATCACTGTAATAATCATAATGTAATGTAAAAAATAAATCCTGATTACCTCCCTAAACAGTGTCACTGATAACAGTACGTAAAAAAATGGTTACAATTGTTTTTTACATACTGTTTCCAGACAGTTTTCCTGATCACCGCCACACAAGTCATATGGTGATGCTGTACTGCACTGTGAAAAAAATAAATTATATAATTTCCCAAAAAAGTGTGACAAAAAAAATTACAAACTTCAAAAAACTCGGTATGCCTCTTACTAAATCACAAACCATGCAAAAACAAAATAAAACTCGCATAGCGTGATACCGTAAGTGCAAAGTTTTAATTAATAAAAAGTAATACACTCACATGATATCGGTCATCAAAAAGGCATATAAGGAAACACAAGCGGTAAATGAGTAAGTCCAGGGTATGCGAGTTTTATTTTGTTTTTGCATGGTTTGTGATTACCTGATCTGAGCTCTTCATTTGGAGTACTATCCATAAACTGATGTCCGGATTATCCGCACCAAGTTATCGCGGCCGTTCAAGCAGGCGCATCTCTCCAGATAGCTGATTATAAGCCTTTATGACTTGGGTGGCATAAGCCTCCCCAAGTCATCGACATCTGGTGAGCCCCCTTACGATTACTGGTGGTGGCTTACCTGTCTTTCCAATCTTTTCCGAGTGATGTCTGACAAACATGCCTCTGGATTTCTGTGATTGTCTTCTTCAAATGTTGGACTTTCCTTTAATCAGTGACACTTTCTGATTTCTTGTGTGATTGGACATTTTGTGTCCCAGTGTGGCACTTCGTTGTTTTGATTTCACTTTATACACATAATTCATTATACAGTTAATTTGTGATATATTTCGTCTTTTTTCTTATTGTTACTTATGAATAGCACTGTTTATATGGTGGGATATTTAATCCATTATTAGTTTAATGGTCTATTTAAAATTTATAGCGCTACACTTTATTTTTCACGTTTTGGGGCTTTGGTCTATAGCTGTGTTGGCTGCTATTTTTTACACAGCGCTGTAATTTCTTTTTATTTCAATAATCTTTGGCCTTGTTCACATGGACAGTAAAATCAGGCAGTTTGGCCGTGTTTTTACCACCCAACAAAAGGTGGTTGTACACATGTCAAAGAAATGGCCACTACCCTTGCCTATAACAGGCCTTTGCAGCAAGGAGCACATGGAAGGGCAACGCATGCAAAACAAAACCAGAGAAATTCCCAGCTCTACTTACCGACCAGCTTGCAACCAAATGAATTGTTCTGTCTAACAGTATGCGTTAAAAACAGGGGTTTTGTTTGCACACATTTGCAAATACATGCGTAAGCTACAGACCCCATCAGGGCACCCCAGGATTTTCTGCAGTAATACATTTTGAGAGCCTCCACAGTGGAAGCACATGTATTATAATGGATAGGCAGAGGGCAGGGGAGCCCACCCCTCTTGAAAGCCACAGGGGTGCAATGGACACCCAGCATATAGTAATAATCTATGGCCTTGTTCACATGGACAGTAAAAACAGACAGTTCAGCCGTGATTTTACCACCCCACGAAAGGTGGTCGTACACATGTCACAGCCAGAATGCTTTGTATCACAGCCTTGGCAAGTTTAACTCTGCTTGCCAAGTTTGACAGGTGGCATGGCCTGTCAAACTCGCTCACTGAATTCATACGCTTGGCTCATAGTTGCAGCGCGTTAGTTTCATAAAAACACCTGGAAGCCACTACTCTACTGCCCCATGAAGAGTGATCCACATTAGATTGCTTTTTGGAGAGGGCTAGAAATTGGTACATGTATGAACTTAGACTTTTTGTGTTGCTCCTGCTGTTTATGAGTGTTATACAAAATATTTTATACAAAGACTGGATTGTAGTTAAACTGGGAACATTTAACAACTTCATGTTTCTTAAAGATCTAAATCTATCGCCTGGTGTTGGGCTGAACACATACTGTAGTAGTGGTTTCCTTTTAATAATAAAGCACAAAAAGTTGCACTGCCAGTTAATTTATACATTTCTATGAATTCACGTTCTCTAGAGTCACTGCAATACATTCCCTGATGACGGCCATGCAGAGGTCCTGCATTACCAGCACAGCAGAGGATTATTGGGACACATATGTTATCACTTAAACCTGCTGCCAAAAAGAGCCTTATCCATGACGGTCGTGTCACCTTACACTTAGTTTTTATTTTACCTTTGGACACATTTTCATCATGAAACATGACTCTACTGAGAGGGGCTATAAAATACAGAATGTGCCATTGCGCAGTAAAACATCTGGAAGAGATTGGAAATGGTACAATGTATGAGAACCTTTCCTTCATTCTGACCCATATGATCACAGGTGCAACTTGGTAAAACAAGTGAATTGGGCCTGATTTATGAACACTAGAGGAGCCTAGAAGTGTGATGTCCATAGCAGGGAAGTGACTGATATCTTACTGAATCTTCCAGCTCCCTCACCAGCACAGACATCTTTGCCGGACCTTTTTTCCATTCTCGGGATCTTCACTGATTGGGCCAAAATGTAACTCCTGCCTAAGTGCATTGGAGCTCATTTATCCCGGTGTTCTGTCGAGAAGTGCCCCCCATCCAATAGTACCCGGGATGTATTGCACATGCGCCGTACGGAACAGCACAACAGCTGATTTGCCGATCAGCTGGGCTGACGTAACCAGTGTTAATTTCGTGGACTAAAACGACTAAAACATTTTAGTCAACTAAATGAATACTATTTTAGTCGACTAAAATACGACTAAAACTAAAACAATTAAGATGACTAAAATATGACTAAAACTAAAATGGCATTTTAGTCAAAAGACTCATGCCCTGTAAACACGGTATGATTTTCCAATGGAAAAAGTGCGATCGGATTGTGTTATCGGAAATTCCGATCGTGTGTGGGCTACTGCCCCGTTTATAGTCCCGACGTACGTGTTTTACGTCACCGCGTTCAGAACGATCGGATTTTCTAACAACTTTGTGCAACCGTGTGTATGCAAGACAAGTTTGGCCCAAAATCCGTCTGAAAAAATCCGATGGACTTTGTTGTCGGAATGTCCGATCAATGTCCGATCGTGTGTACAGGGCATAAGACTAAAACTAAATTGAAATTTGACTTCAAAATTAACACTTGTCTGTAGTGCATGTTTATACCTCAATACCATAAATAATACCATTCGATTTTTCACTCCAGCAGTATATAATGAATTTGAAAATTGTAGAGAAATGGTAACTAACGCATTACAATTTAACTATACCCATTTGATTTTAGACAACTAAAATGAGTTTTAGTCGACTAAAATGAACTGGAGATTTAGTCGACTAAATACAACTAAAACTAAAGCAATTGCAGAAGACTAAAATGGGACTAAAACTAAAATGCCATTTTAGTCCTAAGACTAAAACTAAATCAAAATTTTCTGCCAAAATTAACACTGGATGTAACCAGGGCTCACGCGCACATCGTAGGAGGTATCTCTCGATGGGAGATACCATTTCACAGCCACAATTTAAACCTATACAAACACCGGGGGAGACCTCGGATTGTGCATCGCTGCTGCTGGAGGGTGGATAGTGGCTGTGTTGAAGAGCTGGTTTTGTCTGTATTGCAACCCGCCCTTTCACACAGGCAAAACCGGCCGTTCAACACAGCAAACCTGCCCTGCAACACAGACAAAACCGGACCATCAGCACACTGTAACAGCGAGGCACAATGAGAACTACAGTCTCCCCCCGCTGTTTGTATAGGTTTCAATTGTGGGCGTGAAATGGCATCTCCAAATCGAGAGACGCCTCCTACGATGTGCGCTTGCGCCCTGGTCACGTCACTCCAGCTGATCGGCAAATCAGCTGAAGTGTGGCTCCGTCCTGCGCGGGCACTATTCCATGGGGGGGGGGCGCTTTCTCGACAGAACACCAGCACTAAGGTGTGCAGAGAATGTACACTGAGCTGCATGTGCATTCTAAAGAAGATTGAGAACAGGCAGGTAGATTTGTTTTGTTGCAGAAGAAACAATGAACGTCTCCTGTAATTTTAGAATTTTCTGTTTACTTCTACATTGGTAGAGTAATTGTGCTGAACCCCTAAAATCTCCCTCTAGGGGCTCTCTAGATTTAGTACAATGACCACAATAAAGAAAAGCAAAACGTGTGAGTATAATATGAAAGCCTCATCAAAAATCTATACAAAGTGGTTGTAAACCTCGGACATGAAATATGTACAAAGCATATCCCTCTATAGTGTGTACTTGTCTCAATTAGGGGCACCAAGTGTCATTTCTGTCTGCTGCTTCATTCCTCTGCTATAAGCATAAATCACTTCTGACAAGTTTTCCTGACACCAAGAGAAAAAAATAACAGTGAGGGACCTCCAGCTGATTGGCAGCATGAGCTCTGTTCCTGTGTGAAGGGGGTGCGTCTCTTCTCTCCAATCAGCTCTCAGATGTAAGTTCAGCCCTCTGCTCCCTGCTTTTCAGAACAGAGACATCCTGTCTAAATTCTGCACTTTGAATGGATTCAGGGGAAAGACCGCTATAGATAAACAGGTACAACTTATGTAGGAGGATGTGATTCCTCTCTGTGTATCACCTGAGGCCAGTCTCTGCACTGGGTATTTGTAAGGGTTTGCAACCACTTGCCGACCACCTGCCGCAGATGTACTGCGGCAAGGTGGCTTGGCTGCGCAAATCGCCGTACTGGTATGGCGATCCGTGCACTAGCTTTCGTGGGTGCGCGTGCGCTCCCACTGGCCAGTGGGGGAGCCAATCAGTGGGGTGGACTCGATGTCCACCCGCGACCGTTCCCCGCAGAGAAAGAACAGGGATCTGCCGAAGTAAACAAGGCAGATCTCTGTCAGGGGGTGACACTGAGATCTGTCTTCCTGCTAAGCAGGAAGGTGGATCTGTACGTTTCCTCAGTCACACAGTCCCCCATGCAGTTAGAAAACACAAACAGGGAACCCATTTAACCCCTTGATCACCCCTGATGTTAACCCCTTCCCTGCCAGTGTCATTAGTATAATAACAGTGCATATTTTTAGCACTGATCTCTGTAATTATGTCACTGGTTCCTAAAAAAGTGTCAAAAACGTCAGGTGTCCGATCTGTCCGCCGCAATGTCGCAGTCCCACTAAAAATCACCAATTGCCACCATTACTAGTAAAAAAAAAGAAAATAAATAAAAATGCCATAAATCTATCCCCTATTTTGTAGACGCTATAACTTTTGCGCAAACCAATCAATATACGCTTATTGGGATTTTCTTTTTTTACCAAAGATATGTAGAAGAATACATATTGGCCTAAACTGATGAATTATTTTTTATATATATATATATTGGGATATGTATTATAGCAGAAAGTAAAAAATATTGTTTTTTTATTCAAAATTGGCAGTATTTTTTTGTTTATAGCGCAAAAAATAAAAAATGCAGAGGTGATCAAATACCACCAAAAGAAAGCTCTGTTTGTGAGAAAAAAAGGACATCAATTCTGTTTGGGTACAATGTCGCACAACCGCGTAATTGTCAGTTAAAGTAATGCAGTGCCGTATCGCAAAAAATGGCCTGGTCATTAAAGGGGCAAATCCTTCCCGTGCTGAAGTGGTTAAGGTAAGCACAAGCCCCCAAAATATAACCTTTATAAAAAAGTGTTCTTTACCTTGAATCAGATTTTCTTCTAAGTAATCTAATCTGTCTCAGCTTCATCTTCCCTCCACAACTGTCCGATATTTTCTGCTTCTCTTTTATGGTAAATATGTACAAACACAGCACTAAACTTTAAAGGAGCAAATTACTTTCCTGTGCTGTGGAATGGGTGGATGTCAGCGATTTCATATAAAACAAACTCTGTCTTCATGCCGATCTCCCTAGCCGCCAGCGGTAGGATTCTTTTGTAAATGTTTTTAGACTGCTCCTTTGGCTGAATGTGTGTGATACTCGTACATTACACAGCACAATGCTTCTCTAAGAGCTGCAGCCACGGCAGATCTTCAGTCCCACAAAAGAACTATTCAATTATACCCAACATGTTGTAAAAGTAATCCCATAAATAGATGTAAATGTTTCAGTTATAGCAAGACTTCAGGTTTGTCTTTACATTAGAGCAAGATCAAGCTTTCTCCCCCCTCCCAAAACATTTGCACATAGCTTTCATTCCATCATTCATTCCATTTTTTTAAACTAAAAAAAAACGCTGGAAAAAAAAAAAAAAAATCACAGGATAAAAACGCTAGTAATAGCTTAATGTAGTAACATTTTAGGAGCATTAGCATTGTTGCAGTAAAAGGAAAAAAACGCTATTAGTAGCATTTAGGAGAATTTAGCAGCGTTTCTGCTGGAAAAGCGCTCCAGGAAACTTAAAAAAAAAAACATTTTTTTTTCTGCTCCTGAAGCTCAAAAAACGCTAATAGCCTAAAGTAGTGTGCATGGACATATAGGATAACATGATTTAGCTTCTAGGAGCAGAAATAATGCTAATCACTTCTAGGAGCTTAAAAAAACGCTAGTGTGCATGGAGCCTTACAGTAAGGGGCTTGATAGAAATGGAAACAAATAAAAACAAAAATCTGTTATTGTATTATTCATCAGAAAAGCGCAACCTCATTCACTTCCATTGCTACTCCAATAGGCCGCCAGCCTGGGAGTACTGTTAAGGCTTAGACCGTTCCTTTTACACAATCACTTCCTTGTATAGGTCTCTAGGGAACCTCTAACAGGTAAGATATGACGGAACTATACATACTATATTACCAAAAGTATTGGGACGCCTGCCTTTACATGAACTTTAACGGCATCCCAGTCTAAGTCCGTAGGGTTCAATATTGAGTTGGCCCACCCTTTGCAGCTATAACAGCTTCAACTCTTCTAGGAAGGCTGTTCACAAGGTTTAGGAGTGTGTCTATGGGAATGTTTGACTATTTTTTGAGAAGCACATTTGTGAGGTCAGGCACTGATGTGGATAAAAGGGCCTGGTTCCCAGTCTCCACTCTAATTAGCGAGTACAAAGAAGGGCAACAAAGCTAATAAAGTGTCTGGAGGACATTAGTTATGAGGAAAGGTTGCGAGCACTGAACTTATTCTCTCTGGAGAAGAGACGCTTGAGAGGGGATATAATTTCAATATATAAATACCATACTGGTGACCCCACAATAGAAATAAAACTTTTTCGCAGAAGAGAGTTTACCAAGACTCGTGGCCACTCATTAAAATTAGAAGAAAAGAGGTTTAACCTTAAACTATGTAGAGGGTTCTTTACTGTAAGAGCGGCCAGGATGTGGAATTCCCTTCCACAGGCGGTGGTCTCAGCGGGGAGCATCGATAGCTTCAAGAAACTATTAGATAAGCACCTGAATGACCACAACATACAGGGATATACAACGTAATACTGACACATAATCACACACATAGGTTGGACTTGATGGACTTGTGTCTTTTTTCAACCTCACCTACTATGTAACTATGTAATTCATCCCAAAGGTCTTCTATTGAGTTGAGGTCAGGACTCTGTGCAGGCCAGTTAGGTTCCTCCACCCCAAACTCACTCATCCATGTCTTTATGGACATTGCTTTTGTGCACTGGTGCGCAGTCATGTTGGAACAGGAAGGGGCCATCCCCAACTGTTCCTACAAAGTTGGGAGCAAGAAATTGTCCAAAATGTCTTGCTGGGGCCATGTAAGCTGGGGTATGTTGGGGCCAAGTCCAAACCCTGAAAAACAACCCCACACCATAATCCCCCCTCCACCAAATGATTTGGACCAGTGCACAAATTAAGGTCCATAAAGACATGGATGAGCGAGTTTGGGGTGGAGGAACTTGACTGGCCTGCACAGAGTTCTGACCTCAACCTGATAGAACGGAGACTGCGAGCCAGGCCTTCTCATCCACATCAGTGCCTGACCTCACAAATGTGCTTTTGGAAGAATGGTCAAACATTCCCATAGACACACCCCTAAACCTTGTGGACAGCCTTCCCAGAAGAGTTGAAGCGGGTATAGCGACAAAGGGTGGGCAACTCAATATTAAGCCTGTGTGTGTGTATTATATATATAGTTACCATCCCTCCTTGACTTCCAAGTACTGTAGCTTTGTCCCAAGTTTTGCTCCTGATTTTTAACATATGTTAATGCCACAATAACAATCTTTTTTATGCAATGGGATATAAATCTCCTTATATTACTTTAAAAAGAACTTTAAATACAGTGTTTAAGCAGCCAAATGTTCCTGGAAATGGTTGTAGAATAATCACAGCAACACAGTGCAATGCTCAGTATAATACAATAGTTTTTTTTTTGTTGGATCCAATTTGCAGTTTACATGTGGTATTAGAAATCTCCTCAATTGAGGAGGAAAGAAAATTTCAAAGCTTACTCACATCAGTACTAGATACTTTTTTAAGGGTATGACCTAGGTACTTTTAGTTAGCAGACTGAAGACATGTATTTCAGTTGTGGAAAGAAAAGAATAAAGACCTATGAGCACATTGGCACTTTGGTTCCATCCTCCGTCACTACTGTGTCCTGTAGTAATGCAGGGCCTGGTGGGTGAAACCATACAGTGTGCAGAGGTGGACCAGGCACCAACCCCCAGGAGTGTATCGGACGCAGAATATTCTTCGGAAGCCATAGCTCTACAAGAACGAAGACAGGACTTTCGCCCACCAGGCCGGTTAGTATTCTTGATTCTCCTTTGCACGGTGACTTTTCAAAGCAAAAAATAAAAACAAAATATTCATACAGACTGAATTTTAAAGTTTGGGATTATCAAAAAGTAAACCTCTATGCTGCAGCATTCACTCAGGTTTAGGTCTGCTTGGAGTGGAGAGCAGTGATGGTCAGTCATTTTAATTGAATGCAAGCAATACTGGATTAAATTGTGATTTTTTTTAATTATCTGGAGTTGGGACAAGAATTCACAAACCATAAATAAAGTACTATCATACATTCTCTGCAGAAACCAGTTTTCTGGGCTCCCTTTTAAGAGTCACGAGACCAAATATAGGAGAGTGCCTTCTAAAGGTGGAATCAGAGTTCAGGCAGAGCTACTGCTTGGCTAGCTCTACCTGTATGTCTCTTACCCAAGTCTCTTCAGAAGTGATCACAAGACCAATGAAATGACATTGCAGGATTTGCAAAAAAAAAGTATATTGGCAACATTTTATCATTTAGGCATTTAAAAAATGAGGACGGTAAGGCTGAGAAAATTTTATTTTAGTTCCACTTTATAATATTGGCACCCGTGGGTACTACTAGTCCCAGCACTTGTATTTAGTCCTTATAAAAGCATGTGAACATGAGCTGGAAGCAGCTGATTGTGACCTCAGTGTCCGGAGAAGGACTGGGAACCCTGCCCTGTAATGTCACATGCAGCGCTGAAAAATGATTGTGTAAATTCCCTGGCCTGTACACATAAATCTCTGGTCATAAATAGAGGTAACTTGTCCTTTCCAGAAATTCTTCCTCCATCACCAATTATACTCTATTAAGCTGGAAGATGCGTTAGTGAAAACGGCTGAAGAAAGAAAAAAAAAAAAAAAGGTATTTATTGTGCAAAAGCTACCACCTGGTGATTATAGAATATAGCCAGTGGAATATGACTGATGTATGGTTTCAATGGATATTCGCATCTTTGTTCAAAAAACCCACCTTCTGAAACTGTGTGATCCATGGAGTTTCTAGAGACTATTATAAAAGAAAAAAACTGCTGCTATAATAATACCATTCACACAATACTGCTGCACATTTCATCCAATTGGTATTTTGTCACTTACTTCATCCAATTGTTATTTACCTTACCATGCGGCTGAATAATGACAGGAACACTATACCATGTGGGTAACTGTAAAATCGAATACACCTCCCAACTCCTGCGATCTCTGTTGGCCAGTGGGGTCACTCACCACAGTAATGTGCCAACTCAAATATGTACAAAGGGGCAGGCCTAAGCTTGACTTTCAATGCTTCAGCCAGAATTTGCATATTAAAAGCACCCTGGTTTTCAAGGTCCCTGGAGTTAAATTTGCTACAGCAGGGGAAAAAATTCCTTCCTGATCCCAGAGAGCCAATTGGATTTTCCCTGGATCAACTTTACCTATAAATGTTAGTACCCAGTCATATTATGTACATTTAGGAAAGAATCCAGACCTTTCTTAAAGCAATCAACTGAGCTGGCCAGAATCACCTCTGGCGGGAGTCAGAAGAAGAAACCTTTCCGTATTTGGAGATGAACTCTCTTTTCCTCTAGACGTAAAGAGTGCCCCCTTATCCTATGCGTTGACCATAAAGTGAGTAACTCAACACCAAGTTCACTATATGGACCCCTTATATATTTATACATGGTGATCATATCCCCCCTTAATCTCCTCTTCTCAAGAGTGAATACATTCAGTTCCTCTAATCTTTCCTCATAGCTGAGCTCCCTCATGTCTCTTATCAGTTTGGTTGCCCAAAGTACTCAAGGGAGTGTGATAGTACAAGCAAAGCTGGCCATACATGGAGCAAACTTCTGCCAGTTTCCTAATGAATCAGCTGACACTCCATGGAAGGTCCTGCCCAAAATCCTTTGAAAAATCAAAGGAGCTAGGCTGAAAACCATCAGTTGAACAGAGCCTGCATCCAATCCAATGCAGGTGTTGTTGGGGTATTTTGACAGCTGTCAGTGCCTGCAGCAATTCATCCACTTTGTTTAGTGTGGATGGAGGGATCTGTTAGATTTTTTTAATTTGACAAAAAAAGCCTATGTGTGTATGGCCAGCTTAGGTGTCTGCAGTTATATTTTGGATTCAGTTTAGTATTTTTAGGTTTAAAAGGTAAATTTTAGGTCCCACCCACCGCTGTGACAAATCGCAATCTAGCCACTTCCAGGAGATTCCAAAAGTAGACATGGATTTGTAGGGCTTAATGTAAACCTGTCTAATGAAATCCATCAGTCTGTGCCAGACTAATAAATAATCTGCTGTCGAGTAAGCAAAAACATATGAGTACTGCCCGTGATACTTTTTTTTATTTGCATTAACATCCAAAATTTTCTAAAAATCTTTTGGGGTGTACCCCCTTCTTCAAGGTCCAAGCAGTGCTCCGAGTTCAATGAGCTTTTCCTGAAACTCTGGATGCTAGTGCAAATAAAAAAAAGGATCACAAACAGTATTCAATTGTTTTTGTTGCAAGTGCACTAATACGGTTACAATCTCCTCATAGTATTGTATATTATACATGAGACCACACTCCTTACAGTATTTAATAAGTGAATTCACAATTGAATTACCCGAACATACACGCCCATCGCAAGCCTGGGTAACTCTAGAAAAAGCCTTTACTAACACCCTAGTACACCTGTCCCCCTGGTTGGACTCATCCCACGTTCCCTCCGACTATGGAGACCACCCATTAATAAGGGCTACCCCTATCATGTTTCCGTAAAGCATGTGCTAAATTCTCGCTCTTCTTCTCCTTGGGCCCACTAACCCCCAGTAATCACAATCCAGCCTTCCCCCTAGACTAGTACCCCACTTTCCGACTGATATTTGGCGGTATGACCGCATTAATGCTGAACAATTCTTTGACAAAGGCTCCTTTCTCAGTCAGGAAGCCTTGACACAGTGGATGAAAAGACCCTATTTCCCCTTTTGGACTTATGGACTTAAGCCAACCAGGCTTTCAGAATGGACCCGACCATGCACTCCATTTGCATCCCTGTGCTTAATGAAGGAAACTCAAGCGCATCTAAACTCATACATATACTCGCTTCTCTTTTCTGACCAGGACCTAAGCGGTAACGAAGCCTGTAAAAGGTGGGAGTGGGGCCTATCCCTTGACGTGTCTGCCAAAGAATGGGAGTGACTCTATGAATATTTACATAAAGGCATGGTGAAGGACTTAATGCAGGAAAATGGCTTTAAAATCTTCTCCAGGTGGTATAGAACCCCCCTCCTAATTTACAAATTACCCTCCACCAGGCCCCATCCACATGCTGAAGGTGTGAAGCAGATACAGGTTCCCTCATACACATCTGGTGGCCATGCCCATTCCTGCAAAAGTATTGGTCAGGTTCCACAATCTTATTTCTAAAATTACTACCCATAACTTTGACTTTACCTCAGCCAAATTTTTACTGCATCACACATCCCTCCCTACTTCAAATCCCCAGTTATGCACTTGGTAAATGCAACTAGAGCATGCGTTCCAATTTTCTGGGGTAAAAAGAGCCCACAAAAACTATCAGACTGGATCAGACAGATACAGAAGATTGCTGAGATGGGGGAGCTCATACACACATACAACCCCTGGCAAAAATTATGGAATCACCAGTCCCTGAGGATGTTCCTTCAGTTGTTTATTGTTGTAGAAAAAAAGCAGATCACAGACATGGTCAAAAACTAAAGGCATTTCAAATGGCAACTTTCTGGCTTTAAGAAACACTAAAAGAAATCAAGAAAAATAATTGTGGTGGCCAGTAACAGTTAGATTTATAGAACAAGCACAGGGAATAAATTATGGAATCACTCAACTCTGAGGAAAAAAATATGGAATCACCCTGTAAATTTTCATTACAAACACTAACACCTGCATCAGATTAAATCTGCTTGTTAGTATGTAGGTAAAGAGGGTAAATCATCACGCAGTGTTGCACAAGACGTTGGTTGTTCACAGTCGGCTGTGTCTAAAACATGGACCAAATACAAACAACATGGGAAGGTGGTTAAAGGCAAGCATACTGGTAGACCAAGGAAGACATCAAAGCGTCAAGACAGAAAACTTAAAGCAATATGCCTTGAAAACAGAAAATGTACAACAAACCAAATGAGGAACAAATGGGAGGAAACTGGAGTCAACATCTGTGACCGAACTGTAAGAAACCACCTAAAGGAAATGGGATTTATATACAGAAAAGCTAAAAGAAAGCCATCTCTAACACCTAAACACAAAATAACAAGGTTACAATGGGCTAAGGAAAGGCAATCGTGGACTGTGGATGATTGGATGAAAGTCATATTCAGTGATGAATCTTGAATCTGCATTGGGCAAGGTGATGATGCTGGAACTTTTGGTGCTGTTCTAATGAGATTTATGCAGACGACTGTCTGAAGAAAACATGCAAATTTCCACAGTCAATTATGATATGGGGCTGCATGTCAGGTAAAGGCACTGGGGAGATGTCTGTCATTAAATCTTCAATAAATACACAGGTTTACATTGAAATTTTGGACACTTTTCTTATCCCATCTATTGAAAGGATGTTTGGGGATGATGAAATCATTTATCAAGATGATAATGCATCTTGCCATAGAGCAAAAACTGTGAAAAAATTCCTTGAAGACACATAAGTCCATGACAAGGCTAAAACCTGCAAAGATGATTTGGCAACAGCAATCAGAGAAGGCTGGAGCCAGATTGATGAAGAGTACTGTTTATCACTCATTAAGTCAATGCCTCAGAGACTGCAAGCAGTTATAAAAGCCAGAGGTGGTGCAATCAAAGTACTAGTGATGTGTTGGAGTGTTATTTTGTTTGTTTGTTTTTCATGATTCCATAATTTTTTCCTCAGAATTGAGTGATTCCATAATTTATTCCCTGTGCTTGTTCTATAAATCTAACTGTTACTGGCCACCACAATTATTTTTCTTGATTTCTTTTAGTGTTTCTTAAAGCCAGAAAGTTGCCATTTGAAATGCCTTTAGTTTTTGGCCATGTCTGTGATCTGCTTTTTTTCTACAACGATAAACAACTGAAGGAACATCCTCAGGGACTGGTGATTTCATCATTTTTGCCAGGGGTTGTAGCAAGGGACACTCCCTCCAAATATACAAAAATATGGGCATACTGTCTACAATTCCAACATTCTATTGAGTATTCCAAACTTTTCTCGAACCCGCTTTGATTCTGTCTGGCTACCAGGTTATCCTTAGTGCGGGACTCACCTCTTCTTTGCAATCTGAGGAAGGTGGGGACCTCCCCCATGACCATTCTTCACCTTTCCCTTCCTTTCTCTTCCGCCTCCCCCTTGTGTCCCCCCATCCGTTTTCCCCCAGATCCCCCCCCTTACACCTAACCCTTCCGAGAACCCTCACCCCATACATTTCCTTCCCTTTTCCATCCCATGTTATATGTCTTGGGCCCAACCCCCCCATTTTTAAAACATTTTTTTTTTTAAATCTCCCCTTTCTTTCCGGGACCTGTAGCTACTGTTTGGGTTGGGAATCAGTTCCTGTGGCACTATTCCTATAATGATCATTATCCTATCAGGTGTGTGGGTTAGGAGTTTGGTGCCTTAAAAGTTTTGTATGGCATCTTATGTTTATATATAGCATGACTTTTCTTATACTCAGTCGTTTAGCATCTCTCTGTTTGTTAGCTAAACTTTATAATGAAAGTCAAGCACCCCATTATTAAACCATAGGATCATTTAGGTGCCAAGAAACTTACAAACATTGTATATATTTCGTTTGCTCAATTTCCCTGAAGGAAATCTTGAGCGAATGCATATTGTTGTTTCATGTTTTATGTTTGTATGTCAACTTGACGCCCAATAAAGCTCTTTAGAACCAAAATTGAATTGCCCATTTATACATATGCAACCTGCACTCTTGGGCTTTTATAAGTGTTGGTCCCTTTCAGGCAGCCATACCCTGTTGCAAAGGTTTTCTTGCCATGCACAAGTCAGCTTGGTCAAGTAGAGGAAAGTTTTATGAAGGTCAGAGTAGCCTCAACACGTTTTATGACATTATCATATGCCATATTATATGTTTCTTTGTGCAATTCAGATATGATAAATAGGAAATTTAATGAGCATCATGTTCAGCTTGCACTTACCACTGCTGGCACTGCCCTCTCTGCCATCCCTTCGACTTCGGGCACTACTGTCTCTACCAGATCTCACACGCTGCAAAGAGAAGAAGTATACTGAACCTCACTAAATTGAAAAGAAAGAATATAGGACACACTGAAAAGAAAAGGTGTTCACCAATCAGATTCTTTTTTTATTTTTTTTTATTTCTAATGTGCAAAAGAAAAAAAGTAAATATCAGAATACATCGAATAATGAGCCGTTTTGATTGGTTTGCGAACATAAATTGTGAGGAACATCCTTACAACTATAAAGAGCATGCAGAAGCCATAGGCATGCTAGTTTACACTTGCTTAGTGCTGGAGGGTTCCATATCAAATGTAAGCCTATCATACTGTGCTAGTATGTGGTACATACTAGCAAATTATGGTATAAATGCTCTTTTCTACTTTTGTATGGCATGGTAAGCACTGAAGACTAGCCTACATGTATTTAAGTAGGGCGAAGATAGATTTCCCCTCCCTCACGGGCCCCCAAGTAGAGCTCCTTGAGCCTATAACAGAGGAGTGCATTGCGGAGGCAATAGCACGATTACCACCATCTAAGGCCCCTGGCTCCGACGTCCTCCCATTAGAGCTCTATTCCCAGTTTCAAGAGACTCTTCTTCCCAAGCTGCAAGCACTATACTCCCAGCACTATACTCCCACATATACGAATCCGGCATGCTCCCACGCACTATGGGCAAGGCCCTGGTTGTCCTCATCCCGAAGCCAGGAAAAGACCCTCTCAATCCCAAATCTTATTGCCCTATCTCCCTCCTACAATTGGATGTTAAAATATTGGCCAAAATTCTTGCCCTAAGGCTTTCATGCCCAATAAAAACACAGCATTTAATCTCAGAAGACTGTATATGAATCTCCAAGCTACACACGACAATGTCGGCTCGAGGGTGGTGGTTAGCCTTGATGCTGCTAAGGCATTTGATTCAGTGGAGTGGAGCTACTTATGGGAGTGCCTCCGTAGATTCAGCTTTGATCCTAGATTTGTCAAGTGGCTCCAACTCCTCTATCAAGCTCCTAAAGCCTGTATCCAGGTAGACAGAAAGACGTCTAGCTCCTTTTCTCTGCCCCGAGGAACCCGCCAGGGTTGCCCCATCCCCCTATGCTGTATGCTCTGGCCGTAGAACCACTGGCCATTGCCATAAGGATGCACCCTGATATTCGGGGTCTCTGCATGGGACAAGTGACTAAGGTGATCAGTCTCTATGCGGACGATATGCTCCTCTACTTGGAAGATGCAGGCCCTTCTCTGACTGCGGCCTTGCGTTTAATCGAGCACTTTGGCGCTTTCTCGGGATTGCAGATTAATTGGTCCAAGTCCCAAATCCTTCCTATAGATGCTACTGCCCCCACTGCCGTACAGGAGGTTCGCCCCCTGGTGAGGACCAATCAATTCAAATATCTGGGTGTACGGTGCTCCCGCTACCTCGCAGATTACGTACATCTAAATCTGGAACCACTATACAAATTTCTTAAAAACAAAACCCAAGTCTGGTCTAGACTTCCTCTCCGAGTTATGGGCCGCATCAACCTAGTAAAAATGATTCTCCTCCCCAAACTACTCTACATCTTCTGGCATGCCCCACTATACATCCCAGCCCATATGTTTAGAAACATGGAATCTATTTTAAACACATTCGTTTGGGGCTCCTCTAGGCACAAGTTGGCATGGCAGATTCTGAAGCGTCCTGTCCATCTGGGGGGGCCCTTCCTGACCTTGCATTATATTACCTAGCCTCCCAGCTATCCCATTTTTATTACCTTAATAGACATGACAAGATCCGCTACTCTACACTAGTGTGTATGGCGGCTACTGATGTAGTGGCCCACCCCTTCCAGATACTCTTTTGCAAGCATTGGGGCCTCTCCTGCTTAGGCAATAGGCGACATATGCTAGCACACCACAGCAAAATCTGGCAACTAGTGCAAAACCACTACTGGGGCCATGGGAGTAATACTAGAAGCCTCTAAGAAAATATCGCCTAAATTCTCAGACCGACTCACTCACCTTTACATCCTTCACAAGTCTTACATCACTCCCTCCTGCCTTTCCAGGTATAAACCAGACACCGACCCAGCCTGCCCCAGGTGTGGCGACACTAATAGCACCTTCCATATGGTCTTGTCCACCCATTCAACAATATTGGTCACAGTTTATCAAATTCCTTCACGATCGCATGGGCTCCCCCTTAACACTATGCCCACGTCTGTGCATACTTGGTCTTCTTCCCTTACCTCAGGAAGAGAAATACCCTACGACATTCCTGCAAGAAACCTTATTCAATGCCAGAATCCAGCAGTGGAAGAGGGCTGTGAATCTTACCCTTCCTTACAAAAAAGTCCTTTATTCTCACCGAGGATGCCCTGGCAAATTCAATAAAATTTGGGACAGATGGGTGGATGACTCCTCTACTTGTACTGATTAATGCCGACTGTTTCTCAAAACCAGGTAACAAGGCTAATTAGCAAAAATCCACACTACCCATGCTAGCAAGGATCACATGAATTCGTGCTCCTAGTGCAAAGAACTATGTTTGGTAATATTCCAACTGTTAGTACGATCTGTCAGACAATCTTATGTATCCTATCACCTTATGTTGGTGCTTGTTGCACCTTTCATTTTGTGTGAAATATCATGTATTAACTTTTATGCTCAATAAACTCATAATTTGATTAAAAAAAAAAAAAGTAGGGCGAAGATGGATGGTGGGTCTCCCTGATGTAGCCCTTTGCCCCATACACACGATCAGAAAGTCCGTCAGAAAAAACTTGGATGGTTTGTCCGAAATAATTCCGCTCAAGCTTGCCTTGCATACACACAGTCACACAAAAGTTCTCTGAACTTTCGACTGTCAAGAACGCGGTGAGGTACAACTCCACGACAAGCCGAGAAAATGAAGTCCAATGCTTCCGAGCATGAGTCTAATTGTTTCCGAGCATGCGTAGGAATTTTGCGCATCGAAATTGCTACAGGCGATCGGAATTTCCGATAGGAACTTTTTCCGTCGGAAAAATAGAGAACCTGCTCTCAATCTTTTGCTGGCGGAAATTCCGCCAGCAAAAGTCCGATGGAGCATACACACGGTCAGAATTTCTGACCAAAGGCTCACATCGGACTTTTGCTGGTGGAATTTCCGATCGTGTGTATGGGGCATTATGGATTTGGAGGTTGCGTCTCATTGTTATATTCAGAAACGTTCCATTTCCCCTAGATTTTGTCAAATCTTGGCAGGGAGTCATCTATCACAGCAGTCAGGGGCTCCACTGTGCGTTTATCAGCTATGGCTGAGAGAAAATGCATAAAAGTAGGAGGAAAAGTAAAGTAGACAGCCAGCATTGAGGTATAGCTTGTTTGGTTGCCAATAAGATAAATGCCATCAATCTTCTGGTAGCTTTGGGTGTATTCGGGAGTGGGAGACCTAAAAGAAGGTGTATGGGGTTTAAGGGGATGGGTATATCTAGGACTTTTTCCAGCAGGTTATAAACTTGTGTCCAGAAGGGTATAAGTGCAGAGCATTCCCAGAATAAATGATAATGGGTACCCAGGGATAAACCACATCTCCAGCATTGCCCAAACGATGTCCGCTTTGGAACCAGTAAGAAGTCTGGGGTCCTATACCAGAACATAAGTATTTTGTAAGCAGTCTCGCTCTGTGCCACATACCGCGAAACTTTAGATGTAGATTCCCATATTTTCCCCTAGGGAAAAAGACCATTGCAAAATATGGGACCATTTCCTCATGTATGCATGACTATTTTCAGTCAAGGGGGGAGCCACATGTAGGATTTTATAGATAGATGAAATCAGGTGGGGTTCATAGGGGCCTCTTGAGCATAACAGTTCAAATTTGGTTGGCATGTCTAAAATCATATGAGAAATTTTGGTGGCAAAAAAATGTTTCATTTGTAGAATAAAATAGAGATTTGGGGATTTTATGTTTGGATTGTAAATCAGAAAAGGAGAGAAGCTTGCATGTCACTGGGTGTACTAAGTGGCGTAACTGAAATATACCAGCTTGGGTCCATGGTAACATAGGGTTATAAGATAGACTGTCAGGGATTTCCGGGTTGAACAGAACGTTCACAAGTGGCGAGCATGGAGAAGAGAGAAAGTATCTACCGGAGCAGCGTTTCCAAATCAAAAGTGTGAATAACATCGGGTTCAAGCAAACGCTTCGAAGTTGAGAGATGAATTTGTCAGAGGATGGCCATAACATTCAGCAAGGGTGGGCAGGTGATCCCCATTTCAAAATTTCAGACCATCTGTTTGGGGCATATCTGGACGTCCAAGAAGCAATGGCTCTCAGGTGAGTAGCATAATAATATTTTAGTAGGTCAGGAGCTCCCAGACCTCCCCTGGTTCGCAAAGTCTGGACTACCGAGCTTGCTATCCTATGAGAAGTATTGTTCCATATAACATTCAGAAAATTTCTCTGAAGTGTTTTCAGTTGGGGCATAGGAATCAATACTGACAATGTCTCAAAGAGATACAGCAGTTTAGGGAGTATCAACATTCTGAGGACATTAATCCTCCCAATGAGGGAAAGGGGGGGATTTGACCATGTTTTCAATAATCTATTTATTTCTGCAAATAAGGGGGGAAATTGGCCTGAAAGAGCGTGGAGTATGAGGGAGTCAGGTGAACACCCAGGTACTTAAGTGAGTGGGAACACCATCAATATTTAAAATTCCCCTGTAGGGAGGTGAGGGTGTTTGTCGGGATGTTTATAGGGAGGGCTTCAGTTTTAGTCTAATTAACTTTAAATCCTGAAAGACTACCGATTGAGTGTAGGATATCATGAAGTGATGGGAGAGAGATGTGGGGATGTGTTACTGTTACTAGGATGTCATCGGCAAATAAGGACAGCTTGTACTCCCTGTGTCTCAGCATCACACCCCTTATATCAGGGTGGGATTGAATGGCTGCGGCCAAAGGTTCTAGACGGAGTATAAAAAGCAAGGGCGATAAGGGGCAGCCCTGTCTAGTGCCGTTACTCAGGGGAAATGATGGAGACACATGGGAGGCAAGCTGCACTTGGGAAGTAGGTTTAGAATATAACGCCTTAAGGGCCTGCATAAATAGGCCAGAGAATCTATATCTGGATAATATAGCAAACATGAATGACCAGTTTAAGTGGTCGAATGCTTTCTGAGCATCCAGGCTCAACACTATAGCAGGTCGCTTAGTTTTGGTTAAGAGGTTAATAAGGTCAATAGTACATCTGGTGTTGTCCCCCGCATGTCTAAACCAACCTGGTCCTTGTGTATTAGCGAAGGGAGAAGTAAGGACAGTCTATTTGCCAAGATTTTCGTGAACATTGTATAAGCTCTAACGAGCAGGGCCCTCTGATCCCTCCTGTATTAATTTGTATTGTAAGTGTACTGTCTGCCCTCATGTTGTAAAGCGCTGCGCAAACTGTTGGCGCTATATAAATCCTGTACAATAATAATAATAATCAGCGTTTAGTAGATCTATGGGGAGGTAGTTATCAGGGAACGTCGGGTCTTTGTCTGGTTTCGGGATGACCGTAATCAAAGCATGTAAAAAATGGGTGTGGGGGATGTTCCCTTTCATCAAAGAGGCAAACAATTTTACCATGTGTGGAGTGAGAGTCTGAAGCAACGTCTTATAGTAGGAGTACGGGAGTCTGTCAGGGCCTGGAGATTTATGTGACGGTAGATGGTTAATAACCTTAGTGATTTCCTGAACAGTTATAGGTGCATTTAGCCCAGAGCGATTGTCAGGGGATATTGTGGGAAGGTTTAGAGAATCGACAAAAGTATTACATTTCTCTGGTGTGAACTGAGAATTCGGGTCTGTGGATAAGCAATTATAGAGTTTCTGGTAGAATTCACAAAAGACTTTAGACATGGTCCGAGGGCAGTATGTTGGATTTCCATCGGATTGTAGCAGAAAGTCAGAAGTAGAAACAAAGGGGCGTGGCTTCAGTTTATGGACCAGCATTCTATGAGGCTTGTTAGCATATTCATAAAATGTTTGTTTGGTCCATAACAAGGACTTCGAGATTTTGCTTGATTTAATACGGTTTCAAAGAGAGATTACAGCACAAAGACGATCCACAGTGGGGGAGTTAAGTAAGCATTCCTCTGCTGCAGACAGCTGGGTTAAAAGAGAAGAGCGTTGGAGAGCAGAGTCACGTTTTAGGCGAGATCCAGAGGAGATACATTCACCCCTGAAGAAAGCCTTATGGGCTTCCCACAAAGTGAAGGTCTCAGATACTATACCCTCATTGAGTTGAAAGAATTCAGTCATTGTTTGTTGTAAGTGGAGTTTGACGTCAGGGATGTTGAGGAGGGATTCATTAAGGCACCAGTGACACTTCCTGGAGGTTGGAGCAGATAGGAGAAGGTCAAGTATTATGGATGCATGGTCTGACCAGGTAATCGGATTTATGTCAGAATTAACTACATGCGTCAGTAGAGTAGCAGAGACAAAGAAGTGATAAAGTCTTGTATATAGTTTGCGAGGTGGGGAGTAAAACAAACTGTTTGGCAGTTGGATGTTTCACCCTCCATGTGTCAAACATTTTGTGGGCTTGGATAATTTTTCGGAACGAGGAAGAAAGTTTTTGCACTTGGAGAGATGAGGTAATTTAAAATAGGGCGAATCTATCCTTGGTCAGAGACATGCATAGGTTAAAATCACCACCCATGATCATGAAGGGTTGTGAGAAAGACTGAATTCTCTCAAAAACCTCTTCAAGGAACCCAATCTGCCCCAAATTGGGTGCATAAACAATAGCTAGGGTAAAGGAAGTATTCATGTGGTCACAGCTCAGGAGGACATAACGGCCTGAGGGTGTAAGTAAGATGATTTGATTTGCATGGAACAGGAGTGTTTGAAGAGAATTGCTACTCTAGCTTTTCCAGAAGGATCAGACGCCACAAAGGCAGTGGGAAAAAACTTAGATGCAAATTTGAATGATCCCTCTGCCCGTGTCTCCTGATTCATGACCACATCTGCGTTAGAGGATTTGAACTCCTTCAATGCTAACCAGCGTTTATGAATTATTATTATTATTATTATATAGGATTTATATAGCGCCGACAGTTTACACAGCACTTTACAACATTAGGGCAGGCAGTACAATTACAATGCAATTCAATACAGGGGGGAATCAGAGCCCTGCTCGTTAGAGCTTACAATCTAGGAGGGAGGGTCAAGTTATACAAAAGGGTAATAGCTGTGGGGGATGAGCTAATGGAGAAAATAGTGCAGTTGTTAGATGGAGGCAGGATAGGCTTCTCTGAAGAGGTAGGTTTTCAGGGATCGCCTAAAAGTGGATACATTTGTAGACCTTCTGACAGATTGGGGCAGCGAATTCCAGAGGATGGGCGAGGCTCCGGAGAAGTCCTGGAGGCGGATATGGGAGGAGGTGATGAGGGAGCTAGAGAGCAGGAGGTCTTGGGAGGAACAAAGAGGGCGATTAGGTTGGTATTTTGACACTAGGCTAGTGATGTAGCAGGGGGCAGAGTTGTGGATGGCTTTGTAACTTCTTGTTAGTATTTTGAATTTAACTTGTTGGGCGAGTGGCAGCCAATGGAGGGATTGGCAGAGAGGGGTAGCAGACACTGAGCGGTTTGTAAGGTGGATGAGTCTGGCAGCAGCATTCATGATGGAACGAAGTGGGGATAGTCTACGAATGGAGTTCAATCCCTTTACATTACATGAGACAATACTGACAGCCATAATTAGACAGTGGAGACATTGCATGCATTGCATCAACAAGAAAATGTGCTTAAACCATGATGTACAAAACACAAAAACCATTGTAGTACAGATATCAAAAAAAGGGTAGAAGTTTTGCTAAAATGCAGGTTCTGAAGACTACAGACTGAAAGTAGCTGGAAGAAGGTTCTATGGTCTGATTAAAATCATTTCAAAGTATTTTTTTCCAATTAGACTAAGCGCTGTTTGACATAAGCCACAAATTGCACATTATCATAACCGCACCATCCCTACTGTGAAATATGGTGCTGTCATAATCATGCTTTGGGGCTGTGTCTCTGCAGAAGGTGCTGGAAGACTTGTGAGGGTAGAGATAAGGTAGGAAAACACAGGGAAATATTGGAGGAAAACCTGATACATTCTACAAGAAACCTGAGCCTTGGGAGAAGATTTGCCTTCCAGAAAGACAATGATACCAAGCGTGAAGCCAAATGTGTACAGGAATGATTAATGTCCTGAAACGGCAGTGTCAGAATTCAGAACTCAATCCAAAAGAGTATATGGCTGTTGATTTACGATCCCCTTGCAACTGGACTGAGCTTGAGCAGTTGCACAAAGAGGAATTGGGAAAAACTGCAGCAGTAATACATTCAAATTAATAAAATTATTCTTCTACGTGCTCTTAGTTAATATTGTAATGCATTCTCTTGAACCAACTGACATACTTCTGGAACAAAAGAGCAGCCTGGAAGGGAGGCTACTGACTGAATCATCTGGCTGAATCCTGATATGAAAATGTCTGCTAAAAGAATGAAGGGAATCTAAAGATGAAATATTTGTTAAATGGAAATTCTTGGCTTCAAAGAGATGACATGAGCATTTAAGGACATTGTTTTTTGTGCAGGCTGAGATGAAGTACAAAAATTGAGCAACAAGCAGAAATTATATAGATAATTAAAGAGGAACCCGCTAACAAACCACACACTGCTAAACCGGCTCTCTAACAAACTACACACAGCTAATCAGGTGGTTTTACAAACTACATACAGCTAATAACCAGGCCCTCTAACAAAACGACGCACAGCTAACCAGGACCTTTCACAAACTACATGTAGATAACCAGGCATTCTACCAGACTACACACTGCTAACCAGGTCATTTAAAAAATACACCCTGCTAACTTTGACCCTGTAACAAGCTACACACAGCTAAGAAGGACCTTTTTTTCTTAAAAAAATAAATAAATATGTAAAAAAAAAGGGATAACTTTTCTTTAAAAAAAAGTCAGTGAACGTTCAATTTAGCACATGTTTGTTATTGCAGGAGGAGGTGTGAAAAAACCCCATATAATCCCACTGTATATATTCATTAAAAATACCTAAATGTATTTTTCATCTGGTCGACCTGTCTTTGTACAAGCCTACTGTATTGCACAACAGAGGTAGGGGCAGCACTATAAACTAATCAGGCTTTACGGCCCTGGATGGTGCTGTAAAATAGAACTTTTTGATTGGAAGAGCATGCACAGAGACTATCCATGGGATGCTTTTCTATCACTATCCATTCATAGTCTCAGCCATGCTGAATTACATTGACTGCAACAGGCAAAAAGAACATGATCAAGTACTTGTGTCTGGATTAAAAACGTATAACATAGGAAGATTTGCGTTGCGCTTGATTGTATATCATACAGGGAAATATCCAAAATCACTAGTGAAAAAAATGTCACTGCTCACATATAATGTGCATAATTGTGCAAAAAATGTATATAAAAAAAGGTTTGCGTTGTGCTTGATTATATGTCATATGGGATACTATCCAATTTCTCTTGTAAAATTTTAAAATAATTTATATCACTCACATACATATAGTATATATATAAACCTGTGAACAGTAAAAGTATGAAGTGCACACATGCACCTAGAATGGTGCTAAATATAATTGTGCGTAAAAAATATAGTGACAAAACTTAAATAAAACATGCAATGCTCTTATAACGTGCAACATGCAAAAATCTATTGAGATATTGAACATAAACCGCACGATGCGTTTATAAAGATGCAATCAACAATTTTCATATTAGTGTCCCAAAATAAAAAGTGCTTCCATATCCATAAGAATAAAAAAAAAAACGTCCAAATCCTCCAATGTGCTGAATTCCAGTGCCATAAACAACCGTGATGCGCCTCAGTGCCCCCCCCACAGTGGTTGCGCTCACCTTGGAGCGTGTGACACAGTGTTTAAATTGTGTCAAAACACGCTATGTAGCCACCCCCTGGGCTATATATGGTTAGCTAGATCGATCTCCACTCTGGGTCAGTTTGGCTCCATAGACAGCATTCATGAAAACGAAAAAAAAAAACTACATAGTGTGATCCAATTTAAAATATTTATTCAACAGGCAACTCTCCCACAAATGGGTTACTCACATTTCCTTGGTGCTATTGTGCACCAAACAATCCAAAGCTCTAAAGGGTATATCGGATGGTCTGCCACGGGGTATGCGCTTCTCCCGGCTCAGCTGCTCACTGCTCAGCTGTTCGCTGCTCACTCCGTCCTGGCCCCTCCCCTACGCGTGTTCGACACAGGGAGTCACGTGTCTTCATCAGATCCCCCTGATGAAGACACGTGACTCCCTGTGTCGAACACGCGTAGGGGAGGGGCCAGGACGGAGTGAGCAGCGAACAGCTGAGCAGTGAGCAGCTGAGCCGGGAGAAGCGCATACCCCGCGGCAGACCATCCGATATACCCTTTAGAGCTTTGGATTGTTTGGTGCACAATAGCACCAAGGAAATGTGAGTAACCCATTTGTGGGAGAGTTGCCTGTTGAATAAATATTTTAAATTGGATCACACTATGTAGTTTTTTTTTTTCGTTTTCATGAATGCTGTCTATGGAGCCAAACTGACCCAGAGTGGAGATCGATCTAGCTAACCATATATAGCCCAGGGGGTGGCTACATAGCGTGTTTTGACACAATTTAAACACTGTGTCACACGCTCCAAGGTGAGCGCAACCACTGTGGGGGGGCACTGAGGCGCATCACGGTTGTTTATGGCACTGGAATTCAGCACATTGGAGGATTTGGACGTTTTTTTTTTATTCTTATGGATATGGAAGCACTTTTTATTTTGGGACACTAATATGAAAATTGTTGATTGCATCTTTATAAACGCATCGTGCGGTTTATGTTCAATATCTCAATAGATTTTTGCATGTTGCACGTTATAAGAGCATTGCATGTTTTATTTAAGTTTTGTCACTATATTTTTTACGCACAATTATATTTAGCACCATTCTAGGTGCATGTGTGCACTTCATACTTTTACTGTTCACAGGTTTATATATATACTATATGTATGTGAGTGATATCAATTATTTTTAAATTTTACAAGAGAAATTGGATAGTATCCCGTATGACATATAATCAAGCACAACGCAAACTATTTTTTATATACATTTTTTGCACAATTATGCACATTATATGTGAGCAGTGACATTTTTTTCACTAGTGATTTTGGATATTTCCCTGTATGATATACAATCAAGCGCAACGCAAATCTTCCTATGTTATATCCTTTGCACGGTTATGAGTACGTGGACTGCGTCTGCTGCTAGATATTTATCTTTGGTACTGTTTGCATACTGAGCATAGGATTATTGTGGCTCGCAAGACTTCTATCTTTTGGATTAAAAACGTGGCTGCACAAAATTACACAGGTAATTTGGCAGGTAACAGTCATTTAAGGTCATAGATGTCACAAAAGCACAGCTCACCAGCACAAGGTCATATTAGTATATGGTCTGGCACGCCTGCAAAAATACATTGTGCCAACACAGGCATGCATTTCAGGAGTGTGATAGAGTGCAGTTTTACCCCAGCTCACTTTATGACTCATTTGGTCTATGTATAAGTAGATATCTGCGTGACATGTCAGCATTAGAGCCAAGGAGAAAAATTAGGAAACATATGCTATGAAGATGAACTATTTATAAATTGATTCCTTATGTGTGCATAGTTTGTTTCCCCATCCTCTGAAAAGAGCTGAAAAGAAGAATATGGAAGGGAAATCAGACAAAACTAACAATCTTGTCTCAGCAACATCTTAGAAACATAGTAGAGTGAGGGCAGAAAAAAGTCCAAGTGATCCATCAAGTTAGCTCCATTTTTAAAAAAAAATTGTATACTTTTTGTGTTTTTATTATTGTTAACGTATAGATCTACGTTTGTCCCAAGCATGTCTGAATCTCCTTACTGTTGACTGGCTTACTACCTCTGCTGGAAGTCTATTCCATTCATCAACTACCCTATCCTAGGAAGTTTGAGATCATGATTGCTCACATCTTTGACCTGTGAAATTTTATCCCACTTCAGGTGGCTTCTCAATTTGCAGAAGAGAAATTTTCATCCAACTCGAGTACTAGAGTACCTAGGAGTTTTTCTCAACACTTATTTGGGTTGTGTGTTTCTCCCACAGAGCAAGTTTCTCGAAATCCAGAGGATTATGAAAGCCGAGATTCTCTGATGGCTACAGAATGCAGTTTTTGTGTCTGCTATCATCTGCAATCCCAGTGGTCTCATAGCCCCCAGGTGGTAACAAAGGTGATTTCAGATCAACTGCCTTTACCAGTGAGATCATCATTCACTCAGAGCACAGTCCTGCCTCAGGTGATAGCTCAGTCTTCTCAAGTGGTGGACCAGTCAAAGCAATCTTTCTTGGGAAAGTCCTCTACAACCTTTGCCCTCACTGATCATGACTACAGATGCCAGTCGGAGGGTATGGGGTGCCCATTGTGTAGGTCAGAGTGATTGGAATGTTACTCCGAAATGCAGTTTAATTAAACCTTCAGAATTTAAGACCCTGGCATGAGCATATTTTGAATATTCTGTGTTGCCTCTTAGCCTAACTTTCCAAGTTCTTCAGAGTTTAAGGCTTGGGGACTGCCTCATTCCCCTACTACTCCCTTCCCTTTTTTTTCTATGTTCCCTGTTTACCTAACTTACCTTCCCCGTGACTGCCCTCTTTCCAGTGGCGTGACTAGGGGGGCGCAGAGGAGGCCATGACCCCCCCACACATTATCCTTTGTCCCCCTAATTAAATTAAACTGACACTGGGAGCATGGGCGTCCGCAACTCAGGGCTGATAATGGGCAGAAATAGGTATAAATTAACCACTTTCGGGTGCAGACAGAGTAATCTACCGCACTGTGGCTCCCGACAGGTAAATTAAAGCCTGGGCCTCTTCTATATCAATCGGCTGAGGCATGCTAGGGCTTTAATTGAATTGTCGGGAGCGGCAGTGCGGTAGATCACTCCGTCTGCACAAAAGTGATAGTGACCTTTATGTCTCACACCACGTTGCCCAGCTCGGTTCTCAAGAGGAAGGGACACCACCGGTCCCTGGCTCTCGGATCAGGAGAATGCTGCAGAAGAAGCACTGCACCCAGTTCCCAGGCCCCAGGTAGGAGAATTGGCTGTACCCGGTGTGGAGGGAGCCTGTAGGGAGCCACCTGTCTTGATGGCTCCCTGCAGCACTGATAGCTTCCCTCTGTCCTCTCTTTTGGGCTGCTGTGAGGAAAAGGGGGGGTTTGCTATGATTCAGTTTGTGAATGAATGGTAAGCGGCTCAGAACAGAGCACTTCCCATTAATTCATTGTGCGGTGTAGCTGAGGCTGCAGAGAGAGGGACTGGGGAATCTCTGTCCTCAGTCCCTTTCTCTGTCTCAAAAGTAAGATATTAGTGTCTGTTTTGAACCCTGATATTTCACCAAAGCCCCCAAACAGGGCTACAGTTTCCAGCATAAACCTGTGAAATCTAAGGGGTTACATCTTTAGATCTCAGGGGTTCATGCTGGGACTTGTAGTCCTTCAATTTAGGAGGAAGTCACATCCTTAGATCAGAGGAGTTAATGTTAGAACTTGTAGTCCTTAATTTTTGGGGGCTGTGACCCCCCCAAAAGTGAAAGACTACAGGTCCCAGCATAAGCCCCTCAGAGCTGAGGATGTGACAAGCCCCCCTCCCCCAATGGAGGGAGTAGGAATCAGGTAGGTCAGTGTAGGAATCAGGTAGGTCAGTGAAGTGGTCAGGATAGGAATCAGGTTGGTTAGTGTAGTGGTCAGGCAGGTCAGTGTAGTGGACAGGTAGGTCAGTGTAGTGGTCAGGTAGGTCAGTGTAGTGGTCAGGTAGGTCAGTGTAGTGGTCAGTGTAGGAATCAGGTAGGTTAGTGTAATGGTCAGTGTAGGAATCAGGTGGGTCAGTGTAGGAGTCAGGTAGGTTAGTGTAATGGTCAGTGTAGGAATCAGGTAGGTTAGTGTAGCGGTCAGTGTAGGAATCATGTGAGTCAGTGTAGTGGAGAGGTAAGTCAGTGTAGTGGTCAGTGTTGGAATCAGGTAGGTTAGTGGAGTGGTCAGGCATGTACAGCTTGTATAACAATGTAAATTTGCTGTCCCCTCAAAATAACTCAACACACAGCCATTAATATCTAAACCGCTGGCAACAAAAGTGAGTATACCCCTAAATGAAAATGTCCAAATTGGGCCCAAAGTGTCAATATTTTGTGTGACCACCATTATTTTCCAGCATTGCCCTCTTGGGTATAGAGTTCACCAGAGCTTCACAGGTTGCCACTGGAGTTCTCTTCCGCTCCTCCATGATGACATCACTGAGCTGGTGGATGTTGGAGACTTTGCGGTCCTCCATCTTCCGTTTGTGAATGCCCCACAGATGCTCAATAGGGTTTAGGTCTGGAGACATGCTTGGCCAGTCCATCACCTTTACTGTCAGCTTCTGTAGCAAGGCAGTGGTCATCTTGAAGATGCGTTTGAGGTCTTTATCATGTTGGAATACTACCCTGCAGCCCGGTCTCCGAAGGGAGAGGATCATGCTCTGCTTTAGTATGTCAGAGTACATGTTGGCATTCATGGTTCCCTCAATGAACTGTAGCTCCCCAGTGCTGGCAGCACTCATGAAGCCCCAGACCATGACACTCCCACCACCATGTTTGACTGTAGGCAAGACACACTTGTTTTTGTACTCCTCACCTGGTTGCCATCACACATCTGAACCAAATAGGTTTATCTTGGTCTCATCAGACCACAGGACATGGTTCCAGTAATTTATGTCCTTAGTTTGCTTGTCTTCAGCAAACTGTTTGCAGGCTTTCTTGTGCATCATCTTTAGAAGAGGCTTACTTCTGAGACGACAGCCATGCAGACCAATTTGATGCAGTGTGCGGCGTATGGTCTGAGCACTGACAGGCTGACCCCCCACCCCTTCAACCTCTGCAGCAATGCTGGCAGCACTCATATACGTCTATTTCCCAAAGACAACCTCTGGATATGATGCTGAGCATGTGCACTCAACTTCTTTGGTCGACCGTGGCGAGGCCTGTTCTGAGTGGAACCTGTCCTATTAAACCGCTGTATGGTCTTGGCCACCATGCTGCAGCTCAGTTTCAGGGTCTTGACAATCTTCTTATAGCCTAGGCCACCTTTATGTAGAACAACAATTCTTGTTTTCAGATCCTCAGAGAGTTCTTTGCCATGAGGTGCCATGTTGACCTTCCAGTGACCAGTATGACAAATTTAACACACCTGCTCCCCTTCACATCTGAGATCTTGTAGCACTAACGAGTCACATGACTCCGGGGAGGGAAAATGGCTAATTGGGCCCAATTTGTACATTTTCACTTAGAGGTACTCAATTTTGTTGCCAGCGGTTTAGACATTAATGGCCGTGTGTTGAGTTATTTTGAGGGGACAGAAAATTTACACTGTTATACGAGCTGCACACTCACTACTTTACATTGTAGCAAAGTGTCATTTCTTCAGTGTTGTCACATGAAAAGATATAAAAAATAATAGATATAAAAAGATAGATATAAAAAAACATTTACAAAAATGAGAGGGGTGTACTCACTTTTGTGAGATACTGTATAATATAATTGAGTTTTATAGTTGACCCTGTCCCCCCATGTCACCCCCCTAAATATAAAAGCTGGAGACGCCACTGCCTCTTTCTACTTTTGACATTTCCTTCTCCCTCCTCCCTGGTAGTTACATTATACAGTACTGAACAACAAAGATTCAGTCTCTGGTTTCCAGTAGTAAAACTTTCCCTCATACATAAGGGAAGAAGAACATTTTTAGCGGTCACCATCTATGCTCTTGTTGCTCTATTTTTGGAGATGGAGAAGTCTGTTGTAATTGTCTGCTGTACCCATTTTCCTCAATATACATATACACACAGCATATGATTACCTGCTCCTTTAACTCCTTCATCCTCTCTGCCTTTTTCAGCTTTGTTGCATATTCTTGGACTTCCTTTAACCCAATATCGGTGCAGAGCCGGACCAGAAAGCGCAAACCTGTTTACAAAACCCAGCACAAAAATATGACCATGAAATTTTAAAATCCACAGCAGACTTATTTCAACAAAAAAAATATGTGTATGGGATAACGTAACCCTGTTATATAGGTTATTTGGATTCACCGAGGAGCATACAGAAGAAGCCTAGGTAAATTCTCTGGTAAAATTGGGTTGCATGACAGGTTTTGGCTCGTCGAGAGCAAAAAACTGTCCTGAAGTGAGTGCAGTTTTTTTTATAGTGCGTTCTTCTCTTGCCTGTATTCAAGGGTTGATTACTGTGCATAGGTACAAGTGTGGGCATGCCCCACTCTGCTTTACATATCAACCCTTGCCTATCTGCCTGATTCCTAATTTTGTCTGCTTTTGTTTTAAACACCAGATCTAATTGTTGGTGGTACAATATAGTTTGCCTGTTCGGATTTAGCAATTGGACCTATGCAAAAGAGTCAGCACTGTGGTATATCTTTAGCTACTCTGGCAATGTTTCAGTCTAAGATTGATGCTACACTTGGGCAACCTATCACAGTCTTTCAGCATCTAATTTTGATCTCACAGCCAGTACTGGTCTGAAAAATCATTTTAGCCCTGATGAAGAAATCCTCTATGCAATGCACTCATGAAACCACTGGAGATTACAAACTCGGGGGCTGGAGATGTCTTCTTCTAGCAGCCTGAGATTTGCAACTGTATATATGAAACTCAGCCTAACCTGTAAATACACAGAAACTTTGTTTTACAAATAAACTATTTATACATGACAAAAGATTACCATGGCACTATGGGTTATCCAAAGAGACAGCACAGAAGTCAAATCTTGCTGTGAGGCTCTGACAGGCCAAGGATGATGTTACAACATTTTGACAGTGACAGGGAAAATACTCACCTGCTTCAATGTATCGCTCCCTCACTGACCAATAGAGCGAGGTGCCACTAAATCATTGACTTAAAGGTTGCAGAATCCAACTCACCAGTGAGGGAGTGATGTTCTGCTCATTTAGTCAGTGAGGAAGCAAACCATGGAGACAGGGGAGCATTTCTGTACCTTGTTTAGCCCTGTATAGCGATCCTGTTGATGGCAAAGTGTCAGGATCACGTAATCCTAGACCATTTGATAAGGGGTGGCGTAACAGGCTGTTTTCAGCACAGCTGAGAGTGATAGGATGTTTCAGATGTGAAAAGCAGACTAGAGCTCCACCTGCTGGCCTTCTAGAAGACTACATAATGTTAATATGCTATTTCAGTTTTACCTAATTTTACCTAATTATATTTACCTATATTTTTTTACCATTTTAGCCCTGAGTATAAGAAAAATATGTAGAAAAAAAAAAACACTTTACCTACCATTAAAGTGGTTGTAAACCTCAGACATGAAATATGAACAAAGCATATCCCTTTATAGTGAACACTTGTCTCAATTAAGAGCACTATATGTCATTTCTGTCTGCTATTTCATTCCTCTGCTATCAGAACGAAATACTTCTGACAAGTTTTCCTGACATCAAGAAAAAATAGTGACAGGGGAGGGATCTCCAGCTGATTGACATCCTTCAGCTCTGTTCCTGTGTGAAGGGGGTGTGTCCCTTCCCTCCAATCGGCTCTCAGAGCTCTCCTCACTGAGCTCTGCAGAGTGCAACTTCAGCTCCCCGCCCCCTTTTTTCTGACAGCTTTAAACAAACTTTATAAACTCTGCACTTTCAAGGGATGTAGAGAAGACTTCAGATAAACAGGTACAACTTATGTAAGAGGATTTCTTTCATCTTTTTGTATCACCTGAGGGCAGTCCCTTCCTTATCGTACCCCTTATATGCATAGATTTACAACCACAGATGTTATTTTAGTACACAGATAACAACAAACCCATAAAAGGAAGATTCCTTACATTCAACATTTTCTGGGAACCTTCGGTGAATATCCTTGTATTTTTCAAGTGACTTTTGATAGTTTCCTGCATAAAAAAGAGGCAAACACAACAATTCCATAAAAGAGTTAAACATTTGAAGGCACCTGTTAAAATAAAACCTGGCTTATTCTTAATGTCTTTGTGTGTTACTAAATGACTGGTTAGCATGATTTGGGCAGGTCAGATTTATGCTTTTTAAATATCAAAATGTCAGGGGGTACAGTAAATGTGTAGACCCTGCTAAATATTGGCTCATGTGCTTGAATAGTCAATCTGCTTTATGATGTACATTCTAATGGTTTAGGAAGATAATAAATTAGAATAAATGCAATAGTTACCACTCCTCCTATAACAGCTTGCCACCATCAACTGCCATTTTACTTGTGTAGGTCTGTAAAAACAGCAAAAACATGGGTAAGTACCATAATCATGTTACAGCAACCCTTTTTTGACCAGAGGTCATAGATGCCATGGGCCCATACAATACATTACAGTGCCTTGAAAAAGTATTCACACCCCTTAAAATTTTCCACATTTTATCATGTTAAAACCAAAAACGGAAATGTATTTTATTGGGATTTTATGTGATAGACCCCAGGGCCCTCCTGTTGTTCAGGAACTACAATACCCATCATGCCTAGTCACGTCTGTGAATGTCAGAGTTTTACAATGCCTCATGGGATGTGTAGTTCCACAAAATCTGGAGGGCCGTAGTTTGGAGAACCCTGTGATAGACCAACACAAAGTGACACATAATTGTGAAGTGGAAGGAAAATGATAAATGGTTTTTACATTTTCTTACAAATAAATATCTGAAAAGTGTGGCGTGCATTTGTATTCAGCCCTCTTTACTCTGATACCCCTAACTAAAATAGTGGAACCATTTGCCTTCAGAAGTCACCTAATTAGTAAATAGAATCCACCTGTGTGTAATTTAATTTCAGTATAAATACAGCTGTTCTGTGAAGCCCTCAGAGGTTTGTTAGAGAACCTTAGTGAACAAGCAGCATTATGAAGGCCAAGTCTGGTCAGGGATAAAGTTGTGGAGAAGTTTAAAGCAGGGTTAGGTTATAAAAAAAAAATATCCCAAGCTTTGAACGTCTCACAGAGCACTGTTCAATCCATCATCCAAAAATGGAAAAAGAGTATGGCAGCAAACCTACCAAGACATGGCCATCCACCTAAACAGACAGGCTGGGCAGGGAGAGCATTAATCAGAGAAGCAGCCAAGAGGCCCATGGTAACTCTGGAGGAGCTGTAGAGATCCACAGTTCAGATGATAAAATCTGTCCACAGGATAACTATTAGTCATGCACTCCACAAATCTGGCCTTTATGGAAGAGTGGCAAGAAGAAAACCATTGTTGAAAGAAAGCCATCAGAAGTCCTTTTGGCAGTTTGCAAGAAGCCATGTAGGGGACACAGCAAACATGTGGAAGAAGGTGCTCAGGTCAGGTGAGACCAAAATTGAACTTTTTGGCTTAAAAGCAAAACGCTATGTGTGGCGGAAAACTGACTGCACATCACCCTGAACACACCATCCCCACCATGAAACATGGTGGTGGCAGCATCATGTTGTGGGGATGCTTTTCTGCAGCAGGGACAGGGAAGCTGGTCAGAGTTGATGGGAAGATGGATTGAGCCAAATGCAGGGCAATCTTAGAAGAAAACCTGTTAGAGTCTGCAAAAGACTTGAGACTGGGGCAGATGTTCACCTTCCAGCAGGACGACGATGCTAAACATACAGCCAGAGTTACAATGGAATGGTTTAGACCAAAGCATATTCATGTGTTAGAATGGCCCAGTCAAAGTCCAGACCTAAATCCAATTGAGAATCTGTGGCAAGACTTGAAAATGGCTGTTCACAGACGCTCTCCATCCAATCTGACAGACCTAGGGCTATTTTGCAAAGAAGAATGGGCAAAAATTTCACTCTCTACATGAGCAAAGCTGGTAGAGAAATTCCCAAAAAGATTTGCAGCTGTACTTGCAGCGATAGGTGGTTCTACAAAGTATTAATTTAGGGGGGCTGAATACAAATGCACGCCACACTTTGAAAATTGATGAAACCTTTTAGAATTTTACTTCCACTTCATAACTGTGTGCCACTTTGTGTTGGTCTATCATATAAAATCCCAATAAAATACAATTTATGTTTTTGGTTGTCACATGACAAAATGTAGAAAATTTCAAGGGGTATGAATATGTTTTCAAGGCACTGTATATATATCTATCAGTTTTCATTTGTATTTATTTTTTCTTTTATTTTTACCTGGTTACAAACTTCCTGTCCTAGGGTAACAAGGCTCACTCGTTGTACACTATTTATGAAGGAGCTTCATTTTTACACTAACAAAGTAATATTAGAATACCACCCTAATACAGGATTATAGCATACCTCCCCATCTTTTCTCCATAACACAGTGGGGTGTTCTGTAATTAACAGAAATAGTTGGGAACAATATAACCGATAAAGGGTTCAGAAGAGGCAGAGTGTACATGAAGTTATGAGCTCACAAGAATTCTAGCACCGTAAACATGCATTTTTTCCACTTTTCGAGCTTATAACAAAATGCTTTCAATGGTATTTTCAACAGACTAAAAGGGTTATTATTAGGATATACAAATACTTTAATGCAACTTTATCTCTATGGGGTTTATTGAAATCCATGGTGAAAACATGGATTTCAGCAATATTCTAACACTTTAAATGGGCATAATACAGAATTTAAAAGTGGTTGTAAACCCTTTACAACCACTTTATACTACAGGCAAGCCTATAATTAGGCTTACCGGTAGCTACATTGGATATCCCTGTATTTGCATTTGGCGACGTCATCGGCACATGCGCACTTAAGAAAACTGGAGCAACGGCACGTACGTGCCGTTGCTTCAGTTGTACTGTGCCGTTACCGGCTTGCGCGGGAGTGACGTCATCTCGGCTCTGCCCAGTTACAGCGCCGGAGCCACGATACCCGGAAGTAACCCCCGGAGAGATGTTGGCCGCCAGATTGGTGAACGAGGACCGCTGCTGGGGCTTCGATCTCAGGTAAGTAATTCATAATGAGCTAGCACGCTATGCACACTAGCTCATTATGCCTTTGTCTTGCAGGTTTTTTGTTTTTTTTTAAATGGTTTACAACCACTTTAACCTGGACAGGTATATTGGGAGATGCTGGGTATGGCTAATATGTATAAACTATATATTTTTTCTCCTGTAGAAGATACTACAGATTTTTATAATTTAGCTTGTCTAAGTTCGCTACCAAAGTCTGACTTTGCAGAAACTTGTGTAGAATTTATCTGTGTTGAAGTATGTCACAGGGCAGCCACAAACTTTGACAACAGTGACTCTGTGTGCACGTCATGTTCTTCCCCAGTGAAGGCCACTCACATTACATAGCACAATAGAGCCGATTCAGTATAATTCAATGGCTTGATTGAAAACCTTACAAAAATATCAGTCACGCACATTTTGTTTATTTTTTTATACTATATACAAAAATAATCATAGTGTAAGGCTAAATTCACAGTAGCCCCCTGCTTTTGGTTTATTTGTATGCAGTAGAAATAATCTGGGAAGTATAAACATGCAATGCAGATCAAGTTCTCCTGCACTTTAACCCCTTGATGTGGACGTAACGAAAATATGCTCCCTTCAGCTTCAAGGGGTTGTACCAGGGTGATGCCAGTTGGCTTACTTGGATTAACAACTGATGCAGCTAATCAGCCGCTTGGCTGTTATTACAAGTAGTGGGAGAGGACGTAGTCCCCCCCCCCCCCCACTGCCTTCTGTTGCTCGCCCGGCTCTCCCGTCCCACTGGGAGGCCCAAACGACCGGCCGGCATGTCCACCGGCTGGCCAGAGACCGCAACAATGGCGGAATCGGCTTTGATTGGGTCTCAGATCTAGTAACCCGGAATCGATGTCATGACATCACTTCCGGTTTACTGAAGACTTAAAGGTGGCAAATAAAAAAAAATGACAGCATTTATAACAGCCAAACTTGGCGTTTTGAATGCTTTTAAGTGCAAAGGAGGGATTTGGGGTCTTCTGTACCCCAGATGCCTCCATAAAGAGCACCTGTCACTGCCTATTACTGTCACAAGAGATGTTTACATTCCTTGTGACAGCAATAACAGAGTTTGAAAATCAAAAATTTAAAGGGACAGTGTAAAATAAATAAATAAGATTTTTTTTTTTAAAGCGCCCCATCTCTCCGTGCTCACGCGCAGAAGTGAACGCATACGTAAGTCATGCCAGCAAATGTAAACAGTGTTCAAACCACACACGTGAGGCATCACTGCGCTGTGAGACCTCCCCTGTAACTCTAAACAGATAACCTGTAGAAATTTTGAAAGTGTCGCCTATGGAGATTTTTAAGTACCGTAGTTTGTCGCCGTTCTACAAGTCTGCACAATTTTAAAGCGTGACATGTTAGGGATCTATCCGGTAATCTTGCACATTATACAAAAAAATTGGGCTAACTTTACGGTTTTGTTTTTTATTAAATCATGAAAGTGTATTTCTTCCAAAAAAAAAAAATCGCATTTGAAAGATCGCTGCGCAAATACAGTGCGACATAAAATACTGCAACGGTCGCCATTTTATTCTAGGGTTTGGGGGTTCTAAGTAATTTTTTAGCAAAAAATACAGATTTTAACTTGTAAGCAACAAGTGTCAGAAAAAGGCTTAGGCATGAAGGGGTTAATGTAATTGCATGTACATGCATTCAGAGTACTCTAATCTGCCCCTGGAAGGCAAGAATTCTAGTTCTAAACTCTAAATGCAGCATTTGCCTGTACAAATCAATGGCATGTCTGCCTATTACTGAACATCTGAGTCATTACATGTGTACAGGGATAACTGAGCAGCCATGGACATTAACTGTCTGCATCCATGGTCGTTCATTTGTCCCTATACACATGTACTTAGATGTGCATTAATAGGAGTACAGCCATGACATCTGTCAACATTCTCAATAATAATCAGCGCACAGTCACAATAAAGTCTTTGATAAAGTTGTATTGATGAAACTGATTAAGCTGATCAGGAAGTGATGTCAGACGGTACCGATCTGCCCTTTTTGGAGACTGGCAAACGACATTTCTCTGAGCATTTTAATGAATAATAAATGTTTTGTTTGTGAATTTGCTACGCTCTTGTGGCCACTTTTATTTTTTCTTGTGAAAACTCATACATGTGGGAATATTCATAATGGAGAAAAATGTAAAAAAGAAAGAGCAATGCTATATATATAGCTTTGTCCTGCTATATTCAGCACTTGGATGTGTGGATGCTTATTTTGGCAAGTTGTATCTAGCATGTGGGATTGGTTGTATGACACTGAGCACATGGGATTTATGGTTTGCACTGATATCACAGATCAATGTGAAGTTTGGCACAAAATCACTGATATATGCGAGCACAATATCCAAGCAATTTTGAAAATGACCCGCTAAGCTATTGCTAGACTTGCCAGGCTTCACAAGTTTGTTGCACAATTGCAGGAGGTCCGCAATACATGACTCCAGATCAACTTTCTTTGCAGTCATTTTGCAAGTCTGCTGCAAGTTCTGGTTCAGTTATGCTGTGAAATAGTCATCCCATCACAGGGGTCACTGTGGCTGAATTTTTATGCTGTAGACTTGCAGAGCTCTTGCTATAGACTCACCCCTGCAACTTTGCTCTTGCTAGAGACTTACCACTGCAACTTTGCTCTTGCTAGAGACTTACCACGCAAATTTGCTTTGCATGGTAATTTGCTTTGCAAATGTAAAACTTGCCAGTGAAAAATGTGCTGCAAGTTAATAGACTTGCAATTCAACACTGCCACAACTGTGTGGCAAGTAATCCTTGCTGTCTGGGTAAGTTATGTATTTGTTATTGAAAGTGGCTTTGAGCATACTACACTATTTTGGTCTTTTGGTTTTTCTGGGGTTTATGCTGTGGAGAGGGCTGGAATGAAGATGACACAAGAAGATTTATTTGACCCACATTTATAAGGGGTAAAGAAATTTGGTTAGAGCTCATTATAAGTGTATCTTACATTGCATCTGAACCACAAACCAAAAATACTATTGAATTAATTTTTAATATTCAAAGCAGATTCTCCCATCTCTCCATATCTCTGTGTTTTTTTTTTGTTGATTCAGTTTCAGTTTCAAAAACAAGCCCCTAGCAATTCTAGCCGTGGCCATCTTGAGTAAGGACAGTGAGTCATGTAACGAGTCATGACTCGATTTGCGAGCGTTGTCTCGCAAGACAAACAGGATTCAAGACGCTGGCGTGTGCAGTACCGCATGTGGCCAGAGGTGCGGGGGCACCATTGATGCTCGGAGACACTCGGTTCCCGAGTGACTCCGAGCTTCTTTAGCGCCCCCGCACCTCTGGCCACATGCGATACTGCATACACCGGCGCCCCCGCACCTCTGGCCACATGCGGTACTGCATACACTAGTGCCCCCACACCTCTGGCCACATGCGATACTGCATACACCAGTGCCCACGCACCTCTGGCCACATGCGATACTGCATACACAGGCACCCCCGCAACTCTGGCCACATACAGTACTGCATACACCAGCATTGACTGTGGAACAAATTATCTGAGTTTCCACTGATTCTTATGGGTAAACTCGCTTTGATATAAGAGTGCTTTGGATTACAAGCATGCTTCTGAAACGAATTATGCTCGTAATTCAAGGTACTACTGTAAATCCATAAGTGTTTTTTGAGCGCTGGTGTATAAGATATATCTGTCAATATGTCATTGATTTCTAGGAAATATACTGCAACGGTCTGCATGAACCATAAATGCACAGTGTAAATGAAACAATTTATTACATGTATTTATAGGCTTTTAGAAACGCCCAACAAAATGAGTATGTCATTGCTAGTGTGAATCAGACCTAACAGCATAATGACGTCTTGTTTATAAAAGAAAAAAGAAAAGATAGAAGTTGCTGAGAGCAGGCATACTTAATAGTTTTTTATTAATATTTTAAAGTAAAATTATCTATTTCATCAGTAGTTATGGGCTACAATTAAACTTGTTATAGTGATTGTAAAAGGCAAACTTTTTATTTTTTTAAAATAACAAACATGTTATACTTACCTGCTTTGTGTAATGGTTTTGCACAGAGCAGCCCCGATCCTCCTCTACTCAGGTCCCCCACTGGCACTCCTGGCTCTTCCCCACCCACCGAGTGCCCCCATAGCAAGCCGCATGCTTTGGGGGCACTTGTGGATGCTCGCACCTGAGGCGGCTCTGTGTGTCCATAATGCACAAGAGTACGACTCGGCCCCGCCCCTGACTCCCTCCTTACTGGCTGTAATTGACAGCAGCAGGAGCCAATGACTCCTGCAGCTGTGCCTGAGCCAATGAGGAGAGAGCTGAAAGAGCCTCTGCTCTTTGCTGGATCAACATCGGCCTCAGGTAAGTATTTATGGAGGCTGGGGAGGTAGCTGCATCCAGAGGTTTTTTTTTTTACCTTCATGCATAGAACCTTCTGCCTTTAGAACTACTTTAAGCTAGTCATAGATGAATCAAAATTCGGACACTTCAGCCGGGACTGTACAAATTGATTCCCATGTGGCCATCCCTGTTCGACAGAAGTTGACTATCAGACCGTTAGACTTAGCAAACCAAGTCAAATTCGATAAAGAAATGAATGCAGACTTCACAATGCCTGTGCTTGCTTCATTGATCCCTTTTGCTAGGGAAGCCTGTGTGTCAGGTCTGACCTGACTATAAAGAACAGACTCTCTATAACTATAACCAACTTTATCTCAGTAGTCTTTAAACATGGGCAATTTAAACTGGTCATGATAAAAAATGCAAAAGTAGAAATTATATTATACATTGGTGAAAACATTATGTCAAAATGATATACAAGATTTAGGCAGCTGAAGTTATATGAAAATCTTGGCAATTCAGAAAAAAGTCAAGTCCACTCCCACCTCTGGAGCCTTCCTACTGGTCAACGAGGTTGTCAATCACATTAAAAGAGCAAATAGGAGGCTCAGGAGGAGAGAACAGTCATGGTCAAACTTAACTTTTAGAGCTTGTTTACGCCATGTACAAGGACCTGCATTTTTCACCACCAGGGTCCTGTCCCTTTAAAGCATGTTATACAGCACAGTGCCTGGTTCTGCTGCCCCCCCCCCCCCCCCCCCCCCGAGGGCTGACATCATGGTCAGTTTACATGCCTCTGTCATCTGCAGCTCTCCTGTCTGCTCTCCCCCCTCCCTACCTGTCAGCTAGTGACAATAGCCCCCACCCCCCTCCTCCTGCTGCTGAAATAACATTGACATTTTCATACTATCCGCTCTGTCTCCTTATCCCGTGTGCCCCTGTGTGTGTGATTTATTAAAAAAAAAAAAAAAAATGCAGATTATACCTAATTTCAGAGCGCCTCTTGGGGCTCACGTGACTGGCCGGCTCTCTCCTCCAAGCTGACGTCAGCGGGGGATTCTCGGCTCCTCGCGCTGCAGCTGTCAGACAGGTAGAGGAGAGAGGCGGCCGGTTACGTGAGCGCCGAGCAGGGCTCTGAAATCAGGTATAATCTGTATATTTTTTTTTTTTAATAAATCACACACGCAGGGGCACAACAACCACTTTAACACAATGCATGTAAACGTAACTGAAAGTAAAGATATAAAAAATAAATGATAGGCATTTTAACACTTCAAGAGACCTGTCATTTTACACACATGCATATTTGCTGCACCGCGGTGAGATTTTATGTGCAATATGGTGTGAAAGGAAAAGGAAAGATCAAGATTTGCACATAACTTCAACTGACCTGATCTTTTTATATCTGTATCAGGAAGGGAGGAGATAAATGAGGGAACTTCTTATACATATAGATTTACAATGTGACTCTGGTGCACACATACCAAGAATCCCAGTCACCATCCACCCAAAACTCATATTACATACTGACCATTGCTGCAAGCTGTACTTACTGTATAAGAGCAGCTCTTTCAAAGTACTTAATGGCTTTCTCACAAAACTGTGTGTCAATGTAGTAGGCTCCCAGCCACTGAATGACTTCAATGTTTGAAGGGAAATAGCGATATGACTGCGAGGCAAAAGAAAGTTTCAGTCATAAATAACGTCTTTTCCTGGCACTTGGGGAAAATCTGAGCCATGTAAATATTTAAAGCGAAGCCTGCCAGCAATTAGTCACATATGAATGCAGCCAATGTATACGGGGTGTAAACCGGCCTGATGAAGAGGAATGTTTATGGTTCACAGGAACGGTAGGAATTATGCTTGACTGTTTACCTGCTCAGTGACACAAATATCCTGAGTGTAAGTGCAGTTTAAAAACAACATTGATATTACAAGTACTTAGCTTACATTTACTGAAAATCCGCTTACATGGCACAGGTAGGCCCTACTCACATTCAAGGCCTGGTCACACCAGCAAGCCACACTGAACTCACAGTGCCAATGCACCAATCCCAGTGCATTGCATGGTTTACTTAGAGCTGGGCGATTTTCTCCAAAAAAAAAAAAAAATCTGTGATTTAAAAAAAAAAAAAAAAACTCGATTCACAATTCGATTGTTTAAATTTTTTTTTGATGGACACCGTGGCGGTCCTGAGGAGCTGCGGGCAGGAGCCGCAGCCTCACCTAAAAACTCCTGCCCGCAGCTCCTCAGGACCGGTGCTGATCCTGGTGAAAAAAAAAAAAAATCTAAAAAATCGATTTGCTGAAAATTTGAATCGATTTGACCTCTCAACTCGATTCAAGATTCAAATCGATTTTTTCCCCAGCCCTAGGTTTACTTCTTTTTTTTTTTCCACAGAACTTTATTAAACTACTTTTTTATTCACCACAGAGGCATTGGGATGTGGTGGCTTCCTTTGCGTTGAGCTAAAAAAAAAAAAAAAAAAAAAAAAAATACTGCAAACAGAACTTTTTTTAGTGCACCATAGCAGCATTGTGGTGTGAACTGTCACCCTTGGAAACCAGGCATTTTGCTTTGTCTAAGCGTGGTGGGTGTGCTGGAAATGGCTCACAGCATAGCCCCAAAGCATCTGATGTGAATGGACCCTTAGGGAATTGTTAGAGGTACTCTCATGGTAATTTATAAATAAAATCTGGTCCAGAAAAGCATATTAAAATGTCCGGAAATGTTATAGAAATGCAGCACCCTCTTGTATGCAACTAGCATAGGTACATTTATTTTGTGACTCGTGGTAGTTGTGCGAGTCTGTAATTGGGTCGGGTTACTCTAGATCAGGCCAGAGCACTCTACAGGGCAGGTCTCTGGTACCTCCCCCTGGTTCTAGAAGCTTCTGGAAGTTAGTGGGCGGAGGCCAGGAGGTCCCAGCCTGCATACTTTAGGGAATCTGGCCAATCCCCAGGCAGAAGGGCCTGGTAGGGTGGCTGGATCAGCCCTTAAATATCGTGGAGCCTGGCCAGCAGGGGAGTCAGGTGGAAGCTGTGTTGTGTGGCCTGGGAGGGGACCCCGGTTTGAGGGGGCTCTGCCTCCAGGCTAGGAGCTGAGAAAGGAAGTAGTATTGAGGGATCTCCACTATCCCATGGTCTCAGTTGGGAGATATCCTGGCTTGTGGAGAAGGACCTGTGCAGTAGGAGGCCTGAACAGTTGTCTCTCGAGGGCAGCAGTATTTCCAGGGGCAGTGTGAGAACTTCTTAACTGCCCAGGACAGAACAGGTTAACTTTGCTGAATATAATATCGAGCAAGCTGTGACCCAATCTCTTGTCCTGGGATGTTTCACTAAGTGGCCAGGTGGGCTGGTATTTTCAAAAGAAGGGGACAGAGAGCTCCTGCAAGTTGGGATTCTGCTACAATTCTACACCCGTAAGGGGGAATTACTTTGCCAAGCTCATAGAGACTGTTGCTGCTTCAAAGATAATACAGTCAAGTGTATGTCATTTTGCTCGATCACATAGAGAAGGAAGTTGTCCTCACCATTGTTCTTTGAGTTAAGTGGGGCATCCCATTATCTCTATACTGTATCCAAGTTATTTTCCCCCAATAAAACAACAAAACCAAGTTCTGGGTTATTTCCTTGTCTCTGAATAAAAAGTGGAAAATGCGTGTTGCCTAGCTGTGCAGTCTATAGGGGGACCCAAAAACTCAGCGGCCCCTTAAGGGATAGTGCTACATAAATCTCAATTTTTCGTAAGGATCTCAATCTGTTCCTCCACAAAGACAGCTGATTGCAGGCTTGTGACAGAGCACATCCACCACCACCCTCGTATGTAGTGAGCATGCCTGTTGGGTGCGCCTGTGTCACACTGGTGACGCTCTACTGTCAGTACAACTATCCCGGCTATGTTTTTTTCTTTCACAAGAACTGGAGCCAACAAGCCCCCTCCCTATGCACACATCATGGTGGCATCTGTCTCAGGGAAGTGACTGGTGCCCAAGGCAAGCACTGTCAATATGACTACATAATTGTCTCCTTGGTATATGTATGATCAGTCAGCAGCAGTGGAAGGCGGTGCGCTACTGACCATGCTACCTCGGTAAAAGGACAACCTAGGAAGACAGAATAAAGTGCATTACGCAACTTATAAACCAAACATGTTGCGATTTCTGAAATTTTCAATCAGCTGTTGATTAAAAAAACAGAGTTACATAGAAAATCTGGGCCACTTGTGGTTTCCAGTTGCAAGTAACCAAAGGACTGAAATTGGGGTGAAGAGGCTCAATTTGATTACAGTGGTGTAATTGCACTCTGCTGTTTGCTCAGAACCAGAAAATCATTGACAAGGTGGGTGGCACACTGTTGGGGAGAATTTAACACCATTTAATCATTCTGTTGACAGAAAAACAGGGTGTTCTGGTATGCATTATGTGAGCATTATTATAGTGCGAGGCCCTGCAATGGTGAGAATTTAGAAAAATTTGTGTAAAAAAAGGACACTGGATTCTCAAAGGTGAAATTTGAGAGGCTCTGACATGTTTATAGTGAACAGAGAAAGCTGTGCTATATGTTTTCTCTGGATTTGGTAATTCCAAATCGGGACCAGGAGCTTGATGGTTCCATCCCACCCAATATAATTACTTTAATAAGGCAAGGGTGAAGAGGACACAGCGAATACAGAGGCTTTTTGCAGTTTTTATACCAGAACACCTGGTGATCGGGGGTCACCGGGTGCTCTAAAAGAAATGAAACCAGATCTGCCCAATAGTTAGCATAAGTAACATTTTATAACTTCATTCTCTCCATGGGTTTATTTTTGGAATTCCAGGATGAAAAGCAAAAACCTATGAATGGTATATCCCTTCATGCTGTATATGTTCTTGTGCCAACTATCTGCACATCTGTAAATAAGAGACCTACCTCACAGTAGTACTGAAAGGCTTGTGTTTTGTCACCCTCTGTATCATACAACTCGCCAAGTTTAGCCAGTGCTTGTGAATCCGTAGGAACTATACTAATAAGCTGCATTAGCCATTCTATTGCCTGATTAGGATCCTCAAGTAATTCATACCTACACATGCAAAGTTAAGGAAAAATAAACATCAGGAGAACACAGTATAAGACAACTTCATTTTAAAAAGAGGCCCTGTGTGTCAGATCCCTTGTAGCATGAAAAACTATTTTACATAAGTGGATCTACCCAGAACCCCCCCACCATTTCTTTGTTAATAGACAAACTCTTACGTTTTCTGCATGGAATGGGTGGAGGCCTCCCTACATAAGTAGTCACGGGTCCAAAAATTCTTTGATATCTGGGAACCTTTCATTCAAACCTTGCCAACTGATACCCAATAATCGATAGTACACTTTTTTTCAATAAACCCAATGGTTTCAAACCAGACTGTTAACCAATGACCCTCCAATTGATATCCTACCCTCCAGTAAGGTCTCCCCTCTTTCCATCAACTGCTAGTTGTTAGGCTGAACGCCATCCATCTTCTTGTCTTAATGTCCAGCTCTTGATGCAGCACTGATGCCTGGTTCTAAAACTATACTGACAAACTGTATGCTGTCAATTTTTAAATTGTTTTACTGGCCAAATGGCTGGCCATTTTCATTTATTAACCTAATTTCTGCATCAAGAGAAAAAAAAAAAAAAGAGAGGCCTTATGTATGAAAAATAAAACTAAAGAGAAAAAAAAAAAAAAGAGTAGTGGTTCCAGATATCACAGGTATACACAAATGGTAGGTTTGTCTTGCTTGCATTTGGGATTACACTGATTCATCAACACTGCTTAACAGAAATACAGTGCATGTAGAGAACAAGCAATACATCAGTAGTATAAAGAGGAAGAAGATGGTGGTATCCAGAGACTGATCAATGTAATGAGGAGGCAACAGTAAGAAACCAATGACTGATTCTCTAATACTGATAATACCTTTTTAAAATTGTTTTTATCTTTTTTTAAATTTTGGAAACAGTGGGGGGGGGAAGGGTTACAATTTTTTTCAGGTTTTTATGCTGTCTAGGTTCCGTATGAAAAGTTTTCTGCTAATTTTCCAGCAGTTATTATTATTATTATTATTATTATACAGGATTTATATAGCGCCGACAGTTTACGCAGCGCTTTACAACATTAGGGCAGACAATACAAGTACAATACAATTCAATACAGGAGGAATCAGAGGGCCCTGCTCGTTAGAGCTTACAATCTAGGAGGGAGGGTCAAGTTATACAAAAGGGTAATAGCTGTGGGGGATGAGCTAATAGAGAAAATAGTGCAGTTATTAGATGGAGGCAGGATAGGCTTCTCTGAAGAGGAAAGTTTTCAGGGATCGCCTAAAAGTGGATAAATTTGGAGACAGTCTGACAGATTGGGGTAGGGAATTCCAGAGGATGGGCGAGGCTCGGGAGATGTCCCGGAGGCGGATATGGGAGGAGGTGATGAGGGAGCTAGAGAGCAGGAGGTCTTGGGAGGAACGGAGATGGCGATTAGGTTGGTATTTTGAGACTAGGTTAGTGATGTAGCTGGGGGAAGAGTTGTGGATGGCTTTGTAACTTATTGTTAGTATTTTGAATTTAATTCGTTGGGCGAGTGGCAGCCAATGGAGGGATTGGCAGAGAGGGGTAGCAGACACTGAGCGGTTTGTAAGGTGGATAAGTCTGGCAGCAGCATTCATGATAGACTGCAGGGGGGATAGTCTGTTTAAAGGTAAGCCAATGAGGAGTGAGTTGCAGTAGTCAAGGCGAGAGATAACCAGGGAGTGAATCAGGAGCTTTGTGGTTTCATTGGTTAGAAAGGGACGTAGTTTAGAGATGTTGCGGAGGTTGAGGCGGCAAGCTTTGGAAAGTGATTGGATGTGGGGCTGAAAGGAGAGTTCAGAATCCAGGATAACACCTAGCACCCTGACATGTGGGGAGGGGTGGATGGTTGTGCCATTGCTCTTGACAGAAAAGTCAAGGGAAGAGGCACGTGGGGGAGGAAATATTATAAGCTCAGTTTTGGACAAGTTGAGTTTGAGGAAGTGGTGTGACATCCATACAGATATGTCGGTTAGTAAGTTAGTGATACGTGAAGAGACTGATGGAGTGAGTTGAGGGGTGGAGAGATAGATTTGCGTGTCATCATCATAGAAATGATATTGAAAGCCGTGAGAGGTTATCAGCTGACCCAGGGAAGAGGTGTAGATTGAAAATAAAAGAGGTCCGAGAACAGAACCTTGGGGGACCCCGACAGAGAAGGGAAGAGGAGTGGAGGAAGTAGAATTGTAAGTGACACTGAAGGTGCGTTGGGATAGGTAGGATGAGAGCCACTGAAGAGCACAGTCACGGAGACCGAGGGAGTAAAGTTTTTTGAGGAGGAGGGGGTGGTCAACCGTGTCAAAGGCAGCTGAAAGATCCAGAAGTAGGAGTACAGAATAGTGTCCGTTGGTTTTTGCAGTTAGTAGGTCATTTGTGAGTTTTAAAAGAGCAGTTTCTGTGGAGTGTTGAGGGCGGAATCCAGATTGAAGGGGATCAAGAAGGTTGTTTTTAATGAGGTGGTCACTCAGTTGGTTGTAAACCAGGCGTTCAAGGAGTTTAGAGGAAAAGGGGAGCAAGGAGATAGGGCGTAGGTTGTTAAGATTGGTAGGGTCCAAGGACGGCTTTTTGAGTATGGGGGTGACCAGTGCATGTTTTAGAGCGTCGGGGAAGATGCCAGAGGTGAGGGAGAGATTGAAGATGTGGGTTAGAGAGTGTAGGATAGGGTCATAAATACAAAAAATGTTGTCATGAAAAGTTTTTTTTTGTGTGCTTTTCAAATAATGAAACGAAAAAAAAAGTATCTGATAAAAAAAAAAAAACAAAAAAAAAAAACGGATCCTTTTTGGTGACAGGGACAAGAAGCATGGGTGCTGCTAAACCCAGGCACCTCCAAACAGGAAAAAAGACAATTAAAAAGAATGACAGCTTCCGTTTACAGACTTTTCCTCTTCTGCTGCAGATACTTACCTTACACATTCCTCCATCATTCCAATCACCTGCCAGATCCCTTGAAATTAAACAGTACTTTTGGGAATGGGGGTACACGTGAGCCACTCACATAGAGCACTGTTGAGTAGGTTCAGAGGGAAAGGGTAGAAGCTCTGTGTTAGGTCTGACACAGACCCACAGAGACCTTACATAGGGCTCTGGCAGGAAGGGCTACAAGGTGGGCATGTATCTGCTGAATATGCCAAAAAAATGGATGAAAAAGGACATCTGCACCTAGCTGCAGGGTTTTCCTGCTGCAATCTACTGTACATTGCCCTCACCATCAAGCTTTGCACATCTTCCTTTTATGGCAAACTCAGCTAACCAGAAAAAAAACAGGACCATACATTTGTTCCTGCACTAGGGAAGCCAATGGCAGGGGAGCCAAGAAATGTTATTGTTAATATTTGCTGGACCAAGGAAGTGGTGCCCCATTGGGGTCCTACCACCTTTGGGCCCCATGACAGCCATGTGAGCTGCTATGGCTATTTTTACACCCCTGTATTATTGTGCCAATCCATTACAAATAAGCCAACTATCCTATGTGGGTGTTCAACAGCTATTAGCAGAGAAGTGTAATTGTACTAATACAAACTGTAAAGTGCCTATGCAAGCAACAGATTCACTCCCCTCAGAAGTAGCATATACCTTTCCATTACCCCCTGCTTGCTCTGTTTAGGTGCAGGGAGAAGAAGCTGACCTGTGTAAACTAGGAGTCCCTCAAGTCATATCTTACACAGGGCTAGGAAGGGACTCTCCCTGGAACTCAATAGTTGGCTCAGAATTTCTCCCAAAATGACTAGGTATTTTCTTTGCTTCTGAAAGCTGAATGAAGCATTGGAAGAGTGAAGAAGTGAATATGTGCTGCTGGGAAGAGGTGATCGAAGCAAATCTAATGTTCTGTCCTGCAAAGACAAAGTGCAGATTTGCTTTAAGATAAATGTTATAAAAGTAACTCATACGTGCTCGCCCTGTAAAGCACAATTCCCCTTAACACACTCAGTTTTATTGAAGGATACAGGCTTGCTATCTGACTAAGAACCGGCGAGCTGTTTCGGAGGATTGCATGCAGCTTATGGAAACAATCCAGAGCTTCCTCGAGGCGATTTATTTTCTTGTACGTCAAACCTGGAAAAAAATACCAGTACAAGTTATTTTTTTATATGGAAGGTTAATACACAAAAATAATATTTAATATGTTAAATACAGATAGACAATAAGGCAGTTTAAATACCTACAAAGTCCTACATCACAAAATAAAAGGAAGCTAATCCCACTGAGCATTTTTGTATTATCACATCAGGATCTTTATGGGCACCTTACACCTTTTAGAAAGTTAAAAAGTGCTGCACTATACATGTACATTAATATACAGTGGATTATTCAGACAGTGACATATATTGATAAGCCAAAAAGTGTATCATACAATCCTATCTAGATTGGACCACTCACTTACTGTATGTACAGTGGGGACGGAAAGTATTCAGACCCCTATAAATTTTTCACTCTTTGTTATATTGCAGCGATTTGCTAAAATCATTTAAGTTCATTTTTTTTCCTCATTAATGTACACACAGCACCCCATATTGACAGAAATACACAGAATTTTTTACATTTTTGCAGATTTATTAAAAAAGAAAAACTGAAATATCACATGGTCCTAAGTATTCAGACCCTTTGCTGTGACACTCATATATTTAACTCAGGTGCTGTCCATTTCTTCTGATCATCCTTGAGATGGTTCTACACCTTCATTTGAGTCCAGCTGTGTTTGATTATACTGATTGGACTTGATTAGGAAAGCCACACACCTGTCTATATAAGACCTTACAGCTCACAGTGCATGTCAGAGCAAATGAGAATCATGAGGTCAAATGAACTGCCTGAGGAGCTCAGAGACAGAATTGTGGCAAGGCACAGATCTGGCCAAGGTTACAAAAAAATTCTGCAGCACTTAAGGTTCCTAAGAGCACAGTGGCCTCCATAATCCTTAAATGGAAGACGTTTGGGATGACCAGAACCCTTCCTAGAGCTGGCCGTCCGGCCAAACTGAGCTATCGGGGGAGAAGAGCCTTGGTGAGAGAGGTAAAGAAGAACCCAAAGATCACTGTGGCTGAGCTCCAGAGATGCAGTTGGGAGATGGGAGAAAGTTGTAGAAAGTCAACTATCACTGCAGCCCTCCACCAGTCGGGGCGTTATGGCAGAGTGGCCCGACGGAAGCCTCTCCTCAGTGCAAGACACATGAAAGCCCGCATGGAGTTTGCTTAAAAACACCTAAAAGACTCCAAGATGGTGAGAAATAAGATTATCTGGTCTGATGAGACCAAGATAGAACTTTTTGGCCTTAATTCTAAGCGGTATGTGTGGAGAAAACCAGGCACTGCTCATCACCTGTCCAATACAGTCCCCACAGTGAAGCATGGTGGTGGCAGCTTCATGCTGTGGGGGTGTTTTTCAGCTGCAGGGACAGGACGACTGGTAGCAATCGAGGGAAAGATGAATGCGGCCAAGTACAGGGATATCCTGGATGAGAACCTTCTCCAGAGTGCTCAGGACCTCAGACTGGGCCGAAGGTTTACCTTCCAACAAGACAATGACCCTAAGCACACAGCTAAAATAACGAAGGAGTGGCTTCACAACAACTCCGTGACTGTTCTTGAATGGCCCGGCCAGAGCCCTGACTTAAAGCCAATTGAGCATCTCTGGAGAGACCTAAAAATGGCTGTCCACCAACGTTTACCATCCATCCTGACAGAACTGGAGAGGATCTGCAGGGAGGAATGGCAGAGGATCGCCAAATCCTGGTGTGAAAAACTTGTTGCATCTTTCCCAAAAAGACTCATGGCTGTATTAGATCAAAAGGGTGCTTCTACTAAATACTGAGCAAGGGGTCTGAATACTTAGGACCATGTGATATTTCAGTTTTTCTTTTTTAATAAACCTGCAAAAATTTCAACAGTTCTGTGTTTTTCTGTCAATATGGGGTGCTGTGTGTACATTAATGAGGAAAAAAAAATGAACTTAGATGATTTTAGCAAATGGCTGCAATATAACAAAGAGTGAAAAATTTAAGGGGGTCTGAATACTTTCCGTCCCCACTGTATATCAAATATAGTCCATACGTGATACCAGAGAGCAAAAAGGAGAGGCGGACGTGCCTGGTCACATGAGCGCCACTGTATTCTCACGAGAATACGGCAGTGCCACTGACTTGTACATGGGATTCTAGCACTGGGACAAAGGCTGGACTGGCAGGGAGGAAGGTGCATGCCGTTAGACCAACTAATCGATAATGATTTTCATTATCGATTACATCGATTAATCGTTTCAGCCCTAATAAAAAGCCCAAAGTGTATCAAACTTCCATATTGATAGAAGAAAGCCTTTATATTCCAAAGATCACCACGATGTGTAAGTCGTCACCAGTATATAGGTTCAAATGAGCTTACTGGATAGTGTGGACTCAAATGTTATTAACATAAAGTCAGATGGGCATCAGGAGACCAAGCTCTCCCAAACTTTAAAACTGTGTAGCAGATCCAGCATCCGTTCCCATCAGTCACGGTAAACTTCTCACTCAGTAGGTCAATTGTCATCTTTGAATCTCCACATAGTGTAAAACCTATTTTATTGAATTTATTAAAAGAATATTGCACTTACATCCAACAGGAAGAAAACAGGCATATCATCATAAAATCCAATAATCATAGTAATCGGACGCAGTTGTTAGATGAACATCAACTAGACATGTTCCGTCTGATAAGACATCATCTGGAGAATGACTATCCCATCTTTCACTGCGTTTATGTAGTAGCATCTATTAAAATCATTAATCAATAATTGTCTTCTATCAGTGACACTTTCTACCTCAGATATTATTTCCAAGATGGTGCTCGGAGTGGGTGCCAAGCCTCGGTTTGATTTGTGTACCTGAGCATGTGCCACTCCAAGCCTCAATCCCATAACCGATCGAGATTCGTTAGGGCAGCGCATGTGACCTTCCTTCACCAACACCAACTACAGGAGGAGCTTGACATATATATGGAGATGCTTAAAATGACCTACTAATATTAAACCAATGAATTTATGAACGTGGAGTGGGAAATTAATTATTTTATTAATACCTCCTAATTGTTTAATACATCTTTCTTTTTGTTATTTTAGGAATCTATCAATGGGAAGTATTTAGTCAACTCCATTATAACACATTATGATATTAACTCATTATAATTATAGGTAGACATGGAGTGTTTTATTACATATAGTTCCATGTTCCATAAGGATAGATATAATGAAAAAAACATTTTTTATGATTTGGGCAAAGTTTTAAATTCATTGGTTTAACATTAGTAGGTCATTTTAAGCATCTCCATATATATGCAAATCTTTATTAAAATAAAATCCAACATTTCATTCAATAAGTGGGTGTCTCCACTGCGGAAGTGGTTTGTTTGTAGCACTGTGAGACACAGCCGTGATCAATGGGAGGCTGTGAACACATGGGAGTTACTTCCGGGTTCATTACACTCTGTCAAGCTCCTCCTGTAGTTGAAGGAAAGTCACATGCGCTGCCCTAACGAATCTCAATCCGTCATAGCACATGCTCAGTTACACATATCAAACCAAGGCTTGAAACCCACTCCGAGCACCATCTTGGAAATGATTTACAAGGTAGGAAGTGTCACTGATAGAAGACAATTAGTGATTAATGATTTTAATAGATACAACTAAATAAACGCAGTGAAAGATGGAATAGTCATTCTCCAGATGGTGTCTTATCAGACGAAACATGTCGAGCTGATGTTCATCGAACAACTGCGTCCGATTACTATGATTATTGGACTTTATGATGATATGCCTGTTTTTTCTATCTGTTGGATGTAAGTGCAATATTCTTTTAATAAATTCGATAAAAATGGTTTTACACTATGTGGAGATTAATTTTGCTTCTATGACAATTGACCTACTGAGTGAGAAGTTTACCGTGACTGATGTGGGAACGGATGCTGGATCTGCTACACAGTTTTAAAGTTTGGGAAAGCTTAGTCTACTGATGCCCATCTGACTCTATGTTAATAACATTTGAGTCCACACTATCCAGTAAGCGCATTTGAACCTATATACTGGTGACGACTTACACACTGTGGTGATCTTTGTAATATAAAGACTTTCTACTATCAATGTGGAAGTTAGATACACTTTGGGCTTTTTAGATTTATGAACATTTTTCTTTTTGGTGTCTCATTCGGACTATATTTTATATACATACGTGAATGGTCCCATCTGTATGATACACTATTTGGCTGATCAATATATGTCACTTTCTGAATTATTCACTGTACATTAATGTACATGTATAGCGCAGCACTTTTTCACTTCCTATAATCATGCACGTTTGTCAAATTGTGCTGTTTGCAGCTGTTTAATCCATAGGTCTATAGCGCAGTATACTATTGTAATTTATTACCTTACACCTTTTGCAGACATGCCTGGTTACCTGGCCAACAGATCTTGGGAAAAATCTATTAAACCCTATAAAATTTGCTGGATTTTCCTGTCAATTCCACTACTGTTCACCCATTAGGCTTGGGGGATGTACATGCTCAGGCGACACAGATGTGGATTTCTGTGAAATTGTTGGGTAGCTGACACATGGTTCAGTAATCCAAAGTCTGATGTCTATAACCTTTAAAACTAAGTGACGTTTCTAAGCACATCTTGTATCTAAAGTTGTGACTTTACATACTGCAAATACAAAGACATTTAGAAGGGACAGGTGCTGAGGTTTAGACAGGGTGGGAGGGGATCTGTGCCCTTCCTCCCTAAAAGTTCTACCAGAATAGAACCCACTGTAGTCACTATTCAAGGGTTCAAGCATTTGCAGGTGTCACAGCTGCTTGAATACAGTAGCTGACAAAGGATATTTTTCCATCCACACTGTTTAGCGTGTATGGAGGAATCTTTTAAAACTGAAGAATGAGAGAAATCTATGTGTGAACGGCTAGCCTTAAGGCCCCATTCACACCTGAGTGTTTTGTAGATTGAAGCCTGAAGCTACAAAACGCTGGAGGGGAAAAAAATCAATTATTCTCTATTGAGATGATTCACATCTCCACTCCAAAACGCTTGAAGCCAGAAGCCCCAAAACGTCTGAAGCTCAAACAAGTTCTGGAACTTTTTTTTTTTAGGCAGATTACAGGTGTTTTTTCTGCTTTTTACAATGGTGACCTTTTGACCTGTACAAAATCGCTGCAAAATCGTGCAACTTTCTGCCTGAAAACGCTACGCTCAGGTGTGAATGGGGCCTTAATCTACACACTTTAAAAGGCGTGATAGCTGGAGGAGAACATTTGGTGCCTGACTTATTTTAGCTTATGTTTGACCCATGTCATTATCACTCTCCCAATAAGGGGGGGGGGCAGCTGGTGAACCTGTCAAAGTGAAAAGCTGAGTGTGCCACCTCAGGTTCTGAAGGTCTTGAGAGAGCCCTTTGCTTTTACTCAGCATGAGATGTTTCTTGTGGGACAGCTTGGTAATGGGACACCTTTTTATAGGCCATCAGTTGAGACTGAACCAGCTGATATTAATATGCACTGACACGGGGCAGGATTGCTTCTAATTACTGATAGATTTCAGTTTGTGTCCATGCCTTTTTTGCACCTCCCTTTCTTCATGTGTTCAATACTTTTTTCCTGTGTCATTCCATTTTATTACACATAACCTAATTTCGGAACTTTTTTGATTTGGTCTTTGTGTATGTAAGGATTGCATGGGTTGTTAGCGACAGGTAGTGAAGATTTCATGTCAACAGCAACTTTAGAAATATATTTACCTAGAAAAATGGTGACAAGTTCAATACTTATTTTACCCGTTGTATACATATTAGTAATATATATATACAGTTGTGCTCATAAGTTTACATACCCTGGCAGATATTATGATTTCTTGGCCATTTTTCAGAGAATATGAATGATAACACAAAAACATTTCTTTCACTCGTGGTTAGTGTTTGGCTGAAGCCAATTATTATCAATTAACAGTGTTTACTCTTTTTAAATTATAATCACAACAGAAACTACCCAATTGACCCTGATCAAAAGTTTACATACCCTGGTGATTTTGGCCTGATAACATGCACACAAGGGGTTTGAATGGCTATTAAAGGTAACCATCCTCACCTGTGATCTGTTTGCTTGTAATTAGTGTGTGTATAAAAGGTCAATGAGTTTCTGGACTCTTGACAGACCCTTGCATCTTTCATCCAGTGCTGCACTGATCTTTCTGGATTCTGAGTCATGGGGAAAGCAAAAGAATTGTCAAAGCATCTGCGGGAAAAGGTAGTTGAACTGTATAAAACAGGAAAGGGATATAAAAAGATATCCAAGGAATTGAGAATGCCAATCAGCAGTGTTCAAACTCTAATCAAGAAGTGTAAAATAAGGGGTTCTGTTGAAACCAAACCACGGTCAGGTAGACCAACTAGAATTTCAGCCACAACTGGCAGGAACATTTTTCGAGATGCAAAGAAAAACCCACAAATAACTTCAGGTGAAATACAGGACTCTCTGAAAACATGTGGTGTGGCTGTTTCAAGATGCACAATAAGGAGGCACTTGAAGAAAGATGGGCTGCAGAAAGCCATTACTACTCAAATGCCACAAAGTATCCCGCTTACAATACGCCAAACAGCACAGAGACAAGCCTCAAACCTTCTGGCACAAAGTCATTTGGAGTGATGAGACCAAAATCAAGCTTTTTGGCCACAACCATAAACGCTTCATTGGGAGAGGAGTCAACAAGCCCTATGATGAAAGGTACACCATTCCTACTGTGAAACTCGGAGGTGGATCACTGATATTTGTAAGGGGATGTGTAAGCTAAAAAGGCAGAGGAAATTTGGTCAAAATTGATGGCAAGATAAATGCAGTATGTTATCAAAAAATACTGGAGGAACATTTACATTCATCAGCCAGGAAGCTGCGCATGGGACGTGCTTGGAAATTCCAACATGACAATGATCCAAAACACAAGGCCAATTTGTCCTGTCAATGGCTACAGCAGAATAAAGTGAAGGTTCTGGAGTGGCCATCTCAGTCTCCTGACCTCAATATCATTGAGCCACTCTGGGGAGATCTCAAAATGTGCAGTTCATGCAAGACAGCCCAAGAATTTACAGGAACTAGAAGCTTTTTGCCAAGAGGAATGGGCAGCTTTACCATCTGAGAAGATAAAGAGCCTCATCCACAAACACCACAAAAGACTTCAAGCTGTCATTGATGTTAAAGGGGGCAATACACGGTATTAAGAACTGGGGTACGTAAATTTGGGTAGTTTCTGTTGTGATTATTATTTAAAAAGAGTAAACACAGTTGATTGATAATAAATGGCTTCAGCCAAAAACTAACCATGAGTGAAAGAAAAGTTTTTGTGTTATCATTCATATTCCCTCTGAAAAATGGCCAAAAAAATCATAAATTCTGCCAGGGTATGTAAACATATGAGCACACAACTGTGTATATATATATATATATATATATATATATATATATATATACACACACATATACACACACACATACATATACACATCTTCTACATATTAGTAAGAGCACACAGGCACAAAGTTAAAAAAAAAAAAAAAAAAGGTAAGTCGGGTCAAACAATTCTCAGTCCCCTCACCAAGGTTATATAGAGCTTCTGTGCAGGATGAGTCAGTGCGCAAAGCTTCTTTGTAATATTCCACTGCTTTTTCATATTCTCCAGTTATAAACATAGCATTTCCTTTATTGGTTAGTGCTAATGGATTGTAGCGGTCTGAGGCCACTGCTAAATCTGCATACAGGTCTGCCTGGGTGTGCTCATTTTCCTGCAGGGAATGGAAATAGCAGTCAGTACCATTAAAAAGGGAAAAGGAAGGTGTGATGTAAAACAAGCAGAAAATGTAGAAAGCATTTTTTTTTTTTTTTATGAGTCAGTGGACTTGTACTGTGAGAAGGAGAATGGAAGACCTAAGCTCTTTGGGTCCAGAACACTTATTTTATCCTTCAAGCGTTTGTAAAGGTGTTTTTTTTTTTTTTTTAAAATAACAAACATGTTATACTTACCTTCACTGTGCAGCTCGTTCTGCACAGAGTGGCCCCGAACCTCGTCTTCTGGGGTCCCTCGGCGACTGTTTCAGCTCCTCCCCGCAAGCATTCACCACCTTAATGCGAGCTCCCTCGCACGGTGGTGAGTGCTTGCGGGCGCGCTCCCGTGATACAGCCGGCGGCTATAGCCGCTCGCTGTATCACTCGGCCCCGCCCCCCGGCGCGCCGCGTCATCGGATGTGATTGACAGCAGCGCGAGCCAATGGCTGCGCTGCTTTCAATCCATCCACTGCAGCCAATCAGCGGCCAGGGTGAGCGGAGGAACAGATGTCGGGAACGCGAAGCTGACTTTCGAGGCGTCAGGTAAGTAAAACGGGGGGGCTGGGGGCGGCGGTTCTGTCAGAAGTTTTTTCACCTTAATGCATAGAATGCATTAAGGTGAAAAAATTTTTACCTTTACAACCCCTTTCAGCATATCATTGCTTAAAGCAGAGTTCCACCCAAAATTGGAAGCTTCGCTTATCTGCCCCCTCCGGTGTTACATTTGGCACCTTCCGGTGGGGAGGGGGGTGCGGGTACTTGTTTCCAGTTCCACGAGATCTCGCTGCGGTGAGATCACTCTGAAGTTAGGCCCCCCTCCTCCTTCCCCCTGCCACTGGGCAGTTTAGAAAACGCAGCGCACTTCGCGCATGCGCAGTAGGGAACTGGCTGTGAAGCTGAAAAGGCTTCACTGCCAGTTTCCCTTAACACGAATGGCGGCGGCAGCACCCGAGAGCTGATGGTGTGCTGACATCGCTGGATTCCAGAACAGGTAAGTGTCCTAATATTAAAAGTCAGTAGCTACAGTATTTGTATGTGTAGCTGCTAACATTAAATTTTTTGCTGGGGGGGGGGCGGAACTCTATAAAGCGGAGTTCCACCCATATAAAGGTCAGCAGCTACAAAAACTGTAGCTGCTGACTTTTAATAATCGGACACTCACCTGTCCCACGGTCCAGCAATGCGGGCGAACAAATCGCTGCTCCTGTCCCCCCTCTCTCCTTGGCGCCTGCATTTTGACTGTGGGCACGCACTGTGCATGCGCTAGCCGTGATGTGAATGGCCAGGCAATCTTCTGGGACCTGAGACGTGTCCCAAAAGATTACACGGAAGGAGGGGGGAGAGGTGGACTTCCTCCCAGGGCTTCGCGGAGCCGGAAGGAAGTGGGAGCTGGATGCCCCTAAAAAGAGGGTATCCGCTCCCTCCCCAAAAAAATTTGGTATGTCAGGAGGTCACCTTCACTTAAAGCGGAAGTTCCATTTTTGGGTGGAGCTCTGCTTTAAGAAAGCCAGCTCCTCCAAAGCAAGTGTAGCCACAGATGAGCAGAAGTCTTCTCGAGAATGGCGGTGACACATCTACCTGGCCTCAAAAGTTCCAGACCTTGTAACAATGCACTGTGTGCTGCCAGCAACCCCTACATATAGCATTCATTAACAAACCTAGAACAACAAAGCTTCATTTGTTATTGTCACCTACAGCTTTATGCCGGCCATAGACAAAGAGATTTTTTTCCTGTACCATCCTCGCCAGAAGATAACAGTGATTTCTGCTAGCGGCTATAATAGCAGCTGGCAATAATTGCAAGTAAAATCTGACAGGCTGGCTGTACCAAAGTTGATTGATCGATCAACTTGGGTACATTCAGTCTGCCCATACATGGTTCAAATCTAGGCCGGTCCCTGCTGTCTATAGCCAGCTTTAGCCTCAGCTTAGTTGGATCGAATCCACCTAACCCCTTTCTGGACAAGGAATAGATATCTGCTTAGTTCCTAACAGCCCAAAAGTAAATCCATAGTGATCATGGAAGAACGGCTTTTTTAAGAAAAGATAACATGAAAACAACTTTGTTTACACTATATCTAAACATAAGAATTTTTTTTTTGTATATTCCAGCTTACCAGTCCATATGTGTAGTGGCTGCATTTGTTTTTCACCGATCCTCCACACAGAGATAAGAGAAAAGGCGCTTGGAGAAAGAAAACAAATGTAGCCACCACCTCTAACAACTGGTAAGCTGCAATATGCTAATTTTTTGTTCCAGGGGTTAGGTACACTTTGGGGGAGATTTAATAAAACTGGCGAGGACACAATCTGGTGCAGCTGTGCATGGTAGCCAATCAGCTTCTAACTTCAGCTTGTTCAATTAAGCTTTGACAATAAAACCTGGAAGCCGACTGATTTCTATGCAGGGCTGCACCAGATTTTGCAATCTCTACCTTTTAGTAAATAGCCCTCTTTAGATTTATGGCCCACTGTAATGCAAGGTAACACTTTAACTCCATTGTTGGATAGACTAAATAGATCTATAAACTGGTTTCCTAGACTAATCCTCCGTGTTAGCCTACTCAAAAAAAACACACACAAAAAAAAAAAAAAACACAAAAAACATGCATTATACCCCTGGAAAATATGCAGAAGTAAATAGGATTTAAGTCTATAAAATGGTTTTAAATAGGTGTGAAAGTGTATGTATAGTGGAGTATCTGGCATGGGAATTTTTAGACCCTCTGTAAAGTTTATGTTACTGCTAGGAAACTTCACCAGACAGTGTGTTTTCGGGGGGACACACCCTGCATGCCTGTCAAATTGAGACCAGTGGCTGTGTCTGTCCAGCCGTTGTGTTCCAATGGAACTGACTGGCACTTCTTGCTCACAGATGAACAGAACACCTGTGTATCCCGTAAGGGCAAAGACAGCCCTTCTCACTGGTGTGGACAGAAATACACTTATGTGATCAAGGCCTCAGAGCAGAATTCCTTTCACTTTGGTGAGATTTTCTCTTCTTCTGTCTCCAAGGACAGTAAAATCCACCAAACCAGACAAAGACACCAAAAAGTAGAGATGTAGAAAGTCCATTCAAGTAAGCAATGTACATCCTAGGTACCTTAACACGATAAAGATGGGTCGTATAATCGGTGTGGGCACTGGGCTGAATGACTACATGAGTATTACCTAACTACTCTAAAATTGGGTCCGACAACCTACCTGAACAGACCCAAGAGTGGAGAGATGCTCCCAGTCTCTTCACAACTCTATAGTTAGGAGTACCCCCTTCTATGCTTGATGATATTTTTTGTATCTTTCTTTCTTTTTTAAATTTACCTCTGTCACATCTCTGTATACTGTACCTTGTGTTTATGTAACCTACAATCATTATTCTTTAATAAAAATTGGATTCGTAAAAAAAAGTATGTAGCATAGGTACTAATATCTCACTTACTAAGAAGTACAGGAAAGAGAGATTGGTTGCTGCTGCGCTCTTCACTCTGCTGTCTTTTTTCTCAAACATTTTTAAGGTTTCCACAGCCTGGAGACAAACGATGACATATTTAATCATTGTACAACATACAATACTCATCACACCAGTTCTCACTACAGGCCACAATAAGAAGCATTACTGTAAAAAACGGGTAATGAGAAGTTCATTCCGTAGCCTATTCTATACTTCTCCATATTTAAATCTCCTGTTTGACTTGCAAATTAAACACTGAGCACGGCAGGGTATCAATTTTGTGTGCACCTAATCATACAATAGTAGACTATTTGCCTGACTTGGTCTTAGGTTATGTCTTCACTTGTCTACAACCAAGATTTGGGGAGATTGACCTCCCAGTCCTGTCATGGTCAGTTGGTGAAGAGATGGAAATCCAATAGTACAATAGTTACATGTGTGCAGGTAAGCTCTTGTCATATATTGTCCTGTTCCACTCAAAATTAAAGAATTTACTTAGGTCTTTCAGATTTGGACAAATATGCGCAAGGGTAAAAGTTTTAAAATGTGCATTTGTGTGAGAAAACAAACTCCCGCTGCAGCACAATTGCAATGCATGCACACATAGGTGCCCACATCTCTCTCATCATCTTCACCAGTGTCCCAGGAACCCTAAAAACTTAGGAGCTCTCATCTTCCTGAATATTCTGAGGACTACTTCACTCTAAAGATCAAGGTAAAAGCTAATTTGCGCTGCACTTGGGGGTGGTCAGTTGGAGGCCTATAGTTGCCCCCCTCCCCCTGAGCTCCTCCCAGGAGGCCCAGCCATTAATCTCCTTAGCGTACCACAATAACTTGTTGTTTGAGAGGCTGGTTAGTCTACTTTCGTATTACAATTTTTATTTCTTGGGGCGCGTAAATGTAGAAGACGGGGCGGTTGGTGTTCCCCTCTTTGTTTGTAGGGGAGGGGGCTCCATTGCTCCGTGGAGGGGGCTCCGTTGCTCTGTGGAGGGGAGGGGGCTCCGTTGCTCTGTGGAGGGGAGGGGGCTCCGTTGCTCTGTGGAGGGGAGGGGGCTCCGTTGCTCTGTGGAGGGGAGGGGGCTCCGTTGCTCCGTGGAGGGGAGGGGGCTCCGTTGCTCCGTGGAGGGGAGGGGGCTCCGTTTAGTGATTACTAAAACTTTAATGCTTCCTGCTATATTACCTATTCTACCTATGTCGTTTGTGTTTTAAATGTTTTATTTTCTTTCACATATATGATTTGTGCAACATTTGCTTTTTCTACCAATGGCACTGCTCATCGAGATGTGATGCCTTGTCTTTAATAAATAAAGATTATACAAGAAAAAAAAAAAAAGTTAATTTGCATGACTTGGGCTGCCTGCCACAAGCCACAATAACTATGCGTAAAGCAACCTTTACAATCACCCTTGCATCTAGTCTACATACTATGCGCTAGTGGTCAAAGGCAGTACATACCATATCGTACTGACAGTGTAAAGCAAACAGAGAAGAAAAACTGCATTATAGAAGGAAGTAAAAATAAGGGAATAACAAACCATAATAGTATCATCAGAATTATATATTGCATACATTATTTAAGGTGTTCAATTATTATGTTATGTTAGTTAACAAAACTGGTACTTCAGTATTTGAATGGTGCCTCAGGCTGAGTCACCCATTGGCTACTTATTTTCTTTAGAGGACTCCAGTGGTGAGATTCCTGACCTGGAAGTGGAACTTTAGTTTGTGTTTGTTTTTTTAATATTGTGCCTTATAGCCTTAAGAATAAAAAAAAACAGCTTTTGCTGAAATACTTACCTTATTTTTGGCACTGTCCTCCCTACAGGCTTTCCTCTCTGACATTCAGCACGGCTTGTCCTCCAAACTGAACGACAGTCAGCATCATCCAATCCAGTTCCTGTGAGCTCAGGCTTTCAATGAAGCATCCAATGTACTTCAATAAATCCAATGTGCTCACAGTACTCCTGGACTGAGGGGCGCTTACAAGTCATTACCTGGGTGTCACTTAGTGCTAGAATAAGGAACCCTCACTACAGCTACTAAGAAGAGAACCATGACATTACTAGAGTAGCATGAAGATTGCATGTAAAAAAAAGAAGAATTTAGTTTTTTTTTTAATGGATCAAAGTGGGCGCTTCAGGAAGAGGGAAGATAGTTAGAATCTAGGTTAGAGGTTAGAGTCCCATACATATCATAGAATTAGGTGGGAATGGAGTACAACTAACTTTACTAGGAAATACCATGTTAGTTTAAGTGAAATAAGCCATTAAAGCAATCCTAATTTCTAGACTTAAATCCTAGATTTCTGAAATTTCGCACATACATATGCATTTTTGTTGCTGGAAAATTACTTAGAGCCCCAAAACATTATATATTTTTAAGCACGGGTCCTGGAGAATAAAATAATGGTTATTGCATGTTTTTTGCGCAGCCACTTCCCGCCCGCACGCCATCATATGACGTTGCAGACTTTGAGTGGTGATATCTGAATGATGCCTGCAGTTACAGGCATCATTCAGATATCTTCTTTTATAGCCAGTGATTCCCTTCACTATTATAGACAACAGCTCTGGGACTTGTAGAAAAATGCATTCTTCTACTTTAAAGATTAAGACCTCTTTCACACTGGGGCGCTTTTCAGGTGTTTTAGCGCTATAAATAGCGCCTGAAAAAGCGCCTCTCAAGCCACCCTAGTGTGAAAGCCTGAGTGCTTTCACACTGGGGAGGTGCACTTGCAGAACGGGAAAAAAAGTCCTGCAATCAGCATTTTTGGAGTGGTGGGGGAGCGGTGTATACACCGCTCCCAAAACTCCCTGCCCATTGAAATGAGTGGGCAGCGCTGCCGAAGAGCCTGCAAAGCATCGCAACACGGGCGCTATTAACCCTTTCTTCGGCCGTCAGCGGGGGTTAAGATCCCAAAAAGCGACCGCTATAACAGCAAAAAAGCGCCGCTAAAACTAGTGGCACTTTAACGCTAATGCCCACACCGCCCCAGTGTGAAAAGGGTCTAACTCCCATTGGAATATCAAAGATTGAATCAGCTATATAGTCATTAAACAACACTTCAGCCTACGTTTCAGTACAACTAGTATATGTACCTAAATCTATCTATAGATTAGCTTTATACAATCACCCAAACAGTAGTAATCAGGCTGGGATAGAGAGGATCAGCAATGTTAGCCAATCAGACTCTACTGAATTGCACCATGTCAATCTTAGGGCCTGTGTTGATAGGTTTTTGTTCAGCCCAGGAGAGCTTATTTTCCCCCTATACAAGTTTATGGCATTAGAAAGGCAGCTTGAAGCAGGTCACATGTTGGTTAGATGGAGGTCAACAACTGCAAGTCAAATGTACCTATGAATGAATTCTGAATGATCTTATTAGCATCTCAAACAGATTTTAAACTGGTGTCAAAAGCAAGCTGCCTTTGTCCATTTCACACAAGTCCAATGCCCATTAACACAAGTTCAGAGGGAAAGGAGTAAACAGAGTGCTGACCTTATCAGTATATTGATGCTGCTTCATTCACAGGCTGTGGTCAGGGACTAATGCTGGGTGCATTGTGAGAATGTGAGTGATTCAATGGAAGGAAAAGCTCCTGCAGTACAGTGCCCAAGGCAGATGCCTCTTTTGCCTGTCCTTGGCCCGGCCCTGGTACCATGTACTACCAAAGCCATGGAAGTGATAATTTGGTAAGTAACAAGACTGACACACACTGGCACTGGGAGTGCTTACATGGCATCTTGGATGTGTCTGGCTTATATTTAACAAAATATTCAGATAGAACTCAAAGTAAGAACTATATATACCTGGGTAAAGTTCTTCTGTCTCAGATATGTTATAGCTTTATTAATTTCCAGATCATTTGCCAGTTCCACATATTGTGAAGTCTTTACAGCTTCAACACACCTGCAAGAATAAATAAAACAATAAAACAAACATAAATAGATATGTGCCATAGTAACTGCAAATTTGGAGGCTGTTTGCAGGCCATCATGCTGATCTGAAAGTTTCACTTTCTGATCCAGGTTTCCCCAATCTGCAGAAGGTGACACAAAAGGTATTAAAACCATTGGATCAGAATGCTAGTCAGACAACCAGCACTATCAGAAGAAGGGCAGTGATGTAAGCCTGTGTTTTTCTCAGTACAGGTTTCCCCAAAGCTGAACACCGGGTTCACAGCTAAATACGCAGACAAAAACATATATCTGACCTGCTTTACCTACTAAGAGATTCCTATTTCTGTCCAGCCAGTATTAAGACTTGAACAGCCCGGCCATACTTAAGCTTTTGACCAGACATTTCTCTACTATAGCTAAGTAATAAAGCCATGTCACTCCCTGCACCAAGCACCCCCCCCCCCCTTTGACTGTCCAACCCAACAATTGGACGGTATAGGAGCACCTTAAGCCTAGTGCACACAATCAGAAAATCGTACCAAAAATACCGCTTTCAAAGCGATCGTACAATAATCTGATTGTTAGTACACAGCTTTCGAAAGCCAATCAGGTCGTGTGAAATTATCTGATGGAACAAGCACGAAAATTTTTCTTGTATGATACCAGATCGTAAGATTTTAGTTTAAACAGCACTGTTTTCATCTGAAAATACAATCCAAATACAATATAACACATTACACGACTTCCGAATTTTTATTCTGTTATACGACAATTTTCTTAATTTTAGTAACGTTTTCATTTTCCATATGGAGACTCACAGGCAAAAAAAACCAGACAATCATTCGTCCGATAATCTTATCGTGTGTACCAGGCGTTACGCTTCTTTTCAGCAGGTTCCTTGTCAGCATACATTTGTGCTGCCCTCCTTCCTGTCTGAGTAATGTTGTAAAGGGGATCAAAGGAGGCTGACACCCATACCTAAATGTGTATGTATGTATCTATCTAGCTATTTATATATTTATATATCTATAGATATATACAGTTGTACTTATAAGTTTACATACCCTGGAAAAATGTATGATTTCTTGGCCATTTTTTAGAGAATATGAATGATAACACAAAAACATTTCTTTCACTCATGGTTAGTGTAATTTATTATCAATCAACTGTGTTTACTCTTTTTAAATCATAATGACAACAGAAACTACCCAAATGAAAAGACCAATGAGTTTCTGGACTCCTGACAGACCCTTTCATCTTTCATTCAGTGCTGGACTGATGTTTCTGGATTCTGAGTCATGGGGAAAGCAAAAGAATTGTCAAAGGATCTGTGAGAAAAGGTAGTTGAACTGTATAAAACAGTAAAGGGATATAAAAAGATATCCAAGGAATTGAGAATGCCAATCAGCAGTGTTCAAACGCTAATCAAGAAGTGGAAAATGAGGGGTTCTGCTGAAACCAAACCACGGTCAGGTAGACCAACTAGAATTTCAGCCACAACTGCCAGGAAAATTGTTCGGGATGCAAAGAAAAATCCACAAATAACTTCAGGTGAAATACAGAACTCTCTGAAAACATGTGGTGTGGCGGTTTCAAGATACACAATAAGGAGGCACTTGAAGAAAGATGGGCTGCATAGTCGAGTTGCCAGAAGAAAGCCATTACTACGCAAATGCCACAAAGTATCTCGCTTACAATACGCCAAACAGCACAGAGACAAGCCTCAAACCTTCTGCCACAAAGTAATTTCAAGTGATGAGACCATTTAGATTTTTGGCCACAACCATAAATGTTACATTTGGAGAGGAGTTAACAAGGCCTATGATGAAAGGTACAGAGGTGGATCGCTGATGTTTTGGGGATGTGTGAGCTACAAAAGGCACAGAAAATTTGGTCAAAATTGATGGCAAGATGAATGCAGTATGTTATCAAAAAATACCGGAGGAACATTTGCATTCATTAGAGAGGAAGCTGCGCATGGGACGTACTTGGACATTCCAACATGACAATGATCCAAAACACAAGGCCAAGTCGGCCTGTCATTGGCTACAGCAGAATAAAGTGAAGGTTCTGGAGTGACCATCTCAGTCTCCTGACCTAAATATCATTGAGCGGCAAAGTGAACTTGGTAAAAATGGTCTATCTCCCCAAGTTCACCTACTTTTTCAGGAACACTCCGTGCCTCATTCCCAAATCCTTTTTTCAAAAATTGGATTCCATTGTTTCCATTTTTGTCTGGGCTGGGAAAGCTCCGAGACTGGCAAGGAATACGCTCCAGCTCTCCCTGTCCCAGGGAGGACTGGCGTTGCCACATTTCCAGCTCTACTTTTGGGCGGCAGTCCTGGTAACTGTCCGGTGGTGGTTTGACCAGCCCAGACAGAATCCTGAGGTGACCCTTAAGGTGGCCATCCTGGGATCCTATGCGGCATTAACTAACTTACCCTACAGAGGGCCCAAGGCCCACCCCCAGGTAACGTCTTTAATGCGCACAACTATACAGGTGTGGCAAAAGGCAAGAGCTATTTATAAGTCGGATTCGGTCATCTCCCCCCATATGCCCCTGTGGGGTAATCCCCTGCTATCACATCTCTATGGGCTTCCGGACTCTCAGTTGTGGGCGGTCAGTGGGATAGTAACTATTAAGCATATCTACCATGAAGGGTCCTTTTCCTCCTTTGAAACACTGAAAGCTAAACATAATATCCCTGCTTCCATGAAGTTCAGGTACTATCAACTAAATCATGCGGTACAAGCCCAGTTGAACGGCTGCTAATTGCTAAAATCATGGACAAACCCCTGTCCTCCCTCTACTTCTACCTTTCAATTGCACATATGACATCCCTGACTAAGGTTTTTAATAAATGGAAGACTGACATCCCAGAGCTGACAGACGATAGTTGGGAAGATATAGTGTCTGACTATACCACAAAAATGATCTCAGCAAGGGATCGTTTCATTCAAATTAAGTTCCTACATAGGGCATATTATACCCCAGTAAGGCTAGCCAGCATATATCCGGGAACGTACGCTCTCTGCTCCAGATGTGGTGTGTCTCCTGTAACTTTTTTTCATATGGTATGGTCGTGCCCTGTGCTATGTCCATACTGGCAGGGAGTGATGGAAGTCCTGGGCACGTTTGGGGACTGGTCCCTTAGGTTGGATCCTGCCTTAGCGCTACTGGGCAATATGGAAAACATTGAAGCATCCAGACACGACAAACTGTTCCTGTTCTATGCTCTATACTATGCCAGACGGGAGATTCTTCTCTGGTGGAAGCAGCCCGCCCCCCCCCCACACAACATATGTGGATGACCACAATAAACTTTGTCCTACCTTTGTACAAGTTGACATATGAGAGTAGAAATTGCCCTAAAAAATTTGATAAAGTCTGGTCTCAATGGGTTGATGCACATGGATAGGAGACCCGGGGCAGTTGGTAATCCCCGATGCTCTGACTCTATCCTATAGTGTCTTGTGGCAGCAGCTACATAGCAATGTTATTCTGGTGTTGGATTTATATAACCCCTTCCCTGTCCTCCGCTCCCCCCCCCACCCCCCCTCTCTTCTCCCCCTTCCTAGACCCCCCCCCCTTTTCCACTCCTACTATGATCCATCAATACTATTAGGAATATGACTGCTAAAATGCTTTAACAATTAGATCTCATTGTATGCTTGAATGAATAACTGCTAGCTGTAACTATATTGTCAACTCAGACCTTGTGACTTATTGCATACGCTTGATGTTCATGTACTGTGTCATTGTTATGATATATAATTTTCTTTTAAATAAAAAACCATTTACTGTTAAAAAAAAATATCATTGAGCCATTCTGGGGAGATCTCAAACGTGCAGTTCATGCAAGACAGCCCAAGAATTTACAGGTACTGGAGGCTTTTTGCCAAGAGGAATGGGCAGCTTTACTATCTAAGAAGATAAAGCGCCTCATCCACAAATACCACAAAAGACTTCAAGTTGTCATTGATGTTAAAGGGGGCTATAATACACTGTATAAAGAACTGGGGTATGTAAACTTTTGATCAGGGTAATTTGGGTAGTTTCTGTTGTGATTATGATTTAAAAAAGAGTAAACACAGTTGACTGATAATAAATGGCTTCAGCTAAACACCAACCATGAGTGAAAGAAAAGTTTTTGTGTTATTCATATTCTCTGAAAAATGGCCAAGAAATCATAAATTCTGCCAGGGTATGTAAACTTATGAGCACGACTGTATATATATATATATGTATGTATATATATATATATATATATATATATATATATATATATATATTATTACTAATATGTAGAAAATATACAGCGGGTAAAATAAGTATTGAACTTGTCACCATTTTTTTAGGTAAATATATTTCTAAAGTTGCTGTTGACATGAAATCTTCACCACCTGTCGCTAACCACCCATGCAATCCTTACATACACAGAGACCAAATCAAATAAGTTCAGAAATTAGGTTATGTGAAATAAAATGGAATGACACAGGAAAAAAGTATTGAACACATGAAGAAAGGGAGGTGCAAAAATGGCATGGAAAGCCAATACACAAACTGAAATCTATCAGTAATTAGAAGCAATCCTGCTCCTTGTCAGTGCATATTAATATCAGCTGGTTCAGTCTCAACTGATGGCCTATAAAAAGGTGTCCCATTACCAAGCTGTCCCACAAGAAACATCTCATGCTGAGTAAAAGCAAAGGGCTCTCTCAAGACCTTCAGAATCTGAGGTGGCACACTCAGCTATTCACTTTGACAGGTTCGTCGCCAGCTGCCCCCCCCCCCCCTTATTGGGAGAGTGATAATGACATAGGTCAAACATAAGCTAAAATAACTCAGGCACCAAATGTTCTCCTCCAGCTATCACGCCTTTTAAAATGTGTAGATTAAGTCCCCTAGATTGTAAGCTCTAACGAGCAGGGCCCTCTGATCCCTCCTGTATTTGTATTGTAACTGTACTGTCTGCCTCCATTATGTAAAGCGCTGCACAAACTGTTGGCGCTATATAAATCTTGTATAATAATAATTATATATATATATATATATATATATATATATATATATATACATATATACACATACATATACACACACACACACACACACGCAGTTTCTCACAAAAGTGAGTACACCCCTCACATTTTTGTAAATATTTTATTGTATCTTTTCATGTGACAACACTGAAGAAATGACACTTTGCTACAATGTAAAGTAGTGAGTGTACAGCTTGTATAACAGTGTAAATTTGCTGTCCCCTCAAAATAACTCAACACACAGCCATGAATAGTCTAAACCGCTGGCAACAAAATTAAGTACATCCCTAAGTGAAAATGTCCAAATTGGGCCCAAAGTGTCAATATTTTGTGTGGCCGACATTATTTTCCAGCACTGCCTTAACCCTCTTGGGCATGGAGTTCACCAGAGCTTCACAGATTGCCACTGGAGTCCTCTTCCACTCCTCCATGATGACATCACGGAGCTGGTGGACGTTAGAGACCTTGTGCTCCTCCACCTTCCATTTGAGGATGCCCCACATATGCTTAATAGGGTTTAGGTCTGGAGACATGCTTGGCCAGTCCATCACCTTTACCCTCAGCTTCTTTAGCAAGGCAGGGGTCATCTTGGAGGTGTGTTTGGGGTCGTTGGAATACTGCTCTGCGGCCCAGTCTCCGAAAGGAGGGGATCATGCTCTGCTTCAGTATGTCACAGTACATGTTGGCATTCATGCAGCCCCAGACCATGACACTCCCACCACCATGCTTGACTGTAGGAAAGACACACTTGTCTTTGTACTCCCCACCTGGTTGACACCATCTTGACACCATCTGAACCAAATAAGTTTATCTTGGTCTCATCACACCAGTAATCCATGTCCTTAGTCTGCTTGTCTTCAGCAAGCTGTTTGCGGGCTTCTTGTGCATCATCTTTAGAAGAGGCTTCCTTCTGGGACGACAGCCATGCAGACCAATTTGATGCAGTGTGCAGCGTATGGTCTGAGCACTGACAGCCTGACCCCCCCCCCCCCCCTTCAACCTCTGCATCATGGCTGGCAGCACTCATACGTCTATTTCCCAAAGACAATCTCTGGATATGAAGCTGAGCGCGTGCATTCAACTTCTTTGGTTGACCATGGTGAGGCCTGTTCTGAGTAGAACCTGTTCTGTTAAACCGCTGTATGGTCTTGGCCACCATGCTGCAGCTCAGTTTCAGGTTCTTGGCACTCTTCTTATAGCCTAGGTCATCTTTATGTAGAGCAACGATTCTTTTTTTCAGATCCTCAGAGAGTTCTTTGCCATAAGGTGCTATGTTGAACTTTCAGTGACCAGAATAAGAGAGTGATAGCGATAACACCAAATTTAACACACCTGCTCCCCATTCACACCTAAGACCTTGTAACACTAATAAGTCACATGACACCGTGGAGGGAGATAGCTAATTGGGCCCAAATTTGGACACTTTCACTTAGGGGTGTACTCAATTAATGGCTGTGTTGAGTTATTTTAAGGGGACAGCAAATTTACACTGTTATACAAGCTGTACACTCACTACTGTACACTGTAGCAAAGTGTCATTTCTTCAGTGTTATCACATGAAAAGATATAATAAAATATCTACAAAAATGTGAGGGGTATACTCACTTTTTTTTATATCTGCCTGGAGTTTAGCTTTTAATGACATTGTATTCAAGTTGCAGCTTGGCTTATTTTCAGCAGGCTGTAAATAGACAGAGGTACATATGTGAAAAAGAGCATATAACTCCACCTGCTGGCTCAAAGAGTGCAAAATATTAATATACACTAGATCATATTTACTCAGTACAGTATATATTTTAAAATTATATTTTTGATTCCCGATTATAATAAACCATTAAAGAAAAAAGCGTAAAACCACTATTCCTAAAAGTAGTTAGTCACATTGAACTGGACACAACAAATCCAGATGAATGCGACTAACTAGTACAAGGTATACCATGACCTGGATAAATGAGAACCTTCACAGGCTCTAAACATTCCATTTCATATATATATATATATATATATATATATATATATATATATACATATATACACATACACACACACACACACACACACACACACACACACATATATATATATATATATATATATATATATATATATATATATATATATATATACATATATACACACACACACATATACAGAACATGTTTTATCTGGCTTATTTTACAATGTTTAAAACATCTTACCAGTCATAGCCAACATCAAAAGAGTTTTCAATAACTGGAGCTATTAGTTTGGCTGCAGCCATGATGTATTTTTCAGCCAATGCTTTCCTAGAAGAAAAAATGAAAAAGATCCCTGTGACTTTTAGGGAAATATTGAATACTTTCAAAATGAATGCAAGGAACATGTATAAAGCCATAAGCCCACGGCAAGATACAAGTATAGAGAAAATATGCCACCTTGCATCCTACACATTACTTTGTCTCTGAGCATCTAATGCCTCATGTACACACTGGATGTTTTTACAACTGCTCTTTTTGGTTCAGGCATTTTTCTCTACAGCCAGTAAACTCCCCAGCATGTTATCCTATGTGTCCATGCATCAGCGTTTATGTGTCCATGCAACGCTGTTATCAGCGTTTTTTGGCAGGGGTGTTTTCTGGCTGGAAAAAAAAACAGAATGAGTTTTGCAGCTGTAAAAACGCTCTAACTCTGATAAAAGCTGAAAAACATGGCTATTCAGCGTTTATCAGCGTTTTTGAGCCATAAGCTTTTGTGGGAGTATAGTTTTGCTAAAAATAAGCTAAAAGACGCTGAAAAATGCGTGAAAAAGGTTGCAAAACTCATTCTACAGCTTTTGTACAGCTAGCGCTACTGGCGTTTTTATAATGTCCAGTGTGAATGAGGCCTAAAGCTGCTTCTCAGGAGAAGCATAGAACAGAATCAGCTTACTTCCACATAAGGAAATCAGCTTTCAAGCTGCACTATAGAAAATGTCAAGTAAAAGAAGTAAAAACTAAAACAAGAGGCACCCAGTTTTACACTTCCTAGTACACTGCAATGAGAATTTCAGAGAACGCTAACCAAGCTGTAATGGAGCAGACAATCTTGTTGCCAAACCTTTTCATTTGGATAAAGAGTAGAAGATTTAGAACCATTTCAGGTTACTAATGTTGTATGTGTCCTTGGGGATATATTTCCTCACTTCCTGTCTCAGGGTGACAATGCTCACTTCAGTGTACTGTATCCACGGAACAGAGGATTGTCAGAAGGAATGGTATCAGGATTACAGAAAAACCCCCTCTCCAAATCACCAAAACATGAAAGGAGTTGTATTGTGGTCCTAAAATACTTCCTAATAACAATGTTGAGATAAGATTGCAGCGTGCACAGGACTGCCTAAAACCGGCAATAGATAAAGCGATTCTCTTTCCTGCAACCCGTGGTTGCTCGACTGGGAGAACACAATGGCACCGCGCAGGGCTTTTTTTCAGCAGGAACTAGGGGGAACTCAGATCCACCACCTCTGGCTCAGGTCTTCTGCTCCCTGCTCACAACTATCACTTGATAACACTGAAATCCAGCTTCTGCGTTTACAAGTGATAGCTTATCTCTCAGTAGCTCCCACAGGTCAGATCTCCTGCGCAGATCCTACTGAGTGCCGGACAGGGACAAGGGAGATACAGAACAGGTGCCCAGGGTTCAGTGCAGTCAAGGACAGGAGAGGGTGCATGGTAGGCTGCACCCTCTGTGGTCTCCATTTTTTCCCTGGCGACCAGTTGTTGATGCTCATACTGCATGATCTCCCTTGCAAGTGACTGTAGTATAGTATAGTATGCTGGGAGGTACTACAGCCGAATAGGTGTTTCAGCTAAATATTGCAACAAAGGTAAGATATATGACAGATGGTGGAGCTTTTAAGGAGGGGGAGAAGATGAGGGCAGTGGAGGGAGAGGGTTGTATGCAGAGGGAAGAGCTACTATTTGATGCCATTTGGCAGATATGCGAGTGTGGCGGGCATGGTTGAGTTCCTGCACCTATTCTCTGAGAAAAAAATCCCTGGCACCGCGTCCCTGCCAGGAAAACACAGTGATTACTGCTAAAATAGTCGCTAGCAATAATCACATGTAAAATCTGACAGGCTGGCTGTACCCAAGTTGATCAATCAATCAACTTGGGAACATTCAGCCTGCCCATACATGGTTCCAATCTTGGCTGACCCCTGCTGAACCGGCCGAGATTTGAACCGTCTATGGCCAGCTTTACTTCCAGAACATATAAAATAAAAACATTTTCAACTGTATATTTAACAGACCAACAGAGAAAAAAATAAGAGAACATTTTTGTTAGGGTTTACATACATACTTTGTGGGCAACGCTTATATGTAAAATGGCCTTATTACATAACTCAATAAAATCGACACACCTTCTTACAAATAATACTAACTTTTCAGTTTTTCTGTTCCTAAGTCCTCTAGTCATGTGCTGAAATGTGCGATTCACCTTGCTTTACTTAGTTTGGAGCAATTCCTAGCAAGGGGTCTATTTATAAAAGTTTCATCCAAGATTCATACATTTTTCTAACTGAAGTCAACTAAAAAAAAAAGCAAAAATCCTTGGTAAAAAAAAAAAAAAAAAAACACCTGTGCGAATCTTGAATGAAAAACACTTTTTTTTTTTAAACTTTGGAGGAAAAATACTGTGGTCATAAACAAATTACCGTTCTTGCTCCATTTGGTGCAGGCTGTCATTTTTAATAGCTTCTATGACAAGATTAGAGTGTGGATCATCCTAAAATAAAGGAAAATAACAATGGTAAAATGGTGTTGGAAGCCAAAACCAGACTATGGATATATTAGGTAGACAACAATAAATAAATGTTGCAGGGCAAGTAATCCCAAAACAGACAATCGATTTAATCACAATTTGGCTTTTTCATGAAAGCCCATCCCACTAAGATTCAAGCTCTGTTTGCCAACTGCTGCCATGGCATGCCTTACTTTGCTTTATGCATCACCTACCAACCTACCACCTCCTGGATTCTTCATTTGGAATAGCGAGTAATAAAACCTCTTAAAATCCACCCAATAATTGAGCCTCTAGGCTACTTCTAGGAAATACAGTCCAAGGTTTGGTTTTATTATGTAGCACGCAATAACAGCAACAGTTCCAGGTGCTATTGGAGGAGTTTGTCCCAAAGTTATGCTATTCAGCTGGCCGGAGTCACACTGTTGCAGGTCAGGAAGACTGATGTACACAGACAGACAGGGAAGAGATGGCTGTCAATAGCAGGGTATTTTTGTAGGCATCATTTACTACTTTCAGGTCATAATCATTCACATCATAACCTTGATTTCACCAAATGAAAATCTGCTGCCATTTAGAGAGTAAAAGTGAAATAGAGAGGGAGAGATCTGATCAAATTTCCTAACCAAAGAGAAAAGGTAGTTGTGTGGCTTCTGAAGGGTGTATGACACTTGTTCCAGCCAGTGGAGACATAGAGGTGGTGATTTACTAAGAAGAAGGCACTGCACCAGTTCATACATTAATTGGTGCGCTGGAAAAGTCATTAATTGAACGCGTGAACCGACGCACATTGAAGCGCAAATAACGATAATAAATACCTGCGTATGTAAACTGCAAATGTCGCTAGGGTAACTCCGGTTTTCTCATTGATAATAGCGCTTGCCCAATACAATTGGTTAATTTAATCTCATTGGATGTGTCTTGTTAGGCAATTAGAAGGGGTTCTCAGTTAATTAACCCTTTTGATGCTAATCTAATTTTTATTACTTCTAATATATCTTTAAAATGTGTTTTTTTCTTTTTTTTTTACCCAAATCTTTCAATACATTACAAAGAACAGAGAAGTGTTTCTAAACCCAATAAATTATTTTTTTTCAGATCTTGATCTTTAAAGGTAATCATACACTGCAATCAGTTAGATCTTAAATAAATTAGATTTAGTGCAAGAGCCTGTTTTATTTCCTATATTTATTTTCTATCTCTATACACACACACACACACACACACTGAAGCAATAAACATTGGCCCGGAAGTGAATCTGTACACAGGAAGTATGTTTGTGTTTTGGGGCCATATCATTAAGACATACACACATGACCCACACAAACATCACCCCATGTAAAAATAAATCAAAAATGATCTTAATTTGCAAATAAGGATCATCTCTTCCTCAGAGAACAGTGAGTGGGAAAGGGTGGTGAGAAGAAATTAGCAGCAGTACAAGCAACTTCCTGGAGGGGCGTGATGTTATTCCTGTGTGCTGGCCACCACTTCCGGGATCCAGATATGCGCCACGGGTACATACCTCCGCGCACACAGCAGTTGCGCATCTCACATACACAGCGGTCGTGCATCTAGATGCAAAAACAAAAATAGGAGAGCGCCTCTGAGTTAAAGTGTTTTAATCAATAATAAAAAAGAAGTAATAGACACTTACATGTCAAACTACAAGAAAGCTCTACATGGGTCAATGTTAACAGGGAGATGTAGCCGTTGTCAGAGGCATATTTCCAGGAGTTTACAATTCCATGCTGCGAAAGCCACAGGGAGCCGGTGAGGAAACTGGCTGTATCCTACAGAGGAAAGTAACGATCGGCTCACACTTTCTCAAGCTTACACTTGAGAAAGGAGCACGCATGCGCCTTACGGACTTCGCGCATGCTCTGAAACGCGTTGTTTCCCCTGCTTGCTGACGTCACATGCTGTTTCCATGAGCTGATCATTACTTTCCTCTGTAGGATACAGCCGGTTTCCTCCCCGGCTCCCTGTGGCTTTCGCAGCATGGAATTGTAAACTCCTAGAAATATGCCCCTGAAAACGGCTACATCTCCCTGTTAATGTTGACCGTGTAGAGCTTCCTTGTATTTTGACATGTAAGTGTCTATTACTTCTTTTTTATTATTGATTAATACACTTTTAACTCAGAGGCGCTCTCCTATCTTTGTTTTTCCTTTGATGATTTTGAGTCGGCTTCACTCCAGAGAAGAGCAGCCCTTTGTGACAGTAAATAAATCTTCCTGATTCATCGTCTTAGTTTGCATATCTAGCACTAATTACCGCTGATTGGACATCTTCTATACATTAATCATTATGGACTTTTTTTGTTGGTTGGACTTTTCTATACATCAATTAATCATTGTGGACTTATCCTATTGCTATTATTGCCTTTTTTTTTATTATTAATTATTTGATTGTGTGACACCACATCGGTGTTCTGAGCGCCAGTGTTTTTTTGTGCATCTAGATGCAGGAACCCAATTTTTATGGAAATTAATAGTAAAGCAGATGCCGATTTCCAGGACTGGACTAACAAATCTTTCTAGTGAAAGGCAACTGGTGTTTTCTATTAAACAAGGTCTAAATGGGCCATTGTCATGCATTACATTTGAACTTAGGAATGTGTCTTTGCAAAGTTAAACTAAATGAAATCCTTTCTTATTTTTGCTTGGGGATACAGTGCAGAGGGATTCGAAGTCTTGTCAGTTTTTGGGTATGTCTGCACTCCTGATAGGGTTAAGACAGCTCCTAAATTTTGCCAGTTTCTCTTTCAAATGTATTCACTTCCTGTCACATAGCCAAACAGGAAGTGAGGGTAAAACCCTACCAATGTCTTTCCTTGGGGACACACAGGTCAATCTAAATAGTTTCCCCATTAGGTAAATTGCACTCTAGCTACGACTAAGGCTATTGCTGAAACGCGTCAGCTTTATTGTTTTATTGTCACTCTGATGTACCAATAAACGACACTTCAAGGATTACAGCTTTGCCGGCTCTCCTTAATACTGTTGCATTGGAGTGTGTTGGGACACATCGAGGCTCGGCACCTGTGAGTGGACCTGGTGTATGGATTGAGTAGTCCCTGCAGAGAGCGCTGTTTCCTTTCTTCTTTTTCATGCTAGAAAAAGACAAGCAGGGGTTCTAACACTCACTTGGTTTCCCTCAAATGCCCACAATTAGAATAGGATTGTCTTGAGCTACATTTTAGCTCAGTGCTCTAAATCAGTGGTTCTCAACCCTGTCCCCAATTACTTCCATGCCATGTTTTCAGGTTTACCTTCATCTTGCACTGGTGCTTTAAATCAGAGTCAATGGCTTGGTATTTTGAATAGCTATTTTAGCTAAGATAAATTCCCAAAACATGTCCTGTCGGGGGTACTTGAGGACTGAGGCTGAGAACCACTGCTCTAAAATGGAAAATTGAATACTTATCTCTCTGTAATTTTCCTTTCCTGGTGCCTACCATGGCAGCATAGAGAAGTATTCGTAAATCACCCCCAGAGGCTTGGTTTGCAGAAGATTCCTTGGGAGTGGTGTATGCTGGGAATGCTCTATTATGCATGCGGCTGGGCTTGCCAGGTAAGTTATACAAGGAAGACTGGAAGAAACTGTGTAACCTTTGTATTCATAAGGAGGTGCTTTGTATCCCTTTGTAGCCAAATTACTGGTGGTAAGGAACACTTACATGTTTTAGGAATACTGGCATAAATAAGAGAAGGGTACATTAACTTAAAGTGGTGGTAAGCTCTGTTCTACCACTTGTACCTACAGGCAAGCCTATAGTAAAAGCTTACCTGAAGGTACTGTGATTATCTCCTAAAATTAAGATATTTAGAGTGCATGCAGTCATTGACTCTGAAGGTCCCTCAGAGCCAGTGCCGCAAACGGTGGCTTCCACACGCATGTGCGAGAGTGGTGTCATCGTGCCCCCTGGCCACTCATGTAGTTGGAGGACGCGAACCCGGAAGAAAGACCAGGGGAAGATGGAAGCCCTCTCAGCAGTGACAGCGCGCCGCTGGAGGGCTTCGTTCTAAGGTAATTCTCATAATGTGCTAGTAGGATTCCCCCCCCCCCATCAACTGTGGTTTACTAACACTTTAAAGGTGGAGTGGAGCTTAGATCTCACAATGTAGACCTGGGATCAGGTTAAAGGGTGATGAAACGTCTAAATTCTACCCACAATTAAGTATCCTAACTACTTTTAAGAAACCCAGTACAGTAATGCGTTTGGACTGCTTATATAGAACACAGTAACAGCAAATACTTACACCAGGTGAGATATACTTGTCTTCATCGTCAATTCCAAGGGGTGCAGCTATTAGTTTTTGGAAAGCTTTTTTCATTTTGTCACGATCTCCAATAGCAAAATAGCACAATATCAGGTTGTAGCCGGCCTTCACGTTCGGAGACTCACTCATGATGTGCTCAAACGATGTAATGGCATCTGTGTACTGCCCTGTTTTGATAAAGGTCACCCCAATATTCTGCATGATCTTAATCCTAAATGGAAGGAGAGTTAAATAAACATGGATATCATTTTTATATAAAATATTTTGCATCCATTGTAAATGCTGATGACACATTTCTCTACTAACAAGTTTCACAAGTATACAATTTAGGAAAGAATTAAAGTGGCATTAAACGCAAACGCAAATATTTCTTATATTGCAGCTTACCGATTCCTAGATGTGATGGCTACAATCGTTTTCTTTTTTAGGCTTTCCTTCCTTTATTTTTACCAGGTGTTTTAGCCAGCAAGTCTATTGTTTTTCAACAGAACAAGCTGTCCTGTGGATGTAGCCGTTAGAGGCTTGAGACAAACCTTACAGAGGTACCTACAATGGTCAGCTTTTATTAACGTAAAACCTTTATCTCAAAAAGAACAAATTCATTGCTATAACTGTATAAAAAAAAGTGTTAACTAAAGTGTGGCTTAACTTTGTTAGTGTATCTAAATGTGCTAGCACATGTAAAACTACACCCCTCCTCCAAGTCTGACAAAGCTGCTGACCAAAGGTGTCTCTGTTGCTCATTCTTTCAGAGTGTAGGCACCCTAAAACATGGTGTGTTACTGGACATTTCACCAGGTGAAAACAAAGGGAAAAAAGCCTACAAAAAAACGAATGCAGCCACCACATCTAATGATTTGTAAGCTGTAATACATTACAATTTTGGTTTTGGGTTTAATACCACTTAAAGGAATCAGTAGGAATAAACTTCTTAAACAACAACAGCGGCCAAATTAATATGATTAGATCATCTAGCAGGGAAGGGAGATACAGATACGTTCTCTCTACAGTGGATCAGGTGGAGGGAGATGTGTCCTGCATCACATTGTTAAAATAACCAGCAAATTGCGTCACCACCACACCTAAGTGCTCATCCAGAGCAACTTTATTACATAAATAAACATTCCTCAGAAATGTTGCTGTATTCGTGTGATCTATAAAGTTGTTCTGATAAGCATTTAGATGTGCTGGTGACATTCTTTGCAGACTGGATCCCCTTGTGACAATGCCATTTGCCACTGCAGCACAAATGGTTTGACAGTCTTCCAGCTGTATGGAGTGCACCTAAACTACTACCTTATAATATTATAAAACCAAACTATACACACTGATCTGTCTTTAGTAAATTTCCCTTTTATTTGGTGGAATAGCTATACAATCCATAATGCAGAAGGTTTGGAAACTTGTGCGTTTATAATTGTATTCATAATTTGGTGCTCTGTTACATGGTTAGTCAGGCTGAAAAAAGTCCATCTAGTTCAGAAGCAGCAGACAGAAATGGCGCTTAGTGCTTTTAATTGAGACACGTACACACAATATTGATTAGGTAAAGAAAGTGAAAAAATTGACTTTCCAGGCACCAATCATAGAAAATAAACAATAACTTTTTATTAACAATTAATACATAAAGATAAACAACATTTAAAATACTGCAAAATAATTGCAATAGCAACTAAACCTCTCCAATATGGGTCATGAGTGTCAAAACCATGCTATAGGGGACATGTATGACTATAATAGATAATACCATTCAAATAAGGTCATTTGAATGGTATTATCTATTATAGTCATACATGTCCCCTATAGCATGGTTTTGACACTCATGACCCATATTGGAGAGGTTTAGTTGCTATTGCAATTATTTTGCAGTATTTTAAATGTTGTTTATCTTTATGTATTAATTGTTAATAAAAAGTTATTGTTTATTTTCTACGATTGGTGCCTGGAAAGTCAATTTTTTCACTTTCTTTATTTAATCAATTAACATTTAGGACCTTAGGCCCCCACATTTCCATCCTGTGTTGGTGCTTTGCTAACTCTTTGATTCAAAGTACACACTATAGAGGGATATGCTTTGTTCATATTTCATGTCTGAGGTTTACAACCACTTTAAGACAGAATCATTTCAGTTCTGCCAATCTTCAAAGCTGAGCTCCTCCATGCCTCTCATCAGTTTGGTTGCCCTTCTCTGCTCTTTCTCCAGTTCGTCGATATTGTTTTTGTGAACAGGTGCCCAAAACTGAACTGCATATTCCAGATGAGGTCTTACTAATGATTTGTACAGGGGCATACATTTATCTCAGGTTAAAATACATTACATGCATAAAATACTGACCCCCGTTTTGTTCTCAATGTAGAAGCATCATGCGGGCTTCTATAGTTAGCTAATGTCCTAGGTTAGAGCTAATGTCCTAGGTTAGAGCTAATGTCCTAGGTTAGAGCTAATGTCCTAGGTTAGACTCCGTTTCTCTGCGGGAAGAAATATTAGAGCAAGTTTTTAAAGAAAACTGTACCGAGAAGTACAGTGTGTTGCTACTGGCTTCCTTCAAAAATGAGTTGCTTGGCAGTCAATGACCTCAATTCGTTCTGAGTCCCCAACCTGCAGCAGGCATGCAGCAAGAGGAATGTCAGTGCTCCTGAGCTGAACAATTGCTCTCAAGTTACTAGATCAGCATGACAACTAGGAAACAAAGTATTTTCATAAGGAAAGGTCAGCAATGGCAGCCATATTTTTTTCAGAAAAGAAAAAAAGTGTTTGGATGGGGGGGGGGGGGGTTCTACCATTGCTGAGAGTAATTAAAACCTTTTATCCACATGATTTAGAGCATATATATATATATATATATATATATATATATATATATATATATATATATATATATATATATATATATATATATTATTTTTTTTTATTTTTTTTTCTGCTGCAACTGCTCGACCCACCCTGACAGTATTCTAAACTGTTCCAACTCCTGTCACTTTGAAGAATAATGTATATAAAGGTGTGTGAAATAAAAGAATTATGAATTCCTTACACTTATCAGAATACAAATGTTTTTCATAACCGGGATCCTTTACCAAAATCTACATTTCTAGCAAGCATGATATTGAAAAAAGCAGCTAAAATCATATTTTTAATATATTGCTTTTGTTGGCCCCAAAGTTTGCACAGGTTATTAAAAGTTTAAAGAATGTCTTATGCCTCGTACACACGAACGGACTTTCCGCCAACAAAACTGTGGAATTTTGTCCGAAGGGCATTGGCTCAAACTTGTCTTGCATACACACAGTCACACAAATGTTGGCCAACAATTACGAACGTAGTGACGTACTAGACATACTACGTGGTTTTTCAGCTCTTTAGTGCCACCCTTTGGGCTCCTTCTGCTAATTTCATGTTAGTAGAAGTTTGTTGAGTGTTGATTCGCGCTTTTCATTTCGCGCTTTTCAGTTTGTTTCTGAACGGCCATTCGTCAACCAGCCATGTTGCGGAGTCAGAGGAGATAAGGTGTTATTTATTATTGGCCTTGGAGTTATTGCTTTGACATTTTTTTTTGGTTGAATAATGATTTGATTTGGTATATTTTCTATATTTTTGGATGCATAGAATGCACTTTTTGGTTAAGTTCTATTGGCAGATAGCATGTCTAATTTTTTTTTTTTTTTTAATGCACAACAAAAAAATTGTTGAAAATAATACTTTGCTATGTGTTTTACTTCAAAAGGCAGTTACATTTCAAAAAATACAATGTAAAATTGACAAGGGATACAACATAGTTGTATCTTTGATCTTTTAAACTAGGAGATAATGGTGTTGTGGTAACTTGCATAAATAAAAAAAATAAATAAATCATAATAATATTATTCTTGATATCACTAGAAAAAAAAAGCCTTTGAAAAAATGTGTTTGCAATAACTCCATCAGTATCACCAGCAAAGCAGCTTCATTATTATCCCATTAAAGAAGAAGAGAATCGTGCGCTGCATTTGGAGATTTCATAATTTGCCACGTCACGAATGTTAATTCTCCATTACAAACGCTAGATTACAAGATTGACCGCTTCTGCTTCCGAGCATGCGTGTTTGTACTTTGGACTTTTGTCCGACAGACTTGTGTACACGCAATCAGAAAATCAGAGAACACACATTTGTTGGCTGAAAATCTGAAGACATGCTAGCCAACATTTGTTGGCGGAAAGTCTGACAACAAATGTCTGATGGAGCATACACACGGTCGGATTTTCCGCCAACAGCCTGACATCCAACATTTCCCATCGGAAAAACCGGTCGTGTGTACGGGGCTTAAGGGCCCTTTCAGACTGGGGCGGGCGGCGGCGGTAAAGCGCCGCTATTGTAAGCGGCGCTTTACCGTCAGTATGCGGCCGCTAGCGGGGGGGTTTTACCCCCCGCTAGCGGCCAAGAAATGGTTAAAAACCACCGCAAAGCGCCTCGGCGGTATAGCTGCGCCGTCCCATTGATTTCAATGGGCAGGAGCGGTGAAGGAGCGGTATACACTCCGCTCCTTCACCGTTCTGAAGATGCTGCTAGCAGAATTTTTTTTATCATCCTGCCAGCGCACCGTTCCAGTGTGAAAGCAGCGGCACTTTCGGGTCGCTTTGCAGGCGCTTCTATTAGCGCAATAGCGCCTGTAAACCGCCCCAGTGTGAAAGGACCCTAAGAGATGTATACACATTTTGCTTGTTCCCATGGAGCTAAAGCACACTAAGGGCAATTCTGAGATTGCACTGTAGAGAAAATGTCAGTACAAAGACAACAAGTAAAAGACACAATGATACAAAAGATGCTATCATTTTGGAAAAAGCAGCCAAAATCATATTATCAAACAGTATAGAGTAATGTCATTGGCCTCCGATATTTGTAGAGGCTATTGAAGTTTAAAGTGTCCAGTGGAGGTGTACACATTTTGCTTGTTTCCATGGAACTAAGGCACACTGAGGGCAGTTCTGTGACTGTTGTGTAGACAATACTTCAATAGAAAGACTAATGTCTTCCCTTTGGACATGATGGATGCTGTCATTTTACCGTCCTGACATAAAATATCAAATATATCACAAGATGTAATGCGTTTCCCAGTACTAGAACCATGCTAAGCCTGCTGGGTCCTCCTGAGTCTTTAGAATTAGGCTACATTCGCATGAGCGATTAGCACCAGGGAGAATGCCAGCAGCTGAAATCTGCTTATTCCTGCAGCTGTTTCTGCCAAGTTGAGCGGCTAGCTGCAGCTACCAAGCCCTGTACAATTCAATGACAGGTCAGCAACAGCCAAAGCAATCTGGGGCTGTCCTCACAGCCACCAATTACCTGCGGTGAAAGCTGCTGGAGGCACTATGTGTGCGTCAAGCAAAGATCACTGCAGCCAATTGCTGGCTCTGCAGACAGCCATGGATAGCTCTGAAAACTGGCAACCTCTCATTGAAGGGTACAAGGCTTGGTGGCTGCAGCTAGCCACTCACAGGTGCCAGAAACAGTTGCAAGAATCAGCAGATTCCTGCAACAGTTGTTTGCACTGGAGCTAGTCACCTGTGCGAATGCAGTCTTAAACGTTTATCTGCATCTATTAGCATGAGGTATTATTTATTGTCAAGAAGCAATGGAAGGTGGCAATTAATAAAATGCTCCCATATAGGAAAATGATCCATGACCACAGAGGTTGCTCAAAAAATGTCTGAAATTGTGGGGTGTGTGGCTGGTAGAATCTTCTACTTGCTGTCCATTAAATGCAGCTCCTTCGTGATTAGTGAGCTATTGTGTCTAATGCAGCGTACACACAAGCGGACTTTACGGCAGACTTTGTCCTGCGGACTTTTCAACGGACTTTATGACGGACTTTCCGAATGAACGGACTTGCCTACACACGATCAACCAAAGTTCGACGGATTCGTACATGATGACATACGACCGGACTAAAACAAGGAAGTTCATAGCCAGTAGCTAATAGCTGCCCTAGCGTCGGTTTTTGTCCGTCGGACTATCATACAGACGAGCGGACTTTTCGACCGGACTCGAGTCCGTCGGATAGATTTGAAACATGTTTCAAATATAAGTCCGTCAAACTTTTGAGAAAAAAAAAAGTCAGCTGGAGCCCACACACGATCGAATTGTCCGACGGACTCAGGTTCGGCGGATCAAGTATGCCGTAAAGTCCGGTCGTGTGTACGCGACATAAGGGTTTCTACTAAGTTCCAAATAGCCAATTTGAGACAACATACAACATTTTAGTTTTTATAGTTTACCAACCAAATATACTCTAAATATACTCTAGTAATATAAGCTTTTCTATATTATTTTGAGTAAGTACAAGTGTATGTGCATGTCTTTGTCACCATTGATGCTAGTACGTTATGCCCATTTCAATCTGATAAAAACTATTTTGGCTTACAAAATATCAAACATATCAGAAAACAAGAGTTACTTGCCTCATCTCTTTGTGCGCACCAGGGATTTGATCAAGAGCCATACGATAATATTTTATTGCTTTGGAATAGTTCTTCTGTTTCAGATAGATGTTGGCCATATTGACCTTCAACCGGCCTGTTAAGAGAAAAAAAAAAAAATCAATGGGAAGCACAAGTTTTCCCTTTACTGTCTAAGCAACCATTGGTATAAGGTGGACGCACAAAGTAAGAGAGACCCCTGGTGTATTCCTAGAGGAATTTGAGCTCCAAAGAAGACACTCAAAATTCTGAAGTTCAAGATGGGGCAGTTTTCCCATTCGGGTTTGGGAATGGCGAACAGTTTAGAGTAAAATACTTGAAAGCATTCTGTCACAGGAACTGGGGTAATAATACATCGGTCCAGAGGACCCAAGAAGGTTTGATGGAGATCTGCTAATCTGCGCAGTGAAACAGGAAGGCTGGAGTTGAGAAACCTGATAGCAAATCTCTGGATTCGCTCCTGTTCCACCTCTTGCAGCCAAGCATCTGAGATGCAAGCTGTCAAAAGTGTTAACAAACATGGCCCCACTATGGAAAGCACCTCCATGACAAGGAAGACTTGCCTGAGGATTTGGCAGACTTTGAGCCTGACAGCTTGCGGATGGACTGGGAGCAAAGCTTGGGGCGTTTCAACATAGGGGGTGTAGGAGCAGAGAAGTGAAATTGACAAATTCTTAACAGATGAGAGGAAGAAGATTTTGCAGTCTGCTTCCTAGGTTTCTTCTACTGAGGAAGATGGGTATTCTCTTGCCACCAGCAGCATCCTTGATAAAGGTATCAAGAGTATATCTGAAAAGATATTGTCCCTCCAAAGGCATGCAGATCAGATGCTTCTTGAATACTGGTCATGTGTACTGACAGGAGACCCATGAGAGGGAGAAGCCAGGAAGCTTCCATTCTATAATTAAAGGACCAACTGCAGCAGTGGTAAGATCTCTTGGATTTTGACCAGTCAGCCATTGTATGGCCCTTATAAGTCACATGCAAGAAAAAGAGGGTTTGGGACTTTAAATGAGGTAGATCTAGCATGGCTAAAAGATGAATCAATGTAACAAGACATGTTTTATTCATTAAAAAACATGACATGGCAATATGAGTACATACATACATAGTAAATAAGCATAACAATCGCATATTATTGACCAGATATTCATAAAAACTATTATAGCAACTTGGAGATGGCATATTGAGGTTTCTATCGGACAATTGTCCATAGTAAAGAATCGCTTGAAAAGCAACATAGTGGGGTAGCTTGGGAGTGGATGAAATAAAACCATCTAAAAAGAAAATGGTACATCAAAATTGGCCCGACGCACGTTTCGTGGTTTCCTACCACATCATCAGGGGCTAGTGCACCAATGTCTGTAAACAAGCATAAATAAATGATATGATCCAAACTTACCGTATTTTCCGGCATATAAGACGACCTTTTACACTTAAAAAAAAACAGGCAAGAATCGGGGGTCGTCTTATACCCCGGGTATCAAATGCAGTCGGCTGTATGTCAGCCTGTCGGATGTGCGGTAATTAGGGTTGTCCCGATACCACTTTTTTAGGACCGAGTACAGGTACCGATACTTTTTTTCAAGTACTCGCCGATACCGATTACCGATACTTTTTTTTTAATGTCACGTGACAGTGTTTTTTTTTTTCATTTTTTTTTTTTTTTTTTAACAGTGCTTGCTTTTTTTTTTTTTGGGGGGGGGGAGGGGGTGAACGTTGTATGTGTGTGTTATTTTTTTTTTTTTTTACAATTTTTATTTTTTACAATAATATTTCTTTTATTCTTTATTGTTTTTTTTTTTTTTTTTTTAATCAGCCCTTTTGGGGGGCTTTGGTGAGATATCAGGGGTCTTAACAGACCTCTGATATCTCCCCCTTGAGACAGAGAAAGAGACAGAGGATAGAGAATCCCCAGTCCCTTTCTCTGCAGCGTCAGCTGCACTGACAATGAATGGAGAGAAGACCACAGCTTCTCTCCATTCATAAACTGACACATCGTAATCACAGGAGATTACAATGTTTCAGTTATGTGAATGGACAGAGTCAGCTGACTCTATCCATACACAAAGGAAGGAGGAGGGGGAGGACGGAGGAACTGAGGGGGAGAACGGACGGGACAGATAAGAGCAGAACGGAGGGGACAGCTGAGAGGGACAGAGGAAAGGAGGGGGCACGGAGGAGGATGCAGTGACAGTCAGCTGTGAGCGATCACCGCTGTCTGTCACTAAAGCTGGTGAAAGCCGCTGGGGGAGAATCTTGTAACTCCCCCACGCGCCGATCACAGCTGACAGTTCAGGTATCGGGGGAGGCATCGGGAGCATTTGCCCGAGTACAAGTACTCGGGCAAATGCTCGGTATCGGTGCCGATACCGATACTAGTATCGGTATCGGGACAACCCTAGCGGTAATACTGTATGTAGCTTCGGCTACATACAGTATACACCGCTGAGCCAATCCTGCTGAGCGATGTATTCCAATAATGAATACAGAGTCTGCTTGGTAATGACCTCTTCCAATCCGAGCAGGCTTTGTATTCATTGATAGAATATATCGCTCACCGTGACTGGCTCAGCGCGGTATGGCGCCAAGAAGGAAATATAGGCAATATGAAGTCTCAGAAGGGGGGTCATCCTATACAGTGAGTATTATGCAAAAACTGTAGAAACACAGTAGAATCAGGGGGGGGCGTCTTATACGCCCGGTCGCCTTGTACACCAGAAAATACAGTACCCCCCAAACACAAGGGAGACTATATATGTAAAGGAGGGGAGAAATTAACTCATCCCACTAAGTACTTACATGTCAATTAAGTCTAGACCATGTGAACACTGAAAAGCATAGGCAGAGAGCCCAGCCAGGTGATTACCTAAAGCTGTGACAAAGAACCATGATCCACAGATCTGTGCAGTATGCTGCTGGAGGTGCTACCAAGAGAGCCAGCAGAGTGAAATGGGGATCCTTATGTGCTCAGCATGACCAAATGGGCTCTTCCCAGCATCACGCTGGCACAGCAAAAAAAGGAAGGGAGGCCCTCCTGCCAGAGCGACCAAAGCGAGCCATAACTGTTAGACACATCTCGCCATGTGCTGGCCACGATTGAAATCCCACTTATGCCAGCAACAGGATGCCCAGAGAGAGCGCCGTGTGCATGACGCGAGGAGGCGTGGCGCAGATGCGCAGTGGGTTTTATTTCATCCACTCCCAAGCTACCCCCACCATGTTGCTTTTCAAGCGATTCTTTACTATGGACAATTGTCCGATACCTCAATATGCCATCTCTAAGTTGCTATGATTGTTTTTATGAATATCTGGTCAATAATATGTGATTGTTATGCTTATTTACTATGTATGTACTCATATTGCCATATCATGTTTTTTAATAAATAAAACATGTCTTGTTACATTGACTCATCTTTTAGGCATGCTAGATCTACCTCATTTAAAGTCCCAAACTGTCTTTTTCTTGCATATAGATAGGGATGGAGCTTTGCAATCCCACACACCTCATTTTAAGTCCCAAACCCCCCTCTTTTTGTTTCCTTATAAGTCACAGACATAATAGAATAAGAGCAGGACCCACAAACAAGAACAGTGTTCCAGAAAGTGCTTCCAACTGCTCATCAGCTGGATACTTAAAAGACAGGTGCATCTTGCATCAGTATGAGAGTTGCTTTGTTAAGGTGGGACACTTCTGGATCCACAGTGAGGAATAGACAAATGGGTACAAGGTTAAGAAGAGCTTGGGGGAGCAAATAGTTTATTAGGGTGCACCTAATCTCCACAGTGGAATAGTTGGAACAGCAAGTACAAAGGGAAAGACCCACAACAGCACTGGAAAAAAAAAAAAAAAAACAGGGTGATCTGATAGTTTCAAAGTTGCACACCATATCTACTGTATAAGAGCTAAGGCAATCTCTTAATTTGGAAGTAAAGACAGTGAACTGTGAGCTCATTAGTCAAAGACTGGAGTGACTTGGAATCAGACGAGAGTTTCAGCATCTGATGGCTCAGAAGCTGTCAAGGCCATACGTAAATCAGATACCAGAGAAGATGCAGAAGCGCGTTTGTGAGTCAGCAAATCACAGGGTGATTTGGTCCTGCCTAACTGCAGTAAAAATCTCACCCACAAGGGCAGAGAAACTGTCCACTATCGACAGAGCTAAAAAGAGGACTCCAATGACAGATTAGACTCTAGGAGCAGAGGGTAACAGGATTCCAGGCTACAGGCCTTGAATGTACACTACGAGGAGCCATGGAGATATTACAGCACCCAATACAGCTGGACTGCTATTCCCCAACCACCCTATCCCCTCCCCTCACTTCTAGAATCAGACATGTTGCGACTATGTGGTGGCAAGCCAATGTAAATCTCAGGTTAACAAGTAAGGCCTCAGGCACTTAGAAATCCCAGACAGCTGGTAGCTACCAGCCACTGTACATGGGTAGCAAGAACAGAATAAAGGCTAAAGTTCCACAATGGATTTTTGCAAGCCATGAGCAGCAGCGGGGAAATGCTTCCTCGAGTGGTGTGTATGAGTTAAAGTGGTAGTAAAGAAAAAAATTTAAAAAAAACGCTGACAGGGCTTCCATCTTCACCTGGTCTACCTGCTTGGTTCACAGGCTCTGGCTGTTTGGATGGCTGAGCAGCGATGATGTCACTCCCACACATGCACACGGGAGCTGGACAGGCCTCTGAAGGGACAGCATGCCATCCATTCAGATCGCAATGCGCATGCGCTGGTGACATCGCCGGCTGCAGAAGTAGGGAATATCTCCTACATGGTGCATGTTGTGGAGATATTCCTTGCACTACCGCTTTAATAGCAGTAACCCCATCTGCTGAAAAACAGCAGAGAATTGCCAAGATGCCCAGAGACCTTTCTAACTGAGGTAGCTCCCAGTGCATGACCTGACTGCCTTATTTATAAAGTGAGTTTTCAGAGACAGTGCAAGCACTGAAGCAATGCCAGCGGCTCTGGACCTGGAAAGTGCTGAGCAGATGACTTCTACCAGAGTTGAGTCAGGAAAGTGCCCTTCGTGAAAACCAGTGTCTGAAGGTCACTTCCAGGTTATCCCTGCAATGTCGAGTCCAGAAGGATCTGAACTCCAAAAGCTGAGCTAAGGACAGCAACACTGGCAAACTGAAATGGAAGAGACAAGCTCCAGCAGTGATATAGACTCTTGATTCTAGAAGAAATTTTGAAGTGTAAGGAAAAAAAGGTGCTAGCAAAAATAAGTTGGTCTTGCACACAACAGAGTTGAAGTGAAGATCTCCAACATGGTTTTGGAAAAAACGAGTAGGAGGGGAGTAGAAGATAGAAGCCTACAATTTGTTTACCAGTGTCTAATGCTCCTTTAGGTGGCAGATTCACAAAGGTGAAGGACTTCCTGTGTCCTTCAGTGGCTGAGATAGAAAGCGGTTCAGTGTACTTGCCTATGCTGTATGGCAGAGTTTTGTAAATCTCAGAATTTGAGAAGTACAGAAGTATAAATCCTGTGGCAGGTAAACAGCTTCTGTATATGTATTTTCATCTGTATTTAGCTGTTCAGCTTTAAGTTATTAACCTCCTACAGACCAACCACTGTAAATATAAGGCCTGTCCACTCCCTCCCATGTCCTCCAGGAACTGAGGTCCTCGACTCAGTGCATCATAGATAAAATTTACAGTGTGGCTCTATACCAAGTGATCATTGTGACCAATCACGGCGCCACAGAATGTAAAACACAGGCTGCAGTTAGCAGCCGTTTCATACTTACTGACCAGTGATCAAGAAGCACTGTTTGCTTGGTATGTAAAAGCCTCTTAACCACCAGCCAGCATCAGTTAAATCCAGTATAGGGACAACAATATTAAATTCTTCCCCCCTACTGTCATTCATCCCTCTCCTGTATATAGCTGCCCCTTGAAGTCTCTGATCTGACCTGTAGATTAACAGCTCACCTATCTTAGCATCTGTACACTAACCTGCTCAACTTTTCCCTCATTTCCCAAACACTGTGTTATAAAAAAGAAGTGAGATCACTTTGGGGTGTCTATTTTCCAAAAAAGGGGACATTTTGGGGTTTTCATACTGTCCTGGCATTTTTATCTTCTATGTTTTAAAACAGAGTGTAAGGATACCATTTTTTTGGTCTTTTCTCCTTTATATAGTAAAAAAAATAAGCCCCCAAGGATTATTAAACACCAACAAATAACAGCTCTATCATTCACAAAAAAATAGGATTTTTATAACAGCTTACCTGTAAAATCCTTTTCTTGGTGTACATCATGGGACACAGAGCCTTAAGTAATTAGTTAATGGGTTATAGGCTACCTTCAGGTGTTGACACTGGTAAACCCAATCAAGGACGTTTACTCCCTGTATAACCCCTCCTCCTTCCAGGAGCACATCAGTTTTTGTAGCAAAGCAACATACTTAAATCCCAAAAAAGAGGGGAGGGACCTCTGTGTACTCCAAGAAAAGGATTTTACAGGTAAGCTGTTAAAAAATCTTATTTTCTTTATCGTACATCATGGTACACAGCGCCTTAAGTAATTACTTAATGGGACGTCCCATAGCAATGCTACTTGAGGGGAGGGAGACACAACCCGCAGGGTTCCCCCAGACTTGAGGATCTATACTGGTGCCTGCAGCACACTGCACCCGATGGCGATATCCTCATACCTCCTTACATCCACCTGATAAAATTTTGTGAATGTATGCACTGAAGACCAAGTTGCAGCCTTACAGACCTGAGCCATGGAGGCCTGGTGACCCACTGCCCAAGAAGCACTAACCGACCTGGTAGAGTGCGCCCTAACTTGAAACGGGGGAATCTTACCCCTTAAATCATAGGTTTGAATTATCACTTGTCGAACACACTTAGCAACAGTGGATTTTGACGCTGCCTGTCCTTTCTTAGGACCCTCTGGCAGAATAAATAAGACATCGGTCTTACGAATCTGAGCAGTTGCCTTTAAATAGATTTTCACTGCTCTCTCCACATCAAGACAATGTAGCGACATTTCTTCCCTGGAACATGGTTTTGGAAAAAACGATAGCAGGACAATATATCTTGGCTCAGGTGAAAACCTGAGACCACTTTTGGCAAAAAGCCTGGACTAGGGCGTAACACCACTCTGTCCTCATGAAAAATCAAATATGGCTCTTTACAAGAAAGAGCAGCCAATTCCGAAACCCTCCTTGCTGAGGATATAGCAACCAAAAATATCAACTTCCTTGTCAAAAGGACTAAGGGAATATGTTGTATCGGTTCAAATGGCTGTTTTTGTAACACAGACAAAACTAAGTTCAAGACACAAGGGTTCAAGGGAGGTTTGACAGGCGGAATAAGCCACGTCACCCCTTGTATAAAACCCCAGGACTAAAGAATGAGTAGCAAGTGGTCTTTTGAAATAAGACCGATAAAGCTGAGACTTGGCCTTTAATAGTACTCAAGGCCAATTTCATTTCTACCCCTAATTGTAGAAAGGTAAGAATTCTCAGAGGGTACCAACCCTTGGATTCACACCAGGAAACCAGGAAACATAAGCCCTCCAGACTCTATAATATATAGTTCTGGAGGCTGGCTTCCTTGCATTAATCAGGGTAGAGATAACTGACCCAGAAAGCCCGCGTTTCTTCAGAAATTTAGAGACCGTAAGGTAGGATGGAATATCGGTCCCTGTGAGAGCAGATCTGCCCGTAATGGGGGGACCATGGGCCCTCCACTGCCATCTTTACGATTTCTGCATACCATGACCTTCAGGGCCATGCTGGTGCCACCAGAATTACCGGCTTTCTTTCCAGCTTGATCCCGCAAAGAAGTCGAGGTAGCAACTGAATAGGGGGGAATGCATAGATCAGTGAGAACTGATTCCATGGGGTCACCAACGAATCAGTTCCACATGTGAATGGATCCCATGTTCTGGCCACAAAGTTGAATAACTTCATGTTGAACCTGGACGCTAGAAGATTTACGTCCGGAGTCCCCCATCTTTAGCAAACAGCCCGAAATATGTCGGGGTGAAGAGACCATTCCGCTGGGAATAACTGCTGGCGACTCAAGTAGTCCGCCTGCCAATTCTCTACTCCCGGAATGAAGACTGCGGATAGGCACGGAACATTCCTTTCTGCCCAAGTTAGAATATGGTTCACCTCTCTCTGCGCTGAGAGACTTTCGGTGCCCCCTTGGTGATTGATATAGGCCACAGCTGTGGCATTGTCGAATTGAATCCTGAAAGGACAATCCCGTAACCTAAAAGTCCAGGTCTTTGGAGCCAGACGTACTGCACGAATTTCTGGGATATTGATGGACAAGGTTCTTTTCAGTTCTTGACCACTGTCCCTGGACAGTTGTCTTTTCTAGTACTGCTCCCCAGCCTTAAAGGCTGGCATCTGTCGTTACCACTTTCCAGATGACTGGTCTGAAGGATTTTCCTTTTAGCAGATTCTGGGTTAGTAACCACCAAGTGATTCTATGGGACACTCTTGGGGACAGCTCCATTGGCAAGTCTAAAGCTTGAATTGTTTTGTTCCAAGCAGACAGGATACTGTTTTACAACAGTCTTAAATTAAACTGGGCATAGGGAACTGCTTAGAATGAAGCCACCATGGTTCCTAGCAACCTCATGCAAAGGCGAATGGAGGGATTGCCATTTGACCTGACCATACGCACTAACTCTCTTGTGGAGTTGATCTTAGCCTGAGGCAAGAACACCTTTTCCTGGGCTGTGTCTATGATCAGACCCAAGTACTCCAGCTTTTTTAGCGGTATTAAGCAAGATTTCTCTAGGTTGAGAATCCAACCCAACTCTTCAGATAGTTTGTTTGTAGTGCGTACGCTTTGCCCCAAATGAGCCACTGAATGATCTATTAGTAATAGATCGTCTAGGTACGCTACAACTGTTATGCCCTGTGCCCTTAACCTGGCTAGAGGTGGGGGCAGCACTTTGGTGAACACCCCAGGTGCTGTGGCTAGCCTGAACCGCAGGGCTACAAATTGAAAATGTTGTTGTTCTAACTCAAACCGCAGAAACTATTGATGAGTGGGAAATACAGGGACATGCAGATATGCATCCCTGATGTCGATTGATGCCAGGAGTTCTCCTTCTAGAAGGATAGAAACTGACCTGATCGTCTCCATGCGAAAGGAGTGGGTCTTTATATTGTAAAGCGCTGCGTAAACTGTTGGCGCTATATAAATCCTGAATAATAATAATAATAATAATCTTCAGGAACTGATTTAGATTTCTTAGATCTAGACTGGGTCGGACATCTCCATTTACTTTCGGCACCATAAAAAAGTTTGAATAAAATCCCAAACCTTGCTCTTTTGTGGGGATCTGTATGATCACTCCTTGAGATATTAATCGGTCTAGTGCCTGAAACAGAGATTGTCTTTTATCTGGATCTTTGGGAACGCTTGACCTCAGGAAGCGAGACGGTGGAAAGTCCCGAAATTCCAGCTTGTACCCCAGCGTTACCATGGAGATGACTCATCTGTCCTGAATTTCTTCTTTTCAGACTTCTGAAAACTGCAGAAGTCTTCCCCCCACCTTGGTGAGGGGGGTTTCCCTCTTCATAATGAGGCTTGTGCGCGGTGTTTTCGGGTCCACCGACTTAACACGAGAGGGGGGGAGCAGGGATCCATCCGCCACTGCGCGATCACCCTCTGGTCCCATCAGGGGGGGAGAAGAAAACATTTTTGAAGCTTTTTTTTTTTACCTTGCAAAGTCTCCCTCCACACGCTGATGCAACCAGACACGGACTGAGCTTACAGTGAAGACAACAGAGTAAGGTATGTACATAGACTCTCTCTAGTGGAGAATTAAGGCATGACAAATTTTTTTCTCCAATGGAAGAAATACATAGATGTTTTTAATACCTAAGTTTCTTCCCTTACCTTATCCTTTGCTGAATTAACAGATAATCCAATCTTCACCCATCACGGTGGGCTGCGTAGCAAACCTTCAAGGACTGGGTCCCTAAAATGGGGTTCCAACTGCCTTGGACCTGTTAAGAGCACCCCATCAGGAAGTTTAGGTAATGTAACAAGACCTAAGCCCTGGGTTCCAGCCCTACAAAGAGAGGTGTTACAGGCAAAACCTCGTGCTTCGTATACAAGGCCCCAGGTACCATCCCTTTTGGCCTCAATGGCACTTTGGATGGATCTGGTCTTTGGAGGCTATTTAAATCCAGCATGGATCCCTCCTGGAGCTCCTCAGAGCACATCTTCACTCGTGACCAACGCCTTTAGACACTGGTGAAAAAAACTGATGTGCTCCCGGAAGGAGGAGGGGTTATATAGGGAGTAAATTTCCTTGATTGGGTTTACCAGTGTCAACACCTGAAGGTAGCCCATAACCCATTAAGTAATTACTTAAGGCTCTGTGTCCCATGATGTACGATAAAGAAATATCAAAGTAATTTGGGTAAAGTGTTGCAAGACAAGTAATTGTCAGACAAATCATCACAGTGCTGACAACTGAAACATGACCTGGATAGGATGGGGGTGAAACATGCCGGTACTGAGGAGGTTACACTAACACAACATTATACAGACTCTTCAAGACTGGCTGAAGACAGAACACAGGAAAACAGAACTAGCAATGTTTAGGTTTTTTTTTTTTTTATTATCACATACTTAGATCAGTTTCACAACCACATTTTCAATTAAATGAAAACATTCCTAAACGTTACCAGTTTTGTTTTCCATCCTGTGTGTCTCCACATTCCTGAGGCTGAAAGTCCCACCAATCCAAATTACACACAGTGCTATCGTTGTCTTCTCCTGACACGAAGAACTGCCCAAGTATTTCACCTTTCATGCAGGAAATCCAAAATAAACCCAAACTACAGGAAAACAACTTTATTTTCACGGACATGAGCAAAACGTGTTTAGAATGACCTAAAGGGGATGTTTATGAATATTTTAGTTTTAGGACTTAGCAAGGCATTTTAGTTGATTTGATTGTAGCCGTATTAGTGCAATTGTGACAGAGAAAATTGAGTACTGTCCGTGATCCTTTTTTTATTTGCACTAACATACAATTTTTCAGGACAAGCTTTCGGGGTATATCCCCTTCTTCAAGGTCCAAGCAGTACTGATTCACAAATTTTTAAGCAGAATGTTAAAGAAGAAGAAAAAAAAAAAAAAAGAGAAAACCAAACACATACAAATCAATGGTAATAAAGATAGCAGCAGAGTTAGTGAGATAAGACAGAGGGAGAGCTCATCATCACTCTGATTATGAAGTCACAAATAATGGTAGCAAACCCTGCAATAAAAAAAACGCTGCAAACTATGCAACCAGATAAATCTATCCAAAAGTGTTACACACACAAATGGGACCTTCAATATCATGGGATCTTACAGCTGTACCTCAAGTAATGTTGTGTACCTCATCCAATGCAAAAGGTGCAGCAAAGGATCTTATGTTGGTGAAACAGGACAGAAGTTGCAAGCGAGGATGAATTTGCACAGACATACCATCAAAGAACATAAAGAAGACAGTTTATGCACACCTGTGGGACATTATTTCTCACAATCGGACCACACTATAGAAGACCTCAATGTCTTAGTTCTTAAAGGGAATTTCAGAACTATCCAGGAAAGGAAAACGTTTGAACTAAGAATGATACTTCTTTTTGACACGAAGAATAATGGCCTGAATTTAGATATTGGTTTCCTTACACATTATGCTAAAGTTTTACGACCGCTCTGTGACTAGCATCCCCCCCTGCATTCCCCCCTAGCTCTCCCTCTGTCTTATCTCACTAACTCTGCTGCTATCTTTATTACCATTGATTTGTATGTGTTTGGTTTTCTCTTTTTTTTCTTTTTTTTTTTTCTTCTTCTTTAACATTCTGCTTAAAAATTTGTGAATCAGTACTGCTTGGACCTTGAAGAAGGGGACATACCCCGAAAGCTTGTCCTGAAAAATTGTATGTTAGTGCAAATAAAAAAAGTATCACGGACAGTACTCAATTTTCCAAGGCATTTTAGAGAACTCAGGCAGTTCATAAAAGTCCCTGCCCACAAAAGGAGTTTACAATGAATTGTAATTACCAAAGTTATACTGATATGAACTCTTTAGGCCAGTATGGACAGGAGCAAAATGAACTCAGAATAGATCACAGAAGAAAACTAGATCACCCCCAGGAAACTCACACAAAGAGTGAAAACATATAAACTCTATGAAGATAGCGTTCCTGGTGGGAAATGAACCAAGACAAGGGTCCTGACCACTAAGGGCTTATAAGGTCATTAGAGAATGTTAAACAGCTGTTTAGCTTAGGATTGGGGAACTTTGGATTACTTATTTGAAGGCCCCCCTACATGACTCTAGCTGACACTCTTTGGCCAGGACAAAGTTGATTTGCCAGAACCGATTTCCCCAGTTGATCACTTATTTCCCCCATAATATAATGGCTCCTGTAGCCCTCTTCCTTTCTCAAGCATAAGCACAGGCATGCAAGTTAGCACAATGAGTCTGGTTTTAGACATTTAAACCCAACCACTGGCTAATATCTGCAGGAAGCTTGCAATGTATGTAAACACCAACAATGAACTTCTCTTATCCGCTCCTGTTTGGTCTGTTAAACATACATAAGGCTTTACCTCATTTCCCCTGTGACAAATCTGCATTTTCCTTCATTCATAATATAAGAAAGAAATCATGCCACTTTTATGTGTCATTTGTGAAAGTAGATAACCTGTATCTGTAGGCACGAATGGAATGAAGATGTAACGTAATATTGGGAAAAAAAGTAACCAATTTTCATGGGATATACAGTACTATTTCACAAGACTGTATATGTGAACTGTTCTGCCCACCTTGGAATTTGTAATTCTGACACCAGTGGAGAGTTTATTTGCAGTTTATTTAACCACCGCCCACTTTAGCCAAATGACTGCTACAGCGCAGGCTTCCAGTGCCAGAAGGGCATCAATCGATGTCCCCCCGTGATCGCGCAGTGGCGGCAGGCACCGTGATAGCCGAGTCCTCCTGACTCAGGTGATCACAGAACAGGGAAAAGGGCCAATCCCAGCGGGCCCTTTACCACGTGATCGGCTGACAGCCAATGACAGCTGATCACGGAAGTAGACAGAAGCAGGTTATCATTTTTTTATCTCCTCACAATCAGCGTAAGGAGAGAAGCAGAAATACGGCAACCAGCTTCTGTTACAGGGACATCGGTCCCTGCCTCGGTGTACACCAGTGCCACCTATCAGTGCCGCCAATCAGTGTCCATCAATGCTGCCAATCAGAGCCCATCAGTGTCCCCTGTCAGTACTGCCTATCTGTGTCCATCAGTGACACCTCTCAGTGCCACCTCTTAGTGCCCATCAGTGCTACCTATCAAAGCTCATTAGTGCCACCTATCGGAGCCCATCAGTGCCTCCTTATCAGTGCCGCCTCATCAATGCCGCTTCATCAGTGCCACCTATCAGTGCCCATCAGTGCAGCCTCATCAGCTCACATCAGTGAAGGAGAAAATGTACCTGTTTGCTAAATTTTATAACAAACTATAAAAAAAAAAACGAAAAACAAAAAAACAAAAAAAAAAACCCAGTGGTGATTAAATACCACCAAAAGAAAGCTCTAGTTGTGTGAAGAAAATGCTAAAAATGTTTGTGTTGCATGACCGCCCAATTGTCCTTTAAAGTGCGACAGCTCTGAAAGCTGAAAATTGGCCCGGGCAGGAAGAGGGTATAAATGCCCAGTAGGCAAGTGGTTAAAAAAAAAAAGTTAATAAAAAGGCACATACCTGCATGGCTGAACATTTTATTTTTCACAATCACTATATACGTATTCAAGGCTTCTGTATACATCTCGTTGTTGGAGTACTGGGTGGCCAGGTTTAACAGCACCTGTTATACATTTAAGAACAATAAATTAACCGGCAGTTATAAGTAAGGAAGAATGTTTTGATAGTTATGATAGTTATGATGACATACGCCATCCTAGGTAGATGTGTGAGTGTGTGCAGGGGGAATATAGATAGTTATCAAAGGTTATCAGTAACCCTCCACATATTCACATGTCAGCTATAACTACTCCGTGGCAGACAGGAAGTAGAATTCTAAGGCGTGGTTTCTAGCAAGTGAGTTACAGCTTTCAGTTTCTATTGGTTGGTCCTCGGTAAAGAGTTACTTTTAGGGCTGCAACTAATGATTATTTTAAAGCGGGGGTCCACCTATCTATCATTTTTTTTTTTTTTTGAGTTCATTCACAAACTTTTCTTCTCAGCATTACATACTCACATATTGTGTGTAATATGTCCGCCTGTGTCAGATTTCCTCGGAAAGAATAACTTATATTATTCACTGCAGGCAGTTTCCATCTTCATTGTGGGCATTTGAAGCCCACAAGCATTTATTTCCTGGATGTGGTGAATGCTGTACTCCCAGCATTCACCGCTCGTTCCCGCACATGCTCAGTGGCATCCTGGGAAGCCTGAGACTAGCTCCCAGGAGTCTGGGAGAGGCTAGAAACACGCCTACTCCCACGGGAGGAGAACCAGGAAGTGCAAAGAAGAATAGAAAAATAAAAGGTAATTACGGTGATTTAAATTTTTTTAAACGGCATGTCAGCATCTAGGCAAGGAAGAGAATACATACAGATATTGTTCAAAATTTGGGTGGAACCCCGCTTTAATAATCAATTAGTTGGCCAATTATTGTTTTGCATAATCACATAAAAACCTCAAAAAAGTATGGTGTATAATTTAATATGTAAAGTTTAAAAAAAAAAGACAATTTATTCTTGAATATCTCTATGCAGTGGTAAATATAAATAATCAGCTATATCCGTTAGGTAATAAAATATCTAACCTACTCTGAATAACAAACAGAGAGATGTATATACTATTAGAGGTTGAATCTGGTACATACTGTATTATTAGACTCAGATCACAATTTTTGCCTCGATAGCAAGCCATAAAGTATAGTAAAAAGCGCAACTATAGCAAGGTAAAAACAACTTCTGCCTTTAGAATCACTCACTTCCTTCTCCTGTCTAGGACTACATGTCCCACAAGGAATTGCTTCTCACATATTCACAAGTTCAGACATTTATGTATGGACGGTGTACTGAGCTGTATGTGTGCTGCACTGTGTATACTGATATGTATGAATGGTGTACTGAGCTGTATGTGTGCTGCACAGTGTATACTGACATGTATGAATGGTGTACTGAGCTGTATGTGTGCTGCACTGTATTTTCCGGTATTTAAACAAATAATGTATTCTGTATGTAGGCCAACTAATTGGCTGACCAACTAATCAATTATGAAAATAGTTGACAACAAATAATCGATTATGTCGATTAGTTGTTTCAGCCCTAGTTACTTTCATATTAAATACAGGAGTTTATGGAACTCATAACAAAGCTTAAAAGAGAAGTTAAGGATTTTTTTAACTAGTTAGATGCAGCATCGATCGGATGATGTATCTGTCCCCTACTGGCTCTAAGGCTGAGAACCGAGTGATCAAATACTGTTGATCGCTCAGTTCTCAGTGCTTCATTAACAAAGAGCTGGTGACTGTCAGTTACCACTGCCTGCTCTACCCCTGCCCCCCCCCCCCCCCCCCCGTGCGCACAATGGAGTGCTGGGCTGTGGAGCGGGTGAGGGCGGCTGGTGGAGGCTCTCAGCGGATCGCTGACAGGCTGATCTGGGTGCTTGTGCAGGCTCCTGGGTGGATCCTGACCATATGGTCTTCTGACAATGGGTCACAGGAGTCCAGCACAAACTTTGGCTGTACTTTTCCTTTAAAACAAATGACATAAGAGGACACATTCTGATATCGTGTAGGTTTATGGATGTCTACTGTCCTGACTTAAAGTTCTTTTTACTTGCACTAGAAAATGGACATCTGGAATCTGATTGGTTGCTCCATGCACCCTTGCAGCCTCATGCATACACCATATCTATTATATATAAGATCAATCTATCTGTACATACTGAATATGTCAAGTCCAGGTTAATACTCTCCGGGGACAGTGTCTGCTCTCTCTGTCTGACCAAAACTCTCTCCTTTCTCCCAGCTTCCTTTGCTTTGTCCAGGGCCTAATAAAGCAGAAGGAGAATATTAGTATATTATACACAGCTCAGACAGAATAGGAAAGTGCAATATAAATATAAACTCACCGTTTTTAAATCTCCATTGCTGTTAGCAATACAACTTTCTTCGATTAATTCATTAACTTGTTTCTCTAATTGTCTAATCTTTTCCTCTGGTCTAAAAGAAATATGAAGACTCATAATCTGGTAAAGCAGAAAGTCTCAACAATATAGATAAAAAAATGTCTATGTTTATTTACATCTGTATAAAATTTGCTATCAAATGATCAATGCAAGAATTAGCAGAATGCAAGAATTAGCAGAATGCTTAAAGGGAAGGCAACAGAAATCTAGAAGTACTTCATTGCAAAGGCATGTCAAAACAGCACCCCCTTGTGTTTGTTAAACATCACAGCTCTATTGTTCACTTTCAACAGTTGCAGAATACATACAGTACATACATACATACATACATGGTGCCTCAGGAAATAATTCCCTGGTATCTGTTACTATCTTTACCTTAACCCCCTCTTTTAAAAATTAATTAACACGCCAGTGAGATTATTACCAGTGAGCATTTACGTGTATCTTATACTAAAACAGTTTTCTTGGTTTGTCCTGGTGACCACTCTCACTGGGACTCTATCCATATTTTAAACAAAACAGTTTTCCCGGGGGCGTGGCCTGGTCGGGCATGTGAGCGGTCGCACTGCACGAAGCTCCCGCTAGTGATCCTTCACCGATCCTGATCCCGCCACAGATCCGAACCGGAACCTGCACCGCGGACTCACCTGGCTCACCCGGACAGCTGCCGAACGACGACCGGAGCCTGTGGGAGCCCTTGATGACCCGAAAGGGAGGAAAGGAAGCCGCGGCCGTGGCGGCCATGGAGAGCCAAGATGGCGCCGGAATTCCTCAGCCTCAGCGTACAGCACGAGGCGCCAACAGAATGCAGGAGGGGACCGGTAAGTCACACAAGCCTCCCAAACAACATGGAGCGGAGCAGACTAAAGATATGCTCTACTACGCACAGAAAATGCAGGAGTCGCAGCACTTGTTCCCCTCACAGTCACAGCTAACAGATATTGGGCATAATGGAACAAATGGCGCCCCTGTGGAGGGTTGATACACTGCCATTAGAGAGCTCCCCAGTACCCACTCCTGATTTGTTTGAGACATCGCAAGATGAGACACAACAGCCCACACTGACTGAGATCCTGCGTGCGGTGCATCGATGCACGGCTTCGGTAGAGGGTTTAAAGGTGCAGCTTGGGGGCCTCACTGAAACTGTCACTGATGAGACATGATTTCCAGAAAATCAGGGAGAGGACCACGGCGGTGGAGGGCAGGATAAGGGAGGTGGAAGATTTGTTATCCCCCCTTAATAGAGACACCAGATTCGCTTTACAACAATCAGCACAAGCTAACGCCAAAACAGATGATATTGAGAACCGTCTCAGACAGAACAATGTCCATATCGTCGGGCTCCCAGAGAGGGTCGAGTGTCGGGACCCCATGGCATTTGTGGAAACATGGCTTCAGGACATATTTGGCAAAGAGGCCTTCACGTCGCTGTTCGCAGTGGAGCGAGCACACCGCACACCTCCTAGGCCTCTTCCCCCTGGCAACCCACCGAGATCTATGTTGGCCAGGCTTTTGAATTATAAAGACAGGGAGATTATACTTGGACTGGCAAGAGAGAGAGGAGCAGTTCACTATAATGGGACAAAAATCTCCTTCTATCCTGATTTTTCAGCGGAGGTACAACGCAAAAGGGCTAAGTTTGCTGACGTGAAGAAACGCCTGCAGAAAATTCAGATCAACTATGCTATGCTGTACCCTGCTAAACTACGGATCACGGCCAGGGGGCAATCCACTTTCTTTGAATCGGCTCTGGAGGCATCTGCATGGCTGGACCGAAATGAACAAAATCTCAGGAGGCTCCGAGAAGCAGACAGGGGAGATTGAAGTTTCCCTGGCATCATGTCAGGTCCGGTATGTAATAGACGGACTGCTTTTCCTATGTTCTTTCTTCAATAATTGCATATCGCTATATGGCGGAATACAGTTTACCATTCCCCATATTCTAGCGCTTGTCTAGAGCTTTGTAAGTTGTCACTGGATTAACCTGAAGCTCGAGTCGAGGTGGGGAAGACGAGCCCACGAGGAGTCACAAATTTACAAATTTACAGTTTGCCCATGTTAAAAGGGCTGGTTACTTGGTGCCCTGTTGGCACGAATTCTCTAAATATATCTTGGCGTGAGGCTGGAGGGCAGAAGAAGGGCTATGCCTTACGTGGGTATGCTGATTGCACCCAACAGATCAGTTCTGACCAGTTCTTCAATTGTTTGATCACCGCACAACCACGCTATACTTTGATTTTTATTATCCACAGCTGTTATTGCCATACTACGCTGCCAAGCTACGCCGAGATACTGGAACTTTGCATGCATGACATCTTTGTTGCCCTGTGGGTGCCTGGGTCAGGGGTGGCAGGCGATATGGATCCTGAACGCATTAACCCACCACAACCATCATGGCCACTACTCCAATAGTGACTTGGAACGTCCGTGGTGTTCTCGACCCGCTGAAACACACAATAACTGCCTGTTTGAAGAAGTTCCACTCTGCTATAGTGGGTCTTCAAGAGACACACCTTACGAAGGACACAACTGATTTTTTACGGTATTCCTGGGTGGGCAAGGCCTACCACTCCACTCACACCGCGTATTCGCGGGGGGTGAGTGTGCTGGTACACAAATCCTTGGCTTACCAGGAATTAGATGCAATTACAGACCCTCTAGGTAGATACGTATTTTTGTATTGCAAACTGTTCACAGTAACTATGATAATTGCTTTTGTTTACATTCCACCTCCATTCTCTAGAGAGGTTTTACAACTTCTCTTGTCGTACTTGGGTGATAAACCTGATGCGCCCATGCTGATCATAGGTGACTTTAATAGTTACCTGGACCCCAGACTGGATAGGCATCCTCCGGCCCAGCCCCCAACAGGGAACAGGGGCACTATTTTGAGCCGGTTGCTGCTTGAGGTGGGCTGGACAGATGTCTGGAGGGCCAAACACCCAAATGTCAACCCGTCCTTTAGCAACTCTACCTAGGGCACCGTGGAAATTGAACGCCCTTTGGCTGAAGCTTTTTACTTCACATGAAAGGGTAGTAAAACAGATTGAACACTACTTTAGAGACAACCATATGCACAGCAATTTGATGTTGCGTTGGGATGCTTTTAAGGCATGCCTAAGGGGTACGTTTATAGCCGAAATTGCTGCAGTTAAGCGGGACTCATCAGCGGGACCAGGTGAGACGGCTTGAACTGGCTTATGTGTTGGATCCATCAGAGACTGCGAGGGAGGTATGGATCTCGGTCCAGGCTTCCTTGGACCGGGTGCGATCATCCACCGCGGAACGCAAAAGATTCTTTACGAAACAAGCATTCTATGAAGAGGGGGAAAAAACAGATAGAATGCTGCCGAGGATTGCCAGATCTCAGCAATCTTCGCCAGCCATAGGAGCGTTACGCAGCTCCCAGGGACACTTGGTCAATGACCCTGAACGAATAATGGAGGAACTGGCTACCTTTTATTCAAAACTTTATGATTCATGTGATAATTTCAGTGATGATGAGCTGGAGAGGTATATGGGTGGAATGATCCTTCCGACTCTGACTCAGGAGGAATCCATGGAGTTGGAGGCACCATTCACATTGGAGGAGCTGGGTGAGGCTTCGGCCTCCTTCTCCACGGGCAAGGCGCCGGGGGATGATGGGATCCCTATGGAGGTCTACACCCAATATGGAGAAGTGATACTGCCCAAATTACTTGAGGTCTTTAATGCTTCATTTAAAATCGGGGAAGTTACCTACTACCATGACGAGGGCCAATATAATTTTACTACTTAAAGCAGGTAAAGACCCATTGGATCCTAGTTCGTACAGGCCCATATCGCTTTTGCAGAGTGATGTCAAAATACTAGCCAAAGTAATGGCCATGAGGGTCAACAAAATAATTAGGTCCATTATCCACCCAGACCAGGCAGGCTTTATGCCGTGAACATCCACTGCGACAAATCTAAGACGCCTACGGCTGGCGGTATCTGTGGGCTGTGCTGGCCAAATTTGGGTTTGGCCCCAGATTTATCAGGTGGGTGAGACTGCTGTACGACACACCACATGCCGCCATACGCATGTCAGACAGGATTTCTCATGCCTTTGCGCTGGGCAGGGGGACTAGGCAGGGATGTCCCCTGTCCCCCCTTCTCTTTGCTCTGGCCATAGAGCCTCTTGCGGCGCAGGTTAGGAATTGCACACAAATAAAGGGATTCCGCTACGGTGAAATGCAGGAGAAAATGAGGCTTTATGCTGATGACATGCTTCTCTTTTTGGAGGACGTGAAAGAATCCCTCAATAATAAAATGTCCCTTATTACAGAGTTTGGCCACTTTTCAGGTCTCACAATAAACTGGTCCAAATCAGTACTAATGCTTCAGGACGGCGCTCATGAGGCGAGTGTAGGGCAGGTTTGCCCAGTCCCCATGGTGACCTCCTTCAAATACCTGGGCATTATGGTCTCCCCCAAACCAATAGAATTTTTCAAGTTGAACATATACCCCATGCTAACTCGTTTTAGAGATAAAATAAAGGTTTGGAATAAACTTAAAATGTCACTGGCAGGTAAAACGAATCTTATTAAGATGATTTTGATGCCACAACTCCTTTACATGCTTCATAACACCCCGGTGGTTATCACCCTGAAGATTTTCAGAGTGGTAAACTCCCTGTTCAGGCGGTTACTGTGGCACACTAAATCCCCCCGGATTAGATTGGAGCAGCTGCAGCGTCCAAAAGAGGGGGGGGCCTCGCCCTCCCCAACCCTTGGGTATATTACCTTGCTGCACAGCTGCAACACTTGATAGGAGCGATGGATCCCTTGCCGTTGGGTTCATCTGCTAGACTTATGCTTCTTGGCACAGGGGCAGATTCCATACCCGAGGGATTAGAGGCGCAAAAATTTCAAAAACGCAACAAACTTATGCCCACGTACACTCTCCTTCAAAAGGTGTGAAATAAAACTAAACAGCTACAAGATGTAAATGGGTTCACGACATATAGTCCAATATGGGATAACAGTTCGTATGCAGAATTAGCTAAGATTCAACAGGGACTCCGGTGGCGCAGGGTGGGCATTACTCATTTGAAACATATTTTTCATAATGGTGCTCTGATGTCCTTTAGGGAACTACAGTCTAAATATGCCTTACCATCAAACATGTTCTTCTATTATTTACAACTCTCACATGCAGTCAAGGCTCAGGGAGAGGCAGTGGAGTGGACTCAGTCGACCACTCCAGTTTTTCATATATTGCAAGACACGACTGACACTAAAGGTGTAATTTCCCAATGCTACAATATGCTACTAAGGTCCTTTCTAGATGGATATCCCATGAAGGTAGTGGCACAGTGGGAGGCGGACTTAGGACCCATTGGGGAGGAGCTATGGGAAGAGGCTTTACAGGCAGTTAACATTTGTTCACTGAATGTAGCACAAAAGGTTTCACAACTATATGTACTACTAAGAGTTCATTACACACCAGTGAAACTATACAAAATGGGCAAGATACCTGACCCACTCTGCAGCAGTGACCTGATTCACCTCTTATGGAGTTGCCCAAAGTTACACAGATATTGGACGGAGGTTTTGGCCACACTAAACCAAGTGTTCCAGACCAACGTTCCCTTAGACCCTGGGTGCTGCTTGTTGGGAGTTCTGGAGGGGGTGATAGAGGAGGAGGGGACGAGAATTGCCTTTTCCAGAGCTCTATTTCAAGCCAGGAAAACAATCCTCATGAACTGGAAATCAGCTGCTCCGCCAAAGACTTCAGCTTGGATACAACACATGGGTAGGACGCTTATCATGGAAAAATACATATACCAGCATAGGGGGATCCCTGGTAAATTTGATAAACTATGGGATGCTTGGCTCGACGTACCAGGAATAAGTCCCATGGAGCTGGTGCAAATGAGGTTGCTAAAAGGAACATAGATATATCTTGGGCAGGAGAATTAGCTAGACAGGGCAATATGTATGGGAAGAAGGATGTGAGTTCCAATGTAGCGAAAACTTTGCTAGGAGGTAGTTGTATGACGCAGACAGTAGACCATTTCAGGATATAGCATATCTAAAGACTACAAAAATGAGAGCTACACTTTTTGATAATGTTGATAAAATGTATTTTTGGATTTTATGATGGATAAAGCTAAGATAAGAGCAAAGTGTAATGTGCTTTATGTGTGGAGAAAAACAAAAAAAATTTTTTGTATGTTTATGCGTGCAATAAAAACCTTTTTGATTAAAAAAAAAAAACAGTTTTCCCTTTAGGTAAACTTAAGTGTGATCACATTCATGCATATCTCTACTATTTCAGGAAAAACTAAAATTACAATTGTCAAAAGGTTACTGCACAAAGAAGCCATACCGGTGCTGACTTTTTTTTTTTAAATGAAACAAATATTAGAAGCTGCAAACGAATTTATTTCTATATACATCTAGTTCTGTAAATTTCAGTTTTCTCAAAAATGTATGGTAAGCTGGTTATAATCTGTGCTGGTAAATACTGGATAGCTAAGACATTCTGTAGCTCATCTTTCAAGACACATAGAGCTTTTTGTTGATGGTATTTAGTAACCAAGTTTTGTTTTTACTGCATAAAAAGGAACAAATACCCAACATTTTTGAAAACAAACCTGTTTCCCTAACTTTTGGTTAAAGGATAAGTTCACCTATTGAAATTTTTTTTTAAATAAACGCACTTTTTGTGCAGGTAAAAAAAAAAAATTACATTTATTACGTTTTTTTCTAAAGGAGTCTGCAGAGCATTTCAATCGTGATTGACAGATTGTGGATGCAATCTCAGGCTCCTACAGATTCTCAGGCTGCCTGGCCATACCTCTGATACGGACAGGCAGTTACCTGAGAACAGGAACATCAATGGACTACAAGAGGGCTCACCAGCACCCTCACAGCTCATTGAGAACTACAAGACATCAGCTGCAATGGCTGGCTGTACTTGTAGGTATTTATTCACAGGAAACTGCACCATTTTCTAATTGTGACAGCAGGTGCGGGGAGAACTTATCCTTTAGAATAAAAATGTTGGGACAGTACAAATGACCCCTTTTTGAAAAGTAGACACCCCAATATGATCTAATTTTTTTGGCACAATTTTTTGGAAATGAAAAAACATGCTGGTATTGATGGAGCTAGGTAAGGTTGACTACTGCGTTTCCCTGAAAATAAGACCGGGTCTTATATTAATTTTGGCTACAAAAAAATGCATTAGGGCTTATTTTCAGGGGATGTCTTATTTGTCCCCTGTCTTCTCTCTCCCTCTCCCTCCCTGTCACATCCGGAGTCAGCATAGCTGCAATCCCCAAGAATAAACCCTAGTTAAAGTCCTTGTAAAATGATTTCATCCGCTCTGTAAATGGATTATATAATGTCCAGTGTGTCTTTATGTAACATTGCAGAAAATAAGCCCTAGTTAAAGTCCTTGTAAAATCATGCAATCCACGCTGTAAAAGGATTATATAATGTCTACTGTGTGCTTTATGTAACATTATTGTAGAAAATACCTTTTTTACAGCGCCTCTGGGCGCTCATGTGACCAGTCGGAGCTGCTCTTCTCTCGTCCCGGCTGACGTCAGCGGCCCCTCCCTCTGCAGTGCTTGGAGGAGGGCTGACCTCAGCGGCGATCTTGGCATCTCCCTCAGCAGTGCTCAGAGCGGGGAAGAAGAGCTCCGGCGGGTCACGTGAGCGCCTAGCGGTGCTGTAAAAAGAGTATATTGCAGCCATCCTTGAAAATTGGGGTAGGTCTTATTTTCGGGGGAAACATGGTAGATACAGTGCATACAGGCTATACACAGAGGGGGAGGCATTGAAGGGGTTAATGCACAAGGTTACACACAGTGGGAGGGTTAAGCTGAAGGGGTAATGTGGATAAGGGAGGTGAATTAATATACAGATCACAGAGTCATTCATTCATTAGTTCCTGTTTGTTCCTCTTCCTTTGTTGTAAGTGGAAGGGGCAGGTTTACAAATGTAAACACTACATTGTTCACATCTGTGAGTGTCTCTATATGACCAATCATATCTATCCCAAGGTACAGAGTTGCTTGGATTGGCTCTGTAAACGGTGTATGTGAACTGAGCCATCTGAGGATAGCTCAGTTCACAAGCATTACTGAGCACCCAATGATGCTTTATTCAGTGCAGTTTATAATCCTGCATTCATTTATTCTTGAAGTGTTATAAAATACAGTAGTCCTATCATTACCAAAAAGCTAAACCTTTTTTTATTAAAAGCAGTCATTTATCTCCAGTCAAATTGCTTTGCTTAGGCAAAGACACAAGATGAGAGCCTTCCACAAGGGCAGATCAGTGTCAGACATTTCTGAGCACAGCCAGGAGCTGCATAGGTACCAGGATGTACAGTATATGACTGCATCATCTGAGCCAGCATCATAGTCCAGGATAAGCAGAGGAAGACACTCTCCATGAGAGCACTGTTAAGTCTGTAAAAGGTAATAAGTACCTGTAAGCATTACACTTAAACTTTACTTACCATGCTGTACTTAACATGAAAAAATATATCTGATGCTGCTAGGTCAGCTTTATATGCATACAGCTCCCCTTATGCCCTGTACAAACGGTCGGACATTGATCAGACATTCCGACAACAAAATCCATGGATTTTTTCTGACAGATGTTGGCTCAAACTTGTCTTGCATACACACGGTCACACAAAGTTGTTGGAAAATCCGATCGTTCTGAACGCGGTGGCGTAAAACACGTACGTCGGGACTATAAAACGGGGCAGTAGCCAATAGCTTTCGTCTCTTAATTTATTCTGAGCATGCGTGGCACTTTGTGCATTGGATTTGTGTACACATGATCGGAATTTCCTACAACGGATTTTGTTGTCAGAAAATTTTATAGCAAGCTCTCAAACTTTGTGTGTCGGAAATTCAGATGGAAAACGTGTGATGGAGCCCACACACGGTCGGAATTTCCGACAACAAGGTCCTATCACACATTTTCCGTCAGAAAATCCGACCGTGTGTACAGGGCATTATAATTACTAGAATGAAAATATACTCACGTATCTTCATTCTTGGGTACCAGTGGAGAAATTGGACCTCTAGGCTGACCTAGGGGGTCAAAGGTAGAAAATGTACAGTAAGGCTGACTGCTCAGTCATAAAGCAATTTATCATGTATGAACCCATAATTATTCATATAATATATAGTTACTTGGCAAATGTATCTTTTTGTAATTAACTGGTTGAATAGAAGTCATTGGCCGAGGCACATTATCCTGAAAAAAAAAAAAGAAAAAATATATATAAAATATTCACCAAAACAATGGTCGTAACATACATAGAACATAAATATAGATAACACCATTGTCTCCAAGAAGCACACTTTCTGCAGTACACACTCCTGTTTCCACCACACAATGAGAAAAAAAGAATTAAAGGAGCTATTTATCAACCTACACCTTGTAGGCTGCCTTGCACAAACTATAAGACAACTGGTCTGCGCATAGAATGGGAATCATCTTATTAGAACACTGATGTAATGTTGGGCTAGTTATATTTTGTTCAGTTCTATATTCATCTCACTTTAAACTTAAACTACTACTCTTCTCTCTGGGGGATGTAAACGGGTCATTTGGGAGTTCCAAACTATAGGATAGCCATTATCATGGACAGCTTAAAGTAAATGTTGTTATTTTAGTTTTGAATAGAGTAGGAAAGAAAATAACCACAGTCATGTTTTAATGCTGTCTATGTGGCCGCTGGGGACATTCACCCTCTGTATGTGTCCTGGAGATCCCTGTCACCAAGATAAAAGTCCAAAGGAGATCTATGGTCACAGCATACACTTGTAATAACAACATAAACAATAGTTATATTTGACAATCCAATATAAGCTTATGTGAAAACCTACTCAGAGCGCCTCTGTGGTTCAGAAGGCAGGCTCTGTGAAATATGTGTACAGCAGTGCTCACTCACAGGGCATAGTAAAAGCCGACCCACCACCGCTCTTCCCTTATCATCTGTGCTTCCTGCCGTGCCACATTACCCACCGCTCTGCTGTCCCCTTGCAGCACCTATCCCCCTGTAGCTCCCCTACTGCCAGCTTTTACTCCTCTCCCCACCGATTGCTTCAGTTTGCTGCAAGAGAGCCACAGGGGGATCAAATCTCCAAATATATCCCCACCCCTCCCCCCAGCGGTCCCCCAGCACCACTTCCCTATAGCGTGATACTTGGCTTCCTCTCCTCCCATCCCCTGCAACAATATAAGCTGGCAGGAGATCTGTGTCAGCTCCTTCCTTTCCTGAATGAACACAGTGAGTGAACAGTCCTGTGTTCACACACCATTGAGGCAAAGTAAAGATCGTTTACTATGCTTTAGTTTTTGAATAAATAAGAAGCCTCTGTACTGAGGCTTCCTATTAACTCATCTGCAGTGCAGCTGAGGCTGCAGAGAAAGAGATTGAGGACTTCTGTCCTCAGTCCCTTTCTCTATCTGAAAAGAAAGAGACATTAGTGGTCTGTTGGACCCCTGAGATTTCACCAAAGCCCCCCCAATAAGGCTGTAAAAAAAAAAAAAAAAACATGCGAACAGGGCCATAGTAAGAAGTTATCAGGAATTGTGTAAGGTATGTTGTGTTTGTGTACGCTAATAAGTATATTATTGTATTTTTCACAAAAACAGTGATTTGATACCAGTTCTCTTCCCCATCAAGACACTTCTTTCTCCCATTTTGACTGGTTATTTGTCATTTTTCTCTCACGGCCTAAAAAATCAGTAGCGCTTTTTTTAAATTAATTCTACAGGTCATGTGCTTTCAGACAATAGATGGTTACAAATGTTAGTTATTTATTAATATTTTGACAGAATATATCCACCCACAGATCCTAAAAGAATTGAGCTCTGTCATTTCAAAGCCATTGTATCTAATTTTTAGGGCCTCGTTAATGACTAGAATGGTACCACTGGACTGGCGTAGGGCTAATGTGGTGCCCATATTTAAAAAGTGATCAAAGTTTTTACCAAGTAACTATAGACCTGTTCGTTTAACTTCTATAGTCGGGAAGATACTGGAGAGTTTAATAAAAGACCACATAGACACGTTCTTGCTGGAAAAAATATTTTAAGCAACAGACAGCATGGATTCATGAAAGACAAAAGTTGTTAAACACATCTGATTTCTTTTTACGAGGAGGTAAGTAAAAAAACCGTGGACAGAGGGGTGGCTGTGGACATGGTATACTTGGATTTTGAAAAAGCGTTTGACACAGTTCCCCACACGGCTCATGTATAAGGTAAAGTCTACAGGCTTGGAAATATCAGTTTGTAAATGGATAAAAAAACTGGCTAAAAAACTGAATTCAGAGAATGGTGGTTTCTGATTCTTACTCTGAATGGTCTAAGGTTATCAGTGGTGTACCCCAAGGTTCAGTGTTAGGACCCTTACTTTTTAATATCTTTATAAATGATATTGGGTCTGGAATTAAAAGTACAATTTCTGTCTTTGTAGATGACATCAAGCTATGCAGTGGAATAACGTTCTTACAGGATGTCTCCAATTTATAAGCCAACCTCAATGCACTGTTTAAAGAGAAAGTAAAGCCTCTTAAAAAAAAAAAAAAAAAAATACACCCTGCAAGGAAAAGGCATAATGAGCTAGTATGCATAGCATACTAGCTCATTATGAATTACTTACCTGAGATTGAAGCCCCCGCATCGGCCCTTGTTCGCCTCCTCCGATGCTGCCATCTATCCCGGAGTGACTTCAGGGTATCACGGTTTCGGCGCTGTGACTGGCCGGAGCCGCGATGATGTCACTCCCACGCATGTGCGCTGGTGCCGTCACTAATGGCATGATCGCCGTTAGGAACGGCACACTCAGTGCGCCTGCGCCCGATGTCTACAGTGCATGCGCCGTAGACATCGGTGCCGCTATTCCTACAAATATCTTCTAAACCTTTTAGATTTGGGAGATATTTCTTGCACCTACAGGTAAGCCTTAATCTAGGCTTACCTGTAGGTTAAAGTGGTTGTAATGGGTTTACAACCACTTTAATTGGGCAACTGTGTGGCAAATGAGGTTTAATGTTGATAAATGTAAAGTTATGCACTTGGGGGCTAAGAATGTGCATGCATCATACATACTGGGGGGGGGTACAACTGGAGGAATCCACAGTGGAGAAGGATCTGGGGGTTCTGGTAGATCATAAGCTTAACCGCTTACCGACCACCCGCCCGCCGTCGTTTGACGGTTGCAGAACGGCTCCCCTGCGCGAAGCGCTGTAGATGTACAGTGAGTGCTTCAAGGTATATAGGGGGTGCGCTCGCGCCAAAACGTCACTAGGGAGCCAATGCACGTGCCCGGCGGGTGCGATGTTCGCCGGGCACCCGCGATCACTCCTGACAGAGCCCGAGCGGGGATTTGTGTGTGTAAACACACAAATCCACGTTCTGTCAGGGACAACGGTCGGTTTCCTCCCCCAGTCAGTCCCATCCCCCTACAGTTAGAACACACACCTAGGGAACACAATTAACCCCTTGATCACTCCCTAGTGTTAACCCCCTCCCTGCCAGTGACATTTACACAGTAATCAGTGGTTATTTTTAGCTTTGATTGCTGTATAAATGTCAATGGTCCCAAAAAAGTGTCAAAAGTGTCTGATCTGTCTGCCACAATCCCGATAAAAATCGCTGATCACTGCCATTACTAGTAAAAAAAAAAAAAAATAAATAAAAATACCATAAATCTAGCCCCTATTTTGTAGATGCTATAACTTTTGTGCAAACCAATCAATATACGCTTATTGCAATTTCTTTTTACCAAAAAAATGTAGAAGAATACATATTGGACTAAACTGATGAAGAAATGTATTTATTTTTTTTTAAATTTGGGGATATTTATTATAGCAAAGAGTAAAAAAATATTGTGTTTCTTTCAAAATTGACGCTCTTCTTTTGTTTATAGCGCAAAAAATAAAAAATGCAGAGGTGATCAAACACCACCAAAAGAAAGCTCTATTTGTGGGGAAAAAAGGACATAAATTTGGGTACAGCATCACATGACCGCGCAATTGCCAGTTAAAGCGACGCAGTGCTGTATTGCAAAACATGGCCTGGTCAGGAAGGGGGTAAATTCTTACGGGGCTGAAGTGGTTAATAATAGCATGCAATGCCAAGCTGCGGTTTCCAAAGCGAGCAAAGTCCTTTCTTGTATTAGGAGAGGTATGGACTCCAGAGGAGACATATATTGTTTTGCCCCTGCACAAACCATTAGTAAGACCTTACCTGGAATATGCAGTTTAGTTTTGGGCACCAGTTCACAAAAAGGATATCGGGGAACTGGAGAAAGTGCAGAGAAGGGCAACCAAACTGACAGGAGGCATGGAGGAGCTCAGCTATGAGGAAGGATTAGAGGAACTGAATTTATTCCCTCTTGAGAAGAGGAGATTAAGGGGGGATATGATCAACATGTACAAATACATAAATGGTCCATATCGTGAACTTGGTGTTGAGTTATTCACTTTAAGGTCATCACAGAGGACAAGGGGCACGTCTAGAGGAAAAGAGATTTCATCTCCAAATACGGAAAGGTTTCTTCACAAAAAGAGCTGTGAAAATGTACTAACATTTATAGGTAAAGTTGATTCAGGGAAAATCCGATTGCCTCTCGGGGGATCAGGAAGGAATTTTTCCCCTGCTGTAGCAAATTGGAGCATGCTTTGCTGGGATTTTTTGCCTTCCTCTGGATCAGCTGTGGGTGAAGGATTGTGTATATGAGATTGTATGTGTTTGTGTCCACTAATAATAATTTTAATGTATTGATTTTTTACTAATGATTCTAGTGTTTTTCTTTTAATAGTCCTATGCCTTCAGAAAATGTACGGTTGGGGGGGATCTTTCATAAACTCTGAAAGCTGTCAAGGGGGGAAAAAAAAATTAAACATTGCAAAAATGATCTAGCCACCTGAGTTTAAATGTGAAGGGCCCAAGAGCAAAAGGGTTAAGACCCCCTTTCACACTGGGGCGGTTTGCAGGCTCTATTGCGCTAAAAATAGCGCCTGCAAACCGACCCGAAACAGCCGCTGCTGTGTCTCCAGTGTGAAAGCCCTGAGGGCTTTCACACTGGAGTGGTGCGCTAGCAGGGCGGGAAAAAAGTCCTGCTAGCAGCATCTTCAGAGCAGTGTATACACCGCTCCTGCCCACTGAAATCAATGGGGCAGCGCGGTTATACCGCCGGCAAAGCGCCTCTGCAGAGGCGCTTTGCAGTGGTTTTTAACCCTTTCTCGGCCGCTAGCGGGGGTAAAACCGCCCCGCTAACGGCCAAATAGCGCTGCTAAAATGACGGTAAAGCGTCGCTAATAATAGCAGTGCTTTATCGCCGATGTACCTCCCGCCCCAGTGTTAAAGGGGCCTAAAGGAAATCTGTACTGTTTCTAAAAAAATGGTAGTTGCTGGCTGTGATGCACTGAAGTATTCTGAATTGTTTAAATACTAACAGATTCTTATGTCTCTGGGGGTCTCATACCTTGGGGCTTCAATTTCAAATTCTGAAATACAGCTATGGTGGTTACAAAAGGGGAAGCAAATGGCACTGGAAACTTCAGGGCCTGTTCACATTGCCGCACACTAAATGCTCCCTACACAAAGTGACACTTTACCTACAGTCAGGTCCATAAATATTGGGACATCGACACAATTCTAGGGATTACAGCAGTTTGTATATGTGCCTCCCACTTTTTAAGGGACCAAAAGTAATGGGGCAGATTAACAATCATCCATCAAACTTTCACTTTTTAATACTTGGTTGCAAATCTTTTGCAGTGAGTTACAGCCTGAAGTCTGGAACACATAGACATCACCAGACGCTGGGTTTCATCCCTGGTGATGCTCTGCCAGGCCTCTACTGTAACTGTCTTCAGTTCCTGCTTGTTCTTGGGGCATTTTCGCTTCAGTTTTGTCTACAGCAAGTGAAATGCATGCTCAATCGGATTCAGGTCAGGTGATTGACTTGGCTATTGCATAACATTCCACTTCTTTTCCTTAAAAAACTGTTTGGTTGCTTTCGCAGTATGCTTCGGATCATTTCCATCTGCACTGTGAAGCACCGCCCAATGAGTTCTGAAGCATTTTGCTGAATATGAGCAGCTAATATTGCCTGAAACACTTCAGAATTCATCCTGCTGCTTTTGTCAGCAGTCAAATCATTAATAAATAAAAGAGAACCAGTTCCATTGGCAGCCATACATGCCCACGCCATGACACTACCACCACCATGCTTCACTGATGAGGTGGTATGCTTTGGATCATGAGCAGTTCCTTTCCTTCTCCATACTCTTCTCTTCCCATCACTCTAGTACAAGTTGATCTTGGTCTCATCTGCCCATAGGATGTTGTTCCAGAACTGTGAATCCTTTTTTAGATGTTGTTTGGCAAACTCTAACCTGGCCTTCCTGTTTTTGAGGCTCACCAATGGTTTACATCTTGTGGTGAACCCTCTGTATTCACTATGGTGAAGTCTTCTCTTGATTGTTGACTTTGACACACATACACCTGCCTCCTGGAGAGTGTTCTTGATCTGGCCAACTGTTGTGAAGGGTGTTTTCTTCACCAGGGAAAGAATTCTTCGGTCATCCACCACAGTTGTTTTCCGTGCTCTTCCGGGTGTTTTGGTGTTGCTGAGCTCACCGGTGCGTTCTTTCTTTTTAAGGATGTTCCAAACAGTTGATTTGGCCACACCTAATGTTTTTGCTATCTCTCTGATGGGTTTGTTTTGTTTTTTTCAGCTTAAAGATGGAATCCTTTCCCTTTCCTCTGCAGTTCCACATATTACATTCATTCACACTATCTCCTTGGTGCCCTCTGCTGCCCTTTTCTAAATCAGCAATGTGATTCCATTCCCAGCCTATAATAATAGCACATTCAAGTTTAAACATGTACAGGCAGTCCCTGAGTTAGAAACAAGAGAGTTTGTGTAAGTTTGTTCTTAAGTTGAATTTGTATGGAAGAGGTACATTTTATATTTATATTTTTTTCTTAATATTTAAATGTTGGTAATATATTCAGGCAATATGTGCAATGGCATTCCAGCCAATAGAGTTTACAGTTTGTTTTTTTTTTTTATATTTTAAAGTTGCACTTCTGTTTGTTAAAAAACAGAAGTGTTTGTTTGTTTATAAAACATGGTTTTATTTATAGATGTTATATATCACAACGACTAAATTTGTGTCTTTAGTGTATGTTCAAACCTTAAAGCAGAGCTCCAGCCCCCCCCCCCCCCCCTCCTAAAATTAAAAGTCAGCAGCTACAAATACTGTAGCTGCTGACTTTTAATATTAGGACACTTACCTGTCCAGGGAGCCCGGTATGTCGGCACCTCAAGCTGATCCGTCCATCGGCTCTTGGATGTTGCTGCCACCATTCCTTGTAAGGGAAACCGGCAGTTAAGTCTATCAGCTTCACAGTCAGTTCTCTAGTGTGCATGCGCCAAGCGCGCTGCACTTTCTGAATGGCCTGGCGGAGGGGGAAGGAGGAGGGGGGCCGAGCTTCCTGCGGCAAGGTCTCCCGGAATTGGGGATGGGTACCTGTCAAAAACAGGTACCCGATCCCCCCTTCGAAAGGTGCAAAATGTGGCACCGGAGAAAGGAGGGGAAGCAGATAAGCAGAGCTTCCACTTTTGAGTGGAACTCTGCTTTAAAACTATAAACAATAACATGTTATTAGATTTTTACTCCAGGAGTATATAACGAGTTTGGCAATTCTAGAGAAAGGCTTAAAGAACACACTACAATCTAACTAAACCCATTCAATTTTAGTCTACTATAATGTACTGGGGATTTTAGTCGACTAAAGCTAAAAAACAATTCAGATGACTAAAACTAAAATGGCATTTTAGTCAAAAGACAATGACTAAAACTAAATCGAAATTTGACATCAAAATGAACACTGTTCTCTACACCAATTTTCACTGCGTAAAACTTAAGCACACAATACCAGCACAGCTCCAGTCATAGGTCTTCCTGTTAATGAAGTCAGATTCGCTCTGGGCTGAGGAGAACACAGACATTTCAATAAGTTAAACAATCTTTAACGCTTTGATGATATAAAAGTCAATTCAATAACAATTAAGTATTACATGTGTTTTCATGTAAAATTAATGCATGGGAAGTAAAGCTATTGCAGATGTTTTTTGAATTAAGTGCATGATTAACAAGGGCAATTAAGACCAGAAAGGTGGCACAGCAGCTTTACTGAATTCCTCGCATTGGCTTCAAATGAAAGCAATCTTAAACCCAAAAAAATGCAGTTTAACATTCCTTAGATGTGGTGGCTGCATTACTTCTCTTTACAGTCACCTAGTGATCCAGCCAATAAGTCTGTTATTCAACGTCCTTTAACAGACCAAGCAATCCAGCAAAAGTTGCAGTTAAAGGATTGAAACAAACAATTTAACACTGGGTCTATGGTGCTTACAAAGGCCAGCCTTTATTCATTTATGTAAAACCTTTATCCTAAAGGAAAAAACCCTGTTTCTGTAACTGCTAATAAAGTATTAACTGGAGTCCAGCTTTAATTTGTTAGTCTAGTAGTCCATCTAAATCTACTAGTGTAACAATATCCTCTCCCCAGACTGATTATTCTGCTGTCCAGAAGTGTCTCTGTAGCTCCTCCAGTTGTGTGGAGACACCCTAAAGCTGGGTACACATGGGCCATATGTCGAGAGACAATAACCTAGTCCAAAAAAAAAAAAAAAAAGGCTGTCCGACAGAAGCCGACCATTTGGCCAGCTTGTGTTGGACGTGCATGCTGGAAAACCAGCAGCTGACTGACTCTCGATCAGTGCTCTCAGCCCATGGCAGAAAGCGCTGATCGGAGTGTTCTGGCGGGGGGCCATCTCTCTGTCAGAACACAATAGCTTGGCGGGGGAGATCACTATACTAACTTTGCATGGTTAATATAGCGGCTCCTAACCGGAGCTGACAGTTTGTTTTCCTTCAATCCGTTGGGTTGAACGGAAAAAAACGAATAGTGTGTACCAGGCTTAAGGCTTGGTTTACATACATGAGAATTGTATGCGATTTGAACCGCATCCAATTCGCATTAAATGTGAACCAAACTTTCTACGGAGCCGATTCACATATCTGAGGGGCGGCCACAGTTCGTTTTTCAAAAGAGTCCTGTACGGTTTTCAGTCCGATTCAGGTGCAATTTCAAGTGTCATACACTTAACAAAATTCGCACCTATAGTTACATAGTAGGTGAGGTTGAAAAAAGACACAAGTCCATCAAGTCCAACCTATGTGTGTGATTATATGTCAGTATTACATTGTATATCCCTGTATGTTGCGGTCATTCAGGTGCTTATCTAATAGTTTCTTGAAACTATCAATGACCCCTGCTGAGACCACCACCTGTGGAAGGGAATTCCACATCCTTGCCGCTCTTACAGTAAAGAACCCTCTACGTAGTTTAAGGTTAAACCTCTTTTCTTCTAATTTTAATGAGTGACCACGAATCTTGTTAAACTCCCTTCTGCGAAAAAGTTTTATCCCTATTGTGGGGTCACCAGTACGGTATTTGTATATATTGAAATCATATCCCCTCTCAAGCGTCTCTTCTCCAGAGAGAATAAGTTCAGTGCTCGCAACCTTTCCTCATAACTAATATCCTCCAGACTGGTGCCCAGAACTGGACAGCATACTACAGGTGCGGCCGGACCAGAGTCTTTTAGAGCGGGAGAATTATCGTTTTATCTCTGGAGTTGATCCCTTTTTTAATGCATGCCAATATTCTGTTTGCTTTGTTTGCTTTGTTAGCAGCAACTTGGCATTGCATGCCATTGCTGAGCCTATCATCTACTAGGACCCCCAGGTCCTTTTCCATCCTAGATTCCCTCAGAGGTTCTCCCCCCAGTGTATAGATTGCATTCATATTTTTGCCACCCAAATGCATTATTTTACATTTTTCTACACTGAACCTCATTTGCCATGTAGTTGCTCACCCCATTCATTTGTTCAGATTTTTTTGCAAGGTTTCCACATCCTGCGGAGAAGTTATTGCCCTGCTTAGCTTAGTATCGTCCGCAAATACAGAGACTGAACTATTTATCCCAGCCTCCAGGTCGTTTATGAACAAATTAACCTGAATCGCACCTGAACCAGTGAACCAAACCGCACCAGACTCCTTTCAAAAATTGCACTGAAACCAGCCCCATGCATGTGAACCAGCTCTAAGACAGGAAGTTTGAAGTGAAATTAAAGGGGAAAAAAAACAAAAAACTAAAAACGAATCTATCCACCATAGTTAAGGATTTGTAAGCTGCAATATATTACGTTTTTGGATTTAATACCACCTTAATTAAATATGTTTTCCAGACAAAATAAAAATACAAATTCAGATTAGTTTAGAATTAGTAATGCTTACGCCAGCATATTGGTAATATGAAATATTGAAATATTCAGCTAAAGAAAGAATTAATAAGATATCTGATACTAGAAATTGTAAATGGGAAGTTTTACTTACTCCAAATCCAGTCATCAAAGGACGGCCAGCAGCTGTCCCTAGGACTTTAGCTGTATCCTGTATGAGACAAATGAACCTTATGTGACTCAAGGCAACAGACCAATTTTATGCAGAACAGTAGCCAACAAGAATGCCCCATATAAAAACAGTAAGTAGTACAAATGAACCAAGACCATTTCTGGACCTTGCTTAGTCATTTTGTAAGGACTATGCCAGAACATTTAAGCTGTAGAACAAATATTGTAGGTACATACAATATAATATATTAAAGTAGAATGCAAGCACCCTCCCAAAAAAAAAAAAAACATTTGGAGTGATTTTCCTACACTCCCTAGACTCTTCCCTTATTAATCCAGACTAAAGAAAGATTTGGCTAGAGACCCACTTTAAAGCTATATTGCTCAAAGAGCCAGAAAGAAATTTAGTAATACAGTCTCAACATATTACATGGTTTTATTATTATTACCTGCTACAGGTTGCAGGAATCTGGCTTGTTTTGCCAAAGAATTAAAATTGTAAGGAGTCAAAAGAGAAGTGATCATTTTAATGTGCCTCAATCAAGTCTGAATTTGTTTTGTAGGCAAAAGCAATTTTTTAGCCTTTTACTGGGTACAGTCTGGTTATTACAAGTTGGTATCAACCATCTCTGGCATTGCTCCTGCCATACCACAGAAGCAAAGCTGTTTTTAAAGCATAAGTTCACCTGTTGTAACATGTAACATGTTCACCTACAAGTAGCTACCGCCTTTGTGGCTGACGACTTGTAGTTCTCAATAAACTACTAGAGCGCGGTTAGGCTCTCTAGGTAGTTCACTGAGTCTTCCTGTCACAGTGTAACTGCCTGTTCATACGAGCAGACAGATTACAATGACAGTCTGCAAGAGCCCTGCAAAGCACCTGCTTTGCAGGCTTCTAGTTAAAAAAATAAATAAATAAATGCACATTTTCTTTTACCCGCAAAAAATGTGCATTTATTTATTTATTTTTTTACAAAGGTGAACTTATCCTTTAAAGTCTAACTCTACAGAGAAAGGGATATGGAATATAAACATGTCACATTTTAGGCCCGGTTCACACTAGTGTGATGCGAGAAACCTGCAAATCCAGTGCAGGTTCCCGCATCGCACCTGAATCGCACAGTGGTTCACACTGAGATCTGCAAATCTGCGGGTGTCACTGTAAAGTTAACAACACCCTTCGTTCGGTTCGCAGATCGCAGTGCAAACTGTAAAATGGTGCAGGAATCGAATCGCATAGGTGTGAACACCCATGCGATCCGATTCCAGTGCGGACCAAAAAAATGGTCCTGTCCCATTTTGGTGCGAATGCGATGTGATTTTACCCATACAGTTTGTATGGCTGAAATTGCATCACACAGACATCGCATGCGATGTGCACAGCAGTGTGGTGCCATGTGATGTCTGGCATCGCACGAGTGTGAACCGGGCCTCACAGTACATCCTAGGTGAAGTATTTTCACCTATGCTTGATTATGTAAGATACAACACGCTTACAACAAGACAATACATATGTTTTTTATTGATGTAACTATAATGTTGGTTACCGGAAACAACCATACTCTTTGGATTTATATTGTACCTTTACTACAATGCATATTAACTTTTGAGTACATGTATAGGCCATCTTTTTTGTATTGTTTGCTTTTTTTCTTGTTCTATTCAAAATTAAATAAAAACGATTTTATTTAAAAGAAAAAAAAAAAAAAAAAGGGATAAAACCACTGCCAGGTTTTCACTGTTTTCTATGTCCCTATTAGGGGACCTGAACCTGAACACAGGAAGTGAAGATTTGCTATCCTATAGGTAATTTGTAATTGTTAACTAAGTGGTGCCCCTTTACCTTTTATTTTTAATTCCAGACTCATGGCTGTATATTCTGGAGCGTGAACCTATGGTGCTGTGATTATGACTGCTAGTCTCATTTATTTTGGAATGAGATTTAGAGCCCTTTCACACTGACAGCGCCCAGGCGTCGGTGGCAAAGCGCCGCTAGTTTTAGCGGCGCTTTACCATAGTTTTAGAGGTGCTTCTCGGCCACTAGCGGGGTGCTTTTGACCCCCGTTAGCGGCCAAATTAAGGGTTAAAAGGGCCCGCAAAGCGCCACTGCCTGTTGATTTGGGCAGTGGCGCTTTAGGAGCAGTGTATACACCACTCCTAAGGCGCCTCAACTTTTTGACATCCTGCCAGCGCAGTGCCCCAGTGTGAAAGCACTCGGGCTTTCACACTGGGATTGCAGATGAGGCATTTTTCAGGCGCTTTACAGCTATTTTTAGCACTAAAATGCCTGACATACGTCTCCAGTGTGAAAGGGGTCTTAATGATGTCACTACTGTGCTGCTCACTGTTCTCTTTGCTGGTGTGGAAGCTATAGCAAAAGACCTGCAGTGCAAGGATCTCTGTGCTTTTGCTTCATTCATTCTGTGGATCTGTGTTTCCTACACCTCTCCCGGTTATTGAACTTTACCCCGCCAGTCAAATCAGTAAAAAAAAAAAAAAAAATCCACTGCAGGGAGGCCACAGGCATTACTGGCGACCAGTCTTTTGCTCTGCTCCCCTTTTCTGAGTTTTCACATTACAAGCCCTCTTTAACTCTCACTTCCTGTCCCAGTGACAGGATTTCACAAAAACAAGTAGTAATGGAACATCTATCTGACAGGATCAAAAACACATTTAGTTGAGTGAGTGGGTAAAGGTTAGTCTTTAAATATTTAAAAAAATGTTTACACATGACAAAGGTGACAAAAAATATGTTGTCATATTAGCAGTCTGTACTGCCTGGAGTTCCACTTTATATGATCTGAAGACTCAGTATGACAAACAGGTGGTTGGAGCCAGTGGTGTAGCGTGGGTTGTCAGCGCCTGGGGCAAGGCAAGTAATTTGCGCCCCCTAACCCGTGGACTTTTAGCACCCCCTCTACCCCTATCCCTCTTTCTTTTTTATTCCATTACTTCTTATCACTCCTTTTCTTTTTCTCCCTCTCTACCATTTATTCTCTCTTTCCCCCTTTTCTCTCCTCTTCTGCCCCCCACCCCACGCTACACCACTGGTTGGCACCTTGCCAGAACTGTACAAAAAAATTGAAATATTTGGCCATTTAGTAGCCAAGTGAATTTAGATATCCACTTGACCTCCTTCCTGACCAGGCCATTTTTTGCGACACGGCACTGTGCTATTTTAACTGACAATTGCGCGGTAGTGCAACACTGTATGTACCCAAATAAAATGTATGTCCCTTTTTTCCCACAAATAGAGCTTCTTTTGGTGGTATTTGATCACCTCTGCGTTTTTGTTTTTTTTGGTGCTATAATCAAAAAAAAAAAGACTGACATTTGAAAAAAAAAAAACAAAAAAAACAAAAACAAAAAAAAAAACAATATTTTTTACTTTCTGCTATAAAATATATCCAATAAAAAAATGTAATTTCTTTATAAATTTAGGTCAATATGTATTCTGCTACATATTTTTGGTAAAAAAAAATCCCAATAAGCGTATACTGATTAGTTTGCTCAAAGTTATAGCATCCACAAACTATGGGATTTTTTTGTACTAATAATGGTGGCGATCAGCGATTTATAGCGGGACTGCTGCGATATTGCAGCGGACATTCTGACACTTGGAACCAGTTACACCATTACAGTAAATAGTGCTAACAATATGCACTGTCACTGTACTAATGACACTGGCTGGGAAGGGGTTAATATTATGGGTGATCAAAGGGTTAACTGTGTGCCTAGCCAGTGTTTTTGTACAGTATGGTAGGTGTTTTTATTAGGGGAAGACATGGATCCTTGTCCCTGCTTTCCAGAGACACGGATCCATGCCTTCCCTTCTGTCAGAATGGCAATCTGCCTTGTTTACAGATTGCAGGTCTGTCTCTGTGGCTGATGATCGGCGGGTGCTGGCAGACATTGAGTCCACGGTACCCACTGACCCACTCCCACTGTGTTTAATCACAGTGAGAGTGAGCCGCCGACGGTACGCATTCGCACCCCTTACCTGGAAGTGCTCCTGCGCACAGCGGCCGCCCTGTAGCAGTTAAACTGCTATAGGGCTGTAGGCAAGTGGATATATCCCTAACATTAAATGAACATTATGATATTGCTCAAAGTACCAGAGGTCTCCGTCCATGGCTCGTTTGTAAAGCTTGCTGAAAAGCCACATCGCTCTCCAAATCCTGCAAAATAAAACCAAAAGTGAGTGTAAAACCAGCCATTCTACAGAGCAGTGCTTCCCTAATTTTCCCCACTATTTTTGCGATTCACTTTGAACATCACAGTTATGAGAGCTGCATATAGAAGTGGATCAAGCACTCATGCATCAATGAGCTGCATCTATTGCCTTTCCAATACTCTTCCAGCAATGGATAACAGGGAGTCCTGTAATACCTTGGTTCTAGAAACTGCTGATTAAGCGTAACTAAAGTCTCCTTTTTAAACTCTGTAAGCAGACAGGCTCTTTATTGCATGCAAAGTACCCTCTGTAATAAAATAGACCTATCTGCCAGCTGCCAGTCTTCTTTAGAATGTACACTGTGCTGTGCAACACTAAAAACTATACAAATCACAGTGCCAGGAACTGGACTCTAAAGTGCAGCTTAGCTGCCCCCCCCCCCCCCCCCCCCAATTATATTTTTCCTCTTATCTGTATTGCTGGGTTATCATAAAATCATACACTCACCCACACAGCGAATGCAGCATTGTCCCACTGTGATTTGCTGTTTGGGTGACAAAGCTCGCCATCCTGATTCTCTTCAGCTGGCTGCCTCTACTGAGTTTTCACAGCCAACTGCCAATAACATGCTGGGTGCCCCCTGGCCTGCCCTCTGGTGCTTTGTGTGCCTGGCCGCCTCCTGGGAGATGTGACATGAGTATCCCAGGAGATGGCAACACCAGGGACAGGCAATTCTGGCCTAAGCCAGACTGACGGTAAATAGGCAAGAAGGGGGGGGGACAACAACAAAGAAAAATGGGTTTTGTAATTGCAAGTGGAAGAGGGTTTACACAGAACAAACTCCCTTGTGAGTTAGGATCTACTTTATGTGCCAAGCAAGCATACATGTGAACAATAAAGTCCATCCAACACCTTTTTTTTTTTTCAGAATGATAAAAAATGGCATTTTCAAGGCAAATGTTACATGTCCTAGGAAGAAATGCAATTTACATTTTTTTTTATGGTAAATGCATCTGGGGAGATAGATTTTTCCTGCACCATGCTAGACAGTACTGAAGGGAACTGGAGGGACTGAGCAGGCCTTTTACATCCTAACTCTAAGCTCCTACAGACAGAGCAATGTGTTGTCAAGCTAAAGAGCTGTGGGCAGAGCTAGGTGTGGCTATCCACTGATATGGCCATCAACTGCACCAGCATCTAAGGCCGGCCATAGACGGTTCGAACCTTGGCCAGTTCAGCAGAAACCGGTCGAGATTTGAACCATGTATGAGCAGGCTAGATGTATCAAGTTGATTGATCGATCAACTTGGGTACAACCACACTGCTGGATCTTACATGTGATTATTGCTATACAGCCGCTATCAATAACCACTGTCTTTTACCAGCAGGGGGGACTTCATCCCCCAACCCCCCGCCGGGGGAATACAATGTCTCAGCAGGAGAGATTCCCCTGTCAGCACTGTCTGTGTTGATGGGGGGAATGCAGTGAATTTCTTTCCTGCAACCCGTGGTTGCAGGAAAGAAATTTGCATGGTGTATGGCCTGCTTAAGCAGCATCAAATGTGACAATGCCGTAATGCTTTTACTGCAGAAGGATAAGCAGTCACCATAAGGATGTACTTGTCCAATGATGTCCAAGAATGTCCCTGTCCAATGATTTTATTGGCAGGATCAACAGGTAGTTATAATATGTTCCCGAGGGCACAGTCTTATTGGTATGGACAGCCTACATCACATACGTGAATTAAAAGTTTGACAAAAGTTCTACTTTCATGAATTAGGGCAACCCATTGGATTCCCACCTCAGTGTCATAGGCTGGGTTATATTCGTTGTATCCAGAATACAAGTCCTCTTCATCTTCCTCGGGCGCCAAGTGAACATGTTGCATCATGATGGCGTCAGCTCAGGTACTGGCAGCTGGGTAGGAATGATACAAAAATAGACAAGAGTGAACATCAGAAAAACAGTGGGCTCAAGTCATGAAGCGATATTTCCCACTTTAAAACTTGCGGTAAAATAGCTCATAGAGGTTTTCAAATATTTTTGCAATTCACAAAAAAGCGCTACTAAAATAAGACATGTGGTATTTCATTGGAATGTTTGGTATTTATCTCATGAAACCATTCGGTATTTTATCTCATGCAACATCCCTTGGGATGGATACAGTGGGGAAGGATTACAACCGCTGTCAGTTTTTATTGCCAATAGAGGTAAAATGGTTTAACCACTTCAAGACCAGTCTTATTTCTGACATTTGTAGCTTACTAGTTAAAATCAGTAATTTTTGCTAGAAAATTACTTAGAACCTAGAAGCTATATATTTTTTAGCAGAGACCCTAGAAAATAAAACGGTGGTCACAATATTTTATGTCTCACTGTAGTTGCGCAGCGGTCTTTTAAACGCAATTGTTTGGGAAAAAAAGTTAGTAAAGTTAGCCCAATTTTGAAAGATGTTACGCCGAGTAAATAGATACCTAACATGTCACGCTTAAAAATTGTGCACACTCGTGGAATGGCGACAAACTACAGTACCTAAAAACCTCCCTGTTTAGTGCTACAGAGGAGGTATTGCACTAGAATTATTGCTCTTGCTCTAATGATCATGGCGATACCTCACGTGTGGTTTGAACACTGTGTACATTTGCGGGCACGACTTACGTATGCGTTTGCTTTGCGCACGAGCATGGCGGGATGGGGCACTTAAAAAAAAACAAATTTTTTTCTTATTTATTTATTTTTTTACACTGACCCTCTAAAAAAAAACAAAAAAACAAAAAAAAAAAAAAAAAAGATTCTGATCACTTTTATTGCCGTCACAAGCAATGTAAACAGGTACTCTTTATGGAAGGACCTGGGGTCCCCCAAACCTCTCCTCTACACTTAAAAGTATTCAAAACGCCAAGACCGACATTTTTGAAATCGGTTGTTATTTCGAGAAAGTCAACCATCAGCAGGTATGTGATTTTGCAGCAAGTGGTTAAACTGTAGAAATATGCCAACTCACCAAGTCAGAATGTTCCCTGCAGCATACAGTATGTTTTAATGCAAAAGAAAAAAAGTGACTAGTCAAAGGGAAGCTGCTTTCACAGGAAACACGTGGTGTATCAAAAACAACTAAGTTAAATTAACTTCTGTCTGCCCGCCGTATTGTAAGATGGCGGTTGGGTGGGAACGCTCTTGTTCTGGGAGGTTTTCATATGACGTCCTTCCATTCTTACCGAGCATCATCGAACGCAGTAAAGAACCAATAATGTAGGCTCTTATCATGTGATCAGCTGTGCCCAATCACAGCTGATTACATGTAAACAAATGCCAGTTATTGGCATTTCCTTTTCTCAATGCTGCCAGTGTCTGACAAACACTTTCCTGTGGTGACAGAGGCATTTACAATGATAATCACCTAATTATCAGTGCAGCTTCATCAGTGCCCATCAGTGCAGCATATCAGTGCCCATCAGTGCAGCATATCAGTGCCCATCAGTGCAGCATATCATTGCAGCATATCAGTGCCCCTCCACACACGTCAGCGAAGAAGAAAAATTACTTATTTGCAAAGATTTACAACAGAAACAAAGAAAAAGTTTTATTTTTTTTTCAAAGTTTTCAGTCTTTATTTAACAAAAAATAAAAACCCAGCAGCGATTAAATACCACCTTAAGAAAGCTCTATCTGTCTTAAAAAAAAATTATAAAAATGTAATTTGGGTACAGTGTTGCATGACCGCGTAATAGGCATATTTCTATGGTTTAAACCATTTTACCTCTTTATTAGCAATGAAAACCGATAGGGCTTCTAACCCTCCATTACTCTATCCAAAATTAAAAAGAAAGTTTTGCCTTTAGTTACACTTTAAAGCAGCCTTTCTGAACCTTTTCAACACAGAGGAACCCTTGAAAAAAACTTTCCAGTCTCGGGGAAACCCCCGCTAAACATTTCTGTATCTACAACTCATGCTACATTAGTGAAATGGTCAGTGGGAAGAATGCTCCTTACACTTGTGGTCAATGGGACGAATTATCCCCTTAGAGATAGCTAAAAAAAAAAAAAAAAAAAAAAAAAAAAAAAAAGGTGTCAGTGGGAACTTATCTGAGAGGCAGAAATTGCTCATTGCCCAAGGAACCCCTGGTAACCTCTGGAAGAACCCTGCCTTAACCAGTTCCCACCCACGCGATAGCTGAAAGACAGCTACAGCACAGGCTTACTTTGCTGGGACTGTGTTCATGGACACCCCCCCCCCCCTCACGATCGCACTGCCAGCGCGCCCCCCTGTGGCATGCAAGCGGCATGCTCTGTGATTGCTGCTTCCTTAGAATGCAGCTGATCATAGATTGGGGTAAAGGGACAATCACATAAACCCTTTACCCCATGATCAGCTGTGTCCAATGACAGCTGATCACAATGTAAACACAAGGTGGTTATCAGCATTCTTTTCCTCATGCTGTCAGCATGAGGAGATGAGAGGAGAGCCAATAACCAGCTTGTGTTAAAGGGACTTCTACACTGATATCAGGGCACTGATTATGCCCACCAGTGCTGCCAATCAGTGCTGCCTCATCAGTGAAGGAGAAAGATTACCTGTTTGCAAAATTTTATAAAAAACTGTGAAAAAATTTTCTTTTTTTTTTCAAAATGTTCTGTATTTTTTCCGTTGTTTAGCGAAAAATAAAAAACCCAGTCGTGATTAAATACCACCAAAGGAAAGCTCCATTTGTGTGAAAATAAATGATAAAAAATTCATTTGGGTACAGTGTTGCATGACCGCGCATTTGTCATTCAAAGTGTGACAGCGCTGTAAGCTGAAAAATGGCCTGGGCAGGAAGGGGGTAAAAGTGCCCAGTAGGCAAGTGGTTAAAGCGGACCTTCAGTCATTTTTGTCATCTTTCCATCTATTAAATCTTCTGCCCTTGTTATTTTAACTTTGGATAGTAAAACATTTTTTTCCTGACAGTAAATACCTTATACAGCACACTTTCTGTTTCTTGACTGGTAAAAATGCTTTGACATCATACACAGCTCTTTCTCCCTCTCTCTTGTGAGAGTTTGCCATGAAGGGAGGAGGGATGAGTCATAAGAGGGCCAATGAGAGCTGCAGAGCTGGATGTGTGCCTCTGTAAATCCAGGAAGTGAACAGGCAGCAGCTTCAGAGCTGCCCACAGTTAAAATGGCTGCAGCCAGACTCAGTGGAGGGAGATTTCTGCAGCATATTTGGCAAGTACAGAATCACAGTATATATAAAATAATATGCAAAGTGGTTGGTGGGAAGCTGCCCCCCCCCCCCCAGGTCCCGCTGACCTGGACCGCTGCAATCTCCGGTTCTCCGGGGACGTTTTGGAGCATTCTAACTTGTCAGCGCCATTACATGGGCGGCGCCCACCAATCAGCAGCTGCATAGCCAGTCCTGTCAGTTATGCAGATGATGTGAGAATGGAGAGAGGATTTCTAAGCCCCGGGCTCCTGATGTGGATATACCGGGGCTTAGAACCGGAGATTGCGGCAGTGCAGGTCATCAGACCGGGGGGGGGACGACCTGTGTAAGTTCACCTCACAGATTTTTCTGTAATGGTGAACTTACACAAGTCATTTGCTGTGATATTTGGTGAAGTCTTTGCTATGTCTTTGGACATGTTTTGTCTTGTTAGAGAATAGCCATTGTTATTGTCTCCTGAAAGCGTATTGTTAGTGTCACCTGAAAGCTTATTCACCTGTTGAACCTTCAAATTGATGACACCCCTCTCCCAACAACTTACGTTCCACACCTTTGTAAGAATACTTGTCTAATTCTAATCTGATTCTGTTTTGCGAATACTTGAGTCAAAGATATCTCTAAAAATAAAAGTAAAAAATGTAAAGAATCCCAACTACATATGACATATGTTCTAACAAGGGATTAGGCCGTTGAGATATGCATGTACAATTGTATGAATGGGAGGTTTGCAGCAAATGATGTATATACACAAAATACAATAAGTCTACAAATCTGGTGAAATGACAGGAGAAAATGGATATATTTTTACTACATGTAATAGGGTGGATTTACTAAAGTCACAAAAACTGAGAACTTTGCAGGTGCATTTACTCCAGAGCTTAGTTATTGTGGGGAAGCTCTGCTGACTTCCATTATCCAATCATGTGCAAGCAAAAATGCTGTTTATTTTATTTTCCTTTCATGTGATTGGGTTTTCTTTGTAGAGTGAAGGTCTACCTCATTTACTAAGCTCTGGAGCAACTTGAAAAGTACACAGTCTATTTTCCTTAAAGTAGAACTATAGGCAAAACTTTTTTTTAGGATAGAGTAAGGGAGGGTTATAACCCCTGTCAGTTTTTTGCCCTTGTGTCCCATTGTGGAGATTTCCTTTCACTTCCTGCCCATAGCCAAAACAGGTAGTGAGGAGGAAGTCCCTACAAATTAATGGAATCCCTTGGGGACCCCCAGGTCACCAGAATTAGTGATAAAAAAACAGGCGCTACTGCCCCCATCTAGAACTTGGTTGTCTGCGAGCTGGTCGGTAAGTAAGCTTTGTTTTTTACCCTTGGATTTATCCTTGGCCCTGTTTTCAGCAGAACTAGTGTCCCTATTGGAAGGTTTCCCCTCTATATTACTTTTCTGCACTTTCAATGATATTGGTAAACAGGACAAATAGAGAGGGGGAATCTCCCTAACAAGGACACAGACAGCAATAAAAACCTGACAGGCGTTCTAATCCTTCTCCACTCTATCCAAAAGTAAGGTGTTGCCTACAGTTCTACTTTAACCACTTCAGCCCTGGAAGAATTTACCCCCTTAATGACCAGGCCATTTTTTGGGATACGGCGCTGCGTCGTTTTAACTGACAATTGCGCGGTCGGCCTCCAGCTACTTGAGTGATGGGGGGTGCGATGACATCACTCCCGCGCATGCACATAGGAGCCACTGTTTACGACATGGGCTTCAGAGCACATGTGCTGGTGATGTTGTCGGCTACATGCACTCTGAATATCTCCTAAATTGTGCAAATTTAGGAGATATTCACAGTACCTATAGGTAAGCCTTATTATAGACTTACCTGTAGGTACAAGTGGTGTAACATTCTTTACTACCACTTTAATGCCGTCTTATGGGGTATTTACTGAGCGTTTTTGCTTTTTCAGGTAAATACTGCATAATGGTGATGGGGAATTGACATTTTCAGCATCGCATGTGATATCTGGGAAAAATTTGTTCGATCACCTACAGTAAACACCGCATGTGATCTGCTTTAGTGAATTGAGCCCACTGATACCTTTTTTTGAGAACACTCCTCAGTCATTGAAATCAAGCACCTATTTTATAATAGTAATTAGGAAACCTTCTAAGACCTCTAGTAAGCCACTGATGAGCCTATTAAACAAATCTGATTACTACAACTAACACAGTCAGATATGTTCCCTAAGGCCCCTTTCACACTGGGGCGGTGGGGGCATCGGCGGTAAAACAGCGCTATATTTAGCGCTGTTTTACCGTCGTTTTTGCGGCTGTATTCGCCCGCTAGCGGTGCGGTTTTAACCCCCGCTGGCAGCTGAAAAAGGGTTAAAACCGCTCGTACAGCGCGGCTATAGCCGCGGTATTGCCGCGGTATAGCCGCGCTGTCCCGTTGATTTCAATGGGCAGGAGCGGTTTAGGAGCAGTGAACACACCGCTCCTTCACCGCTCCAAAGATGCGGCTTGCAGGACTTTTTTTACCGTCCTGCCAGCGCACCGCTTCAGTGTGAAAGCCCTCGGGCTTTCACACTGAACAAACTGAACACTGAACACACTGAACAAACTGAACAAACAGCAGAGGTTTGGCAGGCGGTATTTTTAGCGCAATAACGCCTGCAAACCGCCCCAGTGTGAAAGGGGCCTTACTGCAGGTAACCATTGGATGTGTGGATACATTCAAACAACTGTGACTCCTGTCAGACTGTCATTCATTTGTATCAGTTTTCCGGCTGTTTGCCTACACTGTGAGGCCCCTTTCACGCGATCGGCCCGTTTGGATCCGCTTGTCTGTTTTTTTAGGCGGATCGCTTGTCTGTTTTTTTAGGCGGATCCGAGCGGGCCACCCATTGACTTGTATGGGCAGGCGGATGTCAGCGGAAATGTGCCCGCTGACACCCACCTGCCATCTGATCCAACAAAATCCATAGAATGCCCGCTGGGCACTGATAGGTGGCACTGGTGAGCACTGATGGGCGGCATGGATAGGCAGCACTAATGGGAGGCACCGATGGGCAGCACTGATGAGCAGGCACTGAAAGGCTGCACTGACTGGCATCACTAATGGGCACTGATGGGCTTTCCTGTAATCAGGGAATGGATGCCCTGATTACCTGTCCTGGTGTCCCCTCCAAGGAGATAATGCTGATTGGCTGATCAGCACTCCTTGTCACACACTCTGCCAGTGTGAATCGAGGAGAGCCAATAAACGGCACTTCTGCATTTACATGTGACCGGCTGTGATTGGACACTATACAATCTGATTGCTCAATCTCCTTTACATCCACCACCAACAGAGTAATGTAAAGCTGGCCAAAGAGGGATTGAAATGTTACTGGTCGATTCATCTATGGTCATTCCCACTTGACAGAGGTTGATTTAAAGATTGCCTTTTGTTGAACGGAATGCCTGCAGCATTGATCAGTGTGTATTGTGACAGTTCCAGCAGTCAGAATACAATAGCACTCTGGGGATGATTCTTTCACCTTACTTCTGTGGCTGATCAAAAAAAAAAAAAAACATCCTTAAAGTGTTACTAAACCCACAACAGAAAAATTAGTCTGTATATGCAGTAAAGCATGCTTGTTATACTCACTGTGGAACCTAAGAGGTTAATGTCGGCATTGTGTAAAAAGGTTGTTTGACCCTGCCTTCTCTGATCCTCCCATTCTTCCACTGTCCCTAATAAATCTCCTGATAGTACAGAGCCTTTGGAGTCACTCTGCACATGCTCAGTTTGGTGTGTATTGCTAGAGAGTTTTTTCTTCTTGGGAGAGTGCATGTGATCAGAACAGGGCCAATCAGCACTGTCTAGACAGAGTGTCAGGGGTCCTGCAGCCTTATAGGACAGTCAGGGGAGAATGAAAACTCCTCCCACAAGCTTTAACCAGACACTGATAGAGGTCACAAGCCTGCTATATACTGCTGATGAGAGAAGGCATTTAGAAGTTTTTATTTACTAAAATTATTGCATTTTCATGTTCTGTGTATTGTGGGAGACCAGATATGGTGAATGCAGGGTCCTGGGTTTAGTAACACTTTAAGGGCCTGTCTGATTGGACACAAATTGATTGGGTAGTGCCTCGTATTACATAGATTTGGTACATGTAAAGTACATGGTATCATTTATGTGCCCGTTGGGACTCATTTACATGTGTGATTGGGGTGGTGGTAAAACCTTGTGGCTGGTCCCCTTTTTTACGACCCTCAACCACTTCCCCTTTTGCTGCAGAGACACATGCCGCGGCCGCGTAACTTTGCTTCATGGCTGCAGCAGTAATAATAATATCCCCGTCATGCTCAGCAGATGAGTGTGACCCATTTAAGTGAACGGGGTCGTGCTACAACCGCCTCGTAACCACACACAATGCGCACGGTTGTGACACAATTGTCCGGTAACATGTGGCGAGTCGCCGTCTGTCTATTGCTGTCTGAAAAGTGATCCCAACACGGATCGTACTTCAAACAGCAAAGCAGGTGTAAAGGAGGCCTTACAGAGAGATAAAGGGATGTCAGGTAACCCCTGGCAACTTCTAGAAGAGCAATAGGGTGACAAGAAACCTGGGTTGGGAAAGTCTCCCCCAGACTAAGCATGCTCCCCTGTGAGGACGCCCCCTGTACCTGGAAGCAGTGTCCGGACTATCCCTCCCTCTCTCTCTCAGCTCCGGATCACACATCAGTTTGTTGTCAGCAGCCTGAGAGCTCCCAGGGAGCCGGACCCAGCATGCACCGCGCGTACAATCTCCGCTCGCTGATTGGTGGAGTGGCTCGTGGCATTCGGAGACTATGCACGCTGCACGGGGTTGCTAGGTAACCGGACAACGAACGCAGCCTGACTACATCACCAATCAGAAGCGGTGTTTCGTCACATTAGGCGACCCGTCAGAATGTGTAAGGAAAGTGACGTTTCGTCGCCGCCATCTTGCTACACCCCGCACTCCTCCATAGTAAGGATACACTGAGAAGGAGGAAAGCAGACATCGTGTTACACCCACCGGAGTCTTGCATTTTACACTTATTTTTAACAGTAAAGTGAGTGTATATATTGAAGTACAGTACTTAGAACTCCGTCTAACTGGTAAGATGTTGAATTTTAAAAGCAGCGGCGAGCCTGCGGATCTCACAGCTTTGCTAATCTGACAGAAGTTGGCTGCTTTAAAAATTCAACATCTAAACATTCATACGGAGTTCTAAGTACTGTATTTCAGTATATAAACTCACTTTACTGTTAAACATAAGTGTAAAATCCAAAACTAGGGTGGGTGTAACAAGATGTCTGCTTTCCCGCTTCTCAGTATATCCTTACTGCGGAGGAGTGCGGGGTAGAGCAAGATGGCAGCAACGGAACGTCACTTCCGTTACACATTCTGACAGGTCGCCTAATCTGATGAAACAGCGGCACGAGGAAGCTAGGGTGGTGACGTCACGGCGGGTGAGGTGACTGGAGGGGGAGTGAGGTGACTGGAGGTAGGGTGGGCTGCTCTCTCTCATTACCTGTATTTAGGATGTACTGGGAAGGAGGACAGTGTTATGTCTGTTCATGGGACACTTGTATTCAGTGTGTGTGGCCCAATATATGGATGATAAATAGAATTGTGTGTGTTCTAATAATTGCACACACAGAGTTGGGGCCCATTCACATCTCATATACACCATATCTTATCCAATATGTAGGCCGGGCGTTGGACTGCTGTCTTATTCGTTTAGTTCACACCCCTGTACTGCGTGCTGAAAAAAGTAGGCTGTGGCACCTCTTCTTTTTTTTTTTTTTTTTTTAAAGTAGAACTATAGGCAAAACTTCTTTTCTTTTCATTTTGGATAGAGTAAGAAAGGGTTTTAATCCCTGTCAGATTTTTTGTGTGTCCCATTGGTGAGATTTCCCTTCACTTACTGTCCCATAGCCAAACAGGAAATGGGAGGAAATCCCTGCAAATTAAAGCAGCCTTCTGCAAAAAGAAAAAAAAAATAAGTCAGCAGCTACAAATACTGCAGCTGTTGACTTTTAATATTAGGACACTTACCTGTCCAGGGCACCCGCGATGTCCTCATCCGACCCGTCCCTCAGCTCTGGGTGGAGGTTCCGCCATCTTTAGTAAGGGGATCGGGAAGTGAAGCCTTGCGGCTTCACAGCCCGGTTCCCTATATGCGCACGCGTGAATCGCGCTGCATGTTCTGAGTGGTCCCTGCTGTCTTCTGGGACCTGTGTGTCTCCCAGAAGACAGTGGGGGGACAGAGGAGGGTCCAGACATGGCATAGATTGCTGCTGGTACTGCGGCGATCTTTCTCCGGAATTGGGAGCAAATACCTGGATTAGACAGGTATCTGCTCCCCCCTGAAAGGTGCCAAATGTGACACTGGAGGGGGGAGGAATCCGATCAGCGGAAGTTCCATTTCTGGGTGGACCTCCTCTTTAAGGGAATTCCTTGGGGACCCCCAGGTCACCAGAACTAGCTAACCCATTGGAATATTTCCTCTCTATTACTTTTCAGGGGACAACCCAAAATTTGGGATTTTCTTTCACTTTCAATGATAATGGTAAATAAAGAGGGTGAATCTCCCCAGTGGGGACACAGACAGCAATAAAAACTGATGTGCTCTAATCCCTCTCCACTCTATCCAAAACGAAATTTTTTTTTTCCTTTTAGTTATACTTTACTTCCGGACCGCCTTCCACACATTTACTGTGGCAAGGCGGCCCGGCTGCATGATACGACCTACCTATACGTTGCTTCATACAGTAGCCTCTGAGAGCATTCGCTGATTTGCCATAGGGGGAGCCAGTCAGTGGGTCTGGTGGACGCGATGTCCACCAGCCATCGCGATCGTTCTCCAGATAGGCAGAACGGCGATCTGCCTATGTAAACAAGGCAGATCGCCGTTCTGACAGGGGAGAACATAGAGATCTTGTGTTCCTGCTAATCAGGAACACGGATCTCTGTGTTCTCCCAGTCAGAGCAATCCCCACACAGTTAGTAAGTACCCCCTAGGGAAACCCTTAACCCTTTGATCCCCCCTGATGTTAACACCTTCCCTGCCAGTGTCATAAGTAAAGTAACAGTGCATATTTTTTAGCACTGGTCCCCAAGAAAGTGTCAGTTGGTGTCCGATTTGTCCGTCGAAATCCCGCTATAAGTTGTTGATCGCTGCTATTACTAGTAAAAAATAAATAAAATTCCATTAAACTATCCCATCATTTGTAGACGCGATAACTTTTGCGCAAACCAATCAATATAAGCTTCTTGGGATTTTTTTTTTTACCAAAAATATGTAGAAGAATATATATTGGCCTAAATCTCTGAAGGAATTAGACTTTTTTTTCCATTTTTTTTATTGGATTATGGCAGAAAGTAAAAATTGTTGTTTTTTTTTTTTTTTTGTTTTTTTTTTCAAAATTGTTGGTATTTTTTTGTTTATAGTGCAAAAAATAAAAACCGCAGAGGTGATCAAATACCACCAAAAGACAGCTCTATTTGTGGGAATCATCATCATCTTTTTTTGGAGTACGACTGGACACAGCTGCGCAATTGTCAGTTAAAGCAGTGCCGTATCGCAAAAAATGGCCTGGTCATGAGGGGGGTAAAACCCTCCGGGGCTGAAGTGGTTAATGTCGCTGTTGAAATACACTACATTGCAATGTGGGGAATAAGATGAACAAATCATTTTGTGAAATTTTATTAAAGTCCAAAAGAAATGTAGATAGTGTCATGTTGTCACGATCCGGAATGAGCCTCTGAGGCAAGTGACTAGCAGTAAAGAGGTTCACCAGTAATCAGCTGGTAATAGCCAAGCAGATCCCCCTAGAGTACATGTGGCAAACGCAAGGCCCGGGGGCCAAATCCAGCCCTCCAAGCCTTCTCATGTGGCCCTCGCACCCAGTTTTGCAGTCAGAACGTGGTAGAACTCCACTTCCCCATCTCTAGCTCTCACCCTCCATTCCCACTGTCATTGGAAACACAGAAGCATTCTGTGTTTCCAAGGGACAGTTTTGCTCTCAGTGGTTCCCTGATCCTAACAGATTCCTGCATGCACTCACGGTGGAACACGGCGTGGACAGATATCCAGATTCTGAGAGAGAAAATTATCCCATTGCAAGGCAGAGCTGCCTACACAGGGAGGTACTAGAGCCAGGCCAGGCAGGAGAGAGTAGAGATGCAAGGAAGCATTGAGGGGGGTTGGGGTTGCACACTGTGCATAGCCTACCCCTAAACTCTGCACTCTGTAGCACGCACCCTGAACTCTGCACTCTGTACACAGTGCACTCTGTATGTAGCGTACTCCTGAACTCTGCACTCTGTATGTAGCATACTCCTGAACTCTGCACTCTGTATGTAGCGTACTCCAGAACTCTGTACGTAACGCACTGCTGAAAACTGCACTCTGTAGCGTACTCCAGAACTCCGCACTCTGTACATAACGCACTGCTGAAAACTGCACTCTGTACACAGCGCACCCTGAACTCTGCACTCTGTATGGCACTGCTGAACACTGCACTCTGTATGTAGCGCACCTCTGAACTTTGTCCTGTATGCATAGGCCACCCCTGGAACTGCATTCTATACATAGAGCACACTTTGAACCCCACGCTTGGTACTGTGTACGTAGTGCACTCCTAAACTCTACGTAGCACACCCCAGATACAACTGGCTCTTTAAAGGCAACCATAATGCTGATGTGGCCCGCAATTAAATTGAGTTTGACACCCCTGCCCTAGAGGATGACATAGGCTCACCCAAGGCATGGAGTCTAAGCACTAGACAGTCTTCTCCAGAGCTCCTGATGAGGTTTGCTGAGTGCTAATGCTAGTTTGTGGGCTTCTGGATTGCCCAGCAGGAAAATCAAGTGGTGATCAGGCAATGGATTAAGCAGATCAGGAATAAGCATAAGAGTAGTAGATGAACAAGCCAAATGGTCAGTAATAAGCAGTAGCTGGATGGGATCAGACATATGCATAGTCGATGAAGAAGCCAAGGGTTGATACTAGGGGTGCACCGAATGGAAATTTTGGTACCGATCCCGGAAGATACACTAGGCCGAAAACCGATATAGAAAATGACAGTTTTTTTAAAATAATAAAAAATGTTTGATATATAAAATTCAAAATTGTGTTATATTCGTTATTATTCATATTCGACTTTTAATTATCATGAATTTTAGGAATTAAAAAAAAGTACAATCCAGTAAAGTAAAATAAGTACTTTAATAAAAGTAACCCACATAAACTGGACACAGAAAATAAAAAAAAATACAAAATTAAATAAAGTAACTTACAGTAACAGTACACATATGCTGCTGCTGCACATTGCACAATAATTAATAATAATAAAAAAACAAAATAAATATATAAAAAAAAAAAAAAAAAAACAGGCATAATATAAAAATGCCAAAGACTAAGAGCCTCTATGTTTGCGTAGACGTACGGTATTTGCACTGTTTACTTTATTGTTCAAAAATATAAGAACCATAAAACAAGACAGAGGGCGCACGGGCTATTATACCCATCATACTAGTACTAAGCCGTCAGTTGAGTTCTGTATCAAAGCTTGTTGTCAAAGTATAACATCAGCTTACAGGCCACGATACATCATCATTCACATCACATAATGGGAGTGGGACACAGGAAAACCCAACAACAGGCTAAGGTGTTTCAAGGACTTGCATGTCCAGTGAAGTCAGCAGGGAAAAATGTAGGCAACAGTCTGGGGCCCACTTCCAAGCGCCAGAGATTGTGGAGTTGATTTACTAAAATTGGAGAGATTGAAAAATTTAGCGCAGCTGAGTACATTAGGCTAGCCAATGAGCTTTGAAGATCTTCGGCTTGTTCAAAGCTTTGACAAAAAAAAAAAAAGGTTAACCTAACCTTCTACGCAGAGCTGCACCAGATTTTGCACTCTCCAGTTTTAGTAATAGTAAATCAACCTCTGTGTGTTTTCCTATTCAGTTTTAATGGCAAAGTTACTATGCAAAACAAACTGTTATAAAATTAAAGAACAACTAACCATAACATAAATATGGCAGAAGGCAGTTTTTCTGTAAATAATATTATATAACATTTATGATATATATATATATATATATATATTTTTTTTTTCAACTTAAATTAACTAATTTCCCTAAGTTCTCTCCCAAAGCTGTCAGCGGCTGCATGTGTGATAAAACTGTATGTATACGTAATATGTAGCTAGTTGCAGGTTACATACAGTCATGCAGTATACCGCATTGTGTTCTGGCCCCGGGTATGGGCGGAGACTTCCTGGAACACAGACTAGTCTACAGTCTGGTCTACAGCAGCGGCGCTCAGCCAGTCACAGCAAGTAATGTAAACTAGTCTGTGTTTCTGGAAGTCTCCACCCATACCCAGAACACAGTGCGTTATACTGTATGATGTATGTAGCCAGCCACAGATACAGAACAGATATACATACAGTTTTGCACATGCAGCGGGCTGACAGCTTAGGGAGAGAGTGAAACATAGTTTGGCCCAACAACAAACTATGTGTACAGTAGTTCAAAAGCTGGAGTTCTCTTAAATTGGATTGGAAGTTAGAAGTGCAAAAAAAACTGTAGAAGACCACAATGAATATTGAACAACCAATGGCACAACTAGACAATTGGAACATACTGTGTTCCAATTGTGTCCAATAGCACAGTCTGACTCTAGCTATACCAATTCATTTACTATGTTCAACATAGTAAATGAATTGGACCGTGCTACTGATTTCTAAATCTATTGCAGTGTAAAAGTGTCAGATTTTGCTTTAAGAACAAAAGTTGTTTAGCTTTGTCACAGGAGAGACGGTTCCTCTTCTCATCAAGAATATGAGATGCTAGACTGAATAGTCTCTCACTTTCTGTACTAGTGCTTGGGGCAGATAAATATCTGTGTGTAATCTGTGCAAGCAAAGGAAAACATTTGTTGATGCGCCAGTACTCAAGGGGATTGTCGCTTCTGGCGATAGGCTGTTCAGCTAAATAATTCTCCAGCTGTTGGCTGTAGTTGTGGCACTGCTATGGACCGGGGTGCATTCATATAAACTTTCTTCAAACATATCAGATATTGAGGGAGTGTGTTCCTCTTCACTTGTATGTGACCTTTTCTCTGGTATACTTTTCTCTGTGCTACACCTCGAAACTCCTTCATCAGATGCTTCCATCACCTCCATTTGTGCCTGTATCATTTCCCGAGCACGCTGCTTTTCTCCACATTAAAAAAATAATGCTCTTTAAATCGAGGATCTAGAACTGTTGCAATGCAGTACAGAGGGTTGGATTTGATGTCTTGAAACCGGTTGTTAACGGCCTCCAGTAAGGTGGTTTTGGCCGTTTTTACACCATGGTCTGTTTCTGCCTCTTTTCCTAGCAGACGCTTCAGTGCAGCAATCAAGGGGATAACTTCAACAATGGAAGCATTAGCTGAGCTTATTTCTTTTGTTAACTGTTCAAATGGAGATAGGCGAGACAAACAATTTTCAACTAACATCCACTGATGTGCGCTCAATGTTGGCGGCAGCTCATAATCTGCAATGTATGCAGCTAAAACACGCTTTTGTTCAAAAAGACTTTGCAGCATATAGTAGGTGCTGTTCCAACGAGTGGCTACATCTTGCTGCAGTCGTTTCGGTGGCATTCCAAACTGTATTTGCAAAGCTTGTAATCTGGAATAAGCAAGCGGAGAATGCTTAAAGTGACCCACAATTTTTCTTCCTTTTGATACTCTTTTTAGATATGGTGCGCTGACTGCTGACTCAGCAGTCCCTCATTCACAGCCAATTGTAGTGTGTGTGTGCCATACACAGTATGCTTTTAAGTTCACTGTCCTCCACTGCCTTTGAAATGTTCCGCGCATTATCTTGGACAATCAAATGCACTTTAGACTTCTCAGTGTGCCAAGTGGCAAGCATGGTTTTTAAAGCGTTAGATATTTCTGCTGCAGTATGTGATCAAACAAACTCACGTGCGTTAAGTAGGATGTTTTGCAGTTGAAATTTGGCATCTATCCACTGCGCTGTCGTTTGAACTCTAAATGTCGGTAGTAAAACTGATTGCTATGATGTCGGTAGTCATGAGCTCATAAACGTGTTTTCTAACACTGCAAAACAATTCAGGTAGGACCGGTATCTGCAAAGTAGCATCTGCTTGGTATTGTGTAACGCAGCTCAATATGTTGCATGAGCCTACGGAATCCAATGTTCTCCACAACAGAGAATGGCTGGTCGTCTAATGCAATAAATTCAATATTTGTATCTGTAATGCCACAAGCTTTGGGACTGTCACTTGTAAATTTTTTAACCTTTTCAAAGACTGTGGCCACAGATGGTGTTGAGCCTGGCCCTGAGGCATTTTTGGAAGCAGTACTGTTTTCTTGTATTCTGTATGCTGAACTGGATGACGTGTTTTCAGGTGGTGTATCAAACCTGTTGTTGAAAAATGCCTTGGCAATGTACCTCCTCTTGAAATTTCGGCTGAGCAAAGACTGCAGATTACAAATTTGGGGTCTTTATCAGAAACTTTAAAATATTTCCACACTGCAGACATGGTCCACCTTTGCTGGTAGCATAGAAAAATAGCCTAGAATGATCTATAGTGGGAGTGAAATCTGAGGGGGAAAAAAAAGCACTAAAATCAATCTAAAAAACTAAACCCCAGGCAGCTATAAAATAAAAAAATAAGACTAAACCTAACTACCCATCTCTTTTTTAACAGTAAGTGCACCTCTCTTGCCATGCACTGCAGTACGTCTGACTTGTACCAAGGAATATATATTGAATTTGATTTGATTGCATGCTATTGGTATATTGCTACATAGTGCAACTGCATACTGTCATGCTTAAAAAATGTATGCGCTTGTCAGTGTAGTATTATAACATATGAACAACTGAATGCTATCTAAATTAATTGACGACGCTATATAAGTAGAAAAAAGTAGTACCTAAATAAAATATAATTATTACCTGGCCTGTTAGTTTAGTAGTAGAAGAACTAGTAGAACTAATACTACAAGTAAACATACAGCTGAATATCTCTATTTCAATAGCAAAGTTTGTATTACATATTATTATATAGTACTAGATGGATTATTTGTCACTGTCAGTAGTTAAAGTGAATGCTCACCGGCGAATAGTAGTAATAGTAGCCATCCAGGAGGGACGGTGCCCACTCTCCAATGCAGCCCTGTATGCAGTCGTCTCCCAAGTCACAACTGCGTCTCAAGTCTCATCTCAACCATGAGGAACGTCCGCCAGTAAAGTGCTCCTAACTATAGCGACAGCGAACTCCAGCGCCTCCACTGCGGGGAACGTGCTCACGAGTCCAACATCTTAACCACGAGGAATGTGTGTGACGTCCCACGTCTGTGCGCGCACTGCTACTGCACATGTGCAATTTTCAGCGCCATTATCGGCAATTGTTTTCTTTCGGTAATGTGCCAAAAACACAATTTTCGGCCGATATGTTTTGGCAGCCAAAATTTCGGTGCATCCTTAGTTGATACCAAGTAGTAGCAAAGATTTGCAAGGAGCAAGATATTGGCTGGAGAGAGCACAATATTCTGGCAAACAGGCAGTGCAGAGACATGGCCTAAATCAAGAAGTTCATGGGAGGAGCAAAGATGTGAAAGTTCACCAAAAACAAGCTACAAGGCAAGGTTGTCCAAGGGATCAGACAGGGAGCCAGCATCTCAGGTGGCACAGTGAGAAGAACTACAGCTAAACACCGCAGAGATCCCAGGTTCAGATCCAGACCCTGACAATACCCCCCTCCTTTCCAAGACAGGCCCTAGACATCCAAGGTTTGTGAAACCTCTTGTGGAACTCTTTTGTCTGGGGGCATGAACATTCTAAGGTTCCCAAGAATTTTCCTCTGGTCAGATCTTTCCTATTGAACCAGGTACTGTAATTTGTTCCTAAAGATCCTGTAATGAAGAATTCTTTCAACCACAATTTTTTTTTCACCTTGCACCTCAACAGAACCTTCATACTGTCAGGAAGTTTTAAGCAAAAGATAACCCGGTGTATTTGAGCACAAATCTGGATAGGTTCCACAAACTTTGACCCATCTTAGCAAATGGAACATGAACCTTCGAATGTTTGTTAGATAACCAGACTTTGTCACCCACATGAAAAGTCGGGAATGATCTGCGGTGTCTGTCAGTGGGCTTCTTGTAATATTTCTGAGTCTCCTCCTTAGTCTCAAAGTATTATTCATTTTCTCCTAAATCTTCTGCAATGTAGTTAATTGTTGCTAACAGCAGGAATTGAAGTTGAGACAGGGAGATCAGGAATAAAAACTGAATGATGCCCAGTGTTTAAGAAAAAAGGGCTTTGAGAAGTGGAGCTATGATTATAATTGTTTTAAGCAAACCCTGCTGTAGGAAGAAAGTCCACCCAGTAATCCTGAAGATAACTGATAAAACATTGAAGCTATGGCTTAAAAGTTTGATTGGTCCCTCCCTGGTTCGACCATTAGATCATTTTCCAAAATTTTAAAGTAAACTGTTATCCTCTGTCAGATAACACTGCATCGGGAATTCCATGTAAGACTTCTCGAACCATCAACTCCGCAGTTTGTTCAGCAGTGGGTACCCCCTTAACTGGTATAAAATGAGTCATCTAAGTAGGATGGTTGATGACTACCAAGATAGTGGTCACCTCTTTTAAGAGAGGAAGATGGACCATGATGTCCATAGAAACTGACCCCCTGTGGTTTTGATGGAACAGGGAGTGGTTGAAGCAACCACAAAGAAGATTGGGTTGTGTTATTGCATGCACAGGTCAGAAACAAGGCCGCATAGCTCTTGACATCTTTCTTGAAACTAGTCCACCAAAAGGAACATGATAAAAGTTTTTCTGTCTTAGAAACATCTCTCATGCACCCAACTGAGGGCTTCTACCAAAACCAATTCATGCACTTGAGTCCAAAAAACATTCTTCTCAAAGTTAATGTCCCTTGGAGGATGGTTGAGAAGTGGGTCATCCTCATACCCCTCTTTGAGAAGATTAAAAAATGTCTTAGAACCTGTGGCCCTTAGAAAGTCGGACCAGGTAGGGTTTGTTCCCCACAGACAGCCATTAGACCAAACATGGAGTATAATGGCTATAATCTCGGCAATTTGTTTTATTTAAGATGCACAGGGGTAGAGATGAGGCATGCTTTTTGTCTTTAGATCTACAAAAGGCATTTAACTCTCTTTCATGGGAATACCCTTTTTTCACACTATGCAAACATGGCTTCGTTCCACATTTTTAAAGCTATGTACGCTATATAAAGACCCAATGGCCTCCTGAACAGTGAAAGGGCACAAATCCCAATATTTACAAATGCATAGAGGCATCCGTCAGAAATGCCCTTTTATCTCCCATCTTAATCATTTTGGCAAAGGAGCCTCTAGCTTATAAGGTAAGCACTGGCCCGGTTATAAAAGGGATCCTCTGTGGAGACCGTGAACACAAATGTGTTTTATTTGCTGACGATATCTTACTGATTGTATCCTCCCCCATTATCACCATTCCTAATCTGCTAGCTACCTTACTAAATACGGTATATCAGGCCTTACAGTAAATCGCTCAAAATTCCAGGCTATGGACATAAGAGGAACTTGCATACCTTGTATCAAAAAGAGACCCTCTACTTTATAAAAAAAACTATCAGTCTACCTCGATAGATGTTGAGCCCCCTTCATGGTTTGGTAGGTTGGACTCCATTAAAATTAATGCCTTGCCTAGAATACTGTACTATTTTAGGACACTCCCAGTGACCATACATACCTTTTAGATCATCTGATTTGTCAAAGAAAACTATTGAAATTCATCAGGGGGTAATAAGAGACCTAGAGTGAACTGCCGAACGTTGAGTGGAGGTGATCCCTTACCTCCTTAAATAGTTTCAAGCAGCACAACTGGCTCTATTAGTTCGCTCCTGTACTCAAAACTATAAAAAGATGGGAGTCCTGGATCAAATATTTCTCAGTAACCTTCACCTTCTTCGCTTCATCAACACCTTGATCTCGTTGTTGTGTTTCTTAAACCATTCTTGAATTCATCAGACCAGGCCACCTTCTTCCATTGACAAAGCAACCCCCCGCGTTATGGAAAATGTATATTTGGCAGCAGTCTACAACCAATATTCTACCTGTAAGTAGAGTATAAAAACAAATAGGGGCATTTTGCCGGTGCCTGGAAAGCGTCTTCACGTGGAAACCAAGCAGCGATCGTTCAAATCTACAGGTGAGTGGAAACGCTGCTCAACCCACATTGTAACCTAGCCTATACAAAGGGATTTATCATTTATAAGTATTGAGATGCATATGTATGTAGTACTTTTACCCTTTTATGAATTATTGTGCAGTAATTAGCATGCTACCCTTTTATAAGTAGTGTATGTTTAATTTACTATAAATGGGGATCTGTTTAGTGATTCAAACCTACAGTCGTTACATGCCCGCTTCCAAGAGCTTGGGCTACAGCTTCCACCAGACCCGCTGGGCCCGTCCAACACTCCTCATCCATCCTGGCCACAACCTTTTCAGCAGAAGCCTCCATCTATCTCCTTATTGCATCGGGAACAAACTATGCAGCTTCTTCTGTCCCAAACCTACCAGACTGTAGGTGACGGTTAATGGACTCTGCCTTTCCTCTCCTGCGATCCATGGCTCACCTGGCCCACGAATGGGCAATCTTGCCTCTAGGCCTGTAGATCTCTACAATCTGACTTGGGTTCATGCAGTCTTCCTGGCTGTCACCAGCTGTTATTACATTTTTGTTTTGAATAACCATTTTTACATGTTTGCAATATGCATTTAGGGGGTTCCCTCTGAAGAAGCTGCCCTTTAATATTTGGTACACCTCCCTCGTACACATCTGGCACTGCCTCTTCTTGCTTGGTCTACTCAATTCCCCTTTGTTCCCTCAACCACGATTGCCTTTTGCCTCCAGGACTATGTGCCTACACGACTTGTTCTGGGCTCACGTAGCCCTCTTACCAGTTACCTGCTGTTGTTAGTCATTGTTGTTACCCCATCTGTCCACAATGTGTGTTATGGACCCCCGGCAGAGATGCTTCCTATGTGTTTGTCGTCTCTACGGTGAACTCTTGGTATGGCTCATAGTGGTCTTGCCTACCTAGCCTACTTCAGTTCTTTCAGAAATGTCTTCTGCCTACCCCATAAACATGTGTTGTCAGTGTTGATATAAAGAGGGGGGAATCCCCCCTCTTTCTCCCTCCTTTTCCCTATTCCGCCCCCCCCCCCCCTTCTCCTCCCGTGCGCTTCATCACCTGTATTGTTTCTGGATGATTGTTCTAATAATATTGCCTACTGAAACTTTTTAGCTTCTCTGAAGACGCATAAAACTTGAATGTTGGGTTTTCTCCTGCCCATTTGTTATGCTGTAATTACACTTGTTCAGTATTGTGGCTGATTATCATTCTACCTGCATTTTTTCCTGTTACTTGAATCACCTCTCGCCCAACTCACAATCATTTTCCACTACCCTCCCACACCCTCCTCCCCTGTCCCAGTTGATCTCTGAAATACATACAACTCTCAAGTGAACATTATTCTGACCTAGCTTGACCAAGTGGGAGAGCCCCTCTCACCTGCCCCCCCTTTCACCCACCCTCCTCTTTTGCTCCAAGACAATTCTTTCTCACTGCCCCTCCTATATGCTATTCTCTCATCCTACTCTTCCTCATATCTCTACTTTCTTCCCCCTCCCTCCTGCTGCCTCCATGAACATTTGCATTGTTCCCCCCTTGTTTTTTTCCCCTTTTCTTCCCCTTCTCTACACCGCAATGTAGAATCAGGCAGATGAGCAGAAGGCAGAGCAAATCCAGAGACAGGCCAAGGTCGTGGGAGGTAGCGTTCAAGCAAAGTCAGGGCAAGCCAGGTCAATAACAAAAGCCAGCACAGGAACACAGGTAATAGCTGTAGATCAGACAGCACTGACTAATAGAACTTCTGCAGTTTAAATAGTTCCATTGCTGCCCACTTTAGCGACAAGTGTGCAAGTGTGTGCATATGCATTTGCGAACAGTTATACACAGACAATGTGTGTGTGTGTTTGTGTATATATATATATATATATATATATATATATATATATATATATATATATATATATATATAATATATATATATAATATATATATACACACACCAAGCATTCAGATGACTTAATGCATCATGAACGCCATAGGCTCTAGAAATATGCTCATTTGCAATATTGTTTTATATTGTAGATTCAGGTTGCCTTGTGTCATTTGTACAGCAGTGAGTGTACAGCTCTTATAACAGTGTCTGTCTCCTCAAAATAACACACAGCCATTAATGTCTAAACTGCTGGCAATAAAAGTGAGTTAACCCCTAAGTGAAAATGTCCAAATTAGACCCATTATTTTCCAGCACAGCCTTAACCCTCTTGGGGATGGAGTTCACCAGAGCTTCACAGGTTGCCACTGGAGTCCTCTTCCACTACTCCATGAGTACATCACGAAGCTGGTGGATAGCTGGTGGTTAGAGACCTTGGGCTCCTCCATCTTCCATTTGAGGATGCCCTACAGATGCTCAATAGGGTTTAGGTCTGGAGACATGCCTGGCCAGTCCATCACCTTTACCCCAGCTTCTTTAGCAAGGCAGTGGTCGTCTTGGAGGTGTTGGGGGTCGTTATCATGTTTGAATACTGCCCTGCGGCAAAGTGTCCAAAGGGAGGGGATCATGCTCTGCTTCAGTATGTCACAGTACATGTTGGCATTCATGGTTCCCTCAATGAACTGTAGCTCCCCAGTGTCGGCAGCACTCATGCAGCCGCAGACCCTGACACTGCCACCACCATGCTTGACTGTAGGCAAGACACACTTGTCTTTGTACTCCTCACCTGGATGCCGCCACACACGCTTGACACCATCTGAACCAAATAAGTTTATCTTGGTCTCATTAGACCACCTTACATGGTTCCAGGCAAACTGTTTGCAAACTTTCTTGTGCATCATCTTTAGAAAAGGCTTACTTCTGGTACGACAGCCATGCTTACCAATTTGATGCAGTGTGCGGCATATGGACTGAGCACTGACAGGCTGACCACCCACCCCTTTAACCTCTGCAGCAATGCTGGCAGCACTCATACGTCTATTTCCCAAAGACAACCTCTGGATTTGGTCGACTATGGCGAGGCCTGTTCTGAGTGGAACCTGTCTTGTTAAACTGATGTATGGTCTTGGCCACCATGCTGCAGCTCAGTTTCAGGGTCTTGGCAATCTTCTTATAGCCTAGGCCGCATCAACAATTCTTTTTTTCAGATGAGAGTTCTTTGCCATGAGGTGCCATGTTGAACTTCCAGTGACCAGTATTGGAGCGTGAGAGTGATAACACCAAATTTAACACACCTGCTCCTCATTCACACCTGAGACCTTGTAACACTAACGGGGCACATGACACTGAGGGAGGGAAAATGGCTAATTGAGCCCAATTTGGACATTTTCACTTAGGGGTGTACTCACTTTCGTTCCCAGTGGTTTAGCCGTTAATGGCTGTGTGTTGAGTTATTTTGAGGGGAGAGCAAATTTACACTGTTATACAAGTTGTACACTCACTACTTTACATTGAAGCAAAGTGTCATTTCTTCAGTGTTGTCACATGAAAAGATATTATACTATAATATTTACAAAAATGTGAGGGGTGTACTCACTTTTTGAGATACTGTACTTGATTTTTTGTATGTGTATTTATTAATTGTACTTTTATATAGTTGTACTGTTGCACTTTAATACTTCCTAAAGAAGCCAACTTGGCGAAATATGTAGAAAACATAAGTGTACTAAGTTCTAAGTGCAATGTAACAATATCCCTTGTTTAGCTACTTATGTGTATTTGTAATATGTATGTGTTTATGGATATTAACTTTTGATTGAATAAACTATAGATTTTAAATGTACTTTTCTGGCGGACTTACCTGTCACCCATAAAATCTCATTTCCTTTTTGTTTTTTAAAAAATATGAATATTTAGAGGGATGTGGTGCACACTATACCTCCAAATACAGAGTTATAGATAGTTCAATATTTGACTTGATGATCTGTCACTTGTCTGCAATTGCTTGTGCCTAAATCGATCACAAATCACGTATGTGGCCTCGTTTTAGAGGGAAATCTGTGTGTCCATAACAGGTTGGGGAGATGTGCCCCTCACTTCCTAACAGACAGCAAAAAAAAAAAAAAAACCTGACGGAGGTTTTAACCCTTCCATAATCTATAAAAAAAAAAAGTTTTGGTAGATACAAAATGCAGCCTAGTGTAGCGATGACCCCTGAAAGGGTTGCTGGAAAAAAACTGGGTCCCCCTTATCTTTCTTAGAGGCTGTTCGCTCTGTTTCTAGTCCCTGTAGCACATCGACAAACTCAGGCTCTGCTCTAGATTACTTTTTACTATTTTTTTTTTTTTTGCAGGTTTCAGGCAAAAATGCATGGAGGAGGGTCAAGGTTGCAGGATACCCAAAGCACATGAAGAGACTTAGAGGACAGCTTTCTGAAAAAATCTTATCCCAGCAGTATTTGGCCCATTAGTGGAAGCCTCAAAAATAATGCTGATGGAGAGAGGACATCCAGGCAAATCTGTGACCCTATAATGCCACGTACACACGAGCGGAATGTCCGACAGAAAAAGTCCAACGGAAGCATTTCATCGTATATTCTGATCGTGTGCATGCCTCATCGGACTTTTTTTTTCTTAAATTCTGACGGACCTAGATAGAGGTCGACCGATATTTGGCGTTTTTTAATTAATCGGCATCGGCCGATTGTGCTGATAAAAAAGGCCGATTATAATGTCAGCATGACTTGCAAATGACTTCTGTAATAGAAGTCAATGCAAGTTGACTGAAGTCTTCAGTGGAAGGACTTCTCTCCTCTCCAGGCAGCCTGCCAAGTCTGATAAAAGAAGCTAAAGAGATAAAATGTTTCTACTTATCAAGGAACTGAACTCCCTGTGTAGTTCTCAGTTTAACCATTTTTAAAGGCTAAATCTTTTCTGACACTTGTTGCTTACAAGTAAAAATCCTGTATTTTCTGCTAGAAAATCACTTAGAACCCCCAAAATTTTATATATATATATATTTTTTTTTTAGCAGAGACCCTAGGGAATAAAACAGCGGTTGTTGCAATATTTTATGTCACACGGTATTTGCGCAGCGGTCTTTCAAACGCAATTTTTTTAAAAAAAATACACTAATGAATTAAAAAAACTAAGCAGTAAAGTTAGCCCTTTTTTTTCGTCAAAAGTTTTGATTACCTGTTTTTATGTATTTAATACTTAAGATATAGTCTTTGTGTTTTTTTATCTAAATTATACATACAAGTGAACTGATTGGAGGTTTGTTTTGTTTAATAAATGTTTAAATGTAAAAAAAATTCTGTATCACTTATTAAGGCTGCCTTCACACTGGAGCGGGCATGCATTGACGGTAAAACACTGCTAGTTTTAGCGGCGCTTTACAGTCATTTTAGCGGTGCTATTCGGATGCTAGCGGGGCGCTTATAACTCAGCTAGCGGCCGAGGAAGGGGTTAAATGCTCCCGTGAAGCGCCGCTGCCGAAACGCTTTGCAGGCACTTCGGCAGTGGTGCGCATTCATTTCAATGGGCAGGAGTGGTCGAGGAGCGGTATACACCGCCCCAAAGATGCTGCTTGCAGGACTTTTTTTTAACATCCTGCCAGCGCATCGCCTCAGTGTGAAAGCACTCGGGCTTTCACACTGAGACTGCAGGGGAGCTGTTTTGCAGGCACTTTACAGGCGCTATTTTAAACCCAAAAGCGCCTGAGAAACGCCCCAGTGTGAAAGGGGTCTAACTGTTAGATTTTATGAGATGAAGGGAAAAAAAAAAGAAGAAAAAAAATCAGCCTAACATATAGGGCCAAAAAAAATCGGCATCATATATCGGCCACCGCGATTTCTAAATATCGGCATCGGCAAGGGAAAAATCCATATCGGTCGATAGACCTAGCAATAGAACATGTTCTAAATATTTCCGAGGGAACCAATTCCTATCGGGAAAACCGATCGTCTGTATACTGTTGCGACGGACCAAAAACAACGCATGCTCTGAAGCAAGTACGAGACGGAAGCTATTGGCTACTGGCTATTGAACTTCCTTTTTCTAGTCCCGTCGTACGTGCTGTACGTCACCGCGTTCTTGACGATCGGACTTTGGTGTGATCGTGTGTATGCAAGACCGCTGGAGCGGAATTCCGTCGGAGTTCTGTCAGAGAAACCTTCAGAGTTTATTCCGACGGGAAAACCAGTCGTGTGTACGCAGCATGAGAGCAGTCACAATCCTTCTGTAGCACATACTGGCACCTCCCCCTCAAGGAGTACTTTCATACCTGGAGCTATAGGTGAAAATTCCCTTTTCCCCATCCCAGCTTTCACAAGTAAATTTCCTCTGACCCCTAAGTGCCGGTTCACACAGGGGCGACTTGTCAGGCGACCTAGTCTCCTGACAAGTCGCCTCCCGTTCTGTACAATGGAACCGTTCTAATAGGAGCGATTCGACTTAGAAAAAGGTTCCTGTACTTCTTTTGGGGCGACTTGAGGCGACTTGCATACACTTCTATACTAAAGGTGCAGAATTGTGTCTGCTCTCTGCTGAGACATAATCCAAAAGATTAGAAATGCAGCAAGTGGACAAGCACTGTAAAGTTGCAGAAGGTAAAAGAAGATAATATCAAAAAAAGTAGAATATGGTACAGATTTATCATCTGTGCAGTTATCAGGTGGTCCAAATAGATGGGAAGTTTTGACTCCAGCTCTAGCTGCTTTAAAAGATGAAGCGGGAAATATTGTTCAGCTCCCAAGTGGTGCTACAGTAACTTCAAGTGGACAGTATGTGTTACAGACGCTTCAAAATCAACATTTGTTTTCTGTCAAATTTTACATTATAGGATGCTGCAAAGTCTTTAATTTGAGCTTCATATCAGCAACATATCAGATAATGCTTGTTCTGCTCCTATAGTCTAGGGTAGCCTACAGACCAGTGATGAGCATAACCCAGGTGTATCAGAGAAAACAGGACTTGTCATGTAGAAATAGTGAAATAAAACACGAGAGAAGGTTACATAACCAATAGCAGCACTGAATTATTAAAAAACATCATTGTATATCTTATATGGTAAGGAGAAGTTAACTGATTTCTACGAACAAATGTTGTGGGGGGTGGAGGAAAGTAGGGGAACAGCAAGATAAGGTTGAAGATAAAACAAGGGAGTCACTCTCCAGGGTGAAGTTATTATGAAGCAGCTCAACCCAGAACAGGTCAGATCTTGTAGATGGCCATTAGCACACGTGAAGTATCTCCAGGGCATCCACTTATGCCTGAACTGTTGCTTGGAGATTGGAAGTTTTAATATCGGTATTGGTCTGTATGTTTAAGGCCTTGTTCACACCATGGTGCAGAGATGTCAGTTTTTCTGCACGCGTTCTGCAGGGGCACAAAAAAAATCCCAATTGTTCTCTATATGTCCTGTTCACACCACAACACTAGTATACCGTGAAGATTTTTTCCGCACAAGAATCTGCAACATGTCTAAAACTCACTGACGCGGATGAAATTTGATACTGATTTCTCTACAAGTGAAATCTGCATGTTAGTTTTTCTGCATGTATGGTGTGAATGAGGCCTAAAGGTAAAGGTCTATAATAATAATTTTTAACCACTTCAGCCCCGGAGGAATTTTCCCCCTTAACAACCGGGCCATTTTTTGCGATACGGTACTGTGTCGCTTTAACATTTGCACGATCCTGCGACGTTGTAACAAAATTTATGTCTTTTTTTCCCACAAATAGAGCTTTATTTTGATGGTATTTGATCAACCTTGCGGTTTTCAGTTTTTGCGCTATAAACAAAAAAGCAATATTTCTTTATCGTACATCACGGGACACCGAGCCATAGTAATAACTATATGGGTTATATAGGCCACCTTTAGGTGATGGGCACTGGCACACCCTAAGACAGGAAGTTCACTCCCTGTATAACCCCTCCCATTACCAGGAGTACCTCAGTTTTTTCGCCAGTGTCTTAGGTGTTGGTCACGAGTAAAGATGAGCTATGCTAAAGCTCCGCTGGGGTAATCCTTGCTGGGGCAAGCTATGCACCTGGATCCATTCAAAGTGCCATTAAGGTCAAATTGGATGGTACCTGGGCCTCGTGACGGAAGAAACGAGGTTTAGCCCGTAAGGCTTCTCTTTGAAAGCTGGACCCTGGGATTCAGTGCTTTGTTTTTTTTCGGCTAAAAAGCTTCCTGTCAGGGTGCTACATGGGTCCAAGGGAGTGGAACCCCAATAAAAAGGGACTCCGGTCCTTGAAGGTTTTAACAGAGCCCGCCATGAGGGGTGAAGATTGGGTCTGTTTGGTTTTACCACAGAATCCTGCAGCAGGATAATCCTAAGTCAGATTGGAGGCCCGCACGCGCATGCGGGAAACAGTCTTTTTTAAAAGAGGGGGGCGTAGTGGCAAGACGGAGGTATAAAGTGCCAGGCTGACGGAGGGACACGAGCAGACGGGGGCATGTGAGTGGTGACACAGGCATTGCCAAGGCACTTTTACTCAGCATTAGGCTGAGCATTAATAGCAGCGGCAGTTGCTGGTCTATTTGCTCAGCAGTGGGTGCACTTCTTTCTGGCAGTACCTCTGCGTTTGTGCATAGGGCTATGGTTGGCAGAAGGGGAGATGGAAACACCCCACAAAAGGGCCCAAAGGTGTCTCCCTCCAGGCTCTGAGGACCCTAGTCTCACCTTTACAATGCCATTTTCCCCTGAAAGACCTGGGGTGGCTGGTCAGGGTGAGCCATCGGGTCCGTCAAGTGTTGCAACTGTTTCCAACATTGCAGCCCCTGTCTATATTACTGAGGGGGTTTTTTCCTCAGCTTTGGTGGGATTGGAAGAAAGGTTAGCTGCTTTAATCGCATCTTCCCAGAGTGGGAGAAAACGCAACAGGCCCCCTTCTACCACCCAGAACCCTTAGAGGAACAGTGGGCGCGAGAGGATGAATTCCCCTCAGGTGACCATGAAGAGGCTGATGACTCCTCTTCCAAAGGGGTCAATTGCGGAAGAACCTTCTTCAGCTTCACAATCTGAAAAATTGCTGGTGCAAGCTCTTACTGAAATTGTCCGCTCCACATTTAAGCTACACTTAACTGAGTCAGGTGAAAAGCCCACTTCTTGTTTGGGTTTCTCTAAAGCCTCCTTAAGCTTTGCATGCCTTTCCTGTCCATTCATTGCTGGAACAGCTTATGTATTCTGAGTGGGATCACCCAGAAAAGCAATTTTCCTAAAAAAAATTCTCAGCACTTTATCCCATGGAAGAAAAATTCACTAAAAAGTGGAAGATACACGGTGGAAGATACACGGTTGACAACGCTAAAATGCTTAGGGATCCAACTGATAAGAAATTGGAATTCCTGTTAAACACATTTTCTTTGGCAGGTTCTGGTGACTCAACCTGCAGTGGCGGCAATTGGTGTATGTCAGGCCTTGAAAGACCAGTTGAGACAGGTGCTCAAGGTTATTCCTGATCAGCAGGCCCAGGATTTAACCAAGCTGCCAAGGGCTTTATGTTTTGCAATTGACGCTATGAGAGATTCTATTCTTCAGGCCTCACACCTTACACTTGGGCTGGTGCATACAGGTAAAAGCCAGTAAATTAGAATATTTTGAAAAACTTGATTTATTTCAGTAATTGCATTCAAAAGGTATAACTTGTACATTATATTTATTCATTGCACACAGACTGATGCATTCAAATGTTTATTTCATTTAATTTTGATGATTTGAAGTGGCAACAAATGAAAATCCAAAATTCCGTGTGTCACAAAATTAGAATATTACTTAAGGCTAATACAAAAAAGGGATTTTTTAGAAATGTTGGCCAACTGAAAAGTATGAAAATGAAAAATATGAGCATATACAATACTCAATACTTGGTTGGAGCTCCTTTTGCCTCAATTACTGCATTAATGCGGCGTGGCATGGAGTCGATGAGTTTCTGGCACTGCTCAGGTGTTATGAGAGCCCAGGTTGCTCTGATAGTGGCCTTCAACTCTTCTGCGTTGTTGGGTCTGGCATTCTGCATCTTCCTTTTCACAATACCCCACAGATTTTCTATGGGGCTAAGGTCAGGGGAGTTGGCTGGCCAATTTAGAACAGAAATACCATGGTCCGTAAACCAGGCACGGGTAGATTTTGCGCTGTGTGCAGGCGCCAAGTCCTGTTGGAACCTGAAATCTCCATCTCCATAGAGCAGGTCAGCAGCAGGAAGCATGAAGTGCTCTAAAACTTGCTGGTAGACGGCTGCGTTGACCCTGGATCTCAGGAAACAGAGTGGACCGACACCAGCAGATGACATGGCACCCCAAACCATCACTGATGGTGGAAACTTTACACTAGACTTCAGGCAACGTGGATCCTGTGCCTCTCCTGTCTTCCTCCAGACTCTGGGACCTCGATTTCCAAAGGAAATGCAAAATTTGCTTTCGTCAGAAAACATGACTTTGGACCACTCAGCAGCAGTCCAGCTCTTTTTTTCCTTAGCCCAGGTGAGACGGTTTTCGCGCTGTTTCTTGGTCAACAGTGGCTTGACACTAGGTATGCGGCAGTTGAAACCCATGTCTTTCAAGCGTCTCTTGGTGGTGGATCTTGAAGCACTGACTCCAGCAGCTGTCCACTCCTTGTGAATCTCCCCCACATTTTTGAATGGGTTTTTTTTCACAATCTTGACTAGGGCGCGGTGATCCCTATCGCTTGTACACTTTTTCTGACCACAGTTTTTCCTTCCCTTTGCCTCTCTATTAATGTGTTTGGACACAGAGCTCTGAGAACAGCCAGCCTCTTCAGCAATAACCTTTTGTGTCTTTCCCTCCTTGTGCAATGTGTCGATGGTCGCCTTTTGGACAGCTGTCAAATCTGAAGTCTTCCCCATGTTTGTGTAGGCTTCAGAACTGGACTGAGAGACCATTTAAAGCCCTTTGCAGGTGTTTTGAGTTAATCAGCTGATTAGTTTGTGGCACCAGGTGTCTTCAAAATTTAACCCTTACACAATATTCTAATTTTGTGACACACGGAATTTTGGATTTTCATTTGTTGCCACTTCAAATCATCAAAATTAAATGAAATAAACATTTGAATGCATCAGTCTGTGTGCAATGAATAAATATAATGTACAAGTTACACCTTTTGAATGCAATTACTGAAATAAATCAAGTTTTTCAAAATATTCTAATTTACTGGCTTTTACGTGTATGCGTAGAATTTTATGGTTGAAAAATTGGTCAGCCGAAGCGCCACGCATAAAATTCCTGTCTAGTTTTCCTTTCCGCGGTGAACGGCTGTTTGGGAATGATTTGGACAAATCCATCCAAAAAAATTCAAGTTGAAAAAGTACCCTTTTGCCAGTTAAGAAAAGGAGTAAACATCCTTCATTTAAACGGGCTCTTTCTCCAGTGTCGGGGGCATCAGCCTCCAGGCAGTCACGATGGCCTCCACTGTCAGGTTCAAGAGGTAAACCCCAGGGTCAACCCCAGGGACAAAAGAAGTCCTGGGGAAGAAAACCTACAAGACAAAATACTAAAGCCTCTTTTATGAAGGGGCGCCCCCGCTCGCTCGAGTGGGGGGAAGACTTCTGCAGTTCTCAAGGGTCTGGCAGGAGGAGTTTCGAGACAGATGGGAGGTCTCCACAATATGTCTAGGTTACAAGCTAGAGTTCCGAGAGTTCTCGTCTCCTCGTTTTCTCAGATCAAATGTCCCCAGAGAAAGAGAAGTCTCTTTTCAAGCATTGGACTGACTTTTGTCCCAAAAAGTGATCATGGTAGTCCCCATGGAAGAGCAGGGGTTGGGGTTTTATTCAAACCTTTTTACGGTGCCAAAACCAAATGGAGATGTCGGACCCATTCTAGATCTCAAAGATCTAAACTGATTCCTGAATATCCGCTCTTTTCGCATGGAATCAATCCGATCAGTTGTCTCCATCCTACAAGGAGGAGAACTTCTGGCGTCAATCATCATCAAGGATGCATACCTGCATGTGCCTATTTTCCCCGCTCACCAGAAATATCTACGTTTCGAGGTGGAATAGCGCCATTTTCAGTTTGTAGCTTTGCCATTCGGTCTAGCTACTGCACCTCGGGTGTTTACAAAAGTCCTGGCCCCTCCTCTGGCCAGATGAAGGGCTCAAGGTATAACAATTATAGCTTACCTAGACGACCTGCTCTTGATAGACCAGTCGGTAGCCCGCTTAAACCAAAGCGTGGTCGCCACAGTCAACTACCTGGAAAAACCTAGGTTGGATCCTCTACCTAGAGAAATCTTCTTTAAAACCATCAAGAAGACTAGAGTACTTGGTCTGATCATAGATACAGCCCAAAAAAGGGTATTTTTGACGCAGGCAAAGATCAGCACCGTAAAGGAGCTAATTCAGGTGGTCAGAGCAAAGAAGAATCCTTCTATTTGCCTTTGCATGAGGTTGCTGGGAAAGATGGTGGCTTCATTCGAAGCCATTCCTTAGGCTCAGTTTCATTCGAGACTGCTGCAAAACAGTATCCTATCGGCTTGGAACAAAAAGGTCCAAGCTCTAGATTTCCCAATGCGCCTGTCTCCAAAGGTGCGCCAGAGCCTCAGTTAGTGGTGGATAACCAAAAATCTGCAGAGGGGGAAATTCTTCTTGCCAGTTACCTGGAAAGTGGTAACAACAGATGCCAGCCTTTCGGGTTGGGGAGCAGTCCTGGAGGAGGCGACTGTACAAGGGAAATGGTCCAGAACTGAAAGGACCTTGTCCATCAATATTCTAGAGATTCGGGCAGCAAGCTTGGCCCTAAGGGCCTGGACGTTCAGGTTGCGGAATTGTCCTGTCAGGATCCAAACCGACAATGCCACAGCAGTGGCCTATATCAATCACCAAGGGGGCACCAGACGTCATGCAGCCCAGGGAGAGGTGAACCATATCCTAGCCTGGGCAGTAAAGCATGTGCCATGCATATCGGCAATCTTCATTACAGGGATAGAGAATTGGCAGGCGGACTACTTGAGTCATCAGCAGCTGTTCCCGGGGGAATGGTCCATTCACCGCAACATCTTCCTGGCTATATGCCAAAGATGGGGGGTCCCGGATGTAGATCTGTTTACGTCCAGGTTCAACAGCAGAGTCGACAACTTTGAGTCAAGGACAAGGGATCCACTCGCATGCGGAACAGATGCCTTGGTGATCCCGTGGGGTTTTCACTAATTTATGCATTCCCTCCTATCCCGCTGCTACCACGACTTCTTCGCAGGATCATCCAGGAAAGGAAGTCGGTAATTCTTGTGGCCCCAGCGTTGCCCAGAAGATCTTGGTATGCAGAGATCGTAAGGATGGCGGTAGGGGACCCATGGACCCTACCACCACGTCCAGACCTGCTCTCCATTCTACCTTACAAACGCTAAATTTAACGGTTTGGCTATTGAAACCCACATTCTGAAGAATCGTGGGCTTTCAGGGTCAGTGATATCTACCTTGGTTAATGCAAGGAAGCCAGCTTCCAGAGTAATTTATTATAGAGTCTGGAGGGCATATGTTTCCTGGTGTGAATCTAGGGGTTGGCATCCTAGAAAGTATGTCATAGGTAGAATTCTTGCCTTTCTGCAAGTAGGGTTAGAGATGAAGCTGGCCTTGAGTACCATCAAAGGCCAGGTCTTGGCCTTATCAATATTGTTCCAATGACCACTTGCTTCGTATTCCTTGGTCCCTAGTTTTATACAAGGGGTAACGCGGCTTAATCCGCCGGTTAGGTCACCCTTGAAACCTTGGGACTTGAATTTAGTTCTGTCGGTATTACAAAAACAGCCTTTTGAGCCGATACGACATGCTCCCTTGATGCTTTTGATAAGGAAGTTAGTTTTTTCTGGTTGCTATTTCTTCTGCAAGAAGAGTATCAGTTAGCTGCTCTTTCTTGTAAAGAACCGTATTTAATTATTCACAAAGATAAGGTGGTATTGTGTCCTCATCCTAGCTTTCTGCCGAAGGTAGTGTCAGGTTTTCATCTAAACCAGGATATTGTTCTACCTTCATTTTTTCCAGAGCCCTGTTCTACGGAAGAAAAGTCGCTACATTCTCTTGATGTGGTGAGAGCAGTTAAAGTCTACTTGAAGGCCACTACTCAGATTTGAAAAATGGATGTTTTGTTTGTGTTGCCTGAAGGTCCTAGAAAAGGACAGGCAGAAGCGAAATATACTATTTCTAAGTGGATTCGGCAAGTAATTGTTCAAGCTTTATGGTTTGAGGAAGAAGATTCCACCTTTTCAAATCAAAGCGCACTCCACCAGGGCTGTTAGTGCTTCATGGGCAGTGCATCACCAGGCCTCCATGGCTGAAGTCTGCAAGGCCACAACTTGGTCTTCAGTCCATACATTCACCACATTCTATCAGGTGAATGTAAAAAGGCATGAGGATATCTCCTTTGGGCGCAGTGTGCTGCAGGCAGCAGTATAGGTCTTCAGGTCTGATGGCGCCCTACTTTTTTTTTGTGTCTCCCTCCCCTCAGATAGCATCGCTATGGGACATCCCACAGTTAATACTATTGCTCTGTGTTCTGTGATATACGATAAAGAAAATAGGATTTTTATAACAGCTTACCTGTAAAATCCTTTTCTTGGAGTACATCACGGGACACAGAGGTCCCTCCCCTCTTTGGTTACACTTATATTGCTTTGCTACAAAACTGAGGTACTCCTGGTAATGGGAGGGGTTATATAGGGAGTGAACTTCCTGTCTTAGGGTGTGCCAGTGTCCATCACCTAAAGTTGGCCTATATAACCCACATAGTTATTACTATGGCTCTGTGTCCCGTGATGTACTCCAAGAAAAGAATTTTACAGGTAAGCTGTTATAAAAATCCTATTTTTTTTTTTTTTTTTTTTACTTTTTGCTATAATAAATATCCCCCAAAAAATGTATTCATTAGTTTAGGCCAATGTGTATTCTACATATGTTTGGTAAAAAAAATCGCAATAAGCATATATTGGTTTGCGCAAAAGTTATAGCGTCTACAAAATAGGGGATAGATTTATGGCATTTGTATTATTTATTTTTTACTAGTAATGGTGGTGATCTGCGATTTTTAGTGGGACAGCAACATTGTGACGGACAAATTGGACACTTTTTGAAGCTTTCTTGGGACCACTGATATTTATACAGCGATCAGTGCTATAAAGAGCCACTGATTACTGTGTAAATGTCACTGGCAGGGAAGGGAGGCTATCAAGGGGTTAAATGTGTTCCCTAGGTGTGTTTCTAACTGTGAGGGGATATGACTGACTAGAGGTGGAGCCAGATCGTTATTCTTACGTGGTAGGGACAGACGATCTATTTTTTCCTCCCCGTCAGAACAGGGATTTGTGTGTTTACACACAAATCCCGATTCTGACTCTCGTGCCCGCGGGGTTGGCGATCGCGCCCGGCTGTCACGCGCATCGGTTCCGGGGACACTCTGCAGGCGCGTTTGTGCCTACTATATTGCTTTGAAGAGCCAACGTACCTTGACGGCAGTATAACTGCGGCGGCTGGTCGGCAACTAGTTAAAGTAATCATATTCTGTTTTAAACCTCTGTAAAGGTTTGCAGCAATAATTTTCCACACTTTTGTTTCCTTTTATTGCTATTGATCATATTGCTACTCTGTGGGTGGTACTTGGGTGATTTGTTTTGTGGGGTAATACAACCCCATACCCCCAGTTTCTACGGCCAGAGCTGCAGAGTGCTGAAATAGGCCGAGTGCTTTACCAGCCCAGGAGCAGTGGTAATTTTGATTTCAAATTTCGTTTTAATTTTAGTCATATCTTTTCACTAAAATTCCGTTTTTAGTCATATTTTAGTCATCTAAATTGTAGAGTAAATACGATACAATAAATATTGTATAACTATAACTATAATCCCTATAGTTAGTCTATTAAAACTCTGACCACATGTTACTGTTGATATCACAATAATACAAGGTTAGCTATGAAACCAAACACACAGTTTCTAAGTAATAAATTCTTATTTATTTCCCAAGGAAATAAGAAAGCTAATATGAAATACTAGAGAAAGATATTACAAACACAGACCAACAATCAGAACATATAATACAAGAACATCATAGATACTTATCACAAGGCCCTCCGCGAGGCTTGTTTCTTCCAGCTATGCTCAGATGTTGAAGAGAGGGCCAGAGCCATGAGGCTTAGGCCCAAGCCATGATCCAAAGGGGGAAGGGGCTATTTCTCTTCCTTGCTCAGTCAATACAACTTGTCAGGGGGCTAAGGCTTTAACAGACAGCCAGAACGCTGAGAAAAGTGGAAGTTTAGGTGGGCAAACGTTTCTTCTTCACATTTTTGTTGAGAAAAATTGGAATTGATTTTCGTCATAGTTTTCGTCAATTGACTTAAAGTGTTACTAAACCCACAACAGTAAAATCAGTCTGTATATGCAGTAAAGCATGCTTGTTATACTCACTGTGGAACCTAAAGTGTTAATCCTCTGCATTGTCTTCTTGATCCTGTCTTCTCTGATCCTCCCCTTCTTTTCCTGTCCCCAATCCATCTGCTGATAGTACAGAGCTTTGGAGAGCACTTTGCACATGCTCAGTTTGGTGTTTTGCTAGAGTTTATTTTTCTTCTTGGGAGGGTGCATGTGATCAGCACAGGGCCAATCAGCACTGTCCAGACAGAGTCAGGGGTCTTGCAGCCTCATAGGACAGTCAGAGAAAAATGAAAACTCCTCCTACAAGCTTTAACCAGTGCTCGGCCAGACACTGATAGAAGTCGCAAGACTGCTATATACTGCTGATGAGAAAAAGTATTTAGCAGTTTGTATTTACTAAAATGATCACATTTCCATGTTGTGTGTACCGTGGGAGACCTGATATCTTGAATGCAAGGTCCTGGGTTTAGTAACACTTTAATTCAAATTTTATTTTCGTTTTAGTTTTCATCATTGAAAACACTGCCCAGGAGTCCCATTGGGTGATGCTGCAAAGACCTGATTGTTGAGGTCTGAGTGCAGGGACCCCTTCTGGTTATAAACTGTAAACACAGGAATTTTGGAAGACCCGAGTGCCTTTGGGCTGGTTTGACACACTAGGCTTCATGTACACTGCTGCTGGTAAATGGACGTTTAGGAGCAGTTGGGCTTTTTTTTCAACTGCTCCTGAACTCTCCTCTGTTATCTTATCAGTACATGTACACAGGTTCGTTTATAGTCGTTTCTAGGCAGTTGCGTTTAGAGGCTTTTTTTGGGACCCCAAAAAAATGCGTTCAGAAGCTGTATTTAGAGGCATTTCAAATGCCAAACGTGGCTAAACGCGGTAACTCGCTTTTAGCCGTGTTTCTTTTATAGGCGTTTTTAATTTTTGGCTATTTAAAAAAAAAAAAAAAAAAAAAGATTATTTCAAACGCTTCTAAATGCAAACGCAGCATGTAAACGCGGCAAAACTGACGTTTTAAACGTGGGTTACTCTCTGTCAAGTTAAATCATTCAGGAGAGGTTGTAAAAACATCCTGTGTACATTAAGCCTTATGCCGTGTACACACCGGCGGACTTTTCAACCAGACTGGTCCGACAGGATGAATCTGTCGGACAAGCCGACCATGTGTGGGCTTCATCGGACCTGCAGCGGACTTTTTCTGTCGAAAATCAGACGGACTTTAGATTTGGAACATGTTTCAAATCTTTCCGACGGACTCGAGTCCGGTCGAAAAATCAGCTCGTCTGTATGCTAGTCCGACGGACGAAAACCGACGCTAGGGCAGCTATTGGCTACTGGCTATCAACTTCCTTATTTTAGTTCGGTTGTACGTCATCACGTACGAATCCGTCAGACTTTGGTGTGATCGTGCGTAGGCAAGTCCGTTCGTTCGAAATTCCGTTCGTTCGAAAGTCCATTCGTTCGGAAGTCCGTTCGTTCAGAAGTCCGTCGAAAGTCCGTCGGAAAGACCGTCAGACCTTTGATGCCGAAAAGTCCGCCCGTGTGTACACGGCATTAGAGTTGCGTTGATTGTGTAACGTTGAGAGGTGTGCTGAGCGAGATCACAAATGTTCATCACACATAGGAGTGTGAGCTCCTCTGCTTTTTCTTGCTAAGTTTCACATTAAGTTTTTTTTTTATTTGTTTACTTCACTTTTAGTGAATGTTGTCTCGTTTGGCAGGTTTTATTTTTACTGGGTAACTAATTTTTAATTATCATTCAACTTCAGTCAAACAAGGTAAAAAAAAGCAAGTCACACTGGTGTCATTTGAAAAAAAAGAAATATTTAGAAGACCATTGCTGAGTCACGGTGAGCTGGAGGAGGAGACAACTCCTAAAGGTTGTTTTGGTGTGCGCGTGGTGCCTGTAGACTGTGAAGCATTTCCAAGCACACAGGTCAAAATACAAAGTATGGATCTGAAAGGGAAACCCTTGGTATAGGATTAATTGATTACATGTCATGAGTCGATAAAACACGTGGACAAGTCAGATTAAAAGGCTGTTCCACTTTTAGTGAGTACAAAAGATAGGACCCCCCTTAATTTATGAGATGTAGAAATGCTTTCTCTCACTCCCATAGCTTTCATGCTTCCCGGCACCGTCGGCATACGTCCCAACTTTTTGAGATGGGAATGAGAGACACCTATAACAGGAGGCCAATAAGTTCTTACCCTCACCATGATCTAGTGTGCTAGGGATCTGAAATTTTGCAGGTTTATAGGTGGATATCTTAGTAATATGCATGCCAATGTTTTTGTAGGTCGTGGTTAATTATAGTTCAAGCCAAGAGAAATGGAGTAGGTGTCATACTGAATAAAGTTGAACACCGAGCCGTGATTAGGTTCCTCCATCTTGAAGGGAAATCTGCCCAAATAATCCATGAAGAGATGTCAGCAGTGTATTGAGAGGATTTTCTATCATATGAGACTGTCAAACGATGGAAGAGAGAATTCAAATGTGGTCATACAAACATACAGGATGACCCAAGGGAAGGTCATCCATCAACTGCCACAGAACCAAGTGTAGTGGCAAAAGTTGAGCAGCTAATGCTTGAAGATAGACGTGTGACTATTTAGTTTCTTAGCTAAGGAGGTGAACATTAGTAGGGGGTCAGTTTACAATATATTACATAACATCAACACCTTTCCAAAAACAGCAATGAGTGGAATGTGCACAAAGCACTTGGACCTGTACCAACTATCACTTTTGTTCGTGATCGTGGCTATGAATTTCTGTCCCATCCACCTTACTCACTTGACCCAGCACCTTCGGACGTCTTACTGTTTCCAAACCTGAAGAAACATTTACGTGGAAGACATTTGCACAATGATGAGGCAGCCATTACTGAAGTTGATAGCTGATTTTAATCCAAATCTGCATACTTCTACACAGATGGTATTAAAAATCTGTTCCACAGATGTGAGAAGTGTGTAACCATAGGAGGTAGATATGTAGAGAAGGAAGAGTCAGTGGACTACATTTCAGATACCTAGCACATCTGGATCTTGGTGAGGGTAAGAACGTATTGGCCTCCCCTCGTATTCGCAAAAGTATGTAGGTATAGGATACATCCCCTGCCACACCCCCTTAAAGGAGAATTGTACAAAAAAATGTGCTTTTTTTACTACTACTATTTCTTTATATTGGCTGTTGGAATTTAAAAATGCAGCATTTAGAAACTGGATGAAAAGTTTAGCCCTGGGAAACACTTTTTTGATTGCTAGATAAATGGGGCAGTCCCTCAAAGTCAGGGACAGTTGGGAGCTATGCCATCAGCATAATGCAGCTCTGACCTATACAACCTATGGATTTCATCAGTGGGCTTCCATGTCAGACCCGCAGCAAGCCAAGAGAGTTCAGATAACTCTAAGCACTCTTACAGATGACTTGCATGTGTCAGGGGTAAAGGGACCATACTACTAAAGGCTCCCTGTCAGTAAAATCTTTTTTAAAGTGGTTATAAACCTTTACAGTCCAATTTTGCTACAGGTAAGCCTATAATGAGGCTTACCTGCAGCTACCCTGAATATCTCCTAAACTTGCATGGTTTAGGAGATATCCCCTGTATCTGCACGTGCCAACGTCATTGGTGCATGCGCACTGAAGCAATGGCACGTATGTGCCATTTGCTTCAGTGAGTGTGCCGTTATCGACGGCTCCCCCGTGCATGTCATCACGGCCCCCGGCCAATCCTAGTGCCGGAGCCGCGATACCCGGAAGTAACTCCGGGGAGAAATGTCGCCGGCCAGTGCTGTGTATGGGCACCGCAGCAGGGGCTTCGATCTCAGGTGAGTATTACATAATGAGCTAGTATGCTATGCATACTAGCTCATTATGCCTTTGTCTTGCAGGGCTGTTTTTTTTTTTTTTTTTTTTTTTTTACCATGTGGGTTTACAACTACTTTAATGTTCTTTGACTCATCGCACTCTCTCTATATGCAGCATTTCCCCAAAGTTCATCTTTAATGGCTGACTTATCCCACCCCAAAGCTTTCAAGCTGACCCATTCTATCCGCGTGATATTTGTCTTCTCATGAACTTTGCACAGATCTTTTTTTCTTACAAAAACCTGTCCTCAAGCAATATAAAAGCAAGCTTCCAGTTACATAAGTGCTGCTTTATTGATAAACTGATCCAGCAGATAGCTGTGATATCTTATTATAACCTGCATTGATTAAGTCTGACGGATGTGTCTTCTGCTGCTGGTAAATATGTTGCTGTATCACTCAGAACAATAATCAATACTGCAGATATGTATTTTTTAGAGTTGTGTTAGCATGTCAACCCTGGATCTCTGGTTTAGCCATGACAGATTTGTATGAAATGAAGGCAGGGAGTTGGAGAGATTTTCACTAGCCAATCACTGTCTTCTTATTATCTTTTAGGCTGGAGCTTTCCAGAGCAGCCAATAAGGAAGAGGATTACACGAGACATCCTGACAGCAGAAAGTAAATAGTGGGGTTGTGAAAGTCTGCTAATAGTCTAGTGCTGGATCCTTCCTGCAGTCTGCACTGCTAGTCAAAACCCTGCCACTGAAAATGACTGACCTGAACGATGGCTATATTGTGATTATTGGCAGGTAAATGTTTTTTGTGTATGCTTCAGCAAATCTTATAGTTTAATAATATTTTATAGAGCAGGTATGCATAGCATATGGGAAACATGAGTTGTGGCTTTATAGCTTTTTCTGGATTTCCAAGTGTCATTATGACTTGCAAACCACATACTAAAAAAGGACATGCTGGGACTTGTGATGCCACATCAGCAGTAAAGTCGAGAGTTGTTGTGGACATGTGCCAACATTTTACTCAGTCCAACAAAGGTTTAGTCTTTGTGATACTTTTCCAGTGCAGAGAAGATAAATCATAAGCCGGCAGCATGTCAGAGCCAGGACATTGAGGGGGGGGATTTACTAAAACTGGTGCACACAGAAGCCAGTCAGCTTCCAGGTTTTATTGTCAAAGCTTAAAGGATAAATTCATCTTTAAAGGAGAAGTCTGGCCTGAGCTTTTTAGGCTGGGCTTCTATGGGTCACAGGAGTGCAATTCATTTTGCACTCCTATGACCGTTTTCAGCAGAGCAGTCTGAAGTCCGCTCTCTGCTGACGTCACCAGGATCAGTCCAGGTAGCGCGTCATCCCATCTTAGGAATTCTGGATCCGCCAGCTGCCTGGACTGTTGGCAGTCTCAGCGAGCCGCTGAGACAGCAGCTCCCCGCCCCTCCACAGCTCAGCGCTCCAATAAGTGTAGGGGGGCAGAGCAGGAGAGATGCTGACTGACAGGCAGCAGCTCTCCGGGAAGGTGAGAGAACTGAGACATCGGCAGTGTTCTGTGGCTCAGTTCTCAGTGAAGAGGCGACGGGGGACAGATGCAGCATCGGTCCGAAGCTGCATCCGCCTAGGTAAGTATGATTAGGCAAAACAAAAAACCCATACTTCTCTTTCAAAATAAATAAATGCACAGTTTTTTGCAGGAAAAACAATGTGCATTTACTCCTTTTTTTTTTTTTTTTTTTTTTAGAAGCCAGGAAAGCAATGAACCAACGATCAACAGATTGCTGGTGCCATGCAGGTCACCTGCAGACCATCAGTGTAAGCTGTCTGACTGTACATTGTACGGGCAAGCAGATACACTGACAGAAAAAACGATGAATTACCACAGTGCTCAACAGCGCTGTTATAGTTCATCGAGCCCTACAAACCTACAACCACAAAGGATGTTGGTACTTGTAGTTCATTCATTCACAAAACTCTTGCAGATCTTAGGATGCACTACTGCCCAGGACTTTTTACTAGCAAAAGCTGTGTGGCATCAGACAATCCACACAGTGATGGGACTGTCAGTCCAGGTACGTATTTTACAAAATTGAATCTGTCTTTTATTAATTAAAATTGGCCAATTAAATGAATAAATGCCCAATCGTTTGACAAGAATAAATGCCTCTAAAAATATTTGCAAGAAGGCTGCTTTAGGTGCGTTTTTGATGCTGCCTTTCTCTTGCCAGGAGAAAGGCATTTAGAAGAGCTGGGCCATTGTCCAGTGTGCATGAGACCCAGGTGATTCAAGAACTGGAAGAGCCATGCATGGAACAAGTTGTGTGCCATTATAAATTGCCAAATTGGGAATGCTGTGGTCATGTTCACATAAGACTGAACAAAACTGTTTAGCTCAAACTATTTCCGTTGAGACATACAGAATTTTCATATATAACTTCCTGTCCCCGTCTTGGAAAAATGTGTGCAATTGCCGAAAATTGTTTCCATCCCCTCCAAAAAACAGGAAATAGAGATGACCCTGCATAACCCTCCAGCATGGTTACATGTCTGATTGTGCTGAGGTGGGGAAATCCTCCCACTAGTTTTGTGTAGCTCAGCATGTCCCTGAATGTCTCTATATGATAAATACACTGCTTGGTATGCAATGTAAAATCTATATTTTGTGGCTGGATAGTTTTATTTAAAAAAAAAAAGAGAGAGAGAAACATCAATGAGTATGTGCACCGGTGTAGAGCAAACAGTTTTGATTTCATCTTTATTGAGATCAGGTCACTGAAAGATGATTCCTGCAGATTTCCGCACAGTTATTTAAAATATACCTCCAGGCATTTGAAACAAACCATTGTATTTTTCATAGAGTTAGCATAAGTAAAGCTGGACATAGACAGAATGATTTCCTTTTCTGCAACCACAGTTAGTGTTGATGAGGGAATCCCTCCCACGGAGCCATTGGGGTTTATTTACTAAAACAGGAGAGTGAAAAACACTTCTGCATAGAGACCAATCAGCTTTTCAGGTTTCATTGCCAAAGCTTAAAGTGATTGTAAGGGTTAGTTTTTTTTTAAAATAACAAACATGTCATACTTACCTCCAATGTGCAGCTCGTTTTGCACAGAGTGGCCACGAACCTGCTTTTATGGGGTCCCATCCCCACATCAGATAACCCCCTAGGAGCAAAAAAATTGTGATTCTCTTTTTAGCCAGAATCGTGCAGCTCTACTAGATAGGTTAGTCTTATGCCGCGTACACACTATCGGAGCTTGTTGTCGGAAATTCCGACCGTGTGTAGGCTCCATCGGACAGTTTCCATTGGAATTTCCGTCGCACAAAATTTGAGATCTGGTTCTCGAATTTTCCGACAACAAAATCCGTTTGCGCAAATTCCGATAGTGTGTACACAATTCCGACATACAAAGTGCCACGCATGCTCTGAATCAAGCAGAAGAGCCGCACTGGCTATTGATCTCCATTTTTCTCGGCTCGTCGTACGTGTCGTACGTCACTGCGTTCTTGACGTGGCTGCGCTGCTATCAATCTCTCCAATCAAGAGCCGAGAACCCCCGGCAGAGAGACAGCGCGTCCCCGTGGGTTAAGGTCTAGGGCTCAGGTAAGTAAAGCTGGGGGGCCGGTCACTGCCAGGTGTTCTTTCACGTTAATGCATAGGATGCATTAAGGTGAAAAAACACGTAGGTTTACAATCCCTTTAAAGTAGAAGTTCACCCTAACACTAAAATCTCTAAATCTACAGGCATCCATGATCTAAGACGAACCTATCTAGCCCTGTAAAGAAAACATCGCAAAACGCTTTTTTGAAGCCACTCTGGTCCAGTCTGCAGCAGCGGAAGCTCTGCAGAGGAGACAGCCGACAACAGTTGGGAAATGAATGGGAAGTGACGTCACCCATAGAGTTACTATGGGGCTTCCGTTGTTGGCTGCCTCCTCTCCACATGCCTACGAAGCCGCAGCTGACAGCTCAGCGTGGGACTGGAGCAGCTTCAGAAAAGGTATGTGTAGTGATTTCTTCTTTACAGGGCTAGATAGTAGAGCTGCACAATAAATCGTGATCTCGATTCACCTCCCCTGTCGATCATATAAACAAGTGGAGAGACTTTATCTGCTCACTCAGCTGTCAAAAGAAAGCATCCAGGCATTCTGCCAAGTCTTTTAACTTGAAACATTGTAACTAAGCTTCCTTCTTAGATCAAAGGGATAGAACTTCTGTGTAAATAAAGGGCAGTCTGCCAAGTTTTCAGCAATGTGTAAATGCAGGAAGTTTAACCACTTAAAGTCTAAATCTTTTTCTGACACTTCTTTCTTAAGTTAAAATCAATATTTCCCTTTTCGTCATTTCAGGACAGCCACAATAGAGAGATAGTCTCCTCCCCTTCCTCTGGAAACACTGCGCCAGCCCATAAATTCTCTCCTCCCCTGCCGGACCTCAGTTATTAGTGTTTCCTCCGGTGGGGAGACACTGTGCAGAGGAACCAGGCCGGGTGCAGTCAGGGAGACTGTGGCTTTTCCTTTAAAGAAACATCCCTAGGGAAGCAGCGGCTTCCAGGATAAAGAATGGCGGTGCTTACCGCAGCTGAAGCCACCCCTTCCTTGCTGAGCGCGGCATCAGGTCGTGGGGGACCCCTATCGCGTCCACAGGGCCGCAGCATGGAGACTGTCCGCTCTCCCTGTACTCTGTACAGGCCGCAAAATTTGGAACCAGCGGGCCGGACGACGGGTGACGTCATTTCCGGTGGGGGGGCGGACGCTTTCCCTTTGACCCGCGACTTCCGGGTGGTCAGGGGGTGGGGGGGTGTGCGCAGTTCCCTTAAGGTGGTTCTGGTACACTCCCAGGGTTGTTTCCACTTAAACATGCTGAATGTAATATGTGGTTTTTGTATGTAATTTCAGAAATCTACAGAAAAAACAAAGTCCACTCATGTCTCTAAAAGGAAGTGTGCCTCTTGCAGAGACAGTTTAGGGGAAGCATGGACTAAGGTTTTGTGTAAAGAATGCATAGACTCCCTGGTTAAGGAAAGGGAATCTGAACAGCAGTCTGGTTTGGCAGCTTCTGTGAAGGAGCTGTCATCCACCTTTTCATCCTTTAAAACGTTTTTTGAGACGTTTCAGCTTCCCTCTAAACCCATTCAGCAGGATACAACCCCGCCTCATGCTCAGGGCTCTGCACCTGCCAGATCTTCTAATTTAGTTATGGCAGAGGAAATGTCAGGCCCTTCCGGGGTGGAGCTGAGGCAACCGTACAGTGGCACGTCTGACTCCCATGAGGAGTCCGAAGGGGAAGACCAGGACGGGGAGTCCAGAAAAATCTCCAGGTATAAATTGTCCCTGGATGAGGTGGAAGACCTCTTAGGGGCAATATATACAACCCTCGGTATACACGAGGATAAGAAACCCCTATCCCTCCATGACCTTATGTATAAGGGCTTGGGAGATCAAAAAAGAAAAGTTTTTCCAGTACATGAAGTTCTGGTGGAAACGATTAAAAAGGAGTGGCAGGATCCTGAGAGGAAACCCTTTTTTTCTAGCTCCCTTAAAAGAAGGTTCCCATTTTCAGAGGATCCAGGGTCCATTTGGAATAAAAATCCCAAATTGGACGCCGCCTTCTCTCAGGTCTCTAGACACACAGACCTGGCATTCGAGGATATGGGGGCCTTGTCGGATGTCATGGACAAGAGGATAGACTCACTTCTAAAAAAGACGTGGGATTCAACTGTGGGTAATTTAAAGCCAGAAATGGCTGTTACTGTGGTAGCCCGCAATTTAGAACATTGGCTTTTCCAGATTCAGGAGCATATTGAAGCTGGCACAGCCAAGGAAACTATCCTAGCTTCGTTCCCCACGATTCTGCGAGGAATCGCATACATTGCAGACGCCTCGGCAGAGTCAGTCCGTATGTCGGCCAGATCAGCGGCGCTGGCAAATTCGGCCAGAAGAGCGCTCTGGCTGAAAACTTGGCCGGGGGACACCGCCTCTAAAGTCAAATTGTGCGGGATACCCCTGACAGGTGATCTACTCTTTGGCCCTGGGTTAGAGACGGTCTTAGACCGTACAGCGGACAAAAAGAAGTCCTTTCCGCTTAAACGGAAAGCCCCAGCTCAGGCAAGGAAGGGGTTTCGTCCGAAAAAAGGCAAGGAATCTCCCAAACGAGGGAAGAAAACTTGGGGCCAAAGAGGCAAGGGCAGAGGAGGGGCGATTTTTCGCCCTCCTGAGAAAGCCCGCAAAGATCAATGACTCTCTAGGCACGGTGGGAGGAAGATTGGGGGCCTTCCTTCCACAGTGGGAGACCCTCTCACCCAATCGATTTATCCTGGGGGTCATAAGAAGGGGGTATCTCTTGGAATTCTCAAAGCCCCCCCGCAAAGGTTCCTTGTTACGCAGCTTTCCACCTGCACAGCAAGGGCCGAAGCTTTGGTAGACGCCCTGAAGGAACTGGAGATTCAGAACGTAGTTCACAGAGTACCAAAGGGACAGGAAGGAGAGGGGTTCTATTCCCACGTATTTGTGGTGAAAAAACCCTCAGGGAAATTCAGGTTGATTCTGAATTTAAAACCCTTAAACAGGTCAATTTGCTACAAAAGATTCCGCATGGAGTCAATTTTTACGGTCAGGGCCCTGCTGCCACACAACGGTTACATGGTGTCTCTGGACCTCAGAGATGCATATTTACACGTCCCTATCGCAGAAACCTCCCAAAAGTTTCTCCGGTTAGCAATAGACCTGAAAGGTACAATACTGCATCTACAGTTTCAAGCACTGCCTTTCGGGCTATCCTCCTCGCCCCGCATATTCACAAAGGTACTGGCAGAGGCGTTGGCCTTCCTGCGACTCCAGGGGGTGTCAGTCATAGCCTATCTGGACGACCTGCTCCTATTTGCAGTATCCCCAGAACAGTTGATCAAGGACCTCGATCTTACAAAGCGGGTACTAACAGGGTTGGGGTGGCTGCTGAACTTAGAAAAGTCCAGTCTCATTCCCTCACAGCGCATTGTGTACCTGGGATACCTGCTGGACACTACGCTTTTGAGAGTTTTCCTTCCAAGGGAAAAGATTCTAAAGCTGGACAGAGCAGTTTTCTCCCACCAGTGCAACCATCTGGTGTCAAAAAGGTCCATAATGTCAACGTTAGGCCTTCTAACGTCTACTCTTCCAGCGGTGCAGTGGGCAGGATTACATTTTCGTCCCCTGCAGTCATATGTACTAAGAGTATGGGACCACAGTCAGAGGGATCTAGACACCTTAGTACAGGTTCCCCATCAAATAAAAAGATCTCTTTGGTGGTGGAGGAAGGAAGTGAACTTGTCACAGGGACGTCTGTGGCTTATCCCAGTCCCGCAGATTGTAACCACCGACGCAAGTGGCAAAGGCTGGGGGGCACATTTGGGATCCCTTCTAGCGCAGGGCACATGGAAGGGCGACGAACTGCAAAGGTCTTCCAACTGGAAAGAGCTGAGGGCAGTAGGCCTAGCCCTCAGATTTTTCAAAAAGGAACTCCAGGGCCACCATGTACAGGTACGGTCGGACAACTCATCCACCGTGGCCTATATAAACAAGCAGGGAGGCACCAGGAGTGGAAGTCTGTTGGCCCTAGCAAAAGATATTCTAAGCTGGGCCGAGTCCAACACCCTCTCACTCTCAGGGGTTTTTTTGAGAGGGGAGAGGAATATAATCGCAGATTTCCTCAGCCGGAGGAGTCTAAAGGAAGGAGATTGGGCCCTCAACCAGGAGGTCTTCAATCTCATATCCAAGAAATGGGGACCCCCGGAAGTGGATCTTTTCGCTTCAAAAGACAACGCGAAAACCCCCTGGTTTTACTCCCTAAATGCAGGGGAAGGAGCACTGGGTGTGGACGCATTGTCTCAGAATTGGCATTTCAGGACATGCTACGCCTTCCCTCCTCCGGTGCTGTTACCGGCGGTTCTGAGGAAGTTTCAACTAGAGAGCACCTCTCTCATTCTAGTAGCTCCACATTGGCCGAAAAGGGCATGGTTTTCAATCCTCAGTCAGTTAGCAGCGGAGCCGCCCCTTTTCCTTCCACCTCGAAAGGATCTTCTGTCGCAGGGTCCAGTCCTCTGCCCACAGGTGCAGCAGTGGAAATTAGCGGCCTGGCTACTGAGGAGGGTATATTAAGATCCAAGGGGTTTTCGGAGAGCTTAATCTCTACCCTCCTCAACAGTAGGAAAAAGGAGACACGTAGGATTTACAAAAAGGTCTGACTCCTTTTCAACAAATGGTGCATAGAAAACTCCTTCTTGGTGCAGAGTCCCGTAGCTGTGTTGGAGTTTCTGCAGTGTGGAGTGGACAAGGGTTTATCTGTAGGTACCCTTAAAAGTCAGGTTTCAGCACTCAGTGCTTATCTGGAGAAGTCTCTGGCTACCAATCCATGGGTGGTCAGATTCTTTAAGGCACTGTCAAGACAGAGACCTACCAGGGGTCCTCCCTTTCCCGGGTGGGACCTATCTCTGGTTTTACAGAGCCTTACGGGAAGTCCCTTTGAGCCATTGGACAAGTGCCTGTTAAGGGAGCTTACCCTAAAAACAGTATTTTTAGTAGCAGTGACAACTGCCAGGAGGGTCAGCGAAATTGAGGCGTTATCAATTAGACCTCCTTTTTGTGTTATTTTGCCAGACAGGATAGTCCTTAAGACTGATCCAGCTTTTTTGCCTAAAGTGGCGTCAGGCTTTCACAGAAGCCAGGAAATAGTCCTACCCTCGTTTTGTCCCAATCCTTCAGGTGAAAAGGAACTAAAATTTCATTTTTTAGATGTAAGGAGGTGTATCCTACAATACCTAGAGATGACTAAAACAATAAGGAAGTCTGATTCTCTATTTATTTTGTTTTCTGGGGCCAGAAAGGGTCTCAGAGCGTCCCGACGCACGATTGCCAGGTGGCTTAGATTAGCTATTGGGCAGGCATATTCTTTAGCAGGGAAGGAGATCCCTAGAGGCATAAAGGCACACTCCACCAGAGCAGTGGCAACTTCCCAGGCAGAGAAGGCTGGAGCAACGCCAGAGCAAATATGCAAGGCAGCAACCTGGTCCAGCTACTCCACTTTCGTTAGACATTACAGAGTGGACTTGGTGGCGGCAGGTGAGCAGGCTTTTGGGCGAAAAGTTCTGCAAGCTGTAGTCCCACCCTAATTGGTAAGTGCTCGATTATCCTCTCTATTGTGGCTGTCCTGAAATGACGAAAAGGGAAAATTAAAGTTACGTACCGGTAACGTCTTTTCCTGTAGTCTTTCAGGACAGCCCTAGTTACCCACCCTAAGCTTGGGGGGGTCTTATTAAAGACCAGAACGCAATATGGTAATGATATTGATTGGTATGTTATTAATGTGTTCTTGTGTCTCCCCAGCTGGCCGGAGGTACTCTTGAAAGAACTGAGGTCCGGCAGGGGAGGAGAGAATTTATGGGCTGGCGCAGTGTTTCCAGAGGAAGGGGAGGAGACTATCTCTCTATTGTGGCTGTCCTGAAAGACTACAGGAAAAGACGTTACCGGTACGTAACTTTAATTTTTTTGCTAGAAAATTACTTGGAACCCCAAACATTATATATATTTTAGCAGAGACCCTAGGGAATAAAATAGCAATTGCTGCAATATTTTATGTCACACTGTATTTGCCCAGCGGTCTTTCAAATGCAATTTTTTGGGAAAAAATACACTTCAATGAATAAAAAAAAAAACAAAACAGTAAAGTTAGCTCAATTTTTTTTGTTTTAATGTGAAAGATGATGTTACACCGCGAGAATCGTGAGAGAATCGTGATCTATCTTCTAAGCAAAAAAATTGTGATTCTCATTTTAGCCAGAATCGTGCAGCTCTACTAGATAGGTTAGTCTTATGCCGCGTACACACGATCGAAGCTTGTTGTTGGAAATTCCGACCGTGTGTAGGCTCCATCGGACAGTTTCCATTGGAATTTCCGTCGCACAAAATTTGAGATCTGGTTCTCGAATTTTCCGACAGCAAAATCCGTTTGCGCAAATTCCGATAGTGTGTACACAATTCCAACATACAAAGTGCCACGCATGCTCTGAATCAAGCAGAAGAGCCGCACTGGCCATTGATCTCCATTTTTCTCGGCTCGTCGTACGTGTTGTACGTCACCGCGTTCTTGACGTTCGGAAATTCTGACAACTTTGTGTGACCGTGTGTATGCAAGACCAATTTGAGCCAATATCCATCGGAAAAAATCCATTGATTTTGTTGTCGGAATGTCCGATCAATGTCCAATCGTGTGTACGGGGCATTAGATCGTGAATACCTGTAGATTTACAGGTTTTAGTGTTAGGGGGGTCTTCTACTTTAATTGAACAAACTGAGGTTTGAAGCTGATTGGTTTCTATGCAGAAATGAGCCTAATTTTGCATTCTCCAACTTTAGTAAATAAACCCCACTGTGTTCTTCCGGTGGGGGTTGTGGGGAAAAGCCGCCCCACCGGGAGAACACTGTGATTATTAATATATATGTTATTCTCTGCACAACAGAATTCAGTCTGGTGGAGAAAGGCTCAGCTGTTTGAGCCAGTCAGGTCTCTATTACTTTCCATTTTGCAGTCAGTTGTGTCTTGCAAACATGATTATAGGACATGATGATAATAAAGCGATGACCTGTTCAGTTTGCTGCTGTGCTGTGATTATGCACTCACAGCCTCTAAGTCCTGGGTGAGGCTATATTATGTGCAGCACTCCGTGGTTTCTCCTACTGATCTGTATTTTACTACTGTGTCCTGTAGTGATGTAGGGGTCAGTAAGAGGAACCAATAAGCATGGCATGATACTTAAGAGTCCAACACTTTTGGGCATGTTGGTTTCCGAAGATACTTCAGCTGGGGAGTACATCAGAGCAGTGTTCTGTGGCATGGGCAGCAGAAGATGCAAGTATTCCTTTGCATCTTTGCAGGTACAGCATTTTTAAAGAGAGTTTGTTTTACCGAGAGAGAGTATTTGCAAAATGTATGATGACATATGTGCCATTATAGTAATTGGCACATTTCACAGCTCTACATTTTCCTCATACAGTCTCTGTGTCATCATCTGTAACAACACTGATCCTAACAAGCATTTCATTTTGCCAAAAATTCCTAAGTGTGTATTGGCCTTAAAGGAGAAGTATATCCAAAGCTCTTAGTTCTGCAGTCCTGTGACCCAGATTCAGCCGACAGCAGGCTAAAACCCGGTATCTGCATAGCTGGTCCAAGCTCTGCAAGGATCCCAACAATATTGTCAGGATCCGCCCAGATGCCTGACCAGCAGCTGGCTCAGTCTCTCAGCATGCTTACCTCTCAATCCTCCTCAGCGCAGAGTGAGAACTGTTGGGGGGGGGGGGGGGGTAGAACACAGAGCAGTGACTGACAGTCACCGCTCTGTGCTCGGAGAGGACCCGAGAACTGAGCGATCAACGGTCTTTGATCATTCAGTTCTGGGTGTTAGAGCTGGCGGAGTACAGCCGATTTGATCCGATGCTGCAGGCATCTAGGTGAGTATGTACTATGTTTATTTTTAACTCTCCACACTTTTCTTTTTATGGAAACCTTTTATCAAAAAATAGATTATCAATGCTGCACCTGAACATGTTAGTTGCTTGGTTGTCGTGTTGCCTTCTGGCTTGAATACTTTACTTTAATTTCCTGTTGTAAAGAAATCTCACTCTTCTACAGCTTTTCTGCATATCATTTTAAACGGCAGTGACTTCAAGGACTGAAACCTGTGCATCAACATAGCAGCCAGAAAACACTTTCAAAAGTAGGTCAGCAATGCAACATTCATATCCCTATCAGGATAGGTTTACTTTAAGAAGTTCTCTGTGCCAAAATACATTTGCTAACCTTTCCCACTGGACACTGATGCCAAAAATTACTTTAAAGCTGACTTACTTATAAAATGCTATTAAATATTACATGCACTTGTCTATCCTCTTTTGAATGTATGTGTAAATAATCTTATTTAGCAAATAGCACTAGCATTGCCATACCAACACATTGATTTAACAGGATGTAAAATATTGCCAAAATAAAAAAAAGTTTACGCTAACATATTGCTATCTCTATCCAGAGTATGCTTGATAAACAGTAACTTATTATTTTCCTTCTGCTACATTTAAACCTACATTTTGTGAATTAAAAACTTACATAAATGTTTCTTATTATATACTGAGTTTGCTATTGTACCTCAGAAGGTGTAGGCGCATGAAACTAAAAACAACACTTGGTTAACCTTTACACCTAAACCAAGCAAGGTCATTTTTTCCATCTTCTTTTGGTTAAGATTTTTTACATAACTAAAACTGTCTAGCTATTAAAAGAACAGTACAGGTTTTATTTTTTGTTTTAAGAGTCATACTTACCTAGGTGGATGCAGCATCGGTCCCCTGCCATCTTTAACACTGAGACCTGAGCGATCAAACACCGCTGATCGCTCGGTTCTCAGAGCTGCTTGAGCAGAGAGCTGGTGACTGTCAGTCAGCAGCTTCCTGCTCTGCCCCCTCCTCACTCACTGGAGCTCTGGGCTGTAGAGGGGGCAGGAGCTGAGAGGGTGAGCCAGGTGCTGGTCCAGGCATGTGGGCAAATCCCGACCATATGGTCACGATCTGGCCTGAGCCTGGACCGCCTTTGTGACATCAGCCAACAGTGGACTTCAGCCTGCTGAAAAACGGTTACAGGAGTGCAGTATGCACTGCACTCCTGTGATCCACAGGAGAAGTACAGCCAAACGAGCTTTGGCTGTACTTCTCCTTTAAGACCTGAGTTCACCTTTATATGAAAGAGGTTAAAGAATAACACTGAATATTCAGCAACACACCTCAGAGCTGTACAGTGACATGAATTAAGTGTCACTTTTGTGCACTTCAAATAAAGTTACCTAGTAGAAGTTTGTTCAAAAAAGAGGGGGAGGTGTGTGATACACTGATATGCACATCATACTGCCCACTAGAGCCGGAATGGTTCACTGCCCACACACTAAACTTCTGCCGCTTAGTGTATGGGGCAGTGTGAAATGCCCTAAATGTAACGTACAGAGTGTCAGGCAAAGGGAATAACATTGACTTTCTTGTTACATTGGCATCTGAAAGTGGGTGGGCTATACAGTATTTGACAGCAAGTGAACATATTGTCCCTGAAGTTGGTGTGCAGAAAAAATGGACAAATTTGAGCGAGTTTGACCAAATTGGCCAAATTGTAATGGCTAGACGAATGAGTTAGAGTAATGCCCCGTACACACGGTTGTATTTTCCGACAGAAAAAGTCCGATGGGAACGTTTCATCGTATATTCCGACCATGTGTATGCCCCATCGGACTTTCAGACGGACTTAGATAGCGAACATGTTCTGTATTTTTCCGACGGACCAAATTCCAATCGGGAAAACCGCTTATCTGTATGCTGTTCCACCGTACCAAAAATGACGTATGCTCTGAAGCAAGTACGAGACGTTGTACGTGTTGTCCCGACGTACGTGTTGTACATGACGCGATCATGGGGCCGAACTCTTCTGTCTGTGTCTGTACAGATTTTCTCTGACCTTTTATGTGTTTAATGTGTGTTATTGTGTATCTGGACGACATACTTATTTTCTCTTCAGAACACTCATTGCTCGCAAATATGTATGGTTCTTCAGCGTCTTCGGGACTGCTGCCTGTACGGAAAGCTGGAGAAATGCTTCTTCAAGCAAACTTGGACCCCTTTCCTTGGTTGCATAGTCACAGATAAAGGGCTGCTTATGAACCCAACCAAAGTTCAGGCCATCTCCAACTGGCCTCAGCCTTCTGGTCTGAAAGAAAGGCAGTGCTTTTTGGGGTTCAGCAATTTCCAACTCCCCAGTTCATTCCTGGTCATTCCACGCTTGGACTCCTGAAGCAGTCAAGGCTTTCTACAAAGTTAGAACAGCTTTTCTCTCATCATCTATTCTCATATGTCCTGACATTCTCCAGCCCTTCTTCTTGAAGGTAGAGGCTTCATCCTTGGATGTGGGTGCCGTTTTTCTTCAGGTACATAACGGCAAGCTCCGCCTTTGTGCGTTCTTCTCTAGGAAATTTTTGGATGCTTGCAAGCCGCCTGCCCTGACCTCGGCTCCTTTCCTGGATCCTCTTCTGTCTCCTGCCATCTGTACTCTGCATATGCAAGTGGTTTCCATATTATCAACTGGGCATACCAAGGGGCCGCAACCTGGTTCCAGCTTGCTGCAAGTACATGCCCACCATCAGGGGTCCTGGTGAAGCAGTAGACTTCGCTCCCTGGGGAACCCCCGAGTTGGCATTCTTCAAGGGCTCACTACTACAGAAACTTGACAGGCAGTCACAGTTCATTTGTTTCTCAACCACAATGCCGCAACACCTTTGTTAAGATAGCATACCTCCCAACCGTCCCGGGATGTAAATTCTGGTGTCCCGGTGAATCAGAGACCTGTCCCAAGGAGGAGCCACTTGGCTCCATCGGCTTTCCTGGCAGAGGCGGAAAGTTCCGCCCCCTCCAGCGTTGCTTATTTCTCCCTGCTTTACAACTGACAGTGCTACTCATCAACTGCACAGAACCCCTCCTCCCCAACTAGGAAAGCATAGGGAGGAGGGGCAGAGTAGAGGAGGGAGGGGGCGGAGCTGCTCCTAGCCGCACGTCAGAAGCTCCTCCAGTCCCACTGGCAGCCTGCACAGATTATGTAAGTTGTAGCTGCTCTTTTGCAGCAGCCCCACTGGTATTTTTTGCTCACAGAGCAGTCTCCTGCTGGATAGTTTTGGCTTTATTCCCTGCAATCTTTAGAGACAGCAGTGTGTGAGGACCCCCAGGAGGTTGGCCGTATCTGAGGGGCTATAACTGTCTCATCTGTTTCCAACAATCCCTTTCAATTAACCACTTCTTTTTTGGGAGATGATTTGTGGCAGGAATAGAGCTGTGTATTGGAATGGGGGGGGGGGGGGACTTGGGAGTACACAGCACAGCCCTGCACTCTATAAATGCGCACTCCTCAACCCTGCACCCTTTATGTAGCGCACCCCTCAACCCTGCACCCTTTATGTAACACACTCCTCAAAACTACATTCTGTACACAGCATACCCCTCTACCCTGAACTTTTTCTGTAGCACACAGCTCCATCCTGCACTCAGTATGTAACGCACCCCTCAACCCTGCACTTAGTATGTAGCGCACCCCTTAACCCCGCACTCACTACATAGCGCCCCCCTCAACCCTGCACTCACTACATAGCGCACTCTTTATGTAGCGCCCCCCTCAACCCTGCACTCAGTATGTAGCGCCCCTCTCAACCATGCACTCAGTATGTAGCACCCCCCTCAACCCTACACCCAGTATGTAGCACACCCCTCAACCCTGCACTTAGTACATAGAGCACCCCTCAACCCTGCACTTAGTACATAGAGCACCCCTCAACCCTGCACTCAGTACGCAGCGCACCGCTCAACTCTGCACTCAGTACGTAGCGCACCCCTCAACCCTGCACTCAGTACGTAGCACACCCCTCAACCCTGCACTCAGTACGTAGCGCACCCCTCAACCCTGCACTCAGTACGTAGCGCACCCCTCAACCCTGCATTCAGTACGTTGCGCACCCCTCAACCCTGCACCCAGTATGTAGCGCCCCCCTCAACCCTGCACCCAGTATGTAGCACACCCCTCTACCCTGCACTCAGTACATAGCGCACTCAGTAGGTAGCACACCCCTCTACCCTGCACTCAGTACGTAGTGCACTCAGTACGTAGTGCACTCAGTACGCAGCGCACTCAGTATGTAGCGCACCCCTCTACCCTGCACTCAATACGTAGCATACCCCTCTATCCTGCACTCAGTACATAGCACACCCCTCAACCCTGCACTTAGTATGTAGCGCACCCCTTAACCCCGCACTCACTACATAGCGCCCCCCTCAACCCTGCACTCAGTACATAGCGCACCCCTCAACCAGTACATAGCTCCCCCCTCAACCCTGCACTCAGTATATAGCACACCCCTCAACCAGTACATAGCGCACCCCTCAACCCTGCACTCAGTACATAGCGCACCCCTCAACACTGCACTCAATACGTAGCACACCCCTCTACCCTGCACCCAGTATGTAGTGCACCCCTCTACCCTGCACTCGGGACGTAGCGCACCCCTCTACCCTGCACTCGGTAAGTAGCGCATCCCTCAACCCTGCACTCAGTACATAGCGCACCCCTCAACCCTGCACTTGGTACGTAGCGCACCCCTCAACCCTTCACTCAGTACATAGCACACCCCTCAACCCCGCACTCAGTATGTAGCGCCCCCCTCAACCCTGCACTCAGTATGTAGCGCACCCCTCAACCCTACACCCAGTATGTAGCGCACCGCTCTACCCTGCACTCAGTACATAGCGCACTCAGTACGTAGCGCACCCCTCTACCTTACACTCAGTACGTAGCGCACCCCTCTACCTTACACTCAGTACATAGTGCACTCGGTACGTAGCGCACCCCTCTACCCTGCTCTCAGTACGTAGCGCACCTCTCTACCCTGCACTCAGTACGTAGCGCACCTCTCTACCTTGCACTCAGTACGTAGCGCACCTCTCTACCCTGCACTCAGTACGTAGCGCACCTCTCTACCCTGCACTCAGTACGTAGCGCACCCCTCAACCCTGCACTTAGTATGTAGCGCACCCCTCAACCCTGCACTCAGTACGTAGCGTACCACTTTCTCAGGAGCAGATGCGTAATATGTATCTGCAAAAAGATCGGAGGTTATCTGGCAGGGGGCCGTCCCGCTGTCAGAACACAACAGCTCAGCGGGGGAGATTGCTGTACTAATGTCGGATGGTTAGTACAGCCGCTCCGACCGGAGCTGACAGTTTTTTTTCGTGCAACCCAACTGTTAGTGTGCACGAGGCTTAAAGGACCCTTTAGAGCTACCACCTGGGGAATACAAGGTATGATGTATAGATACTTATACCTACTATTAGGAAACTGAGATAAAGGCTGCCATGGGTAACCTCCTTCTGAAAATGCTAGTAGACTGGCTGTGATGCTGATTTCCTGGCTTCAATACTCCTTGTCACGGACTGCAAACGTCTGAAGAGAGCCTAAGGGAGCCTCTCTATTTCTTTCAGCTAGTTTATTTTATTTCTATTGAATATGCCAACTGAACAAACATTTACCCATGTCTGATTTTCGTTCTTAGATGTTATGTTCTAAGTAAATATAATGTTCTGTGAAGTTTTGCCCCTCTAGCATGAATAGGTGGGTGTCTGTCCTCAGCAGTGTTTTATATTGTGGTTTTTCTAGTCATCAAAGCAGCAGATAGCACCTTGGGAGACACATAGTATAGTAGGTGAGGTTGAAAAAAAGACACAAGTCCATCAAGTCCAACCTATGTTTGTGATTATGTGTCAGTATTACATTATATATCCCTGTATGTTGCGGTCATTCAGGTGATTATCTAATAGTTCCTTGAAGCTATCAATGCTCCCCGCTGAGACCATCGCCTGTGGAAGGGAATTCCACATCCTTGCCGCTCTTACAGTAAAGAACCCTCTACGTAGTTTAAGGTTAAACCTCTTTTCTTCTAATTGTAATGAGTGGCCACGAGTCTTATTAATCTCTCTTCTGCGAAAAAGTTTTATCCCTATTGTGGGGTCACCAGTACAGTATTTGTAAATTGAAATCATATCCCCTCTCAAGCGTCTCTTCTCCAGAGAGAATAAGTTCAGTGCTTGCAACCTTTCCTCATAACTAAGATCCTCCAGACCCTTTATTAGCTTTGTTGCCCTTCTTTGTACTCGCTCCATTTCCAGTACATCCTTCCTGAGGACTGGTGCCCAGAACTGGACAGCATACTCCAGGTGCGGCCGGACCAGAGCCTTGTAGAGTGGGAGAATTATCATTTTATCTCTTGCATTGATCCCCCTTTTAATGCATGCCAATATTCTGTTTGCTTTATTAGCAGCAGCTTGGCATTGCATGCCATTGCTGAGCCTATCATCTACTAGGACCCCCAGGTCCTTTTCCATCCTAGATTCCCCCAGAGGTTCTCCCCCCCCAGTGTATAGATTGCATTCATATTTTTGCCACCCAAATGCATTATTTTACATTTTTCTTCATTGAACCTCATTTGCCATGTAGTCGCCCACCCCATTAATTTGTTCAGGTCTTTTTGCAAGGTTTCCACATCCTGCGGAGAAGTTATTGCCCTGCTTAGCTTAGTATCGTCTGCAAATACAGAGATTGAACTGTTTATCCCATCCTCCAGGTTGTTTATAAACAAATTAAATAGGATTGGTCCCAGCACAGAACCCTGGGGAACCCCACTACCCACCCCTGACCATTCTGAGTACTCCCCATTTATCACCACCCTCTGAACTCACCCTTGTAGCCAGTTTTCAATCCATGTACTCACCCTATGGTCCATGCCAACGGACCTTATTTTGTACAGTAAACGTTTATGGGGAACTGTGTCAAATGCTTTTGCAAAATCCAGATACACCACATCTACGGGCCTTCCTTTATCTAGATGGCAACTCACCTCCTCATAGAAGGTTAATAGATTGGTTTGGCAAGAACGATTCTTCATGAATCCATGCTGATTACTGCTAATGATATCGTTCTTATTACTAAAATCTTGTATATAGTCCCTTATCATCCCCTCCAAGAGTTTACATACTATTGATGTAATTCCCAGGGATGTATTTTGGGCCCTTTTTAAATATTGGTGCTACATTGGCTTTTCTCCAATCAGCTGGTACCATTCCAGTCAATAGACTGTCTGTAAAAATTAGGAACAACGGTCTGGCAATCACTTGACTGAGTTCCCTAAGTACCCTCGGATGCAAGCCATCTGGTCCCGGTGATTTATTAATGTTAAGTTTCTCAAATCTAATTTTAATTCTGTCCTCTGTTAACCATGGAGGTGCTTCCTGTGTTGTGTCATGAGGATAAACACTGCAGTTTTGGTTACTGAAGCCCCCCGATTCACTCGTGAAGACTGAGGAGAAGAATAAATTCAATACCTTCGCCATCTCCCCATCCTTTGTAACCAGATGTCCTTCCTCATTCTTTATGGGGCCAATATGGTCTGTCCTCCCTTTTTTACTGTTTACATACTTAAAGAATTTCTTGGGATTTTTTTTGCTCTCCTCCGCTATGTGTCTTTCGTGTTCTATCTTAGCCGTCCTAATTGCACCCTTACATTTCTTGTTGCATTCTTTATAAAGTCTGAATGCTGAGGATGATCCCTCAACCTTGTATTTTTTGAAGGCCTTCTTTGCTTTTATATGCATTTTTACATTGGAGTTAAGCCATCCAGGATTTTTGTTCGCTCTTTTAAATTTATTACCCAATGGGATACATTGGCTAATGCCCTTATTTAATATGCTCTTAAAGCAAACCCATCTCTCCTCCGTATTCTTTGTTCCTAATATTTTATCCCAATTTATGCCTTTTAGCAAGGTTTGTAGTTTAGGGAAGTTGGCTCTTTTGAAATTCAGTGTCTTTGTGTTCTCTTCATGTTTCCTATTTGTGTGATTTATACTGAAACTAATTGACCTGTGATCGCTGTTTACAAAATTGCCCCGTATTTCCACATTCATGATCAGATCTGTATTGTTGGTAATCAGTAGATCCAGTAATGTTTTATTTCTAGTTGGTGCGTCTACCATCTGACCCATAAAATTGTCCTGCAAGACATTAAGGAACTGGCGAGCCTTAAATGAATGTGCGGTTCCCTCCGCCCAGTCTATGTCTGGATAATTAAAATCCCCCATTATGATAACACTTCCCATCCTTGCTGCTAATCCAATTTGTGATAGGAGATCCTTCTCCACTTCCTCCCTCAGGTTAGGGGGCCTATAGCATACTCCCAGTATTATTTTCCCCTTAGCTTCATCCCTTTGGAGCTCTACCCATAAGGATTCCACCTCCTCTCTAGCTCCCTCAGTGATGTAATCTCTCACATTCGCTTGTACATTATTCTTGATCTATAGGCATACCCCTCCCCCTTTTTTACCCTCTATATCCTTGCGGTATAGGGTATACCCTTGAATGTTTGCCAGCCAAGCATGAGAGCTGTTGAACCAGGTCTCTGAAATTCCCACAAAATCCAAATCCTCCTCGTACAACAGTATCTCTAGTTCACCCATCTTGTCCGCCATGCTCCTGGCATTGGTGAACATGCCACATAGTTTAGACCGGACGCATATTGTCCTCGTATTGGGTGTTTCGAGATTGCAACTAGGACTTGCTACTATACTCACCTTGTGTTTTTGTGCTTTGGTTAACTTACCACTAATGCCCCCAATACTACCCTCTGGACTATCTTCCGCACTGGCTATCTCTGTCTCTGGACCCTCCCCCCCATCACCTAGTTTAAAAACGCCTCTAACTTTTTGGCCATCTTCATTCCCAGCAGATCTGCACCCTCCTCATTTAGGTGCAGTCCGTCCCTTCTATAGTACCGGTTACCGACTGAGAAGTCGGCCCAGTCCTCCAGGAACCCAAACCCCTCCTTACTACACCAGCTCTTCAGCCACTTGTTTACTTCCCTAATCTCCCTCTGCCTTTCTGGTGTGGCTCGATGACACGAGAACCTCATCCCAATGCTGGCCATACACTATACAAAAAATCGGCCGAAATTCGGTCATTTAGACAGTTCATTCGTTTTTTAGCCAGTTAATGGGCACAAAATTGATAATTGTTGGGACGATTTTGAGCCAAAAAAGCTCAAGGACAAGTTTGGAAATTTTCTATTGAAAGAACAATAAATTGAAAGGTTAATGTGTTTCCCGTCCGAACTGTTTGCACTAGGTATATGTAAAAAAACGAACAAAAAATGGATTCATTTATGTCCACTGAACAATTTATCAGCCATTACATGATGGCACTATCGTTTGCTATCACGGCCGAATGTTAGTTTTCGAAAATGGGTTCGGCCGATTTGTCGTATAGTGTATGGCCAGCATAAGCCTTTCCCAGCAGAACATATATAGATGTATGGGGAAAAAGTGAGGGGCCTTGGCAGGGACCCAGAAGTTTTGTAATGATGGTCCTTCTGCGGTCTGTGTCTGTTGCTGTGTCTTTGCTTTATATATTACTTATATTGATGTAAGTTACAACTCATTAGTATTTATTTTATTTTTTCCCTTTAGTGGTCTTATTGGTCGGAGCTGGGCCATGGTTTTTGCTAGTGGAGGCTTTCGAGTAAGACTGTACGATATTGAAAAAGAACAAGTCACTGCTGCCCAGGAGGATATAAGGCAAGTATTTTTCAAAGTGTTGGATATTGTGGCAAGGCCAAGTAGCAGCAGCCAAGGTATCTGACATTCCCTGCATGGGGTGTCAAAAGGGAGAGCCTAAAAAATAGGAGAACTGCAAAGGCAAATGCGTGTAGTGCATGTTGACAACTACAGTAGCTCACAAAAGTGAGTACGCCTATCACCTTTTTGTAAATATTTTATTATATTTTTTCATATGAAGAAACACTGAAGAAATGACACTTTGCTACAATGTAAAGTAGTGAGTGTACAGCTTGTATAACAGTGTAAATTCTAAGCAGCATCAGGGTTGGTGTAGGTCACAGGTGTCAAACACAAGGCCCGCGGGCCGAATCCGGCCCTCCAGGCCATTTCATGTGGCCCTCACACCTCTCCTGCAGCTGCCGAGAGTTCCAGCTCTCCTCTGGTTCTCCTCCAGACCCCTACTTTCTGCTTTCAAGCTATGCATCCGGCTTCTTCCCGGCAGCAGCATAAGGAAAGGGGGTGCACTGTGATGTTAGGGAGAGTAGGGGACTCAACTTCTGATGGTGGGGTGGCTCTTGACATCTAATGTAAGGGGAGGGGATGCGCTGGACATCTAATCTTACAGATACAACCGGCCCTTTTGAGGACAATCATAATGCTGATGCGGCCCACGATGAAATTGAGTTTGACACCCCTGGTGTAGGTGATCAGGTACATGTACAAGACATTATTCATGGGAAAAAAATCCATGACCAATGTAAGCAAACAGCAGAGCAACACCTAGGATCAGAAGGCACATTTTGTTTGGGCTCTGAGCCAGTGCACTGAGCAGAATTAAAAACGTGAATTTAGACTTTTATGATCCAGTCCTCTGCGCAGAAGCATTTAGAATGAAGGAGGGAGGGCAGTGCTTTGGACCGATCAGGTATGCTGCAGTGCAGACCTGGCAGCATTGTGTAAATCTCAAGACTGGATGGGTAGAAATCCCACGAATATTATAATATTATAATAAAAAATAAGACAAGAACATTTGTAACTTACGAAAGATTGGTATTCCCACTCCCTCTGCTGGTGGTTTCTGGTATTTTTCTTTCCCATGTGCATTTATTGTAAAAAAAAAAAAAAAAAATCAATGATCCAGGATACACATTCTTTTTAAAATGACTTTTAATGGTTTTTTCACTCTAACGCCCATCTTTTGGCTACCACATTTTTAGAAATGTTTTGGTCTTACTCTTTAGTACAATATCGGTGCTTTACACTGTTTTATTTTTTATTTTTTGTTTTTTGGTAGCTGTCTTTTCTCTGCGCTGCTCCCGCCAATAAACTTTACATTTCCTTCCTCCTTGGTGGCATCCAGGCTTGACAAAGCGACTTATTTGCCTGGAAACCAGGACAAGCGTCTGAAGTCATTGATCAGTGTATTTTGAGAGTGGTGGGTGCTATTGTCAGAATTCCTCCATGTTTTGAGTGAGGAATCTGTTTTTTGTTTTTTTTTTGTTTTTTTGTTTTTTATTTTAATTTTTTTTTTCATTCGGTAGGCTGGCTAACAGTGCGTGGAGAGCTTTACTCTTTCTTTTTAAAAATACTGCAGGTTACGGAATTGTGAGGGAGCTATTTTATTTCCCTCAAATTACCTGGCCAGAGTTCCACTTTAAAACCACATAACTTTTCCTTACTTTTGCTGTGGAACAGCCATTAATTCTCTAGAGTAGGATGCAAATTGTCATTTGTTGTAATGGTGTTAGTGGCTGGTCCGCCCCCACACCATGGCAATGTATGACACTGATCCAGGAAAGGTGGCAGGCAGGACCACCCCCAGAATCCAGGAGAGGATGGAAGTCTGCCTCCACCAGACCTGCTCCACCTCTCACACTCTGCCTTGCTGCTGAAGCCAAAAGGTAGGGCTCTGATTAGAAGATGGTACTGTGTGACTGGGGGGGCTCTGTGATGGGGGAGGGGGGGGGGAACTGTGTCATGGGGGAATTCTGTCATTGGGGGACCCTGATGTAATGAGAGGACTCTGTGATGGGGTTACTTTGTAATGGGGGTACTCTGATAAGATGGGGGTCTGTCATGTATACTGGGACTTGGGCATGAAGGGGGACCGCTAATGTCAAGGGGGACTTCAGATGTGAAGTTAATAGGGTGCCGCAACTGAAATGGTTGAGAAGCACTGGTCTAAGCTATAATAGTATGTTACATATTAAGGCGTTTCCAAAGTCCACATTTTCTTCCCAATCAAAATAATAAACATATTATACTTACCTGCTCTGTGCAAAAGTATTGCACAGAACAGACCAGAACTTCCTCTTCTGGGGTCCACCGCTGGCACTCTTGGCTCCTCCTCTTCTCCATCTGCCCCCATAGCAAGCCACTTGCTATGGGGGCAGACGTGTAAGCTCAAAACCGAGCCAGGCTGTGTGCATCTGTTGACACACACAGTGCAGCTCAGCCCTGCCCCCGCTTCCACCTCACAGCACTTGATTGACAGCAGCAGGAGCCAATGGCTCTCGCTGCTGCCTTGGTGCCTGTGAGTAGAGGGAGAGGGGAGAGAAGAGATGCAGCAGTGCACAGCACTGGATCAATTTCGGACTCGGGTAAGTATTTAGGGAGGTGGGGGAGCAAAGCAAGCTATAAACAACTTCTACCTTAATGCAGAGAATGCATTAGGTTAAAAGAACATTTAAGCTTTAGAACCACTTTTAGGCCCCTTTCACACCAGTGGACCGATAGGGTACGCCTGTCCATTTTTCAGGCAGACCCGATCGGACCACCCATTGTTCTCTATGGAGCGTGGATATGTGTCCACTGACAGCCTCCGGGCATCAGATCTGCTAAAAACAGATAGATGGGGATACATTCGCCATCCGTCCGGCAGATCGGATGGAAATGAACATGCAGGCCATTTCCATCCAACAGCCCCACAGAGCTCTGCCCGTGTGCGCTCTGCATAGCGGCGCAGACACAAACCTGTCATTTGCCTGCTCAGTGGGGATCAGTGGAGAGATCCCCTGCTGAACAGGCGGATCCGCTCCGTCTGACAGGGGCCTAAGCCAATGCTAAAAATAGTCTGCAGGAATTTGTGACAATGTTACATTGGTACACTATAATTAGAGCCACCTTACTGCCCTTTTAAAAAGTTATAGCCAGAATACTTGGGTGGAGATAGGGAACTGGAGTTGGAAGCACCTAACTTCAAGTCTTTCTGTAGTAAGAAAAGTATTTACGATATGTGAAAGCCAACAATAAACAGCTTGAAGTTATTATAGCCCTTATGCCTCTTGATTTAAAGAGACATTCCATTGAAGAAATATGCTGCTCACTGGGCTGGTGCAAGGATTTTTGACTAAACTATGGCATACACTTTGTTTGTGCTCAATTAAGCTATAGTGGTTCTAGTGCTTAGAGTGTGTGTTTACCTCACAGAAAATGGCACACGGGATGGTCATAGATTGTATACATGGCACGCGGGACGGTCAGAGACTGCAAGTGTGGCACAAGAGATGGTCAGAGACTGCAGGCGTGGCACAAGGGACAGTCAGAGACTGCAGGCTAGTAGCGTGAGGAGAAAAGAAAAAGCCGATCACTGTCGGCTGTGAGAGGGACATCAGTCCTGATCTGGAGAGCCTCTGCAGAGGCTTCTTTGCCACCTACCAGTGCCCACAGTACCACCCATCAGTGCCCACAGTGTCACCTACCATGTTACCTATCAGTGCTCACAGCCTCACCTATCAGTGCCACCTATAAATGTCACCAATCAGTGCCTCATCACCAGTGCTGCCCATCAGTGCCACCTATCAGTGGCACTCATTGGTGCCACCCATCAGTGCCATCTTATCTGTGCCTATCAGTGCAGCCTCATCAGCAAATATATATTAAAGAGAAACATGACCCGTTTGCAAAATTTTATAACAAACTATGAAACGTGTTTTTTTTTTTTTTCAAAAATTTCTGTCTTTTTTTTTTGTTTGTTTAGCAAAAAATAAAAACCCAAGTGGTGATTAAATACCACCAAAAGAAAGCTCCATTTGTGTGAAAAATATGATAAAAAAATCATTTGGGTACAGTGTAGCATGACCTCGCAATTGTCATTCAAAGTGTGACAGCGCTAAAAGCTAAAAATTGGTCTGGGCAGGTGGGGGGTTTAAGTGCCTAGTAAGCAAGTGGTTACGTTTTTCACCATTTCACAAAAAGGTGCAATTAAAAACGTACAAATCTTTGTTATTTATTAGCTCAACACAGTTTTAACTTTTATATTTACTAAGAAATTAGTAGGAATTTTGTACATTGTGCCATGTATGAATCCACTATTAATGATTTTAGTGTATTTCTAGCGAAAATATTGTTTTGATAAACATTTGCGCAAATATCGCGCTGCCTTAAAAGTAAGTAGCACCTTCTTTTTATTCTACTGGCCATGTGCTTTCAGAAAATGTATGGTTTGGGGGGTCTTTTACAAATTCTGAAAGCTGTAAGTGAAAAAGGAAAACCTCCAGATGTTCTAAGAAACTTTTGTGTTTGTCCGATTTTCATTTTTTTTTTATCAAAGGCACAATTTAAAATTTACAAATATTTGTTATTTATTAACTCAGTATAGGTTAAGCTTTTATATTTAATAGAAATTTAGAATGTTTTTTATCTGCTATTAATAGTTTTAGTGTATTTTTAGCGAAAATATTGCTTTAATAAACATTTGCGCAAATATCGTGGGACCTTAAAAACCAGTAGCACCTTCTTTTTCTTTTAATGTGGTTATTTACATTTTTGAACATGTTCAGCACCATTTTGCAAAAAGGAATAATTTAAAAAATACAAATATTTGTTATTAACTCAATACAAGTTAAGCTTCTATATGTAGTAGGAATTTTGTAAAATGTACCGTGTTGTTATCTGCTAATAATGATTTTAATGTATTTTTAACAAAAATATTGTTTTGATAAACATTTGCGCAAATATCACTGTGCCCTAAGTCAGTAGTACCTTATTTTGTATTCTACTGGTTATGTGCTTTCAGAAAATATATGGTTTGAGGGGTCTTTAACCACCTCAATACAGGGCATTTTCACCCCCTTTCTGCCCAGGCCAATTTTCAGTTTTCAGCGCTGTCGCATTTTGAATGACAATTGTGCGGCCATGCAACATTGTACTCAAATGAAATTTTTATCATTTTTCCCCCACAAATAGAGCTTTCTTTTGGTGGTATTTGATCATCTCTGCGTTTTTTATTTTTTGTGCTATAAACAAAAGAAGAGCGACAAGTTTGAAAAAAAAAAACACAATATTTTTAACTTTTTGCTATAATACATATCACAATTTTTCTTTTAAAAAACACATTTTTTCCTCAGTTTAGGCCGATATGTATTCTTCCACATATTTTTGGTAAAAAAAAATCGCAATAAGCGTATATTGATTTTTTTTGCGCAAACGTTATAGTGTCTACAATATTGGGGATAGTTTTATGGCATTTTTTTTACTAGTAATGGCGGCGATCTGTGATTTTTTTATTGTGACTGTGACATTGCGGCGGACATATCGGACACTTTTGACACCATTTTGGGACCACTGACAATTATACAGCGATCAGTGCTATAAAAATGCATTGATTACTGTATAAATATCACTGGCAGGGAAGGGGATAACACTAGGGGACGATCAAGGGGTTAACTGTATTACCTAGGGAGTGATTCTAACTGTAGGGGGAGGGGACTCACAAGGGGAGGAGACCGATCGGTGTTCCTCTGTACACCGAACACATGATCGGTCTCCTCTTCCCTGACAGTTTACACACACAGATCCACGTCCTGGATCTGTTACCGGGCAATCACGGGTGCCTGGCGGCTGCACGCATCAGCTCCCGAGTGACGCGGCAGGCGCGCGCACCCCCCCCAGGCGGCCAGGAAGCCCAGGACGTCATATGAAGCCCGACCAGGATGGGAGATCCCTCCTGCAGACGTCATTTGACTATGGGCGGGACCTGAAGTGGTTAATGAACTCTAAAAGCTGTAAGGGAAAAATAAAAAAGCAATGAAAAAATTGCAAAAATGGCCTGGCCACCTGAGTGTAAAAATGGAGCAGAGGGTCTGGCAGCGAAAGGGTTAAAGTGATATTAAAGTCTTGTTTTTTTTTGTTTGTTTTGTTAAACTTAGAGCCCTTTCACACTGGGGCGGGGGGCGGCGTCAGCGGTAAAATGACGCTATTATTAGCGGCGTTTTACCGTCGGGGCTCGGGGCTTTCACACTGAAATGCAAGCAGCGGCACTTTCGGGTCGGTTTGCAGGCGCTATTATTAGCGCAATAGCGCCTGCACACGGCCCCAGTGTGAAAGGGCTCTTAGGGCCCCTCGTGCATTTTGAAGTGCACTCCAACTGCATAGACAGCCCAAGATCAAGGTAAACCTATGGGCATAGTTCACATAATTGCAGTGCAGTTGAGCGCAGTTAAGAAAAAAGTAGAGCATGCTGCATTTTACTGCACTCCAAATATAGGTAACACGCTACAAACGTGCTTCAAATGCACCGCGCCCCTTCAAGCCAAAATAAGCCAAGCCCAAGAACATATAGAAAAATGCACTGCAAACATTGTGCTGCACAACGCAGCACAAAACGCATGCAAAATGCATTCAAGCGCACATCAAGCGTGCGGCAAGCGCACTTCAAATGCATGTAAATTTGCAGTCAAAACCCGCAGTTGTGTGCAGTTTCTGGTATGAATGGGCCCTTCCCTGCTCTGTGCAGTGGTTTTGCACAGAGCAACCCAGATCCTCCTCTTCTCGGGTTCCTCGTCGGCACTCCTGGCCCCTCCCTCCTGCTTCGTATGGGGGGCCAAGCTGCTCCTCTGTGTGTTGATTCCCTCCCTGTCCCCCCTCTCTCCTCAGTGGCTCATTGACTTTGACAGCAGTGGGCACCAATGGCGCCCACTGCAGTGTCTCAGCCAATCGGCAGAGAGAGTCCCGGACAGCTGACGCTCTTGTGAAAAATCGCTGGATCCGGATGGGGCTCAGGTAAATATTAGGGGGGCTACTACACACTAAAGGGTTTTTTAACTTAATGCATAGAATGCAGTGCTGGCTGGTGATCACTGTTTTGGGGGGGGGGCTCAAACCAACGCGAACAAACCCTCCCACCCGGAGATGGATGGGAATGCGGCAATTCCCCCCACCCCTGGGAGATGGACGGGAGTGCGGCAGCGTACCTGAGGAAGGAGGCAGATCAGACAGACATGGATCTGGGCTGCAGCTCCTTGCTCCAGGGCCATTGCTTCTCCTCCAGGCCAAACAGGAAGTGGATCCTGACTGAGACCAGATTGGCCTGGAGTTCTGAGACTCCCTGGCCAATTAGGAACTGCTTCCTGATTGGCCGGGAGGAGAATCAGGAAAACAATAGAGAATATTAATTCGCTATTATCACACAAGTGGGTGGGCTCACTGCACCTTGAGCCCACCCTTTTTTTAAGCCAATTAGAGCCTCAGGCTCTAATCGTGCTTAAAAAAAAATTGAAATCCATGCGTCCGGCGCCCTGCATGTAGATTAAGGGGCCGGACGCATGGATAGGCGAGGCTGCGCCCGTGAGCCCCTATGGACGGTCCACCACTGATAGAATGCATTAAGATAAAAAAACACCAGCCTTTAGAGACACTTTAAGATTATATACTTGAATACATTTTTTTGCTGAGGGTTCAGTGTTCCATTTTTGTGTTTAGGCTTGTGCAAGTTTGCAGATCATCCACAGAAAAGTAGGTAAGGTGATCTTCCTTGAGACACCAGATACTGCTTATAAAGAAAGCTGTCTCTGATATTCCTTGATTCCTCTCAGGAATGTGTTTTTGTTGTTTTTTTTTCTCGATTACTTGTTTTCTGGTTACTTGACCAAACTGTTACTAATTTGGACAATGTTTTGTGGGTAAATTTTAAATTATTGATCATGCTTCCCAACTTTTGAACATGAGATATTAAAGAACACTTAACATAATGGATGAATGCAGCATGCCATGGCAGAAAGTGGGCATGACCAGCGAAAGGTGGGCATGTCTATATGGGCATTAAGAGATTGCAGGACTGGGGGGTTGAGGAACAGAGACTGCAGGACTTAGCAGGAAACATGGAGATTGCCAGACCAGAGAGGGGACACAGAGTCTGTAGGATAGAGGAGAAGACCGAGGTTACTGGGGAGGAGACATGGAGGACGAAGAACTGGGAAGAAACTACAAAGAAACTACAAAGACTACAAAGACTGAAGGACCCAGCAGGGAGCACAAGACTGAAGGACCCAGCAGGGAACACAAGACTGAAGGACCCTGCAGGGAACACAAGACTAAAGGACCCGGCAGGCAACACGGAGACGGAAGGACCCGGCAGGCAACACGGAGACGGAAGGACCCGGCGGGGAACACGGAGATGGAAGGACCTGGCAGGGAACACAGCCCCCATGACTCTTTATCACCCAAGGCAACGTCCAACCAGTGTGTGTAAAAACTCCCTAGGAATGGGTCAGAATCTTTCTGCGAACAAGGGGGAACAGACTAAGTCCTATTCAAGAAGTGGTCATCAACCTTGTCCTCAGGGCCCACTAATAGGCCAGGTTTGCAAGATAACAGGTGATATAATTTGCTGCTCAGTGATTGCAGTATTCTAGTCTGCATCTCCCCAAGGTAATACATAAACCTGGCCTGTTAGTGGGTCCTGAGGACAGGGTTGATGACCACTGCTATACATTCCCCACTGTTGGTGTTGGGTGGGGACCAAGGAAGTTCCCAACGCAACAAAAACTTTTGCAAGGAAATACAAATATCCTAATCTAGGAGATATCTGCCCAACCATAGCCAGACCTTGTTAGACTGTCAGGCTGCTCATGTCTCAGTGACAAAGCATAGTTCTATGAAAAAAAATACAGATGACTCTACCAAAATTGGTGTTTTTTTTTTTTTTTTGCAAAGGTTAAGTTTATGCTACAATTCATATTATTGTTGTATTAAAGGTTCTTTTGTCCATCTTTAAACTAGGAAGCAAATGGATGAACTCACAAAATCAGGGATGCTGAGAGGAAGTCTGAGCGCTGACCAACAAATCTCTCTTATAAGTGGCAGCAGTGACTTGAAGACAGCTTTAGAGGGAGCTATATTCATTCAAGTAAGAGAATATGTTTTATTCATGCTCGTCATGATTTACGTAAGAACACACTAATTGTGTATAATTACATTGTTATTTATCATTTCTAAGGGCCTCTGGCTCTTTTAAGTTACCTATTAAAAAAACAGTTTTCGATTGCAGACCTTTTACATTATTTACATCCAGTCACATTCCATTTATCCATCTCCTCTGCTTGCTCTTCCTGCTATTCCCACCTACCTGGGTGAAAGAATCTGGGGGCTGGCAACTAATACTTGAAATGAGATCTGTAGAGCAAAGTAAGTTGCCAAAAAGTTGGATGCAATTTTCTAAAGATCCTGCCCCATTTCCCTCCATCAGGATGATTATTTCTTGATTTGAGTGTAGGTTCTTTCAAAGGCAAGCCAGCCACTGTGGCTGAGAAAGCATGCAGGTATACAGAACTATAAGAACAGCTATGGGACCGTTCTTCAACTTTCTCATACACATACTGTACATTCATAAGTCCCATGCAAGTGCTTGTATTGACACCCATGATAATACAGTTACCTGGTAAATGTTGCACAGTTGACAACAGTCCACTGGCCAGTCATTTCTAGCCAGGCAGGTGACACACAATAGTGAATGAGCACACCCACAAATTTTATCATGCAAAAGAGCACATTCTAGCAATAATGTTCCGTATATACAAATTGATTCAGTATTTGAAAGGGCATGTATAAAACAGACAGCGAATGACAATAATTCAATATACCCTAATATGTACAATCATGTGACAGTACAACAATAGCTATGAATACCAAAACATAAAGCCTAATACACGAGATCAGAAAATCCGGATGAAAAATACAGCTTTTGAAGCGATCGTATGATAATCTAAATATTAGTACAGAGCTTTCGAGAGACGATCATGACAGTTTGTCCAAAATTATCTGAAGGGATAAACATGAAAATTTTTCTCGTACAATACCAGTTCGTATGATTTTCGTTTTATTCAGTACAGTTTTCGTCCGAAAATACAATGCAATACATTATATCACTTTTTAAAATTTGTATTGTCTTTTTTGTCACTTTAGTAATCACTTCATTTTTGATATGGAGACTAGCAAAAAAACAAAACAAAAAACGGGCTATCATTCGCCCAATAATATCATTGTGTGTGCAAGGCCTAAGAAAGCAAATAGCAATAGCAGGTGGCTATTCAGTTAGGAAAAAAGTGAGGCCAAGGTATACTTTTAGGGTATATATAGTACCCCTTTCTGACAGAGAGGGTTTCAGTACAATCCTGATGATATCAGAAATATCAGTTTGTACACAAACTTGTGCAACACTTATCTGTGCACCCATTTTATGCAGACTGTGTGTCAGATATTTTAGCTAGGTTTGTAGATTTTTTTTTTTGTTTTTTGTATTAAGGTTTCTTATGCCGCGTACACACGAGCGGACTTTCTATCCTACTTGGTCCGGCACACTTTCCGACGGACTTTGTCCGCCAGGTGCGCCGGACTTTAAAACGGACGGACTTGCCCACACACGCCGGGACTTTCCGGCGGGCTAAGTCCGCCCGTCTTTCCGACGGACTTTCGCCGGAGTTCCGGCGGACTTTCAGAATGAACGGACTTGCCCACACACGGACAAGTCCGTTCATTTTGAACGTGACTCAGGTGCGACGGGACTAGAAAAGGATGTCAATCTTGCCGCTTTTATCGGCGAGATTGACACCTTACTAGCCCCGTCGCGGGGCATACCAGGCCCTTAGGTCTGGTATGGATTATAAAGGGGAACCCCGCTACGCCGAAAAAACGGCGTGGGGTCCCCCTAAAATCCATACCAGACCCCGATCCGAGCACGCAGCCTGGCCGGTCAGGAAAGGGGGTGGGGACGAGCGAGCGCCCCCCCCCCCTCCTGAACCGTACCAGGCCGCATGCCCTCAACATGGGGGTGGGTGCTTTGGGGGAGGGGGGCGCCCTGCGCCCCCCCCCCCCCCCCAAAGCACCTTGTCCCCATGTTGATGAGGACAAGGGCCTCTTCCCGACAACCCTGGCCGTTGGTTGTCGGGGTCTGCGGGCGGGGGCTTATCGGAATCTGGGAGCCCCCTTTAATAAGGGGGCCCCCAGATCCCGGCCCCCCACCCTATGTAAATGAGTATGGGGTACATGGTACCCCTACCCATTTACCTAGGAAAAAAGTGTAAGTAATAAAACACTACACAGGTTTTTAAAATATTTTATTAAACAGCTCCGGGGGGGGGATCTTCCTCCGGCTTCGGGGGTCTTCTTCCGGCTTCGGGGGTCCCTCCGCTTCATCTTCTCCCGGCGTCCGGTTGGTTCTTCTCCCGGTGTTCCAGTTCTTCGGCCGGCTCCTCTGCTGTCTTCAGGTAGCTCTCTTGCCAGCAGAGGTCCGGACTTCTGGGCTTCTGGGCTTCTGGGCTTCTTCTCTTCTCTTCTCCAGATGTTGACACGACGCTCTCTCCGGCTGGACTGCTCTCCGAGGGCTGCGTTGTGACTTATATAGGCGGAGACCCCGCCCCTTTTGATGTCACAGTCCCTGGGCATGCTGGGACTGTGACGTTTTAGGGGGCGTGGTCACTGGGTGATGTTGACCACGCCCCCTAAAACGTCACAGTCCCAGCATGCCCAGGGACTGTGACATCAAAAGGGGGCGGGGTCTCCGCCTATATAAGTCACAACGCAGCCCTCGGAGAGCAGTCCAGCCGGAGAGAGCGTCGTGTCAACATCTGGAGAAGAGAAGAGAAGAAGCCCAGAAGCCCAGAAGCCCAGAAGTCCGGACCTCTGCTGGCAAGAGAGCTACCTGAAGACAGCAGAGGAGCCGGCCGAAGAACTGGAACACCGGGAGAAGAACCAACCGGACGCCGGGAGAAGATGAAGCGGAGGGACCCCCGAAGCCGGAAGAAGACCCCCGAAGCCGGAGGAAGATCCCCCCCCGGAGCTGTTTAATAAAATATTTTAAAAACCTGTGTAGTGTTTTATTACTTACACTTTTTTCCTAGGTAAATGGGTAGGGGTACCATGTACCCCATACTCATTTACATAGGGTGGGGGGCCGGGATCTGGGGGCCCCCTTATTAAAGGGGGCTCCCAGATTCCGATAAGCCCCCGCCCGCAGACCCCGACAACCAACGGCCAGGGTTGTCGGGAAGAGGCCCTTGTCCTCATCAACATGGGGACAAGGTGCTTTGGGGGGGGGGGGGGCGCAGGGCGCCCCCCTCCCCCAAAGCACCCACCCCCATGTTGAGGGCATGCGGCCTGGTACGGTTCAGGAGGGGGGGGGGGGGCGCTCGCTCGTCCCCACCCCCTTTCCTGACCGGCCAGGCTGCGTGCTCGGATCGGGGTCTGGTATGGATTTTAGGGGGACCCCACGCCGTTTTTTCGGCGTAGCGGGGTTCCCCTTTATAATCCATACCAGACCTAAGGGCCTGGTATGCCCAGCGCTCGCCGCAATAGGAAAATGTGTTTTTCCTATTGCAGCGAGCGTGAGATGCAATACCCTGCCCTCGTGTTGTATCTGGTCCGTCGGACCAGCCTACACACGAGCGGGCTTTCCGTCGGACCAGCACACACACGAGCGGACTTTCCGCCCGAAACTGAGTCCGACGGAAAGATTTCAAACATGTTTAAAATCTAGGTCCGGCGGGCTTTTGGGAAGAAGTCCGCCGGAAAAGTCCGCCGCCGCCCACACACGGGCGGATTGTCCGGCACACTCTGGTCCGCCGGACCAAGTATGCCGGAAAGTCCGCTCGTGTGTACGCGGCATTACAGTTTAAAGTGGAGTTGCACCCAAAAATGCAACTTCTGCTTTAAGCACTCCTCGATCCCTTTACATGCCACATTTGGCATGTCATTTTTTTGGGGGGGAGTACCTAGTTTTGACAGGTATTCAGCTACCACTTCCTGCTCTCGTCGCCTCGCCGCTTAGGCAGCAACTCCTCTCCCTCTCTGCAATCTTCTGGGACACGTCACAGGTCCCAGAAGATTGCCTGGCCACTAAGAGAGCACAGCGTGACTCGCGCATGCTCAGTGCACACCCGGCTGTAAAGCCGCAAGCTGCCACAGCCGGGTGCCCACACTTGCAATGCCGGCGGAGGAGAAAACCGAGGCTTCGGGCGGCCCCACCGCTTGACCGTGGGACAGGTGAGTGTCTGTTTATTAAAAGTCAGCAGCTACACTTTTTGTAGCTGCTGACTTTTAATAAACTTTACAATCGAGTGGAACTCTGCTTTAACTAATTGATGTGGCTATATTAGTATCCCCAAGATGATCCATAATTTCAGTCCTGTTTTAAAATATATAAAACATTGTTAATCAGTGTTTAATTAATCAGGCTATATTAGTTTAATTTTGTTTTGGCATGAAGCAATGTGTTGCACTTGTAATGCTTTACTGCACCTCTAAGAAGAACCTTTAGACCTGGCACGGACATGTATGGGCACATTTATGGCTTGCTCATTGTAAGAGTGCCACTTTGCGCAAGAAGCAGTAGCACAGGTTTTTGTACAGCCTGGTACAGAAGCGTGTGCTTTCTCAATCCTGCAAATTTCCATGATCAAAGTTAACCCATCACAAGCCAGGACAGCTTATATTTACCATATGATGTTAAAAATGTTCAGTAAAACCTGCATGTCAAAATGATCTGAAGATCCAGATGTATAGGCAGAGGAAACTAGTTTTAAAGTCAGATGGCTTTTTACCCTAATGCCTTCCCTGCATTAAGTTAAAAAACCTTTCACTAACTAATAATGAAAATACTATTGCTATTACCTCCCTAAATACTTACCTGTCACTTCTCCCTATCCAGCACTGTGCTCATCTGCAGCAGCGCTGGTTCCTCTCCCTCTTTTCACAGGGACTTAGGCAGCAGCGAGAACCATTGGCTCTTGCTGCTGTCAATGAAATCCTGTGAGGAGAGAGCAGGGGGTGGGGCTGAGCCTATGTATGTCTATAGATGCACACAGCCCAGCTCAGAAGCACGCTGCACATTTGATCCCATAGCACACAGCTTGCTATGAGGGCACACTTGGGGAAGGAGGAGCCAAGAAAACTGGCGGGGGACCACATAAGAGGAGGTAAGGGGCTGCTTTGTGCAATATCTTTGCACAGAGTACTGTAGGTATAAACTTTTTTTTTTCATTTTATGTAAAAAAAACTTGAGCCTTTAATTTTCACTTTAAAGCGGTTGTAAAGGCTCACGTTTTATTTTCTTCAAATTAATAAAAACATTATACTTACAGTGGATTTTAAAAGTCTACACACCCCTGTTAAAATGTCAGGTTTCTGTGATGTAAAAAATGAGACCACGATAAATTATTTCAGAACTTTTTCCACCTAATGTGACCTGTAACCTGTACAACTCGTACTGTACAAGTTGAACAACAAACTGAAATCTTTTAGGTGGAGGGAAGTAAAAATAAAAAACTAAAATAATATGGTTGCATAAATGTGCACACCCTTAAACTAATACTTTGTTGAAGCACCTTTAGATTTTTTTACAGCACTCAGTCTTTTTGGGTATGTATGAGTCTATCAGGATGGCACATCTTGACTTGGCAATATTTGCCCACTCTTCTTTGCAAAAACACTCCAAATCTGTCAGATTGCGAGGGCATCTCCTGTGCACAGCACTCTTCAGATCACCCCACAGATTTTCAATTGGATTCAGGTCTGGGCTCTGGCTGGGCCATTCCAAAACTTAAATTTTCTTCTGGTGAAGCCATTCCTTTGTTGATTTGGATGTATGCTTTGGGTTGTAGTCATGCTGAAAAATGAAGTTCCTCTTCATGTTCAGCTTTCTAGCAGAAGCCTGAAGGTTTTGTGCCAATATTGACTGGTATTTGGAACTGTTCATAATTCCCTCTACCTTGAGGCCCCTGTTCCAGCTGTAGAAAAACAGCCCCAAAGCATGATGCTGCCACCACCATGCTTCACTGTGGGTATGGTGTTCTTTTGGTGATGTGCAGTGTTGTTTTTGCGCCATACATATCTTTTGGAATTATGGCCAAAAAGTTCAACCTTGGTTTCATCAGACCATAACACATTTTCCCACATGCTTTTGGGAGACTTCAGATGTGTTTCTGCAAAATTTTTAGCCAGGATTGGATGTTTTTTCCCGTAAGAAAAGCCTTCCGTCTTGCCACTCTACCCCATAGCCCAGACATATGAAGAATACGGGCGATTGTTGTCACATTTACCACACAGTCAGTACTTGCCAGATATTCCTGCAGCTCCTTTAAGGTGGTTGTTAAGCCACTTCTATATAATGCTTCTATAAAATGCTCCCATCCCCTCTGTATTAGAACAATAAGTTCCCCTGTGTCTGTGTTATATCATAAATATGCTTATTTGTACTGATAACACACAGTCTTCCTGTGATCAGTTGCTTCCTCTCTCCTGTCCTCTGCCTAGTTCAAATGGGCAGGGCCACGCACTGCAGCCGGGGGAGAGAGAGAGAGAGAGCCGAGGAGTCACATGATCGCAGAAAGACGCAGTGTTATCAGTACAAATAAGCATATTTATGATATAATGCAGACACAGGGGAACTGCTTGTTCTAATACAGAGGGGATGGGAGCTTTTATTGTTAACTGTTAAAACTCGCAGGCACTCAAAGAGGAGGGGGGAGAGGACACAGGAGACAGAGAGCAGGGCTGCGTATAACTGAGGCACGTACTGACTCCGGTGTCAGAGCTCAGCAGCCCTGATATATTGGAGTCGACGTACAGGGGTAGGGTAGAAACTGGCAGGATCAGACAGGTGTTACAGGGGGCCAAATGGCATAGCACAAGCACTGTGCTGTATGACATGCTTTAAGGGAACAGGATCTGTTTTTGTTTTTTTTTTGTTTTTTGCTTTTTTGGGGGGGAGGGGTTGGGTTGGGTTTGGGTTAACAAACGCTTTAATGTTGCTGTAGGCCTCTTGGCAGCCTCCCTGACCAATTGAAACAATGAGATCCCTCTGATGCTTTGGAAGCTCTCTGCGGACCATGGCTTTTGCTGTAGGATGCGACTAAGAAAATGTCAGGAAAGACCTACTAGAACAGTTGAACTTTATTTGGGATTAATCAGAGGCACTTTAACTGCTTGCCGACCTCTGTACACCAATTTACGTTGGCAGAATGGCACGGGCAGACAAAAGGGCATACCTGTACATCCCATTGAATTTGCCGCCTAGCGGGCGCACCCAACATGGGAGCGTGCCCGTGGGTTGCGCAAACTCGATGTTCGCCAGCGGCCTGCGATTGAGGAGAGGCAGAACGGGGAGATGTAAACAAGGCTTTTCCCTGTTCTGCCTAGTGACATGACAGGCATCTACTGCTCCCTGTCATCGGGAGCAGTGATCTCTGTCATGTTGTAGTGAGCCCTTCCCCCCTACAGTTAGAACACATCCAGGGAACACACTTAACCCTTTGATTGCCCCCTAGTGTTTAACCCCTTCCCTGCCAGTGTAATTTATACAGTAATCAGTGGCTATTTGTAGCTCTGATAGCTGTATAAATGTCAATGGTCCCAAAATAGTGTCAAAAGTGTCCGATCTGTCCACCATAATGTCACAGTCCCGATTAAAATCGCAGATCGCCACCATTACTAGTAAAAAAAAATAAAAATGCCATAAATCTATCCCCTTTTTTGTAGATGCTATAACTTTTGCGCAAACCAATCAATATACACGCGATTTTTTTTTTTACCAAAAATATGTAGAAGAATTCATACCAACCTAAACTGAGGAAGAAATTTGTTATTTTTTGGGGATATTTATTATAGCAAAAAGTAAAAAATATTGTTTTTTTTTTTCAAAATTGTCAGTCTTTTTTTGTTTATAGCGCAAAAATTATAGGTGATCAAATGCCACCAAAAGAAAGCTCTATTTGTGGGGAAAATTTTATTTGGGTATAATGGCGCTTTAGCTGACAATTGTCAGCTAAAGCGATGCAGTGCTGTATCGGAAAAAAATGCTCTGGTCAGGAAGGGGGTGAATCCTTCTGGGGCTGAAGTGTTTAAATTATGGCAGGTGTGTACTGACTTCTATTTAACATGAGTTTAAATGTGATTGCTTATTTTGAACACAGCTACATTCCCCAGTTATAAGAGGGTGTGCACACTTATGCAACCACATTATTAAAGTTTTTTTTATTTTTACCCCCCTAAAAGATTTCAGTTTGTTTTTCAATTGAGTTGTTTATAGGTCATATTAAATCCTTGTCTCATTTTTAGTGATGCACTTAATTTTCGGCCGCTGAAACGTATCGTCTGAAAATGGTAATCTCACCGAAAATGGAGGCGGGGCTCCGTCCCTGGTGCTGCCCATTACGGGAGTGTCCTTCTGGCGCAGCGCGCCGCAGTCCTCTCCTCTCTTCTCCTCCCCTCCCCTCCCCTCCCTCCCTCCTCGCCGCAATCTCCGTTGTGTCACAGAGCTTAACTACACAGACCGCAGTAACAATGTCCCGCCTTCTGTGACAGACGGCACACTGATCCAATGGTGGGACATTGAATCAGTGTGACGTGATTACAGGAGGCGGGACATCATTACTGCGACCCGGGCAATTCAAATGCAGCTCCGTGACACTCGGAGATCACCACTCTGATTCAGGCACTGGCAGGCTGCATGACGGGCACTGGCAGGCTGCATGACGGGCACTGGCAAGCTGCATGATGGGCACAGGTGAGGCTGCATCTTATGGGCACATTTGGGCTGCATCTGAGGGGCAAACGCGGGCTGCATGACGGGCACTGGTGAGGCTGCGTTGATCTCTTGTATCATGTCCGCAGTCTCTGACCCTCTCCTGTACTATCTCTGCAGTCTCTGACCATCTCCTCTACCATGTCCACAGTCTCTGACCATCTCCTCTACCATGTCCGCAGTCTCTGACCATCTCCTCTACCATGTCCGCAGTCTCTGACCATCTCCTCTACCATGTCCGCAGTCTCTGACCATCTCCTGTACCGTGTCCCCAGTCTCTGAACATCTCCTGTACCGTGTCCGCAGTCTCTGACCATCTCCTCTACCATGTCCCCAGTCTCTGACCATCTCCTGTAATGTGTCTGCAGTCACTGACAATCTCCTGTACCATGTCCCTAGTCTCTGACAATCTCCTGTACCACGTCCCCAGTCTCTGACCATCTCCTGTACCATGTCCCCAGTCTCTGACCATCTCCTGTACTCCTGTAGGTCACATCTCATCAGAACCGGAAGTTTTTCAGCACTGACCGGGAGAAGAAGGTAAACAGAGGTTCAGCTGTGGTAACAGTCTGGATCTAAGTTGACAGCTGGTACCTCCCCGTCCTGAGCCAATGCTGGATCTGGAGGTTGTTCCTGAGAGATCCCTTGGCAACCAGCAATGGGAGTTTACCTTGGTTTCTCTTTTCATTGAACCTACCTGGAGTACATCCTTGTTATGGCCACGATCCAGTGAGAGGCTTAAGCGGTTGCTAATAGCAGGTCCGTTACCAGGTGTTTTCCTGTGTGTGTCCAGCAGCCGTCTCTGCAGTCAAGGCCACGGCTGGGTTATAGCCGATCGCTTTCTATTGCTTACTATCTGCTAAGCAAGCAATTTATATGGTGTCAGGCACTTTCTTCATTATGTGTGAACTCACTGTGGTGCATATCAAGAACTGAAGTTATGGACTGTGTTAAATCATGTTATCCATAGACTAATCTCAATTTATGGGTGCAACCTCTTCCATCCTATCTCCTGTACCATGTCCCTAGTCTCTGACCATCTCCTGTACTATGTCCCCAGTCTCTGACCATCTCCTGTACCATGTCCCCAGTCTCTGACCATCTCCTGTACCATGTCCCTAGTCTCTGACCATCTCCTGTACCATGTCCCTAGTCTCTGACCATCTCCTGTACCATGTCCCTAGTCTCTGACCATCTCCTGTACCATGTCCCTAGTCTCTGACCATCTCCTGTACCATGTCCCTAGTCTCTGACCATCTCCTGTACCATGTCCCTAGTCTCTGACCATCTCCTGTACCATGTCCCCAATCTCTGACCATCTCCTGTACCATCTCCCCAGTCTCTGACCATATCCTGTATAAAAATATTTTTAAGAACAGTCACTTTCAGTATCGGTGCTGTTTCGGTATCGGTTTTCGGGATCAAGGAAGATTTATTTTCGGTATCGGTTTCGGCACCAAAAAACCCATTCGGTGCATCCCAATTTTTCACATCACAGGAACCTGACATTTTAACAGTGTGTAGACTTTTTATATCCACTGTACCTGTTTTTTTATAGTGGTATTGCACCAAGCGTCCCCGAAACCTCCTCTCCTTGGGTCTCTCGCTGGCGTTTTTTAGATGCACACAGCTTGGCTCCCACTGCAATGGCTCCCACTGCTTCACCTGTGTCTTGTGAGGAGAGAGAGAAGCTCCGCTGCAGATGAGCACAGCTGTGCATTGAAAGAGGAGCCAAGTAACCATTTAGGAGGGGAATGCAGGAGCTGATACTGCAAGGTTTTTTTACGTTAATGCAGAGAATAAATTAAGGCAAAACAACTGTATGCTTTTAGAACCACTTTAAATGTGGCAGTAAAGGCTTTTTCTTTATTTATACCTACAATTAAACCTATAATAAAGCTTACCTATACAGTGCTTTGAAAAAGTATTCATACCCCTTGACATTTTCCACATTTTGTCACGTTGCATCCAAAAACGTAAATGTATTTTGTTGGGATTTTATGAGATAGACCAACACAAAGTAGCACATAATTGTGAAGAGGAAGGAAAATGATAAATGGATTTCAAAATTTTTTACAAATACATTTCTGAAAAGTGTGGTGTGCATTTGTATTCAACCCCCTTTACTCTGATACCCCTAATTAAATTCTAGTGGAATCAATTACCTTCAAAAGTCACCTAATTATAGTCCACCTGTGTGTAATTTATTCTCAGTATATACAGCTATTCTGTGAAGCCCTCAGGTTTGTTAGAGAGCCATAATGAACAAAGAGCATCATGAAGGCCAAGGAACACACCAGAAAGGTCAGGGATAAAATTGTGGAGACGTTTAAAGCAGAGTTAGGTTATAAAAACATATCCCAAGCTTTGAACATCTCACGGAGTACTGTTTAATTCATCATCTGAAAATAGAACGAGTATGGCACAAATGCAAACCTACCAAGACATGGCCGTCCACCTAAACTGACAGGCCTGGCAAGGAGAGCATTAATCAGAGAAGCAGCCGAGAGGCCCATGGTAACTCTGGAGGAGCTGCAGAAATCCACAGCTCAGGTGGGAGAATTTGTCCACAGGACAACTATTAGTCATGCACTCCAAAAATCTGGCCTTTATGGAAGAGTGGCAAGAAGAAAGCCATTGCTAAAGGAAAGCCATAAGAAGTCCCATTTGCAGTTTGCCATAAGCCATGTGGGGGATACAGCAAACATGTGGAAGAAGGTGCTCTGCTCAGATGAGACCAAAATTGAACTTTTTTGGCTTAAAAGCAAAACGCTATGTGTGGCGGAAAACTAACTGCACATCACCCTGAACACACCATCCCCACCGTGAAACCGGTGGTGGCAGCATCATGTTGTGGGGATGCTTTTTTTCAACAGGGACAGGGATGCTGGTCAAAGTTTATGGGAAGATGGATGGAGCCAAATACAGGACAATCTTAGAAGAAAAGCTGTTAAAGTCTGCAAAAGACTTGAGACTGGGGCAGAGGTTCTCCTTCCAACAGTTCAATGACCCTAAACATACAGCCAGAGCTACAATAGAATCACAACTGCTCTGTGCATCCAGGTGGATTATACCTTGTTTTTTTAAGGACAAATTGGGCTTTTATTTGGTGGTAAATGGTAATGGATATCTCCTGATTTTTTTTTTTTATTATTATTATCCAAGGAAAACAGGCCTAAAATAGTAAAAAAAAAATATATATATATTTTTTTTTAAATATAGCTGTATAATTCTTGCAACCACCATAACTACCAAAGAACCACCCAAAATAAATTCTCCTGCTCCTGATGAACGCAGCGATACCACATATGTGTATTATAGTTGTTGTATGTACCCGTAGTACAACCCAGAAACCATAGTGTGCCTTTTGCTTTTTTTTATTTTTTATTTTTATCCTATTTAAAAACTATTGACATTAATTTAATAAATTAAAAAAGAAAAACCTTTTCAAAAAATACTGATGCTGACCATTGACCTTTGATGTTGACCTTTGACCCTGACCTTGATGCAAACACTAACCTTGGCATTAACCTAAATCAAACCTTGATCTAGTTTTTTTTTTATCCTACTTAATTTTTTTTATACACAATTTTTTTTTCTATGGGCTCTTTCACATGGGGCGGATCAGTGATGATCCTCCCCATGAACATCTGCGGAGCGATCCCCGCTGAGCAGGAAAATGACAGGTCCGTCGCTGCACACTGTGCAGCGACGGACCTGTCAGAGCGCCGCTCTCCCCTATGGGGGATCGGATGATGACGGTCCGTAGAGTCCATCGTCACCCGATCTGATCCAAAAGCGGATGGAAAAGTAGGTTTTTCCTCCGTTACACTTTTTCGGATCGGAGCGGGTCGGATGTCAGCGGACATGTCACCGCTGACATCCGACGCTCCATAGATGTCTATGGAGGGTCCGTTCAGGTCCGCCTAAAAAAACTGACAGGCGGACCTGAACGGACAGTCCGTGTGAAAAAGGCCTATCTCTGCAAGGACAGAGAAAACATACACTGTATCTTTCTTGTCCTTCCGCAGACACAGAAAACATGGGGCGGGGGGTTAAATGAAAGCAGTGTAGGTACTTAAATCTGACCTGGTATCCGCCTCTTGAAGTCCCTGTAGAGCAGGGCTGGCATGTGAGAGGTCTTAACCCAAAGAGCCAATCTATTCATGAGCTGACAAGAAGCAAGTTGATAGGAAGGAACTGAGTGACAGAGAGATAAGCTTATCACCGTGCTTCTTTTCCTCTCACTGTCTATTCACAGACTGGGGCGGGTCTGGGACAACCTGGGCTCAGAGGAAGTTGGTTGAATGATTTTGCCCATTAACCTTTATTGGGCTATTCATTTCTATCCGTTTTTAGATGAAAGTGGATATTTGCTTACAAACAGAACAGCCTATATGGCTCTACAGATCAGTTTGACATGCAGCTTTCACTGCAGGTAACCTCTGTTAATGCATTTTTTCTTAATACGTTCAGTTTAAATTGCACAGGTTTGTGACAGGCTTGCTGTAAATAGAAGAACAATAACTTGAGCTATTGAAGCTGCTTAAATCACTATAGTTATTACAGCCAGTTGTCATTTTTACGTTTGTTCTTGGCAGGGTAGCTAGAATTAATATTCTGTCCATGTCCTGACACCCATTTGTTTTATGTACAGCCTTTATAATCCTTATTGACAGCTTAGATTATTAGCTGTACCTGCTGTTATCTCAAATAGGCAAATGACTAATCACGTGGCTGCTTTTGAGTTGGCATAGGTTAAAATCCCTAACGTATGTCTGCAGTACCATTCTAAATCCAGATCATGAAGAAATGGGTTGTTCTGAAGGCAGAATAGGTTCTTATCTTTTCTTAGATAGATGAACCTAATAGGTGGTCACTAGGACACTTTTTTATTGTACCATTCTCCATGCCCCCTATTTTTAAAGTACACTGGGGTTGATATGCTACAGTCATGGTGGTTCACATTGCAAAGTGAATGTTAGTAAATAAGGTGAACCTGTGTTTATTTTAAATACCCAATGATATATCAGGTAAATTAACAAAAAAATACAAGATTTTTGTTGGCACACGATTGGGTGTTCAGCTGAAAAAAAAATCACCTTATTTGCTATCATTCACTTTGCAATGTGAAGAGCCCCTACTCCATTAGTAAATCAAAAAGTGTTCTGGTGTTTAGATATTCATTGTTATTAAGCTAAGCAGGTCTAAACCAGAAAAAAAAGTCAGTTTTTTATTGATTTACTGGGAAAATGAAATCTGGGTAATCTGTTTTGCCTGTAATTGTGTTGTATGAATGCTGCACAGTCAAATGTATTAAAGTGATAGTAAAGGCTTTTTTTTTTTAAATATAAAACATGTTATAGTTACCTGTTCTGTGCAGTGGTTTTGCACAGAGCAGCCCGGTTCCTCCTCTTCTTGGGTCCTCCGCTGGTGCTCCTGGCCCCTCCCTCCTGCTGAATGTCCCCAGAGCAAGCAGCTTGCTGCGGGGGAGCAGTTGCTTAAGTGCCCATTCACACACAGAAGAGTGGCTCGGCCCCGCCCCCCTCTCTGCCAATTGGCTCCTGCCTCAGCCAATGAGGAGTGAAAGTCCTCGGAGAGCCAAGGCTGCCATGCACATTGCTGGATCACGATGGGGCTCAGGTAAGTACAGTATTGGGTGGGAGGGGGGGGTCTGCTGCACAGAAAAGGTTTTTTACCTTCATGCATAGAATACATGAAGGTAGAAAAACTTGAGCCTTTACAACCACTTTAAGGTAAAAAAAAAACCTTCTGCACTTACCACCACTTTACAGGCATTATCTTTTATTTAGGAAGCAGTTTTCAGTGTGCTGAAGGGTTACTGCGGGTAAAACAAGTATTGAACACATCACCATTTTTCTAGATAAATATATTTCTAAAAGTGCTATTGATGTGAATTTTTCACCACATGTTGGTAACAACCCATTCAATCCATACATACAAAGAAACCAAATAAGTTCAGAAATTAAGTTATGTGTAAAAAAATTTAATGACATAGGGGAAATGTATTGGACACGCTAACTGGAATTTATTTAATACTTTGTACAAAATTATTTGTTGGTAATGACAGTTTCAAGACGCCTTCTGTATGGAGAAACTAGTCGCATGCATTGCTCAGGTGTGATTTTGGCCCATTCTTCCACACAAACAGTCTTCAAATCTTGGGCCTCTTCTATGAACACTGATCTTTAGTTCTATCCATAGATTTTCTGTTGGATTCAAGTCAGGTGATTGGCTGGGCCATTCTAGCAGCTTTAGTTTCTTTCTTTGAGTAAATGCTATCTGAAATGCATTGTCATAATAACAATAAAGTTGGAGTGCTTGACCTCTCTGTTTGTAGTCATCTTTAAAGGTATATTAACCACTTTAGCCCCAGAAGGATTTGCCCCCTTAATGACCAGGCCATTTTTTGCGATACGGCACTGCATCGCCTTAACTGATCGTTGCGCGGTTGTGCGACGCTGTACCCAAACAACATTAACGTCCTTTTTGTTCCCACAAATAGAGCTTTCTTTTGGTGGTATTATCACCTCTGCGTTTTTTATTTCTTGCACTATAAACAAAAAGCAACAATTTTGAAAGAAAAAAAAAAACATTTTTTTTAACTTTTTGCTATAATACATACCCAAAAAAATATATTAAAAAAACACATTTATTCCAAAGTTTAGGGTGATATGTATTCTTTTACATATTTTTGGCAAAAAAAAAAAAAAAACGCAGTAGGCGTATATTGATTGGTTTGCGCAAAAGTTATCATGTCTACAAACTATAGGATAGATTTAGGGACTTGTTTATTTTTTTTATTGTTTACAATCTGACCCCAAATGACACTTTTTGGGGACCAGTGACATTATTAAATTGATCAGTGCTATAAAAATGCACTGATCAATGTAAAAATGACACTGGCAGGGAAGGGGTTAACACTAGGGGGCGATCAAGGGGTTAAGTGTGTTCCCTAGGTGTGTTCTAAGTGTAGGGGGGATGGGTTCACTGGGACATGACAGAGATCACTGTTCCTGATCACTGGGAACAGAAGAACTCTGACAGAACAGGGATCCGCCTTGTTTACACTGGCAGAGCCACGTTCTGCCTCTGAACTAGGCGATTGCAGGTCACCGGCAGGCATCGAGTCTGCCCGACTCGCGGGCACGCTCCTGCAGTGTGCAGCGAGAGCATGCCGGCGGCAACTGCGCCTGCGCAAGCTGACGTACAGGTACAGCAAGAGTGCAGAGCTGCCAACCTGCCGCAGTATATCTGCGTGAGCTGGTCAGAAAGTGGTTAAAGTCTTGTGGTGTTTTTTTTTTTTTTTATTTAAAATAACTAACATGTTATACTTGCCTGCTCTGTGCAACCGTTTTGCACAGAGCAGCCGGATCCTCCTTCTCGGGTCCCACGCAGAGGCTCCAGGCTCCTCCCTCCTGCCAGGTGCCCCCACAGCAAGAAGCTTGCTCTGGGGACACCCAAACAGGTGCGCTCCTGGAGTCCTGACCCGAAGCCCTGTGTATCCGATCACACATGGACTTGACCCTGCCTCCTCTGTCTCCAGGAGTGCTAGTCCCTGTAGAGACAAGGCTCTTGTGGACATTGCTGTATCGAGAGGGGGCTCAGGTAAGTCCTGGGGGGCTGCTGCACACAGAATGTTTTTTACCTTCATGCAAAGAATGCATGAAGGTAAAAAACCTTGTCCCTTTACAACCACTTTAATGTGGGGTACACACTATAACAAAATTGAAGCAATGATCGTCCGATTTTCCTCGTTGTTTCGCAGCAAATCCGTACGAAAATTCTCGTACGACAAAGGCTTTTTCTTTGGTTGTCTATTGTTTCTGATCATGTGCAGTCTTTCTTTTCTGTTTTTTTCTTCCACGAAAATTGTACAAAAATTGTGCACATTAAAGGAAAATCATTCATTCTGTTCCAGTACGAAATTTTTTTTGGAGTTTGTCCCTTCGAGAATATTCGTACAAAAAGTCGGAATCAGCTGTCGAAAGTTGTGTACACACTTTACGAAAATCGTACGAAAGTTCCTTGGATGAAAATGTTTGCTTGATTTTTTTATAATGTGTACATGCCTTTAGTCAGAATTGGCAACATTTTCAGTACAACTAAATTGGGGAAGAGCCTTTAAACCAATGAGCTACGCAGTCCATAAGCTTCAGATGGTGCACCAGCATTGATCGAAGTAGAATCCTGAAATAGCTAAAAGCAACCTGCATAGTTGAAAAGAGGGCAGAAGAATTGATTCTGAAAGTCAAACAAAAAACAAATTACAGAAAAAAGCAGAAAGGGAAACAGACTGCTGAAATAATACAGAGACTGATAAAACACTCAGACAATCAAGCAACCCAGCGAGACTTTAGAGAACTTGGCCAGATTTGTGACAGTGACCTGGCAAGTGTGCATTTTCTCAATAGCAAGAGACAAATTTTACTACTAGAAGAGAAGGGAAGCAGTGGAAATGTGGTCACCTAATTTATGAACCCCCTCAAAATATTATCTTTACATTGCAAAGCACTGTGCAAACTGTTGGTGCTATATAAATCCTGTATAATAATAATAATAATAATCTGTTCACAAAAACCTGCCACCTACCTGTTTAATTAAAAAAAGAACAAAAATAAAGATTCATAATAAAATAAAAATCACAAACTCTATTGACTATGGAAGGAAAGGGGAAATGTAGAGAAACTATCTGTGAATTCTAAAATATGTTTACTGTATTCTTTTTGCAATGACCTCTGAAACATGCCCACCAAAAGTTGTTCTATCGTGGCACATAGGCAACTATTATAAATATATGCCTTTTTTTTCTTTTTCTCTTTTCTATTGCTGTAGAATGCAGATTAGCGTGTATTGTATTGTTTCAATTTGTATCCCCTGGCAGCGTATGTAGTAATAGTCGGGATTAATGTGCATTAAGTGGAGACAAGGCATTTGGGAGAAGTGCCTGTAAAACTGCATTGTAAATGATGACACACACTGGTCTTAATATAAGGATCCTGTACAAATCTTTTTCCTGCTACTGACGTATATGCTAGTGAGGTGTGGTGTGAGCACCAGAAATTTAGGCTCTTCTCAGAAATTCTCTTTAATGTCCTAATACCCTTCAACCCCGCTGCCATTTATTCTGCATGGAATAGGTTTTTACTTGAAGAAGCAATAAAAGGCACATGTCATGTTCCATGCCCTTTTTTATCCGAGCACATGATATAATGTTATTGTTTTGTGAGAGGCTCAAAGTAGAGGTGATTGAATAATTACAGCTTGTTTGTAACAGTGCACAAAGTACCAATACCAAGGGACAGTATTATTTACATAGAGAACTTTTCCTTGGTCTGTTGTGTTCATTAACCGCTTGCCGACCGCCCACCGCAGTTATACTGCGGCAGAATGGCACAGGCAGGCAAATCGCCATCATGGTACGTCAGTACCATAGATGGCCACCAGGGGGCGCATGCGCGCCCCCCTGCTCACCCACGGAGCCGATGCGAGTGCCCGGTGGTCTCGATCACCGCCGGGCTCCCGCAATCGCTCGGGCGTAAGGAGAACCGGGAGCTGTGTGTGCGTCCGGTTCTCTGAGGGGAGAACTGACAGATCCTCTGTTCATACAGAGTATGAACAGGCGATCTGTTAGTTTCCCTGCACAGTCCACATCCCCCTTCAGTTAGAACACTTCCTAGGACACACATTAACCCCTTCACTGCCCCCTAGTGTTAACACCTTCACTGCCAGTGTCATTTTTACAGTAATCAATACATTTTTAATCGCACTGATCGCTGTATTAATGCCAATGGTCCCAAAAATGTGTTCAAATTGTCCGACGTGTCCTCCATAATGTCGCAGTCACAATAAAAATCGCTGATTGCCGCCATTACTAGTAAAAAAAAAAATTATTAATAAAAATGTGATAAAACTATCTCCTATTTTGTAGACGGTATAACTTTTGCGCAAACAAATCAATATACGCTTATTGCGATTTTTTTTTTTTTTTTTTTTTACCAAAAATATGTAGAAGAATACATATCGGCCTAAACTAAGGGAAAAAAAAATTTTTTATATATTTTTTGGGGATATTTATTATAGCAAAAAGTAAAAAATGCGTTTTTTTCAAAATTGTCGCTCTTTTTTTGTTTATAGCGCAAGGAATTAAAACGGCAGAGGTGATCAAATACCACCAAAAGAAAGCTCTATTTGTGGGGAAAAATGGACGTTGACTTTGTTTGGGAGCCACGTTGCACGACCGCGCAACAGTCAGTTAAAGCGACGCAGTGCGGAATCGCAAAAAGTGCTCTGGTCTTTGGCCAGCCAAATGGTCCGGGGTTGAAGTGGTTAACAAGCTCAGCAGTATCTGTGTACCACCTGTACTGATAAATGTTAGTCCACATACCACCTACACTATTACAAAATTGCTTTAGTTATACTGGCTGTCTCTGCTTAGCCTCATCCAGGAATTCAGGCAAAAAAATCACGTGCCAGGTCACTTCTGCCACTCGTTGGAACGCAGGTGGAGCGCTGTCGCCGTCCCTGAAATTTTACAAAAACACGATTTTATCTTCTGCTTATGGAAGTGCAACCTGTATATTTTTAATACATTTTCTAAATGGTACTGCACAGAAGAGCTTTTTGTTCTTGTCTTTTTAAAGCCATTTCCATTCGGTTATTGTGCCTAACTCTGAGCTGCCGCTTCCTTGGACATCCGTTTTTCTTGCTGTTTTTGACTACCTGTCATGGGTGTCAATTTCGTCTGCTGAGTAGGACATTTGCCTAGAGGTTGGTGGAAGGAGATGCACTGGAAACATTAGCCATATATGTTTTCCACACCATCAGGTTTGATGCATAGAAGAATTACCAGCACTTTATGTGGGTCTAACTAATTGGTGGTAGATCATTGGACTTTTTTGTTTATATTACTTTCACTTTTAGATGGGTGACAGTCAGGAGGGGTAGAGGGGGAAAAGCCAGGGAGGCCGATCCAGGACTGGAGCATCCCAATAAGTACGCTACTTTGAGTGTCATTGGTGAAACCAGTCAGGGACCAGCACTGCTGGAGATGAGGGACTCTCCTAGCTGCCGGGGGAAGAACTCCTCCAGTGAGAGTGGGGGGGCAGCAAAGGGAAAGGAAAGACAGATTCTGGTGGTAGGGGACTCAATTCTTAGAAGGACAGAGAGGGCAATCTGTAACCAAGACCTGAAGCGCCGAACAGTATGTTGTCTACCGGGCGCTCGGGTTCGGCACATCACGGATCACATCACGGATCTTGTGGACAGATTACTGGGAGGGGCTGGGGAAGACCCGGCTGTCATGGTGCACGTTGGCACCAATGACAAAGTCAGAGGCAGATGGAGTGTCCTAAAGAACGATTTTAGGGACTTAGGAGCTAAATTGAGGAAAAGGACCTCCAAGGTAGTATTCTCAGGAATACTACCGGTACATCGAGCCACACCAGAAAGGAAGAGGGAGATTAGGGAAGTAAACAAGTGGCTGAAGAGCTGGTGCAGTAAGGAGGGGTTTGGGTTCCTGGAGGACTGGGCCGACTTCTCAGTTGGTAACCGGTACTATAGAAGGGACGGACTGCACCTAAATGAGGAGGGTGCAGATCTGCTGGGAAGGAAGATGGCCAAAAAGTTAGAGGGGTTTTTAAACTAGGCGATGGGGGGGAGGGTCCAGAGGCAGAGATAGCCAGCGCGGAAGATATTCCAGAGGCTAGTATTGGGGGCATTAGTGGTAGGTTAACCAAAGCACAAAAACACAAGGTGAGTATAGTAGCAAGTCCTAGTTGCAATCTCGAAACACCCAATACGAGGACAATATGCGACCGGTCTAAACTATGTGGCATGTTCACCAATGCCAGGAGCATGGCGGACAAGATGGGTGAACTAGAGATACTGTTGTACGAGGAGGATTTGGATTTTGTGGGAATTTCAGAGACCTGGTTCAACAGCTCTCATGATTGGCTGGCAAACATTCAAGGGTATACCCTATACCGCAAGGATAGAGAGGGTAAAAAAGGGGGAGGGGTATGCCTATATATCAAGAATAATGTACAAGTGAATGTGAGAGATGACATCACTGAGGGAGCTAGAGAGGAGGTGGAATCCTTATGGGTAGAGCTCCAAAGGGATAAAGCTAAGGGAAAAATAATACTAGGAGTATGCTATAGGCCCCCAAACCTGAGGGAGGAAGTGGAGACGGATCTCCTATCACAAATTGGATTAGCAGCAAGAATGGGAAGTGTTATCATAATGGGGGATTTTAATTATCCAGACATAGACTGGGCGGAGGGAACCGCACATTCATTTAAGGCTCGCCAGTTCCTTAATGTCTTGCAGGACAATTTTATGGGTCAGATGGTAGACGCACCAACTAGAAATAAAACATTACTGGATCTACTGATTACCAACAATACAGACCTGATCACGGATGTGGAAATGCGGGGCAATTTAGGTAACAGTGATCACAGGTCAATTAGTTTCAGTATAAATCACACAAATAGGAAACATAAAGGGAATACAAAGACACTGAATTTCAAAAGAGCCAACTTCCCTAAACTACAAACCTTGCTAAAAGGCATAAACTGGGATAAAATATTAGAAACAAAGAATACGGAGGAGAGATGGGTTTGCTTTAAGAGCATATTAAATAAGGGCATTAGCCAATGTATCCCATTGGGTAATAAATTTAAAAGAGCGAACAAAAGTCCTGGATGGCTTAACTCCAATGTAAAAATGCATATAAAAGCAAAGGAGAAGGCCTTCAAAAAATACAAGGTTGAGGGATCATCCTCAGCATTCAGACTTTATAAAGAATGCAATAAGAAATGTAAGCGTGCAATTAGGACAGCTAAGATAGAACATGAAAGACACATAGCGGAGGAGAGCAAAAAAAATCCCAAGAAATTCTTTAAGTATGTAAACAGTAAAAAAGGGAGGACAGACCATATTGGCCCCATAAAGAATGAGGAAGGACATCTGGTTACAAAGGATGGGGAGATGGCGAAGGTATTGAATTTATTCTTCTCCTCAGTCTTCACGAGTGAATCGGGGGGCTTCAGTAACCAAAACTGCAGTGTTTATCCTCATGACACAACACAGGAAGCACCTACATGGTTAACAGAGGACGGAATTAAAATTAGACTTGAGAAACTTAACATTAATAAATCACCGGGACCAGATGGCTTGCATCCGAGGGTACTTAGGGAACTCAGTCAAGTGATTGCCAGACCGTTGTTCCTAATTTTTACAGATAGTCTACTGACTGGAATGGTACCAGCTGATTGGAGAAAAGCCAATGTAGCACCTATATTTAAAAAGGGCCCAAAATACATCCCTGGGAATTACAGACCAGTTAGCCTAACATCGATAGTATGTAAACTCTTGGAGGGGATGATAAGGGACTATATACAGGATTTTAGTAATACGTACGATATCATTAGCAGTAATCAGCATGGATTCATGAAGAATCGTTCTTGCCAAACCAATCTATTAACCTTCTATGAGGAGGTGAGTTGCCATCTAGATAAAGGAAGGCCTGTAGACGTGGTGTATCTGGATTTTGCAAAAGCATTTGACACAGTTCCCCATAAACGTTTACTGTACAAAATAAGGTCTGTTGGCATGGACCATAGGGTGAGTACATGGATTGAAAACTGGCTACAAGGGCGAGTTCAGAGGGTGGTGATAAATGGGGAGTACTCAGAATGGTCAGGGGTGGGTAGTGGGGTGCCCCAGGGTTCTGTGCTGGGACCAATCCTATTTAATTTGTTCATAAACGATCTGGAGGATGGGATAAACAGTTCAATCTCTGTATTTGCAGACGATACTAAGCTAAGCAGGGCAATAACTTCTCCGCAGGACGTGGAAACCTTGCAAAAAGACCTGAACAAATTAATGGGGTGGGCGACTACATGGCAAATGAGGTTCAATGTAGAAAAATGTAAAATAATGCATTTGGGTGGCAAAAATATGAATGCATTCTATACGCTGGGGGGAGAACCTCTGGGGGAATCTAGGATGGAAAAGGACCTGGGGGTCCTAGTGGATGATAGGCTCAGCAATGGCAGGCAATGCCAAGCTGCTGCTAACAAAGCAAACAGAATATTGGCATGCATTAAAAGGGGGATCAACTCCAGAGATAAAACGATAATTCTCCCGCTCTACAAGACTCTGGTCCGGCCGCACCTAGAGTATGCGGTCCAGTTCTGGGCACCAGTCCTCAGGAAGGATGTACTGGAAATGGAGCGAGTTCAAAGAAGGGCAACAAAGCTAATAAAGGGTCTGGAGGATCTTAGTTATGAGGAAAGGTTGCGAGCACTGAACTTATTCTCTCTGGAGAGGAGACGCTTGAGAGGGGATATGATTTCAATTTACAAATACCGGACTGGTGACCCCTCAATAGGGATAAAACTTTTTCGCAGAAGAGAGTTTACCAAGACTCGTGGCCACTCATTAAAATTAGAAGAAAAGAGGTTTAATCTTAAACTACGTAGAGGGTTCTTTACTGTAAGAGCGGCAAGGATGTGGAATTCCCTTCCACAGGCGGTGGTCTCAGCGGGGAGCATTGATAGCTTCAAGAAACTATTAGATAAGCACCTGAATGACCACAACATACAGGGATATACAATGCAATACTGACACATAATCACACACATAGGTTGGACTTGATGGACTTGTGTCTTTTTTCAACCTCACCTACTATGTACTATGTAACTTGACTATACATTTTGTTTCAGTGGTAAACACCAGCTCTTGAGCCCTGGTTTTACTCTCATCAAATAGTAAAGTTTCTGCCAGGTCATTTATGTGTTTGGACTGCTGATTTTCTGACTTTCCTTTAAATAACTTAAAAAGCTCTCCCTCTTGGTAAGAACCCACAGCCATAATTGATTAGAATGCTGATTGGCAGTGAAAAGGGCTGCCTCAGAATGACCACTGGGAGAGAAAACATAAAAACAAAACACTGACAAGGTGCTCCTAGAGTGTTATATGGATGACGTCTATGTGTGTAGTGCAACCAAGGGCTAACTATCAAAGAGTCCAAGAGCCCCAAAAACACAGAGCAGTATCTCCAAAAAACTTACTTTACTTTATTCCATAATTCTTTAAAAGCCAACACTGAATTATAGCGATAGTTACCAGTAGATAACCACCAACCGCAACCCTCAGGCATACAGGATATACTGGGGGACCAGGATGTCAATGAGGTCTAAGTGATCCATGTTGGAGCAAACCCACGGCCTGCAACATGTTATCCTGGTAAATGGTTTAAATTCCTGGTGTGTTCCAGTGTTTTGTGGCCACCATTATGGATTTCCGGGTTCCAGTGACGTCACTACAGGTGGCACAAATCGCTCCGTTTCCTTGCCGAGGCTGTCGGGTTTCCTCCAACACGGATCACTTGGACCACATTGACATCCTGGTGCCCAAGTATATCCTGGATGCCCGAGGGTTGAGGCTGGTCATCTACTGGTAACCATCGCTATAATTCAGTGTTGGCTTTTAACCAATTGTACAATAAAGTAAGACTGTTTTTTGGAGATACTGCTCTCTGTGTTTTTGGGGCTCTTGGACTCTTTGCTAGTTAGCCCTTATTTTCACTACTCACATAGACAGCATCCACCTGTCACTCTAGGAGCGCCTTGTCAGTGTTTTGTTTTTATATTAAATCACTGTTGCAGGTCTGGACTATTGTGTATCTGAGTGAGGGGTAATTGCAAAGAAAATGGGAGAGTTGATTTAATTACTTCAGCTATTATTTTGTCCGTGAATGCCTTCATGAGAAAGGTAAATGCAGGTTTGCAGGGGCTCTGTTAGTGATAAGCCCCGTACACACGGGCCAAATAGTGGAAGACATCACGCTGGTTAAAAAAAAAAGGCCCACATTCAGCCCGTGTGTATGGCAGCCAGTCTAACAGAAGCCGGACTCTTGTCAGACGAGCATGCTGGAAAACCAGCGGCCGATCATCGCTCTCAGCCAATCGCTGACCGGAGTGTTTTGCGTCAGAACACAATAGCTCAGCCGAGGAGATCGCTGTAATAACATTGGATCGTTAGTACAATATCCTCAAAAAATATATAAAAAAACATTTTTTTTCCTCAGTTTAGGCCGATACGTATTCTTCTACATATTTTTGGTAAAAAAATAAATCGCAATAAGCATTTATTGATTGGTTTGCACAAAACTTATAGGGTCTACAAAATAGAGGATAGTTTTATGGCATTTTTATTGATAATTATTTTTTTTTACTAGTAATGGCGGCAATCAGCAATTTTTATCGTGACTGTGACATTATGGTGGACACGGACAATTTTGGTGCAATTTTGAGACCATTCACATTATTACAGCGATCAGTGCAATTAAAAATGCATTGATTACTGTGTAAATGTGACTGGCAGTGAAGGGGTTAACCACTAGGTGGCGCTTTAGGGGTTAAGTGTGTCTTAGGGAGTGATTCTAACTGTGGGGGGGAGAGACTGTGTGTGACACTACACTGGTCACCGCTCCAGATTACAGGGAGCGGTGATCAGTGACAGTATCATTAGGCAGAATGGGGAGATGCATGTTTATATTAGCATCTCCCCGTTCTTCCTCACCGTGAGACGATTGCGGGTATCCCCGCGGACATCGGGTCCGCGGGACCTGCAATCACGGTCCCGGAGCTCTCAGCGGGCGCCCACGAGCCGCCTCTTAAAGGGCAACGTACAGGTATGTTAATCTGCCTGTACATGCCCTTCTGCCGCAGTATACAGTGGGGACGGAAAGTATTCAGACCCCCTTAAATTATTCACTCTTTGTTATATTGCAGCCATTTGTTAAAATGATTTAAGTTCATTTTTTTCCTCATTAATGTACACACAGCACCTCATATTGACAGAAAAACACAGAATTGTTGACATTTTTGTAGATTTATTAAAGAAAAACTGAAATATCACATGGTCCTAAGTATTCAGACCCTTTGCTCAGTATTTAGTAGAAGCACCCTTTTGATCTAATACAGCCATGAGTCTTTTTGGGAAAGACGCAACAAGTTTTTCACACCTGGATTTGGGGATCCTCTGCCATTCCTCCTTGCAGATCCTCTCCAGTTCTGTCAGGTTGGATGGTAAACGTTGGTGGACAGCCATTTTTAGGTCTCTCCAGAGATGCTCAATTGGGTTTAAGTCAGGGCTTTGGCTGGGCCATTCAAGAACAGTCACGGAGTTGTTGTGAAGCCACTCCTTTCGTTATTTTAGCTGTGTGCTTAGGGTCATTGTCTTGTTGGAAGGTAAACCTTTGGCCCAGTCTGAGGTCCTGAGCACTCTGGAGAAGGTTTCTGTCCAGGATATCCCTGTACTTGGCCGCATTCATCTATCCCTCAATTCCAACCAGTCGTCCTGTCCCTGCAGCTGAAAAACACCCCCAGAGCATGATGCTGGCACCACCATGCTTCACTGTTGGGACTGTATTGGACAGGTGATGAGCAGTGCCTGGTTTTCTCCGCACATACCGCTTAGAATTAAGGCCAAAAAGTTCTATCTTGGTCTTATTTCTCACCATCTTGGGGTCCTTCAGGTGTTTTTTTAGCAAACTCCATGCAGGCTTTCATGTGTCTTGCACAGGAGAGGCTTCCGTCGGGCCATTCTGCCATAAAGCCCCGACTGGTGGAGGGCAGCAGTGATGGTTGCCTTTCTACAACTTTCTCCCATCTTCCGACTGCATCTCTGGAGCTCAGCCACAGTGATCTTTGGGTTCTTCTTTACCTCTCTCACCAAGGCTCTTCTCCCCCGATAGCCAGCTCTAGGAAGGGTTCTGGTCCTCCCAAACATCTTCCATTTAAGGATTATGGAGGCCACTGTGCTCTTAGGAACCTTAAAGTGGATGTAAACCCGAAAAATATCATACTGTAGAGTATAAGATTTCCTATCATTTGAGCCCAGTTTTGCCACACAGAGTTAATCCATCTCTGAGCAATCCTCTTTTATTGTTCAGTGAGAAAAATCTTGACAAACTGAGAAAAAGTTTGTCGAATACTCCCCCTTGCTGTGAGTGACAGCCTAAGACACAGGCATTATTTTTTAATTCCCTCCCCCCCCCACTCCTTTCTTCAGCAGCTCTGCAAGGATTGGCTGTTCCACACCTCAGCATGATTTGGCATGCTGAAGTCATGTGGTTACTTTCCTGTCTTTTCACTGGATGTTAGAGATCATAGCAGAAGTTCAGTGTTAGAAATACACAGGGGAAAATGCATATTGACAAGGAGTGTAGAGGTGGGTGGGGAGTCTACTGACATTAGGACTCCACCCATCGAGCTCCAGACAACAGACCCACCCACAGAATATGCAGTTTTTCGGGTCTAATAACAAACAGAGGGGAGACATTTGACAGGTAAAGATACATGCAGGAGGCATGTATATCCTTATAGATAACCCCTATGGCAGTAGTTTAGAAAGGATGACATTGGGTTTACATCCACTTTAAGTGCAGCATAAATTTTTTTTGTAACCTTGGCCAGATCTGTGCCTTGCCACAATTCTGTCTCAGGCAGTTCTTTTGACCTCATGATTCTCATTTGCTCTGACATGCACTGTGAGACAGGTGTGTGGCTTTCTTAATCAAGTCCAATCAGTATAATCAAACACAGCTGGACTCAAATGAAGGTGTAGAACCATCTCATGGATGATCAGAAGAAATGGACAGCACCTGAATTAAATATAAGCGGGTCACACCATGTGATATTTCAGTTTTTCTTTTTTAATAAATCTGCAAAAATGTCAACAGTAGAAGTAGAAGTTCAGGCTTTTACTAACTAAGCTTGAAGTGGTTCTAAAGCAGGGGTCTCAAACTGGCGGCCCTCCAGCTGTTGCAAAACTACAAGTCCCATGAGGCATTGCAACGCTGACAATTACAAGCATGACTCCCAAAGGCAGAGGCATGATGGGACTTGTAGTTTTGCAACAGCTGGAGGGCCACCAGTTTGAGACCCCTGTTCTAAAGGCTGAAGGTTTTTTTAAAAACCTGTGTGCAGCGTTCCCCCCCAGCCGCACCAAATCTTACCTGAGCCCCCACTGATCCAGTGATTTTCACTATAGCCTCGGCTGTATGGGGACTGTCCCTCCTCATTGGCTGAGACAGCAGCGGGAGCCCATTGGCTTCCGCTGCTGTCACAGCCAGTGAGCCAATGAAGAAAGGGGGGGAGCGGTCCTATGTGTCTTATGGACGCATAGGACAGGAGCTCGGGAGCGAGCATGCAGCAGTGCCCCCAGGGCAAGCGGCTTTCTCTGTGGGCACTACTCAAGGGGGAGGAGCCAGGAGCGCCGGTGGGGGACATGGAAAGAAGAGGATCGGAGCTGCTCTGTGCAAAACTACTGCACAGAGTAGGTATGTACAACATGTTTGTTATTTAAAATAAAAAAAACAACAAAGCTTTAATATCACTTTAAACCTACTCCCTACACCATAAGTACCCTGTGAAAGAAAGATGCTTATATGGGATTCCTGTGTGTTGAGTGCCCCCATAGGTTTACTATCAGGCATCCATTGTCGGCTGTCCCTCCTCTCCCCTGAAGCCACTGCTGAGAGACAATCATGTGACTGGACTGGCAAATTTTTTGTCATCTGTACACTGGGGTGTACAGTCTCGGCATCTGTAAAATGCAGAGGATGGAATTGGTTGGCAAGATAATGTAACTCCAGCACATATGTGCATGGTTTTTCATGTATTCTGGTGCATTTTTTATATGTTCTGGTGTATTTTCCTCCTTTTTTTTTTTTTTTTTTGCTTAAATCTCGATTCCCAAAATCCTATCATCTATTGAAGATTGCGTTCCATACAGAAAAAATTGCATCATGTTCTACTTTTGTTGACTGCACTGAAACTCGCAGCACTGGTGTGAACTAGGGCCATTGCATTCCATGTTAAACATGGATGTGTTTTTTATGCAGAATATAATTGTGCTGGACTGCATCTGGTGTGAACCAGCTCTTAGAGTAATAAGAGGTCCTCAGAGCAGGACTGAAACTGTTGGCAATAGGGATGCACCTATACCATTTTTTTTTTTTTTTACAACAAATACGAGTACCGATACTTTTTTTTGGTACTCGCTGATACCAATTACTGATACTTACCGCAACTGTTTTGTTTACTTTTTTTTTTTTTTTTTGCACTTTTTTAATGTGAAACTTGTAAATATATGTTAACGGTGTAAAAATATTAATGAACAAAGTAAACAAAATGTTTAATAATAGTTTAAAATAGATGTGAACAAAAAAAATCAGCAGGAAAATAAATAAATGTAGAAGGAGAATAATAAATTAATTTAGCCTGATTAGCGTAAATTAGGGCTTAATAAGAGGTTAAAACAGAGGAACATTTAATAAATAATTTTTTTATTTTTTTTTTGTCAGGTTGCTTTAAAGAGGTTGTAAACCTCGGAAAAAAACACCAAATAAAAAACAAACCCTGCAAAACAAAGGCATAATGAGCTAGTGTAACATAGTTAATAAAATGCTGCAATCTGCAACAGACAACCCACACCCAAGAGTGGTAATGCGCATCCTAAAGCCTCATATCATGGCAAGGGAAAATCATGTTCTGCTATTAAAATGGCTTCTTAACCAGATTAAATTGTAGAAAAATCACTTTGCGTCCTTACATGTTATAATCTCTTGAAATTATATAATTATGTTGGAGACTTTTAACAGTGCATTAATTCATAATTATCAGAATGTTGTGTGTCTGCTAACAATTTGCAGTGTTAAAGTACATTTAAAAGCCGCCAATTACACGATTAGTTTCCTTTTACCATGAAATGCCAGTCAGTATGTAGAATTACCTGCTGCCTCAAACATACTACTGTATATATTTTACCCTTTCCACATTCATTTTGCAATTTGCAAAAAAAAAAATAAAAAAAGAATTGACTTTGCATTTTCTAGAAAAGTTTTACTTTCGGTCCACAGTTTTGTATTAAGTAAATTAATTCTGTTTCGGTGACAGCTAGTAAAATTCACCCAGTCATTGACTGATGTGAAGTTAATTAAAAGCTGTCATTTCAGTTGTTTGTGGACCCTGGTAGGGTGAATCAGTTGTTTAAAGGACACAGTAGTGACAAAGGTGCCGGTGGATGGAACCACAGCATGCAGCAGGGAGACACAAACATCCCAGGCTTCCAGGAATAGTGCTAAAAAGGATGGAAGGTTGCAGACATGGACTGCCAGGGTGAGTATAATACCTCTTTGCTTTGCAGGTGAGTACCATTACAAAGTTTTTTTTTGTTTTTTTTTAGAGATCGCCTGGTTTGCTATAAATTAAAGGCGCAGTACAGGCAAAGCTCGTTTAACTGTACTTCACCAAAGCCCGCTGTCAGCTGACGTCATAGAGCCAGTCCAGGCTGGGGAAAGATCACGACCATATGTAGAGGTGCAACGGATCGTCACCGATCCGTGATCCGAACGGGTCAACCTGTTCAGATCGGCACACCACGCGATCCGCGGAGTGCTCCGCTGCCTCATCCTTAGGAAAGGCCGCGGCCTTGGCCTAGCTCCGGAGCGGCGGCCATCTTGGTACACCCGGCTGCCGTTTACCACGTGATCGCTCCGTCAAATGACGGAGCAATAACTTATAAACAAACCGGTGTCATGTCATGATGTCAGTTCCTCTCTCCCCTCTCTGTACTGATCTGTACAGTGGAGGGGAGAGATCGGATGGCAGCATCACTGTGGGCTGGATCTGTAGTGCCCACAGTGCTGCTCTGTGAAAATTGCAGTCACATCCATGGATCCATCCATCCATGCTCAGCCATCCCTCCATACTCTGCCAATACCCTGCCATACTCTGCAATACCCTGCCAATACCCTACCAATACTCTGCAATACCCTACCAATACTCTGCAATACCCTGCCAATACTCTGCAATACTCTGTCATACCCTGCCAATACCCTGCTATACTCCGCAATACCCTGCCAATACTCTGCCATACCATGCCAATACTCTGTAATACCCTGCCAATACTCTGCAATACCCTGCCAATACTCTGCAATACCCTGCCATACCCTGCCAATAATCTGCCATACCCTGCCTATACTCTGCCATACCCTGCCTATACTCTGCCATACCCTGCCAATACTCTGCCATACCCTGCCAATACTCTGCCATACCCTGCCAATACTCTGCCATACCCTGCCAATACTCTGCCATACCCTGCCAGTACTCTGCAATACCCAGCCAGTACTCTGCAATACCCTGCCAATACTCTGCCATACCCTGCCAATACTCTGCCATACCCTGCCAATACTCTGCCATACCCTGCCAGTACTCTGCCATACCCTGCCAGTACTCTGCAATACCCAGCCAGTACTCTGCAATACCCTGCCAATACTCTGCCATACCCTGCCAATACTCTGCCAATACTCTGCCATACCCTGCCAATACTCTGCCAATACTCTGCCATACCCTGCCATACTCTGCAATACCCAGCCATACTCTGCAATACCCAGCCATACTCTGCCGTACCTTGCAATACCCAGCCATGCTCTGCAATACCCAGCCATATTCTGCAATACCCAGCCATACTCTGCAATACCCAGCCATACTCTGCAATACCCAGCCATACCCAGCCATACCCATCCATACCCTGCTATACTCTGCCATACTCTGCAATGCCCAGACATACTCTGCAATACCAAGCCATACTCTGCAATTCCCAGCCATACCCAGCCATACCCTGCAATACCCAGCCATACTCTGCCATACCCAGCCATACTCTCCCATACTCTGGCATACCCAGCCATACTCTGCAATGCTCGGTGATACCCAGCCATACTCTGCAATACTCGGTGATATCCAGCCATACTCGGTGATACCCAGGCATACTCTGCAATAACCAGCCAGTACTCTGCAATACCCAGCCAGTACTCTGCAATACCCAGCCAGTACTCTGCAATACCCAGCCAATACTCTGCAATACCCAGCCATACGCTGCCATACCCAGCCAATACTCTGCCATACCCTGCCAATACTCTGCCGTACCCTGCCAATACTTTTCCATACCCTGCCATACTCTGCAATACCCTGCCAAACCCTGCAATACCCAGCCATGCTCTGCAATACCCAGCCATACTCTGCAATACCCAGCCATGCTCTGCAATACCCAGCCATACTCAGCAATACCCAGCCATACTCTGCAATACCCAGCCATACCCTGCAATACCCAGCCATACTCTGCAATACCCAGCCATACTCTGCAATACCCAGCCATACTCTGCAATACCCAGCCATACTCTGCAATACCCAGCCATACCCTGCAATACCCAGCCATACCCTGCAATACCCAGCCATACTCTGCAATCTGATCTGTGAGTTTTTTGATCCATTGCACCCCTAACCATATTGTCTGGTCCACCCAGTAGCCTGGACTGGCACCTGGCTCACTCTCTGTCAGCTCCAATGAGCGCGGGAGGGGGAGGGAGGCAGACAGCAGTAACTGACAGTCATGGCTCTCGCTCAGTTCTGAACCTTGGAGCTGGCGGGGGACAGATGCTGCATCCACCTAGGTAAGTATGATAAAAAAAAATCCAATACTTCTCTTTTAAACAACAAAATTGCAGCATATGCAACTGATTTAAACATCACTTGCAGTTTTTCATAAATAGGTATTGTGCAAATAGAAAATAAGGAAAGCCAGTCAATGGTGCTTGTCCAGCCCTCAAATTTTCCACTCGCCTAGTGGAAAATTAGGGCTGGCGAGTGTGGGCTGGGGGGGACGAGCACAGCCGTTCTCCCAGTGATTGCGGTGGGGAAGAGAGAGGAGAGCAGGTGGCCAGATTATCAGAGAGCGGGAACATCGCTGTAATAGCTTACATTTCAATTGCCGTGTGTTCCCCACACTCGCTGTCACATACAGCCCCACCAAAAAATACTGGGCTTTCTCTAAATGGTAGCAGTACCCAGCAGGTGACCCTCCATGGTTGTAGCTTCTGCAAGGATTGGCAAAGTATGAGATGTACATAGACTATGACTAATGAAATCCAGCTATGGATTTGAAGAAATCTAAAGAATTCTATAAATGAGACTTTATGGGTTTTCCCGAATCCACTCCCAAGAGTTTTCAATAATCGAGGAGAGTGGGAGCCAGGGGAAATTGAGTTTGAAGGAGAATTTTTAAAAGTCTCAGAATTTTACATTATGTGACAAGAGTAGCATTAAAGTTTGGTGCAAGGTAAAGGGGGGGCATCCACAGTATGGAACAGATGGAAGTGGGCAAACAGTAAGGGATCTTGAAAAACACCTATAGCAGTGGTGGTCAACTTCCTTTATATGATACTAGAAATGCAGTGGCAGCACAATGTGTACATTTGACGACATCCCCAATTGACTCAATACAATATAATTTTTTTAGTCCCCGTGGAATTTTAGAGGTAAAAATCTTTAACAAGATATATAAAAACAACAGTTTTAATCATAGATTATTAAACAGCTGATGCAGTCTATATATGCATCATAAATGACCATTTATGACACTACCCACAACTCCCAGACTAGGGTACATATGCACTTTTATAATGCTTGGCTTATCCACACCAAAACCCCAAACCAGAATGAAACTGATGCATTTTGATTTGTTTTTCTTCAGGGGTAATAAGGTGTGGCGTGTAGTAAACACTTGTATACGACTGACCAGCCAATGTTAAAATAATTTGGGAACACACAGTGACCCCTCCATTCATGCCCATCATTGGCATAGTAGGCACCAGAACAACATGAGACACACATGCCCTGGGGCCACAGAAAGAGCAGCTATATAGTAATCAGAAAATCCTAAGCTGCCAGCTAACCTCTTAGAGCAGAGTGATGACTTTTAACCTTAGTTGTGAATAAGGTCTTTTATCATGTGGTAAAGCTGCCCATTCTTCTTAACAAAAAGCCTCCAGGTCTTGTAAATTTCTTGGTTTTCTAGCAGGAACTACATGTTTGAGATTTCACTAAAGTGGCTCAATGATTTTGAGTTCAAGAGATTTCAATAGCCATTCCAAAACCTTTATTTTTTTATTGCTGCAACCACTGAAGGATTGACTTAGCCTTACGTTTTGGATCATTACATGTTGAAAAATCCATGCAGAGCTTTTGGGCTGCAGAATGTTAATCTTCTTCCAATGTTTTCTAAAAAAAATGCAGCAGTCATTTTGCATCAATTTTGACCTAATTATCTTTGCTGCTGTAGCCCACAAAACAGCAGAATCCACCTCCATGCTTCATGGTAGAGGTGGTGGGCATATTTTCATTGAACTTGTTGACCCTTCTCCGAACATTGCGCATATGTTTGTGGCCATGTAGTTAAATTTTGGAAGAGAGAGATTTTGTTCTGGAAGTTTTAAGGCGTTTTCAGGTGCTATCTGGTGTATTGTAATCAATTTTTGGCAAGGGTGTCAGGCTATGTAAACTTTTGGGCACAACCGACCTGAAGAGGATCATTTTCTTTCCTCAGAAAAGAGGAGTCACTTTAAATAATAAAAAAAAAAAGATGTAAAAGAGAAGCCACACATGAGATGCATGGCAAGGAAGGCTTTCAGTGCTGCTTGTACCTCCCCCATTAAAATGCCCATAATTTGTGCTTTGGCCTGGGGTGGTGCTACAGTCACCACTGACAGTGAATGAAATGGCTTTTTATTTCCAAACCACAGCACTGTTTTAATGGAAACGGGCTATGTGCACAGGGTGTCCTGGGGGATTTAAGAAACCTGGTGAGCATCTTCCTTTAAGAAAGGTTGGTTTAGAAGTATGTGTTAACTTCTTTTCTTTCATCCTCAATTAGTAAACGATGTCCATTGTTCGGTGCCCCAGTACTGTTTTGAGGGTTTACACTTCAAGAATAAGGAGAAACAATTATAGGGTGTTTCTTTTGATTATCATAAAGCAAGGATACGTTTCATATACTGGAACATCAGAATGCTGGAGATGAGAACTTCATCAACTCCTGTTGCAGTTCTTGAGCATGCAAAGATGTTTATTGGCAATGAATGAGGTGTGATATTGAGAAGGAAATTTTACATTTTATCTTAATTTCTCACCAGTTATCACTTTCTTGGGAAAGAGGGCATGTAATAGTGATGAAAATGAATTGAGTAAAGCAAAATATAAAGAGATTCATTTTTTAGGATTTTTTGGAAGGGCAGGGGTGTCATTAAAGCTTTACTCCAAGCTTAACTAAACTGTGTCTGATGTACAGTATGAGCATGGGAGCAAGCAGTCCAATTTCTTTATTTTAATTTCTGGCATAGCCAGAGTTAGAAAAAAAATGCAGCATGGTCACAAAAAAACAACGATCTACCAAGGTCTAGAGAAGCTTGACTGTTCTTTCAAAGCATCATATTTTGTGCTCAGAATTCTCTCCACTTATAGTCGGCATATCCTGCTGGCTTCTCACGGTGATTGTATTGTATCATTTTGATATTAACTCCATTGGCATGTGTTTTCTTTTACAAACACTGAACCATTTCCAAATCCTGTTTACACTAGGATTGTGTCCTTAGTTTATCTCCTAATTTATAGTTTTACATCAAGTTAATCTTCTGATAAGACTTTTTACCCAAGAAAAACTACTGTATTGTGTTATATCAGGTGACACTTCTTTTTATGTGTCATTCAAGTATTTAACACAATTGCTGTATCTAAGGCCTGCCATAGGCAGAGTGACCACGGGTTGCAGGAAAAAAGATCACTTGATTCCCCCATCAACACAGTCAGTGTTAACGGGGGAATCTTTCCCGTGGAGCCATTGCGCTCTCCCAGCAGGGAGGTGGGGGAAGCCATCCCTGCCAGGAGAACACAATGATTATTACTAGCAGCTATAACAACCACTAGCAATAATCACATGTAAAACTTGCAAGGCTGGTTGTACCCAAGTTGATCAATTGATCTACTTGCGTACATTCAGCCTGCCCATACATGGTTCGAATCTCGGCCGGTTCCTGCTGATTCAAACTTTCTATGGTCGGCTTAAGGAAACTTATCTATAGATTTTTTTACATTCCTATCCAGGAAGCTCATCTGGAGCTTTGACTCTGCATTTAGTGTACATCATTACTCTGTGCATTCATCTTCACAGGAATACTACTGAAAGTGAGGGCTCCCTGAGGGTATCCTAAAGCTGGCCATAAACGGTTGGAATTTCGGCTGGCTCAGTAGGGACTGGAAGAGATTCGAACCATGTATGGGCAGGCTGATTGTACCCAAGTTGATCGATCAACTTCAGTATAACTAGCCTGCTTGACTTTTCATGTAATTATTGCCAGCTGCTATAGCCACTAGCAATAACCACTTTTCTGTTCTCCGGGTAGGGACGGCTTCCTCCTCGCCAGGAGAACACAATAGATCTGTTGGAGGGATTCCCCCATCAACACTGACTGTGTTGATGGGGGAATCAAGAGAATTTTATGGGTGTAGCAGGAAAGAAAATTGCATAATCTATGGCCGGCTTAAGCCTAGGGTCACACTGTGCTAGTTTCCCAGTGGCCATTTAAATGGACTGCTGCACCTACAGAAAATGCAGGAAAAACGTCCCTGCAACTTTCCCAAAAACAGTAGCGTGTTTTTTTGTGCAATTGTGGGAAGGCATGTGATTTATACGCATTCTCACACCCATACTAGTGTGAACTTAGCCTAATAAAGGTTTTAGGCAATTCAAATTGTGGTATGCTGAAATAAATTGTATGTAAAAACATACAGTATTCAGTACGTTTTTCCAATACATGCACATTTCCACATATTTTGTCACCTTTGCAAACCTTGCAAGTACAGAAAAATACCTGTTCATTTTGCAAGAAATCCTGTAAGCTTGTAACGTCTTTTGCTCCACTGAAATCCCAAACAATGTTGCCAGCCCTGCCCAGTTTTGTTCTGTGGACTACAGAAAACCTTTCCAGTAGTACTAACACACTTCCTATACTAGGGGGACAACTTCACTCCTAAACAGATGCAGCACGGTGAGTAGGAATTTGCATTGAAACTCCGGAACAAGAATTGTTACCACAGGATTACAAGATCAAAATAATGGGATAAAAAGACAAAAAAAGAAATGTAATGTATCTACAGACTGACTAGCTGTATATCCAAAATGTTTTTCTTGGGTTAAAGATCTTACCAACAGTCTTTCACCTGAAAGACACATACAAATTTACACTACTATCTTAAAAATATGCAAAGCTTTTTACATTGAGATCTCAAAAATGTGCTCCAGTCAATAACTTTTTTTACTGCCTGCCTTAATTATTTTGAAATGAAGGGTATTCTGTTACCATTAAGCCCAACATATACAGTGTTTAGACACATAGACAACATATACACTGCTAGAGTTTTAGCTGATCGCATTACTAGCAATGTATAAACAGTTACTGGAACTTGTGTCAAGCAAACGTACAGCTTGCACAATGAAGCAGAGCCCCTGCCAGTGGTGGTGCGGAGCATTCGCCCACAGCATTTTGGAGTTTCTGGCAAAAGTTGCTATATTGGTCCCCAAATCGATTTTAATCCTGAGAATGTAACATAAGTCCTTGACTGTCTTTGTCAGGAAGGTACCGATGTGTAAGGACACCATGGACAAAGGAATGGAAATCCTTTTCAAGTCTCTCATCTCCTGGTGGGTCTTGCTCTGCCATTAATGACATGTTTGCCAAACATTGGGTGCTTGGGCCAAGGATATGCCTAAGGACCCCGACATGAGCTTAAGTGATCCTTCAGTTTTGCATTGAGTGGAGCTCTTGGCTGTTGCTCTACAATCTGTGATTGATGGGCTTGTGGATATTTAATGTGAAATGAATCTCATGTCTTTTTCATATGCCGATGCCAAAGGTTGGTCTGCTGAACCACTGTGCAAACAATTCTTACTGTGTAAGCCTTCTGTAGGGGAACATCTCCTTAATGCTTCCCTGTTCTTTTCCTCCTTCCTCGACCTCCTAGCCAAAGGCCAGGGCTCGCTACCTTCAATGAAAAAACTTTTAAACCAATGAGCAAGCTCTCCTTGCAATGGAAATTGACCCCACTTCCTTAAATGTGAGTGTTTGGGGGGGCGTGTCCTGGCTATGGAGGAGTGAGGTTGTGCTTCGCCTCAGCTCCGTCTCACCGCCGCAGAAATCACAGCCAAAACGGGGAATACCGGCGTTTAACAGCTCCCCACATGTCACAGCGGGCTCAGCAGTCTTCTGAGCCACAGCGGACGGACAAATACCGGCAGGGACAGCTAGAATCTTACTTTCCCGGGACCCGAGGACAAGGCCGCGCTGCTTCCAAGATGGCGCCGGCCGGGAAAACACAGAAGGCAGTCAAATCGTCCCAGCCAGCTGCAGCTACAAGTCGGACATTAAAAGCAATGGCTTCACCGGCCTCACAAGCTCCATCCCCAAGCTTAGTGAGTGAATCTGTCCCTCCAGCGTCCCCTGTATCCCTGGATGGTCGCTCTGAAGTGTCAGACTTCTTAAGTGAAGAGGACATTAGACGCCATATTATGTCCCTCCCCACCAGAGAAGACCTAGAACGCTTCACATCTAGAGTGGAGAAAGCATTCACTGAAGACATAGCCCAGCTTAAAGCTGATACCTCACACTTAGGCAACAGAGTGGAATCTCTGGAGGAGAAGCTAGAGGAGGCTCTCCCCACCATTGCTCTACTGCAATCTAGGTGCAGAATACAAGACCAGCAAATTGAAACATTGCTATGTCAACTAGATGACGTTGAAAATCGTAGTAGGAGGGCTAATATCAGGATCAAGGGTCTGCCGGAGGCCACAGCTGCCAGAGATATTATTCCTACACTAACGGACATTTTCAGAGATATTCTGGGTTTACCGGCCTCTGCACCCATCGAAATAGATAGGGCACACAGAGCGTTAAGATCTCCATCTCAAGATGCTGACAATCCCAGAGACATAATTTGCAAGCTTCACAAATACACGCTTAAGGACAGCATCATGCAGAAAATGCGCAACAGGCCATTTTATGACTTCGACGGAGCACGTTTATTCTTCTACCAAGACATATCCAGGCGCACCTTAATGCAACGCAGGGCTCTGCGCCCCCTTTTGACGGTGATCCAGGAAGCAGGACTATCGTATCGTTGGGGCTTCCCTTTTTACCTGCAGGTGACTAAAGATGGCAGACAAGTCACCTTACGTAATAAAGATGACTTACCCCACTTTCTCTCAACTCTTGGTTTGGGACCCATTGATTTCCCAGATTGGAGAGGGCCATCTGATGCACCGGTGCAGCATCTCTCACAAACCTGGTCGGCAGTTCAACGCAAAAACAGACGGAGAGACAGGCAGCACCTGAACCAGGACTCCTGATTGAAGTAGAGACCCCTCCGGACCCCTTTGGAGACCACTGTCACCTCATGTTTTTGATTCAGAAGCATCGTCAGATACCCCTGATGTGCGTTCCCTCTACAAGCCATAATTGGAATGAAGAGCTCTTCCTAGCTGAACTTTGACCCTACCTATATCAGAGCTTAAATCCTTCAGAGATGGTCTGTTTCTATCTCTCAACCCAGTCTGCTGAACATGGCAACTCACGGTTGTGATGGGACTTACATTCTTTTAAAGAGAAGAAAAGAGAGAAGAAAAGAGAGGGACAGGAAACACAGTTTATCTTCTAATTTTTGATTTTTCTTTTTTCTTTTTTTTTTTTGCCGTTCCCAATTTTCCCCCTTTCATATATTTTTATCTGCTGAATACTTTGGTCCCATTTAAGACATAGTAGACTCTGAGCTACCTAGCAGAATATACCCCCCTTCCCCATTCTCCAGCCTCTTCTCAGATGCGGTGATAGATGAGGTCCCTTCCCTCTCCTTTATGTATAGGCTCACGTTTCCCCACGTAGGCCACCCTCAATTGGGTATGGTCCCTTTTCGGGACACTAGGTTTGGGTCTGGGGTCCTCCCTCTTAGGAGGGGAGACCCCCACCTAACACACCGAGGTTTTGTTTACAGACTTCGTTACTACTGCATCATATTGTTGTTGTTAATTTATCAGTTTTTTTTTTACGTTCCTTTTACACAATGTTTTTCTTGCCTCTCCCCATCTGTCCACCCTTCTCTTTTCTCCCTAGGAGCATTCTACTGCTTTGGATCCTGTGCCGGGCGAGTCTGATCACCCAACGACCTCCCTGCTACCTGAGTCAATATGTCTACTATTAAGGTAATATCCTATAACATTAGAGGCCTCTGCTCCCCTGGGAAAAGAAATAAACTCTGGTGGGAACTTAAAAAGCTAAAAGCTCAAGTGGTTTTCCTACAGGAAACCCACTTCACCCATCTTTCCATACCTAGGCTTCCTACCCACATATTTAATCAATGGTTCCATAGTACCTACCCTTCCTCTAAATCTAAAGGCAGCACGATCGCAATTCATAGGACCTGCCCCTTCCAACTCTCAGACAGCAAAATAGACCCACTTGGCCGTTACATTTTCCTGAAAGGTAATATAGCAGGAAGAAAGTTTACCTTTGCCTCAATTTATGCACCTAACACGGACCAAATCACTTTCATTGATAATACCCTTGAAATGCTGACAGAATTTAAAGAAGGCTTTGTTATTTTAGGGGGGGACTTTAACGTTAGCCCAGACCCTTCAATGGACACCTCCAGCTCCAGTCAATCACATTCGTATGCATTCTTGAAACATTTTAGAAAATCCCTTCACTCACACTTGTTACTTGATAGCTGGAGGTTCTTCACCCTAGGGAGAAAGACTTTAGCTACCATTCTGCTGTACATGATGTGTACACTCGCATAGACCACATCTACGTGGACCGCCCCACACTAGAGCTCGTGCAATCGGCCTCCATTGGGAATATTACCATATCTGATCATGCACCAGTGGGAGTGATTCTCACCCTCCCCTCCGGCTCCCGTGGGGCCTGGACATGGAGGTTGAATGAAAATCTGCTAGATGACACAGCAGCAGTAGCCAAAGTGTCCGAAACTATCACAAATTACTTCAAAGAAAATGTCACAGATGACCTTAGCGTGGGCATAGTGTGGGAAGGCCATAAAGCTGTGGTCAGAGGGGAGTTCATATCCCTTGGTGCAAAACTTAAAAAGATGCTTCAGGCAGACTTTGACAGAGTGTTAGCAGCTCTACAAGAAGCTGAACTCAAACACAAACAAAATGGGAGGCCCGAGGCATTGCAGAGACGGAATGATTTGAGAGACTTGTTCCTGCGTTTGCTTGATCGGCAGACTCGCAAGAAAGCCAGGCACTTATCACACAAATATTACGAACATGGCAATAAGTGCGGCCGTATGCTTGCGAGGGCTATCCACAGGAAACATGCTCAAACCTATGTACAAAAGCTTCGCTCTCCATCCGGAGACATTCTGATCCAGTCCTCCAAAATTGCCTCGGGGTTCCGAGATTACTATTCGGGCTTATATAACCTAAATCCTGAATACCCTTCAGGTACTCAGAAACCCAGAGCCACTGCCATAATGGATTACTTAGCCTCAGCTGGCGTCCCGCCCCTAAGTGCAGAACAATGTGCTGACCTTGAACTTCCAATTTCCTCTAGGGAGATTGAATTGGTGGTGAAGTCCCTTCCTACAGGAAAAAGCCCTGGGCCGGATGGATATACTGGGTCATATTATAAAACCTTCTTGCCTCTCCTATTACCCTACATGTGCACTTACTTTAATTCCACAGCAGAGGGGTCACCCATCCCTCCAGGAGCCCTTTTGGCGCACATCACTGTGTTGCCACAAGATGGTAAGAATCCGATGCTCCCCCAAAGTTACCGTCCCATATCCCTCCTTAATATTGATATTAAGATTTTGGCAAGGGTTTTAGCAGATAGACTTGGGAGTCTTTTGCCCCACATTATCCATCCGGACCAAACCGGGTTCATTAAAGGAAGAGAAGCGAGGGACAATTCAATAAGAGCAATACAACTTATCAACTGGGCCCGCTCAGACCCTAACCCTAAACCTTACATCATCCTCTCCACAGACGCCGAAAAGGCTTTCGACCGGGTCGATTGGTCATACCTCAGAGCAGTGTTGGAGGCTCTAGGGCTGAGAACACGCATGATGTCATCTATCTTAGCCCTATATTCTACCCCCTGTGCACAGGTCAAGGTGAATGGAGTGCTTTCCCCCCAATTCGCGATTCGGAATGGCACGAGACAGGGGTGCCCCCTTTCCCCACTACTCTTCGCTCTAGTGCTGGAACCGTTACTGAGTACAGTCAGAGCAAATGCTGACATTAGGGGCCTGAGGGTAGGAAATAATGAACATAAATTGTCCGCATACGCAGACGACGTATTATTCCACCTCTCAGAACCCCTGATCTCGTTGCCAGTCCTGAAGAAAGAATTAAAATTATTTGGATCACTTTCTAATTTTAAAATTAATTTCTCCAAGTCTGAAATTCTGCCGATCCACTTGACCCTCGCATTGACTAACAGCTTACAAGCTTCGTTTCCCTTCACCTGGGCCAAATCCTCCATTCGGTGCCTAGGTATACAATTAACAGATAGTCTTGATACCCTCTATGCTGCAAATTTTCCACCGTTACTTAACACAATTAAAAAAGATCTGTCCATCTGGACAAAGACTGCGTTTACATGGATAGGTCGCATCAACATCATAAAAATGAATATTTTGCCCCGAACACTTTTTTTTCTACAAATGATACCAATTCCCCTGCCCAAACATTTCTTTTCCCAAATTAATAGCATACTAACTAGATTTGTGTGGAATGCAAAAAAGCCTAGAATAGCTATGAACATCCTGAAGCGCTCAAAACTAACAGGGGGTTTGGGGATCCCAGACATCTTAAAATACTATAGAGCCATCGCTCTCTAGAGGATCCTCAACTGGCGATTCCACACCCGGTCCAAATTATGGGTCTCCCTGGAAAAGTGGTTAGCCGGCAGGAACCTGCCTTTGCTCCATGGCTGCCACGTGAATACCGAGGGTTGTCAGATACAACCTCCCCGTTGACGACCCATGTTCTTTCTGTTTGGGACACAGTGAACATAGCTCTAAAATTATCTCCACCAATATCCCCGCTTGCTCCATTAGGGGGGTTCCTTTGGTTCCCACCAGGTGAACAAATGGCCTTTTTCGGCCCATGGGTGGATGATGGAAATGCCAGTTGCGGAAAATTAGTGAAGGATGGCAAACTGATGAGTTATGAAACACTACAACGTGAACATGGAGGTTCCAAAATGAATTTTTGGAGATATAGGCAGCTCCACCACTTTTTTGAAATTCATGGACGTTCCATAAGAGACATTTCCACTCTTACTCCATTTGAACAACTCTTTATTGAGGAAGACCCGATCCCACACCTGATCTCAGAATTGTATCGCTTACTAAGTACCACTGACAACCTCAGAACAACTTACATACGGGCATGGGAAAGGGATTTACAGTTAGATTTTTCCACAACCCAACTCACACACCTATACCAACTCACTCATTCGAGCACTATGGAATCCAAAACCCAAGAAACAAACTATAAGATTCTATCACGCTGGTACAGAGTACCGGCTGATTTGGCTCGTATCTACCCCGCGGTGTCGGATCAATGTTGGAGGGGATGTGGCCACAGAGGCACACTCTTACACATTTGGTGGGAGTGCCCTCTGATCAAGTCATACTGGAAAGACATTAAGTCTAGTGTGAAAGAAATCTTAGATCTGGATATTCCTCTGTCCCCAGTCTATTTCCTCCTACATGTCCCCTTGACACCGATTGGTAGATATAAAAAGAGTGTACTTCCACATCTACTAAACGCGTCTAGGCGCCTTGTTCCAATTTATTGGAAATAATCTAGGGTTCCTTCAAAAGAAGATTGGATAAAAAAAGTGAACGATATTAGGGAAGCAGAACATTGGATAGCATCATGTAAAGGAAAGACAGAACGTTTTGAAATTATATGGGGCCCATGGAAAGACTATGTGTTCGATCCAAATCATATGTCTTTGAGTTTAGACATGGCACTACTAGAGTTAGCAGAACCATCCTTACGATCTCGCTTAGATAACGTAAACAAGACCCATTGCAAGACGTACTTTAACTTTACTTGCCATAAAGAAGATATATTATTGGGAGACTCGCCCGGTACAGACCAAAAGAGCCTTCTTAGGCTAAGAGGTATGCTCCATATCCGTTCCCCTCTACCTTTCTCCCCCTCTGACCCTTTTCTATCTGCTATTCCTTTACTCTTACTCCTTTTCCACCTTTTATTACTATCCATATTTTTGTTTATATGACTACTTAACGTCTCTATTATCAGGCAGTTCTCATTTAAGATACTTCTTGTTTGTCTGAACTCAAGGTGGAGATGATTGGCAGCAAGAGAACTGCCTCATCACACGGGAGCGGAGGCCTACTTCTTCCGCTTCCTGTCAGGCGGGGCAGGGGGAAAGATGTCCTCCTAGAAACAGCGAGAAGGGCGAGGTTGTAGGAGGCTATTGCCCCCCTCTGCCTGGATCGCTGATGGAGGATGACCCCCCATGTAACCACTCCAGCTCATATACCTCTTCTGGAGGTTTGTGGCCAATATCTGACCGGTTTAAGGTCTCATGACCATCTAGATTCAGGAACTCATTAGAAGCTCCTGATCCCATTGGCACCTTGGGTCCACCTTAACCTTTTAGCTCTAGACCGTACCTGAAATGTTTTCTATATGTTTTGCGTAGCATTTTTATAATGTGTGTAGTCTTTTATACCAAAATGTTACTAAAATAAAGACTTTACAAAAAAAATGTGAGTGTTTGTTTATCTGTACATCCAATGTATTTTTGATGCAAGGGTGAGGGTAGTGGCATCCGGGGGCTGCTGGCTGGAATTTTTAACTCTACCTCTGCCTTGCTTCATGCTGTCACATTCTCCAATGTCCCACAATGGAAGGGGGAAGTCACTCTATTTTAGACCTGAAAGTTCTCAATGGCTTCATTCATGTAAAAAGGTTATGTATGGATTTGACCTGGTCAGCTCTTGCTTCCCTCTTCCGGCAGACTTTTTGGTCTCAGTGGACATCAAGAATGCCTACTTGCATGCCCCCATCTTCCAATCACATTACCAAAATACCTACTTTATGCTGTGGGCAGCATGCAACATTACTAGTTTGTTGCCCTTCCCCTTGGCCTATCCTGCACCTCAAATCTTCTGCTAAGTAACCCTCTCACTTGCAGGGCTTTCCCATAGTAAGTTATCTGAATGACCTACGTCTGAGGAAAAGGTAGACACTTTAGACAAAAGTCAACCAAACTGTGCATACCCTGTAGATATTCAAGTGGATCCCAAAGCTCCAAAAATCTGATCTGGATCAATCTCATCACTTGTACTATCTGGACCTGATTGTAGACAAAGCTCTGTCAAAGTTTTTTCCTTCCCCAGGACAATTTGCAGTTTCATCACTTCCACATTTAGAACTGTACAGTCCAGGAGCCATCCAAGTTTTTTGTATGAGGATCTTGGGCCAAGTGGTCTCCCCCCATCGGTGCTGTTCCGTGTGCCCAATTTCACTCCAATTCCATTGCAACCCAACATTCAGGCAGCGTGTGACAAGAGGGTGCAGTCTCTCGATTGTCCTGGCATTGAGAGTTGCATGTTCAGGACTGGAGTCAGGAAAATGCTTCTCCCAATAGTTTGGAACGTGCTTACGATGGGTGTTAGCATGTCAGGCTGAAAAGCAGTCCTTAGTACCATCTCAGTGAAAGGGACTTGGCTGTCTGAGGAAGCTTCTGTACATTCTCCAGTGCTATGTGAGTGGATGCGCTGCTCCCATCTGTGCTCTCTATATTACCTGTGTATGTGCTATCTTAATAGCCTAATTTGGTTCACCATCCACCTAACAGGTTATATCTCATTTATACAATAATCATATGTTTGTATAATTCATCACATGTGAACAACAACTTAATCCAAATACTTTAAATCATATAAAAAGTCCAGTGACATATGTCACATAATGATAGACTCTTCTTCATATGTGTTGCAAATCATCCGTTATAATTGCCGTGGGCGGCGTGCTCTTGTGTGTGGTATCAGATTAAAGTGATTAAATATTAAATATTTTCACATTCTCCAGTGACCCCATGGGATCTCAACCTGGTTCTATCAAATCCTAATGATCACCGCCCATTAAATATTCTTATAACTATCCTTATTTGCAAGGTTGCCTTTCTCATCACCACCACTTCTACAAGGCTTTTTTTTCCTACGCAGTTTCTTACCTTCATCTTAACCAGGACATTTTCTACCATTTCTCTCTCCTGCTCCTAAACATCCCAAGATGATTTTCCTCCATTGCCTGAACCCAGTGCATGCTGTTTGACTTTATCTCTCAGCTACAGCTCCCTTTCAACAGTCCAAGGCTATGTTTGTCAGTCCCGAAGGTCCCCGCGGGGGGGCAGCCTGCTTTTCATGCCACTGTTGCCAGGTGGACTTGCCAGTTCATCATTCAAGCTAATTCACTCAGAGGTAAGGTTCCTCTTTTCCCATTCGAAGTGCAGTTCACTAGATCAGTTAGTGCTTCATAGGCTTTTCAGCTTTGGACATCTGTTGCTCAGGTTTCCAAGGCTGCCACCTGGTTCACACATTTGTTATAGGCAAGGTTCACCTTTAAGAAAAAAATAATAAATGCACATATTTTTGCAGAAAAAAAAATAGTGGATCACAAGTGCAATGTCAGGCTCCTGCAAACTCTTCCTCCAGCTCTTTGCACATACCTCCGTACAGGCTTTCAGAGAGCTTGAGGAAGTGTCAATGGAATACAAGTCAGTTGGACTGCTTATGAATGACCTAGTGTCTCAGTAATACCTTGGATTACGAGCATAATTCGTTCCAGAAGCATGCTTGTAATCCAAAGCACTCGTATATCAAAGCGAGTTTCCCCATAAGAAATGATGGAAGCTCAGATGATTTGTTCCACAACCACTGCTGGTGTATGCAGTACTGTATGTGGCCAGAGGAGCGGGGGCACTGGTGACACTCGGAGACACTTGGGAACTGTTGACATTCTGATGTACGTTATGCCCGCCCCACCCAGCTGAGAGTGTCTCCAAGTTCTCCAGCGCCTCTGGCCACATACGGTAATACATACACCAGCGGCTTGAGTCCTGCTCATCTTGAGAGACAGCGCTTGCAAATCAAGTCAGGATTTTAAAAAATATATAGCTTGTCTTGCGAAACGCTCATATACCTCGTTACTCGCAAACCGAGGTACCACTGTACTAGCCTACTATCCTATGCCTCGCAATGTACGACTAAGTAAATAGGATTTTACCCCTTTCCTTGGCATACTTTACACAGCACAGGACCCTCACCTTTGTTCTTATGATCCACTCCAATTATTGCTTGCTTTTAAACTAAGGCTTGCGGGGTGTGGGGGTGGCTGTACTATCCTGTGTCCTGTAATGTACAAAAATCCTATTCCCAAACACATGACGCAATGGGGCTGATTTACTAAAGTAGTTTAAAATCTTTACTCAATAAATTAACTGAAGATTTACTTCAGTTATCCAACTGTGTTAAATGCACATTCCTGCTTGTTTCATCTGCACATAATTTGATATTCAAAGTGAACATAGCTACAATTTCTCAAATACTTTTGTAAATCCCTAATGACTCCCCCGCTCACCTGATTGTGTGATTATTTGCATTAATCGTTAATAGTTTTTGAGAATAATTTCTCAGTTTGGTTCATGGCCAACCCTACTGTTTTCCTGTTTTTTTACCTCTTTCTTATGCAATGTCTGTTTGCAGAAAACAAAAGTTGTGTATGGTTCTAACCATTAATCCAGAAGTCTTCTAATAAAACCCAAAAATGAAGGAATTTTTAAATCAACTCCAATAATATTTTGACTATGTAATAGCAGCATGTCATTTCATCATAAGGAAGCATTGCATGTAATTAACTTTCTTCCAGATTGCATAAAAGCCATTAAAGTCACGTTTCAACTTGAAGTTTATTGTTACAGTTCAAGTTAATAGAGTTAGTATAGCTATTGAAGGGGGAAAACAATTTGGAATGGCATTTAAAAATAGTTAAAAATCCAACCTAACAGTACAATTACTCATTTAACTAGTTAAGGTCATAAGGCAGTTTCTAAATGGCTTGGGCATCATGTGGTTAAAATAAGCTTGCAGCTGTGAACTTGGTTTCATTTTTTCAGGCTGTGATATTCTTTTCAGTAAAAGTAATCTGGGAGGCTCTACAGCCACTCATTTACATTAACAATATTGAGAAGGGCCCCCATTATTACCACCTGCGGCTGCGGTGGTTCCTGGGGCTCTCCACGTGAGCCTAGGACTGCAGTAAATGCATTCACTATCAAGAACAGGAGGTCTTCAGGGAACGTCTGTGATGAATTTGCCTGGAAGAAATGAGCATGTAATCACTTCCTGCTTCAGTTCATTCATTCCCTGGCTCCTGTACAACAAGTTATGGTTGATTAGCTGCAGGGGAGACATTGGGGGTCCAATTGACCCCCAATGTCTCCATAGGGAGAACCTGCCATCTGCTAAAATAAAAATTAAATTATATAATAAAAACTATGCTACAATTTAGAGTACTGTATTTTTTCACCATTTCGTGGCCATGTAAAATTTTGAGCTTGAAGATGTTTGGTGGCTATTTAGTTAAAGCAACCCCATTTTATTTTATTATATATATATATATATATATATATATATGTGTGTGTGTGTGTGTGTGTATATATATATATATATATATATATATATATATATATATATATATATATATATATATATATATATATATATATACCGGTATTTATTTACCCAAAAATGGGTATTATATTGTTTTTTGTGTACACTAAAATTAATATTAGTATATTTCATAAACAGCTGTGCAAATATTGTGCAGCATAAAAACTTGCAACTGCGGCCCTTCTATTATACAGGGCCTATCAGAGTTCCAAGTAATTTCCAAGTCATTGTCCAAAATGTGTATTTTAACTTGCATGAAAAAATGTAACTACAGAGTGGTTAAAGAGTAACTAAAGCCTGCTGTGGGGACGGGATTTTGCCATTACGTGCAAGTGTGCACAGCATACTTGCACATTATAGTACCTTACCTACAAGGGTGTTGTCCGATTCAGGCTGTCAGTTGCCACTGTGTCCCCCATTATCACTGTCTTCTCTGGTCTCTCCCTAATAATGGTAAACCAGGGTGATTCCTGATAATTTGGTCACCATGACAGGCAATCATAGTGACCACAAGCCTGTCTGTTTCAGTGCTTAGTTTGGCTCTCAGTGTGAAAAAATGTATTTAAAAAAGGAAAAACTTAATAAATTAAAACATTTTGCAGCTTTGACTCGGGGATACACAGAACCAAGGAATCTCTCTCCATCCTTGGGTAACAACAGTGTTCTCTGCTTCCTATGGCTAAAAGGAGAGCTGGGGGAGCAATGGACAGGTACATTTGTGCAGCTGGAGAAAGAACATGAACCAGTTGCTTTGCTGTCACCAAAGATCCTTTTTACTCAAAAACCACCTTGTAGAAGATGTCTCAATAATTACCTTTCTGGCAGCCCATTTGAAGAAACGTCTTCACTTCTCCCCTGGACACAGCAGATATTTGACCGATTACCAAAAATGAGAATACCTGCTGTGGCTGAGGGAGAAGGGAAGCAAAGGCATTTGAATAAACAGGCTGCCAGAAAGGTAAGCATAGAGCCTGATTTTTTTTTCGAACTTTTACAAGGTGTTCTTTATGTAAAAGTGACCCTACAATGACAGGGGCACTTTAAAGCCTTGAGAAGTTAATTCCCCCTGCTCCTGTTGTGTACTTTCAGAAATTCATAGTTCATAGAAATTCATAGTTACTAACATTAATGCTGTCTCCCAACTATTAAATAAAACACCAAAAATATGGTTTAGAATTAATATTTAAACCAAATTCCATACTGCTATAGAAATCAAATTTTAGTAGTATGCTATCTATTCATTCGGTTGACTTCACAAATACTTGTGGAACTTCATTCAAAAAAGTAAATCCCGCCAGTTCGTTCCCTTCACATAGTCTGTAAATTCGTTTTTTTGGGGGGGAGGGGGGGAGAAAGTACTGATTTTTATCAGTACCTGCTCCCACTTCCGCAGTCCTTGCCTTAGGCAAGGATGATGTCTCTTGCCTCAGTTGTTATACTGTATAATAATGTTTTTGAGGCCATTTCATGTATAGATGAATTATACTGCAAATAAAGTAAAGCTAAAAAATACAAATTTGCCAGAAGGTAGTATCTTTGGTTAGGTGTTTCCTGCCAAAAAACTCTTACCTGCTAGCAATTTTGTTTAAACCTGTACTCAGACTTCGATGCATGCGCATTACACTGTATTGTTCTGGCATATTAAAGATGCTGGGAATGGATCTGGGTGCCAAGATAATGTAACTACAGCACACATGAGTGGGAAGTACACTATCAGTGACTGCCCCATGGGCGAAGCAAGAAGACAGCAAATCCCAAAAAAGTGGAGAAGAACATGACATCGATGGGGACAAAGTGGATGTGCAGAGCTCAAGCCTTACATCAGTGGAGGAGAGCACACCCAGAGGTAACTATTTTATGATATGTAATTATGGAATATTCAGAGCATCTTCACCATGCTTAATTTTTGCTTTAACAAATAAAATATTCAAATTTCAACAATTCTTTACAGTTTTTTTAAGACTTTCGCCAAACTAGTAGGCTCCTAACTAAAATGGGACATTGGTTTAATTCAATATAACTATGCAGGTACAAACAGCTGAAGGGGTTAAATCTGCCTCCCAATCCAGCCCCTTATATCTCAGAACCAATTGTCACATTCAAATGCAGTTTCCTGCATACTATTTGGTGGTAATTGAGAAGAAAACAGATTGAAAAGCAGGACAATGGGCATGGCTAGAGTGTGGATTTTTTCTTTTATAGGTGGTGCTTAAAGTGTTACTAAACAAAGTAATATGAAAATAGTACCCACAGCTTATAAATCTTCTTTTTACATTAAAATACTGCCACTTTATTCCTTTTTGACTGATCTGTATACCATGGTCACGTGATAAACTGCAGGGTCCACCTGAGTGCTGAGTGTTCAGGTAGGAGGAAATTTCCACTACAGCCTGTGTCCTCATGCTCTTATGTGAGGCGGATGATCCATCAATCAAGATGTGATATCCCACCCACTGTGTTCTTTTTTAGTTACTGGGCATGGTGGAGGATGGAGGGACTGGGCTGTCATTTAGGATCTGTATACACACCCAAATGTGTGATGTCAATATCACGTGACCTTTAAAAGCTGAGCTCAACACGGAACTGTTCTCTCAATAGAGACCAAATTGAGTGCAGCTTTATTACCATCACTGTGTCTTTTCTGGCCTTGCCAAGAGAGAAAGCAAATTAATGAACATCAATCAGTGCCAGGCTGGATTTCAGAAGAACAGTGGATCAGATCTGATGCAACCGCAAATTATGTATTTGGAAAGGAGCAGTCGGCATCTTTTACATCTTATAAATTTAATTCATGTCATGTGTGTGCCTGCCAGGGCTGCGGTTACTGCTTGGGAGCCTATCTGCAAAGAAAAACTGGCACCTTAATGTGTTGCTAAACCCACAACATACTAATGCGACCTGACACAACCTGATTATAGCAGTAGCAAGCCTCCATCCCTAGTATGTAATGAACAGCACAAAAGAGAAAGGAATAGGACTTTATGTGAGGCATGTCACTGAAAAAATATCATATTCATATCGTTCAAAAATTATTACCGTAATTACAAATCACGTTGTAAAGAGTGTCAATCTGTGATACAGGGCACAATGTACTATGATACACTTGTATGAATATATAGTTATTATACAAAATAAAATACAACATAATTAGCGGTACAGTTACATAAAAACACTCATCCATTCATAAAAATTCAATGAACATAAGCAAATGCTCATGGTGAGCCAAACTTGTCTGGGCATCAGTTCGATGTATACTCGATGCACGTTTCATGGCTCCTGCCAATCAGAGCATTTTACTCCTGATGATTGGCATGAGCCATGAAATGTGCGTCGAGTATACATCGAACTGATGCCCAGACAAGTTTGGCTCACCAAACTTTTTCTTATGTTCATTGAATTTTGCTTATGTTCATTGAATTTTTATGAATGGATGAGTGTTTTTTTTATGTAACTGTACCGCTAATTGTATTTTATTTTTTATAATAGCTATATATTCATACAAGCGTATCATAGTACATTGTGTCCTGTATCACAGATTGACACTCTTTACAATGTGATTTGTAATTAATAAATCATTTTATGAATGATATGAATAAGGTATCTATTCAGTGACATTCCTCACATAAAGTCCTATTCCTTTCTCTTTTCTGCTGTTCAATACATACTAGGGATGGAGGCTTGCCACTGCTATAATCAGGTTGTGTCAGGTCGCATTAGTATGTTGTGGGTTTAGTAACACATTAAGGTGTCAATTTTTCTTTGCAGATAGGCTCCCAAGCAGTAACTGCATCCCTGGCAGGCACACACATGACATGAATTAAATTTATAAGATGTAAAAGATGCTGACTGCTCCTTTCCAAATACATAATTTGTGGTTGTGTCAGATCTGATTCACTGTTCTATTGCAATCCAGTCTGGCACTGATTGATGTTCATTAATTTGCTTGACAAACGTTTTTGCCTTTTAAATGGCCCATTTAGCCATTTCACAAGAAATCTTATTCACGTCCTTCATTTGCCAATATAGAAATTAATTGATGGCACAGCTTCTGTTCTGTTTAGGGCACGCATCTTTTGAAAGCCAAATACAGGGGGTCCCCGGGTTACAAACAAGTTAGGGACTTTAGGTTTGTTCTTAAGTTGAATCTGTTTGTAAGTCGGAACAGGTACATTTTTAAGTGTAGCTCCAGCCAAAAAATCTATTTTTAAGTTTTGTAGATAGCATAGGGAAGGGTTATCACCCCTGTAACATTTGTTTTGCTGTCTGTGCCCCTGTTCAGAAGATTTCACCTCACTTTCTGTCCCAATGACAATTGGATTTTGAAAATTTGGGGTTATTAGGGAAATATGGATAGGTGATAAAGCATCAGTGGAGACACCTTTTTCCCATATTAACTCTTACAGGAGTGAATTTCCCTTCCTAGGTGTAGATTTCCTCTCACTTCCTGTTGTCTCCCTCCGTTTGTAAGTAGGAGTCGTTTGTAAGTCGGATGTTTGTAAGTAGGGGACCCCCTGTATATGCAAAAATATTTTTTGCATTTTGCATAGAAAGTGGAAGGTAGAACCTCTATCAGGTTTGTATTCCTGTGTGCAACTCCTATGGGAATAGTTCCCCTCACTTCCTGTTTCTATGTCATAGTGTTACAGGGTACTGCAGGAAAAATCTTCCCTCTTCTAACATATATATATATATATATATATATATATATATATATATATATATATATATATATATATAATATGTGTGTGTGTGTGTTAGAAATGGGGAGATTTTTTATATATATACACAGTATCTCACAAAAGTGAGTACACCCCTCACATTTTTGAAAATGTTTTATTATATCTTTTCATGTGACAACACTGAAGAAATGACACTTTGCTACAATGTAAAGTAGTGAGTGTACAGCTTGTATAACAGTGTAAATTTGCTATCCCCTCAAAATAACTCAACACGCCACCATTAATGTCTAAACCGCTGGCAACAAAAGTGAGTACACTCCTAAGTGAAAATGTCCAAACTGGGCCCAAATGGCTATTTTTCCTTCCCGGTGTCATGTGACTTGTTAGTGTTACAAGATCTCAAGTGTGAAAGGGGAGCAGGTGTGTTAAATTTGGTGTTATCGTTCTCACTCTCTCATACTGGTCACTGGAAATTCAACATGGTACCTCATGGCAATGAACTCTCTGAGGATCTGAAAAAAATAATTGTTGCTCTACATAAAGATGGCCTAGGCTATAAAAAGATTGCCAAGACCCTGAAACTGAGCTGCAGCATGGTGGCCAAGGCTATACAGCGGTTTAACAGGACAGGTTCCACTCAGAACAGGCCTCGCCATGGACGGCCAAAGAAGTTGAGTGCACATGCTCAGCGTCATATCTTTGGGAAATAGACGTGTGAGTGCTGCCAGCATTGCTGCAGAGGTTGAAGGGGTGGGGGGTCAGCCTGTCAGTGCTCAGACCATACGCTGCACACTGCATCAAATTGGTCTGCATGGCTGTCGTGGCAGAAGGAAGCCTCTTCTAAAGATGATGCGCAAGAAAGCCTGCAAACAGTTTTCTGAAGACATACAGACTAAGGACATGGATTACTGGAACCATGTCCTGTGGTCTGATGAGACCAAATTATACTTTTTTGGTTCAGATGGTGTCAAGCGTTTGTGGTGGCAACCAGGTGAGGAGTACAAAAACAAGTGTGTCTTACCTACATTCAAGCATGGTGGTGGGAGTGTCATAGTCCAGTGCTACATGAGTGCTGCCGGCACTGGGGAGCTACAGTTTATTGAGGGAACCATGAATGCCAACATGTACTGTGGCATACTGAAGCAGAGCATGATCCCCTCCCTTCCGAGACGGGGCCACAGGGCAGTATTCCAACATAACGACCCCAAACACACCTCCAAGATGATCACTGCCTTGCTAAAGAAGCTGAGGATAAAGGTGATGGACTGGCCAAGCATGTCTCCAGACCTAAACCCTATTGAGCATCTGTGGGGCATCCTCAAACGGAAGGTGGAGGAGCGCAAGGTCTCAAACATCCACCACCATCTCTGTGATATCGTCATGGAGGAATGGGGGGGGGGACTCCAGTGGCAACCTGTGAAGCTCTGGTGAACTCCATGCCCAAGAGGGTTAAGGCAGTGTTGGAAAATAATGGTGACCACACAAAATATTGACACTTTGGGCCCAATTTGGACATTTTCACTTAGGGGTGTACTCACTTTTGTTGCCAGCGGTTTAGACATTAATGGCTGTGTGCTGAGTTATTTTGAGGGGATGGCAACTTACTGTTATACAAGCTGTACACTCACTACTTTACATTGCAGCAAAGTGGCATTTTCTTCAGTGTTGTCACATGAAAAGATATAATAAAATATTTACAAAAATGTGAGGGATGTACTCACTTTTGTGAAATACTGTGTATATGTATGTGTGTCTGTGTGTGTATGTGTGTGTATATATATATATATGTGTGTGTATGTATATATATATATATATATATATATATATATATATATATATATACATACACACTCTATATTACCAAAAGTATTGGGACACCTGCATTTACGCGCACATGAACTTTAATGGCATCCCAGTCTTAATCTGTAGTGTTCAATTTTGAGTTGGCCTACTCTTTGCAACTAGAACAGCTTCAGCTTATCTGGGAAGGCTGTCCACAAGGTTTAGGAGTGTGTCTATGGGAATGTTTGACCATTCTTCTAAAAGCGCATTTGTGAAGTCAGGCACTGGTGTTGGAGAGAAGACCTGGCATGCAGTTTCCTCTCTAATTCATCCCAAAGGTGTTCAATCAAGTTGAGGTCAGGACTCTGTGCAGGCCAGTCAAGTTCTTCCACCCCAAACTCGCTCATCCATATCTTTATGGGGATGTCTGAGGATGACCCCTTCCTGTTCCAACATGACTGCGCACCAGTGATCAAAGCAAGGTCTATAAAGACATGGATGAGCGAGTTTGGGGTGGAGGAAGTTGACTGGCCTGCACAGAGTCCTGACCTCAACCCAATAGAATACCTTTGGGATTAATTATCTTAATAAGTGGAGGCAGGCCTTCTCATCCACATCAGTGCCTGACCTCACAAATGCGCTTCTGGAAGAATGGTCAAACCTTCCCATAGACACACTTCTAAACCTTGTGGAAAGCCTTCATAGAAGAGTTCAAGCTGTTATAGCTGCAAAGGGTGGGCCAACTCAATACGGACTAAGACTGGGATGCCATTAAAGTTCATGTGCGTGGAAAGGCAGGTGCCCAATACTTTTGGTAATATAGTGTGTGTGTGTGTATGTATATGTGTGTAATAAATATATATATAATATAATTTTAATGGCATTTAAGTAATCTGCGCTAAGAACAGCTATAGTGTTTGTTACGTTAACTTTGACTTCTGCACCTACAGAGATCAATGACGGCTTTTTTTACATTCATTAAATGCTTGTAAATAATATTTTTCTGTTGTGCTATAGCATTATACCATACGTAAATCTTGTTACAAATAATCCATTTTGGTGACCACCTGCTTGTCACTGTGTTAATTTTTAACTAATAACTTTTTATCTAGCTAATAGTTTTTGGCTATATATGCATATACTGTAGATACAGTCACATTACAGATGCATGGTTCTTGCATGGATGCTAATTGCACTGTCCAACATTCAGATGTACTAAGGGGCATCTGCATATTTGTATATGACATTTGATTTAACATATAGCAACGTAAACAAAAATATAATTTAAAATATAAAAATTACATTAAAAATCTCTTTAAAAGTAGATTTAAGCACTACCTGGATGACATGATTACATTTAGTTTTCTTAAGCACTTTGTATGATTAACAATGACCATGTTTTGTTGTTTTGTTTTTTTTATAAAATACAGTTTTCACATTTTTTGGGGGATCTCAGCACTGTTGATCTCCTTCAGCTTCTTTTAGCCTCTTCCTGTCTACAAAGACTTGATCTGGCATTGTCTGCACATCATTGCTCTGAACCAGCTTCCTGATGGTGACAACATGGGACAATTCCTGTGCAATGCATGTCAGCACAGCTGCTTGTAGACTCCATCAGCGATTCATGTCACAACGCAAGAGAATGATTGGGGGACAGTTGTCACTTCATAACAGAAAGTAGGTGAAGGGTTAGTGTGTGGGTGTGGCGCAGTCCTAATCCATAGAAATACTTGGTAAGTCGTGTGTAGCCAAATCCCATATGTAAAGTCGCATATAAAGTATAAACCAAAATTGCAAGTAAAAAATTCAACGAGAATAAAACCAAACATAAAACAGCAAAGTGACCCCCTTTGGAGTGTGTAGGTGTAACGTTGTCCTAGTTTAAAAAATACTTTGTAAATCGTGTGTACCCAAATCCCACATGTAAAATCGCATGTAAATTATAAACAAAATATAAACAAAATCGCATATAGCAAATTTAACGGCTAGGTTGGCCCCCTTTGAATTGGGGGAGGGGGAAGGGGAACAGGGGATGAAATCAAAAAATGACTTTAGCCAAAGCTATTCCATCCGCATAAAAACCCCATATAGTGATTGATAAACATAACATTGCTGAATAATTACATAGGTTAAATTGTGACTAGTGCTCAGTGCAATTTAAGTGAAAAACTTGACATCTTTGTAAAACAAGGCAGGTATTTGTATAAATCTTGGTGACCAGGTGCTCGTGTCTTGTGATCATGCGGACACTCACCAGCTTCTTTAACCCCTGCGGGGGTAATGCGCAGTCACAGTGTATGCCACTGTGCGGCAATCCACAGGCTGTTTCTGGGTCACGGTGACGTTTTAGGCATAAGAGAAGAAAGAGGAGATTCCATAGCGTAAAACCATAAAACACTCTTTATTGAACGCAGATGACAGAATAGTACTCACATTTAAGCAGTTTATAATAGGCAACCAAATGTCATCAAAACAGGAGAGCGTCAGATTTAGGTTGGTGATCCTCTGGGAGATGATGCAAAAGCGTCAGAATAGGCCACGCCCTACGCGTTTCGTCATAGGGACGTCAACTGGAGCGTGCCCCCTTTGCGTCACCTCACCTCCTTTTATACTGTGCGATGTGCTGCATGCCTGCACACCGGAAACCTCCGGCGGCCATTTTCCCTTAGGTTTTTGCACGGCCATCTTGCATGTGGCTATTGCAGACCGGAGCCATATGTATAAACCTTTAGTGGAATATCCCTAGTGTTGTAAAAACAGGAAATGACCCTAGTGTTGCAAAACCAGGAAATAAACCAAAGGGAAATCCGTGGCCATTTTGTGAGAGATTTTGCAGACCGAAGCCCAATAGAGCAATTGATAGGTATATGCTATTTTGCAGGCCGAAGTCCGCGGCCATTTTCTTGTAGGTTCTGCAAGATCTATGTAGGTTATATGCCTGAGTCCGCGGCCATTTTCTTGTAGAATGTGCGGGGTATATTTGGATTATACGGTGACCCCGTACGAAAAAACTTCTCCGTTCGAGTATGTGTCACTCTGAGCCACGGATTTACTCTATCAAGATGGAAAATAAACCCGTAAGGAATCATCATAGGCAGGGGCAGTATTACTTATTCGCACAGTATAATTAAATATACCTGACGAATTATACATAGAAATATAAAATATAAAATTTAAAATACATATACACAGAAATGTTTAATATTTATTGCTCCAAAGTACTAAAAATAAATTGCATATCACTATGTACATGCAATATTATAAAATAAAAAGTTAACTAAATATGAAAAAAAATAATATTTTATAAAAATTTAATAATAAAATTAAAATTAAAATGATAAAAAGGGGGTTAAAATAAGAGGGGTGGGAAGGAGACCGAGGGAAGATGGTGTTTGTGTCATCATGGAGCCTAAAATGAATGTCATACGTCAGGAACCTTTTTCATTTTTCACGTCAAAAAAGATTAAGCTAACTAATAGTGGTAGTTTACTGGTAGTACTAATAGTTAGTGAGAAAGCAATTTAGGTCGACATCTATATTCATTCCTGATGGTTGTAGTGTGTCTAGCTGGAAAATCCATCTAGTTTCGTTTTGCGACACTTTAATTTTCTTGTTGTCGCCCCTCCAGTGCCCTTTGATTTTATCAATAGCATAAAAAACAAGGCCTGAGGGGTCCCTGTTGTGGTGGTCTCTAAAGTGTCTGGATACACTGTGCTTTTTAAACCCGTTTTTTATATTTGTAATGTGTTCTCTGATCCTTATGTGCAATTTTCTAGTTGTACGCCCCACGTACTGTTTCCGACATGGGCATTCTAATACATAAGTGACGTGTGTATTATTGCACGTGATCAGGTCCCTGATGGTATATTCATTTCCATTAGATGTCGACCTAAATTTAGTTGTCTTTTTACTTGTTTTCTTACTTACTCTACATGGTAAACATTTACCACATTTGTAAAAGCCTCTAAGGTTATTCCCTATTTTAATTTGTTTTGGGGGGTCAAGGGCATTGTGCACTAGTTTGTTCCTAAGAGTTGGGGCCTTCCTGTAAATAAAAATAGGTTTGTTTGGTAATATTGGTTTAAGAATCTGATCTGACTGGAGAATTGGCCAATATTTTTTTTTAATGATTGATTCCATAGTTTTATATTGCCTGTTGTATCCTGTCAGGAAAGCAAAGCCTATATTTCTATTCTTTTCTTGTTTACGTGAATTTTGTGTTCCTTCTATCAGCCCGTTTCTATCCATACTTTTCACTTTTTGTTTCAATAATAATAGGTCCCTTCTTTTATATCCTTTATCGGTGAACCTGTTGATTAAGACTTCAGCTTGTTCCTCAAAATCAGTGATGCTACTGCAATTTCTGCGTATTCGCATCAATTGCCCCTTTGGGATGTTACCTATCCACTTCGGGTGATGGCAGCTACTTGTTGGTATGTAGCCGTTTCTGTCTGTATTCTTGAAGAACGTTTTTGTATTAAGCTGCCCGTTTTCTTTGTATATCTGGAGGTCGAGGTAACTTATGTCTTGTTTACTCCAGTTACCAGAGAAAGTTAAACTGTAGATGTTATGGTTAATTTCTTCGAGAAACACTTGTAGTTCTTCTTCTGTGCCTCCCCATACTACAACAATGTCATCTATATATCGTCTATATAGCTTCATATTTGGCCTATTGATACTATAGATTTGTTCTTCTTCCCATTTGTTAAGGAGCAGGTTGGCTACACTGGGGGCATACTTAGCCCCCATGGCCACTCCCTTCTCTTGCGTGTAGAAGTCTCCCTTATGCCAGAAGTAGTTATGGCTCATGGCTAACTTTAAACCTTCTAATGTGTATTTTATTTGTTCTTCTTTCATGTTGGTTTGTTGGTGTAATGCCCATTCTGCTCCGCTGAGGCCATCTGATTGTATGATGTTAGTGTATAGGGAGTTGATGTCAATAGTCACAAGTATGTCTTCCTCCTTTATGTTGAAATTTTTTTTTAACTCCTTAATCAGCTGTTTACTGTCTTTCAGGTAGGATTTCCCTCCGGTTACCAACGGTTGCAAATAGCTGTCCAAATATGCCCCCAGTCTAGAGAATAGGCCATCAATCCCACTTATTATGGGTCTACCTGGGGGGTTAAATTGGTTCTTATGGATTTTTGGGACATAATATATTACGGGGGTCTTGGCTGCTTCAGGCAATAGAAATTTTGCTTCTTTTTTATTCAGGATTCCTTTTTTCTCCCCTTTCTGTATATAAGCTTTGAGCTTCTTCTTATATTCTGCCTTCGGGTTGCCCCTTAGCTTTTTGTATGTGTTAGGAATAGCTAGCAGTTTCTCCATTTCTGATTCATAATCCTTTTTGTTTAGGATAACAAGTCCACCGCCCTTGTCCGCCGGACGTATGACAATATTTTTATTTTTTTCGATTTCTTTGATGGTCTTCCAGATTTTTGCTTTTACCTTCTTTGGTTTTAGCTTTCTTATATCTTGTTCCACCATTTTTTTAAAAGTTGTAAGGCTTTCATTCTGTTGAGTATTGGGATTGAATACGGAGTTGTTCTTCAACTGCGAGTGCTTATAAATTGGGGCTTCTTTTTCCGTGAGTAATTTATTTTCTCCTTTCATTGCAAAAAATTTCCTTATGTTTAATTTTCTAATGAATTTTTGCAGGTCGATGTATGCTTCAAAAGGGTCCAAGCATTTTTCTGGAGCATACTTAAGTCCCAGGTCAAGTGTCTTCATTTCTTCTTCGTTGAAGGTCGCTTCGCTTAAGTTGAAGATACCACCACCTAATACTCTCGCCTTCTTTTTCTTTGTCCCTCCTCTCTTTCCTCTGGTCCGTTTTCTCTTCCTCCTCTCTGCATTCTGTATTCTTGGTCCATTCTCTCTCCCCATTGCATTTCTTCTGTTGCTCTGTTCCTCATTCCCGCTTCTGTGTCTCGGGTACTTCTTGGGTTCCACCCCCTGTAGGGGTATCTGTTGTTTCGGTTCCTTTCTGGGAATCTGAAGGGTTTCCAACCTGGAACCCAAGAAGTACCCGAGACACAGAAGCGGGAATGAGGAACAGAGCACCAGAAGAAATGCAATGGGGAGAGAGAATGGACCAAGAATACAGAATGCAGAAAGGAGGAAGAGAAAACGGACCAGAGGAAAGAGAGGAGGGACAAAGAAAAAGAAGGCGAGAGTATTAGGTGGTGGTATCTTCAACTTAAGCGAAGCGACCTTCAACGAAGAAGAAATGAAGACACTTGACCTGGGACTTAAGTATGCTCCAGAAAAATGCTTGGACCCTTTTGAAGCATACATCGACCTGCAAAAATTCATTAGAAGATTAAACATAAGGAAATTTTTTGCAATGAAAGGAGAAAATAAATTACTCACGGAAAAAGAAGCCCCAATTTATAAGCACTCGCAGTTGAAGAACAACTCCGTATTCAATCCCAATACTCAACAGAATGAAAGCCTTACAACTTTTAAAAAAATGGTGGAACAAGATATAAGAAAGCTAAAACCAAAGAAGGTAAAAGCAAAAATCTGGAAGACCATCAAAGAAATCGAAAAAAATAAAAATATTGTCATACGTCCGGCGGACAAGGGCGGTGGACTTGTTATCCTAAACAAAAAGGATTATGAATCAGAAATGGAGAAACTGCTAGCTATTCCTAACACATACAAAAAGCTAAGGGGCAACCCGAAGGCAGAATATAAGAAGAAGCTCAAAGCTTATATACAGAAAGGAGAGAAAAAAGGAATCCTGAATAAAAAAGAAGCAAAATGTCTATTGCCTGAAGCAGCCAAGACCCCCGTAATATATTATGTCCCAAAAATCCATAAGAACCAATTTAACCCCCCAGGTAGACCCATAATAAGTGGGATTGATGGCCTATTCTCTAGACTGGGGGCATATTTGGACAGCTATTTGCAACCGTTGGTAACCGGAGGGAAATCCTACCTGAAAGACAGTAAACAGCTGATTAAGGAGTTAAAAAATTTCAACATAAAGGAGGAAGACATACTTGTGACTATTGACATCAACTCCCTATACACTAACATCATACAATCAGATGGCCTCAGCGGAGCAGAATGGGCATTACACCAATAAACCAACATGAAAGAAGAACAAATAAAATACATATTAGAAGGTTTAAAGTTAGCCATGAGCCATAACTACTTCTGGCATAAGGGAGACTTCTACACGCAAGAGAAGGGAGTGGCCATGGGGGCTAAGTATGCCCCCAGTGTAGCCAACCTGCTCCTTAACAAATGGGAAGAAGAACAAATCTATAGTATCAATAGGCCAAATATGAAGCTATATAGACGATATATAGATGACATTGTTGTAGTATGGGGAGGCACAGAAGAAGAACTACAAGTATTTCTCGAAGAAATTAACCATAACATCTACGGTTTAACTTTCTCTGGTAACTGGAGTAAACAAGACATAAGTTACCTCGACCTCCAGATATACAAAGAAAACGGGCAGCTTAATACAAAAACGTTCTTCAAGAATACAGACAGAAACGGCTACATACCAACAAGTAGCTGCCATCACCCGAAGTGGATAGGTAACATCCCACAGGGGCAATTGATGCGAATACGCAGAAATTGCAGTAGCATCACTGATTTTGAGGAACAAGCTGAAGTCTTAATCAACAGGTTCACCGATAAAGGATATAAAAGAAGGGACCTATTATTATTGAAACAAAAAGTGAAAAGTATGGATAGAAACGGGCTGATAGAAGGAACACAAAATTCACGTAAACAAGAAAAGAATAGAAATATAGGCTTTGCTTTCCTGACAGGATACAACAGGCAATATAAAACTATGGAATCAATCATTAAAAAATATTGGCCAATTCTCCAGTCAGATCAGATTCTTAAACCAATATTACCAAACAAACCTATTTTTATTTACAGGAAGGCCCCAACTCTTAGGAACAAACTAGTGCACAATGCCCTTGACCCCCCAAAACAAATTAAAATAGGGAATAACCTTAGAGGCTTTTACAAATGTGGTAAATGTTTACCATGTAGAGTAAGTAAGAAAACAAGTAAAAAGACAACTAAATTTAGGTCGACATCTAATGGAAATGAATATACCATCAGGGACCTGATCACGTGCAATAATACACACGTCACTTATGTATTAGAATGCCCATGTCGGAAACAGTACGTGGGGCGTACAACTAGAAAATTGCACATAAGGATCAGAGAACACATTACAAATATAAAAAACGGGTTTAAAAAGCACAGTGTATCCAGACACTTTAGAGACCACCACAACAGGGACCCCTCAGGCCTTGTTTTTTATGCTATTGATAAAATCAAAGGGCACTGGAGGGGCGACAACAAGAAAATTAAAGTGTCGCAAAACGAAACTAGATGGATTTTCCAGCTAGACACACTACAACCATCAGGAATGAATATAGATGTCGACCTAAATTGCTTTCTCACTAACTATTAGTACTACCAGTAAACTACCACTATTAGTTAGCTTAATCTTTTTTGACGTGAAAAATGAAAAAGGTTCCTGACGTATGACATTAATTTTAGGCTCCATGATGACACAAACACCATGTTCCTTCGGTCTCCTCTCCACCCCTCTTATTTTACCCCCCTTTTTATCATTTTAATTTTAATTTTATTATTAAATTTTTATAAAATATTATTTTTTTTCATATTTAGTTAACTTTTTATTTTATAATATTGCATGTACATAGTGATATGCAATTTATTTTTAGTACTTTGGAGCAATAAATATTAAACATTTCTGTGTATATGTATTTTAAATTTTATATTTTATATTTCTATGTATAATTCGTCAGGTATATTTAATTATACTGTGCGAATAAGTAATACTGCCCCTGCCTATGATGATTCCTTACGGGTTTATTTTCCATCTTGATAGAGTAAATCCGTGGCTCAGAGTGACACATACTCGAACGGAGAAGTTTTTTCGTACGGGGTCACCGTATAATCCAAATATACCCCGCACATTCTACAAGAAAATGGCCGCGGACTCAGGCATATAACCTACATAGATCTTGCAGAACCTACAAGAAAATGGCCGCGGACTTCGGCCTGCAAAATAGCATATACCTATCAATTGCTCTATTGGGCTTCGGTCTGCAAAATCTCTCACAAAATGGCCACGGATTTCCCTTTGGTTTATTTCCTGGTTTTGCAACACTAGGGTCATTTCCTGTTTTTACAACACTAGGGATATTCCACTAAAGGTTTATACATATGGCTCCGGTCTGCAATAGCCACATGCAAGATGGCCGCGCAAAAACCTAAGGGAAAATGGCCGCCGGAGGTTTCCGGTGTGCAGGCATGCAGCACATCGCACAGTATAAAAGGAGGTGAGGTGACGCAAAGGGGGCACGCTCCAGTTGACGTCCCTATGACGAAACGCGTAGGGCGTGGCCTATTCTGACGCTTTTGCATCATCTCCCAGAGGATCACCAACCTAAATCTGATGCTCTCCTGTTTTGATGACATTTGGTTGCCTATTATAAACTGCTTAAATGTGAGTACCATTCTGTCATCTGCGTTCAATAAAGAGTGTTTTATGGTTTTACGCTATGGAATCTCCTCTTTCTTCTCTTATGCCTAAAACGTCACCGTGACCCAGAAACAGCCTGTGGATTGCCGCACAGTGGCATACACTGTGACTGCGCATTACCCCCGCAGGGGTTAAAGAAGCTGGTGAGTGTCCGCATGATCACAAGACACGAGCACCTGGTCACCAAGATTTATACAAATACCTGCCTTGTTTTAAAAAGATGTCAAGTTTTTCACTTAAATTGCACTGAGCACTAGTCACAATTTAACCTATGTAATTATTCAGCAATGTTATGTTTGTCAATCACTATATGGGGTTTTTATGCGGATGGAATAGCTTTGGCTAAAGTCATTTTTTGATTTCATCCCCTGTTCCCCTTCCCCCTCCCCCAATTCAAAGGGGGCCAACCTAGCCGTTAAATTTGCTATATGCGATTTTGTTTATATTTTGTTTATAATTTACATGCGATTTTACATGTGGGATTTGGTTACACACGATTTACAAAGTATTTTTTAAACTAGGACAACGTTACACCTACACACTCCAAAGGGGGTCACTTTGCTGTTTTATGTTTGGTTTTATTCTCGTTGAATTTTTTACTTGCAATTTTGGTTTATACTTTATATGCGACTTTACATATGGGTTTTGGCTACACACGATTTACCAAGTATTTCTATGGATTAGGACTGCGCCACACCCACACACTAACCCTTCACCTACCTTCTGTTTTTTCCACCTTGGTGGAAATCACATTTGTGGAGGCAGCAGTCCTTTATGCGATTTCTTCCATTTTTCCATTTTTCCATTTTTTTTCCATTTTCTCCACTTTTTTCTCCTCTAGGACAACGTTACACCTACACACTCCAAAGGGAGTCACTTTGCTGTTTTATGTTTTGTTTTTATTTTCGTTGAATTTTTTTATTTGCAATTTTGGTTTATGCGACTTTATATATGGGATTTGGCTACACACAATTTACCAAGTATTTCTATAAATTAGGACAGCGCCACACCCACACACTAACCCTTCATAACAGAAAGTGCCTGAACAAGGATCTTCCAGGTGTTCTTTTAGTGAAAAAGCTGATTTAAAACGTTTCAAAACATCTTATAAAATGGCTTAAAATTCAGCTTTAAAGTGTATGTAAACCTGACTTGTAAAAATCACTATATCTTATGTTATCACACCTTCTGTTTAATATACACAGCACTGTGTTTTTTTATGTAGAAACTTGCATTCTTTGTAAATGCATCTGTTGTTCCTGGCTGAAAGAGTGTTCACTGCCACTTCCTATCATAGGGTGACAACGCTGCCTTTCAGGGTCTGCATGCAGGAGCAGCGTTGTCACCCTTCGCTGCGTGCTCCTGGTGTGGACTGCAAAATGAGGTTTAGATTCAGCTCCTATTTTAAAAGCATTCAGGAAAGGGCAGTAAAAGAACATGACCGCTAAACTCAACATCTTTGCACTCGCATGCTTACACACACACCATAAACTTGTGACAGAGTAGGTTAAAGAAACCCTTTAAAAACCTACATAGATAACAATGTATCATGTACATAATTCAAACATGTAGGTCTGAGGGTTTACTAATACCTTAAATTCTTTAACGCATATTAAGAATTAGGAAATTGCTGATGAACCTTCACCCAATGAACTAATATGTTTAATCAGTTTCTGTGAATCAGAAAAGAAAAGAAAAGCTTCCATGGTCTCTTCAAATATTTGTTTTCTTCTATCTCTAGTAAATATTAGTGAGTCTTGGTGATAACACAGCCAACTTTACTGTCATAATATAATAAATCCTCTGTGAAAATCCAACCTCTCCAGACCGGTGCTAATCCTGCTGGCTGAAATGATAAGACTTAGAATCACAAACATACTCCTTCATCTAATCTATTAAAACCAAAGCCCCAATTTTCACCTTTGGTAAAGTTCCTGCCCTGACAAGAGTTTAGTACTGTTAATCTTTCGGTCAGAACACTTTTAGAACATCATTCATCTGCACATAGTATAGGCTTGCCTTTTTCATCCCTTTTATCATGGATAGAGGAACCCTTAAAAAATGTCAGATCTAAGGAACCCTTGGTAATGAATACTTCATCTACAGCTCACGATAAATTAGGGACTGCTCAATGCACCAAAATCTTTAATAATAATAATGAAATTAGACAAATAATAGTAATATCTTGTGAAACATGTAATGTTCTTTCAACTTCTTTATTCTTCTAAGAAATGCAGTATCCAACAAGCTGCACAAATGACAGCAGCATACACCATATATTGATACACATGCAGGCCACTGTTAGGCAGTAATAGAATCCACTCAACATAAGAGAGAACAATGTCTGCCAAGCCTCTCCTCCAATCCCTACACTGGCTCCCAATCATCCAGCGAATTAAATTCAAAATACTAACCACAACATACAAAGCCATTCACAATTCTGCTCCGAGCTACATCACCAATCTTATCTCCAAATATCGCCCAAATCGTCCTCTCCGCTGTTCTCAAGACCTCCTACTCTCAAACTCTTTCGTCTCCTCCTCACATGCTCGTCTCCAGGATTTCTCCAGGGCCTCTCCCATCCTCTGGAACTCGCTACCTCAACCTGTCCGGCTATCCCCTACTCTTGCTACCTTCAGGCGATCCCTGAAAACTCATCTTTTCAGGAAAGCCTATAACGTCTCTAACTAATCTTTTACCACTTCCATCAGCTCATTCCCCACAGTTACAACCTTTTGTACCACCTTCCCCACCCTATTAGATTGTAAGCTCTTCTGAGCAGGGCCCTCTTAATCCTCTTGCATTTTATTGTATTATAACTGTATTGTCTCCCTTTTATATTGGAAAGTGCTGCGTAAACTGTTGGCGCTATATAAATCCTGTATAATAATAATGCCAGGGGTATTTGCCTCATCAGTAGACTGGTCGAGACTCTATATAAGAACAAGAACATAGACTAAAGGCTCGTACACACTATAAGAAAATCGGACAAACTTTTTTGTCCAAAGAATTTTCGTACGATTTTGTGTACACAACTTTCGACAGCCGATTCCGAATTTCCGTACGGAAATTCCGGAAGGGACAAACTCCAAAATTTTTCTCCTACGGGAACAGAATGAACGATTTTTGTTTAATGTGTACCGTTTTCGGAGGATTTTCATACAAGAAAGATCAGAAAAGAAAGACTGCGCAGGATCAGAAGCAATAAAGAACAAAAAAAGCCTTTGTCGTACGAGAATATTCGTAAGAATTTTCGTTCAACATCGAGAATAATCGGACGAATATTCACCCGATTTTCTTTATAGTGTGTACCCCACTTAAGAATGAACTGCAGAAAATACTTTTTTATAGTGACAGGCAGTGGAAAAATGCCCACTTACATAGGTAGTTATTTGTTCCCTTACATTGTTGGTCATAAGAGAACAGACTAGGTGGTCAATGGGATGAATGTCCACTTTACAGATAGATTGTTATGTCAGTGGCTACTTATTGTAGAGGCAAAAAATGATCATTGCTGGAGGAATCTATAACAACCTCTGGAGGAACCCTAGGGTTTCATGGAACCCTGGTGGAGAAAGGCTGATAAAGGCAAGATTTTTTGAAGGGATAATGATAATATTCTGCTCTGCATAGCATACTAGCTCATTATGAAATACTCACCTTAGATCAAAGCCCCCGCAGCGGTCCCAGCACACTGCTCTGCCCGGCGACATGTCTCCTGGAGTTACTTCCGGGTACCACGGGCTCTGGCGCTGTGAATGTTACGTTAGTTTTTTTATGAAATGATGTGTATGTAAAGATCTGCAGCATATACCTTTATAAGAGAATGCTGTCCAGATTGTAATGCACAGTTAAATTCCATAGGATAGGATCTGTTTGGAATTCTACAATTAAAATCTAAAGATAATTTAAAGCGAAGTTCCACCCAGAATGGAACTTCCGCTTTAAGGGAGGTGACCCCCTGACATGCCACATTTGGCATGTCATTTTTTTGGGGGAGGAGCCGGTACCCTCTTTCCAGAGGGTCCCAGCTCCCACTTCCTCCCGGCACACTGCGGCACCGAAAGGGAGATCACCTCTCCCCCCTCCCTCTCGGCAATCATCTGGGACACGTTACAGGTCCCAGATGATTGGCCAGTCATGGCGCGCGGCCCAGAAGCCACAGCCGGGCGCCCACACTTACAATGCCTGTGCCGCAGAAAGGAGGGGGAGACAAGCGGATTGCTGGATTCCAGGACAGGTAAGTGTACGATTATTAAAAGTCAGCAGCTGCAGTATTTGTAGGTGCTGACTTTTTTTTATTTTTTTATTTTGCAGATCTCCGCTTTAAGCAGGCCCTTCCCTGTTCTAGGTTTTGAAGACTGGCACGGTTGCAATAATATCTAGCCATGACATGTCTTAACAGGGCATCATGGTAGAAATTATTTCCATGGCAAATTTATTTGATATATGCTTAACCACCTCAATACCGGACCAATTCTGACACTTCTTACATACATGTGAAAATCTACTTTTTTTTTTTTTGCTAGAAAATGGTGGGTGTTGCAATTTTTTATGTTACATGGTATTTGCGCAGCAGTTTTTCAAATGCAATGTTTTTGGAAAAAATACACATTAATGGATTTTAGTGAATACAAGCACAATATAATACTACATTTTCAAATGGTACAAAAAATACCAGCTGACATTCTGCCTGTGTATGACGGTCTGTCCATTTGGCCTGCTTCTGTCGAACGTGCATGCTGTGAAACCAGCAGCAGACCAACTCCTGATGAGCGCTCTCAGCCAATGGCAGGAAACGCTGATCGGAGTGTTCTGGCGGGGGCCGCCCCCCTTTCAGAACACAACAGCTCAGCGGGGGAGAATGCTGGACATTGCATACTAGCTCATTATGAAATACTTACCTTAAAACGAAGCCCCCGGAGCGGTGCTCGTACACCGCTGAGACGGCTGACATCTTTCCCAGTGTTTCTTCCGGGTTCGCGGTGTTGAGAGGGGCTAAAGCTGCGATAAGGTCATTCCTGCACATATGCGCGGGAGCCGTTGGTCACGGCACATGGCTCTGAAGAAAAGGCATGGCCGTCGTTCTTTCAGATCGCATATACAGAGCGGGTCTACAGTAAATATCTCCTAAACGGTGTAAGTTTAGGAGATATTTACAGTACCCATAGGTAAGCCTTATTATAGGCTTACCTATAGGTACAAACAAACCAGGGGAGTTTACTTCCACTTTAACACAGACAATAAATCAAATTTAAACCAACCTTTGGAATTTGAATTCACTTGATGATACATGAAATGTAGAAAGATGTAGAAAGAAGAGGTTGCACAAAGTACAGGAAGCTGCCTACCCTACTACTTTGGAGGATCCATGTAGTCTTGCTGCAGATGATGACATAGAACTAAGACTGCAGTAAAGTGAATGGACTTCCCAACATTAGCACATTATCAATGTTTTCTGTATAACGTTGGCACTGGCAGTTCCCTGATTAATCTCACTTGTTAGCTGGCATTATTTTTTCACTAAAATACAGAAATTAAGAAAGGCAGTCTGCTATTTAAATTGGACTTTTGGTTCCAGAAACATGCCACTTTTATCATACATCACTGACTGCATTATAGATTTAGCTTGGTCATTGGCATGCAAGTAATTGCTATCTTGGCAAAGTAAATTGTGATACTGAGGGGTGGAACTTGTTGTACAGGTTAGCCTTTATAAATAAATATGTATGCAATCCTCATTGGACCCTAAATAAGAGATTAAAGAAAACCTTTGGTGATAAAAAATATACAATTTTTGACCCCTTCTTCTGAAAATGCTAATTGCCTTGCTGTCCTACTGATCCAATGTCTTTAATGCTTTTTGAGCCAGTATACAGATACTCTTCACTTACTGCCTCTTCCTTCTGGGTAAGTGACTCAGATGCTCAGAATGATGGCCAGACAGCTAGCATTTTTAGAAGGACGTTAAGAGTGGCATATTACCCTTACTACTGGTTTCCTTTAAAATCACTGTCAGTTTTTTTTTATTATTGTTTGTTTTCTGATTTTCCTTAACTTCCTATCCTGATGACACATGACAGTGGAAAAGGCACTGAGGAGGTCTCCCCAGTGTGGGGATAAAGTCAGCAGTGAAAACCTGCTAGACATTTGAGCCCTTGCTCACTCTGTCCAATACTGAAAAACAAGGATTAAGCTGGAATTCCACTTTAAAGATTACAAGAAACTATGGCTCAGCAGGACCCCATTCCTTGAAATTACTTAATGGCTCATGTAGATGGGTGTTCATGTGAAATGCAAACTTTTCCATGCAAATGCAATGCTTGGGTTTGAATGCAATACACAGAATATGGTAAGAAAAAGGATGCATTTGACCTGCTTTGCTTGCAGTTCAAACACATCAGTATAAGACGTGCTGTGTCCAAAAAAACACAACGCAAAGCTGGTCCTACACTGGCACTGCGCAGTCATCAACAGCATTCCATTGAAGTCAATGTTAACCGCCTGATCTGTGTTTTTGGCAGCCATGCATAGAGCAAACCAATGTTTTCACATGATGGTTTACTATACCTTGATTATTTAATCTTCAAAAAAAAAAAAAAAACATTAGAAAGGGAATGTTCTGAATTTTTTGAGGTATATGGAAATTTTAAATCACAAAGATCTGTAACATGGGGCAACAAAATAAAGTCATAAGGAAGGTGCATAAATTAAATCTGCCTTCTTATTGTATACTTATTTTAGACAGTTTTGAAGGCACTTTACTGGCTGTTTCCCAGGCTGACAGCCAGGATCTTTAAGTGACAGTACCCAGCTATATATTTATACCCATATTGCTATTGCAGACCATAAGTACAGTACCTCTCAATCCTGTAAATGCTGTGCTCACCAATATTAAACCTGTTTGCTGTCCTGGCTTTGAAGGGACAGTCCTGGTAACTCTAACATGAATAAGAAGGCATAATGAATGTGATTTGAAGAAATAGTTGCATATTGAAATGTATGGATATTATCTGAAATATGAAAGCTCAGGTTAAAAAAAAAAGTATTTGAGTTGAAATAAAAAATTAGAAAATGGACAAATGTCACACCGATTCAAACAAACTTCTGCCCATCTATGGCTAGAGTTAATTTGCCCAATCCAGATGAGCATGGTTTGGTTTGTATGTCGATGGGCAGAGTGTGTTCTTTGCAGCCACCCATTGGCTAACCAGTCTCATGGCAGATTGGCCAACTTGAATTTTCCCAGCCCATCACTTATGTTCACGCAAGATAAATCAAGGGCAATAGGAATCTGTTTAGAGCAGCCTTTCTCAACCTTTTCAACTCAGAGGAACCCTTGAAATAACTTTCCAGTCTCAGGGAACCCCTACTAAAAAATACTATATCTACAACACATTAGTGTCATGGTCACTGGGAAGATTGGTCCTTGCACTTGTGGACATTGGGAAGAATTACCCCCTTACAGATAGCTAAAAAGATCAGTGGTGTCAGTGGGAACTTATCTGCAAGGCAGAAATTGCTCATTGCTCAAGGAGCCCCCTAGCAACATCTGGAGGAACCCCTGAGTTCTATGTAGCTCTAGTTGAGAAACCCTGGTTTGGAGCCTGAATTTATGACCAGTACAGCCACGTATGTTTATGCAGTAATTGTTTGGTGGTTGGCTCTTACGACTGCCATCTTATGTCTAGATGCATCATTTTCCCCACAAAGATGAGCAAAGACTTGTTTGAGAATACTTTTTTTTTTAAATTGGAGTTGTTCTTTCTCATTGGGTTCTAAACATTTCAAAATTGTAACAGATATTGACATTTCTCATAGTATTACATGGAAGTGTGTGTTATTTATCTTTGTGAAAGCAACATCATCTTTCATGGCGTTAGAAGTGTTTTTTTTTCTCTCTTCTATTTAGCAGTCTAGCCAGATATCTCAAAGCACAGAAAGTAGTCGCAGGCTTGTCTACTCCTTCTGAAGTCGACTATTAGATCGTGACGTTCTCTGCAAAGTTAAAAGTCTGTTCTTTCAGCAGGGCCACGGTGCCCCTGTCTGAGTTGGTGGATTGTGCATTGACAAAAACTTCATTGGAGTGGTCCAAAAGTAAACTACAATTATAGCTGTCTAAATGAGTCTTTCAGCAAATAGGGCATTCATGCCTTCATGCTTCTGTATAATTAGGCCAGGTTTGGGTTTCTTGCAACCTTGAGGTTTTTTTTTACTTCTAGTTATCATATGATCCGAATTGCGAGGCATTGCCTTTCACTGTCCATTCACACAATGGTTCTATTCTTTATACTCCTTTTATGGCTTTGCACAGAAACCTAAACCTTTGATGGTTTTTTTGCTGCCCTGAACAAATATGTTTACACTGGCTTATAACGAGCTTAAGATTTGGTGCAATTCACAAGAAATTTGCAGCAATTCAGTGTGTCATATAGCTGGGTTTCACAAACACAGAACAGTAAAGCTGTCATTCAGACTTATGGATTGCACACTAGATCTAGGGGGAGAAATTGAAACCCATTGTTGGGAGTCAGAGGATGGCAGCTTAAATTTTAGGCTTCTGTTGTAGTTTTTTTGCTCTGCGACAAGTTCTCTTACATTTATCTTAACCTAAACAACTAAGGATTATCTTTTTTTACAATGATTCTCAACTTTACCATTCAATGGAAACTGAGGCTTTAAAAATGTTTTAATTCCTTTGAGAAAACAGGACATTGGGCACCTTCTTGTAGCTTATCACATGATCAGTGCTGACACATGGGTCACTTGTCAACATGTGACCAAGGTATTGATCGCATGTTGTCTACTGATTAAGGCTCGGTTCACACTGGAACCAGCTGCGGATTGCACAGGAACGCTGTGCATCCCCAATCTCCTTTTTGGGGACGAATCAGGGCTGAATCTTTTCCTTAATTCGGCCCTGAAACTGAGTCAAAAATGCACAGCGTTTCTGTGCAGTGTGCTCCACAGCTGCCCCAGAGATGTGTGAGCCGGTCACATTCTCCTGCTATGCGAATTGGATGCAGATGAAATCCACATCCAATTCGCATAGGTGTGAACCCAGCCTGATGGAGAATTACTGTTCAGGCAGAATGCCTTTTTGGTAGTGGCCACATTTATGTGTATGGTGAAACGGAATTATTGGAAAAGCCCAGATACCATTTTTGAGATCAAAGAAAAAAAAGAAAGTCCACCTACAGTACACTGAGTTCATTGCTTGCTAAAGCTGTCTGTGCACAGCAAATCTTGCAGTTGCAACAAGCATTCCTGAACTGAAGACTCTCATAACAATAGGTGTATTGCATTGGACACTCCTGAATAGACCATACATAAAAGCTCAGAATACAGCCTGATATACCTATTTTCTTCCTAACTAAATTCTTAAAAGTAATACTACCTGTGTTGAACTAAAGAGTAGTTTAAGTGGTCAACCTTTTTTACTGAATAATGCTAAGGCTGGTTAACAGAGTACAGTATGCTGTTCTTATGCTGGTGACAGTAGAAATGGCTTATCAGAGGATCTTTTGGTGGGTTGCATGGGAGCAGTCACCTAAAATACTATAGCAAATGATCAGCAAAATTTAACATACGAGCCTTCCCATATAGGAAAAAAAATACGAAAATTTACAGTCCTTGCTCACCTTTTTCATATTTTTTGTATGAAAGATACTTATCTAGGGTACAAAGGCAGAGGTTCACTTTAATGCCGCGTACACACGAGTGGAATTTCCATCAGAAAAAGTCCGATGGGAGCTTTTCATCGTATAGTCCGACCGTGTGTATGGACTTTTTACGTCGAAAATTCAGACGGATTTAGAGAACATGTTCTATATTTTTCCAACGGAACAAATTCCTATCTGGAAAACCACTAGTCTGTATGCTGTCCTGACGTACCAAAAATGACGTATGCTCTGAAGCAAGTATGAGACGTTGTACGTGTTGTCCGTCACCGCATTCTTGACGGTCGGAATTTGGTGTGACTGTGTGTATGCAAGACAGCTTGAGCAGAATTCCGTCGGAAAAACCTTCAGAGTTTATTCCGACGGCAAAACCGGTCGTGTGTACAGGGCATAAGATACCTAATGAAATTTCACTCTAAACTTTGTCAGGATCAGGCAATGATTCCAAAGGTCCAGCGTCTGGAAGGTCCCTCACCAGGGCCAACATCTTTATCTCTGGCTTCTTTCATTGGTGTGCGCAACCTATTGCATTAGGGTGTGCACCCCGAAGCATAAACACACATGCATGTATATCAGCAAAGCAGTGGATGGTGTGAGAAGAGCAGAAATTATGTAAGTAGGGTAGTGGACGGTGCCAGTAGTTTTTATTTTTATTATTTTTTACAATAATTTTTATTCTTTTAGGAGCCCATTGGGAATATCAAGGGTCTAAACAGAGAAAAAGGGACTGAGCACAGAGCTCCCCCAGTCCTATTCCCTGCAGCCTCAGTTGCACTGGGCAGTGAACAAATGGGAGGTGCTCTGTGCTGAGCGACTTTCTGTTCATTGACAAACTGAAGCACATAGTAAACATGGTTTATTATGCTTCAGTTAAGAATGAACACATCAGCGATCTGTACAGATCACTCACTGTGTTCATTCATCCATCCTGAAACATCCCCCGCAGCAGCTGGTGGAAGAGGAGAGGGGGAAACTGGCATTACTGCAGGGGGGAGACGGGGCGCCAGGAAGCAGGGCGAATCAGTACCACAGATGGTGATTAGTTTGTGCCTAGGCATGCCCTGTGCGCACGCCTATGGCTTCTTTTGGGTGTCGGCCTTTGACCATATTGGTTGGCTGGTTGGGGTTGACTTCACTCCTGCGCATGCGAGGATGTCATTCATCCTGCTACTGTGGCATTGTGCAGGGATGAATGCACAGGTCCGATGAATCCCGTGCCAGCATGAATGCGCAGCTCAGCGTATATTCTACAGAAGATTGCAAACAAATGGGTAAATTATTGCAACAAAGTACCTGCCTGTTAGCAATTATTATTTCCCTTTTAGTACTTTTATAATTACACATAAACAAGGGCTAAATGTACCTTTATTTGCCTTTTAGTACTTTTATAATTACACATAAACAAGTGCTAAATGTACCTCTCCTATCTACTCTATTAACAGGATATCAATATATGCAATACCGTTGCATGTCTAGAATAGATTCCTCTCAGATCCTGACTTGAAATAAGAGTGCAAAACAATTATCACTCCAACTTCAAAGCAGCGCTGTGACCCAAAAAAATAATAATAAAGTGTACAAGGTGTAAAGTTCATGAAAAAAGTCCATATAAAGTCCAAAAATTGTAGGAGAAATATCAAACAGCCACCAGGAGTTTTTATAGGTCACCACTCGTGCACGTGAGATCTCTTTCCCTTCAGGAAGAAACTCGCCAAAACAATATGCCACCCATTCTCGTGACTGGCAAAGAAAGCCTGTGTAAAATAACACTTATTCCTGGGATGAATCGCCACTAGGTCACTCTTCCATCTGACTTATAAGTCACCAAATGGCATAAGGAAGTAAAATAGGAAACGAGCTCCAATGGTACGGTAAAACATCAACAATCATTTTTATTAATTAAAAAGCCACTCACATAATTCCAATAAATAACGCTCATCACATATTATAAGTGGCGTCAGGCAGTAGTGTAAGTGGTCACAGCTAGTTCTCACCACATCTGGAAACCTCTGCAACTTCCGCTTCCGGTTGCTGCGTAACCACGCTCTGACACATTTCGTCCTTTTAACTTTGTCACAGGTGGTGGCTACACGGCACGGCAACCCAAGTTATATACCCTCCTCCTCCTAATATTTAACCTTAACCGCTGCAAAAAAATGCTCGGTGGCCCGTAACTAAATACTAGAGCTGTAGCTGGGTATGGCCTTCCAGACTTATCCGCCTGTGTATTGAACCCCTATTTTGCCAAATCTGCCAGGGATCTTAACCCTTACATTGCTGCAAATGTTAACATTAGCAAAATAGATATATATTATACATGTTTTAAAGCACCACTACTCTAAACACTCCATTTAAAAAAAAGTGCCAGAAATTTAAAAAATACAAAGAGGGAGGTATATATAATAATAATATACTTTATTTTATATAGCACCTTTTAAAGGTGGCTTCTCAAAGAGCTTTATAAGGAAAACATAAGAAATACACAGGCTAACATAACATAAGGGAAAAAAAGGACAATTAAGTAAAAGCTTGTCTAAAGAAAAACTTTTGTAGATTTGATTTGAATAAGTTTAGACAACTCTCTGATGTTCTTAGAAAGGGAAGTCCTGAGTTTTGGAGTAAACCAGGAGAAGACTCTGTCCCCATTGAGTGTAGTTGAGTAGGGGACACACACACAGTAAAGCAGAATTTGAGGAGCAGAGGTTATAAGGGGGGGGGGGGAGTACGTTGAAAAAAGTTCAGAGAGATAATAGGGTGCCAAGTCATGAAGAGCCTTGTAGGTGAATTAGAGGATCTCAAAGTCTATGAGAAACCTGACAGGTAGCCATTGCAAGGACTCCAGGATAGGGGTAATATGATCACTTGTACCAGACCTAGTCAGGATTCTGGCTACAGAATTTTGAACATATTGAAGTCCATTTAGGTACACCAGTGAGTAGAGCATTGCAATAGTCAAGTTGGGAGAACACAAATGTATGAATCCGCTTTTCAGCTACAGTGTATGATAGCATAGGATGCAGTGTTTCTCAAGTGGAAAAAAGATGTTCTGAGAAAATTTTGTACGTGTGGATCAAAGGTTAAACTAGCATAAAATAACCCCCTAGATTTTTCAATTTAGACTGAAGCTCAAGTACAGTGCCATCTATAGATATATATCTATATGTATAGAAACCACATGACTATGTTAAAACACATATTGTACAAATACCATTAAAAATGATGAAAAATCCTAAAAAGAAAAAAATAGAAAGCGTTAAATTAAAATGGAAAGGAATCAATAAAATAAAAATAAAACAAAAATAAGAATAAAATACAAAAGAACCGACTCAACCTCCATAATGCTCACATATGCCCTTCAATAATTATGAACCATCTCAAAAATCAATTTTCAGATGGTTTCAATGAATCAATTTATGTCAAGTTCGATATTTAAACCCTCCAATGCTAAAGATCAAAGATTGTAAATCCATTTATTCTCCCTCCTGGAAATTAATTCTATTGGATCACCTCCAGGAGGAATGCTATCTATATATGCCCCAAAATTGTAAATTTGTATTTAATATTGCAGGGAGAACAAACATAATGAATTTCCCTGCTGAAGACAGAGCAATAGTGTTCATAGTTAAATCCTCCATAAATGGAGCTTAAGAGAATTGTCATAGAAAATTTTGATTCTGATTTACTTGCAGAACATGCAACTTCTTGTTTTTCATAAAGTTTTTCTTAAGGCTGGACTTATATATATAGTAAATAAAGATGTACGTTTTTGTAAAAAGTGTCTTAATTTTGTTGCACAGAAAAGTAACAGTATAGAGATAATATACCAGTCCAGCTTTCCATTTGAGCTGTCTCTAGAGCACACCAAAAAAAGCGTGTAGTGCCTTTTGGTAGATGTCTTAATTGAGTGATGATACACCAGTAGGGGTGTTATGACTGATCTTTGGGTTATTGGACTGGTTGGAGCAGAAAAAGGGCTTAGTAATGTGAAGAAAGTTACTGACACACATACAGTAGGATAGGGTAAGAGAAGAAGATAAAAAAAAAAAACAGGGAAAAGTAGGGGGGAGGGGGTTAGGGGGAGGTAGGAGGGCACAGGGAAGGAGAAAAGAGAACGAAGAAGGGGATGGGAAAGGGAAAGAGACAGTGGGTGTTTAACTTAAATGACAGAGGCATTACCTTACCAGAAAAGAGGACCATGGGGCACAGATCATTTTTGGGTAGTTGAGAAGAAAGGGTAATGAGTAGTAGTAAGAAAATTCCCATTAGATATGCTGACAGTAGGTGAGGAGAAGATAGTGGTTTTCACGTGGATATTTCACATCTCCTGGTAATGCTCCTTGGTCCCTCCCGAGCTCCACCGCCTCACTCTAAAAAAAGGCATAACCTATGTTTTGAGCTATACCACCTACAGCATAGATTCCCTGAGAGTCTGCTAATGGCCAGGGCTCAATAATTCTTCCATTTCCACTACTACATTAATGCACATCAGCCAGTCTACCACTGTAGGTGCTTCTTGTGGTCCTCATATGACCAGGTTACACATTCTTGCCACATTTACGATATGCAGCGCTAAAGCTTTAAAGTATAAATGTTTGGATACACTTGTATCATGTAGCAGATATTGAACGGGATTGAAGTCAAGTGGACAGCTTGAGGCTGCTAATACTATGTGGTGCAACTCCTACCAATACCTTTGCAATTTAGACATTGCCACTATATGTGTCTGAACATGCCTATTTCCATTTCACTATGCCAGTTCCTGTCTGGTACAATGGGAAAAATTTTGTGTAGTGATAAAAGCGCTGTCCACCATGATGATCTCGACTTGCAGCCATTTTTTTGCACATTTACATTAAGTGAGCCTTTGTGTATACTTGTTATTTGAGCCCCGCTCCTCATCCGACAACACACAGCCCAAGTCCTGTTCCCATTTTTTACTCACTGTTCCATCGTCTGGAGGGCGTTTTGTTTAATAAGTTTTTGTATATCTCTTAGTTTCTAAGCTCTAACTAGCAGGGCCCTATGATTCCTACTGTATTAAAGTGTATTGTATTTGTACTGTCTACCCTCAAGTAAAGTGCTGCGTAAACTGTCGGTGCTATATAAATCCTGTATAATAATAATTATATATGAAACAGATTACATGTTTTTGAGGGCTATCTGCCAGGCATATAGTTTCAAAAGGAGTAGATTGTGTTAAGTATAGGTGTTTGACAAGAAGTCTGCTCAGTCTTGGATGTGCCCTTTTTTTGAAGAAGTGATCTGCTAGCATTTTGGGTATTGGCCATTGATCATTTAGCAATTTTCCTCTCTTGCCTGGAGGAAATTCTGGGTTGTGGCAAATTGGGGACCACGGTGCTAAAGTGGATGAGAGATATTGCATTACAACAGGGGTCTCCAAACTTTCTAAGTAAGGGGCTGGTTTACTGCCCTTCAGGCTTTGGGGGGGCTGGGCTGTGGCCAGTGGGAGTAGAATATGCCCCAGCATCAGTGTCCCATCATTGGTTGTAATGGGTGCAATAGTGCCCCATTGACGGTGTCAGTATAGGGGATTGTTGCCCAATCATTGGTGTCAGTTAGTGGAATAGTGCCCCAAGGGCCAGATAAAGGCGAGCAAAGGGCTACATCCAGCCCCCGGGCTGCAGTTTGGAAACCACTGCTTTACAAGCTTAGTGAAATCTGCAGAAGGTGGATTTTATGAGAAGGTGTTCTTTGACTGCACACTGGTACTGATTAGTTCTTTGATTGCACACTGGTACTGATTAGTATTCAAATGTTTTTCTTCTCCCTCGGTTTCTCTCCCTCAATAATCTAATGCAGGGATATGCAATTAGCGGACCTCCAGCTGTTGCAGAACTAAAAGTCCCATGAGGCATAGCAAGATTCTGACAGCCACAAGCATGACATCCAGAGGCAGAGGCATGATGGGACTTGTAGTTTTGCAACAGCTGGAGGTCCGCTAATTGCATAGCCCTGATCTAATGTGACCCTGGTGCTGAAGGAGAGGGACAGGTGCCCAACGTCCTCCTTATTATCCAATGACATCATTGGTTGTTAGGACACTGGTGGCTAGAAGGTTGTAATGGTGCACAATGAAGACCTGTGGCTTTGTGTAACTAATAGGCAGGCTTAAAGTGACACTAAAGGTTCATGTTTTTTTTTTTTTTAAATAACAAACATATACTTACCTCCACTGTGCAGCTCGTTTTGCACAGAGTGGCCCCGAACCTTGTCTTCTGGGGTCCCTCGGCGGCTCTCTCGGCTCCTCCCCGCATCAGATAACCCTCTGGGAAAAGCACTCTCCCGGGGGAGTTACCTTGCGGGCGTGCTCCCGAGTTCATAGACGCCGAATGCAGGACTCGGCCCCGGCGCCCGGGGGCCACGTCATTGGATTTGATTGACAGCAGCAGGAGCCAATGGCTGCGCTGCTATCAATCTATCCAATCAACAGCCGAGAACCCCCTAGCAGAGAGACGACACATCCCCGTGGGACAAGTACGAGGGTTCAGGTAAGTAAAACGGGGGGGGGGTCACTGACAGGTGTTTTTTCACCTTAATGCATAGGATGCATTAAGGTTAAAAAACGAGAACCTTTACAACCCCTTTTAATCCACTCACTGGTTTGTATACAGTTTTTGCCCAATTTCTATGTATTCTGCCAAGGCACCCCTGAAGACACCTGGAGGCATCCTGGTTGAAAAAGGCTGATCTAGGCAGTAGGTATTGTTTTCCGAAAGAACAAGCTCTCTTGCAGATGTATCAGTTACAGGGATGAGACAAACCATTCAACACTGGCAGTGTTAATTAACCGTTTTATTTATGTAAAATTTTTATCTCCAAAGGAAAATAAAACTGCTGTAACTGCTTATAGATTATAAGCTAGTGCTTTACCTGCAATGTATAAGTGTATTGAAATCTGTTAGTCCATCTAACATTCCCCTTCTCCCGGACTGACAATGCTGCTGTCCAAAGGTGCCCCTGTACTCCTTCATCCAGAATGTGGGCACCCTAATACAGGAGGTGTGTTACTGGCTAAATCACCAAGTAAAAATAAAAGGGGAAAAAAGCCCTCCAAAAAAAGAACACTAATGCAGCCACTACACCTAATGATTGATAATCTGCAACATTTTTGGTTTTGGGTTTAATATGGCTTCATGGGAGGAGTGGAGATTGGCAGTCAACTACGCTCACCAATTGACATTCCCAAAAATATACAGCTTCTTTAACTTTTATCCCTTGCCTGTGTTCCAATTTAAACTGGTGCTAAGACCATTGCCACAGGTTTCCTGTTTCAGGCTGGCCCGCTTCTCTTGTACCCGTGCATGCAGGGACTAGTGATGTGTCTCCATTCATTTTTTGCCTCAATAGAAACACACAGCCCCATAGCCTAAGATGGCAAGGCCCTAACATGCTGGCTGGAGACTGCACTGTCCCCTGTTAACATTTTTTCTTTTGTTTCATTATAGGGAAGAGTTATTTCATCTTTGCATAGGAGTAAAATGTACAATGGATAAAAGGGGCAAAGTTTCTATTTATCCCCCAGTTTTGCACCACTGTGGAGCAGACGCTATGACAGAGGAAACAAAATGATGTTTGCCAATTTTCTAGTAGGACCATGGTGTGTCTGGCTTGTCTCATCAATGGAGTCTGTGGCTTTGAGTGAATAGATAACTAGACATACTGAATTAACCCTGTCTCTTTTTTATAAGTACATACATGTGGCTGCAAATGTGTTCATTTTGACAATAATGTCATTTCATTGTTCTATTATTTTATTCAGTTTAGGAAACTTTTTTATTATATACAGTATATGGGGCAAAAAATTCATGCCACAGCTTGACACTGGAGCTAATAAAGATAATTGAGCTTTGGGTGATTATTTTTTTATTGTGTTTTTTTAGGAATGCGTTCCTGAGAATTTGGAATTAAAGCTGAAGATTTTTTCTGACCTAGATGCTCATGTCAACAATACAGCCATTATAAGCAGCTCAACGTCCTGCCTGTCTCCTACAAAGATGTTTAATGGACTTCGGCATGTCAAGAACTGCATTGTGGCCCATCCTGTAAGTCCCAAACATTTTGGATAAATTGAAGGATAATCCCTGTGATGTTATGTATTTTAATGACAATGTTTTGCCTGTCTGGGAGCCTGAGAATGCACAATAAACAGATGTTGACTTCAATTTTTTCTTATAGCAAGAATATTTAAAAGGGCACCTCAAGTATTACTGGCAAAGCCTAGTGTTTCAATACATAAAGGAAAGCTGACATTAAAGGATAAGTTCACCTTTGTAAAAAAAAATAATACATGCACATCTTTTTGCAGGTATAAAAAAGTGCATTTATTATTATTTTTTTAATTATGAGCACGTTAAAGCATTGCACCCGCGATCAGCATCAGCATATCACGGGTGCAATCTCAGGCTCCTGCAGACTGTCAGTGTAGCTGTCTGCCTGTACCCACAACATGGGTGTTTTCATACCCTGCTGAACATCAACATCTCACATTTGGCTGTCATTGTAGCTGATTAAAAGAGAACTACTGTATGTTAGTTCACATAGGCTTGTTTCACGTGGGCTTCAACTTGTATTAAAACAGTGAGAACAGCAAGCTTTTACAAAGCTTTTGCAGAGCTTTCAGTAAGCTTGGTTGAGGCTTTTCAAGCGCCCTTCAGCTCTAATTTGTAAGTGTTAAACATAGATCTTAATGGTAGTGCTTATTGCCTCTTTAAACAAGCTGCTAGCAGCTAGCACTACTTGAAGCTTGTTGAAAGGCAGCCGAAGCCTGCTAGCAGCTTGTTTAAAGTGACAATCAGCACTCCCATTAAGATCCGTATATAACATTTTCAAATAGGAACTGAAGGACGCTTTCAAGACTTAGCGAAAGCTGCTCGTAGCTTGCCAAAAGCTTTGCAAAAGCTTGCTGAAAGTTTCATAAACGCTTTCTGTTCACGCTGCTCTTAGGCCACTTTCACACTGAGGCGCTGGCCGCGTTGACTTTACCGTCGTCTTAGCAGTGCTTTTCGTCCGCTAGTGGGGTGCTTTTAACCACCGCTAGTGGCCAAAAAAGGGTTAAAAGCGCCGAAGTGCTTTGGCAGCGTTGGCTATTGATTTCAATGGCAGGGATGGTTTAGGAGCAGTGTGTACACCAATCCTGCTCCGCCCCAAAGACTTTTTTTCCCATCTTGCAAGCACACCGCCCCAGTGTGAAAGCACTCAGGCTTTTCACACTGGGGCTGCAGAAGAGGCAGTTTACAGATGCTTTTGAGGTGCTAATTTTTGCGCAAAAATACCTGTAAAACTCCTCAGTGTGAAATTGGCCTTATATACAGTGGGGAAAATAGTTATTTGATCACCTACAGATTTTGTAAGTTTTCCCACTTACAAAGAAATGAAAGGTCTATAATTTTTATCATAGGTGTATTTTAAATGATAGAGACAGAATAGCAACCAAAAATTCAGAAAAAACACGATACAAATGTTATAAATTGAGTTGCAGTTCAGTGAGTAAAAAAAAGTATTCCCAAGCAAAACATGACTTGGTACTTGGTGGAGAAAACCTTGTTGGCAAGCACAGAGGTAAGATGTTTCTTGTAGTTGGTTACCAGGTTTGCACACATCTCAGGAGGGATTTGGTCCTCTCTTGTTTACAGATCGTCTCTAAATCCTTAATGTTTTTTGACTGTCGCTTGGCAACTTAAAGCTTCAACTCCCTCCATAAATTTTCACTTTCAATAAGTCTTTATTAAAGTTTTGGAAGATACATGGTACAAGTGTTCAAATGTAATCAACATTGTAAAAATGTACCAAGTGCGGCTGGAAATCCTAGAAAGCAGTAACGTCAGTGATGATACAGATTAATAAGTATGGCTCAATATGAGTTTACAGTAACAATACAGTTATTATGAGCTACAGGGATAGGTAAGAAAGGGGAGGTGGAGGGGAAGGTGGTCAAAAGTTTAATAACTGTAAAGCAGGAGTAATTATCGGAGTAAATATGGGGTCAAGTCTTGCACAGAGAATAATCAAGAGATTTAGTTGTCAAGGTCTCCCAGAACAGGGGACCGAGAGAAGAAAAACAAAGGCAGAGGGAAATTTAACAGAATAGAAAGAAGAAGAGGAGAACAAAAGGACGTCGGGGATACTTCAGCCAGAAACCCAGGACATTCAGTGTCTATAACAGTGCATAGCTTTCAGGGGACATGGAGGGGTGGGTGTATTGTATCCAAGGGGCCCACATTTTTTGGAATTTTTTGTGTGTATCTAGGAGAATACTAGTACGATTTTCGTTGGTGAAATAAAAGTCTATGTGACAATGAACTTCCGAAAAGGAAACAACCTGTTGTTTCCTCAAAAATTTTTTTATAGAATTAAGGTCTGGAGACTGGCTAGGCCACTCCATGATCTTAATGTGCTTCTTCTTGAGCCACTCCTTTGTTGCCTTGACATTATGTTTTGGGTCATTGTCATGCTGGAAGACCCATCCACAACCCATCTTCAGTGTTCTGGCTGAGGGAAGAAGGTTCTCATCCAAGATTTTACAATACATGGCCCCATCCATTGGCCCCTAAATGTGGCAGAGTTGGCCTGTACCTTTAGCAGAGAAGCAGCCCCAAAGCATAATGTTTCCACCTCCGTGCTTGACTGTAGGGATGGTGTTCTTCCTCCAAACATGACAAGTCATGTTAAAACCAAAGAGCTCAATTTATTTCTTATCTGACCACAGCACTTTCTCCCAATCCCTCTCTGAATCATTTAGATGTTCATTGGCAAACTTCAGATGGGCCTCTACATGTGCCTTTTTGAGGAGGGGGATCTTGTGGGCACTACAGGATTTCAATCCATGGCGGTGTGTTGTGTTACCAATGGTTTATTTGGTGATTGTAATCCCAACTGCCTTGAGGTCATTCACAAGCTCCTCCTGTGTAGTTCTGGGCTGATCCCTAACTTTTCTCCTGATCATCCTTACCTCATGAGGCAAAATCCTGCATGGAGCTCCAGACCGAGGGCGATTGATGATTATTTTGTATTTCTTCCATTTGCGAATAATTGCTCCAACAGTTGTCTCCTTCTCACCAAGCATCTTGCTGATGGTCTTGTAGCCCATTCCAGCCTTGTGAAGGTCTACAATCTTGTGCCTGATGTCCTTTGATAGCTCTTTGGTCTTGCCCATGATGGTGAGGTTTGAATGGAAGAAAGATTCTGTGGACAGGTGTCTTTTTTTACACCCAACAAGTTGTCCTTAGGAGCACCTTCTTAAATTTAAAGGACTAAACTGTGTACCACATGAGCACATACTGTAGACAGTCTGTGAGAGCCAGAATTGTTGGTTGGTAGGAGAACAGATACTTTTTTTACTCACTGAACTACAACTCAAGTTATAACTCATTTGTATCATGTGTTTTTTTCTGGATGTTTGGTTGATATTCTTTCTCTATCATTTAAAATACACCTTTGATAACAATAATAGATCCTTCATTTCTTTGTAAGTGGGCAAACTTACTAAATCTGCAGGGGATCAAATAATTATTTTCCCCACTGTAATTTGAAGGCTGTTTGAAAAAGGTCATAAGGAATAGTGCGGCACCCCGGTCTGCATTATGAGCAGCTTTTCCATTGATACATTGCAGAGTGACAAGCTAGATTTTTACCTGCATTATCCAAAATAAAAATGTAAGAATGTTGTGCAACGTACTGCATTAACACATATATAATGTATCATCTTGCGTGGCTAGACATGGTTTAATCACTGCATATCTAAGCATGTCTGCCTACAAAACAGGCTATAGTCATTGCTAGGAACACTGTGTAAATAAATTAAGTTGTGCCTATTGTATGCTTGTGCTCCACTTTTCTATGCAGTATTTTTTTAAATGTCTTTTTTTTTTTGTTTTTTTTTGTTTTTTAATCATGTTTTCAGACATGCAAGTTAACAAAATATTTTTAGCGAGTCCCCATATCCCGCGTAATAGATATTGTAATATGGATAGTAACAATTATAATTACTTATTTCCATTATCGCATTCAGCTAAAGTTTGTTTAAAGAAAATGATTTTATGCAATAAAGTCTATTTACATCTGATTCTCACAGAATTTGGGTGTAGCAGATATTTGTTATACAGAAGGAAGAACAGAGAAAGCTAACAATATCAGAATGTGAACATGTATACCCAGCTTTCCTGTACGTAATGAATGAGGAAGTGTCAAAACTCAAACTTAGTATGGCTAAGCTTGGCATGGGAATTTTTAGTGCTCCTAATCCCTCAGAAATCATCCAGATAATTTTACACCAAACACTAATCAGACTCATACAGGGCCAGAGGATGTGCTAAAGGTTGCCCACATGTCCATGCATTCTCCAACAATATGGCGATATATGAGAAGTAAATTTGGCTATTCTGTATGGTGTTAAGATAACACTGTAATATTATTTTTTCTTATTCAATCTGTTTATTGAATTTACATTTAAGATTGTTAAATAAAACAATTTTATAAAGAAGCAGTGTAAAAAGGGTTTGAGAACCAAAACTTATTGCAGATTGACATTTCAGCTGTGACAGATACCTTATATTTACATTGGTGAATAAGATACAATCTTGGCAGCATATAATATAGTGAATACGATAAAGATTGTAATTGTAACGGAATATCTGAGAGAAGCCTAGTTGGGAATGTTATGATATTCTGTAGGTAGGTTAATGGAAAATGAAGAGATCCATGGGTAAGTAAAGTTGGGGGTCAAGGAGATAAGAATCTAGGCAGGGGTAGTAATTGGAGCTAGGAAATGTGTACCCAGAGAGTACTACCCATGCCCCCCCCCCCCCCCAGAGGTCCAGGAGATCTTGGTCAAATCCCAGGCGGAGAAATCGGGAGGTCAGGGGATGCTAGCTGGACAGGTATTTATCTACCTTGTCAGCGAGTTTAGCTTCAATCTTTTCATGTAGCTTGACTGAATTTATTCTTGACTTGTTTTCAATCAAAGGTGTTTTCCAGGCTTTTGCACTTGTCTATTTTGCTGCTGTTAAAACATGTAGTAGCAGTTTGAAGTATTTTTGTGATAGGCCTGGATGTTTGAAGCTTAACCACTTCAATACCAGGCACTTTCACCCCGTTCCTGCACAGGCCAATTTTCAGCTTTTAGCGCTGTTGCACTTTGAATGACAATTACACGGTCATCCAATGCTGTACCCAAACAACATTTTTATCTTTTTTTTTTGAGACAGAGCTTTCTTTTGGTGGTATTTAATCACCACTGAGTTTTTTTTTTTTTTTTGCTAAACAAATGAAAAAAGACCAAAAATGTTGAAAAAAAAAAAATTTCTTAAGCCTCGTACACACAATCGGATTTTCGACAGGGAATTGTGCGATGACAGACTATTTGCCTAAAATCTGACCGTTAGTACTCTCCTTCAGGCAATTGTTGTCCAACTTTCGGCCAACAAATGTTGGATGGCAGGCTAGTAAATTTCCGGTGGACAACGGTCTGTTGTCAGATTTTCGTATCGTGTGTACACAAGTCCGTCACACAAAAGTCCAAAGTACAAACACCATGCTCGGAATCAGTGCTCACCAAACACATCATTAGAAGAAGGTGCCCAAAGGGTGGCGCTCAAGAGCTGAGTAGTGACGTAGTACGTCACTACGTTCGTGTTTGTTGGCTGACAATTGTGTACGATTTGTATGCATGACAAGTTACTGGCACATGCCCTTCGGACAAAAGTCTGATGCTTTGTCTGCTGAAAATCCGATCGTGTGTATGAGGCTTTAGTTTCTGTTACAAAATTTTGTAAATAAGCAATTTTTCACTGATGTGCGCTGATGAGGCTGCACTGACGGGCACTGATAGCCTGCACTGATGAGGTGGCACTTATGAGGAGGCGCTAATATGCAACACTCATGGGCATTGATAGGCGGCACTAATTGGCATCAATGATGGGCATTGATTGGCACCACTGGTGGGCACTGATTGGCATCACTGGGGGGCACTGGCAGGCATTGCTGATAGGGCTGCACTGATAATCAATGCACTGATTACAAGTGCCGATTTACGCCTCTCCTCTACTCACACCCTGTCAGCACGAGTAGAGGAATGCCGATAACCGGCACTTCCTATTTACACTGTGATCAGTTGTGATTGGACACAGCTGATCACGTGTTAAAGAGCCTACATCATAGGCTCTTTACCATGATCGGAGATGCGTGTGTCCTCCGGGGCTCTCACGGTGGCTTCTTCTGAAGGACGTCATATGATGTCCAGTCAGGACAATGGAACCCCCCACGGCTGTTATTCTGCTATAGGCCGAGCGGGAAGGTATTAAAGGATAAGTTCACATTTGGGGAAATGTTACATGTTCCACCTGTTTTTGGGGTGGAACATGTAACATGTTCCCTCTCCTGCAGCTGCTCCCTGATCCCCCCTCCTGTTACAGCAGGCCGGGATCTTCACCCTGCATCCGCTGTCCCTATTAAAAAGAACGTAGTTGTGGGGTGCTCCGCTCACACAGCCACGTCATTCATTCACAGAATTCTGTGAATGAATAAACTTCTAGCACCGACAGCCTTTGTGGCTGACGCCTTGCAATTCTCAACTACCAAGGTGCTGTTGAGTGCTCTAGGCTAGGTAGTTCCTTGATTCTTCCTGTCATTATGTAATTGCCTGCCTGTACGAGCAGCAGACAGCTTACACTGAGACCCCTTTCACACCGAGGGCGTTTTGCAGGCGCTATAGCGTTAAAAATAGCGTCTGCAATCTGCCCTCAAACAGCTGCTCCATTGTCTCCAGTGTGAAAGCCTGAGGGCTTTCACACTGGAGCAGTGCACTGGCAGGACGTCAGGAAAAGTCCTGCCAGCAGCTTCTTTGTGTTTACCGCTCCTCCACAGCTGCTCCCCATTGAAATCAATGGGGCAGTGCTGGGATACTGCCGGCAAAACGCTGCTATTGCGGCGCATTGCGGGCAGTTTTAACCATTTCTCGGCCGCTAGTGGTGGGTAAAAGCGCCCTACTAGCGGCCGAAATGCGCCTCGGTGTGAAAGGGGTCTTACAGTCTACACAATCCCTGCATTGCATCCGTGATCTGCTGATCCCGAGTGCAATGCGTTCCAGGGTCCTGCAAAAAAAAAAAAATAGTAAATGCACATTTATTTTTTTTTCCTGCAAACAGGGAGTGAGAAATCCTGTACAAAATGAGAGTTTGTGAATGATAGTCATTAGGGGTTTGCAGGGCAGTAAGAGATAAGAGTACTTTACTGCTTCCTAGACCTGAAGAGTATATCTCATAATAGGAGCATGTGCAACTCATTTATGCTTACACCACTCCTGAATTACTTTTTTTTTGCAATTCACATTGTATCCTTGACTTCAGTCTTATAATGGGTTAATATATGCAGTCCTTTTCTGTTTGGCTGGTCATGTAACAATAGTTTTTCATACAGTGCGAAAGTGATTTGAACTCAGGTACCAGCAACAGCTTTGAAATTTTTTTAAACTGTTCTATCCAGTCTTACAGATACAGCATTGAACAGAGATAACCTATCGCTATGTAGTACCACCCCAAGGGAAGTGATCCTTGCTTTCTTGAATCAGAAAAGTGTATCAATGGTCAAAATTTAAAATCACGTATTCATTTCCACATTATGTTGCAATTATTTCTACCCTACTATTAAAATGTTACTAAACCCACAACAGTAAAATCAGTCTGTATATGCAGTAAAACATGCTTGTTATACTCACTGTAGAACTGGGGTTAATCCTGCAAATTGTGTAAAAAGCTGTTTGATCCTGTATTCTCTGATCCTCCCCTTCCACAGTCCCCAATCTGTCTCCTGATAGAACAGAGCCTTGGGGGCACTCTGCACATGCTCAGTTTGATGTGTATTGCTAGAGAGTTTTCTTTGGGAGGGTGCATGTGATTCGCACTGTCCAGGCAGAGGGTCAGGGGTCATGCGACCTCATAGGACAGTCAGAGGAGAATGAAAAATCAGACACTGATAGAAGTCACAAGACTGCTATATACTGCTGATGAAAAAAGGTATTTAGCATTTAGTATTTGCATTCCCATGTTCTGTGTACTGTGGGAGACCAGATATAGTGAATGCAGGGTCCTGGGTTTAGTAACAATTTAATCTGAAAACTCTTGAAGTTCCCTATACATTTTCTTCCTTGAATTCTGTAAAACATATTTACTATGCCCTGTGAGTGGGCACTGCTGTGTCACACATTTTACAGAGCCTGCCTGCTGATCTTCAGTGGCACTGAGAGGAGGACTTTCAGGAGGCGGAGTCAATACGGGAATTACTGCTTGCAGGCAGCAAGGTACCCATAGATATGTAATCCTAAAAGGCCTCCCACTCCTCCTTCCTGTGCTGCATAGCCTTTGTAAGGACTCTTACACATGATACTCCTGTTTGAGCATCAGTTTTAATTTTGACATCAAATTTCGATTTAGTTATAGTCTCTTTTGACTAAAATGCCATTTTAGTTTTAGTTGTATTTTAGTCATCTGAGTTGTTTTAGTCAACTAAAATCTCAAAGTACATTTTAGACGACTAAAATCTAATGGATCAAGTTAAATTTTAATGCATTATTTCTTTAGAACTGCCAAACATTATATACTCCTGGAGTACAAATCTAATAACATAATAACATGTTTATTATTTATGGTATTAAGGTTTGAACATGCACTACTGACACAGATTTAGCCATTGTGATATAAATCAAATTTAGTTTTAGTCAAAGTCTTTTGACTAAAATGCCATTTTAGTTTTAGTCGTATTTTAGTCGTCTAAAATAGTATTAATCTAGTCAACTAAAATATTTTACAAAAAAGACAAAATTAACACTGTTGAGCATCTACTTTTTCAGATGCTTTTTTTTGTGTATGTATTTACGCGTATATGAGTTTGCTCATTTTCGTGTTCTCGTGCTGCACAGTCTGTAAATGGACATTTGTGCACATTTACATGCATGAGGCGTAAATTACTGACCAAAAATTTTTTTTTTTACTAAAGAACGCACGGCGCTTGTTTACCCGCCTGTGTGCATATGCACATTACAATGAATGGGCTGTATTTTAGCTCAGTAAAAAAAAAAAAAAAAAAGCTGTACTGAGCTTTTTCAAGCTGCAGTGTATAAAGGGGCTTTAAAAGATGTGTGTAAATACCTTTTTTAAATCCATTCCAGTGCACTCACAGGATCTAGCAGGTGAGGCTCCCCTTTTCCTTTCCAGCAGCGGGCTTGTAACACAGGGGTGTGGGAGCTTCTGGATCATGTGATTGGACCAGAACTGGTTAAAAAAAGGTATTTACACACACCTCTTTTATACAGGCTTTGCACCATAAGTAGGAGGAGGGAGGAGGCAGCATTTTTAAGGTCACTTACAGTTAGCCTTATCTTCCATTTTAAAGCAGTATTAACCGCTTGCCGACCATATAACTTGCATATATGGCGGCAGTGGGGCTCTCCTAAATAGGATCAGGTACCTGCACTTCCAGGTCTGGGGCACGCATGTGCACCACCGGCGACCCTCTGCGGGAGCTGATCTGCGGGTACCGTGGACTATGTAAACAAGGCAGATCGCCGTTATGTCAGTAGGGAAGGCTTTGTTTCTGTGTTCCTACATAGCAGGAACATGGATCAATGCCTTCCCCTAGTGAAAGCACCTCCCACACAGTACACAAGCACAGGCTAGGCACACAGTTAATCCTTATGCCCCATACACACGGTCGGATTTTCTGACAGAAAATGTGCAATCGGAGCGTGTTGTCGGAAATTCCGACCGTGTGTGGGCTCCATCGGACTTTTTCCATCGGATTTTCCGACACACACAGTATGAGAGCAGGCTATAAAATTTTCCGACAACAAAATTTCCGATCGTGTGTACACAAATCCGACGCACAAAGTGCCACGCATGCTCAGAATAAATAAAGAGATGAAAGCTATTGACTACTGCCCCGTTTATAGTCCCGACGTATGTGTTTTACGTCACCGCGTTCAGAATGATCGGATTTTCCGACAACTTTGTGTGACCGTGTGTATGCAAGACAATTTTGAGCCAACATCCGTCAGAAAAAAACCTAGGATTTTGATGTCGGAATGTCCAATCAATGTCCGACCGTGTGTACGGGGCATTAGATTGCCCCTGAAGTTAACCCCTTTCCCAGCCAGTGTCATTAGTACAGTGACATATTTTTAGCACTGATCACTATATTGGTGTCATTGGTCCTCAAAAAGTCAGTCAGTGTCCAATTTGTCTGCCACAATATCCCAGTCCCGCTATAAGTCGCTGATCAACGCCATTACTAGTAATAAATTAATAAAAATTCCATAAACATATCCCATAGTTTGTAGACACTATAACTTTTGCGAAAACCAATCAATATACGCATATTGGGATTTTTTTACCAAAAATATGTAGCAGAATACCAATTGGCCTAAATTGATGAAGAAATGTGAGTCTTACATTTTTTATTGGATATGTTTTATAGCAGAAAGTAATTTTTTTTATTTTTTTGAAAAATTGTTTATAGCGCAAAAAAAACCCAAAAACCGCAGAGGTGATCAAATACCACCAAAAGACCAAGCAGTTGTCAGCTAAAGTAACGCAGTACCGTATTGCAAAAAATGGCCTGGTCATGAAGGGGGGGTAAATCTTTCAGAGATCAAGTGGTTAAACCCAAAACCAAAAATGAATTATATTGCAGCTCACCAATCTTTGTGGTTGCAACAGTTTTCTTCTCTTTGGCTTTTTGCCCTGGAGATCTGGCCAGTGATACACCTTCTGTATTAGTGAGACACCACTCTGGATGAAGGAGCACATGGGGCACAGCAGACCGCAGCATCGTCGGTCTAGGGAAAAGGGTAGTGTTGAATGTAGTAGCAGATTTAAATACACTAATAAATTTAAGCTAAACGCCAGCTCACACTTGATAATTAGTTATAGCAAACCGTTTTTTCTGCTTGGAATAAAGGTTTTACAGGAATAAATAAAAGCTGGTCATTGTAAGCACCCCTCCCAGTGTTAAGTGATTCATCTCATCCATGTAAACTGATACATTCTGCTGGTGAGCTTATGCTTTTGAAAAAAAGACTTGGCTGGATCCCCAGATGAAAATACAATGTAGAAGAAAGAAAGCCTAAAAAAAGAAAGCTAATGCAGCCATAACACCTAAGAATTGGTAAGCTGCGATATAATAAATGTTTGCTTTTGGATTTAACACTGCTTTAAGCGGTCCATACACTGATTGAAGTTCAGCCGGTCTATCAGGGGCTCCCCCCACTCGACAGAAATCGAGTGTTCAATCAACTTCTGTTGGAGGTAGAAGTTGGAAAATGTTATTCGATTAGTGGCTGCAGCCAATCAGCATGCAGGGAATTTAGAACATTGTGGAGAGAGATGGTCAACAAACAGGCAGCATTTACAATATGGAGGGAGATATTTCAAGTAAGCTTATTGCTATTACAATGCTGATGGTGTACAATTGATGTGTATGCTGTGACCATAGAATGTTCCTTTAAACAACTTGTCAGAATCAGTCATGCAAAAGAACAACTGACTCTCACAGGAGTCAGTACATTTATTCTCCTGGTCTGGTTAGGTAAGGGAGGTTGCCAATCAAAAAACTGTATGAAATAAAGTTCCTTTTATGTTGTCTTCACACTTATTTTTTCTTTTGTTTTCTGCTGTTGCCATCTCCAGTAGGATTGAAAATGTTTAAAGGGTTTTAATAAAAATGACCACATCATTAAAATTACAACATTCAACATGCTATATATGTTTACTATATAATTTTACAGCACTAGCTTGTACATACTTAGGTCAGTCATTTTGTTAGGTTAGACCCAAGCCTTAAAATTTCATTTTTGGGGCCACACTCATCTTTCTTCTTTCATATCAAAATGGCAAGCTGCAGTGGCATTAGATGCAGATGAGTAGAGCATAGCATCTAGTTTTAGAAGTTGTGCTATTGGTATTCTCATGGAGATATAGAAATTTGATGACTAAAGCCGGCCATAGACGGTGCGATTCTCTTTCCTGCAAGCACAGGTGTCAGGAAAGGAAAAGGACAAAAGGGCGCTTCTAAGTGCAGTATTTAACAGTTTTAATGGTATACAACGGTTAAAAACACTTACAAGATCCTGAGTTGAACAGGCATGTCAGTAAAATTATGGATTCCTTGCTCTATCGCCTCCAGGGGAAAAGAGCAAGATGGCCACCTGACTTCCAGAACCATGCTGCAACACACGGTCTGGATGTGACGTCAAGCGGGGATCGGTAACGTGTTTCAGAGCATTCCTTCACCTCGCCAGACCTGATAGATCAACTTGGGTATGATCAGCCTGCCCATACATGATTTAATTCTTGGCTGGTCCCTGCTGAACTGGCCAAGATTCGAACCAACTATGGACAGCTTTAGCCTGCCAGTGTCCAATAAATACAGAGAAATCAGTTTTGCATAGACTAAGCGTTTAACAAATTAATTAAATATATTAATATTAAAAAAAAAAAAAAAAAAAACACACTTCAAAAATACTAATTGTGTAAGTTTTGTTGCATCGTTGTTTGATTTGATGGGGGTTCCTTTACTTGGTGGTTATCCTGTATAGGAAATATCCATGAAGACAGTTCTCAATGTCCAGCATCTATAGTTGGAACACTGATAAAGTCACAAACAAGCTTTCATCTTTTTTTCTGAAACAGGTAAATCCACCTTATTACGTTCCCTTGGTTGAATTGGTTCCCCACCCACAGACGGATCCTGTCACAGTGGAGAAGACATATCATCTGATGAAGAAAATTGGTCAGTCTCCTGTGAAATTAATAAAAGAAACGGACGGGTTTGTGTTGAATCGGCTCCAGTATGCAGTGATTAGCGAGGCATGGAGACTTGTTGAGGTACATTATGTGCACTGTCATCTGTTTTTTTCACTTGTTAACTTATTTGTGTAACATGATGTAAGAAGACTTGTGTTGGTGTTATACAGTTGTGCTCATAAGTTTACATACCCTGGCAGAATTTATGATTTCTTGGCCATTTTTCAGACAATATGAATGATAACACAAAAACATTTCTTTCACTCATGGTTAGTGTTTGACTAAATCCATTTATTATCATTCAGCTTTGTTTACTCTTTTTAAATCATAATGGCAACAGAAACTACCCAAATTACCCTGATCAAAAGTTTACATACTCTGGTGATTTTGGCCTGATAACATCCACACAAGCTGACACAAAGGGGTTTGAATGACTATTAAAGGTAACCATCCTCACCTGTTTGTTTGTAATTGCTTGTAATCAGTGTCTGTGTATAAAAGGTCAATGCGTTTCTGGACTCCTGACAGACCCTTGCATTTTTCATCTACTGCTGCACTGACGTTTCTGGATTCTGAGTCATGGGGAAAGCAAAAGAATTGTGAAAGGATCTGCGGGAAAAGATAGTTGAACTGTAAAAAAAAAGGAAAGGGATATAAAAAGATATCCAAGGAATTGAGAATGCCAATCAGCAGTGTTCAGACTCTAATCAAGAAGTGGAAAATGAGGGGTTCTGTTGAAACCAAACCACGGTCAGGTAGACCAACTAAAATTTCAGCCACAACTGCCAGGAAAATTGTTCGGAATACAAAGAAAAACCCACAAATAACTTCAGGTGAAATATAGGACTCTCTGAAAACATGTGGTATGGCTGTTTCAAGATGCACAATAAGGAGGCACTTGAAGAAAGATGGGCTGCATGGTCGAGTCGCCAGAAGAAAGCCATTACTATGCAAATGCCACAAAGTATTCCGCTTACAGTACGCCAAACAGCACAGAGACAAACCTCAAACCTTCTGGCACAAAGTCATTTGGAGTGATGAGACCAAAATTGAGCTTTTTGGCCACAACCATAAATGCTACTTTTTGAGAGGTGTCAACAAGGCCTAAGATGAAAGGTACGGAGGTGGATTGCTGATGTTTTGGGGATGTGTGAGCTACAAAGGCACAGGAAATTTGGTGAAAATTGTTGGCAAGATGAATGCAGTATGTTATCAAAAAATACTAGAGGAAAATTTGCATTCATCAGCCAGGAAGCTGCGCATGGGACGTACTTGGACATTCCAACATGACAATGATCCAAAACACAAGGCCAAGTTGACCTGTCATTGGCTGCAGCAGAATAAAGTGAAGGTTCTGGAGTGGCCATCTCAGTCTCCTGACCTCAATATAATTGAGCCACTCTGGGGAGATCTCAAACATGCAGTTCATGCAAGACAGCCCGAGAATTTACAGGAAATGGAGGGTTTTTGCTAAGAGGAATGGGCAGCTTTACCATCTAAGAAGATAAAGAGCTTCATCCACAAAAGACTTCAAGCTGTAATTGATGTTAAAGGGGTCAATACATGGTATTAAGAACTGGGGTATGTAAACCTTTGATCAGGGTCATTTGGGTAGTATCTGTTGCCATTATGATTTAAAAAGAGTAAACACAGTTGATTGATAATAAATGGCTTCAGCCAAACACTAACAATGAGTGAAAGAAAAGTTTGTGTGTTATCATTCATATTCTCTGAAAAATGGCCATGAAATCATAAATTCTGCCAGGGTATGTAAACTTATGAGCACAACTGTATGTCTGCAGGTGAAGTCAGTTCCATGTTGCCTGCTGTTGTATGCGTGGAATTTTACTGTAAATACAGCAGAGCATTTATACAGCAAAAAACACCTTTGAGCATTTATCAGTGAATCTTTTTTTTTTTTTTTTTTTACTCATGTTATTCTTTCTCTTTATCTCTGGGCTGGATCTACACTTCAGTGTTTTGTGGTGCCCTGCATTACTTAAAATAGTGCACGCACCGAATGTCAATGCACCACGATAGTGTGAATCCAACCCAGTAAAATGCATTTAGGTTTTACACTGCTGATTTTGCGGTAGTAATCATGTGACCATGCATTAACAGTAACTTTTTCGTTTTTTATAGTATAGCACAGGCTTGAAAAAAAATCTTCATAAATCTTGGTGCCAGCTATAATGCACCATCTTTCATAAAACAGTACACATAAACTACTAAAAGTTCATTATTATTATTGTAGCATTTACCCCCCGCAGGAGCTGCTCGATATGATGGGATTCTGTTCTGCCATAACTCTGTAAACTCACGACGCACCTGGTTAATTAAAATTGAAGGCTGCACACAGCTGTATAACTTTAGTATGCTAACACACTTTGTTGGCACACAGGAAATAGGCCAAAGGCAGCTTGATGATAAATAAAGTAAGTGCATTATTGCAGGACAAACAAAATGCAATCCACAGAACAATAAAAAAAAAAAATGAATATGGTTGAATATGTTAGATTGAAGGGAATACTAGCCTCAACTATGTCAATTGACTTAAACCGCAATAAGGCTAAACCACATTAAACTGGTGTACACAGCATTTATAAGAACAACATCTACCATGAAAAAGCATGAACGGTACAAAGAAAAGGTTTACTCTAACTGTTGGCAACAAGTATTAAAAAAATGTCTGAGTGAACTCTGAGTATACACAACTAAGAATTAGTGGGTGTACACATTCATGAGAAGGGTACCCCTGGGGAAGGCTAAGTACATGCTGTCTGATTAACAAATTTAAGCTGGTTAACATTGGGGCCCGTCTGTACGGTGGTGCATGTGTTACTGTCGCTTGAAATTGCATGCAGTGGATGACCGTTTCTACTGGCATTTACTGTGGGCAGTAAGGGGATAAGCATAGTTGGTTCTGCTCACCACTCCTGGTACCCAACGGATCTGGTACAGAACACTTGGAAGTCCGTTGTCCCTGGTGACTCGGTCCTCACGACCAGGTCCTCATGACCAGGTCCCCACAAAGCTCTGTTCTCACTGTTCTTTCTGGTTTAGTCTCTCTGAATGTGGGCACAGACAGGTAGGAGCAGCAGGTCTGTACCCTGCAGTACAAGAGGCCTTCAGTGGCTCAATCTTCAGTCTCTAGGGACACAGCACAAAGCTCCCGCCCCCCCCCCCCCCGACTCTCTCCCAGTGAAGGCATGGACAGCAACAGATTTTCACATTCTGGTTTCCCTGTGCTCTCTGTCCCGGCCTCTACACATTTGCCTGAAAAACCCTACTGCTCTCCTCCTCTTGCTGCAGTCTGTTCTGGGTAGTGAAGTCCACCGTCCCTATTCACTTGCATTGTAGAACTCCTCCATAGAACTACAAGTCCCAGTGTACTTTGCAGCCACTGTTAGGTCATGCAGAGGGAGAGAGGAGATGAGTGTTGTACTAATCATCATCCTGCTTTACTAGACTATAGGAGGGAGGAGGGGTGAGCGGAAGATAGAGTAAGCAGACGCACACAACCCTTAGCTGCTCTGCTCACACACAGTGGCACTATGGGAGGGAAGAACTGGGGCATTCCTCTAGCTGGCAGGCATCCGGCTATACTATGCATTTTCTAAAACAGGGATAGGCGATCTTTCAGAGGTTGAGATCTACCTGAACAACATTGAAGAAATCAAAAGATCCCCGAGGGGTTGTCGGGGTTGTTGCCCTTTTAAAAATACCAATAAAAACATAGTGTGTTGCAGTAGTGTCTACTGCGCCAAACCCCCCCCTCCACAGTAGTGTCCTCTGCCATTGCCCACCCACAGCAGTGTCCTCTGCCCCCTGGTAGCCTCTGCCATCCCCCCACTGTACATACATACTGGTAAGGGTTAAACTTCCATGATGGACAACTGAAAATGCATGGGGAAGTACTAGGTGTGAATGGGCTCTGAAGGATACTTCTGTAAATGAAAACTCCAGTATACCTTCCCTCACTAAAGGAGAGCCGGGAACGTACACGGCAGGGGCCAGCACAGAGGCAGGTGGAGACAAAGAGGAGCAGGCACTAGGAAAGAGTAGATGGGTGACAGGAAGGTTAGAGGGGAAAGTGCCGATCCTGGGTTGGAACATCCCAATAAGTACGCTCTATTGAGTGACATTAGTGAAACCAGTCAGGGACCAGCACTGCTGGAGCAGAGGGACTCCCCTACCTGCCAGGGGAAAAACTCCTCCAATGAGAGTTGCGGAGAAGGGAAAGGAAAGAGAGATTCTGGTGATAGGAGACTTAATTCCTAGAAGGACATAGAGGGCAATCTGTGACAAAGACCTGAAGTGCCGAACTGTATGCTGTCTACCGGGCGCCTCGTGTTCGGCACATCACGGATCTGGTGGACCGATTACTGGGAGGGGCTGGGGAAGACCCGGCTGTCATGGTGCACGTTGGCACCAATGACAAAGTCAGAAGCAGATAGAGTGTTCTAAAGAACGATTTTAGGGACTTAGGAGCTAAATTGAGGAAAAGGACCTCCAAGGTAGTATTCTCAGAAATACTACCGGTACCTCGAGTCACATCAGAAAGGCAGAGGGAGATTAGGGAAGTAAACAAGTGGCTGAGGAGCTGGTGTAGTAAGGAGGGGTTTGGGTTCCTGAAGAACTGGGCCGACTTCTCTGTCGGTCACCAGTTCTATAAAAGGGACAGACTGCACCTAAATGAGGAGGGTGCAGGGCTGCTGGGAGTGAAGATGGCCGAAAAGTTAGAGGGGCTTTTAAACTAGGCGACGGGGGGAGGGTCCAGAGGTAGTCAGCGCTGAGAATATTCCAGAGGGTAGTATTAGGGGCATTAGTGGTAGGTTGACCAAAGCACATAAACCCGAGGTAAGTATAGTAACAAGTCCTATTTGCAATCTCGGAACACCCAATAAGAGGACAGTATGCGACCGGTTTAAACTGCGTGGCATGTTCACAATGCCAGGAGCCTGGCGGATAAGATGGGAGAACTAGAGATACTGTTGTACGAGGAGGATTTAGATTTTGTGGGAATTTCAGGGACTTAGTTCAACAGCTCTAATGATTGGCTGGTAACCATTCAAGGGTATTCCCTTTATCGCAGGGTTAAAGAGGGTAAAAAAGGGGGAGGGGTATGCCTGTATATCAAGAATAATGTACAAGTGAATGTGAAAGATGACATCACTAAGGGAGCTAGGAAGGAGGTGGAATCCTTATGGGTAGAGCTCCAAAGTGATGAAACTAAGGGGAAAATAATACTGGGAGTATGCTATAAGCCCCCCTAACTTGAGGGAGGAAGGGGAGACTGCCCTCCTATCACAATTTGCATTAGCAGCAAGGATGGGAAGTGTCATCATAATGGGGGATTTTAATTATCCAGACATAGATTGGGCAGATAGAACCGCGCATTTGTCTAAGGCTCGGCAGTTCCTATATGTCTTGCAGGACAATTTCATGGATCAGATGGTAGACGCACCAATTAGAAACAGAAACCTTACTAGACCTACTGATTACCAACAATACAGACCTGATCATAGATGTGGAAATAAGGGCAATTTAGGAAACAGCGATCACAGGTCAATTAGCTTCAGTATAAATCACACAAATAGGAAACATAAGGGGAATACAAAGACATTGAATTTCAAAATAGCAAAGTTCCCCAAAGTACGAAACTTGCTAGAAGATATAAATTAGGATAAAATCTTAGGAACAAAGAACACGGAGGAAAAATGGGTTTGCCTAAAGAGCATATTAAATAAGGGCATTAGCCAGCGCATATGGGAAATAAATTTAAAGGGCGAACAAAAGTCCTGGATGGCTTAACTCCAATGTTAAAATGCATATAAATGCAAAGGAGAAGGCCTTCAAATAATGGTTGAGGGATCATCAGCATTCAGACTTTATAAAGAATGCAACAAGAAATGTAAAGGTGCAATTAGGGCGGCTAAGATAGAACACAAAAGACACATAGCAGAGGAGAGCAGCACCCGAATGGCTAACAGGAGACAGAATTAGAAATAGACTTGGAAAACTCAACATTAATAAGTCACCGGGACCAGATGGTTTGCACCCGAGGGTCCTGGGAGAACTCAGTCAAGTAATTGCCAGAGCATTGTTCCTAATTTTTACTGACAGTCTACTGACTGGAATGATACCAGCTGATTAGAGAAAAGCCAATGTAGCTCCAATATTTACAAAAGGGCCAAAGTACATCCCTGGGAATTACAGACCAGTTAGCCTAACATCAATAGTATGCAAGCTCTTGGAGGGCATGATAGACTATATTCATGATTTTAATCATGAAAACTGTATCATTAGCAGTAATAAGCATGGATTCATGAAGAATCGTTCTTGCCAAACCAATCTATTAACATTCTATGAGGAAGTGAGCTGCCATCTAGATAAAGGAAAGATGGGGTAAACAGTTCAAACTCTGTATTTGCGGACAATACTAAGCTAAGCAGGGCAATAACTTCTCCGCAAGATGTGGAAACCTTGCAAGAAGATCTCAAAAAATGTATGGGGTGGGCAACTACATGGCAAATGAGGTTTAATGTGGAAAAATGTAAAACAATGCATATGGGTTGCAAAAATATGAATGCAATCTACTCACTGGGGGGAGAACCTCTGGGGCAATCAAGAATGGAAAAGGACCTGGGGGTCCTAGCAGATGATAGGCTAAGCAATGTCATGCAATGCCAAGCTCTTGCTAACAAAGCAAACAGAATATTGGCATGCATTAAAAAGAGCATAAACTCAAGAGATAAAGCGATAATGCTCCCAGTCTACAAGACTGGTCCGGCCTCACCTGGAGTATGCTGTCCAGTTCTGGGCACCAGTCCTCAGGACAGATGTACTGGAAATGGAGCGAGTACAGAGAAGGGCAACAAGCTAAAAAAGGGACTGGAAGATATTAGTTATGAGGAAAGGTTGCGAGCACTGAACTTATTTTCTCTGGAGAAGAGACGCTTGAGAGGGGGATATGATTTTAATTTACAAATACCATACTGGAAACCCCACAATAGAAATAAAACTTTTCCGTGGAATGGAGTTTAATAAGATAAGTGGCCACTCATTAAGATTAGAAGAAAAGACTACGTAGAGGGTTCTTTTACTGTAAGAGCGGCAGGGATGTGGAATGGTCTCAGCGGGGCGCCTCGATAGTTTCAAAAAACATTACATAAGCACCTGAACGACCACAACATACAGGGATATACAATGTAATACTGACATATAATCAAACACGTAGGTTGGACTTATGTCTTTTTTCAACCTCACCTACTATGTAACTGTCTTCCTGAGAAAAAAATATATGTGTTAGTCTGGACCTCAGACCAAACTGCAGTAGCTTCTCACTGCCTTGGCCTATGCATGCTAAGCTAAGCCTTCTGGGTACTGCAGGTAGCACTCAGCAGAGAATCGGGCACTTTCTGAACTCCAACCTCCTGAGCTATGTACTTTTTATTCTCCCAGCAAAAAGTCCATTTAAAAAAACAAAGCAAGGGTAAACCGAGTGTGTTACTCTGGATGCAGTTGACCCGTGCAGTATATAATTTTCTGTAACTCAAGCTTATTTGGCATTGTTTTTGAACCCCTAAATATGTGTTTCTTAAGCCTAGGTCACACTATCATTCCCCCCCCCCCCATCCGACTTCTGTTGGACTGGCTTCCATACACATAGGCCGAATGTCAGTAGGTTTTAATTGTATCGGCCTGGCATTCGGCCCGCGTGTACTAGACTTTAATAGATCTGTATCAAATTCAGTTCATGATAATCCATGTGTCTAAATATTTACTGTGAGATCCTATTTTGAGTCCTGATAGACTTTTGTTAGCAAGCCTCTATTGTAAGCACAACCCTATTGTCATCATCAGTTAACTCATTTGTATAAGAAACTCTGACACACACCAATTAAACTGCCATTGTGAAAGAGAAAAAAAAAATCTGTAACTTGGAATGAACTGCTAAAAACTTCAATGATTGTATCTTTCCTTTTTTTTTATACCCTAGAGCAGGGATATGCAATTAGCGGACCTCCAGCTGTTGCAAAACTACAAGTCCCATCATGCCTCTGGGTGTCATGTTTGGGGCTGTCAGTCTTGCTATGCCTCATGGGACTTGTAGTTCCTCAACAGCTGGAGGTCCACTAATTGCATATCCCTGCCCTAGAGACTAATAGGATTTGTTAACACCGTTTTTTTAAATTAGATTTCTTAAAAGTAAAGTGGGCTCTGTGCAATACTCCTAAAGAGTACCTGAACTGAAGCAATACTGACTTACCATGCCTTGTTCTGCACTATCTCTGTGTGGAGGCCATCTTCAAAAAGGCAGAACTTTGCTTTCTCATGCCTGAGGAGCTGCCCCCTGAAAACTGGTGATCTGAAGACTGGTGGATTTAAACTTGAACTGAATTACCCTATTTATCGGCGTATAACACGCACAGGCGTATAACACGCACACTCATTTTAAGAGGAAAGTTTCAGTAAAAAAACTTAAATTTTAAATAAGGAACTTTGAAGTAAAATAAGGGTCAGTGCCCATCTGCAGCCTCACCATTGCCATCAATGCAGCCTGATCAATGCCCATCTGCAGCCTCACAAGTGCCATCAATGCAGCCTCATCAGTCCACATCAATGCAGCCTCACCATTGCCATCAGTGCAGCCTGATCGATGCCCATCTGCAGCCCAGAGGGGACAGGGAGGGGGGCGGGACGAGCGCCGACAGATTACACACAGTGAGAATCTCCTATGATAGACAGAACAGTGGTCCAATGGCAGCCCAGGAGACAGGAGTTCCTATTACAGAGGCCGCCAAGTAAACAGGAGATTCTCACTGTATGTAATCTGACGGTGCTCGTCCTGCCCCCCCTCCCTGTCCCCTCCGAGGCAGCTAAAACTGAAGTATTGGCGTATAACACGCACGCACTATTTGCACCCAATTTTCATGGTGATAAAGTGAGTGTTATACGCCAATAAATACAGTATTTACTCTTTGATGACAAGATCTACTCTTTGATGACAAGATCTATAGAGGGACAGCGATGGGAACAGCGTGTGCTCACACATACGGCAATCTTTTTTTTTTGGGGTGGAGGGAGCAGACACTTGTATTACGAAAAGCCTGGAGTCCTCTACATCTCACATCCTAATATGAGCATGCTTTATAGATGACCTCTTCATCTTATGGCAGGGACCCAAGGAGACATTTGAGGGGTTTGTGTAACATCTAAATATGAATGACATAGGGATGTTTTTTCACAAGTAAAATACAGAGAGTGTGTATTAACTTCTTCCATCTGAAAATCACAGGGGGTACTGATGGTAGTATCACTATATATTGTAAACCCTACTCCACTATGGTAGTCACCATCCCAATTTTCTCAAAAAGGCATACCAACAGGTCAGTTCATGAAAGCAAGGAGAAACTGTTCTACAGATGATGCCTTCAGGACAGAAACGGCACTGTTATTTGAGAAATTTAGGCGGAGAGGCTACAAATGGAGTGATCTCAAAGGATCCTTTGATAAAGTGAATGACACCCCAAGAGAATCCCTCTTTGTTCCCAAAAAGAAATGAGACGATGAAGCAAGAGCTACACACATAATAGGCATCCTACTCCAGACAATCTGGTCAGATTTATAATATCATCAGGAGATACTGGCATGTCCTCTTGGATGATAAGGATTTATTTAGTATAATCCCCAAAAACCCCTTGATTACCTATATAAGGGGGAGAAATCTGAAGGATCTTTTGGTACGTAGCTAGTTTGAAAGAAAATCTCAGCCACTGGCGACTGTAACCTAAAAGACCTCAGGGCAGTTTTAAGTGTTGACACTGCAAAGCATGCACACATATCCCGGGGGTTAGGGAATTTATGAACCCTAAGAATGGTGAAATGATTAAGATGTCATTTGGATTTTTCGTTTATGTATATTCGGTGTTAATAATTATCAAGAAGCAGCAGGAGAATTTAAGGAAGAGGTATCCACAAAGTGAATGAAGCAAAAATGGGGAGAACTTTGCTATGCATGTTCTCACCTTCCTCCCCTTCAAGGTGAACAGTGAACTGTAAGGAGCAGCATTACAATCCAAAGCTCATAAGACTAGCAGTCGGAGAACAGTGGCTAAAGCCTCGTACGCACTGGGTTGAATGACAACAAACTGACAGCTCAGGTCGGAGCTGCTGTACTAACAATCCAATGTTAGTACAGCGATCTCCCTTGCTGAGCCAGAGAGGAAAGGGGGAAAATGAAAAGATAATAAAATAAAAGTGAAAAGAAATAGTTAAAAAAAGAAAGGAAAGGGAGGAAATAAAAATGGAGGGGAGGGGTAGGGAAACAAAAAAGGAATGGAAAGGGAAAATTAAGAATAGGAATAAAATTAGGTAGTTATCTATCAAGAACCAATATAATATGTCTAGGTATCCAATATAACAACCCAGGGGTCAGAGGCAAGAGGCTGGAGGCAGAGTCATCTCGCTGGTGTTAAAAGGTTTTCAAGGTATTGCTTGCAGATAAAGATTATGCTGTAGACATTCCCAAAGGAAACCTATCTCAGCAGGATCAGGGCCCCTGAAAAATATGTATGTATTTAAAGAGAGGGGGCATACACAAACATATGTGCCTATCCAGAGTTACATATGCAAATATATAGAGTCTACAGTTATAGTGGCAACAATAGTTGAGGTTCTATGTCCAATACGCCTCATAAGAGGTATTGGGCATTCAAAGTTAATACATCGTATATATGTTGCATTGGCAGGAGTACTCCTAAGACAGGGATGACTCACCATGTGTTGCCTCAAACGGCATGTACCCCCGGGGAGCAGCCACCTTACTAGGAGCTGCTCTGTGCATCCTTATATGTCTCCAACCCGGCTCCCACGCCCTCCGGCCGGCTTGCGCCGGTGTGTGATGTTGCTGGGTCCTTCTCTCCACACTGCGCACGCGTGGGATTCGCGCCTGCGTGTGACCATATGGGGATGCGGTCTAGTGAATTGGCCGTCATCCATGTAGAAGTGGGCAGAGCTCTCCATCAACACAGGGATACTCTCCTCCCTGGAGAGGCGCGTGCCCGCCACTGGGGGAAGAATTTACCTCAAGCTGGACATACATCCATAGGAACTCAAGATGCAATGCAGGACAGGAAAGATAAGAAGCAGCGAGGGAATTTATTATGCAATGGATGCTGACAACAATGCATTGCATATACATTGCAGCCATCATCCAGATAAGTGTATATAGATTTGGTAACAAAACATAAAGATCATATATTCACACCGCGTTAAAGAACATTCAATAAACCTATGTGTCTTTATATATAAAAAGTGAATAGACAAATCACAGCCCACTGTGTTGAGATCTGCACAGAATGAATGAGAAGAAAGTAAGGGGGAAGGGAAAGGGGGGGGGGGGGAGGAGGGCAAGGGAAGCTACAGAAACGGCTTGTATGTAAGCATCTCATTTAAACCCGGGGAGACGTTGGCATTGAGTCGCTCAATCCATACGGTTTCCTGTTGAGTATTTATTATTTGTATACATATGGATGGTTATCTATACCTACCTATATAATTTATATTCCCTGTTGGGTCAACATTGTCTGCCTATATAGTTGTTAAAACTGGCATTAGCACACCAATGTTATACGTGTCCCCATAGCTGTGGTGTGCTCTCTACACCTGGGCCCACGTCCTTTGGTCTGATACATTAGAGGTACGGCAAGCATATGTTACTTACTATTGTACTCGGAGTCAACCTGTGATAGTGAAGGGAAAAAACAAAGAGACAACAAAGAACATTGACCTGAGGTGTGCCGGGGTCACGTGGTCAGTATGCCTAAAAGGGGGCAAAAATAATACAGTAGGATGAAAGCTTAACAAAAGTTTATTATACACTAAATCACATTCAATCAGCCAAATTGACAAATGCCTGCGACATCTCCAAAAAAGGACCTGGAATATACCTAGAAAAACAAGCTGACCTCCACCTGCCTAATTTCTTAACCACTTCAGCCCCGGAGGGATTTACCCCCTTCCTGACCAGAGCACTTTTTACAATTTGGCACTGCGTCGCTTTAACTGCTAATTGCACGGTCATGCAATGCTGTACCCAAACGAAATTTGCGTCCTTTTCTTCCCACAAATAGAGCTTTCTTTTGATGTTATTTGATCACCTCTGCGGTTTTTATTTTTTGCGCTATAAACGGAAAAAGACCGAAAATTTTGAAAAAAAAAGACATTTTCTACTTTTTGTTATAAAAAAAAATCCAATAAACTCAATTTTAGTCATATATTTAGGCCAAAATGTATTCGGCCACATGGCTTTGGTAAAAAAAATGTCAATAAGCGTATATTTATTGGTTTGCGCAAAAGTTATAGCGCCTACAAACTAGGGTACATTTTCTGGAATTTACACAGCTTTTAGTTTATGACTGCCTATGTCATTTCTTGAGGTGCTAAAATGGCAGGGCAGTACAACCCCCCCCCCCCCCCCAAAATGACCCCATTTTGGAAAGTAGACACCCCAAGGAAATTGCTAAGAGGCATGTTGAGCCCATTGAATATTATTATTTTTTTTTGTCCCAAGTGATTGAATAATGACAAAAAAAAAAATACAAAAAGTTGTCACTAAATGATATATTGCTCACACAGGCCATGGGCATATGTGGAATTGCACCCCAAAATACATTCGGCTGCTTCTCCTGAGTAAGGGGATACCACATGTGTGGGACTTTTTGGGAGCCTAGCCGCGTACGGGACCCCGAAAACCAAGCACCGCCTTCAGGATTTCTAAGGGCGTAAATTTTTTATTTCACTCCTCACTACCTATCACAGTTTTGAAGGCCATAAAATGCCCAGATGGCACAAACCCCCCCAAATGACCCCATTTTGGAAAGTAGACACCCCAAGCTATTTGCTGAGAGGCATGTTGAGTCCATGGAATATTTTATATTTTGACACAAGTTGCGGGAAAGTGACACATTTTTTTTTTTTTTGCACAAAGTTGTCACTAAATGATATATTGCTCACACAGGCCATGGGCATATGTGGAATTGCCCCCCAAAATACATTTAGCTGCTTCTCCTGAGTATGGGGATACCACATGTGTGGGACTTTTTGGGAGCCTAACTGCGTACGGGGCCCCAAAAACCAATCACCGCCTTCAGGATTTCTAAGGGTGTAAATTTTTGATTTCACTCCTCACTGCCTATCACAGTTTCAGAGGCAATGGAATGCCCTGGTGGCACAAACCCCCCCCCCCCCCAAATGACCCCATTTTGGAAAGTATACACCCCAAGCTATTTGCTGAGAGGCATGGTGAGTATTTTGCAGCTCTCATTTGTTTTTGAAAATGAAGACAGACAAGAAAAAATAATTTTTTTTTCTTTTTTCAATTTTCAAAACTTTGTGACAAAAAGTGAGGTCTGCAAAATACTCACTATACTCTCAGCAAATAGCTTGTGATGTCTACTTTCCAAAATAGGGTCATTTGGGGGGGTTTTGTGCCATCTGGGCATTCCATGGCCTCCGAAACTGTGATAGGCAGTGAAGAGTGAAATCAAAAATTTACGCCCTTAGAAAGCCTGAAGGCGGTGCTTGGTTTTCAGGGTCCCATACGCGGCTAGGCTCCCAAAAAGGTTCACATATGTGGTATCCCCATACTCAGGAGAAGCAACAGAATGTATTTTGGGGTGTAATTACACATATTCCCATGGCATGTTTGAGCAATATATCATTTAGTGACAACTTTGTGCAAAAAAAAAAAAAAAAATTGGTCTTTTTCCCGCAACTTGTGTCACAATATAAAATATTCCATGGACTCGACATGCCTCTCAGCAAATAGCTTGGGGTGTCTACTTTCCAAAATAGGGTCATTTGGGGGGGTTTTGAACTGTCCTGGCATTTTATCCACAACATTTAGAAGCTTATGTCACACATCACCCACTCTTCTAACCACTTGAAGACAAAGCCCTTTCTGACACTTTTTGTTTACATGAAAAAATTATTTTTTTTGCAAGAAAATTACTTTGAACCCCCAAACATTATATATTTTTTTGAAAGCAAATGCCCTACAGATTAAAATGGTGGGTGTTTCATTTTTTTTTTTTCACACAGTATTTGCGCAGCGATTTTTCATACGCAAATGTTTGATGAAATAAAAAAGATGATCTTAGGCCGAGTACATGGATACCAAACATGACATGCTTTAAAATTGCGCACAAACGTGCAGTGGCAACAAAATGAATACATTTTTAAAAGCCTTTAAAAGCCTTTACAGGTTACCACTTTAGATTTACAGAGGAGGTCTACTGCTAAATATACTGCCCTCGATCTGACCTTCGCGGTGATACCTCACATGCCTGGTACAATTGCTGTTTACATTTGGCGCCAGACCGACGCTTGCGTTCGCATTAGTGCGAGAGCAGAGGGGGACAGGGGTGCTTTTTTTTTTTTTTTTTCCTTTATTATTTTTTTGCTTTTTAATCTTATTTTTAAACTGTTCCTTTCATTTTTTTTATTTGTTTTTAATCATTTTTATTGTTATCCCAGGGAGTGTAAATATCCCCTATGATAGCAATAGGTAGTGACAGGTACTCTTTTTTTGAAAAAATTGGGGTCTATTAGACCCTAGATCTCTCCTCTGCCCTCAAAGCATCTGACCACACCAAGATCGATGTGATAAAATGCTTTCCCAATTTCCCAATGGCGCTGTTTACATCCGGCGAAATCTAAGTAATGAAATGCTCCTAGCTTCCGGTTTCTTAGGCCATAGAGATGTTTGGAGCCACTCTGGTCTCTGATCAGCTCTATGGTCAGCTGGCTGAATCACCGGCTGCATTCTCAGGTTCCCTGTTGAGACAGGAGAGCCAGAGAAAAACACGGAAGACGGTGGGGGGGGCATTCCCTCCCACTGCTTGTAAAAGCAGTCTAGAGGCTAATTAGCCACTAGGATTGCTTTTACATGAAAGACGACCGCTGGCTGAAAAGAATGATACCAAGATGATACCTAAACCTGCAGGCATCATTCTGGTATAACCACTCAAAGTCGTGAATTGCGTACATGAAGACAAAAAAATGGTTAACAATAAAACACAGTAAACGGTAAAGTATAAAAAATTGCATACCTGAAAAGCAAACATGATAAAACATAATAACAACAAAACATTGCAGAATAGAATACAGTAAAAAAGAGCAGAACAATAGAGAGAGAGAGAGAGAACAATGAAACGACAACTATTTTTTTTTTTTGTTTTATATATTTTTTTGTGGGTTTTTTTTTTTTTTTTTTACACTTTTTTTTGTAACTGTAACTTTTATAACTGTAACCGGTTCCAGGTTCAGGTCTCTCAAAATGCGATGGCATCTTTGGAGACCCTGTGAAAGTGTGCCTAGTCTGTGCACTGCGTTTTTGGGAACCCTAAACTGCTGGGGAAGCTAGTATAGATCTGATCGGATCAAATATTGATCCGTTCAGATACTATACCACTAAGGGAGGTGTATGCTGCGTGCGTGGGTGTTAGCGGTACTGGCGCTGATCTGACGCTGCCTGGGGCGACGCATATCACCGCCGGGTGATCAGGGGGCTAAACCTTTATTCGGTAATAAACGGCGGGTGTCCTGACACTATAAAAAATAAACGAACTAACCAGCGTCACCCGTAACAGTTATACGGTGATCACTGGTGAAAGGGTTAACTAGGGGGCAATCAAGGAGTTAAAACATTTATTAGGTAGTATATGGGGGTCCCTGACGCTATAAAACGCTAACGGCGAACCTAAATACCTCCTGAACTAGCGTCACCAGTGACACTAATACAGCAATCAGAAAAATGATCACTTAGCGACACTGGCGATGGGGGGTGATCAAGGGGTTAAAACTTTATTAGGGGGGGTTAGGGGGGTACCCTAGACCTAAAGGGGGCTAACACTAACTGCCCTACCACACTAACTGTCACAAACTGACACCATGCAGTAATCAGAAAAAAAAACTGCTTGGTGTCAGTGTGACGGGGGGGAGGGGTGATTGGGGGGGATCGGGGGGTAAAGGGGGGTGTATTGTGTGCCTAGCATGTTCTACTGTATGTGTGTGTGTTTTACACTCACATTGCAGTCTTCTCTCCTCTGCGCTGGAACGGAAAATGCCAAGCCGAGGAGAGATGACATAATTTCCTCTGCCTCTGTGTACTATACAGAGGCAGGGGAGCGATCGCGAGGGGGGGGCCACGAATGGATGGCCTCCCCCTCATCTCTAAACGCTCCCAGACCAAAGCCGACCGCCTCGGGCACCAGAGGGGGGGGTCCGATCGGACCCCCCCGCCCGCGGGAAGGCAATCACGTACCAGGTATGTGATTTTGCCTGCCCGTGCCATTCTGCCGCAGTATATCTGCGTGAGGCGGTCGGCAAGTGGTTAATGATATGAGCAGGGACCCCTTGGCGTGAAGCCGCAGAAGCCGCTCCTATCCTAAATGAACGACCAGAGTACGCCTTAGGGTCCAGACCCAGATTAGCCAAAAGGATGCAACAATGTAAAATGAATTGAGCTGCAGAGAGGGGAGCACAAGGGAAGGGCAACAGAGGCCCATCCCTGGGTTTATCAGCCGTAGCACTGACTAGCTGGTCTAACACTAACACTAACACTGGGCACCATGCCTTCCGGGTCTCAAAGAACCTAATGTCCGTACCGCCTCCTGTTTGCTGTGTCTTGCACGCATGTAAATGTAAACAAAAATAGCCTGGGTGCCTGACCAACTGATTGGCCAGAAGTATGCGAGACCCTGTACCAGAATACGCAAATTCCCCTGGCCTCAGAAAACCGAAAAAGGCCAGATAAATCGCTGCCTTAAGCACCAAGCTCGGTAACCACCCAAAAGGAGATCTAGAGAGAAAATCGGACAAGTCCTGGAAAATGTGACCAGTTATGGGAAGTCTACTGAGCGTGACAGGAGGGCTACACTTCTGGATTCCTTTGAGGATGGCCCTGATCGGGTGAGCGGAGAAAATAGAGGGCCTATTAGGGTCTTCTAAAAACATGAAGTGTTGAATGCTAGCCAGATACGTCCTGATAGTACTATGGGCCAGTTTGAGTTGAGAGTGGCAAAAAGCGGTAAAAGCAAGTAGGTACTGGATATTATAACTGTCGAAGCTAGGAAATCTTGCCTGGAAGGCCTGGAAGACCCTCCAAGCTGTGGCATACGCCTTCCTGGTATTCAGAGATAAAGAACTATTGATTAAATTAGCCGCTTCAACCCAATGAGAGTCTAATCCATCACTAATTGTTGGAACTGCGAAGAAGGCGTGGCGCAGGCGTCTGCGTCCGGGACCTGCTGAAAAAATAACGGGAAATTAAACCAGGACAAAGCATGAGCAGCTATGTTATCTATACCATTGATGAATCTACAATGGATGTGAAAGTTGAAATGAAGGGATAACCAAATGAGCCTACGCACAAATCTCATGATCAGCAAGGATCTGGATCTGCCACTATTGATAATCTCAGAGATTGCTTGATTATCAGTAGAAAAAAACACTGTCTGTCCTGCCCATAGGAGTGTATGGGATACACTTCGAAGAAAGCCGAAGTCTCAGTAAACTGAGGAATTGCCAAAACCTCGTCCGACCAAGATCCTGTCATCCAATGTGAGCCAAAAATGGCTGCATAGCCCTTGGTGGCTGCTGAGTCTGTGAAAATTTGGGGAGAGGAATTAGACTCAGCCGGGATAAACATAGCGACCCCATTCCAATGCTGCAGGAACTCATCCCACATAAGAAGGTCAGAAAGCGCGGAAGGATCCAGGAACACCTGAGCATCAGAGTTGGGGGCTGAAGGCAATAATGATAACAATCTAGAAATGAAAGCTCTCCCCTGGGGAATGATCCTCATAGCAAAATTTAACATGCCGAGAAGCGACTGTAATTCAACCCTGGTACAGACTCGGGAGACTGTAAACGCATGAATGCGATCTCTGATTCTCATGAGCTTGTCTGTGGGAAGACTGGCCTGCATGGATTGCGTATCAGGCGTGATACCCAGGAACGTAAGTCTGGTAACTTGTCCCTCCATCTTTTTGACTGCAAGCGGGATGTTAAGTGCAGAGAAAAGTGAAGTAAGTTTTCGAAGGTCGGAGGGGACCTGATCACCACCTTCAATGAGGAGAAAATCGTCTAAATAATGGATCACCTTGTGACAATTCTCCCTGTATGTGAGGATCCAGCTAAGAGCCTGAGCAAAAGAGTTGAACAACCAAGGGCTACTTTTAGACCCAAACGTAAGCTTGGTGGCGAAATAGTAAACACCTTTCCATTTGATACCATGCCACTGCCAAAGAGACAGTAGAATAGGCAGAAGCTTAAAAGCATCCGCAACATCCGCTTTGGACAACCAAGTGCCTGAGCCCACCTCAATGATAGACTGAATCGCTTGATCCACCAAAGCATATTTAAGAGAAAATTCTTCCGAAGGGATCAAAGAGTTGAGGCTAGCAACATGTGAGCAATGAGGGGCAGACAAGTCATGGATTAAACGTAGTTTATTAGGAAATCTCCCTCTAACAAGCCCCAGTGGGTTGACCCTCCATACCCGAAAGGGTGGCGAAGTGAATGGCCCGATGACAAACCCCTTTTCAAGTTCTGACTGTAGTCTACCGCCTCAGTATCTCTAGAAGATGACCTAAGGTTCTCACACTCAAAACTATCAGATGGTAGGGAGACAAACCCTGTGTGGAATCCCTCAGTAAAACCCTTAGCCAAAAAAACGCTCCATGAAGGTGACGGGTGGGCAGCTAAACACTCCTGCAAAAAAGGTACGTTGATACGGCTTAGTCATGACGTTTTATTCTATTTAAGTGAACAGGCTGACTTAGGGTGAGCCCTGAAACACCCAGTACAGATATGCAGCAATCGGCATTGACTGTAATTGCATACCCCAAGGTTGTAGTTATTGCAAATCTGGGATTTCCCCAGAAAATGAATAGGACGGCCTAACTTATCCAAAGGAGCGGGTTGGCCTGAGGAAGGGAGCATCATACCTGACCCCCTGGACGTACTAGGTAGTGCAGGAACCTCTGAATTGGGGCACCAGTATGTCGACGACGCACATACCGGAGACCTGAGCCCAGCGAAATGCCGGCAAAATAATTCGGTATTTATGTTGCTCCAAACCGTCACCACCTGAAATTGAGCAAAACGGGCCGCAGCTTTAGCGGCAAAAGACCGGTGATAATCATAAAAGTTGGACCCCCATACTTGTGGCCTAACTCGACCACTGTATATAGGTACAGGTCCAACTCCTCCCTCCTGGAGTCACAGAGCAGATTATATCTCTGTAGAGACTAAAGGCCAAGACAAACTCAGGGATGGACAACTTGCGATTAAGCCTGTGATCCCTGGTCTTCACTACCACTGAAACATCCCCACAAGCGTAGGACCTGTTGTCCGCAACGTCATGGGCAGCAATTAATAGGGATGCCAGGTTGACATCCTTCCCCTCCAGGATGTCCTTCTTAATATTACCCAGAATAAAATGTGCTGGGGTGACGGGGAGCACACAAAAAATTACCTGGACCTACCGGTACCGGCCCGGGTACCGAGGGGGTCCCGGAATCTGCTAAAGCCACCGGGCAAGCAGCCACTGCAGTAGCTGAACTCGGCTGACTCTCCAAAACCTCCACCCTATTGCGCAACTCTTGGCAGGATGTGGCCAGGGAACTAAGGGCAGTGTGGATTTCAGCCAAGGAAGCAGCCACAGTCCGTAGGGTAACTTGCTCCGCACTTGTATCCGCTGTACGAGGGAACAGCAACCTAAAAAGCTGGGCTTTCCGGGCAGATGCCGGGTATGAAATCCCCCTGCGCTGGAGTTCTGCTATCAGTCTAGGAACAGTCCAGGTTCTGAGGGAGGGTACGCTGCCGTGCTCCGACCCCCTTGCTGAAGAAGGCAAGATGGAAGTGAAATCCCCAATATCCGCTGCTTGTGACATGACCTGCAAACAACAAATAAAACTTGAGAAAACAAAGAACTAAAACAACTGACCCCACGACTTACCTGTGAATAATGGACGCATACCCCCCCCAAAACAACGTAAAAACAGGACAGAGCATGCCGGTCATGGGCAAATTTAAAAACGTAAACTCAGGCCTGAAAACCTGTCAGGCTAGTGATGAAAATAGTAACATGTAACACAAAAGATGAAGATTGAGGTGTACGTATGTGATACGGACAAGGAGACTTTCTACTGTACAAGCCTATTAGAAACGATCAACTCAATCCGCGTGAACCTGAACACGTGACAGGTGACTGCATTGGAGATGCCAAACTAACCATGAAGATGTGACAGAAAAACCCGTGGAACCATAAACAGAGAAAGTCAAAACCAGATAAAATAAAGGAACCCCAGCAACTGGAAGCAGCACGTGACTTGTGCGAGCAACTTGAGTTGTCAGAGAAACGCAAGCTGCGTGAAGAATGAAATCAAACATGAGTGAGAGAATTAAAAACGAGAGTTATGTGAGAATGTGGGCAACATGAGAATGTGGCTGCAGGAATAATACAACCTGCACGAAAATGTAAAAAAAAAAAAACTTGAAAAAATAAATAAAATAGCCCGAGAACATGACACACCCGAGAAACAAACTCGCATGAGAAGCGTACATCGCAAGAGAAAACGGCAAAACATGAGTGAACGCAAATCGCACGAAAAGCAACTAGCATGAGAAAACGTGAAAAACCACGTTTTTACACCAGACACGAGAAAACGTAAATTTGCATGAGAAAACGTAAATCGCATGAGAATATAAAACATAGTAGGAAAAAACATGAGTAGCACAAAAGCAGGAATGACCCAAAAAACGTCAAAAGCATGATTGTCCGCGAAACACAAGTTGCACGAGAAACGTACCCTGTGTGAGAAATGTACCTTGCATGAGAAAAACGTAAATTGCATGAATGAAACGTAAATTGCATAATGAAATGTAAATTGCATGAATGAAACGTAAATTACATGAACGAAAAGTAAATTGCATGAAGGAAACGTAATTTGCGTGAAAGAAACGTAAATGCATGAGAAACGTAAATTGCATGATAAACGTAACATGAATAAGAAAAACGTGACCTGCCTAAGGAACGATATGCTGCGTGAGCACAGAAAAGGAGACTTGTCACAGAACTAGCCAATTAAAACAAACCTCAACCTGTAGAAACCCATAGACGTGATGAGTAACCAGCAGAAGTGTCAAAACTAACTAAACCTACAATACATACCTGAACAGCCTGGGAAACACTAAAAGAATCCTGAGCACCTTGCTGCAATGTGGAAAACCACTATAGAAGGAGAAACAGGAACGTGAGGGTTTTTTTTTTACTCTAAAAAATAATTTCCTCCTTTTAACCAGAAATAATAGACCCGACATGCCCAAAATACCAGAAAATAGCAGCTGGCAATAATCATTGTGAAGCCATGGAGCTGAGCCGAGGGTCCCTGTAGAACTGCCCCTCAATCCTCCAGCGCCCCCCCTCCAGCCTGCTCCTGAGCCCTTAGTGCGGATACTGTACATGCATGCTGACATGGAAATAATGGGCGGAAAATGACACATGCTACAGTAGGGATGAAATGAAGTTTGATGACCCTGACAGAAGCACCTAAGACCCCTCAAAACCCGCTACCCTCCCCACGCACCCCCCACTAGTGACACTAACCCCGAGTGGGGTGACCGAGTAGGGAAGTCGAGACTCCCCTTACCTGCCCCTCTGCCGAGCCAGAGGCTCTGGACAGCACTGCACGAGCTCCTGTTGCTCCAAACCCGGAAGTGACGTCAGAGTCGCCCGGGAATGACGTGCCCGCTGTACGAGAGCCTACAACCACAAGGGACGGAGGCAGAGGCGGGCCGGCTTTATGCAGCCTGACTCCGCCTACAAAAACAGGCTGACCTACGGTCAGCCTTATACTTGTATTATACTTTATCATATTTAACTGTATGAATATTTGTTTTGGTACTTTTTAGATACTAATGTCTGTGAAAATTATTTTTTATTCACTGGCCATATAGAATGTGCCTTATCTCCTGAAGAAGTGTTCAATACGCGCAACATGTACAGTAGAGCTTAGCTGATCCACAGCACACCTCCTATTATTCTACGCTACATCTGATGGAACAATACCAATGGAAATTGATCCTTGGTTCTTTTGACAATAAGTAGCCCAATGTTATTAGTTCGGTGGTTGGTGTGTTAAGTGTATCAAGGCAACATTGTTGCACAGTGGATAGTCAACGGTTTTAGGCCCCTTTCACACGTGCGGACCGTATGTCCGTATTTCATCCATCCGTTTTTGGATGAAATACGGACATACATGCATCCCTATGGGATAGCGGGTGTCAGCGGATGTACATCCGCTAACACCCGATGTTGTCCGCCTCCGCTCTCGTCCGATTCTGCGGACGGAAGAAAATCCTATTTTTCTATCCGTCTGCAGAGCGGATCGGATGAACACGGACAGACGGTCCGTGTTCCTCCGATCCCCCATAGGGGAGAGCGGAGATCTGACAGGGCGGTCCCTGCACAGTGTGCGGGTCCCGCCCTGTCATCTGCCTGCTCAGCTGGGGAAAGCGGAGCGATCCCCGCTGAGCAGCGGATAAACACGGGGCGGATCAACACGGATCCGTCCCGTGTGAAAGGGGCCTTAGCATTGTTCAACTGTAATTATGTTGTAATAAAAATGTATTTAATTTTACTATGTTATGTTACATTGTGGCGCCTATAAAGTCCATCATCTAAACCTCCTCTCTTTGTTTATTATTTGAGCTTTTGTATACGTTTACTGTAAAACTGAATAAGAAGATTGAAATCTAAAGAGAAATAGACATAACCCTTACTAGGAAAATGATTATAGGACCCTGAATGGTGGTCTTTCTTTCATTGCCTATTAGGGATATTCTTAAAGCTGATTCTGGGCTGAGCAAATACTGTCTAAATACAAGAGGCATAAGTATTTTTTACTCAAATCATGGTCTTCCTTGTGTTTTTTTTACACATCTATGCAGTAATCTGAACATTGACACTACAGATATACAGTACATAAGATCACTTTGCCTTATAGTATATGCACCTAAGCTATTTTGTCCATAGCTTTACAGTCAGGTCCATAAATATTGGAACATCGACACAGTTCGAATCTTTTTGGCTCTATACACCACCACAATGGATTTGAAATTAAACGAACAAGATGTGCTTTAACTGCAGACTTTTAGCTTTAATTTGAGTTTCAATTTGTATATGTGCCTCCCACTTTTTAAGGGACCAAAAGTAATGGGACAATTGGCTGCTCAGCTGTTCCATGGCCAGGTGAGTGTTATTCCCTTATTATCCCATTTACAAGGAGCAGATAAAAGGTCCAGAGTTCATTTCAAGTGTGCTATTTGCATTTGGAATCTGTTGCTGTCAACTCTCAATATGAGATCCAAAGAGCTGTCACTATCAGTGAAGCAAGCCATCATTAGGCTGAAAAAACAAACCCATAAGAGAGATAGCAAAAACATTAGTTGTGGCTAAATCAAAAAAAAAAGAAAGAACGCACCGGTGAGCTCAGCAACACCAAAAGACCCGGAGGACCGCAGAAAACAACTGTGGTGGATGACCGAAGAATTCTTTCCCTGGTGAAGAAAACACCCTTCACAACAGTTGGCCAGATCAAGAACACTCTCCAGGAGGTAGGTGTATGTGTGTCAAAGTCAACAATCAAGAGAAGACTTCACCAGAGTGAATACAGAGGGTTCACCACAAGATGTAAACCATTGGTGAGCCTCAAAAACAGGAAGGCCAGATTAGAGTTTGCCAAATAACATCTAAAAAAGCCTTCTCAGTTCTGGAACAACATCCTATGGACAGATGAGACCAAGATCAACTTGTACCAGAGTGATGGGAAGAGAAGAGTATGGAGAAGGAAAGGAACTACTCATAATCCAAAGCATACCACCTCATCAGTGAAGCATGGTGGTGGTAGTGTCATGGCGTGGGCATGTATGGCTGCCAATGGAACTGGTTCTCTTGTATTTATTGATGATGTGACTGATGACAAAAGCAGCAGGATGAATTCTGAAGTGTATCGGGCAATATCTGCTCATATTCAGCAAAATGCTTCAGAACTCGCTTCACAGTGCAAATGGACAATGACCCGAAGCATACTGCAAAAGCAACCAAAGAGTTTTTTAAGGGAAAGAAGTGGAATGTTATGCAATGGCCAAGTCAATCACCTGACCTGAATCCGATTGAGCATGCATTTCACTTGCTGAAGACAAAACTGAAGGGAAAATGCCCCAAGAACAAGCAGGAACTGAAGACAGTTGCAGTAGAGGCCTGGAAGAGCATCACCAGGGATGAAACCCAGCGTCTAGTGATGTCTATGCGTTCCAGACTTCAGGCTGTAATAGACTGCAAAGGATTTGCAACCAAGTATTAAAAAGTGAAAGTTTGATGGATGATTGTTAATCTGTCCCATTACTTTTGGTCCCTTATAAAGTGGGAGGCACATATACAAACTGTTGTAATTCCTACACCGTTCACCTGATTTGGATGTAAATACCCTCAAATTAAAGCTGAAAGTCTGCAGTTAAAGCACATCTTGTTCGTTTCATTTCAAATCCATTGTGGTGGTGTATAGAGCCAAAAAGATTAGAATTGTGTCGATGTCCCAATATTTATGGACCTGACTGTATATTTCTTAAAAATTAAAGCAACTTACATGCAAAACGAATGCACCTTAGTTTGCACCCAGGGATAACCTACTACCTGGATAATCACTAGCCAGGCAAAAAGCAGTATATGCAGCTTGTCTGTGCAGAACTTTACAATCTGGCAATAGAATACCCCCCCAAGCTGATTGGACATGCATGTGATAATCATGATCTGGACAGGCCTTAGCTGTAGTTTAACATATGGCTCTGTTCCAGATTTTTAGGGAACCTTGCTGGAAAATGGCTATAGGTAAAACAGCTTTGTAGACCTTGCTATAACTGTATTTGTCTGTGGTGTAAACAAGTAGAAAGGGTTATACTGTATATTTTTCCCAAAGCACAACCCAAATAATGAACATTGTATTCTCTGGCTCTCACCTGCGTTTACACCATATTTTTCTCCCTCTGAGCCTTTTCTCTCTTTGTTGCCCCCTACCCAATTGTAACATTCCTATTCTCTTCACTTCTACTTTGTTGTATTTCTACTTATCATATGCGTTATATGGTTGAAAACTGCTACTGTACATGGAATCTTGAGATGATATCTGCGTAACATTTTTTTAATTTCCTAATACTTGGGAAAACATGTGACTAAAGAAATATTTGAACTGGAATGGTTTATGTAGATGGTTAACAGGCCTTTTCTTAGATCTTGCTAAATTTTTCATCCACAGGATGGAGTGATATCACCAAGGGATGTGGACATCGTCATGTCCGAGGGTCTTGGGATGAGATATGCTTTTCTTGGACCTTTGGAAACTGCCCACCTTAATGCGGAAGGTGAGATCACAGAACGTCCCCACCCCCCACTCCACTGGCTTAAATGCTAATAATACCATATAGGAAAGGTTAGCTATTACTAAGGTCTTATGGTAAAGATCTGAAAAAATCAGATTTTAAAATGATCAATTTTTCCCCTATGTCATGTGAGCACCAAGTAGGCTGTACTCTTCGTACGTAAGGTCTGCTTCACACTTTTTGGTACAGTAAGTGCAAAAAATAGTAGTTAATGAGATCTGTACCATTATATTCAATGACCAGGTTCTTGCATCTGTATTTTCACTCTCAGTGTTTTTATTCAAGTAGTGTTTGACAGACATGTGTCTGCCTTTAGGAGAAATGTAACTAGTGGCTATGAGCAACAGAGCTTGTCTTTTGATGTAAGAGGACCGTTACTGGCTGTTTCCTGACACTTTGATTGTTTGTACTGCACAAATTAAAGGACAGAGGAAAGAAAGAAAAGGCATGGAAGTATGAGGGTAATATGCACTTTAATCTGCCTTTCCCATACTTCTCCTTTAACCACTTTCCGCCCCCGCGCTATAGCCAAAAGACAGCTACAGCGTGGGCTTCCAGTGCCGGGAGGGCGTCCATAGGCGTCCATCCGTGATCATGCTCTATGATCGTCGAGTCCTTTGGCCTTTGCTCAGAACTCTCACTAGATGTCAGTATATTTTTTACACACATATATGGTAATGACTCTGTTACTCAAAATATGTTATTCTTTACTGCAGCGCTTGATACAATGTTGCAAGAAGCAGTTGCTAATGTTTAAGGCCCCTTTCACACTGGTGCGGTTTGCTAAAAATAGCGCCTGCAAACCGACCTAAAACTGCCGCTGCTGTGTCTCCGGTGTGAAAGCCCCGAGGGCTTTCACACTGGAGCGGTGCGCTGGCAGGAGGGAAAAAAAACTCCTGCAAACAGCATCTTTGGAGCGGTGAAGGAGCGGTGTATACACCGCTCCTTCCCATTGAAATCAACGGGGCAGCGCGGCTATACCGCCGGCGTAGCAGCGCTTTGCGGGCGGTTTTAACCCTTTTTTGGCCGCGAGCGGGGGTTATAACTGCCCGAATACCGCCGCTAAAACGACAGTAAAGCGGCGCTAAAAATAACGCCATTTTACCACCGACGCCTCCACCGCCCCAGTGTGAAAGGGGCCTAATTGTTTACTTGCTGATTTATATACTTGCAGCTGTACAATAATAGTAATTCTTTTTCTACATGGGGATTATAGGTGGAATATCATGGATACACATCCTGTGTAATGCATCTAACCTGTTTCTGAAAGGGTATATGTGTAATATGTGTATAATTATTTTTCTAAATGGGGTTTATGGGGGGGGGGGGGGAATATCATGGCTTCACATTCCAAGGAGCATATTTAACCTATTTCTAATAAAAATGTGTATAATTATTTCTCTATATGGGGATAATAGGTGGAGTATCATGGCTACACATTACAAGGAGAATATTAATAATACTTGTATAATTATTTTTCTGCATGGGGATTATTGGGGAGGGGGGGATATCACGGTTAAACATTCCAAGGAACATATTTAACCTGTTTCTGATAAAAATATGCATATAATATTTTTTATACATGGGGATGATGGGTGGAATATCATGGCTAAATGTGCCTAGGAACACAGTTGACCTATTTCTGATAAGAACATGGGTATAATTATTTTTCTACATGGGGAATATCATGGCTACACATTCCAAGGAGCATGTGTATCCTATTTCTGATAAAAATACGTGTATAATTATTTTTATACATGGGGATTATGTGTGGAATATCATTCCAAGGAACATTTTTAATCTATTTCTGATAGCAATATACATATAATTATTTTCCTACATGGGGATTATGGGTGGCATATAATGGCTACACATTTCCAAGGAGCATATTTAACTTATTTCTGATAAAAATATATGTATAATTATTTTTCTACATTGTGATTATGGGTGGACGATTATGGCTAAACAAGTCTAGGAACACTGTTGACTTGTTTCTCTTAAGAACATGGGTATAATTATTTTTCTATATGGGTATTATGGGGGGATATCATGGTTACACATTCCAAGGAACATATTTAACCTATTGCTGATAGGAAAATGCATATAATTATTTTTCCACATGGGGATTATAGGTGGAATAACATGGCTACACAGTCTAATGCCCTGTACACACGGTCGGACTTTGTTCGGACATTCCGACAACAAAATCCTAGGATTTTTTCCGATAGATGTTGGCTCAAACTTGTCATGCATACACACGGTCACACAAAGTTGTAAGAAAATCCAATCATTCTGAACGCGGTGACGTAAAACACGTACGTCGGGACTATAAACGGGCCAGTGGCCAATAGCTTTCATCTCTTTATTTATTCTGAGCATGCGTGGCACTTTGTCCGTCGGATTTGTGTACACACGATCGGAATTTCCGACAACGGATTTTGTTGTTGGAAAATTTTATAGCCTGCTCTAAAACTCTGTGTTTGTTGTAAAATCCGATGGAAAATGTGTGATGGAGCCTACACACGGTCGGAATTTCCGACAACAAGGTCCTATCACACATTTTCCGTCGGAAAATCCGACCGTGTGTACGGGGCATAAGAAGCATAGTTAACATTATTCTGATAAAAATATATGTATAATTATTTTTCTACGTGGGGATTATGGGTGGAATATCATGGATACACATCCTTTGTAATGCATTTGACCTGTTTCTGATAAGAATATGGGTATAATTATTTTTCTACATGGGGATTATGGAGGGGGAATATCATGGTTACACTTAACAAAGAACATTTTTAACCTCTTTCTGATAGGAATACGGGGATTATGGGTGGAATATCATGGCTACACATTCCAAAGAGCATATCTAGTCTATTTCTGTTAAAAATATATGTATAATTATTTTTCTACATGGTGATTATGGGTGGAATATCATGGCTAAACAAGCCTAGGAACACAGTTGACCTGTTTATGATAGGAACAGGGGTATAATTATTTGTCTACATGGGGATTATGGGGGGGGAATATCATGGTTACACATTCCAATAAACATATTTAACCTGTTTCTGATAAAAATATACATGTAATAATTTTTCTTCATAGGGATTATGGGTGGAATATCATGGCTAAACATGTCTAGGAACACAGTTGACCTGTTCCTGATAAGAACATGGCTATAATATTTTTTCTACATGGGGATTATGTGTGGAATATCATGTCTACGCTTTCCAAGAAGCATATTTAACTTATTTCTGATAAAAATATATGTATAATTATTTTTCTACATGGTGATTATGGGTGGAATATTATGGGTAAACCATCCTAGGAACACAGTTTACCTGTTTCTGATTAGAACATGGATATAATTATTTTTCTACATGGGGTTATGGGGGAAATATCATGGTTACACTTAAGGCTTCATGTACATGGGACATTTTTACAACCTCTCCTGAACGGTCTGTTTTGCCGCATTTAGCTGCGTTTAGTCACGTTTGGCGTCTGAAACGTGGAAATCTTTGGCATCTGAACCCTTTTTTTTGCTTTCAAAAAAACGCTGTTAAACGCAACTGCCTAAAAACTGCAATAAACAAGACTGTGTATATGGTCACATAGGATAACATTAAATGAGTTCAGGGGCAGTTGAAAAAAGCGTCCAACTGCCTCTGAACGTACGTTTAACAGTGTCCCGTGTACATGGGGCCTTGCAAGGAACATATGAACATATGTAACCTGTTTCTGAAAACATTATGGGTATAATTATTTTTCCACATGAGGATTATGGGGGAATATCATGACTAGAACAGGAGAACAGTTCGAGCTGAGCAAAAGTTTGGCCCGAACATCGCTTGTTAAAGGAGGCTTCCAGATTCTGATAAGCCCCCTGCCTGCAGTCCCCCTCAACCATCGCCCAGGGTGGTCAGGAAGAGACCCTTGTTCTCATCTGCCCTAAAGCACCCCCCATGTTGAGGGCACGTGGCCCCGCAAATCCCCCCCCCCCATCTTGACCTGAAGGGCAGCATGCTCAGGTAAGGATCTGGTATGGATTTTGGGGGGACCCCAGTGCCATTTTTTTTTCTTTTTGTTTTTTTTTTTTCATTCAGCTGATAGCGGACAAGCCCGCTGACAGCTGATGATTCATCCGTTGTCAAGGATGCAGAGGTCGGTTTACCAGCATCCTCCTTAGCAACCAGCTATGAACTATGCAGCATGCAGTACATTGTGGAGAGCTAGGGGGGCAAACATCCCGCGAAAACCAAACAAATTTGGGTGTTCGTCAAGCGGGTTAACTGTTCAGCCAACTTTCGTTCCTAGGCATGCTTAGCCATGATATTCCACTCATAATCCCCATATGGAAAAATAATTATACCCATATTCCTCACATAAACAGGTCAAATGCATTACAAAGGATGTGTATCCATGATATTCTATCCATAATCCCCATGTAGAAAATAATTATACACATATTTCTATGAGAAATAAGTTAAATATGCAAAAAGAAAAAGAAAAACTGCGCTGCAGAGCAAAAAAAGTCAAAGGTAAAAGCTGCACACAAAATACACCAATATCTGTGTATACCATGAAAAATAAAAAATAAATAAAGTGCGCTAATTATATGAAAACACACACATAGATGTGAATACATGTGGGTGGTAGTAAAAACCCCAATCTACTGAGAGCAAGTAAATGACTCCATGAGTGGTAGAAATATATAAGTGCAAAACATAAAAACTCAAAGAAGAAACAAAAAATGTGTACATGTGAAGTACAATGATATTAATAGCGTGAAAATCTGAAAATCAAACAAACTTAGTCCATGGGTTCAAACATAAAAAGTTCATCAGTGAAAAAAAGCTTCCATCCACTATACAGCTCAGCAGCAACTAATCCCCCTATGAGTGGATTGACAAAGGAGAGAGATGTGCAGGATGGTGCAAATCCACTGACGGTGACTCCAATAAGTGAGAAAGTGATAAAGGTGGACTCTTACCCTCCGTGTTGGACCCCCTCCTTGGCAGGGTCTATCAGGCATGCAGATTTTTGCCCTCTGCAGGGACCGTGTAATGAGAAGAGTTAAATATGCGCCTTGGAATGTGTAGCCATGATATTCCGCCCATAATCCCCATGTAGGAAAATTATAACCATGTTCTTATCAGAAACAGGTCAACTGTGTTCCTAGGCTTGTATAGCCATGATATTCCACCCATAATTACCTTGTAGAAAAATAATTATACATATATTGTTATAAAAAATAAGTTAAATATGCTCCTTGAAATGTGTAGCCATAATATTCCACCCATAATCCCTGTAGAAATATTATATGCATACTTTTTTTATCAGACATGGGTTAAATATGTTCCTTGGAATGTGTAACCATGATATTTCCCTATAATTCACATGTAGAAAAATAATTATATTCATGTTCCTATCAGAAACAAGTCAACTGTGTTCCTAGGCATGTATAGCCATGATATTCCACCCATAATCCCTGTGTGGAAAAATAATTATATGCATATTGCTATCAGAAATAGGTTAAATATGTTCCTTGGAAAGCGTAGCCATGATATTCCACCCATAATCCCCATGTAGAAAAAATATTATACCCATATCCCTTTTAGAAAGAGGTCAACTTTCTATGCATGTTTAGCCATGATATTCCACCCATAGTCACCACTTTCTATTGATGTTTAGCCATGATATTCCACCCATAATCACCATGTAAAAAAATAATTGTACATATATTTTTATCAGCTATAGATTAAATGTGCTCCTTGGAATGTGTAGCCAAAATTTCCCAAGTGGAAAAATAATTACAGTGTAGGCAGATTCCTATCAAAAATAGGTTAAATATGTTCCTAGGCATGTTTAGCCATGATATTCCACCCATAATCCCCATGTAGAAAAATAATTATACACAAATTTTTATCAGAAATAGGTTATATATGCTAGCATATAAAAAAGAAACCAAGTATTCCTACCAGGATTCAAAAGATGGCTACTTTTGCAACAGGAAATCTAAATCAAGTTGGTTCCATTAAAAATACAAAGTTTATTAAATACACTGATATCAATAGAGGCAAAGCCTCCCAAATTCAACAAAGTGCACTTAGTATGAAAGTGCAGACAACTTCACACATCATACTTCCTGGGTCCCATCCATAGGAGAGATAACCCGGAAAGAAATCGATGTATATAAACACACAGAAAGACAAGACATATACAATGCTACAAAAACAAATAAACAACCCCCCCCACAATAATGCACAGAAAGCCGGACACCAGCTTGATCATATTCACAGGAAAAATGCCAAGCGACAAAATCGCATAAAAGGTTGGAAAAGGTATTCACCCTTATCCAACAAGAAAAAATTATAAATCATGCAAGTTTCCTGTGAATAGCCCCCGGGGAAATAAAAAATCATATAAATATATAAAATGATACTGTAATCTTCCCCTAGATTAAATAAAGTTGGTATAGAATTATTGGGATAGATCTCACTGACTGAATGACTCTTAATTTTAGAGGCCTGCGCTAATCTCGATGCAGAAAGAAAATGTCCTTGAGTTGCCAGACAACATATCCTCAGGTGGTTTATCAAATATATTTTAACCCGGAACAATAAAAGGCAACATACGTGATCTCTTAACCCCTGAGAAAAGTCCTTCTGAATGATGATCAAATTATCATGATGAATGTGGGCACATTAGCCTGTTGCCGATATCGGCTCTGAGTGAGAAATAAAATACAATGTCCCGTAACCAAAAGTATATCCGCAGAGCGGCTAATGGGTCACAGACAAACAGAGGTGGATTCAATGACTTTAATATGTTGGTTTGGAAATCCCAAACGGGGATGATGTTAATTGTATTGCTGCTGAATAATCAAGTCAGGCAGTCTTTTCATCACTAGATGTCATCTTGTAATTCAGAAGAGGCAAGCAAGCAATTGAGTGTGTCAATACGTTACCACCCTGTTGGTTGTCATGGATACTAGGTCCCCTTCTCAGTCTAGTGCCGGGTCAGTCAGCTCTGTAACTTAGACCTCCAGGGCGGCTCTCATCTTTCATGGACGAGTTAGTCTCAAACGCTTGTTTGTTTGGAACACGCTACACGTGTTATTCTGATGGAGGTTAAGCAGGCGTCACCTATTCCGTCTCCAATCCCGTGGTTCACTCTGAACGGGAGCACAGTGTGGGCTGGTGTCACATGACCGCTGTGACGTCAACGCGTTTCACTAAATTGGTAGGCGTAGCTTCATCTGGAGTCCCTTATGTTTTATGCAGTTTAGTACGTCCCATTAAATACTACCAAAAGAAAGCGCTATTTGTTTAAAAATGATAACAATTTTGTTTGGGTACAGTGTTGCATGACCGCACAATTGTCATTCAAAGTGTGACAACGCTGAAGGCTGAAAATTGGCCTGGGCAGGAAGGGGGTTTTTGTGCCCAATAAGCAAGTGGTTAAAGAAGAATCCCACAGCTCCTTATGTTTCAATCGCAGGGTCTGACATGACCCAGTGCTTCTACTCTAGCAGTACACGACTGACACTCCAAGCAATTCCAGATTAATTTCTATTTTGCTCAGCATGCATGTGCTGTGTGCCAAGAGTTGTCAACATAAATTTTATCTGGAAGCACTGTGACATAGCCCTAGGCAATGGGATGCAAGAGTAGCACATTTTAGCTACTAAAGAAATGGGCCAGGTTTACAGTTCTGCTTCCCCAAATACCACTGTTGCCAAACTGGGTGGAGTCTGTTTTGTTAGTTATACTAAAATACGTTCTTTACTGCTTACTCCTGCAGTAGATAGAGTAATTAAAGTCCTTTAATGCACGTGCATTATTAAGTCATAATCTTCAAAATTCAGCATTAGCCTTGCTCCCCTCCGCCCTCTGTAAAAATGCATAGTATTTAATCACACCATAACTTATCTTAGTGTTGTATTTTATATGCTTGTATATTTTTTTAGAAGTGGGAGTCTTCCTCTTTTATAATGTATGAGTAAAACATGTTGTGGTAGCATGTGTAAAAGTGTATATCTCTCCTAAAGCTCCAAAAGTTGTTCTGATAAGCAGGATATGCATACAGAATTCGCAATTCATAAAGCATGGTCTATAGCAAATATATTATGCTTGTGATTTTTTTTTTTTTTTTAACCTGTTAGATGAGGGTCCACTATAAAAGTGCAGTATTCCTGGCAACCAATCAGATTCATTTTGTACTGATCTAAATTTTGTAAAAATTAATTGTGATTGGTTATAGTGGCTTGGTGGCCTTCAAATATATGTTTTTGCATATTGTACTCTTTTTTTGAATCGGGCCCTAAAACGTTTGTCTCTGTGCCATTTTTCTGGGATTCAGTTTTGTTCATTGTGAGCTGTTTTTAGTGAACTTGAAGTAGAGCATAGACACCTTAAAGCGGAGCTCCGGGCTCCTTCAGAAAAAAAGGTACAAATACTGTAGCTGCTGACTTTTAATATTAGGACACTTACCTGTCCAGAAATCCAGCGGTGTCTTCACTCCAGCCGATTTTTCAATCAGCTGTCGGGTGCTGCCGCCGCCATCTCCACTGAGGGAAACCTGCAGTGAAGCTTTGCAGCTTCACAGACAGTTCCCTACTGCGCATGTGGGAAGCGGGCTGTGCTTTGTGAGTGGCCCGGCAGCTGGGGAAGGAGGAGGAGGGCCAAACTTCCGTCTGAGAGATCAGCCGTGGTGAGATCAGTCGGAAGTGGGAGCGGGTACCTGTCAAAACCAGGTACCCCCTCCCGAATAGTGCCAAATGTGGCAGCGGAGGGGGTTGGGAGGGACACAAGCGGAGCTTCCCCTTTTTGGGTGGAGCTCCCCTTTAAAGTGTATGTATATGTAAAGTAATATCTGAGCTTGGTGAGTAAATAAATGATATTAAATAATGAAATGTGACCTGCAGCTGAACACTATAACCCAGATATTGGGCACCAAACAACAATACAAATAATAAAGTGCAGCACTAGGTTATGCACAAAATGACCCTATGAATGAATAACGTGTCAATAAAGTGCAAATGTGCAATTCAGTGCAATAAATGTGCAATAGTATACACAACCAAAAAAACATATGAAGCGCTGCAAATGTGCAATTCTATGCAGTTAATGTGAAATAAAACAAACAATAAAATTTATATAAGAAAATGCACAGACGTGCGTTAAAGTGGAATGTGAGTGCATAAAAAACAGAGCTGATATCAAAAAGTTCATATATAGCTGAAAGCCAATGAAATTGATCTCAAGTGCAATATGGAGCATAGACCAAGTGCTTGACCATCCATTGATGAAATACTCCAGCGTCTCCCACCGGAAGAGTCTGTGCACATCACATGGTAGCCAGACATATATTGTCACTTCCTGCCATTGTTGCTAAAGCGGGGAAAAAAACTCAAAATAGTGTAGAATGTCTCTTTAAGGTGTTTTATTGGTAAAAAAGCTGCAATTCTGCATACATAAGAGACCGGAAAAAATTCTCCAATTCGAGTGAACACAAAGTAGTTCCTTGCAAGTAAAAAATCCATACAAATTTTACAGTATGGATTATGGAGAAAAAAAATGCCTGAAGCCAAAAACAGCAGCTGTAAAAATATTCAGTGCATGAAGCCTAAACTTTAACAAAACTTTGTAATATGAGGACAAACCCAAACAATTTATTTAATTATCAAATTTGGCACCCCTTGTACTATGTAGTGTACGTTAGAGCAAATTTCTTTCCTGTTGATTCGGGAATCCCTTTTTCCGGGCAATTGTCTTCTCCCAGCGGGGGGCAGGTGGGGGAAGACAGTGATTATCGCTAGTGGCTATAGCGATAATCGCAAGAGAATCTGGCAGACTGGTTGTACCCAGATCGATAGATCGATCAACTTGGCACATTCAGCCTGCCCATTAACAGTATGAATCTCGGCTGGTTCCCACTGAACCGGTCCAGATTCAAACCATGTATGGCCTTCCTAAAGGAGATCGTACAATCAGATTGTTGTCAGAAACCATGAATCAGACTGAGACAGAAGTACAGTTAAATCACACTTGTTTAATAATAATAAAAAGGTAAATGGAGTAAATGTAGTCAAAACATAGCCAGAGTTCAGGAACATGAACAGATAGTCAGACAAGCCAAAACATCAGGGAGCCAGAGATAAGCGTAGTAGAACAGCAAGCAGGATCTTGAGCCATAAGGAATGTCAGCCAAGCAAGTCTTTAACAGGAACACAGGAGAGCGTCTCCAGAGATGTGACCAAGGCGAAGGCAGAGATCATCTGGGCTGGACAGCTTAAGTAGGCAGGACTGATGAGCAGGATATCATCAACAGGTCACTGTGGAAAGAAAGGAGCTGGCAATTAGCCGACAGCTGAGCGGCCAGCTTTGAGAAGGAAGGGCTGAGCTCAGCCCTGACAATTATATAGTGTATGGCCAGCCTTAAAGAGAATCATTAATATGAGCCAGGCTGCCATAAGGTTTCCTGCTCACAGTCTCAGTGTTGCTCTGAGATCGCAAAGCTCCACCCAACGAATTTCATTATTAATGACATCATCATGGTACCCCCTGAAGGGAGATGAAGGGTCCACATAGAGTGCACCCAAGAGGGCAGGTGAAGGGTCCCCACGGAGAGCACTTCTTAAGCATAAATGTGCACAAAGGATTTTGACTATGTCTAAACGTTACACCAATTTATTGAGCACTTTGAACTTTTTGATGGGCAATTCTTGTTTGGTGCCCAATATCTGGGTTATAGTGTTCAGCTGCAGGTCACATTTCATTATTTAATACCATTTATCTTTTACTCACTAAGCGCAGATATTACTTTACATATACATACGCTTTAAAACGGAGCTCCACCCAAAAAGGGGAAGGTCCGCTTGTGTCCTTCCCAAACCCCCCCCTTCGCTGCCGCATTTGGCACTATTCAGGAGGGGGGAGCATGTACCTGGTTCTGTGGAGTGAGGGTATGTGCCTTTCCTCCAATCAGCTGTCAAGCAGCGTAAGCCAAGAATCCACTCCTACTGCAGAATGAGGAAGTAAAAATTCTAACACGATGTAAGAATTCTAAAGAATATAGCAAGCTGATGACAGCAGATATACATGTAAAACTTGTTTGTTAAATCTCTGTGTATCATCTGAGGCTGTTCACTTCACTGGGTATAGGAGAGGGTTTCCATCCACTTTTAAAATAAACTGTCACCAGCCTATAATAAACTTGGAAGTCATCCTCATCTAAAATGGCCACCGTGCACCTCCTGTTCCAGGATGTATTTTTTAGCTTCTTCACTCTCACATGGTTTTTTACCTGGCTTTGCCTTCAGTTCAGAACATAGCAAAATAGGAAACTCCTGCATATCCTTAGAGACCTGGTTAAAAGGTGAATTGGACTAAATCCTAAAGACAAACTAAAGGGGACATTGAGAGCAGCGAAATGATGAGAAAGAAACCTGAGAAATGAATAGACCGTAAGGCTGCAGCCCAGGGAAAGAAGAATCTGTTCTTTATTGTAACAAGGGCAGTTGTACAATAACATCTAATAGTTTCACCCGATAGCATTGTGAACAGATTCCACAGCTGATGTCTCCTGCGATCTTCCCAGAACTTCTCAGTCATATGGAAATTGATGCAGATGGCCTACACATTTAGGCTTTATTTTTCTGCCAGAACTTCCTAAACTTGCCTTTGAGATTAGGGGATGCCCTCTGAATCCCCTCAGTAGGACACAGCTTAAATAAACCTAATTGGGTAAATTCTGAAAAAGAGGCTGCAGTGGTTATAAACAATGCAATAAGCCCCTTTGAGAGCAAGGATTCTCTATGAAAAGAGTGAACTGTGGTCTCTTTGCTCCCTTCCAGGTATTTGATAGTCTCCCTCCAAATGTCTTTACTCCTGTCAGCAGCTGCAAATGCTTTGATGTACAGATGTCCTAAAATGTGTCTAGGTCGGTGTTGTATAATCCATAAGGCAACTAAGCAGACGCCTCGGGCCTAGTGGATGTCCAGGAGGCCCAGCTAAAACCTTCATATGCCTGCAGTAAACCAGGGTGACAGAGCAATTGATCAAAGCTGTGCACCAGGCTGTCACTGCACAATAGAGGATGCTCTTGTTGGCAGTTGGAGACTTTTCATGCAAAGATTTGTTGGACTACACAACACCCCCTCCCTATGTTGAGGAGAAGGGTAGTTATTCTTTAGATCTGATACACTTCCTGTCCTAAAGGTGCCCTAGGTTGACAATGTTGCTTTTTCATAGATACAGTATAGTATCTCCCTAGTATAGAAAATTAGCTATTTACAGGATAAGCAGGAGAAATTAAAGGAAAACAGCCTAAACATAAGAAAATGTATGAAGCCCACCACATCTAAAGGACTGGTACACTGCAATGTATGCAATTGGTGTTCTTTAGTTTAGATACACTTAGAAACACTAATGCAGAACAAGATGGAGCTCAGATTTTAAGTTATTTATCATCTCGGTAATCATCTTGTTTACACTTGCTTTGCTCCCTGATGAGCGATCAGACAGTGATCAGACATTTGACTGGTGGTGAGGAGGTGTTGTATCACCTTCTCCCTGCCTGTTTTAGCCCCTTAAATGCTGAACTACCACACCATAACCGCATTGGTTGTGTGCCGTTTGTAGCAGTTTTAGCGTAGCAGCCCTTCACTTGAATGGGTTGCGGGGGGGATGAGGTATAATTCTCATTTCTCCAGCATACTCATATTGTCATCAAACTTTTCTGAAGAGATCACAATAAATTTGAAAAAAAATGGGTAAGGGAAGGAGGGGATTGCAAAGACTTTCCTTTTTTTGTTGTCCTAATAATCTACGGTAAGTGAATATTGTCACCCAAGGACAAATGTATTACAGGCATGACCACCAGGTGAAAATAGAAATAAAAAGCTCCAGTAAGCTGCAATATAAACATTTGTTTTTTTGGTTTAGATACACTTTAATATGCTGCTTTGAAACATGGTGGATCACATATCCACAATTTTCTGTTCCTAAATATAGTTATTTATTTACCCCTAAAATTGTGTTTTCTTTTCATATAATGGTTTCTGATCCTTTTGTCTTTATACCTTTATTGTTGCTTCAGGGTTCAAGAGTTACTGTGAGCGCTATGGAGAAGGCATCCAGCGGGTACTGGCAACTTTTGGACCAGTACCAAATTTTTCTGGCGATGTTGCAGAAAAAATTGACCAGGTATGTGGATGCTCTTAATTTCTATTCTCTAAAATATTATTGATATACAGTATATGTATATATTATTGCTTTTGATTATGTTTTGAGTGTGGAAGGGTTAAAGACTCTACCAGCTATTTATTGTTAAGATTCCAAGTAAAATAGATTGTAGCTGAAGCTCAGACTAATGCACATTGCTGTGAGTGCCCTGCCTGGACTTTGTTTCCTTGGATTGCTGTATTTAGCCACTTCAGCCCCGTAAGGATTTACCCCCTTCCTGACCAGAGCATTTTTTGCGATTCGGCAATGCGTCGTTTTAGCTGACAATTGTGCGGTCGTGTGACGTTGTACCCAAACAAAATTGACGTCCTTTTTTTTTCCCCACAAATAGAGCTTTCTTTTGGTGGTATTTGATCACCTCTGCGGTTTTTATTTTTTGCGCTATAAACAAAAAAAGCGACAATTTTGAAAAAAAAGCAATATTTTTTATTTTTTGCTATAATAAATACCCCCAAAAAATATATAAAAAGCAAATTTCTTCCACAGTTTAGGCCGATGTGTATTCTTCTACATATTTTTGGTATGTTGATTGGTTTGCGCAAAAGTTATATTGTCTACAAAATAGGGGATAGATTTATGGCATTTTTATTATTAATTTTTTTTTTTTACTAGTAATGGCTAGCGATCTGCGATTTTTATCGTGACTGCGACATTGAGGTGGAAAGATTGGACACTTTTGACACTATTTTGGGACCATTGACTTTTTTTTTTACAGCGATCAGAGCTAAAAATAGCCACTGATTACTGTATAAATGTCACTGGCAGAGAAGGGGTTAAACACTAGGGGGCGATCAAGGAGTTAAGTGTGTTCCCTCAGTGTGTTCTAACTGTCAGGGTGGTGGGCTCACTACAACATGAGAGAGATCACTGCTCCCAATGACAAGGAGCAGTAGATCCCTGTCATGTTGCTAGGCAGAACAGGGAAATGCCTTGTTTACATAGGCATCTCCCCGTTCTGCCTCTCCTCACCGCAATCGCAGACCGCCGGCGAACATCGAGTTTGCGGGACCTGCGGGTTCACTCCCGTGGCACGCCCGCTAGGCAGGAATTTTAAAGGAACATACTGGTACGCCCTTTTGCCTGCCCTTGCCATTCTGCTGACGTAAATCAGCTTGCGGCAGTCAGCATTTGGTTAATGATTTACTGCTGTCTATATCCCTATTTGGGAAATGTCTTATTTTACTTTGACAGGTATCAGAACCGGAAGTGAAGTTAAATCTTCGCCCTTCCTGTCAGTTTGATGGATGTCAAACTCAACAGGATGTCAGGGGAAATCCTCCCCCACCCCCCACCCCCAACAGGAACACAGTAAAAATAAGTTTTCTAATAGTGTGGGGAATGATTAATAACTTTGTCACTTTATTTGCAGTGTGTGTTCACTTAAAGTGGAAGTCCACCCTAATACTTAAATTCTCCCCTGCAATCATTAATGTGAGCTAAGTTCAGCCATTGATGACAAAACGCGTAGGGAGAAGTGAATACATTTTATTGAACATACTACACTATAATCAGTAGTAAGTGATCTTCTATTCCGCAGTATAGCCCTCCCCTGCAAACCTTTCCTGTAGCAGTAAATCCTGTATCTGGTGATTTATATACCCCTGTGCCTACTGGGCATGTGCTGATTCAGCAAGTTACATGTACGTGATCTATGATGTTGCCGGGGAAGGGGCCAGAGTGGGCCGCACATAATAATTAATAATACAAATATGACACTGTTGTCTCTAGGTCCAAAAGTCCATCAACGTTTTGTAGGAGGTACAAGCTCCTGGTAAAGACCAATATTAAACCCAACTATGAAAAATCCTGATAAGAACTCAGCAAGCCTCCTGACATTCCACTTGTTATACGTGAAATATAAAGAATGAAGACAGAGTGAATAAGTCTGCTGTGACCATTTAAATATAGCATATACACGTTATTAATACAGATTCTTTAAAACACACCATGGTGAAATTAAAATCCCTCAACTATATCGACTAGATATGCAAAAATCATAATCTTCTATAAATACATACAAATTAAGAAGCGGTATATGCATGCAATATATTTTTTTAGAGTCTGTGTAATAACGTGTGCACACTACTGTTTATTTCAATGGTCCCAGCAGTCTCATCCTCCCTTTCTTCTTTCTTTATATTTCATGTATTATGAGTAGAATGTTAGAGATTTTTTTTTAACTGTAATCAGGCTTATCCGTAGTTGGGTTACATAACCGTTAACCCCACGCCTGCTGGAGAAGGAGCCCAGTGAGAGCTGAACCCCATAGCTGCCGGACATCTATACGATGTAACCAGCAAGCTCTACGGATGCACCCACTAGTTACTCAACAGCTGTCATCTAACAAGGAGCGTAAGGAAATGTTTCTTCTGATCCTCTCCTCCTGACACGCTCCTCCACATCACAAGTGCTAGATGGATCTTTGTTGCAGCTCTAGCACTTGTGGAGATTGAGCACCGGGGGAACAGCAGGGGGAGAGGACCCAATGAAACATTCTTTCCTCCCCCTGTGAAATGACAGCTGTCAAGTAACCAGTGGGAGATGTCTGGCAACTGTGGGGTTCGGCTTCCACTGGGCTTCTTCTCCAGCAGGCGTGGGGTTAACTGTTATGTGAGATCTCCTTCCGCAGACAGAAAGCTTGCATATTCCCATGTTGTGCAATGTGTGATGGCATAGTGGACCCCCGCACCCTTGGGACCCATTTGCATTGCACATACTGCACCCATGGATGATACACCATTGCCAAGATCACGGTTGCAACTGTTAATGAAGATCTGCTTGCACAGGATGTACAGGGTTAATTATGGAAAGACAGCTGCCCAGTCCCCTAATAAACTATGTAGGATTTTTCCTAGCTGAAAGGTCCACAATAAAGCATCTAAAAAAGGTAAGCTGCAATGTAATAATTACATTATGCTATGTGAATGGGGACCTGTAACAAATATAAAGTGGGTGTTATCCCAATTTAGAAATGCTGTACATTTGTGGTTATTAAAGGGGAGTTCCGCCTGCAAAAAAAAAAAAAAGTCAGCAGCTACAAATAATGCTGACTTTTAAAATAAGGACACTTACCTGTACAGGGTGCCCCCAATGTCCTCACCTGAAGCCGATCTGTCCATCGGCTCCGGGTGGAAGCGCCGGCATCTTAAGCAAGGGGATCAGGAAGTGAAGCCTTGCGGCTTCACAGCCTGTCTCCCTACTGCACATGCGCGAGTCACGCTGCATGTTCTGACTGGTCCCTACTGGATTCTGTGACCTGTGTGTCTCCCAGAAGACAGTGGGGGGGAAATGGAGGAGGGGCCGGACAGGCGGCGATCTTTTGCCGGAAGTGGGAGCAAGTACCTGGATTAGACAAGTATCTGCTCCCCCCTCCCCTCTGAAAGGTGCCAAATTTGTCACCAGAGGGTGGAGGAACCGGATCAGCGGAAGTTCCATTTCTGGGTGGAATTCCGCTTTAAGGAAGAGTCCAGGCAACTGCACCGTGGGTGTGGTTAGCAAAGTGGACTTGCATGAGTAAGTTTTAACTAACAAACATCTGCAGATGCATAGAAACAAAATATTTTTACAATAGAACTCTGCCAGAAACTTAAAGTAGAACTATAGGCAAAACCTTTTTCTTTCATTTAGCATAGAATAAAGGAATGTTATAACTGTCAGTTTTTTTTCGCCATCTGTGACCAGTTGGGGAGATTTCACTTCACTTCCTGTCTCTTAGCTAAAAGTGAGAGGAAATCTCTCCAAAGTGATGGAATTCCTGGTTATCACTAGGATCTCCAGAACTAGTGTCCCCATTGAAAGTTATCAAGATATCCCTCTGTTACTGTTCTGTGGACAGCCCACACATTTTCTTATCCTTTCACTTTCGAAGAGAACAGTAAACATGACAAATAGAGAGGGTGTATCTCCCTAATGGTGCCACTGACCGTAATAAAAACCTTATTAGTTTTCAAATCCCTCTTCACTGTATTCAAAACGATTTTTTTCTTTCAGTTATACTTTCAATGCTCCTGTTATTGACCACATGTTGAATATAAAATTCTGGGAGAAATTGCAGCAGGCATGCAAGCTTAAATGAGTTGTAAAGTCAGAAGGTTTTTTTTAATCTTAATGCATTCTATTCATTAAGCTTAAAAGCCTTCTGTGTGCAGCAGCCCCCCTAATACCTACCTGAGCCTCATCTCTGTCCAGTGATGTCCACGAGTGTCTTGGCTGTCTGCCACTCTCCCTCCTAAATGGCTGAGACACAGCAGAGGCGCCATTGGCTCCCGCTGCTGTCAATCAGTCAGGAGAGAGAGGGGACAGGGCCAGGCCACAGCTCCGTGTCTGAGTGGACACGGAGCTGTGACTCGGCTCGGGTGCCCCCATAACAAGCTGCACTCGACAGGAGGGAGGGATATAGCATATCTCGCTACATTTCCTCCACTCCTTATTATGTAACACTACGCACTGCACCACATGGGACAAATGTGTCGTCCTTTTCACCCCTAGCGTCAGATGTATGGTTGGTGCCAGCTGACTAAGTCATGTACCACAAAAAACAGCAGATGCCCTAATTAAAGTCTACTGTCTCTATAGTGAATTCTTTCTGTAAAATGTCGATGCTCCCATGCCATACCTTGGTGGGCCCGCTTGTTTATTTGAACCCATGTATGTATAAATAAATAAATACATACATTAAAAAAAAAAAGCTGCTGGATCATCTTGTTTATGAGTTGACTTTTCTTCGCCAGTTCAGTGCTCCAGGTATTTTGACAAGCCTATTGGTTTTCATTTTTTTACAGTGCACAACAGTTCATCTGTAGCTGCAGTACTTGCAGGTACAACATGATGTTCTGCCAACATGTCTTCATGGGTAAAAAGTGTAGAAATGAAATGTAAGATGGGAGCTGCCTAAAACTCATTAGAAAGACACTAACCCCATTTTTAACGACACATACAACAAATTCCTACCTAAATCTGGCTTAGTCATTTCCTTTCATCTCAAATGACTCCCCGCTTCCTAGCACTATAGACACTTTTTATTGGTGCAACAAGAGCTTTTGGGGTACCCTACCCTATCCCACCATTCCCCACTCCCTTTCCTTCTTTTCTGGAACTTCCCCCCTTCCCTTTCGCTCTTATTTTTCTTCTACCCCCTTTCTAATCTCCCTAAGCACCCGATGCTCTCTCCTCCCTAATGCTAGCTGTGGCCGATAACTTTTTACTTTCCTTCCCCTTCTTTTGCTAACTCATTTTTTCTCCGGGATGACATTTTACTCTTTTTTTTGTTTTTTGTTTTTTTACTCCTTTTTATAACCCCTAATGTCATCATCTCATCTCATCGGGATGGGCCTTCCCGTGGATGGGTTTCCTAGGCTTCAGTGCTGTTCGTATGGCCATGGATCATTAAGTGTAATATTACTTCAACTACCCTGATGTTGGTTTTCTCATTCTTGTTAACATTTACGTGTCCCAATGCAGCAAGACCATCTTCCATTCTCCGTTAAATAGTTGTAGCCAATTAAGCACTAAGGTCGTACGTTATTGTTACGAGTTTGTATCTGTTGCCCTTTATTAACCACGTGCCGACCAGCCACCGCAGTTGTACTGCGGCAGAATGACACAGCTGGGTGAAACGACGTTATGTAACGTCGCTTCGCCCTGTGGCCACTAGGGAGCGCGTGCGCACTCGCCCCCCAAGCCGACGCGAGTTCCCGGCGGTCTCAATTATCACCGGGCTCCTGCGATCGCTCGGGGCACACAGAGAACCCAAGAACTGTGTGTGTAAACACACAGTTTCCAGTTCTCAGATTGTCTGTTCATACAAAGTATGAACAGCGATCTGTTAGTTTCCCTGCACAGTCCACATCCCCCTTCAGTTAGAACACACATTAACCCCTTCACTGCCCCCTAGTGTTAACCCCCTCACTGCCAGTGACATTTTTACAGTAATCAATGCATTTTTAATCGCACTGATTGCTGTATTAATGCCAAGGGTCCCTGAAATGTGTCAAAATTGTCCGACGTGTCCACCATAATGTCACAGTCATGATAAAAATTGCTGTTTGCTGCCATTACTAGTAAAAAAAAATATTAATAAAAATGCCATATAGCTATACCCTATTTTGTAGATGCTATAACTTTTGCGCAAACCAATCAATATATACGCTTATTGCGATTTTTTTTTTTACCAAAAATATGTAGAAGAATACGTATCGGCCTAAACTGAGGGATAAAAAAAATTTTTATATATATTTTTGGGGGATATTTATTATAGCAAAAAGTAAAAAATAATGCGTTTTTCAAAATTGTCGCTCTTCTTTTGTTTATAGCGCAAAAAATAAAAACCACAGAGGTGATCAAATACCACCAAAAGAAAGCTCTATTTGTCAGGAAAAAAAAAGGTTGATTTTGTTTGGGAGCCACGTCGCACGACCGCACAATTGTCAGTTAAAGCGACGCAGTGCCGAATCGCAAAAAGTGCTCTGGTCTTTGGCCAGCCAAATGGTCCGGGGCTTAAGTGGTTAAGGGTAGAGATTTTGTACAAATGTTTATTGGTATGTACTCTTCATTTGCACTGTAGGTGTAAAAAATTCCTTTTGGTAAAACTTCAATAAAAACCAAATTAAATAAACACACTAACGTTGGCACCTCTAATGCTGCGTACAGACGATCGGACATTCCGACAACAAAATCCTGGATTTATTTCCGACGGATGTTGGCTCAAACTTGTCTTGCATACACACGGTCGCACAAATATTGTCGAAAATTCCGAACGCCAAGAACGCGGTGACGTACAACACGTACGAAGAGCCGAGAAAAATGAAGTTCAATAGCCAGTGCGGCTCTTCTGCTTGATTCCGAGCATGCGTGGAATTTTGTGCGTCAGAATTGTGTACACACGATCGGAATTTACGACAATGGATTTTGTTGTCAAAAAATTTGAGATCCAGCTCTCAAATTTTTGTTGTTGGAAATTCCGACGACAAATGTCCGATGGAGCCTAAACACGGTCAGAATTTCCGAGAACAAGCTCACATCGAACATTTGTTGTCGGAAATTCAGACTGTGTGTATGCGGCATTACAGTGCCGATGTCAAGAGAACCGAAAGTGATTGCACACGAGGTTGGCAATGAAAATTTAAACCTCCCCAAGGCTGAAAAAAAAATTGTTTTATCTAGAATTTCCAGCTCATCTTGTTTAACCCAAGAGATGACACCCCCCCCCCCCCCCCCCCAACCATATATAACAGGAGGTAAAGGAAAACATACCCTGACCTACATTTCTTCAGTGAAACCAGAAATAACTGGAAGTTCTGCAAAAAGACATGCATGCAGAGTTTGGGATCTCCAGACATTCAACAGCAATTTTATTGTACAGTAAAAGTATTTAAAACCTCTGAGTGTTTCTAAAGGGATAAAGAAATTGCTTTATTAAAGTTAAAAAAAAAAACAAGGTTGCTGTTTTAGACCTCCCCTTTTAATTGCCCGTCTGTGATGCTGACCCATTTGCTTCAAAACTAAATTCAAACACCTTCGCAGAAAAGGACTTCAGAGTTAAATACTTTTCTGATTTGCATGCCTGTTTCAGGTTGAAGCCAGTAGATTAGCATAGCAGTCACCTTTTAAAAGAAGTCATCAGTGGCAGCCCCTTTAGTTCCCTTATGACAGGAGGAACTTCACTTTGCCAGTCAACATTGATTCATTTTAATCCTCATGTTAGGGAAGAATAGCATATTTACTTGTTTTAAACATTTTTTTTACATTTCTTCAGTTACTTCCTGGTTTCTTGCCTAGGCAAATGATGTCATACATCCCAGGAGTCTTCTGGAGGGGAGGAGAGGCTGAGGGGTTTTCTCAGCTAAACACACTCTCCTGCATGCATGCCTGAGCTAAGGGCAGATGGTTTCCAGGAAGTAAATGCTACATTAGTTGTTTGCCCATACTCATGATGGCCATGGCCAAAAATGCTAGGGGGTTGTTATTCAAAGTGATTTCTCAACAAAATAAAGGCTAGAGAAAAGGGTGGAAGTGGGAATTTGCTTTGAATATCAACAATGAATTAAAGGGGTTGTTAAGGCAGAGCACACAAGCACTGCCAGCCCCACTGCTAGTATAACCTGTAATATATACTGCTTGCCTTTTTGTAAAATTCTTCTTCTAAGTACCTTATTTCTTCTCTTCGATCAGCAGTCACATCACCGCCCGTTGCTCTCTCCCTCGCTGTATGTACTAGAAAGGGAGGGGCCGAGATCTCCCTCTGACATCTGCTGGGCGGTCACGTGACCTCCCTCCCTAGTGTATACATTGGAGGAAGAGCGTGATGGGCGGTCACATTGTTAGGTTCAACTTTTAAACAAGTTGCTTAAGTTTATATTGCTTTGCCAAATTATTGCTTCTATAAGAATAATGACACGGAGTCAGGTATGTCTGTATCACAGTTCTGAGCAAAAAAAGGACTGCTCCCTTTACTTCTTTTATAGGCAGTTCCAAAAGCAGTAATCTTATCGGCATTACCAAATGAGGTTAAGGTACAAAGAGTTTCTCATCAGCGAACATGTAATGATTATTCAGCAGTTCCAAATTCCATCTAGATACAGATTGATAGAACAATTGATACGTACATAGGTAAGAAAGGAGCACAAACAATTTAAATAGAACAATTGATACGTACACAGCTAAGAAAGGAGCATAAACAATTTAAATAGAACAATTGATACGTACACAGGTAAGAAAAAAACAGAAACAATTAAAGTGGAACTCTAAGTCATTATTTCAACCCTATCAATTTCCCCCTTTGACATCATCCTCTCCTTCCCCCTGGGTCCTCATGAATAAGTTCTAGTCAGTTTTTCCCCAGAGTCCTTTCCCTGACCGCGAGTTGTCAGAGGGGTAGAACCCATCCCCCTAGGTATTACCAACATCTTAAAATTCAAGAAGAGGAGTTTTATAGGAGTAGGGTGATGTCAATACACATTTATCAGTATACCCTGTCTATTCTCCTAATTTTCCTATTTATTTTCCTGTATACACATATATTCGTGATTGTAAGTGATATTAATATTAGAATAATAATTACCATTGGACTTAACAACCAGTGAAAGGTATTGGTTGCTGTAGAAGACATTCCACTAAATATATCCCACCAATGTGGTGCAGTATCCTGTTGTATCTGTGAGGAAAGATGCACTAGTCTACCTTTGTCAATAATAATTTGCTACTTTAGGATCATCTATAGCCCATTCGAAAGTTGTTGTTTCCTCTACTTCAAGTACATTAATACCAGGAGTCCATGCATATATTTGTAAAACAACAATCTTCAACAAAAAATCTGTAAGTAGATATTTCATCATGTTGTTTTCTCGGGTTGTTTCTTGCAATGTGATGCGTGTATCCAGGTAGGTTTTCCTTCCAGCTTTACTGAGGTGGCTGTGGTCAAGAGTACTTGGTAAGGACCTTCAAACCTGGGTTCCAATGTCTTTCTGGTGTGTTTCTTCACATATACATAATCCCCTGGTAGCAGAGTATGTGTACCTGTTATTGAATTAGGGTCTGGAAGAGAAGAATACACACTTTTGTGGATCTTAGTTAGACGTTGTTGTAATTGTATCACATATGCAGTCAAACTATCACATTGCAATTGCATACTCTGTGGAAAGTATAAACCCAATCTAGGTGCATTCCCAAAAAGTATCTCATATGGGGATAATCCTGTCTTTCCTGTTGGAGTGTACCTTATAGAGAACAAAGCCAAAGGCAGGCATTCTGGCCAAGGCTTGTTTAACTCTTGCATGGCTTTTTGTATTTTTAACTTTATTGTCCCATTTACTCTCTCCACTGATCCTGAACTCTGTGGGTGGTAAGGGGTGTGAAAACTTTGTTGAACCCCTAACATGGTCATCACATTCTGCATGATTTCTCCTGTAAAGTGTGTCCCCCTATCTGATTCTATGGTTTCAGGAAGACCAAACCTAGGTATTAACTCAGTAATCAGTTTCTTAGCTGTGGCTTTAGCTGTAGCCGATTTTACTGGATAACTTTCGGGCCAACCTGAGAATAAATCGATACACACGAGGACAAATTCAAAGGGGCCGCTCTTAGGCATTTGTATGTAATCAATTTGCAGTCTCTGGAAGGGGTATTGGGCCCGGACCTGGTGTTTTCGTGGGGTTTTTACTCTCTGTCCTGGGTTATTCAGGAGACAGATTTGGCAGGCTGCACAGTAGTTTCTTGCAGTGCTACTGAATCCAGGGGCGAGCCATCCTTGGTTTACAATCCTATACATGGAATTGGAACTGACGTGTGTGGGTAGGTGAACTGCCGCTGCCATTGCTGGGTACAGAGAGGCAGGCAGGCATATTTTGCCTCCTTCCCTCCATACATTGTCAAGGTCTGGTGCTGCTCCCATACTGACCCACTTATCTTTCTCGCTCTCCCCTGCTTGCTCCTGTAATTTACTCAGCTGCTGCCATGTTGGTTCTGGGATACTCACCTCTACCGCTGCTAAGGTCTCAGGGCTTCCTTCCCCTAGAGCTGCCTGTTTTGCAGTCAAATCTGCAAATGCATTTCCTTTTGCCTCAATTGTTTTTGCGCTCGTGTGTGCCGCTATCTTCATAATGGCTACTCGTTTAACCTTTTGAAGATTGTTCAGGACTCTCTTAATCCCTTCTCCATGTTTTACAGGTGTACCTGCTGCTGTCAGATAACCTCTAGCCCTCCATATGTGGCCATAATCGTGCGCTACACCATAAGCGTAGGCAGAGTCAGTGTAAATATTCCCTTCTCGTTCTTTTAAGTATTCTAGGGCTTGTTCTAAAGCTTTTAATTCTGCTTCCTGTGCTGACATGTGGGCTGGTAAGGCCTGTGCTTCAATTACCTGCGTATCAGTCACTACAGCATACCCTGTGTGATATTTACCCTTGTCATCAGCAAACCTACTACCATCTATATACAAGGTGTGCTCAGCATTTAAAATTGGTGTATCTGTAACATGTGGAAATCCCATTGTCTCCTGTTCCATGAGCTGAAAACAATCGTGCTGATCTACTTCTTTAAACAAAAGAGTGTCAGTGTCCTCATTTCTTTTCTCACTAGTACTATTAGTACTATCATTCCCCCTTGCCAAATCTGGTGACTGAAGAGGCAAAAAGGTGGCCAAATTTAAGGTTGTACAGCGCTGAAAAGTAACATTTGGAGGTAAGAGTAAAGTACACTGTAATCTTAATTGCCTAGCCATTGAAATGTGTTTGGGCTGTACCTGAGACAAGATTGCATGTATGTCATGTGTGGTATGCACTACGACTGGATTGTCTAGAACAATCTCTGATGACTTATCTATGATAATTGACACTGCAGCTACCGCCCGTACACAAGACGGTGAACCTCTAGATACTGGATCTAATGCTGCTGAAAAGTAAGCGACTGGTCTTTGTTTTACATGTGCCTGTGTCAGAACACCTGTGGCGTGTCCAGTGATCTCAGCAATGTACAGATTAAATATCTTGGTGTAATCTGGTATACCAATAGCCAGGGCAGAAATCAACAACTTTTTCAAAGTGATAAACGACTCATAAGCTACTTCTGTAAGCACATACGGTACAATTTTCAAACAATCGTATAATGGCTGCATCAAAGCGCTAGCATGTGGTATCCACTGTCTACAATATGACACGATACCTAAAAACATACGCAATTGTTTGAAATTCCGTGGGGGTAACATTCCCTTTATCACTTGAACCCTCTCCTCAGTGAGATGTCTCGTACCCTGTGATATACAATGTCCCAAAAAGATAACTTTTTCCTGACACACTTGTAACTTTTTCTTATTAACCTTGCAACCTTTTTCTGCCAAAAATCGCAACAAATTAAGGGTGGTGGCCAAACAAGTTTCTTTGTCAGGGCAGCATAACAATAAATCATCCACATATTGTAACAATACACAGGAATCTGGTGGTACCCATTCTCCCAACACCGTTTGCAATGCTTGCGAATACAAGGTAGGTGAATGCGCCATACCCTGAGGTAGGCGTGTCCAGGTTAGTTGCCGATTTTTTATTGAAAATGCGAACCAAAGTTGGCATTCTTCAGCAAGCGGGACAGAAAAGAAAGCATTCGCTATATCTATAACCGTAAAGTACATACTGGTTGATGGTATTTGTGACAGTAATGTATGTGGATTGGGTACTAAAGGTGTCATCGGGGCTAGTATTTTGTTGACCGCTCTAAGGTCTTGGACCATTCTATACTTAACCGGACTACCGGCTACTGATTTCTTTTTAACCGGGTACAAGGGAGTGTTTGCCGGTGATTTTACCTCTTTTAGAACTCCACTTTTTAAGAAGGATTGGACCTGCATTTCTATGGCCGTCTCTTGGGGTGCACTAAGTGGATACTGCTTTTGTTGGGGAAGCACTGCTCCTGGAATCAGCTGTAGGGTAACCGGAGGTATGGGCAAAAGTCCAACATCAGCTGGATGTTTTTCCCATAGTTCTCCTGGAAGGGACGACAAAATCTGATCTAAGTCTGAAGGAGGTGTGCCGGACAATTCCGATTCCTCCTCTAGGTATTGTATCAGGTTACACATCTCCATGTGTTCTTGATTATCCCCTATAGCTAAGGTGACAGTGCCATCTGGGTGATAGGTAATGTTAGCTCCTATTTTCTGCAAAATGTCAGCTCTTAACAAATTAGTGGGGGCTCCTCTGGATACCAGAAAGCGTGAAAGGAACATGTGGTTTCCTACTTTAACTTTCAGAGGTTTTGTAAGCGGGGCGTCGGCTAAAATGCCATCATATCCAGTTATTAGTAAAGTGTCAGGTGATTTTTGGCCAGGGAGTAGTTCAGAGTCAGAAAGTAACGAGCGTGAAGCTCCTGTATCGACTAAACAAGAGATTTTCTTATTACCAACCGTTATATTTGTCTTAAGCATTGTTGTTTTGGATTTTTCTAAAACCGGGGTGAGTCATGCTCGTGGACCATCTCCCTGCTGCCTGATATGACTATTTTTGTTGTCCCTGGGCTGGTTCCTTCTCTGATTAACTGGAGAATCAACACCTTCCTCTCCTTCATCCCTTATTCTTTTCTTACAGTTGCGTCTGATGTGACCAATCTTGTTACAGTAGTGACAGGTAAGGGGTTTGCGAAAGGAACCTCTACCTTGCTCTTGGGGACCCCCGAGTGCGTTGATAGCATGAGATTTCCTCCCTTTGGTTTCTGCTAAGTCCGCCTCTATGCCTTGCGCTTTTTGTAACAACGTCCCTCTATCTCTAGTTGCCCTCCACTCTGGTGTGCAGGCTTTCAGTCTCTCACTTATCTGTGGAATTAATCCCTCCATAAATTGTCTATTGAAGGCTCGGATTGTGACTGGCAGGGCCAAGTCCAATCCCTCATCTGCCATCATACTTTCCATAGATAAGTAAAATTCCGATACAGTCTGTCCTGGCATTTGCTTCATGGGTGATATGGACCCCCTCTCCTGTTGTTTTGCCTGACAAAAAGCTTCTAATCTAGCAATAAAAGGGGCCCTTGAGTCTATATGTCTGACATGTCCTGTCTCTAAATTGCCATCCCCATCAACTTGTCCTGCAGGTCTGTGTGGACCTATTTCTGTCATAAACTGGTTAAACAGGGTCAGAGTCATTTTGTGTCTGCATAGATCCTCCCCATCCTGCCAGGTCGCTTCATGTGTATTCATTAACTGTGTCACAAATCTACAAAAAGCAGCTGGCTTTGCTACCGGGTCTGGGGCGCTCTGTATTAATGCCATAAGGGTGTCTGCCGACCATGGTGCCCAAGTCCTTATTTGCATTCTACGAGTGACAGTAGGCGGGGCATTTGGATGGGCTGCTTGTCCAAATTCTGGATGGTTTACCTGAACAATGCGTGTATCAGTGCGTACGGGAGCTACAGTTTCTGGATGAGGTTTTTGTGCCCCACAATGCACACATTCTACTGCCCATTCTGGGTTTTGTGCTCCACAATCCTGACAAACCCATCCTCTCCCCTCAAGTACCGGATATATCTTGTGTGGTTTGCGTTCTACGTCAGTGTATGGGGGTGGGATGGCTGAGCTGGGAGCCTCGACATTTTTTGTTCTTCTATCTTTCATATCCCAACCATCACAATCTGGATTATACTTCCACCCCTCTTCTTTCGCTCTATTTGAGACCTTAATTAAGCATTGAACCTGACGCATCCATTGCTTCTCTAACACCTCTCCTTGTCTGTCCCTTTTTATTTCACTCCATACATCCGGGTCTAAGCCCGCTGCTCCTTTCACCTTAAATTTACGAAGGACATCCTTTAAGTCCTGTGCTTCGGTTTTCCCATAAATGTTCTTAATTATCTGTGGCACCGTATAGTGCGCCACAATTCCCTGACGGGGTTTTGTGTTCCTCTGGCCCATTCTAACAGTCCTGCCTAGGTAGCGTGTGGGACACTTAGTGTACAATATAATGCGGCTACAACATATACAAGAATGAATAATTACTTTATATGCTAGCCCAATAGCAAACCAGCTAAGTTACACTAGTTCCTCGTTGCCTTCCTCCTAGGGTGCTAGAATTCTAGAAACCTCTCCGGAATGAGATTTCTGAAACCGAATTACTTTATATGCTAGCCCAATAATAAATAATTACTTTATATGCTAGCCCAATAACAAACCAGAATGCGGCTACAACATATACAAAAATGCGGCTACAACATATACAAGCATTCCTTTAAGTGGCCAGGTATCCGACTAGATCTCGGGACTTTGTTGAGACCTTATTCCCTCCCCGTATCTGGGAATCCCTCTCATACACTCTTATCCCTGCTTTATGGAGCAGACAGGGCTTATACTCTCAACCCGTCTATGGTTTATGAGTTAGATGTGAGGTTAAGCATAAGCGTCAGACCCCCAAGCTCACAAGCCCTCAGGTTCCCAATCGTGTGAGGTAAGGCGCATTCCGTTGCTTAGTTCGGCAATCCCCTTCTAACTCATACCATCCTTGACAAGGCTCATTCACTTTCTCAACAAGACAGACAAGACAGACAAGACAGACAAAACAAACAAATAATTCCAGCAATATAAACTAAAATATCCAGTAATTCTAGACTCACCACTACAGAGGCTGGTGTTTTAAAACCAGGAGAACCGTAACTGACAGAACGGATAGGCACAAATCAGGGGAGCACAGAATATAAGAAAAATAAAGCTTTTTCTTACCTGCGCAGGTTTTTTTTTTTGATCTGTGGTTCCCGGAATGCCTGTCTTTTTGTTCCGTCAGCGTAGCTCAACCACCTCTTGTAGTATCATCGGTGAGTCCCTCGTCCGGGCGCCAAAAATGTTAGGTTCAACTTTTAAACAAGTTGCTTAAGTTTATATTGCTTTGCCAAATTATTGCTTCTATAAGAATAATGACACGGAGTCAGGTATGTCTGTATCACAGTTCTGAGCAAAAAAAGGACTGCTCCCTTTACTTCTTTTATAGGCAGTTCCAAAAGCAGTAATCTTATCGGCATTACCAAATGAGGTTAAGGTACAAAGAGTTTCTCATCAGCGAACATGTAATGATTATTCAGCAGTTCCAAATTCCATCTAGATACAGATTGATAGAACAATTGATACGTACATAGGTAAGAAAGGAGCACAAACAATTTAAATAGAACAATTGATACGTACACAGCTAAGAAAGGAGCATAAACAATTTAAATAGAACAATTGATACGTACACAGGTAAGAAAAAAACAGAAACAATTAAAGTGGAACTCTAAGTCATTATTTCAACCCTATCAACATGACCTCTGATCAAGGAGAAGGAATAAGGTATTTAAAAGAATAATTTTACAAAAAGGCATACAGTATATACTACATGTTGTACTAGCAGAGGGGCTGGCAGTAGTTGTGTGCAGTAATGTGTGCACTGCTCGGAGAAGTGCTAAAAGGGAAGGGGCGGCTCACACACAGACTAGCTGACAGGCAGGGAGGAAGGGGGGAGGAGGACACAGGAGGCAGAGGAGAGCAGAGAACAGGGCTGCGGATGACGGAGGCACGTAAACTAGTCATGGTGTCAGGGCTCAGCAGCCATGATTAACCGTGGTCAGTTTACAGGGGGCAGGGCAGAAACTGTCAGGATCAACCAGGTATTTCAGGTGATACAGGGGGTCAAATTGCACAGCAATTTTTTTTTTGGGTTAACAAACGCTTTAAATTGTGTTTTTGGTTTGTGGTGCTCAGATGCAGTGAAGAGCCGCTTTAACCAGTTGCCGACCGCCGCACGACGATGTGCGTCGGTACAATGGCACGGGCAGGCAAAAGGACTTATATATAAGTCCTTGCCTTCCCGCGGGCAGGGGGATCGATCGGACCCCCCCCCCCGGTGCCCGAGGAGGTCGGCTTTGGTCTGGGAGCGTTCAGAGATGAGGGGGAGGCCATCCATTCGTGGCCCCCCCCCCCTCGCGATCGCTCCCAGCCAATGAGATCATTCCCCTGCCTCTGTATAGTACACAGAGGCAGAGGAAATGATGTCATCTCTCCTCGGCTCGGTATTTTCCGTTCCGGCGCCGAGGAGAGAAGACATCCGAGTGAGTGCACAAACACAGTAGAACATGCCAGGCATACTTTACACCCCCCTTTACCCCCCGATCACCCCCTAATTACCCCTCCCCCCCCCTGTCACACTGACACCAAGCAGTTTTTTTTTTCTGATTACTGCATGGTGTCAGTTTGTGACAGTTAGTGTGGTAGGGCAGTTAGTGTTAGCCCCCTTTAGGTCTAGGGTACCCCCCTAACCCCCCCTAATAAAGTTTTAACCCCTTGATCACCCCCCCCGTCGCCAGTGTCGCTAAGCGATCATTTTTCTGATCGCTGTATTAGTGTCACTGGTGACGCTAGTTAGGGAGGTAAATATTTAGGTTCGCCATCAGCGTTTTATAGCGTCAGGGACCCCCATATACTACCTAATAAATGTTTTAACCCCTTGATTGCCCCCTAGTTAACCCTTTCACCAGTGATCACCGTATAACTATTACAGATGACGCTGGTTAGTTCGTTTATTTTTTATAGTGTCAGGGCACCCGCCGTTTATTACCTAATAAAGGTTTAGCCCCCTGATCGCCCGGCGGTGATATGCGTCGCCCCAGGCAGCGTCAGGTTAGCGCCAGTACCGCTAACACCCACGCACGCAGCATATGCCTCCCTTAGTGGTATAGTATCTGAATGGATCAATATCTGATCCGATCAGATCTATACTAGTGTCCCCAGCAGTTTAGGGTTCCCAAAAGCGCAGTGTTAGCGGGATCAGCCCAGATACCTGCTAGCACCTGCGTTTTGCCCCTCCGCCTGGCCCAGCCCACTCAAGTGCAGTATCGATCGATCACTGTCACTTACAAAACACTAAACGCATAACTGCAGCGTTCGCAGAGTCAGGCCTGATCCCTGCGATCGCTAACAGTTTTTTTGGTAGCATTTTGGTGAACTGGCAAGCACCAGCCCCAAGCAGCGTCAGGTTAGCGCCAGTAGCGCTAACACCCACGCACGCACCGTACACCTCCCTTAGTGGTATAGTATCTGAACGGATCAATATCTGATCCGATCAGATCTATACTAGTGTCCCCAGCAGTTTAGGGTTCCCAAAAACTCAGTGTTAGCGGGATCAGCCCAGATACCTGCTAGCACCTGCGTTTTGCCCCTCCGCCCAGCCCAGCCCAGCCCACCCAAGTGCAGTATCGATCAATCACTGTCACTTACAAAACACTAAACACATAACTGCAGCGTTCGCAGAGTCAGCCCTGATCCCTGCGATCGCTAACAGTTTTTTTGGTAGCGTTTTGGTGAACTGGCAAGCACCAGCGGCCTAGTACACCCGGTCGTAGTCAAACCAGCACTGCAGTAACACTTGGTGATGTGGCGAGTCCCATAAGTGCAGTTCAAGCTGGTGAGGTGGCAAGCACAAGTAGTGTCCCGCTGCCACCAAGAAGAAGACAAACACAGGCCCGTCGTGCCCATAGTGCCCTTCCTGCTGCATTCGCCAATCCTAATTGGGAACCCACCACTTCTGCAGCACCCGTACTTCCCCCCCCCCATTCACATCCCCAACCAAATGCAGTTGGCTGCATGAGAGGCATTTTCTTTATGTCCTCCTGAGTACCCCTACCCAACGAACCCCCCCAAAAAAGATGTCGTGTCTGCAGCAAGCGCGGATATAGGCGTGACACCCGCTATTATTGTCCCTCCTGTCCTGACAATCCTGGTCTTTGCATTGGTGAATGTTTTGAACGCTACCATTCACTAGTTGAGTATTAGCGTAGGGTACAGCATTGCACAGACTAGGCATACTTTCACAGGGTCTCCCAAGATGCCATTGCATTTTGAGAGACCCGAACCTGGAACCGGTTACAGTTATAAAAGTTAGTTACAAAAAAAAGTGTAAAAATAAAATAAAATAATATAAAATAAAAAAAAATAGTTGTCATTTTATTGTTCTCTCTCTCTCTATTCTCTCTCTATTGTTCTGCTCTTTTTTACTGTATTCTATTTTGCAATGTTTTATTGTTATTATGTTTTATCATGTTTGCTTTTCAGGTATGCAATTTTTTATACTTTACTGTTTACTGTGCTTTATTGTTAACCATTTTTTTTGTCTTCAGGTAAGCCATTCACGACTTTGAGTGGTTATACCAGAACGATGCCTGCGGGTTTAGGTATCATCTTGGTATCATTCTTTTCAGCCAGCGGTCGGCTTTCATGTAAAAGCAATCCTAGCAGCTAATTAGCCTCTAGACTGCTTTTACAAGCAGTGGGAGGGAATGCTCCCCCCACCGTCTTCCGTGTTTTTCTCTGGCTCTCCTGTCTCAACAGGGAACCTGAGAATGCAGCCGGTGATTCAGCCAGCTGACCATAGAGCTGATCAGAGACCAGAGTGGCTCCGAACATCTCTATGGCCTAAGAAACCGGAAGCTACGAGCATTTTATGACTTAGATTTCGCCGGATGTAAACAGCGCCATTGGGAAATTGGGAAAGCATTTTATCACGCCGATCTTGGTGTGGTCAGATGCTTTGAGGGCAGAGGAGAGATCTAGGGGCTAATAGACCCCAATTTTTTCAAAAAAGAGTACCTGCCACTACCTATTGCTATTATAGGGGATATTTACATTCCCAGAGATAACAATAAAAATTATTAAAAAAAAAAAAATGAAAGGAACAGTTTAAAAATAAGATAAAAAAGCAAAAAAATAATAAAGAAAAAAAATAAATAAAGCACCCCTGTCCCCCCCCTGCTCTCGCGCTAAGGCGAACCAAGCGTCGGTCTGGCATCAAATGTAAACAGCAATTGCAACATGCATGTGAGATATCACCGCGAAGGTCAGACAGAGGGCAGTAATTTTAGCAGTAGACCTCCTCTGTAAATCTAAAGTGGTAACCTGTAAAGGCTTTTAAAGGCTTTTAAAAATGTATTTATTTTGTTGCCACTGTACGTTTGTGCGCAATTTTAAAGCATGTCATGTTTGGTATCCATGTACTCGGCCTAAGATCATCTTTTTTATTTCATCAAACATTTGGGCAATATAGTGTGTTTTAGTGCATTAAAATTTAAAAAAGTGTGTTTTTTCCCCAAAAAATGCGTTTGAAAAATCGCTGCGCAAATACTGTGTGAAAAAAAAAATGAAACACCACCATTTTAATCTGTAGGGCATTTGCTTTAAAAAAATATATAATGTTTGGGGGTTCAAAGTAATTTTCTTGCAAAAAAAAAGTAATTTTTTCATGTAAACAAAAAGTGTCAGAAAGGGCTTTGTCTTCAAGTGGTTAGAAGAGTGGGTGATGTGTGACATAAGCTTCTAAATGTTGTGCATAAAATGTCAGGACAGTTCAAACCCCCCCAAATGACCCCATTTTGGAAAGTAGACACCCCAAGCTATTTGCTGAGAGGCATGTCGAGTCCATGGAATATTTTATATTGTGACACAAGTTGCGGGAAAAAGACAAATAGTTGTCACTAAATGATATATTGCTCAAACATGCCATGGGAATATGTGAAATTACACCCCAAAATACATTCTGTTGCTTCTCCTGAGTACGGGGATACCACATGTGTGAGACTTTTTGGGAGCCTAGCCGCATACGGGACCCCGAAAACCAAGCACCGCGTTCAGGCTTTCTAAGGGCGTAAATTTTGATTTCACTCTTCACTGCCTATCACAGTTTCGGAGGCCATGAAATGCACAGATGGCACAACCCCCTCCCCCCCCCCCAAATGACCCCATTTTGGAAAGTAGACACCCCAAGCTATTTGCTGAGAGGTATAGTGAGTATTTTGCAGACCTCACTTTTTGTCACAAAGTTTTGAAAATTGAAAACAGAAAAAAAATTTTTTTTTTCTTGTCTTTCTTCATTTTCAAAAACAAATGAGAGCTGCAAAATACTCACCATGCCTCTCAGCAAATAGCTTGGGGTGTCTACTTTCCAAAATGGGTTAATTTGGGGGGCTTTTGTGCCATCTGGGCATTTTATGGCCTTCAAAACTGTGATAGGTAGTGAGGAGTAAAATAAAAAATGTACGCCCTTAGAAATCCTGAAGGCGGTCATTGGTTTTCGGGGCCCCGTACGCGGCTAGGCTCCCAAAAAGTCCCACACATGTGGTATCCCCATACTCAGGAGAAGCAGCTGAATATATTTTGGGGTGCAATTCCACATATGCCCATGACCTGTGTGAGCAATATATCATTTAGTGACAACTTTTTGTAATTTTTTTTTTTTTTGTCATTATTCAATCACTTGGGACAAAAAAAATTAATATTCAATGGCTCAACATGCCTCTCAGCAATTTCCTTGGGGTGTCTACTTTGCAAAATGGGGTCATTTGGGGGGTTTTGTACCGCCCTGCCATTTTAGCACCTCAAGAAATGACATAGGCAGTCATAAACTAAAAGCTGTGTAAATTCCAGAAAATGTACCCTAGTTTGTAGACGCTATAACTTTTGCGCAAACCAATAAATATACGCTTATTGACATTTTTTTTACCAAAGACATGTGGCCGAATACATTTTGGCCTAAATGTATGACTAAAATTGAGTTTATTGGATTTTTTTATAACACAAAGTAGAAAATATCATTTTTTTTTTTTAATTTTCGGTCTTTTTCCGTTTATAGCTTTAAAAAATAAAAACTGCAGAAGTGATCAAATACCATCAAAAGAAAGCTCTATTTGTGGGAAGAAAAGGACGCAAATTTTGTTTGGGTACAGCATTGCATGACCGCGCAATTAGAAGTTAAAGCGACGCAGTGCCAAATTGTAAAAAGTGCTCTGGTCAGGAAGGGGGTAAATCCTTCCGGGGCTGAAGTGGTTAAAGTCGCTTGTATTACAAGCTATAGTCTACTTTCTCATGTATGTGTAAACCTACAGATTTGCTTCCCTTTTCAGCCATATTTAAGTTTTACTTTTCTTTCTATAAGCTTTTTGAAAGCTCCAGCACCTTTCATTGTGTTTTTAGAGCTGGACCTTTCATTGTTTTCCCATCTTTTCACAATTCTTTAGCATTGCCTTCTCTTGAGGGTTTTAAAATTGCATTATGCTTAATCTTTGATCCTCACAATTCTATTTCTTAATTTTTAGTGCCTGTGGGAAAGATTTCTAGTTTCGTGCCTTTTTTATTCGATTTTAGTTCCAACTTTTTTCCAGTTGCACATATGCAAGACTGAATGAAAACACCCACCACCACCACAGCTCACTACAGGTGTAAACTGACAGCCTTCTGCACGCTAAAACTGAGTGTTTACTGTACAGGCAGCATAAAGAGCCTTTAAGGAAACTGTATGATGAAGTTATAAAACCTATGCAGACTTTAGTAATAAAAGATACCCCAGGAAAAGTTTTCTGGATGGGATATCTCATGTTCAGGTGTGTACCTAGTCACCAGTGGGTGCTAGCATAGTGATAACATCATAGCTGCAGAGTGCTTTCATTACTATCATCCACAAGGCAACCTAATCAGGAGCCTAGGGCCCGGTGAATGTCCAGGGGGCACAGCTAAAACCTTAATACTCCTACAGTAAACTGGTTAAAGCGGGGTTTCACTCAAATTTTTAACTTAATTTTACCCCCTTCAGTTAATTGCATAGATGTTCAAATGCCGCACAATTTTTTTTTTTATCGCTGTAATTACCTTTATATTGTAAAGCTGGATTAAGTGGGAGTTAAAAACAAGTGTTAGAGTATACAAGTCTTGCTGTCTGTTGGTGTGTGTTGCTGTCTGTTGGTGTGTGTTGCTGTCTGTTGGTGTGTGTTGCTGTCTGTTGGTGTGTGTTTGCTGTCTGTTGGTGTTTGCTGGGTTGCATTTTGGGGACTTTTCCTTTTAGTTTTTAATTTGCCTTTTGCTGTCACTTTTTAAATAGCTTTTTTTTTTTTTTTTTCTTGTTTCATCAGTCTATCAATTAAGGGGTGTGGTTAATAATTGCTCACAGGTGCCTATTTAACTTGTTGTAGGACTCAGTCTGAGCGTGCTCAGTTTGAAGCTGTGGAGCTTGGTGTAAGTGGAGCTGGATTAAGTGGGAGTTAAAAACAAGAGTTTAAAACAGGAGGTTATAACAGGGGTCATAGTACCTGTGTAGTGTGAGTATCTGAGTGTTGTCTGAGTAGTGTGTGTGGATCGTTAGTACTTGTGTATTGTGTACCTGTGTATTGTCTTGTCGTGTACCTGTGTATTGTCTTGAGTATTAGTGCCAGGAAGCTAGTTGTTAGGTAATTTGGACAGGGTAAAATCCCCAAATCCTCACCAAATTTAATAGGTACGATGCCCGGCGGGTGTGGAGAGGTGACTCTTTGTACATCTTGCCGCATGTATGCATTCCTTGATCATCCGATCGAGGGCGAATACTGCTGTGCAAAATGTAAGCACATTGTTTCCCTGGAAGCCCAGGTTCTGAATCTGGGGAAGCAACTGTCAGCACTGAGAAGTCCCTCCATACTAAAGGTGAGCCAGGAACGTACACGGCAGGTGCCGGCAGGGGCCAGCACAGAGGCGGGTGGAGACAAAGAGGTGCAGGCACTAGCAAAGAGTAGATGGGTGACAGTCAGGAGGGGTAGAGGGGGAAGTGCCAGGGAGGCCGATCCAGGACTGGAGCATCCCAATATGTACGCTCCATTGAGTGACATTGGTGTAACCAGTCAGGGACCAGCACTGCTGGAGATGAGGGACTCTCCTAGCTGCCAGGGGAAGAACTCCTCCAGTGAGAGTGGGGGGGCAGCAAAGGGAAAGGAAAGACAGATTCTGGTGGTAGGGGACTCAATTCTTAGAAGGACAGAGAGGGCAATCTGTAACCAAGACCTGAAGCGCCGAACAGTATGTTGTCTACCGGGCGCTCGGGTTCGGTACATCACGGATCTTGTGGACAGATTACTGGAAGGGGCTGGGGAAGACCCGGCTGTCATGGTGCACGTTGGCACCAATGACAAAGTCAGAGGCAGATGGAGTGTCCTAAAGAACGATTTTAGGGACTTAGGAGCTAAATTGAGGAAAAGGACCTCCAAGGTAGTGTTCTCAGGAATACTACCGGTACATCGAGCCACACCAGAGAGGCAGAGGGAGATTAGGGAAGTAAACAAGTGGCTGAAGAGCTGGTGTAGTAAAGAGGGGTTTGGGTTCCTGGAGGACTGGGCCGACTTCTCAGTCGGTAACCGGTACTATAGAAGGGACGGACTGCACCTAAATGAGGAGGGTGCAGATCTGCTGGGAATGAAGATGGCCAAAAAGTTAGAGGGGTTTTTAAACTAGGCGATGGGGGGGAGGGTCCAGAGACAGTGATAGCCAGCGCGGAAGATATTCCAGAGGGTAGTATTGGGGGCATTAGTGGTAGGTTAACCAAAGCACAAAAACACAAGGTGAGTATAGTAGCAAGTCCAAGTTGCAATCTTGAAACACCCAATACGAGGACAATATGCGACCGGTCTAAACTATGTGGCATGTTCACCAACGCCAGGAGCCTGGCGGACAAGATGGGTGAACTAGAGATACTGTTGTACAAGGAGGATTTGGATTTTGTGGGAATTTCAGAGACCTGGTTCAACAGCTCTCATGATTGGCTGGCAAACATTCAAGGGTATACCCTATACCGCAAGGACAGAGAGGGTAAATTAGGGGGAGGGGTATGCCTATATATCAAGAATAATGTACAAGTGAATGTGAGAGATGACATCACTGAGGGGGCTAGGGAGGAGGTGGAATCTTTATGGGTAGAGCTCCAAAGGGATGAAGCTAAGGGGAAAATAATACTGGGAGTATGCTATAGGCCCCCTAACCTGAGGGAGGAAGTGGAGACGGATCTCCTATCACAAATTGGATTAGCAGCAAGGATGGGAAGTGTTATCATAATGGGGGATTTTAATTATCCAGACATAGACTGGGCGGAGGGAACCGCGCATTCATTTAAGGCTCGCCAGTTCCTTAGTGTCTTGCAGGACATTACTAGATCTACTGATTACCAACAATACAGACCTGATAACAGATGTGGAAATACGGGGCAATTTAGGTAACAGCGATCACAGGTCAATTAGTTTCAGTATAAATCACACAAATAGGAGACATGAAGGGAACACAAAGACACTGAATTTCAAAAGAGCCAACTTCCCTAAACTACAAACCTTGCTAAAAGGCATAAATTGGGATAAAATATTAGGAACAAAGAATACGGAGGAGAGATGGGTTTGCTTTAAGAGCATATTAAATAAGGGCATTAGCCAATGTATACCATTGGGTAATAAATTTAAAAGAGCGAACAAACATCCTGGATGGCTTAACTCCAATGTAAAAATGCATATAAAGAAAAGGAGAAGGCCTTCAAAAAATACAAGGTTGAGGGATCATCCACAGCATTCAGAATTTATAAAGAATGCAATAAGAAATGTAAGGGTGCAATTAGGTTGGCTAAGATAGAACATGAAAGACACATAGCGGAGGAGAGCAAAAAAAATCCCAAGAAATTCTTTAAGTATGTAAACAGTAAAAAAGGGAGGACAGACCATATTGGCCCCATAAAGAATGAGGAAGGACATCTGGTTACAAAGGATGGGGAGATGGCAAAGGTATTGAATTTATTCTTCTCCTCAGTCTTCACGAGTGAATCGGGGGGCTTCAGTAACCAAAACTGCAGTGTTTATCCTCATGACACAACACAGGAAGCACCTACAGGTTAACAGAGGACGGAATTAAAATTAGACTTGAGAAACTTAACATTAATAAATCACCGGGACCAGATGGCTTGCATCCGAGGGTACTTAGGGAACTCAGTCAGGTGATTGCCAGACCGTTGTTCCTAATTTTTACAGACAGTCTATTGACTGGAATGGTACCAGCTGATTGGAGAAAAGCCAATGTAGCACCAATATTTAAAAAGGGCCCAAAAAACATCCCTGGGAATTACAGACCAGTTAGCCTAACATCAATAGTATGTAAACTCTTGGAGGGGATGATAAGGGACTATATACAAGATTTTAGTAATAAGAATGATATCATTAGCAGTAATCAGCATGGATTCATGAAGAATCGTTCTTGCCAAACCAATCTATTAACCTTCTATGAGGAGGTGAGTTGCCATCTAGATAAAGGAAGGCCCGTAGACGTGATGTATCTGGATTTTGCAAAAGCATTTGACACAGTTCCCCATAAACGTTTACTGTACAAAATAAGGTGCGTTGGCATGGACCATAGGGTGAGTACATGGATTGAAAACTGGCTACAAGGGCGTGTTCAGAGGGTGGTGATAAATGGGGAGTACTCAGAATGGTCAGGGGTGGGTAGTGGGGTTCCCCAGGGTTCTGTGCTGGGACCAATCCTATTTAATTTGTTCATAAACGACCTGGAGGATGGGATAAACAGTTCAATCTCTGTATTTGCAGACGATACTAAGCTAAGCAGGGCAATAACTTCTCCGCAGGATGTGGAAATCTTGCAAAAAGACCTGAACAAATTAATGGGGTGGGCGACTACATGGCAAATGAGGTTCAATGTAGAAAAATGTAAAATAATGCATTTGGGTGGCAAAAATATGAATGCAATCTATACACTGGGGGGAGAACCTCTGGGGGAATCTAGGATGGAAAAGGACCTGGGGGTCCTAGTGGATGATAGGCTCAGCAATGGCATGCAATGCCAAGCTGCTGCTAATAAAGCAAACAGAATATTGGCATGCATTAAAAGGGGGATCAACTGCAGAGATAAAACGATAATTCTCCCGCTCTACAAGACTCTGGTCCGCCCGCACCTGGAGTATGCTGTCCAGTTCTGGGCACCAGTCCTCAGGAGGGACGTACTGGAAATGGAGCGAGTACAAAGAAGGGCAACAAAGCTAATAAAGGGTCTGGAGGATCTTAGTTATGAGGAAAGGTTGCGAGCACTGAACTTATGCTCTCTGGAGAAGAGACGCTTGAGAGGGGATATGATTTCAATTTACAAATACTGTACTGGTGACCCCACAATAGGGATAAAACTTTTTCGCAGAAGAGAGTTTAATAAGACTCGTGGCCACTCATTACAATTAGAAGAAAAGAGGTTTAACCTTAAACTACGTAGAGGGTTCTTTACTGTAAGAGCGGCAAGGATGTGGAATTCCCTTCCACAGGCGGTGGTCTCAGCGGGGAGCATTGATAGCTTCAAGAAACTATTAGATAATCACCTGAATGACCGCAATATACAGGGATATGTAATGTAATACTGACACATAATCACACACATAGGTTGGACTTGATGGACTTGTGTCTTTTTTTCAACCTCACCTACTATGTAACTATGTAATTGTACTTTATTGTGGCACTCCCTGTCTCTCCTCCCATGGGGGTAGGTGTATTTATTGCCTTTCCCCGGCGCCGCACTGTCTCCTGGGAGCTTAGTGTCAGGCTTCCCAAGATTCAGTGCGGAAACAATGATCATGCGTGTGAACAAGCTGTGAATGAACAGCATTCACCGCATCCAGGAAATCAATGCTTGTGGGCTTCACATGCCCACAAGCAAGATGGAAACAGCCAGCATCACATTTTTTAAGTTATTCTTCAGTATGAAAACAGACCGAGGTGGAAATATTACACCCAAACTTTGAGTATTATTTTGGGGTTAGCAAAGTGTCTCAATGACCTAAAAAAAAAAAAAAAAAAAAAAAAAGATTGGTCGCCGGACTCCCGCTTTAATAGTGCAATTGGCCACCTGACTGTGTCCTCACAACAGAGGATGAACTTGTAGGCAGTTGGCATCTGATGGAGCCTTGCTAGTATGGACAATGCAGACAAGATTCCATTCTGCCGTAATCGCTCCCTGATTGGCACACATTGTGAAAACTGCATGCAAAAATGCATAAAAAATGAGGGTTTAAAAACGCAAAATGCACTGCAAAACATGCCTGAAAAAAGCATCAAGCGCAGCCGCATAGATGTGAACCTCGACTAAATACTGATGGAAAAAAACATGCAGATTTGACTTGCATAGCATATGTTTGGCTTGTTCACACCATGTGCAGAGACCTGTGTATTTCTAATGTAGGTCTCTGCAAGATCACAAAGAAAATAGTTTTCTATGTGCCCTGTTCACACCATAATACTGCTGATTTTTTTTTCTGTGCAAAAATATGCAGCATCATTTCTCTGCAAGGGCATACAGAAAACAATTGTTCTCTATATAACCTGTTCACACCACAGTGTTGATGTCATGTGAGTTGTTTGCACAGAAAATTGCAAACATCTTGTAGAGTCTTGAGCAGAAAAAAAATGCACGATACCAGTGTTGTGTTGTGTTGTGAACAGGGCACATAGAGAACAATTGTTTTTTTGTACCCTTTCAGAAACAGGTGCAACAAACTCAAGTCTGCTCATAGTGTGAACAAGGACTAAGCCTCCAAACTCACCTCCCTCTGCTTACTCATTGCTGCTGACCGCAGCCATGTCCACAGCAAAGATCTGTGCAAGAATAATTTCTGAAAACTGACTTGTGCTAGGTGAAAATAAGCTGTGATTAGCAACTGAGGCGCTAAAAGCTGCATTGTGGGAGGGCAGGGGCCCTCAGAAGGCATCATGCCCAGAAGTAATGGGTTGGTCAGGGGGGCTGTGGTGCTGAGCAGAGCAATAGACATGCACAGACATAGTGAGAGAAGACACCAGAAGGTGCCAAGTTTACTGCGGAAAAATGGGTTGAATAAGGACAGGTGTTTAGGTGACTGACCTTTTTTTTAGGTTCACGCAGGAATAAAGTATTACTGATTTGTAAAGTAACAAGAATAATGTCAGCAAACAAAATGGCTGCCTCCGGCTTGTATGTACTAGGTATGTTGTAAGGGAACAGTAGCTTAACTGACCTTCTTGCATCATTGCTGTTGGGATGTGTTGTAACATAGACATTACCTGTTCGTCATGACTAGCAGATAATAGCTTGGATCATATCCATCTGAAACTATGGTTTAACAAGATGATTTAAACCATGTTTGTCTCTTTGCAGGCGTTGTGGGACGACCAACCTGATCAAAGTGATCAGCTGAAGGCACGGAGGGAATGGAGAGACGCATGTCTGAGTCACCTGGCTAAGCTGAAGAAAGAAATGAAAAAATAAATAAAGTGTTTGCATCAGATTCAGTGTCATTCGGTGCACCTCATGCTAATCCCAGTTTGTTGGCATTGGCCTACAGTGCATTTGCCAGAGTTTTGCAGTGTACTGTGTTGGGAACTGTGCACTGAATATATGGGTAAAGATAGGAGTCTGCACTTTTCAGCTCCAGCATTTAATCATTATGAAAATAAAACATTTTTGATATGAAGAATTCATTATGAATTGTTTTTTTTTTTTTGCTTGTTGATTTAAAGCTGCTTTGAAAATACAAAGGCTGTGCAGCACTGTGCTGTCAATGCCATACACAACTAATCAAGGCTCAGGCTAAGTGGTAGCTTAGTACATAGGATTACACTGCTTTTTTTTTTTTTAACAGAAAAGTTTATTGCACAAATCAGCATTACAATATAATCCGCATTCGACAATCAAGTATTCCTTTGTTACATAGTCAGTTAGTATGTTCATACCAGATATTGGCATCTTATAGGTCAATATAGCCGTTTCTTAACAGTCCTTTACCAGTAAAAACCTGATGATGTTATTTTGCAGTTTCTACCTGTAGCAATAACTCTCGGTGGAGCTGATGGTTTGAAACGGGCTGTTACCGTCACCTTCGTTACCTTTTATTTCATCAGAACCAGGTCTAGGGTCCCGTTGAGTTTAACTCCGAACAATGTAGGCACCGGACACTTGAGTATCTTTTCCAATGCTTTAATAAACATGAATTAAAGGAAGTAGCAGGAAAGAGGTAGAAGGAAAGTTGCAGGGAAGCTCAAATACCTTTTCTTAGTGTTCTTAATGTAGCATTAGGGATTGAAAGCTTGTAGCTGAATATACTCTCTCTGTAGAGTTGAAATTTTGCCCGCTTGGATAGGTTTCTCTCACTAACCTAGCAGCCAGTATGCAGCACGAACAAAAGTCTCTGCCACAGACTTGATTGGAACAAAACCCGTACGATCCTCTGCCACAGGATGTAATGGTTTCCGATGAATAGTGAACACAGCACTAGAACCTTTAAGCCAACCCGACAGTACTATGCGGTAGGATTACTTTAGGATGCGTCCTCCAACTGAGTCACCAGGCCCTCTCCAGATCAGCACTCTGCGTGATCCTTCCATGATGGGTCCTCCCCTGGGATCTTCTCAGTTGTCCAGCTTCTTCACATAGGATAGACAGCCCAGGACCATTCCTCTGCCGCTGTGGTAGGCCCCAGACAGGCTGCTGGGCCCACCCACATGCTGCAGCGACGTGGACCTCCCGGTCGGAGGACCACGGGGTAGTACTCTTAGTGCATACCTGTCGGCCAGGAGGGCCAGCAGGTAGACGGAAAAAACCCCCGAAGCATGACGTCTGACCCATAAATATCCTCTCCCAGAATGCAACTCGGAGGACCACCTCCACCGAGTTATCTCCGGGACAGAGGAGCACTGATACGCTTCAACACGTTGCCTTTCCAACACCGACCCATGGTGACAACGACATCCACAGGTACAGTGTGAAACTACATGCACCTCAGCCAAGCTGAAACAGAGGCAAATCTAACTACATATAAACAGATAACCCACTAAATTTACCTATCGGCAGTAGATGGAAAATCTACCAGCTCTACATACCTATCGCTTATTAGGGCAGACAAACTCTCCCACCTCGAGTGGATGAGAACCCCTCACACAGAAGAAGTTTATTCCTCGCCAGAGATCTCTTCAGTGGCATAGTCGACTGTTGTCCAGCGTGGGGGGGCAGTAATGCCCCCAACCAGACAGGGGGAGAATTCCTCACTTGGTCCCCCTCCTCTCCGGCCCTTAGCCCCGCGCATCCACCCATGCCGACCATACCTTATCAAATTTAGCCGGGCATTGTCTGCTCTCATATGTGAGTTTGTAGAGGGAGGATTACACTGCTTTTAAAGTTATCAGTTCATGGGTGATTTGCAAGCCTATTCTAATCACTCATTGGGGAGAATTCACAACACCACAACCAATTCTGTTCTTGTGACATAACTAGGATAGGAAGACAGAGACCAGTATAATAATGTAACAGAGAATTTAAGCTTTCCCCATTTACGGAAAAAAGTCTGTGTCCCCACTGGGGAGATTTCCCAGCACTTCCTGTTCTGAAAAGAAAGTGAGGGAAATTCCTGATGAAGAGCACAAACCGCAATAAAAGCCTGACTGTTTCTGTCTCTCTCGCATTCTGTTTAAAACTTATAAAACTTTTGTTTTAGTTTGGGCTTTAACAATAGCTGCAATCAACAGTAAAAATGCTTATCGAGTATTAATATTAGGGTAGGTTTATCTAGCAAATCTTTCTAGCTCAATAAATTCCTGTTCATAGAGACCTGTTTAAACCAGTGTCCTCCAAACTGCGGCCCTGGGGCTGGATGCGGCCCTTTGCTTGCTTTTATCCGACCCTTGGGGGATTATTTCCCCCGCTGTTGCTAACATAGCTCCTGCCACTGACACCAACAATAAGGGCACTATTCCTCCCACTAAAGGGGGGGGGGCTTTAGATGATGTGCGTGGGGTAGAGCCAGACAAAACCATATACATATGTAAAAAATTGTATTCTTTATTAGACCAAAGATAGGGCATGGATCAACCCATATAAACACATAATAGCACATTGGCATATAAAATACAAAGTATCAACATACATATTAAGAATAGTCACCAACGTGACACAGAAAGTAAATATTATACATCACAGTCCCTCAAATAGAGTAGGCATAACATTATGTCAGGGTGGTAGAGCAGTAAAAACCATCTGGAATCATAAATGTGAAATGGATGCATCAAAATAAGCTCGACGTTTCATGGACTTCTATCCACTCATCAGGAGCAAGTGAATCCATGTACTAAAAGGGGATAAAAAAAATCACCATTATAGTTTAATATAACCACAGACTGGAGGGGTAGAGGGGTTAAAGATGATGATGAACAAAATAAATGGCCATAACTGAAAGTACTCACATAAGAGCTGATACTAGGCCATGCGATACCACCTGCCGGGGGTCAGCCAGATAATTATGTCTAGCACGGGACCTGAGGAAAGGACCCAAGCAGGATCAGGAAAATGCTGCAACTACCACATCCAAGAACTGGTAGACTGCAATAAATTTTGATTATTGAGTTTAGATATGCTCTCACGTAAATTTTACCATGTGCCAACATATGCACACAGTTTAGCCTTTGATTTAAATAGTGCTACCTCACATCTGTGCAATTCTCTGTGGTGCCTTGACGTTGTAGCATAAAACAATAATTCTCCCGCTCTACAAGACTCTGGTCCGGCCGCACCTAGAGTATGCTGTCCAGTTCTGGACACCAGTCCTCAGGAAGGATGTACTGGAAATAGAGCGAGTACAAAGAAGGGCAACAAAGCTAATAAAGGGTCTGGAGAATATTAGTTATGAGGAAAGGTTGCGAGCACTGAACTTATTCTCTCTGAGAAGAGACGCTTGAGAGGGGATATGATTTCAATATACAAGTACTATACTAGTGACCCCACAATAGGGATAAAACTTTTTCGCAGAAGGGAGTTTACCAGGACTTGTGGCCATTCATTAAAATTAGAAGAAAAGAGGTTTAACCTTATACTACGTAGAGGGTTCTTTACTGTAAGAGCGGCAAGGATGTGGAATTCCCTTCCACAGGCGGTGGTCTCAGCGGGGGGCATTGATAGTTTCAAGAAACTATTAGATAAGCACCTGAACGACCACAACATACAGGGATATACAATGTAATACTGACATATAATCACACACATAGGTTGGACTTGTGTCTTTTTTCAACCTCACCTACTATGTAACTATTGATTACAATGGCACCCCCAGCCATCTGTCTTATGCTCCCTCCTTCCTACCATAGTCACTTGTCTTGGGGTCTGTGTTGAAGGGCTTTTGTTCGCATTGGATGGGTTTTGCCTTACAATACAAGTCTACTGGGGTGTAAAACCTGCTTGAAGCAGGTCAGATTCAGGTTAAATACACGTGTCAATTAATTCTGATCTCAAAAGCATCTCAAACTGATGCCATCAACACAAAGTTTATCAACACAGGCCCTTAGTATCACACTTGAGATGAGATGTTATACCCGCAAGAGGTGGCTGGTGGTGGAAGAATTGAAGGAGACCGTTTTCCTATTCTGCCCCAGTATGTCTAGAACAAATGACTAGAAGGCAAAGGCACAAAAAATGTGGGGAAGCAACAAGCGGGGTCAGATTGCTTTTCCAGGCAGGTTAGCAAAGAGTGTGAAGGTAGCCTTACAAGAAGGCCAAAAAATGCATGTACTTTATTTATTACACTTATTTTGTGTTTATTTTGGATTAACTGTTTAAAGGGTAACTCCACTTTTGTGGGGAAAAAAAGCAAATAAAAAAATAATATAGTGTATACAATTGCAGCACAAGTCATATTGTAATTAAAGGTTATTAAAAATGACCTTTCCCTTTCAATCTGCTGCTTTTGCAGATTCTTAACATTTTTTTATTTAATATGTTTTTATTGAAAAAAAGCAGAAAAAAGAAGCAATACAGTTTACAAAGACAACGTACCCAACAAGTAAGTGAGCATCAAAAATATAGCCAAGGCAATGTTGACCACAAAATCAAGGAGGGTGAACAGAAGCCCAGCCTCCATGGGTAAACAGTACACAGCCATATGAAGCTTAAATAACCTATACGTAATCATCGAAAGAAAGAAAAGGGGGTACAGTAATTTATTAAAAAAAAGGAGAAAAAAGAGGGGAGAGAAGAAGTAGAGTAAGAAAAAGTGGTGGTCTTGGTAGAGACAATCAGAAAAACACAATAAGAGCATAATTACATCTAGATTAGGGGAGAAAGACAGCAGCCTCAATTTTTTATAGACATAATATCCAGGTATGCAGAGGAATATGTAATGGCTTGCAATTTGTGGGTGTTCCCAAGTTCACATTTTTGGCTGGCCATACAGGATGCTCTTACGAAACCAGAAATTCGCATGATTCCTCCATCGACACAGACAGTGTCAACAGGGGAATGCCTCCTGCCGAGGTATTGTCTTCTGCCGGTGGGGGAAGCCGTCCCCACCGGGTAAAGACGGTGATTATTGCTCGCAGCTATAGCTGCCACTAGCGATAATCGGCAGGCTGGTTGTACCCAAGTTGATAAATTGATCAACTTGGTACATTCAGCCTGGTCATTAACAGTTCGAATCTCGGCTGGTTCCTGCTGAACTGGCCAAGGTTTGAACCGTGTATGGTCAGCCTAAAGCCTAATACACTTGGCCTGAATGTCCAGATGACATTGGCCGGTTCAATAGAAACTGGGCCGACATTCGGCCCGTGTGAACTGCAGTAGGTCCAACAGAAGCTGGCTTCTGTCAAAGGGGTGTGACCAAAAAAGGTCTGCCAATCGGCTCCCGATCCCGGCTGCCAATGGCTGAGAGCACTGCCAGGTGTGTTCTGGCAGTGTGGGGGGAGTTAGTACAGCGGCTCCTCCTGAGCTGTCAGCTTTTTTTTGTTCAGCCCTGCTGGGTTGAACAAAAAAAATCTAGTGTGTACTAGGCTTTAGACAGTATATTTACAGGAACACTCTTTGGCCAAACATGTTGTTTACACTAGAATACAATTCACAGAAATATAATCCTTCAGTAAATGATGTACTAGAATTGTCTTGTACCTCAATACAAGTTCATTGCTAAATAAATATTCTTCCTTGTTCAGCCATGTTAATCACATGGAAGCTGCCAACTTTTATGCACAGATACAGTAATTCTACATCTGGACATGAATTTATTGCAGATCTGATAACAAAAAATTTGCTTACGCACTTTCATTCTGTCTAAACATTTTCAATTTTACAGACGTTGGTAGGATAATGGATTACCCAAATTTTCTGTGGGGTCCATTCACACCTGAGCATTTATTTTCTGAGCATCTTGGGAAAAAGTACAGGTGCTTTTTTGGATACAGCACACATGTTGAACCCCATAGGTCAATGGGAGTGCAGGAAAAATGCATAAAAAATGCATAAAAACTGTATAGGAACAAGCATCAACCTAGTTTTGCAAGGAATCATTTAGTTATACACAATAACACATTAAACCTGTCTGAAATGGTATTAATCAGGTTCTGTGTTACAGCTGTATAGTTCCATTACTTCATTTTCTTACTTGTAATCATAAAGGCGTTAATCCAGAATATACTAGTAATTCTGAAAGCAAGGCGCCTGGTTGTCTCTGAATGGTCATGTGCAATTTATCTGAATCTTACAATATGGGACACAGGATGAGTATTCAGGTACGTTGGATTATGCTGCTGCCTTTGGGAGACTGGAAAGTGGCAAAACAAAGGACAGTTCAGTATAACCCCTACCAGCATGCATCATTTTGTGAGGGTGTTCTAGGAGAATTGACAGGACAATGAAACGAAAAATATAAAAATCTCATCTTGGGTTTGCTACTCACAACAGATGCCAGCCTTTCGAGCCGGGAAAGAGTCCTAGGAACCCTCTTGCTACTAGCGAATTGTAAGAAACTTGTCTCCTGATCAATATTATGGAACTCAGAACTCTTTAACTCTTACTTTCTCATATTCAGAGTCATCTGACCAAGATTCAGTCAGACAATGCCATGATAGTGATTTACATCAACAATCAGGGATGAACCATAAGTCATGTAGCCCAAAGAAAAACAGACCTGATTCTGGCTTGGCCCTGATGGCTGTGCATATCCAATGAGTTGAAAGTTAGCAAATGGACTACCAAAGTCGCCAATGACTGTACTTCGGGAGAATGATATCTTTTTCCAGACGTGTTTAAAGACTGCTGTCATAGGTGGGCATTCCAAACATGGACTTCCTGGCTTCTGGTATCAATTGTAGATCCAGGAATCCTCTAGCCTTCACAGAGGATGCTCTAGTGCAAGGGTCTTCAAACTATGGCCCTCCAGTTGTTCAACAACTACAATTCCCATCATGCCTAGCCATGTCTGTGAATGTCAGAGTTTTACAATGCCTCATGGGATGTGTAGTTCCGCAACAGCTGGAGGGCAGTAGTTTGATGATCCCTACTCTAGTGACTACATGGGATCAGTTCAACCTGATCAACACTTTTCCTTCTCTGAAGCTTGTTCCTCTCTTATTCCACAGGTTGAAAATGGAGTGCATTCCAGTGATTCTCTTAACAGAGAACTAGCACAGGTGGACATGGTACATGGACTGTATTAGGCTCCTGGCAGATTCTCTGAGGGCCCTCCCACATTATCTGGATCTTCTGTTTCAAGGATCAGGTTGCCACAAGCTTCTCAATTATTGGCTTTAATGGCTTGTCTATTGAAGCCCAGGTCCTAAAAGATATTGCTATCAGATTTTTTCATCCCTTTGCTCTTAAAAGCTAGGAAATTGACTTCTCGCAATGTTTACCATCGCAGTCGATAACTTATTTCTTTTAGTGCAAGCCAAGAAAATTCCTTCCCAAGAAAGTCTCTGTAGGATTAATCCTTTCTTTTCTCCAGTCTTGTTTCGATAAGTGTTTGGGGTCAAATCTCGGCTTTAGTGGTTCTTCTTTAGAGACCACTTGCCACTTACTCCTGAGAAGGACTTTGAACATTGTATTGCTCATTGTTCCTTCTGTACATTCCCCTGGGGAGTCCATGGGATCCCAGCCTGGTTCTGTTACAATCGGGACCGTTTTTAAGGCAGGGCAAAAGGGGCAGCTGCCCTGGGCCCCATCATTGTTGTGGGGCCCAAAGCAGCTGCCTCATACTTGCCAACTATCCCAGTTTAAATTTCCTTATCCCTTGAAGTTTTAGTCCCGTGCTGTGTCCCGATATCTCAATGTAAAGTTCTGTTGCTACTGCCTAGCTTTGCCCTATTGCCATGTACAGATGACTCACCAGCAGACCCTGTGTTTACATGTAAATAACCTGCGCTGATGTGTAAATAGCAGTGGCATTAATATGTTAATAGTCGCGGATCGCTACATTGATATGTAAATAGAGACGGCATTCATATGTATATCGTGTCCCCCTGAGGTCATGTCTACCATCACTTCTGCTGAATGCTGCCCACTGGAGAGGTAAAGGAGCATACTTGAAAGTCCTGCCTACAAGTATAGTCATTAAGCCTAACATCAGCCTGTACTGCAAAATGGAAGTGGAACCCTTCTTCAAAAGAACATGGTGCCACAGCACCCTGAATTTTGGTGCATGTGAATATGCACATCTCAGCTGATGCATGAGGGTGTCATTAACAATTAATAGCACTTCTGTGTATCTGCTAAAGGGCAGCATGTTTCTGTGGTGTCAGGAAAACAATTTTGCATGTATTCTAGACACACACAAATGTGAATGCAGGCTAAATGTCTCAGTTACATTGGTGGTCAGTGTAAATCTTCTCATTACATTGGGGCTTGGTGTACAATCCTTGCATTCACACTAGTGGTCAGTGTGAAGGTCCCCCTTACATTGGTGGTCAGTGTAAATCCCTCTTTACATTGGTGGTTATTGTGAATGCTCCTATTACATTAGTGGTCAGTGTAAATCCCCATTACCTGTGTAGAAAGTCCTCTTTATATTGGTAATCGTTAAAAAAATCCAAACTTGCATTTGTGGTCAGTTTCGAATCCTCCCTTACATTGATGGTCCATGTAGAAGCCCCCTTTAAATTGGTGGCGAGTTTAAATCCCCCTTAAATTGGTGGCCAGTGTAGAAATCCCCCTTTATTGGCTGTTGATGTAAAAGCCCCAATTACATTGGTTTTCAGTGTAAATTCTTCATAACATTGGTGATCAGTGTACATTTCCCTTTACATTGGTGGTAAGTGCAGAATTGCCCTTATACTGGTGGTCAGTGTAAATCCCCCCTTTACATCGGTGGTTAGTGTAAATCCCCCCTAACATTGGTGGTCAGTACAAATCTCCTTGACAATGTTGGTCAGTGTAAATTCCCCCTTATACTGGTAGTTGGTCTAAATGCTCTTATTACATTGGTGTCAGTATAGAAATCCCTCTTTTCTATTGGTGGGTGGCGTAAAATCCCCCATTACATGGTGGTCAGTGCAAATTCACCCTCACATTGATGGGCAGTGTAAATCCCCCCCCCTCACATTGGTGGTCATTGTAAATTCCCCGCTATATACTTGCCAAAGATTTCCAGCTTTGCTCTACAAGATTCAGAATCTGTCACAGTGTACTGCCTCCTAACTAATCCCATCCCCCCACCACTGCTACTGATCCCATCAACCTCCCAGCATTGCCACTGATCACATCCCCCCCTCCCCCAGCATTGCCACTGATCCCAGGACTCCTCGGATTTCTAGGAGTTTTCTGTCTATTGATGGGTCCCCTCACCTCCGCAGTCCATGGTGTTCAGGTTGTAAGAAGGTGATGTGCTGTAACCTTTAGCAACCAAACAGTGAGCAGTAATGCTGCGCACTAACCTCTTGCAAGCAATCATTGAGTGGTACGGATATGCAGTAACTTCTAGGAACTAATCAGTGAGTAGTATTAATGTGCAGTAACTTCTAGCAACCAAATAGAGAGTGGTATAGATGTCCAGTAACCTCTAGCAATCAATCAGTGAGCAGTATTGATGTACAGTAATCTCTAGCAACCCATCAACAAGCAGAAGTCATGTGCTGTAACCTCTAGAAAATAAACAATGAGACATAATGTGTGCTGTAACCTCTAGCAGCCAGTCCGTGGGTGGTAATGATACACTGTAACCTCTAGCAACCAATCGCTATCTGATCTGATTCAGAAAACAGATTTTGAGTCTAGCTGCTATTTATGGTATGTGTCAAAGCAAGAAAATGTTTGCCCAGGGTCCAGTCAATATTAAAGACGGCCCTGGTTACAATAACCACAAAAATGTACACTGCTACACAGCGCTCCTCGCAAAGTATATAATAGTCCTTAAGTCCATAGATGGAGCATATCCAAGAGATGATGGGACAGAGGATGGATGAGGAACCATTAACCCCTGCAGCTCCAGTGGTGGACCTGGGAAGGATCCCCTTGTGCAGCAAGTGAAAGAGATAAACAGGGTTCTGGGGTTAAGATCAAATGGACACCAATCCAGGCTGTTTTTAAAGAGTTTAATCTGTAAGTGTGCTGTTCAACAAATTAGTGTCTGTTTTATCTTTTTAACCCCAGCGCACTGTTTATCTTTTTCACTTGGGTCTGTTGCAAGGCTGCCTTTCTTATTGCTATCAGTTCTGAGAGGCGAGTTTCTGAGTTGTTGGCCTTTATCCTGTAAAGAACCCTTTCTTGTGCTACACAAGGACAAGTTTGTTTTGAGGCCCAGGGCCCTTTTTCTTCTTGAAATGGTTTCTTCCTTTCACCTTGACCAAGACTTTTTTCTACCATCTCACTTTCTTGTTTCCAAGCATCCCATTTCCCTCCCCTTCTACAGCTTTTCTTTAAAAGGAACCATCAAGATAAACATATGGGAGGTGCAATTGCTGACTTGTTTCTGAAGGTGAAATTTCCATGATGTCCTCCTAATCCTAACTATTCCTAATCCTAATCATTACTTGATAAGTCATTTATCTTTACATAGTTACATATAGTTGCATAGTAGGTGAGGTTGAAAAAGACACAAGTCCAACCCATGTGTGTGTGATTATATGTCAGTATTACATTGTATATCTCTGTATGTTGTGGTCATTCAAGTGCTTATCTAATAGCTTTTTGAAACTATCGATGCTCCCCGCCGATACCACCGCCTGTGGAAGGGAATTCCACATCCTTGCTTCTCTTACAGTAAAGAACCCTCTACGTAGTTTAAGGTTAAACCTCTTTTCTTCTAATTTTAATAAGTGGCCACATGTCTTGTTAAACTCCCTTACGCAAAAAAGTTTTATCCCTATTGTGGGGTCACCAGTAAGGTATTTGTAAATTGAAAACATATCCCCTCTCAAGCCTCTCTTCTCCAGAGAGAATAAGTTCAGTGCTCGTAACCTTTCCTCATAACTAATATCTTCCAGACCCTTTATTAGCTTTGTTGCACTTCTTTGTACTCGCTCTATTTTCAATACATCCTTCCTGAGGACTGGTGCCCAGAACTGGACAGAATACACCAGGTGTGGCCAGACCATTGTCTTGTAGAGCGGGAGAATTATCGTTTTAGCTCTGGAGTTGATCCCCTTTTTAATGCATGCCAATATTGTGTTTGCTTTGTTAGCAGCAGCTTGGCATTGCATGCCATTGCTGAGCCTATCATCTACTAGGACCCCCCCAGGTCCTTTTCCATCCTAGATTCCACCAGAGGTTCTCCCCCAGAGTAGTAAGCATGTGCATTAAGCCTCATACACACAATAAGAATATCCGACAAATGATTGTCCTTTTTTTTTTGCATGCTAGTTTCATATCGAAAACCAATAGGTTATTGAAGTTACAAAAATTTTCATACGTGTTGTACGAAAATTGTATTGTATCGTAATGTATTTTTTCATTTCTGAGAATGCATGGTCTTGGTCACTTTTTTCATACTAAAACCATACTAATTACAGGAAAATTGTTTGTTCTGTTATCGTACAAATTTTTTTTTCGTGCTTGTCCCTTCGGACATGTTTCGCATGAACTGTCATGATCGGCTCTCGAAAGCTCTGTACTATTGATCAGATTATCAGACAATCACTCTGAAGACTTTTCTCTGGGTCAGTGAATCACCACATCCTGAAAAAGCATAGACGTGGATTGGTGGAAGTGGTAAAGTGTTTTGGCAGAATTGGAAAAGAAGTTGCGAAAACCATTAAAACCAAAACAAAACTGTTGATGGGCTAATATTAGGCTAGAAGATACAGGGAGGGCCGATGTTGGGATGAGGGAGAGTGGTTACAGGGAAAGACAATGTTAGAAGTTTGGGTTACAATGAAAGCCAATGTTGGAGCTGGAGTTACAGGGAGGGCCAGAGTTAGTGTTTGGGTTACAGCGATGGCTGAGTTACAGTTAGGAGCTGGTGTTCAAGCTGTGGTTAAGAGAGAGCTGGTGTTAGGGCAAGGGTTACAGGGAGGGCTTAGTTTACAAACCGGGATGGCATTATGTGTGGGGGTTTCACACTCTCCGGCTAGAGTTCTGTGCTCACAACTATCCATGCTTCCTTGAAGGTAATTATTATTATTTACATTATTATTATACACGATTTATATAGCACCAACAGTTTGCGCAGCGCTTTACAACATTCAATTCAATGCAGGAGGAATCAGATGGCCCTGCTTGTTGGAGCTTATAATCTAAAAGGGAGGGTCTTTTGGCTTATTACATACAGTACATGAAACATACATACAGTTGATCCTGAAATTTGGATGTCATTCGATCTGGACTAAATTTTTAGAATTTGGTTTCCTGTGCTTTAGTGTTATGTTGTCATTTGGGTTCCAAAAATTCTCTGGGAGAAAGAGACCAAAGGTTCTTTCTGCCTATATCTGCTTCTGCTGCTGAGTTTATTGGCTTGGCTACCAGTAGTAGAATTTGCCCAATTTGAAAATAACGGAATTACCCCGAAAATTAGTGATATTGAGTCTTTACAGAGGGAGGACACTTTGGACAAGGCCTTGTCTACAATATACAAACAACTGTTCGGTGAGGGGGGAGAACTCCTTGCAAAGTGTAGGGCGATGTGGGGTGAGGTGTTCCCCCAGATGGACGGGGATGACTGGGACGATGTATGGGACATTAATTTTACTAGATTGGTTTCTGCTAGAAACCAACTCATTCAATTTAAATTCCTTCATCGCATATATCTTACTCCAGCTAGATTAGCTAGGATGTTCCCTACCCGGTCACCTGGTTGCTGGTGGTGCAGCTCCCTCACTACTGATTTTATGCTTATCTTCTGGAATTGCTCGAACATTCAAGCATTTTGGAAGGGAGTTACAGAATGTATAGCAGAAGTAACAGCCATTCCTAATACAGCCCACAATAGAGGTGTGCCTTTTGGGGTCGGTGGAAAATCTAGCCCCCCAAAAAAAGTAACGCGTACTTTGCTAACGATCCTGATCTATTACGCTAGAAAAATGATAGTGTTGTCATTGAAAAAGCCTAATCCTCCATCTGTGTCAGCATGGAAGGGTGTGGTGAATAGGGGTGCACCTTTATACAAGGCTACATACATTAGCAGCATCTGACATATCGTAAATTTCTCATTGACTGATATTGTGAAAAGGTGGCCTAATTACTATTATCTTAGTTTTTTTTTTTTTCATTGAGCGAAGATCTGGAGGAAGGAGGAGCCAATGCTGAAGAAATGTAAATAGTTTATTTTGTGTGTGGCCCAATGGGTTTTGTATGTACCTGTTATGTTATGTTAAAAAAGCAATAAATAAAACTTTTCAAAAAAAAAAAAAAAGAGGTTCAGTCTGTTGTTAGCCCCATCATATTCTAGGTAGGGCTACCAGGTGCTTCCCAAACCATTCTGCATAATTCTACATCATTTGTTGCTCAGTAACTCATTTGGAGCCTGGTTCAGATTCACTCCATTTCAGAAATACAGAATGTAAAAATGCCTAAATTTTAAAAAGTTTGGCCAAACTGCAACTGATGAACTTTTCAGAAAATTGTTCATCTCTACCTGTTGGTTATTCTAGTATTCCAAAATAAATATAATTACATATACAGTACTGTGCAAAAGTTTTAGGTAGTGTGAAGAAATGCTGTAATGTAAGAATTCTTTCAAGAATCTAAATCAAATCAATATTTGGTGTGAGTATCCTTTGGCTTTAAACCAGCATCAATTCTTGCACTTGAACACTTTGTACATTTTGTAGGATTAGAGTCAGGTGTATGATTAACCAATTAAACCAAGCAGGCGCTAATGATCATCCATTTCATATGTAGGGTGACACAGAAACAGCTGTGTGGGAGGCTTAAAACTGGGTGAGGAACAGCCAAGCTGTGCTACTAAGGTGAGGTTGTGGAAGACCGTTTTATGTCACAGGACACACACTATGGCAATACCGAGCACAGCAACAAGACACAAGGTAGTTATATTACATAAGAAAGGTCTCTCCCAGGCAAAAATTTCAAAGTACACTGAGGTTTCAAGATGTGCTGTTCAAGCTCTTTTGAAGAAGCACAAAATAAGGGACACCGTTTAGGGCCGTAGACACAGTGGTCAGCCAAGGAAACTTATTGCAGTAGATGATAAAGACACATCATGCTTACTTCCCTTCAACATCCGAAAATATCCATCAGTGCTATCAGTACAGAACTTGCGGAAACCAGTGGGACCCAGGTACAGTCTGGCCAGAAGTGGTCTCCAGGGGAGAATTGCAGCCAATAAGCCATACCTTTGACATGGAAATAAGGCTAAGGGACTCAACTATGTATGAAAACATACCCTGTTTCCCCGAAAATAAGACCTAGCGTGATTGTCAGTGATGGCTACAATATAAGCCCTACCCCCCAAGTAAGCCCTACCCTGTTTCCCCGAAAATAAGCCCTACCCTGAAAATAAGACCTACAAGGACTTTAACTAGGGCTTATTTGGGGGGTAGGGCTTATATTGCAGCCATCACCGACAATCACGCTAGGTCTTATTTTCAGGGAAACAGGGTAGCAACTGGGGTGCAGAAAAATGGCAGCAGTACACTAATGAATGTTTGCAAGCAACAGTAAAGCAAGGCGGAGGCTCATTGCAAGTTTAGGACTGCATTTCTGCAGATTTGGTCAGGATCAATGGTGTCCTGAATGCTGAGAAATACAGGCAGATACATATCTATAATGCCATACCATCAGGGAGGCGTGTGATTGCCCCTAAATGTATTCTGCAGCAGAACAACAACCCCAAATATATAGTCAATGTCATTAAGAACTATCTTTAGCTTAAAGAACAAGGAGTCCTGGAAGGGATGGTTTTGCCCAAACAGAGTTCTGATCTCATCATCATCGAGCCTGTCTAGGATTAAAAGAAGAGACAGAATGATTTGAGGCATCCTACATCCACAGACGATCTGTGGTTAGTTTTCCAAGATGTTTGGAACAGCCTACCTGCCGAGTTCTTTCAAAAACTGTGTGCAAGTGTACCTAGAAGAATTTATGCTGTTGATTTGGTGCTGATTTGATTTGGATTTCTCTTCTGTTCATTTACTTTCCATTTTAATTGATAAAAATAAAATATTAACACTTCTATTTCTGAAAGCAATCTTAATTTACAGAATTTTTAATATATATATACTGTACAGTGAGGGAAAAAAGTATTTGATTCCCTGATGATTTTGTACGTTTGTCCACTGTCAAAGAAATGATCAGTCTATAGTTTTATTTGTAGGTTTGTTATTTTAACCGTGTTTATTATTATAACAGTGAGAGACAGAATAACAACAAAAACACATTTCAAATGAGCTATAAATTGATTTGCATCTTAACCACTTCAACCTCCGAAGGTTTTCCCCCCTTAACGACTCGCCATTTTTTGCGATACGGCACTGCGTTAATTTAACTGACAAATACGCGGTCGTGCGACACTGTACCCAAATAAAAGTTTTGCCCACAAATAGAGCTTTCTTTTGGTATTTGATCAGCTCTGTGGTTTTTATTTTTTGCGCTATAAACAAAAAAAGAACGATGATTTTGAAAAAAAAACAATATTTTTTACTTTCTGCTATAAAACACTTCTAATAAAATTTTTTTAAAAGATAGACTTAATTCATCCCAATTATGTATTCTGCTACTTATTTTTGGTAAAAAAAATCCCAATAAGCGTATATTGATTGGTTTGCGCAAAAGTTATAGCGTCTACAAAATAGGGGATATATTTATGGCTTTTTAATTTTTTTACTTGTACTGGCGGTGATCAGCGGTTTTTGTTTTATTTTGCGGGACGGCGACATTGCGGCGGACAGATCGGACACCTAGCTGACACATTTGACCCTTTTTTGGGAACCAGTGACATTATTACAGTACTCAGTACTAAAAATATGCACTGATATTGTACTAATGACCCCCAGTGGCCATTGACAAAATCACGTACAGGTACGTGATTTTGCATTATAGAGCCGCCTTGCAGCAGTATATGTACGGCAGGCGGTCGGGAAGTGGTTAATGAGTGAAGTTTTTGATCCCCTATTAATCAGCAAGATTTCTGGCTCCCAGGTGTCTTCTATACAGGTAACGAGCTGAGATTAGGCGCACTCTCTTAACCGGTTCCTGACCGGCTCACGCAGATATACTGCAGCACAATGGCTTTCCTGGGCGAAATCCCATATGGGTACATACTTCCCTTCTTTGCTCGCCGCACGGCGGGGGACCCGATGCGCGTGGCCAGCGGGCACGATTGCCACCGGCCATGCGGGGATTTGTGTGTGTAAACTGCTGTCAGAGGAGAGGAGACATGTCGTTTGTTCCTACTAAGTAGGAACAGCGCTATGTCTCCTCTCCTACTCAGTCCTATCCCCATACAGTTAGAACTCACTGAGGGAACACACATTTAACCCCTTGATCTCCCCCTAGTGTTAACCCCTTCACCACCAGTGACATTTACACAGTAATCAGTGCATTTTTTTTTTTTTTTAGCACTGATCGCTGTACAAATGTCAATGGTCCCAAAAATGTGTCAAAAGTGTCTGATCTGTCCATCGCAATGTTGCAGTACCGCTAAAAATTGCAAATCACCACCATTACTAGAAAAAAAAAATTATAAATAAAAACGCCATAAAAATGCCATAAATCTTTTCCATAGATTGTAGACACTATAACCTTTGCACAAACCAATCAATATACGCTTATTGCGATTTATTTAATTATTTTTAACCAAAAATGTGTTGAATAATATATATTGGTTTAAACTGATGAAGAAATGTGTTTTTTTTTTAAATGGGGATATTTATTATAGCCGAAAGAAAAAAAATATTTTTTTTTTTCCAAAATTGTCGGTCTTTTTTTGTTTATAGCGCAAAAAGTTAAAAACCGCAGAGGTGATCAAATACCACCAAAAAAAAGCTCTATTTGTGAAAAAAAAGGATGCAAATTTTGTTTGGTTACAGCATTGCATGACCGCGCAATTGTCAGTTAAAGCGACGCAGTGCAAAATTGTAAAAGGTCCTCTGGTGAGGAAGGGGGCAAATCTTCCGGGTCTGAAGTGGTTTAAGGGAGTGCGCCTAATCTCAGCTTTTTACCTGTATAAAAAACACCTGTCTACAGAAGCAATCAATCAGATTCCAATCTCTCCTCCATTGCCAAGACCAAAGAGCTGTCCAAGGATGTCAGGGACAAGATTGTAGACCTACACAAGTCTGGAATCGGCTACAAGACCATCACCAAGCAGCTTGGTGAGAGGGTGACAACAGTTGGTGCAATTATTCGCAAATGGAAGAAACACAAAATAACTGTCAATCTCCCTCAGTCAGGGGCTCCATCCAAGATCTCTCCTCGTGGAGTTTCAATGATCATGAGACCGGTGAAGAATCAGCCCAGAACTACACGGGATAATCTTGTCAATGATCTCAAGGCAGCTGGGACCATAGTCACCAAGAAAACAATTGGTAACACACTACACCGTGAAGGACTGAAATCCTGGAGCAGCCACACGGTCCCCCTGCTCAAGAAAGCACATGTACAGGCCCGCCTGAAGTTTGCTAATAAACATCTGAATAATTCAGAAGAGAACTGGATGAAAGTGTTGTGGTCAGATGAGACCAAAATCGAGCTCTTTGGCATCAACTCAACATGTTTGGAGGAAGAGGAATGCTGCCTATGACCCCAAGAACACCATGCCCACCATCAAACATGAGGTGGAAACATTATGCTTTGGGAACATTTTTCTGCTAAGAGCAACTTCACTGCATCAAAGTGATGATGGACAGGGGTCATGTACCATCAAATCTTGGGTGAGAACCTCCTTCCCTCAGCCAGGGCATTGAAAATGGGTCGTGGATGGGTATTCCAGAATGACAAGGACCCAAAACACATGACCAAGGCAATAAAGTGGCTCAAGAAGAAGCACATTAAGGTACTTGAGTGGCCTAGCCAGTCTCCGGACCTTAATCCGATAGAAAATATGTAAAGGGAGCTGAAGGTTCAAGTTGCCAAACGTCAGCCTCGTAACCTTAATGACTTGGAGAGGATCTGCAAAGAGGAGTGGTACAAAGTTCCTCCAGAGATGTGTGCAAACCTGGTGGCCAACTACAAGAAACGTCTGACCTCTGTGATTGCCAACAGGGGTTTTGCCACCAAGTACAAAGTCCTGTTTTACGAAGGGGTCAAATACTTATTTCACTCATTAAACTGCAAATCAATTTATAACTTTTTTTAAATGCGTTTTTCTGGATATTTTTGTTGTTATTCTGTCTCTCACTGTTTATAATAAACCTATCATTAAAATTATAGACTAATCATTTTTTTGTCAGTGGGCAAACGTACAATATCAGCAGGAGATCAAATACTTTGTTCCCCCACTGTATATATAAACAGTATCAATAAAGAACCTTAGTCGTGCCAACTCTAACTCTACAATGACTGTAAATGTATCAATATGGGAAACATAAAGGGTGTTTAAAACTTCCTGCTAGGGCGTGTGATACTTCCTGCTTCTATTATCAAATAGTGAGTTTGAAAAGTGATTGCTTCAGAACAATTATTGGGAGGTAGAGACGTGCTGAAAAAAATGTACGACAAGGCAAGTGAAAGAAAGACCTGTAAACCTGTAGTATTGTCAGAAAACATGACTCAGACTGAGAAAGAAGTACAGGTAAATTGCACTTGTTTAATAATAATAATAATAAAAAGGTAAACAGAGTAAACATAGTCAAAACAGCCAGAGTTCAGGAACCAGAACGGATAGTCAGACTAGCCAAAACGTCAGGAAGCCAGAGATGAGCATAGAACAGCAAGCATAATCTGGAGCCAGAAGGAATGTCAGCCAAGCAAGTCTTTAACAGGAACACAGGAGAGCGTCTCTAGAGATGTGACCAAGGCGAAGGCAGAGATTATCTGGGCTGGACGGCTTAAGTAGGCAGGACTGACGAGCAGGATATCAATAGGTGAGTAACTGGAGAGAAAGGAGCTGGCAATTAGCTGACAGCTGAACGGCCAGCTTTGAGAAGGAAGGGCTGAGCCCAGCCCTGACAGTAATGGTGTACAGTAGGGGGCGCTAGAGACCTGAAAACATATGTATCTGCCAATAGATACACACACTAACTATATCAACCACAGTGGATTAAATAGTGCTGTTTGTGCTAAACTGAAATTATATCAAATACATAGTTTATAATAAAAATTAATATAAAGAATGAAGTGAAAAATGATATTAAAATCAACAAAATTCTTAGTGCAAGTGTGATAAATGAAATCGTGATGTTTGATTGTCCCAATCCATTGAAAAGATCAGAGCAAACAGTTGAAACCAACATCAAAGCAGACACATGGATCCTCAAAGATGCAACAATTCTTGCGATGATATAAAGATTCCGTCACCCAAGAGGAAAAAACACCTGAAGATAATAGATATCTGCTTACCAGATACCAATGACTTCTTTAACTAAAAAGAAAGTCATTAGTGCTTGTACAGGATTGTGCCTGTTCACATGAAGGCTGGAAGGCTGGATGGTACTTTAGGCATAGATCCCTCCCGTCCCATTCATTCAGGATAGGAAATATGAGAAACAAAAGGGAATCTCCATAGCGTAAAACCGTTTAATGTATAAAAATAGAGAACAATAAAATAGCCAATTGGCCTCTTACATTGATCGGTGCCTACCCGGCACTGGGACTGCTTGCATGTCAGGGTGAATGGAGTCAGGAACCCTTCGCATCACATCGCACATGCGGCGTGCGTTCCACCCCGTGCGTCTAGCTAACCAGATGATCCGGAAGTAGGTGGGACGATTCTGGACATGTGACCACGTACCGCTCCGACGTACGTTTCGTTTGTGAACGTCTTCAGGGAAGCGTACATTGGTCACTAAGCGACTGGTTTATATGGGGAATGAGGGCGGGTAAATTGGCTTGGTAAGAATACTCCGCCTTTGTGTCGATAAAGTTTATTTGCTGAGCATTGTGCACAAACCAACCAGGGGATGAAAACTCCCCCTGGTGGTTATATGTCATAGTGCTCCAGACAAAGAGAAAATTTCTTAGTATTACATACCATAATTGTCAATCAGTAAAATGGCAGAAAAACAGTTGGAGATGATAAATTAATAAATATACTACATAAACAATCTCATTAATAATGATAATTGTCATAATTAGTTGGAAAGGACTAAAAATAATCCCGTCATTCAGAGCAGTCTCAGTCTCGGTTTCACAATGGCTGGTAAGTGATAAGCACATTTAAACATTCTCCATTGAAACCACAATAATTAATTATTTTAATTTTAATTTAATATGTTGAAGATCTTAAACTATACTTTAATATAAAAAAAATGATAACCACGTAACCAATGACATCAGGGTTCAAAAAATGCATACTGATAAGATTGTGATTAATCATTTGTTAAAAAACAATTGAGGTCTATGTCTATGTTCATCCCATACGGTTGCATACTCTGTAGCTTATAAAGCCAATATGTTTCATTTTTGGACACTGTCCTTTTCATATGAGTACCCCTCCAGTCCCTTGCTACTTTATCAATCCCATAAAACGTACATAGTGATGGATCACTGTTGTGGTACATTTTAAAGTGTCTGGAGACACTATGATTGGGGTAGCCATTTTTTATATTAGCAAGATGTTCACTAATTCTTACTTTGAGTTGACGTGTGGTTCTGCCCACGTACTGTAAGGAACATGGACATTCCAATACATAAGTCACGTGGTCAGAATCACACGTAATTAATGGTTTGATATTAAACTGTTGCTGGGTAACCACAGAATTGAATTGGGATTTCTTTTTCTTGGAGCCCGGTTTCCTTGTTATTTTGCATGCATTGCACCTAGTGCAGTAGTGGAAACCAGATCCATCCAAAAACGTAGATGGTTTCCTGGGTGGGTCCGGTACATTGGGGGCTAGTCGATTCCTGAGAGTAGGGGCCCTACGGTATATGAATTTTGGTTTCTTTGGCAAAGAGGACTGTAAATCTTTATCTTTTAACAGAATTGGCCAGAATTTCTTGAAAATACCCTCCACTGTTCTATATTGTCGATGGAAGCCTGACAGGAATGCGCATTCATCTTTGTATTCTTTTTTTGGTTTAGGAACCAGCAAAGTTTGTCTGTCCATATTTGACACCTGAATTACCAGTTTCTCCAAAACATGGGCTGGGTAGCCCTTTTCCAGAAATCTGGCGGTAAGGGTATCTGCTTGTGCAAAAAAATCTTTATCATTTTTACAGTTGCGCCGTATGCGCATGTACTGCCCTTTGGGTACAGCCCCAATCCATTGCGGGTGGTGGCAACTGTGTGTGGGGACATAGGCGTTGCGGTCGGTTTCCTTAAAAAATGTTTTTGTGCTTATAGTGGAACCCTGTTTGAAAAGTGTTAAATCCAAATAGTTTACTGTTGTTAGGTGAAGATCTGCTGTGAATCTAAGATTGTATTCATTATGATTCATACTATCCATAAATTCACCGAAACTTTCCTTAGTTCCCTCCCACAAAATGATGACATCATCTATGTACCTTTTGTACAACAGAAGTGATTTGGGTCTGTTATTAAAAATGGTTTCTGACTCCCATTTATTTAATGTGATATTCGCCACACTTGGCGCATAACGGGCTCCCATGGCAACTCCACCTATTTGATTGTAGTACTCATTAAGCGCCCAAAAATAGTTATTCCCCATAGCCATAGATAGTCCTTCCAATAAAAATTTAATTTGCGATTGTTTTAGGGTGGACTTATTTGTGAAGGCCCACCTCACTGCTTCCAACACATCTGTCTGCCGTAGGTTGGTATACAGTGACTCGATGTCTATTGTCACTAGTAAAGTTTGGTCAGTGACTACCACGGATTGTAGCAAGGTGATGAGCTCCCTGCTGTCTTTGAGATAGGATTGGCTCTGTGGGACAAGAGGCTGGAGGAAGGTGTCAAGATATTCCCCCACCCTCGAGTACAGAGAGCCAATCCCACTCACTATTGGGCGGCCTGGTGGATTCTCCTTATTTTTGTGTATTTTCGGCACAATATATAGTACCGGAATTCTGGGTGTAGTCAGGTCAAGGTAATCTGCTTCCTTCTGATTTAAGATTTTTTTATTCATTCCTTTACTGATCCATGTTGATAGTTCCTTTTTTAATTTTGTGGTAGGGTTGGATTTAAGTAACTTATATGTTGTAGTATCCCTCAGTAATCTTTGCAGTTCTTTATTGTAATTTTCTTTGGTTAGTATCACCAGCCCTCCCCCCTTGTCTGCGGGTCTTACCACTATCTGTTTGTTTTCTTCCAATTTTTTGATGCCTTCCCATATTTTTTGGTTATTTTGTTGTTTAGATGTTTCTATTAGGCGTACCTCATCCTGGACCATGTTCCTAAACACTTCTATGTATTGGTTTGAACCTTTCTTGGGATTAAAAACAGAGTTGTTTTTCAGAGTACTATGTACAAATGGGTCCTCAGTCTCTTTAGTAGTGGAGTTGGTTTTATGGCCTGAAAAATGTTTCCTTATATTTAATTTTCTTATATATTTTTCAATGTCTATAAACAAGTTGAATTTGTCTATGTTTTTGTTTGGTGCAAACTTCAGTCCCTGTGACAGTGCCCCTTCCTCAATGACCCCTCCCCCCCGGAGGACCACCAGGCTCGAGGGGAAAATGTCTATGGAAATCATGAAGGAGGACAGGGGCATGTACGTCCGAGGATGAGACCCAAGAGCATTTCTCTGGACCATGCCCTTTCCAATGCACCAGGTACTGTATGCGCCCACAGAACCTACGGGACTCAACAATAGGTTGTACTGCATACTCCTCATGGTTCTCAACCTGTACAGGGTGAGGATGAGGCACCGAGGTGGTAAAGCGGTTGCAGACCAATAAGGAGACATGAAATATATTCGAGATACGCATATTAGAAGGAAGGTCTAATGCGTAAGCCACGGGGTAATCCTGCGAAGAATACGGAAAGGCCCAATAAACCGAGGTGTGAACTTCAGAGAGGGAACACGAAGTTGGAGGTTGCGAGATGACAGCTAGACCCTGTCCCCAAACTGGTAGGAAGGCGTAGGCAGGCGTCTGTGGTCAGCATGGAGTCTGTACCTATCATTAGCATGTCGCAAAGCCTCTTGGACTTGTGCCCAAGCGGAACGAAGACCATGGAGATGCTCCTCTAACGCAGGAATACTCTGCGAACCAAAAGAGTCAGGCAACGGGGAAGGTTGGAAACCATAGTTTGCCATAAATGGGGACAATCGGGAAGCAGAATTCAAGGCAATATTGTGAGCAAACTTCGCCCATGGTAAGAGGTCTGACCAGTTACATAGTTACATAGTTACATAGTAGGTGAGGTTGAAAAAAGACACACGTCCATCAAGTCCAACCTATGTGTGTGATTATGTGTCAGTATTACCTTACATATCCCTGTATGTTGCGGTCATTCAGGTGATTATCTAATAGTTTCTTGAAGCTATCAATGCTCCCCGCTGAGATCACCGCCTGTGGAAGGGAATTCCACATCCTTATCGCTCTTACAGTAAAGAACCCTCTACGTAGTTTAAGGTTAAACCTCTTTTCTTCTAATTGTAATGAGTGGCCCCGAGTCTTATTAAACTCTCTTCTGCGAAAAAGTTTTATCCCTATTGTGGGGTCACCAGTACAGTATTTGTAAATTGAAATCATATCCCCTCTCAAGTGTCTCTTCTCCAGAGAGAATAAGTTCAACGCTCGCAACCTTTCCTCATAACTAAGATCCTCCAGACCCTTTATTAGCTTTGTTGCTTTATTAGCAGTTGTTATGGTCAGAAATATAGCAACGTAGGAATTGTTCCAAGGACTGATTGGCTCGTTCTGCAGCCCCATTAGACTGCGGGTGATACTCAGAGTAGAAAGCAAGCTGAATTCTCAACTGCACAAAAGGCTCCCCAGAACCGGGACACAAACTGACCACCCCTGTCCGAGACAATCACCTTGGGTAGCCCATGTAAGCGAAAGATCTCCCGCGCAAAAATGGAAGCCAGTTCCTTAGAAGTAGGCAACTTCTTAAGTGGAATACAATGGGACATTTTCGATAAGCTGTCAACCACCGTAAGGATAGCTGTGTTGCCCTGGGAGTTGGGTAACTCCACAATGAAATCCATAGACAGATGGGTCCAGGGCCTCTCTCCATTGGGTATGGGTTGTAGGAGGCCCACTGGAAGGTGTCGTGGAGTCTTACTCTGAGCACACATGGAACAGGCAGCTATGAAGGCGGTTACATCAGCACGTAGACTAGGCTACCATAATTGTTGGGAAATGACCCAAAAGTGTTAATTCTTCCCAATGTGACCAGCAGCCTTGGGAGAATGGTAAGACTGGAGCGCGGCAGTACGGAGACTCTCTGGGACAAAGCAGCGGTCACAAGGTTTCTCAGGAGGAGCATGGACCTGAGCGACAAGAATTTTGTCACCCAAAGGAGAAAGTGAGACTGGTGCAAACCGTAGCCAGAATATGATCAAGCGGAACCACAGGAACCGACTCCATCTTGGAAGTGGAGGAAAATTGTCGTGTCAAAACGTCAGCCCTTACATTCTTAGTACCGGGTAAGAATGATACAATGTAATTGAAACTATACATGAAAAGTACCCTTCGCGCCCTTCTGGGAGAGAAGGCTTTTAGCCTAAGACAAGAATGTGAAATTATTATGGTCAGTAAGAATGAGAACTGGCACAGTGGTACATTTGAGGAGATATCTCCATTCTTTCAGGGCTAAAATGATCGCTAACAGCTCCCTGTCACCGATCTTGTAATTGCACTCCACAGGTGACAATTTCTTGGAAAAGTAGCCACAAGGATGCATAGCGCTCCCAGAGGTAGGATGTTGAGACAGAAGGGCGCCAACTTCAGTCTCAGAAGCATCAACCTCAAGGATAAAAGGTAACGTAGGATCAGAATGTGCCAACACAGGAGCAGAAACAAAGGCAGCCTTGAGACTCTCAAAGGCCATAATGGACTCCGGAGACCAACTCTGTGGGTTACCGTCCTTTCTGGTCATATCAGTCAGGGGCTTGACCAGAGACGAGACGTTACGAAAAAACTTCTGATAATAGTTGGAAAGCCAAGAAAATGCTGCAGAGGATGTAAACCCACAGGTCGGGGCCACTGTAGGACTGCTGAAAGTTTCTCTGGGTCCATCGAAAAACCAGCAGTGGAAATGACATAACCTAGGAATTTAACCTGTTCACAATGGAATTTGCACTTCTCCAATTTACAATAGAGATTGTTCTCTCTTAGTTTCTGAAGCACGCGACAGACATCTGTGTGGTGGCTCCCCAGGGACTTGAAAAATATGAGGATATCGTCGAGATAAACCACCACACATAACTGCAACAAATCTCGGAGGACATCGTTAATAAATTCCTGGAAAATTGCCGGGGCGTTACAAAGGCCAAAAGGCATTATGAGGTACTCATAATAGCCTGTTCTGGTATTAAACGCAGTTTTCCACTTGTCGCCCTCCTTAATCCTTACGAGATTGTATGCCCTTCTCAAATCAAGCTTTGTGTAAACCGTTGCTCCCTTGAGGCAATCAAATAACTCTGTAATCAACGGAATCGGATAGGCATTGTTAATCGTGAAATGATTGAGACCCTTATAATCAACACAAGGTCTCAGTTCACCACTCTTTTTCCTCACAAAAAAGAAACCAGCACCAGCAGGAGACGAGGATTTGCGGATGAAACCTCAAGAAAGTGCGTCTACAACATACTCCTCCATGGCCCTATCTGCCAAGACTGACAAAGGGTAAACCCTGCCACGAGGGGGTATGGCACCAGGTTGAAGGTCAATTGCACAATCATACGACCGTTGTTGAGGCAAACTACCGGCTTGACCTTTGTCAAAGACATCGCTAAAATTGCGGTACTCCTCCGGCAGGGAGGAGAGTGAAGAGGTGCACAGGACCTTGGCTACCTTCTGGAAGCATGTCTTACTGCATTGTGGTGACCAGGAGAGAACCTCAGCACGTAGCCAATCAAAAGAGGGGTTGTGCCTCTGTAACCAAGGATAACCAATAACCAGTGGAAACTTAGGTGAGGGAATAACTTAGAATTGGATTATCTCATGGTGAAGAGCCCCTACGGCCATGGACAATGGAACAGTCTCTTGAGTCACATGGGCAGGCTGTAGAGGTCTCCTGTCAAGAGTCTCAATGGCAAGTGGAGTGTCACGCAGCTGCAGCAGAATCAAGTGTTTCAATACAAAGGCAGTATCAATGAACAGGCCTGTAGCCCCAGAGTCGATTAGAGCCTGTATCTCGACAGACAACTCAGCCCAAGAAAGGGTAACCAAAACCAGGGGCGTATCCTTCTGGATAACTGGGGGACGAAACAACACCACCTAAGGTCTGTCCGTGACAGGACCACAAGGTTCGGGCGTTCCCTGCACGGGTAGGACAAGGCTTCAAAAATTCAAAAAGTGACCTGCCTGACCACAATAAAGGCACAATCTCTCCCTCCTCCTAAGGGTTCTCTCATCCGCAGAGAGACAAGTGAAGCCCGTGTGCATGGGTTCATCTTCACCAGACCCAGACTGGGACAAAAAATAGGCCTGGGCATTAAAACTGAGCAGCCAATTTCCCAGCAACCGCCCGTTCTCGGGGACAGTTGGTGACGGGATAATCACGGAGTCAGTCCTCCACACTATAATGTAATGGGGCACTGTGATATAAAGGGGACTGCACTGTAAAGGAAACTCTAATGATTACAGTCCCCCTTTACAGTGCAGTTCCCTTTTCATCACAGTGCCCCTACCAATCACAGCCCCCCATCATAGTGCCCCTTGCAGTCATGCCCCCCTCTCTGCCTCCCCTGCACAGTCCTACCTTTGGCATGGCAGAGGCAGGATTCAGCCTGTGTGTCCTCTACTGGCTCTCCCACCCTTCCAATGATGTCATCCTATCAGCAGAGTAGGCTTTATCCTTTTTTAATTTTCACTCCTATTTTTCTCTTAGGTTACTTTCACACTGAGGCGCTTTACGGCGCTACAGTGCTAAAAATAGCGCCTGCATAGCGCCTGTAAAGAGCCTCTCCTGTCTCTCCAGTGTGAAAGCCCGAGGGCTTTCACACTGGAGCGGTGCGCTTGCAGGACGGTAAAAAAAGTCCTGCAAGCAGCCTCTTTGCAGCGCTGTAGCAGCGGTGTATACACCGCTCCTAAAGCTCCCCTGCCCATTGAAAACAATGGGGCACCGCCGGCATAGCGCCGCTGCAGCGGTGTTATGCGGGCGGTTTTAACCCTTTTTCAGCTGCTAGCGGGCAGTTAAAATGACGGTAAAACGGCGCTAAAAATATCGCCGCTTTACCGCTGACGCCCACCCGCCCCAATGTGAAAGTAGGTTTATTTACCTCTACTTTGTCTCTCTTTTTCTGTTTCTTTTTTGCTTTTTTCTCTCTTTCTCTTCTTTTCTCTTTATACAGTGGGGACCGAAAGTATTCAGAACCCCCTTAAATTTTTCACTCTTTGTTATATTGTAGCCATTTGCTAAAATCATTTAAGTTCATTTTTTTCCTCATTATTGTACACACAGCACCCCATATTGACAGAAAAACTCAGAATTGTTGACATTTTTGCAGATTTATTAAAAAAGAAAAACTGAAATATCACATGGTCCTAAGTATTCAGACCCTTAGCTGTGACACTCATATATTTAACTCAGGTGCTGTTCATTTCTTCTGGTCCTCCTTGAGATGGTTCTACACCTTCATTTGAGTCCAGCTGTGTTTGATTATACTGATTGGACTTGATTAGGAAAGCCACACACCTGTCTATATAAGACCTTACAGCTCACAGTACATGTCAGAGCAAATGAGAATCATGAGGTCAAAGGAACTGCCTGAAGAGCTCAGAGACAGAATTGTGGCAAGGCACAGATCTGGCCAAGGTTACTAAAAAATTTCTGCTAGACTTAAGGTTCCTAAGAGCACAGTGGCCTCCATAATCTTTAAATGGAAGACGTTTGGGACGACCAGAACCCTTCCTAGAGTTGGCCGCCTGGCCAAACTGAGCTATCTGGGGAGAAGAGCCTTGGTGAGAGAGGTCTGCTACACCCCTCTGCCAATCCCTCCATTGGCTGCCACTCAATCACTGAATTAAATTCAAGATACTAACTATAACTTACAAAGCCATCCACAACCTGGCCCCCAGCTACATCTCTAACCTAGTCACAAAATACCAACCCAATCGTTCTCTTCGCTCCTCCCAAGACCTCCTTCTCTCAAACTCCCTTGTCACCTCATCCCATGCTGGCCTTCAGGACTTCTCCAGAGCCTCCCCCATCCTCTGGAATGCTCTACCCCAATCCGTCCGTTTTTCTCCTACTTTATCCACTTTCAGACGATCCCTGAAAACTCATCTCTTCAGAGAAGCCTATCTGGCCCCCACCTAACAACTGTACATTTATCTTCTCAATCAGCACATCACCCACAGTTATTACCTCTTGTATCTTTTGACCTTCCCTCTTAGATTGTAAGCTCTAAGGAGCAGGGCCCTCTGATTCCTACTGTATCAAAGTATATTGTATTTGTACTGTCTACCCTCAAGTTGTAAAGCGCTACGTAAACTGTTGGCGCTATATAAATCCTGTATAATAATAATAATAATAATAATAATAATAATAATAAAGAAGAACCCAAAGATCACTGTGGCTGAGCTCCAGAGATGCAGTTGGGAGATGGGAGAAAGTTGTAGAAAGTCCACCATCACTGCAGCCCTCCACCAGTCGGGGCTTTATGGCAGAGTGGCCCGACGGAAGCCTCTCCTCAGTGCAAGACACATGAAAGCCCTCATGGAGTTTGCTAAAAAAAAAAAAAACCACCTGAAGGACTCCAAGATGGTGAGAAATAAGATTCTTTGGTCTGATGAGACCAAGATAGAACTTTTTGGCCTTAATTCTAAGCGGTGTGTGTGGAGAAAAACAGGCACTGCTCATCACCTGTCCAATACAGTCCCAACAGTGAAGCATGGTGGTGGCAGCATCATGCTGTGGGGGTGTTTTTCATCTGCAGGGACAGGACGACTGGTTGCAATCGAGGGAAAGATGAATGCGGACAAGTACAGGGATATCCTGGATGAAAACCTTCTCCAGAGTGCTCAGGACCGAAGGTTTACCTTCCAATAAGACAATGACCCTAAGCACACAGCTAAAATAACGAAGGAGTGGCTTCACAACACCTCCGTGATTGTTCTTGAATGGCCCAGCCAGAGCCCTGACTTAAACCCAATTGAGCATCTCTGGAGAGACCTCAAAATGACTGTCCACCAACATTTACCATCCAACCTGACAGAACTTTACAGGATCCGCAAGGAGGAATGGCAGAGGATCCCCAAATCCAGGTGTGAAAAACTTGTTGCATCTTTCCCAAAAAGACTCATGGCTGTATTAGATCAAAAGGGTGCTTCTACTAAATACCGAGCAAAGGGTCTAAATACTTAGGACCATGTGATATTGCAGTTTTTCTTTTTTAATAAATCTGCAAAAATGTCAATTCTGTGTTTTTCTGTCAATATGGGGTGCTATGTGTACATTAATGAGGAAAACAAAATGAACTTAAATGATTTTAGCAAATGACTGCGATATGAAAAGTGAAAAATTTAAGGGGGTCTGAATACTTTAAGTCCCCACTGTATATCCCCCTTTTTTTCTATCTGTTCTTCTTCCCTCCTTCCCCTCTTCTTCCCTCTTTCTTCTGTCCTTTTTGCTGCCATTCATTATCTATTTACACTTTTCTGTGTCCTCCATTACTCCTTGGTCTGCCTTTTCTCGTTTACCCATTTTCCTTCTGTGTCTCCTTTCCCTGTATGCACTCCCAATCTGATGGCTTCACTTCTCACGTTTACTGTCTCCTTCTCTCCTCTTGGTTTTTTGAATGGACGCAATCTGCCTAGGTGGGCGGGGTCTCCTGACGTCGTACGTTTCCATGACAGCAGCCCCAGCCCTGGCAGCATCCTTCGTTGCCTAGCTATTGCCGGCCACAGCACGCGTGCACGGGCAACAATCACTGTTTTGATTGGATCCAACCTGCTGCCGACCTGACTGGAGCAGCAGCCAGGACGGCCCGCAACAATGGTTGTACCAGAGCAGCCACAGTGGGAGATTCCAGGTGAGCCGTTCGACTCAGGAGCGTTTATAACGCCATGGCAAACTGATCCATGCAGTGATCTTGCTCATCCAATCTGGAAAAAATATTACCAACAAGTGGATTGACTGCATCTTCTGAATTCATGACCTTCGCCTACTGTCAGAAACCATGAAACAGACTGAGACAGAAGTACAGTTAAATCACACTTGTTTAATAATAATAATAATAAAAAGGTAAACAGAGTAAACGTAGTCAAAACATAGCCAGAGTTCAGGAACCGGAACGGATAGTCAGACAAGCCAAAACGTCAGGGAGCCAGAGATGAACGTAGTAGAACAGCAAGCAGGATCTGGAGCCAGAAGGAATGTCAGCCAAGCAAGTTTTCAACAGGAACACAGGAGAGCATCTCTAGAGATGTGACCAAGGCGAAGGCAGAGATCATCTGGACTGGACAGCTTAAGTAGGCAGGACTGACGAGCAGGATATCCATACAGGTGAGTCACTGTGGAGAGAAAGGAGCTGGCAATTAGCCGACAGCTGAGCGGCCAGCTTTGAGAAGGAAGGGCTGAAGCCCTGACAAGTATATGTATGGGTAAAAAAAAAAAAAAACATTCAGTCCATGTCTGCGGTACATACACATTTCGCCATAATTTGTCACTTTAAAAACTCTGCAGAAAAATACCAGTTGATCCTGTTAGAAAGTCTTAACTTCCTGTATACTGTGCCTCCAAATATTTTGTAGCTGCAGAAAGAGTACTGGAACAAATAAGTACTGTCCCTGATATTTTTTTTATTTGCACTAACATACAATTTTTCAGGACAAGCTTTTGGGGTATGTCCCCCTTCTTCAAGGTCCTAGCACTAATACGGCTACGATCACCTCAAGAGCACCGGGAAATGCAGAGAAGAGGGCAATTTCAGAGGTAAGTTAAATTGTAGACGAGGTAACTTTGAATTTGTGAAACCTTAACCCAAAGGGGTCTAATGAGAGGGCAACTCCACCACATGCCTGCCTACCTCTTTGAGGCAGCACCAGAAGACGTTAAATGTGTGTGTGTGTGTGTGTGTGTGTGTGTGTGTGTGTGTGTGTGTGTGTGTGTGTGTGTGTGTGTGTATATATATATATATATATATATATATATATATATATAATTTTTTTTTTTTTCTCATAGTATTTTTGGACGATCTGGTATCGTACGAGAAAAAAAATTGTGCTTGTCCCACCGGATATCTTTGCATGACCTGTCCTGTCCCACCGGATATCTTTGCATGACCTGTCCTTATCGTCTCTCGAAAGCTGTTTACTAACGACCAGATTATTGTACAATCGCTTTGAAAGCTGTATTTTTCATACTATTTCTGATTGCGTGTACTAGGCTTAACAGTTCATGTTAAAGACAGAGGATTTAATTGCACACGTTTTCAAATATTTCAAATATATGTAAAAGCCACAGTACCTCCCCAAGGCTTCTCTTTATACTGTGGTCCAGTGGCGGCTGGTGCTTCATTGGTCGGGGGGGGGGGGGGGCGGCAGACAGAATTCCCCACCAAACCCCTACCCCCCCCCCCCGTTGTTTCAGCCCACACCACGCACCATAACCACCTTCGCCAGCTCACTTAACCCTTCAGGGAGAGATCAGTCTGATGAGGAGGGTAAGGGAGGAGGATGTCTGGTGTCCGTGCATACGGTGTGGAGTCACCTCTCCTCTGTGGTAGTCTGCTGGCGGGGATCCTCTGCCTCCTGCCACATCCATTCACATCTTCCCCCCGGAGCAGCGCACATACGAATGCTCTGATAGAGAGGAGGCGGGGCTGAGAGCCGTGTGTTCCCGGAGAGCGCCGACTGCATCACGGCTGCCATGCGTCTCCTCCTTCTAGCCCAATGGTATCACTTCTCCTTTCAGCCAATCAGGAAACGTGTCTCAGAACGAATATTCATTCGCTATTGTCACACAACTGGGTGGGATCAGGGCACAATGCTCTGAGCCCACCCTTTTTTGAAGCCTATTAAAGCCTTTTTAAAGCCATTGTTTTGGCTTCTTTAGTCAGAAGAATATTTAATTCCCTCTTCCAATTTAAAAAAAAAAGTAGAAGTCTTCCCCCTAAAAAACAGCAATGAGTTTTGTATGTAGCACACCCCCTAAGGAGCCGCAAGTAGAAAAGGATCCCCCATCCTGCACAGCCAGACACACCGCATCTTCACAAGCACACTGCAGTCAGGAAACAGTCCAGTGCTTTGTTTTTTGTGTTTTATTGAGGGGAAAAAACTTGGATGGGTATAGGGTTATTATAGAATGCCCACTTTACTTGCAAAACTTCAGGGACAATATCTTCTGTACAATATATTTACACACTACTCAGCTTCGTCCAGCACATCACTTGCTTGCAGCACAAAAGTCTCAGGATCAGCTGGCACACTGTTAGGTGATCTGACAAAAGGGCTCAGTCAGATGAAGCAAAGGCCCATTACAGGCAGGGACCGTGGGCCCTTAGTTGTGTAGCAAAGTCCTAGTGCCCAGCTGTCCTGTGGCTACTGATCCCAGCACCACCTCTTCTGACACTGCCAGTCCACCTGGCTGCAGCTCCCCCTTTCACTGGCCCTCCTAACTAATCTTCCACAGTCCTCCCAGACTGACTCTGCAATCATCTCGGACTGCTCTCCCAGTCCTCTCAGGCTGCCTCTCAGTCTTCCCCAACTGTCTCACTCACCAACCCTCCAGGCTGTCTTTTCCCTGGAGATCTCCCAGACGTGCTCACTGGCTCCTGCTGTCCTCACACCTGCTCCCGTGCCAGTGGACAGGATTCCTCCTTGGGTTGTCAGAGGATCCCTCCTGCACCCAAGCTCCCAGGCTTGAGGCCCCCCCCCCTTGACTAGGGGGTTACATTCAAGGACCCACCGACAGCCTCCTAGCACTCTGCCTCAAACTTCCACCTGAACTCTCCTGCCCCTGCTGGCCTGACCCTGAATATTTGAGGGGACCTGCCCCCTGCCAACCCATCCGTTGGTGATTGGCTAAGGCCCTCATGACGACTCCAGGCAGTTCCTAGCCTCCCTCCCATTCTTCTGGAAGTTTACAGTAAGTTCTAGAAATAGGGGGAGGTACCAGAGATGCTGCCTACTGAGTCATACCAGCCTCCCTGGATGACTCACCCAACCCAGATTTAAAGTGGTGTTCCGGCCGAAATTATACTTTTTAAATAAAAATACCCCTATAATACACAAGCTTAATGTATTCTAGTAAAGTTAGTCTGTAAACTAAGGTCTGTTTTGTTAGTTTATAGCAGTAGTTTGTTATTTTATAAACTTACAGCAGGCCGTGGCCATCTTAAGTGTAGGCATCTCAGGCCAGACTGTATTTCTTTCTGGATCTCATCCTTGCAGATCTCGCACATGCTCAGTGCAGCACAAGCAGTGTAATAGGTTTCAGGTCAGGTTTCCATAGGAACGGCAGTGTCAGAGGAAGTTGCCGCCCCTTCCCAGAAGGCATTGCAAACAGGAAATGATGCGCTGGGCCATGGCCAGGGAGGAGGAAGTGAAAAATGAATACAGCAGATATACAGTAGGTGCTGAGAAAAAAAAATTCAAAATATCCAATTCGTTTACAGTGCACAGTTTAGTAAGGGATGCTAAAGAGTTGTAAAAGTGGGTGGAACTCCACTTTAAGCACAGGCACTAGAGGGTGCTACATATATAAAAACATATAAGATAATCAGGAATATACCCTGACATATTTGTTAAAGTTAAGTCAGTTGTCAATATAGTTGCCATTGTTTACAATGTATGCATAGGGTGCACAAAGCTGTGTAAGGCTGGCTATATATTAACATTTTTTGTACAATTTTTCTTTAGATTTATCAAAACCATATAATATGAAGTCAAACCTAAACCCTTTCAATTTCTATGCAATCAGGCACTACATAGTTGAAGGCAAATCTAAAGGAAATTGAACAAGAAAATAGTATAATATATGGCCAGCTTGTGTACAAGCTGGCCATATATCATACATACTGTAGGTGTATAGGAATGCCAGTGTAAAAGTGGTGTTGCTCCTAGTGGTGATGGGAAGTCTAGATTGCCTGTAACAGAAGTGGATGGGCTGTAATAAGCAAACAAATGAAAGGCAATCATAGTGGACCTCCAAACTTCATGCATTGATGTTATTAAAAACGGTATGGTAAGGCCGTGTACACACGGGCGGACTTTTCAACCGGACTGGTCCGACGGTCTTTCCAACGTACTTTTGACTGACTTCCGACGGACTGTCGAACGAACAGACTTGCCTACACACGATCACACCAAAGTCAGACGGATTCGTACGTGATGACGTACGACCGGACTAAAATAAGGAAGTTGATAGCCTGTAGCCAATAGCTGCCCTAGCGTCGGTTTTTGTCCGTCGGACTAGCATACAGACGAGCGGATTTTTCGACCGGACTAGAGTCCGTCGGAAAGATTTGAAGCATGTTTCAAATCTAAAGTCCGTCAGATTTTCGACAGAAAAAGTCAGCTGCAGGTCCGATGGAGCCCACACATGGTCGAATTGTCCGGATTCATTCCGTCTGATCAGTCCGGTCGAAAAGTCTGCCCGTGTGTACGCTGCATAAGGGGTTTAGGGAATTAAAGCGAAGTTCCACCCATTTAAAAGTCAGCAGCTACAAAAAGTGTAGCTACTGACTTTTAATAATCAGACACTTACCTGTCCCACGGTCCAGCGATGTGGGCACGCAAAGCCCCCCTTCTCTCCCCCTCCTCTCCACGGCGCCGGCATTCTAACTTCATAGCCGGCGCGCACTGCGCATGCACGAGCTGCGCAATCTTCTGGGAACTGTGATGTGTCCCATGAAGATTGCAGGGGAGGGAGGGGGGAGAGGTGATCTTCCTTCTGGCACTGCGGCGCCATAGGAGGAAGTGGGAGCTGGGTGCCTGTAAAAACTGGGTACCCGCCACCCTCTCAAAAAAAAAATGCCAAATGTGGGATATCAGGGGGTCACCAACACTTAAAGTGGAAGTTCTATTTTTGAGTGGAACTCCGCTTTAAGAAGGGTATATCCACGGAATCACTGTTAAAAATATAGGATAAAGGTTATGTTTCAATAAAGCCCAAAGTTTATGATTGCTGGTAGCAAACCATTCAATAATATGTGTATATAATTTAATTCAACATCAGGTAAAGCTGTGCCCCCATGCTCCTGTTTCTTTTTTTTTTTTTTATTAAATCTTTTTATTAAATTTCATAACAGACAGAACAAAACACAACAAGACATCATACACACTGAACCAAAAGTAAATAATACAATTTCAGAATCCAGGATAACAATTATATAATGCTCCTGTTTATTAGTAAGGATCTGATATCTAAGGCTAGCCATAGACAGATTGAAATTCAGCCAGTTTAGCAAGGACCTACTGAATTCGATCAAAGTGTGGCCATCCCAGAAGTCGAAAACTTTTGTCAATCCGTGGTTTTCAACTTTGAGAAAAAGTATTTAGGGAGGGTGATTGGGACTGTTTGAACAAGGTACAAGCAGTGTAGGAGAAGATACATTTTAAAAGAGAGTGATTTTTCTAAACCAGGGGTGTCCAAACTTTTTTCAAAGAGGGCCAGATTTGATGAAGTGAACATGTGCAAGGGCCGACCATTTTGCCTGACATTCTTGGAACCATTAAAATTCGGTCTTGTTAGTCCGAGCACTAATACACTGCCCAACAAGAATTTTTTTGCCTTTGGCTGTGTGTGATGAAGAGATGAGCTTGGGCGTTTTTATTTGTGTTTGTATATATCTATATCTATATATATATCTTTTGTGGCCCCAAACGAATCCCAGAGCGCCGCTCAGGACTAAGGATGAGCTCGGTTGTGTTATTTGGATATACTGTATTTATCGGCGTATAACACGCACCTTCACTTTAAGAGGGAAGTTTAGGAAAAAACTTACATTTTAAATAAAGAACTGTGAAGCAAAATAAAGGTCAGTGCCCATCAATGCAGCCTAATCAGTGCCCATCTGTAGCCTCACCATTGACATGAATGCAGCCTCACCATTGCCATGAATGCAACTTCACCGTTGCCATGAATGAAGCCTGAACCCGATGTAATCCCTGTTTACCTTAACTGATACAAGATAAGAAGTTAAAATCAGCATAAGATCATTGACTTGTGCCAAACAGCGTATGTCTTCTCACCGCTTCCTAAATAGAGATGAGACCTGGGATGACACACAGACTGATTGGCAAGAGAGCAGCCCTCCGACGAAGACATGATGACGAAACGTGTTAGGGCATGACCACGCAGCTCTCTTGTCAATCAGTCTGTGTGTCATCCCGGGTCTCATCGCGGCCAGCTATCTGGGAAGCGGTGAGAAGACATACGCTGTTTTGCACAAGTCAATGATCTTATGCTGATTTTAACTTCCTATCTTGTAAGCATATATTGTTTGTGGGGGATTTGGTACAAATAAAGAAACAGTATTACTCTATGCAGAGTGTTCCTTTGTTTTCCATGGTGTACTGCTGAGCTATCTTATGAGGAGCCTTCACTGTGCATGAACAGGTGCCAATCAAGGATTTTTTGGAGATACCAGGCTTGTTTTACTCATAGCTGTGGTGAGTGCATTACCATAGGGGAGATAAGTGCACGTGGTGTATCGGTGACGGTATACAGGGATTAGATCGGGTTCACCTTTGCCCTTGATTGGATACAGATCACCCCGCATATTTTATGAACTATATGTTTTTATTTAGTGATGATTGTATATGATCACATTTTTTATCCAAAGTCATTTAATTTTTTGCACTGAGTACGTTTGGCAACTTATAAGCGCTGTTAATGCTTGGTTGACTACTAAATCTTCCTTGCATATTATTTACATGTGTATCATATATGTTGCCACGCTAATATAGTGAAAATAAATTGCTAAAAACAAAAGTCCATATCAAAATGGAATCTAGAAAAGGTAAATAGAGTGTATGAAATAGTCCAAATCCAATGTATGTCTTGAGAAAAACATCACTGATATTGTGCAGAGATCATGCTACTCCATTCATTTAGTCACCACATGAGCCATCGCCATTGTAAGAAATGCACTCTTACCAGACTAAAATGAACCCACTACAGAGTCTGATTCGCCTGTTATAAATACGTTCACTGGGAGGATTCAGTTCACACCCATTGGTTCAAATAAGTCAGGCTGACTTTCTCTTAGTAAGGTGACCATATATAATCGAATATCCACATGGTATCAAAGCAAGGAAAGCCACATAGTGTAAATCGGCTAAAAACTTTATTGTAAACACACGATACACATTCTACTCACATGATAAAAAAGGGTAAACCCATAAAGTCACAATTTCAAGCTGTACAGCAAAGGTTCCAACTCCAAAGAAGCATGGCAGGGTCGCATGTGTAGGTTCCGCCGACTGCTTGTTTCATCTCATAGGACATCATCTGGGGCCTATGAGATGAAACGCGCGTTGGGCAGAACCTACGCATGTGACACTGCCATGCTTCTGGAGGTGGAACCATCACTGTACATCATGAAAATGTAAGGTAAACTCAGAAGGGACACCTCTCCCACTGCCTATAAAAGTGATCCTGCAGTGATTCCCCTGTTGGGATCACTTTTATCAGAAAGTCGACCGCCTATAGAAAAAAGAGATACCGGGGTTATGGCAGCTAGCTGCTGCCATAACCCTGGTATTTAACTGTAAAATCATGACATACATTTACAGTTAGGCGGTTGGCAAGTGGTTATTTTTTTGACTCTTCACCAGGGCTGGACTGGGACAAAAATTTGGCCCTGGACTTCACCCAGAGCGGCCCACTTTAATTTTGCAAACATGCACAAAAACAGTATATAAAACTATACGCAGTTGCGCAATATGGATACTTATTGAGTTTGGGATGGATCTGAGGGAAGCAGTGCAGCCTTTGTATGGGCCATCAGAGCGACCCGGGGGAAAATTGACACCTTGCCCCCCCGGTAGGGTGACCACATTTCCAGACTGCCATTCAGGGACAATTTTGCCAAGGACCAGGGGGGGAATGTAGTCTCAGGGTTGACGGGGAATTCAGTGGTGGGGTTGATTTGTCGGGTCAATGGCTGGTGCTGGCAATGAAAACATCCTGACACCATGGTGTCAGGATGATCACATCACATTATTTCTATTACTACATTGTAATATATAATGAAATAGTTCAACTCACCAGAATGCAGAATCAGTGGGAACCATTGCTTGTTACCAGATGAAGCATGTCATTTGCCACTGCCACCTGCCACCAGATGCAGCATGTCACTTTCCACCATCGCCTGCCACCAGATGCTGCATATCACTTGCCACCGTCGCTTGCCACCACATGCAGTGTGTCACATGCCACGTCGTATGCTGCCAGAGAGAGGGCAGGGAGAGAGGGAGCAGAGAGAAAGAGAGAGAGAGAGAGGAGGGGGACAGGGAGAGAGGGGGGGCAGGGAGAGAGAGAAAGGGGGGACACAGGGAGAGAGAGAGGGGGGGCAAGGAGAAAGAGAGAGGGGGGACAAGGAGAGAGAGAAAGGGGGAGAGAGAGAGAGAATGTGGAAGGGGCAGAGAGAGAGAGAGAAAGTGGAGGGGGCAGAGAGAGGGGGGAGGGGGCAGGCAGAGAGAGAGAGAGGGGGACAGAGAGAGAGAGAGGGCACAGGGAGAGAGAGAGAGGGGGGACAGGCAGAGAGAGAGGGGGACAGGGAGGGAGAGAGAGGGGGGACAGGGAGAGAGAGAGGGGGACAGGGAGAGAGAGAGGGGGACAGGCAGAGAGAGGGGAGAAGGAGAGAGAGAGAGAGAGAGAGAGAGAGAGAGGGGACAAGGAGAGAGAGAGGGGGACAGGGAGAGAGGGGGGCAGGGAGGGGGACAGAGAGAGGGAGGGGGACAGAGAGAGAGAGAGAGGGGGCAGGGAGAGAGAGAGAGAGGGGGGGCAGGGAGAGAGGGGGGGACAGGGAGAGAGAGAGGGGACAGGGAGAGAGAGGGAGGGGGACAGAGAGTGAGAGGGGGACAGAGAGAGAGAGAGGGGAGGGGGCAGAGAGAGGGGTCCGGGTCTGGTCAGTGACATTGCTCAGCTCACTCACTTGAATGGTGCAGGAGGGGCTTTAATGTGGCTGTCGACTACTTGTTTAATCTTCCCATTCCTCTTGCTCTTCATCGATGTAACGCACAGGCAGGGAGAGAGGGGCGGGAAGCGGTGTGTGTCACCAGCTGGCTCATTTACAGCTGAGCATAGCAGTGTGCGAACCCCCTCTTCTAGGGCAGCTGTACCGAGCCGCTGCCCACACACTGATACCAGGGATGTTTCGGAGGATGCAGCGGCCGTCGGAGGACTTCTGTCCCCGCCCACCAGCGTGACCTTTCAGACGCCTATTGCAGCAGCAGAGCCTATCGGCTCTGTGCAACGGGTGGTGGGCGGGCCGGAAACAGAAGCAGTGATACACTGAAGCACCATCCTGACCCAGTCCACTCCTGAATTGCCGCCTCGGTCCCATGGTATGGCCGGCAATGGGCAGTGCAGCAGTGCTCAAAATAATGGCTGCGCATCCATTATTTGAGCCATCGGCCCATCGGGAAACTCCCAGTAGTCCCGATGGCCAGTACATCTCTGCTCTTCACATGACCATGGTCTTCGCCTGGTCCTAGGCATTGATGAGGGTGCACCGCACGATGGCTAGCCAACGTGCACTGGCGCAGATGATAGCAATGTTCTAATGTACAATTTTACATATTTGCACTGCCATTATTGTAATTAAATAAAAGAGCTATTTCTATACGGCTATTGAAGACCTCGGTGCAAATTGATTTTTTACAAGAGTTTGGAGGATTACCCTAGCCAAGGTTGCTGTAACCTTTGCAAAAGATCGAGTGGAGGTCTGTACCTTTCTTTGTGGATGGCTACTGATCATTGTGTTTACATAAAGGAAGGGAGGGGGTATTTCTTTTTATAATATAAGTTAAAATGTAAAAAAAAAATACATGATCTGCACTTATACAATAAATGTTATTAACATAAACAATCTTTATTTCAGCCACATGCAGTGAAACAAGTATAAAGTACAAAAATATAAATCTTTTAAAACTGCGCTTTACAGTGAGGCTTCTGTTGTGTAAACTTGTGACCTTCATCTGAGAAAACAATAGCAACTCAACAGAAAATGAAACCTCAAATCAACAGAGGTCAAATGCGCACTAAAAACCAAATCTATATGTAGCACGACCCCCTTGGGGCCTGCTTGGATTTACCTGCTCATCTGCATCACCATGACCCTGTAAACATTTCAACCCACCTGACACTCTGGGTTCAGACATCTTTGCACACCTGAAGTGCATTTATTTTCTAATAACTTTTACAATGAAATACCACTTGAACATGACCTGAAAGGATAAGCAAGAGTTAAGCAATAATTCTGGCAGTACTACTAAGTGCCGATTCACACAGGGGCAACACGACTTCAGCGCGACTTTGCAAGGAGACTTCAACGTGACATCAGCCTGACTTCAACGCAACATCAGCGCAACTTCAGCGTGACTTTAAGCAACCTACAACGCGACTTCAAGTCGCCTCCAGGACAGGCGACTTTGGCCAATCACAGAATAATCAGCTCTCTGGGAGGGAGGGTTTTGCCTGGGTGAACTAATTTCTTTTCCTGTAAAGTCGCTTCAATATAGATGGAGATCCGACTTGGAGGCGACTTCCATTGAATTCTATGGGTACAGGTCGCCTAGAAGTAGCCTTGAAGTAGTACAGGAACCTTTTCTGAAGTCGGAGCGACTTCAGTAGTGTACATTAAAACGGCTCTCATTGACTATAATGCAATTCCCAATGTCAAATGACTTGGGGCGACTTGAGGGCTGACAAGTTGGATCCCAAGTCGTTGTAGTGTGAACCGACCCTAAAGGGAAACCCAGGTCGGCCTATTTTAACCTTTAATCCTAATGAGAGATCAAGCAAAACAAGAATGGTATGAGGGTCCTTTAAGCAGTAATAACAGCAATGTCCCTGTTGCAAGCCTGATGGTCTTCACCGGCAGTCAGAGCTCATTAACAATATCCAATAAGGTGCAATAACAAGGTAGTGGTATTTCTTGAAATGGTTGAAGCTAAAGATGTCTATGTACAGTGTTCAAATAGGAGAGCAGCATAGGCATGTGCATGGGGTGTGCCGGGTGTGCCTGGGCACACCCTAATCACCCCGAGCGCAACACACACAGCGGCAGTTGGGTGGCCAGTGCTGGAACTCTCTGTGTTCCAGCAGTGGCACAGAAAGGAGATGCAAGCAGCGTGGCAGCGGAAGCTGGGTGCTGGAACCCTCTCTGTGTACCAGCACCCGGCACAGGAAGGAGTACACTGTCGGCGGCTGGGTTTTTTACCATCTGAACCTCCAGCGCTGGCCTCTAGTGTCTGCACACACAAATCCCTCCCTGCTCTTCCTATACAACAGAGGAGGGGGCGGGGCGGAGTATCCACTTGGCCGCTCTAGCCTCACACCCGCAACATCAAGAGAAGCCCCTGGCAGCAGCCTGACCAGCCACAGTAAGTTTAAGATTCTGTTCTGCGGGGGAGAGGAGAGCTGCTGTGGGTATAGCACAGGAAGGTTGAAGAGCTGTAACTCCAACTGCACTGGAAGGAGAGGAGAGCTTTTGCTTAGGGAGATATTGTAGGGGAAGAGCTCTGTACTGGGGGGAGGGTCTGTAAACTGGCGTAGCATCCCCTGAACTTTGTACAATAACACACGTCTGAACTCTGCAGCCTGTGCATAGGGAATTCCTGAACTCTGCACTCTACATACCGCACTTCTGAACTCTGCACCCTGCGAGCAGCTCACCCTTGAACTCTGTACATAGCACACACATGATTTCTGCACCCTGTTCCTAGCTCACTCCTGAACTGTGCACCCTGTGTGTAGTGCACGCCTGAACTCTGTACTCTTTGCATAGTGCATACCTGAAATTTGCATTCTGTGCATAGCGCACTCCTGAACTCTGCACTCTACATAGCGCACGTCTGAAAACCTGCACCTTGCACGTAGCTCACGTCTGAACTCTCTACATAGCACACGCATGATCTCTGCACCCTGTGCATAGCTCACTCCTCAACTGTGCACCCTGTATGTAGCGCACACCTGAACTCTGTACTCTGTGCATAGCGCTCTCTTGAACTCTGCACCCTGCACGTAGCTCATGTATGAACTCTGTACATAGCACACGCATGATCTCTGCTCACTCCTTAACTGTGCACCCTGTGTGTAGCATACACCTGAACTCTGCCCTCTACATAGCGCACTTCTGAAAGACGGAACTTTGTACATAGCACACACATGAACTCTGCACCCTGTACCTAGCTTACGCCTGAACTCTGTACATAGCGCATTTCTGAACTCTGCACCCTGTACGTAGCTCACTCAACTGTGCACCCTGTATGTAGCGCACACCTGAACTCTGCACTCTGTGCATAGTGCCCTCCTGAACTCTGCACCCTGCACGTAGCTCAAGTCTGAACTCTGTACATAGAACACGCATGATCTCTGCTCACTCCTGAACTGTGCACCCTGCATGTAGCACACACCTGAACTCTGCCCTCTACATAGCGCACTTCTGAAAGACGGAACTTTGTACATAGCACACACATGAACTCTGCACCCTGTACCTAGCTTACGCCTGAACTCTGTACATAGTGCATTTCTGAACTCTGCACCCTGTGTGTAGCGCACGCCTGAAGTCTGCACTCTGTGCTGGTGCACTCCTGAACAGTACACTCTGTATGTAGCATTCTCCTGAAACCTGCACACTGTACGTAGTGCACTCCTGGGCCTTGCACTCTGTACGAAGCAAAAGTTAACCCCCCTCACCCTGCCAAATACACTTTTTGTTGCCATCTCCCTGGTAGGGGCCCCAGTGTATCACTTTGTCCAGGGGCCCATGATACTTTTAGGACCACCCTGGCTCTGTGTGTAGATGGGGAAGATCTCTCACTGATAGCTCTGCTTATAAGAGAAGTGTGGAAGCACGTGTGTGTGTGTGTGTGTGTGTGTGTGTGTGTGTGTGTGTGTGTGTATATATATATATATATATACACACACACACACGTGTTTGAGCTTTGAGGTGCACACCCTAATGCAATAGGCTGCGCACACCTATGGAGAGCAGTAAAGTATACCCAAGGTGAATGTCTGTACACAGTGTCCCAATGAAGCACCAAAGAAAGGTTTGCAAAGGTGGGCAATTGTCCATTGTCCTCTCGCCAACGACCAGGCCGATCAGATGCCTCCTGAACAGCGACTCCCAGAGAGACATCCTTGCAGCGTATCCGCTCGCGGCGACCACCTGATGTAAAGTGCGGAGTGCAGGTTGTTGGGACAGTCGAGTGATGCTAGATGGATGTCTGAAGGACAGCAAGCAGTGCTAGGCCCTTCTCGGTCAGGCTGGAATGTTGTGCACCGCGTGGTAGGCCACGACCTTGCTCTCCCTTAACAGAGAGGTCCGTCACACACAAGTCCCAGGAAGAAGAGAGCGCGGGGCAGGTCTCCGGCCTCTTTTATGCTCTTCCCAGCAATCTCCACGATGGTAACAAAGATTCCTGGAATATGTAGTTCAGGTGTATAGTCTTGCGGAGGAATAGCCATTCCGAGGAACTACTAATCCCACAATCCCTTTTGTTTGGCCCACAAATATGATGTAATTTGGTGGCGCTGAGCACTAGAGGGACAATACGATCCATAGAAATGACAGGGGATCGCCGTATTTTGCAGTTGTAGTCCACATTGCTACATATATAAGGTGCAACACATTGAGTAAAACTCTGTTGATGTTCCGCTTTCCATCCTGAACACATAATATGGGTAATATCATATCAGAATGATGAAATCCACAAACCAGAGCAAACCTCATATAGAATTATCCGGGACACTGACCAATCCCAAGTGAAAGAAGGCCTTATTCCAGCTAAGAAGGCCCTCACCAAAAGCTGAGAAGCTTCATAAAATCAACAAGCCCTAGTGGGAATATATGCCTTCTGAGACAAAGTGGGGTTAGGTAGTACAATCCAGAGCTTGCATCAACAGTATGGAGATTGTCAACCACTGCATTCAGGCCTGTACCTTTTATTTTTAAAAAGCAGTCCATGACTTCCAGTCCAGTGCAGTGCAAAGTCTAGGGTGAGATGCTGTCCTCAGTCTGCTGCATGCAAAAGGAACATGTTCCTCAGTCTCCTGCCCTGCAATAATCAGATTCACCACAGGCACCAAGAATGAAATAAATGTGTCATCTCAGCCTTCATTTTAATCCAGGGAACAGGTGCTGACCTTGGAAAACACCTGAACAAACATGGAGCTGTCTTTCTGGAGTGAAAAGCAGAACTTAGATTGGGAGAGTGAAAATAATAAGAAAACGCCAGTCAGTTATTCTGAATGTGCTAACAGGGAACATTCTGATAGCAGGAAAGAGTGGAGTGACAAAAAGACGCTGTAAGTCTGCTGCTCCATTCACTTTGCATTCACACTCTCTGTAAAGCCGGCCATAGATGGAATGAAATTTGGCCGGTTCAGCCGGGATCAGCTGAATTTTTATCCATCTATGGCAGGCTGGCTGTACAGAAGTCAATCTCTCAATCAACTTCTGTACAACCAGCCGTTTTTTCACTTGATCAGTGCTGCCAGCTACAGCCAACAACTTTAATCATTGTATTCTGACAGTGCAGGAACTCTCCCACACTGTCAGAATACAATAGCTCTGTGGGAGGAATTCCCCGTCAAATACCGAGTGTGTTGATGGGGGGATCAAATAATTTTTTTCAATCTACTGGTTAAACAAAAGAAAAATTGCATCAATTATGGCCTGCTTAAGGGACAAGTCTTGTAAATATTGCCTAACTTCAGTAGAGAAAAATCAGCTCTATCGCCCTACCAGACAAGGTTGTTCTTTGTGGCAGAGCTGTGTAAATTTAAAAACTGAATAAAAATAAATGCATATGCTTTGGCAGGTACGTAAATCAACTTTTATGTAATTCACCTGTGTGTTCAGCAGTTTGCCTGGAGTTCAGCCTAAAGTGGGAGTAAACTCCTTTGGTTGATTTTTACCTATAGGTAAGCCTATATTAAGGCTTACTTATAGGCACAGTAAATATCTCCTAAGGCCTGGTTCACACCTGTGCGTTTTTGGTTTTGCAGAAACACACTACAGTTAATTTAACAAGGTTTCCTATGGGTCAAATTCACATCTGTGCATTTTATGGAAAGGGCCAGGGACCAGCAGGTTGTGTTTTTGGTTCCATAGACTTCAATGGATCAAAAACGTGTATTGAAAAATGCACCTAGAATATGCATCAACTGTAACCTGCATAGGTGTGAACCAGGCCTAAACGTGCACCATTTAGGAGATATTTACTTGCGAGTCCTGTGCCATGAACAGCAGCAAGCGCGGTAGAGTTGCCACCTCATCCCTTTAAACCCGAACACCTTTGAATTACACAGGTTCTGAGGCTAATTAAATGCAGATAAGGCACCAAGTGAGTTTAATTACCACCTTAATCAGGCACAGAACCTGTGTAATTAATATGTGTTTGGGTTTAAAGGGATGAGGTGGCAACCATAAAACGTCAAGTCAAATACCAGAGCCCTCCAACCTGAAAGAAAACCAGGTGAAGATGGAAGCCCTGTCAGTGGTGACAGCGTGCTGCTGAAGGGCTTAATTTTAAATTAAGTTTCACATAATGTGCTAGTATGCAATGCAAACTAGCACATTATAACATTGCCTTGCAGGTTGAAAAAAAAAAAAGCCATCCCTTTACTACCGTTTTAAGAATCTAACACCAAATTGTTAATAGAGATCTAAATGGCACTGTCATTAGGAATTATAGAAACATTTTTGCTTATGTTTTTTTAATTTAATTGTATTTGCTTTTCGTGCATTCAGTTGACCAGTAAAATCTGACACCTATACCATGCAGATGGAACATCACTGAAAACATAAAAGTGTTGTTTTTTCACTTATTGCACTAAAATATGTTATAATCAGCTTCACAGAAAACTGCCATATAATATGTCCTCTCCCCACACTAGTTGATCTGCAGCTCTCCCTAGGGTCATGCACAAGGGTATGCTCACGCTTCAAAACATAAGGGAAAAAAGGGAAGCGCACAATTAAAATCCTGGCTAGGGATAGAGCATATTTCATAACAGCAAGGCCAGGATTCTTCTGAGATCTATGTGGGATGTTTGATCTGCGCCGGTGTTCTATCGAATAGTGCCCTCCGTTGAAAAATGCCCGCGGGAATGCGCAGAACGGAAGTGCACTCCAGCTGATTTCTCGATCAGCTGGCGTGACGTCACCATAGTGCATGCACACATTGTAGGAGGCTTTTTTCGATGGGGGATACCATTTCACGGGCACAATTGAAAGCTTTGCAAAGGGCGGAGGGAGACCATAGTTGTCAGATTGAGCCTCGCTGTTGCAGGGGGGTTGTGGGTATGTGGTTCAACACACAAAACCCATCCCTGCCAGTCAGACAAAACTGGACTTTGAGCACACTGTAAACCCGCCCCGCAACAGCGAGGCACAATATGACAAATACGGTGTCCCTCCGCTGTTTTCATAGCATTCAATTGTGGCCATCAAATGGTACCTACAGTCAAAGAAAGCCTCCTATGATGTGCACATGTGCTATGGTCACGTCATGCCAGCTGAAAATCAGCTGGAGTGCCCTGCCGTTCTGCACATGTGCGGGCACTTTTTGACGGAGGGTACATATTGACAGAACACCGGCATTGTAAGTAAAGGAAACCGGCAGGGATGCCTTTAGGCTTCACAGTCGGTTTCCTGCTGCTTTCTGAATGGACCCGCCGTTTTCTGGGACCTGTGTGTGTCCCAGTAGGCAGTGGGGGTAAGGAGGAGGGGCTGGAAATGTCGTAGATCACCAATCAGCAATCTTACCCGGAAGTTGGAGCAGGTACCTGTCAAAACCAGGGAGGGTGCGAACAAGCAGAGGTGGAGCTCCGCTTTAATAAAGTGTTTCACTGCACTAGTTGTGCGCTTCCCTTTGTTCCCTTATACAGGTGCATCTCATAAAATTAGAATATCAAAAAGTTAACTAATTCAGTAATTCAATTCAAAAAGTGAAACGCTACACACAGAGTGACATATTTCAAGCATTTCAAGCATTTCTTTCTTTTAACCACCTCAATACCAGGAACTTTCCCCCCTTCCTGCCCAGGCCAATTTTTAGCTTTCAGCGCTGTCACATTTTAAATGACAATTGCGTGATCATGCAACACTGTACCCAAACAAAATTTTTATCATTTTGTTCCCACAAATAGAGCTTTCTTTTAGTGGTATTTGATCACCACTGGGGTTTTTATTTTTTGCTAAACAAAAAATGTAAGTTTTCTCCTTCACTGATGGGCACTGATGAGGCTGCACTGATGGGCATTGATGATGTGGCACTGATGAGGTGACACTCATGGGTACCGATGATGGGCACTGATAGGTGGCACTGATATACAGCACTGATGGGCATTGATAGGCGGCACTGATGGGCACTCATAGGTGACACTGATGGGCACTTATAGGTAGCGCTGATGGGTACTTATAGGCGCACTGATGGGTGACACTGATAGACACTGATAGATGGCTCTGATAGGCAGCACTGATGAGGAGGCACTGGCAGGCATAACTGATGGGCACTGATTGGCATCTATAATGGGCACTGATTGGCATCCCTGGTGGTCATGGGTGGGCATCCCTGGTGGGCACGAGTTGGTATCTTCAGTGAGTCTGCACTGATATTCAATCAGTGCACACCCCCTCTGTCAGGAGAGCAACCGATCGGCACTCCTATAGTCGCGTCTGTCAGTGCGAGCGGAGGAAAAGCTGATAAACGGCTCTTCCTGTTTACACTGTGATCAGTTATGATTGGACACAGCTGACCACATGGTAAAGAGCCTTCGTCAGAGCCTCTTTACCCAGATCGGTAATGCAGTGTGTCAGACTGACACACCAAACGATCGCCACGATAAGTGCCCCCCCCCCGCAGTTTATCCTGCTGTATGTCATATGACGTCCAGTCAGGATAACTTAGCCACTTTGCGGCCGTCTTTCTGCTATATGGTGGGAGGGAAGTGGTTCATTTTGATGATTATGGCTTCTAGCTAGTGAAAACCCAAAATTCAGTATCTCAGAAAATTTGAATATTACATAAGACCAATTAAAAAAAGGATTTTTAATACAGAAATGTTGGCCTACTGAAAGGTATGTCCATGTACAGTATAGTATGCACCTAATACTTGGTCGGGGCTCCTTTTGCATGAGTTTAATGCAGCATGGCATGGCATGGAGGTGATCAGCCTGTGGCACTGTTGAGGTGTTACAGAACCCAAGGTTGATTTGATAGCAGCCTTCAGCTCATCTGCGTTTTTGGGTCTGGTGTCTCTCATCTTCCTCTTGACAATACCCCATGGATTCTCTGTGGGGTTTAGAACAGGCGTACCAATACCTGGTTTAATGATCATGATATCACTGTGCTTGATTGGCCAGCAAACTCGCCTGACTTAAACCCCATAGAGAATCTGTGGGGTTTTGTCAAGAGGAAGATGAGAGACACCAGATCAAACAATGCTGACGATCTAAAGGCTGCTATCAAAACAGCCTGGGGTTCTGTAACACCTCAGCAGTGCCACAGGCCGATCGCCTCCATACCACACCGCATTGATGCAGTAATTGATGCAAAAGGAGCCCCGACCAAGTATTGAGTGCATACTATACTGTACATGGACATACTTTTCAGTAAGCCAACATTTCTGTATTACAAATCCTTTTTTTCATTGGTCCTAAGTAATATTCTAATTTTCTAAGAGACTGAATTTTTGGTTTACACTAGCTGTAAGCTTTTATCATCAAAATTAAAAGAAAGAAATGCTTGAAATATATCACTCTGTGTAACGCATCTATATAAAAAATGTGAGTTTCACTTTATGAATTGAATTACTGAAATAAATGAACTTTTTGATGATATTCTATTTTTATGAGCTGCACCTGTATATAGAACTTCACTTGCTTGGCTGGAGATTCTGTCATGCCATATTTCTTCAGCAGTTGTTTCAGGAGCAGACTGGAATGATGACTTCAAGTGTTGGTGAAGGAAGGCAAACTTCTACATGTCACCATACCGATGGGTTAAAAAAAAAAACAATACGAAAAACTTCTGAAATTATCTTATCTCATGGTGATCAATCTATTTTAAGCAAGTTTTGGTTGACCGCTAATGTTACAGTAAAGCTTTGCTCTTTGACGTATGCTATTTAAACAGGGCCATAGATGGCGCAAACTTCTTTCCTGCAAGCACAGACAGTGTTGATGAGGGAACCCATCTCACAGAGCCATTGTGTTCCGCCAATGAGGAGGCGGGCGGAAGCTGTCCCCGCCAGGAGAACATAGTTATTATTGCTAGCAGCTAGAACAGACACTGGCGATAATCATATATAAAACCGATCAACCACTTTTGGGTACATACAGCCTGCCCATACATGGTTCAAATCTTGGCCGGTTTCTGCTGTACCGTCTGAGATTCGACTCGTCTATAGTCGGCTTAAATTCACCTTTTTAAAAACAATGTAAGGTAGTGTTTTACCAACATTTGGTTTATCCCCTCCTGCAACTCCATAATTGACACTAAGACCCATCACAGGCACAAGCATTAATCCTGGTACATACTATAAGGTTTTTTTTTGGTTTAACCTAGTGGGCTGAATGAAAAAAAAAACTGACAGATCACTGTACTAACACAAGCAATGTTAGTGCAGTGATCTCCCCGCTGTGCTATTTTTTTCTGACCCCTCCCCGGCCAGAACACACTTGTCAGCGCTCCCAGACATTGGCTGTGATGGCTGATCAGATGCCAGTTGGATGCTGGTTTCCAAGCATGCTAGTTTTCACGATTAGTTTCTGTCAGGCAGCTGTACACACAAATGTAGGCCGGTTTCTACTATGGTGGATGGTTTCGGCCGATATTCAGCCTGTGCATACGTGACCTTAAGAAGTTGAAGCAGGGGAGAAAGCCAACCCTTGACTTTGTCAACAAATTCTGTTTATCAGTGTCACAGATTTTAGTGTTATCTGGACCCTTGAGATACTTGTGAAATTGAAAACATTATTGTGGCAATGTCTAAGGAAAATGTCCTATTTCCCGTAACGGCAAAAGTCCCGTGTTATCATAATGTATTCTATGATAAGAACACTCCCTGTGACATTGTAGTTTTAGTATGCACAAAGCAGACTATATAAGCGCAGATTCACACCCATCAATTTTGAACGCCGATGAGTTCAGGTCCATGACATTAGTTTATTTTCCTGATTCTCCCACTTCTTGTCATTATAAAACAACTTCTCACTCTTATGCCCTCCTCAAATGACTGATCAACCTTATAATATAGTTCTTGGGCCACACCACTGTGATCATGTGTGTTTATGAGATGAATGTTTTAGATATGGGCCACTGCCTTGTAACAGCCTAAACATATCTGCCCAAGTGTGGTCCTCTATAGATCCTGAACATGCCAAGAATATCTGCACAATCTGATCAATATGAAATGGACTCCCAAAATGTCCATATGCTTTCTGATTAGCAGGTCAACATGACAAAGATATGTCATGTGCAAAAAAATTGCCATATTTGTGCAATCTGTATTTTTAGAGTACAAAATATCTGGTTAAATATTCAATGTGGGGCAGGTATATCATCTTCATATGATGACTTGCAGAATGTATTTATCTGAAATGTATCCAGGTATTTGGAATGGTAGGATTAAGTCATGACCATCTAGTATTTGCAGATTAAAGGGTCTGCATGCCTAAGAGAATAGTCTCCTATTGACAGATGCTATCCAGTTTTCAGCTAAAGGTGAAAGAATGTATTCAAAATAATCTTTACAACACAAGTGACACCCCACTGTGAAGACACTTTCACAATTAATTAGGAAGTGTTTATTAAAGAAAGCCATTAAAAAAGGCAGACTTGTCACTTTACCATCCAATCTTACTTACGTCGGACACCTCCTTTGTTATTGTGCTCAGTCACATTTTCTGTTGACCTCCATTGTGTTTCAGCGACCGTTTAAATACACAGAATATTTAAATCCTTTTACATTCTATGGGATCAACGTCTGACCTTGTTTATCTATTGCCTTAGATTTCAGTGTCAACACATTTAAATACTTTAAACCCAATTTCAAGGCTTTCCTGTATACGTTTAATGAAGTTCTATTGTGGAAAGGAGCCATTATCACTCCTCTGAGTTACTTGATAACTAGTTTTACTTTTCACTGCATGATGGCCATAAAAAGAACAATGCTTTTTTTAATCAGCTATTCTGGTGTGCAACTGTCTTCAAACTGTCTTCAAATAGAAGAGGCATTGGATTTTGTTGAGTTTCATTTTACAGCCGAATCTTCTGCTATTCTGTCCCTAAATAAAGGAGGGTGGGTGGGGTAACTTGTTTTCTGCACTATAGTTGTCTATGTGTTGATAACTCAATAAACACAAAAAGGACCATCAACAGGTGCTTGACTTTATGGGATTTTAAAGTTGGTCATAAACTGAACAACTTTTTGTCCAGTTCCTAATAAACTGGACAAAATGTGCTTAGTCAGTGGCTCTGTGGGCACCCTCCCACCTGACATTCTGCAATTTAAAATCAAAGGAGCTGGGTGGAAAATTGCTGGCTGAACACCAACTGGCACTGGGTGTTAGCATACAATACCCCCAGCAGGGGATTTGTCCATCCACTCTCCTTAGCATGAATGATGGAATCTGTTATAATGTCAGTAATCACAGCTATTTGAATTCTTATAACATTTACAATGGTTTCATGCAGGGACTGCATTTGCACCCCAAATTGTCGTGTGTGTGTGTGACCTGACACCTGCCCTTGTCCTCCTTCATCCCCCTTAGGAAGCCCGAACAGGCAACACTAATATTCTAACCTGCCAAAGTGAGAAACACATACTGAAATCACTGTATATCACAAATAGGCTTTATGAATATTGCTATGTGTTGCTTATAAGGACATAATATATGTATAATACACATTTTCTATTTTTCATACTCAGTGCCTATCTGGCCTGGAACTATGCGTAATAATAATAATATGCAGCCTCTCCTCCTAATGACCAAGCACACTACATTCACACAATGACCTGACCTAGGCGCAACATGTTCTTTGTGCCTCATTAATCAATACATGCCACATGTAACATTTCCTGTTCAAGCTAGTAACTGAGAGGTGCAGTACATAAACCGATAAAGAAATGATAGGGCTAATGAAATTCAATGGCTTTAATCTGGCAATACAGATAGGGAACCCATCTCATTTTGTAGGTTCAGTCTGCATTTTAGAAATACATATTGAACAAGACATGCTAAGAAAATAGATTTTTTTATGGCGTTAGGGATCTGGTTGGATGAAGTGGGAAGAAATTTGGCAGAATAGGTTTTATTATGGACATTCCAAAATCCATAGGATGGATAAACAGTGGGAGTTTTTAACACCCAACATTTCCTAATACTTTTTACAAAAAATTGTTAAAAATTGGGATTTGTATCATTCAGTCTTGGGCATCTGTAGACTACTCTACGTAGACAACATAGCAATCATGTAGAAAATTTACAAAATCTCTGATCACTCAATAATTGTCAGCTCATGTTTGCTGTAAGCAGACAGGTAAGTAACAATAATAATATAATAAAGTAGCAATAATTGCAAACTTTTGATTTATCTGCCTTAAAATATAACAATGAAATAGGTGGCATTACGCTATAATGCCCCGTACACACGGTCGGACTTTGTTCGGACATTCCGACAACAAAATCCTAGGATTTTTTCCGACGGATGTTGGCTCAAACTTGTCTTGCATACACACGGTCATACAAAGTTGTCGGAAAATCCGATCATTCTGAACGCGGTGACGTAAAACACGTACGTCGGGACTATAAACGGGGCAGTGGCCAATAGCTTTCATCTCTTTATTTATTCTGAGCATGCGTGGCACTTTGTTCATCGGATTTGTGTACGGAATTTCCGACAATGGATTTTGTTGTCGGAAAATTTTATATCCTGCTCTCAAACTTTGTGTGTCGGAAAATCCGATGGAAAATGTGTGATGGAGCCTACACACGGTCGGAATTTCCGACAAGGTCCTATCACACATTTTCCGTCGGAAAATCCGACCGTGTGTACGGGGCATAAGGGTGGCTGTATATTATGTATTTGACCACAATACCTAGTTCACATACACATGCCAAAGCAACCTTGAAAAAGCTCTAAAATCTATCCTGCCAGTTGAACCTCAAACAAATCTGCTGTCCTCAAAAGGCCCAGCAGCTCATAATAATTAGTTATCATGTACACCTTACCGTAATTTTACATGTCTGCATGAATAATATACTGACATATCACAATATGCAGCAGAAGTGTATTTTTTTAAATTAAATTTATTTTTACATCTTGTTGGTTCCGTTTCATATTTTCTGTAAGGTGATAATAAAATTGCAGCTAAGTTTGCCATACACCAGTAGAATTTCATTTAAAAATGTTGATTTTCAGAACATTTGTTTGATTTTTTTAATAGTTTTTTTTTTCAATATCTTTTATTATTAAATTTAAGTGCAAAAAAGTTCCAATACAGTTTAATAACATACATTTCATTCCCTGAAAAGCTTTCTTCTCTACAACTAGGTGCAAAATATCTAGTTGTAGAGATGATTTTTTTAATAGTTAATGGGGTCAAAATGACAATCGTTTTCTTCCATAATGATGAAAAAATCAAGGGCACAGGATGGAACATTTTTTCAGGAAATTCCGTTAATTCCAAAATCAAATGTTAAAAGCAAATTGATTGACATTCATCACTTCTCTGATGGCATTATTGAATGTACTGATTTTTAATTTGAAAGTTTGTATGAAAATCTACCAGTGTAAATGATACCTGTGTATCAAAAATGATGGCAATATACTTATAAAGTCAGCCATAGATGGATCGAAATTCGAGCTGTTCAGCAGGGACCAGTGGGATTTCAATCCATTTATGGGCAGGCTGGTTGTACAGAAATTAGTCTCTTGATCGACTTTTGTACCACCAGCCTGTCGTTTTTTTTTTCACATGATCAGTGCCACTGGCTATAGCTGGCAGTGGTGCTCATTGTATTCTGAAAGCAGGGAACTCTCCCCACTGAAGAATACAATAGCTCCACGGAAGGGATTCCCCCATCAACCCTCGAGTGTGTTGATGGGGCAATCAAATCATTTTTTATTAACCTGCTGGTTGAATGGAACAAATGCATCCTCTATGGCCTTCTGTTGGAGGAACAACACATTACATTTATTGGGCATTATATATATCTTGGCTCATGCTCTCTTAAGTGTATTTTGAGCAAGACTTAAAGAGCTTAATGGACCATTATCCTCTAAATAATTTTTCTTAACTAAAGTATGGTGTACTGACTACATTGTATTTATCTGGTGTCATGACTATACAGGTTGTTTTCATCTTCACAGATATTTTGTTTTTACAGTAGCAAACCAATATCCTTCACACGAAAGGTCCCTGGCTCAACTAGGTAAGAAGGGAGCCAGCAAAACAGTGAGGTCTTTGTGAATGGTGCGGGAGAAACAGTTCAAGCAGATAATTGTGACCGCATCACAGGTTTTTGGCTGCAGTATAATAACCAGGAACCACAGGAAGAGACATTTGATCACCTGGCTTCATAACAGATTACTGAGATTCTCTGTAGACAAGACAAACGAAGGATTGAATGGATGGACATGGCCTGGAAAGTCTTTCACTGTTGTGGGACTGCACAGCAAGGGACAAGAGGCCCACTTAGACGAGTTGGGTTTTAACAGGATAAGACCTATTAGAAGATGGCACTGCCAACCTGAGTTAAAATGTTCTCACTAGCAGACAGGTCTTTATATTCTACTCAGAATACAATTATAGTGCTGTAATTGTAGGCTATAATGGCACCAGCTTTGTGTCCTTGACCAAAACACTGCTTTTCTGTGTTAGGGCTTAGATACACCACACATTTTCAAACTGCATATAAAGAAAATAATTTTTTTGCTAATATTACTACCTTAGATGCTGTATTTTTTTATTTTTCGATCAGTATATTCTAATTGAAAGTGTATGTAAACTCTAACAATGAAGTTCTATTCAGACAAAGCAGTTTATGTGATGGGCTGAGCGAAAAGTTAAAACCTCAAAATAAACATTCACAGTCCTATGGGTGGTTCACAACATAGCTAAAAATGCAACAAATTGCAAAAAAAACTATCATTTTGAAGATAAATATTAGGTAACTGGTTCCCCAGTAGTTCCTGGTCCTCAGTTGCCTATTCCATTCAGATGCATCATTGGAGCTTTTCAACTTCCTGGTCTGAGTGTAGAAGACTAAGGAGAAGAAGCCTGGGGAGATTGTGAGGAAGGTTCCCCTCACTTCCTTTCTAACATCATAGCTAGAGACATTGGGATTGATTTACAAAAAGCATATAGACTGCGCACTTTGCAAGTGTAGTCTCCAAACTTTCTAAACAAAGGACCGCTTTACTGTCCATCAGACTTTGAGGGGGGGGGTGTTGAAGTGGCAATTGCTATCCCCAAGTATTGTCTCAAGCTGTGGGATTTAGGTTGTTTATTTTAACCTCCTACACCAATCAACGCAAAATGTGATGGAGGAAGGAGCAATGGGGAGTGTTGTCAAGCTGAATATTAGTGGGTTAGGGGAGGGGGAGCCTTTGCAAAGACATTGTCATTTTACACTGAGTGGGCAAGGTGACCGAGTCTCTTTAAAACATTATTATTTATTAAGCTTATTTACTGCTTGTTAACTTTTTAAATATATATAATATATATACGGTATGTAAATATTTAAATGTCCATAGCCTGGTCACTGGTTAATTTTAAGGCAATGTGTACTATATTAATAGAAACCAGTTATAGTCTATCCTGCAGCATCCATGGTTTAGGTAGTGCCGTACTATGCGCTTTATTAAAATACTGGAAGAAAAGGAGTGAGAGCCACAACATGCAGGTAAAAGCTGTGACTTTAGGTTTCATGACAAAATATAGACTAAAACATATCGGTGCTCATGATGCCACCGTTGAACACTTCTGCACGTAGCCTGATTATCAGTGATCTGTGAGGGGTACCTGTCCTTCATTTCAAACTGCAAGGAATTTGACTTTTGCAATTTGCACATAGAGAATGAGAGTGTGCAAGCCATAAGTAAGGGATTTTGTGGAAACGCAACTGAACTGTGCATCACAGTAATAAAAAGTTTCATGAAAAATAGATTACATTAGGGTCATTAAGTTGTGGATGTGTATGGATCATATTTAGAGAAAAGGCATATAGTTTAGTGTCCTTTTAACTTAGAGTTTGATATTAATAAGAGATACATTAACCTATTTGCAATGAACTGTGACTTTTTTATACATCAGCAGAGATAAGCTGTGTATTTTATATACACAGCATGAGCATAGCCCATTTAATTGTGGATGAATTATTCAGCTCAGATTGCCACAGGTTTAGTAAAGCAATTTTTAAGCTTGGAGGCAGGCAGTCTAAAATATCAGCAGCACCTACCTTAAGGATCAGTTCACACTAATACGACTCTAAAGTCGTGCATTTTCCAGTACGACTTTGCAGTGCGACTTATTACACTCTATGGCATTCAAGTCTCAAGAAAGTCGCAGGAACCTTTTTTTTAAAGATGCTGCGACTTTAGTCTCGTAGATTGGAACAGGTGCCACTGAAATGAATGGGTTTTCACACTAGTGTGACTTGTCATGCTACTTACACACATAAAGTCACATGACAAGTCCCACTAGTATGAACCAAGCCTAAACCCCAACTCCTGGCAAATAGAAAAAAGAATACCTTGTCGTGGTGCTGCGCCCTCACTTCAAGGGTTAATACCTTCTTTTATCTAGAGCAGGAATATCCAAACTACGGCCCTCCAGCTGATGCGGAACTACACGTCCCATAAGGCATTGTAAAACTCTGACATTTACAGACATGACTAGGCATTATGGGAATTGGGGCCATAGTTTCCTCTAGACCCCTGATCTAGAGGAAAATAGAAATAGTTTTACTTACCTGGTCCTCCTCTCCTCTGTCAAGTGGCACTCTTCCATGATTTGGTGGTGAAATGTCCCTTGATGTCCAGTCCAGGGCTAAGTAAATCTCCGTTAATTGTTCCCCAAGATATAAACAAGGAATTAAAATGGATCTACAGGCTGAAGTTTTTTTTTACCTTCATGCAGTCCCTGCATGAAGGAAAAAAACGTCCTGAGTACAGCTCCCCCCCAGCCCCCTCTTAAACTTACCTGAGCCCGATCTCGATCCAGCGATGTGCATCAGAGCAGCGGCTCTCTCCTCTCTCTCCCTCCTCATGGGCTCAGAGATAGCGATGGGAGTCATTGGGTCCCACTGTTGTCAATCCCAGCCACTGAGGAGGGAGGGGGCGGGGCAAAACCATGCTCTGTGTGTCTATGGATACACAGAACCAGCTCAGGAACCCGCAGGAGTGGTCCAAAATCAAGCAGCTTACTATGGTGGGCACTCAGTGGGTGAGGGAGCCAGGGTGCTGGCGGTGTACCCAAGAAGAATAGGATCATTGCTGCTCTGTGCAAAACTATTGCACAGAGTAGGTAAGTATAACATATTTGTTATTAAAAAAAATTAATAAGGGAAAATCATTGTTATGGCAACAGCACCATAACCCGGTATCCTCTTCTTCAGTGAGCGGTCCGCTTTTTAGATAAAAGTGGTCTCTGCGGCGGATTCGCCGCAAGATCACTTTTATCGGTGGTGGGAGAGGGGCCCCCTCTTTCTGCCGCGCTCCAGTGCCCTCCGCCGCTTACCGAAGCCGCCGGCAGTGGCGGAGGCGATCGGATCTTCACCCTTGCTGGGGATGGAGACGAGTGAGGGGAAGATGGCCCCCACCCGTCTCCATAACAATGCAGGGCGGAAGCGATGTCAAAATGTCACTTCCGCCCATAGCTCTTAAAGGGCCATTTTTTAAAATTATTTTTTTAAATGACAATTTTTTTTTTTTGTATTGCCTTTTAGTGTAAATATGAGATCTGAGGTCTTTTTGACCCCAGATCTCATATTTAAGAGGTCCTGTCATGCTTTTTTTCTATTACAAGGGATGTTTACATTCCTTGTAATAGGAATAAAAATAAAATAAAAGTGACAACATTTAAAAAAAAAAAAACAGTGTAAAAATAAAAAATAAAAGGTAAAATAAATAAGACGAGCTTGCGTGAACGCATACAAGAGCAGCACCCGCATATGAAAATGGTGTACAAACCACACATGTGAGGTATCGCCGCGATCGGTAGAATGAGAGCAATAATTCTAGCCCTAGACCTCCTCTATAACTCAAAACATGCAACCTGTAGAATTTTTTAAACGTTGCAGATTTGTAAGGATAAAAGTATGTTGCCATTCCACGACCGGGCGCAATTTTGAAGCGTGCCATGTTGGGTATCAATTTACTTGGCATAACATTATCTTTCACAATATAAAAAAAATGGGCTGACTTTACTGTTGTCTTATTTTTTAATTCAAAAAAGTGTATTTTTTCCAAAAATGTACGCTTGTAAGAACGCTGCGCAAATACGGTGTGGCAGAAAGTATTGCAACGACTGCCATTTTATTCTCTAGGGTGTTAGAAAAAAATGTATAATGTTTGGGGGTTCTAAGTATTTTTTTAGCAAAAAAAACTGTTTTTAACTTGTAAACAACAAATCTCAGAAAGAGGATCGGTCCTTAAGTGGTTAAGCCTTGCAGTGCGGCTGTTACACTGCATGGGATAATTTTTTTTTTATTTGCTCAGAGTTGGACTTTAACGGAAACCCCCTTCGCCCCACTACATTTCTTCAGCCCAGCAGAAAACCTGCTACTTCTGAGTATGGAGTACACTTGACACTCAACTTACCTTTTATGATTCACTGTCCACTCACCAAGTGGCTTTGTCACTAGACCTGAAAGCTGACACATGGGGAGGGGGCGGCATAACTAGCTAACTGTCACAAAGTCTGTATATAAGATTTCCAAAATCCTTCAGTGGCAGTTCAGAGATAGTCAATCAGTCTTTAAGGTTACTTTTACTAAACCAATTAAAACCAACCAAAAACAAAGAAACTATAATTCCTTTTAAGGAAATTTTGGTATACACCCATGAGACATGGTTTGCAACTGAAACGTGCTATCTTCCACCAGTACATCCTATTGTCCTGTTGCATACTTGGATATCTGCACGTAGTGTGAGGATTTACCATATAATGTGTGCATTAGATGTGAGTCCATTAGATGAGCTTCCCAGTATTATTCAGGCTCAATAAAATTATGCTGAATAGAAAACAAAAGGTTTTCAGAGATAGGCAGATAGGTATATGTGTTATTGTGGATCAGACTTCCCCCTCTCACGTCTCCTATTGCCTTGGGCGAAATAATGGGAAGTGAAAAGTAATGTGAAAGTTTTATTGCTTTAATGACTTTAAAATCATCTAGAAAATATGAAATAATGGCATGAAAGGGCGTTATGAGGCCTGCTGTCTGCAGCCTTTCTGCCACTTACAAGCTGGTTGTAACAGTCTGATGTAATAAAATCTTCTCCATAAATTTAGTCATTGCAATACTCACCAGCTATGGGAGTTGTCACAGTAGCCAGAATGGGAAATATTCCAATTATTATCATTATTATCCACAAGTATTAAGCCTGTTGCAGGACCAGATTGTCTTTTCTCCATCAATAATACAGCAGCTTTTGAATTCTTTGTAAGATGGGGTTTAATTCACTAATGCAACAATGTTAAATTTACCTTTCCATTTACCAATTAAAAATGCTGCCTTTTAAAGAGGAGCTCAGGTCATATCGCTGAAAATTAAAAGTCAAAAGCTGTAGCTGCTGACTTTTAATAAACAGACACTCACCTGTCCCACGATCCAGCGTTGTGCTATCCTGAGCCCTTTTCCCACTGGTCTTCGGTTTCCAGTGCTGCCATCTTAACTGTGGGCACCCAGCTGTGACAGCTTGTGGCTTCACAGCCGGCTGCTCACTGCACATGTGTGAGTCACGCGGCTCTTTGTTAATGGCCCCGCAGTCTTCTGGGACCTGTGAAAGTATCCCAGAAGACTGCAGGGAGGGGGGAGGGGGACTTCCACTCGGAGGCGATCCAAACAAGAGTGGGAATGGGTACCTCTCAAAACTAGTTACACGCCCCCCCCCCAAAAAAAAAGTGCCAAATATTGGGGGGGGGACAACAGGAACAGTGGAACTTCCCCTTTTGGGTGAAGTTCTGCTTTAAGGCCACTTTCAAATGGAAAGTCAAGAGAAGATAAATTGTTATACGCCTTACAATACTCTGCCAGCTTAAGAAGGTCTTGGCATTGACAGGTGATAATGGTCCTTAAAAATTAGGCAGCACTCATATACATATTTAATTATGATAGCAATTAAGTCCATGCCTGACTAACCACCTTTAGGGCCCTTTCACAGTGTTCATTTTTTGATCAACTTTTCAGTAAAAAAAAAAAAAAAAAGAGGAAAAATGCATGAAAAATGCATCCCTTAAATCCTTTGTAACTCTTCACACCGGTCAGTTGCCTTTTTGCCCACTTTCTCACTGCGCCGTTGTACAAATGCATAATGCATCCCTTTAAATCTGTTTTTGAGTTAAAAAAAAACAACAGAGCAGTGTGGATGCCAAAAAATGCAACTAACTGGTGTAAAGAGTTTCATAGGATTTAAAGGGATGCATTTTTCTTTTTCTTTTTAACTCAAAAACTGTTAAAAAAAACTGATCAGTGTGAAGGGCCCTAACTCACAGATCAATACACTATAGAGATAAAGGAGGAACGTCAGTTCTCCGATCATCTCTATGGTTCCTGAAACTGGAAGCAATGAAGATTTTGTCACTTACTGTTTTGGTTTGTTGTTTACAAGCTGTTACCGTCTTGTAAAGCATCTGATCAAATCAATCCCAGTTGGATCAGGTGCTTTTGAGGGCAGAGGAGAGATCTGGGGTCTAATAGTAAAGAGTGCCTATCACTGCCCATGCTATCACAAGGGATGTTATTCAACCATTGTGATAGCAATAAGTTGATCAAATGTTTTTTTTTTGAGACAGTGCCAAAAAATGTAAATGAAATAAAAACATATATATATTTATGCGCCCCTGTCCCCCCCCATGCTCACGTGCAAATGCGAACACAGATGTAGGTCTCGCACCTGTGAAATATTGCTGCAATAATTCTAGTGCTAGACCTAACCCTAAACTGGTAACCTGTACAGAGTTTAAAAGCATTGACTTTTAGGTATTGTAGTTTGTTGCAATCCCACAGGCATGCACAATTTTAAAGCCTGACATGTTTGGCATCTACTTACTCAATATAACAACATATTTTATATCTTACAAAACAATTGGGTATTATATTGTCCAGGTAAAGAGCACACAGGGTACACACCACATAAGATCCACAATCACTGAAGATAACTGGGTGCCAGCTTAGTCTGCAACTGCAATGAATGAACATAGAAGATAGTAGTAGCGGCACTCTGAAGTACAAAAGCAAGCTTCTTTATTGATCAAATCCCTACAGGTAAAAAGACAAAAACGCAGCTCCGGGACAGCTAGTAAACACGTTTTGCACGTCAGTGCTTATTCATTCAGTAAACTTGTTGGAGTGCCGCTACTTCTATCTTCATGGCTATTATATTGTGCTTGTGTGCACTAAAATTCATTAAAGAGTATTGTTTGTGGAAAATGTGTATTTGATAAAACGCTACGCAAAAATAGTGTGACATAAAAAATTGCAACAATGACCATTTTTTTTCTCCAGGGCCTTGCCATTCAGCCAATATATAATGTTTGGGGTGTTTTAAATAATTAGCTAGTAGAAAATGCAGATTACAAGTAAGTGAGACGTGTCAGAATTGGCTTGGGTAACAAGTGGTTAAACTGAATGGGTTATTTTACAAGGTAAGGGTTCACATATACTATAAGGACCAGTTCACACCACATGCAGTACAGTGCGTTTTTTTCCTGCATCAAAAATGCATGGAATATGGTATGTTATATGGTTTTCAATGGCATAGTTCCCACCAGTGCTTGCAGTTCCAGTATGTTCCAGAACAAAAAAAGTAGAACATGCTGCATTTTCCCTGCACTGGACTCTGTTGGAACGCTGTAAAATGCATCAAAAACGTACTGGGACACACCTAAACGCACCAAAAATGCACTGGAACACACATGTCCTTATTTAAGGTTAAGAAAAAAGAGGGAGAAAAATGCACTGGACTGCATCAAAAACGCACCAAAAATGCATCAAAAACACACTGGAATGCGTCAAAAACGTGCATGCAGAAAAGCATCTGGAACGCATCCAGACTGCATTTCTATGGTGTGAACTGGCCCTAAGACAGTAGTGCAAAAGAGCACACAGGGTACACACCACATGAGATCCACAATCACTGAAGATAACTGGGTGCCAGCTCAATCCGCAACTGCAATGAATGAACATAGAAGATAGTAGTAGCGGCACTCTGAAGCACAAAAGCAAGCTTCTTTATTGATCAAATCCCTACAGGTAAAAAGACAAAAACACAGCTCCGGGACAGCTAGTAAACACGTTTCGCACCTCAGTGCTTATTCATTCAGTAAACTTAAAAGTGTCCCCATCAGATTAACCCCTTATATCACGGTCCTCGTTAGAGTCCCTCTTTACATCATGTGTCCCCATTAGAGTGCCCCCTTGCATCTAGTGTCCCCATCAGAGTGCTCCTTGCATCAGGTGTCCCCACCACCATGCCACTTTAAATCAGGTGTCCCCATCAAAGTGCCCCTTTGCTTTAAGTGTCCCCATCAGAGTGCCCCGTTTGCATCAGGTGTCCCCATCAGAATGCCCCTTTGCATCAGGTGTCCCCATCAGAGTGACCCTTTGCATCAGGTGTCCCCATCAGTGTGACCCTTTGCATCAGGTGTCCCCATCAGAGTGTCCCTTTGCAACAGGTGTCCCCATCAGAGTGTCCCTTTGCAACAGGTGTCCCCATCAAAGTGTCCCTTTAAATCAGGTGTCCCCATCAAAGTGCCCCTTTGCTTTATTTGTACCCATCAGAGTGTCCCTTTGCCTCAGGTGTGCCTATCAGAGTGCCCTATTTGCATCAGGTGTCTATATCAGAATGCCCCTGTGTATCATCTGTCCCCATCAGAGTGCCCCTTACATCAATAGTCCTCATCAGAGTGCCCCCTTAGATCAAATGCCATTATCAGAGTGCACCTTGACACCAATTTACCTCATTAGAGTCCCCCCTTACATTACATCAATCTTCCCCACCAGAATGTCACCTCTTATGTCAATTGTACCCATCAGAAAGTCTCATGAATCAGTGGGTGCACTCTTAGAGACCTGGGGGTGCACAACCAAAATCCGAAGGACACAGCTCACCCCAGCACCCCCCTAGATCAGGACCTGAGTTCTAGTTTCCCATGGCTGTTAAAATAGCGAAAAAGCAACAAAATATTATATTTCTGGGGTAAGAAAATAAAATAAATGTTATAGTGTTACAGTGTGCAAAATCACCACCATCTTTATGTTATCATTGAATGATATGCAATCACAAGCTACCTGCATAAAAATCAGTGCAAAATCAGCTCACTGATATTATATATATATATATAATTTTTTTAAAAATTTTTTACTGAAATTTGTGAGAAATAAAACTGGACTGATAAAATGGACTAATAATGGGGATGTGATGTGAGAGCCATGTATATTTCAATCTCCTGGTATAAGCACAGCAGCATACAGTATGCTATTTATTTCTCTCTATATAAAAAATATAAAATCTGCACCAACAAATACCATTTCTATATTTTTAGCAAAAGCAGGTCGGAATAAAATAGCTGTTCAGCAGACACATCATTTTTGATTGCTTTACTTCGAGTTAGAGATCAGATTTATATTTGAAATCCTTATTTTTTTTTGGGGGGGGGGGGGGGGGGCTGTGCTCATTTACTATGTGATGACTCCACTAGAGAAATGATCTCTGGAATGACATAATCCGCCGAGCGCCCCCCAGAGGCTGCCATAAGAACGTGCCCCCTAAAGTCGGGCGCCCCCCCTATCACTCTGCCCATAGCGCCGCTCCGGCTCCAGGATTCCGGTATGTGGATCTTCTGTCATTCCCTCTCCCTCGGACAATGTGTACAACATTCGATTCCATTTCCTTCTCCGGTGAAAAGAATAGAAAGTATTGTCGGGTGTATAGGAGTGCAGAGATCGGGAGGGGGGTGTGGGCGGAGCCAGGCGATGATAAATAGCTGTGTGTTGTGAGTGTACAGAACGTTCTATAGAGAGAAGGAGGAGAAGGAGGAGGTGGTGGTGGAGGTGTGATCTGGGATCTGTACTGACACACAGGTGGACAATCAGGACTGGAGGTGCCCACTTCCCTGGGGACCTCACATCACTCACCTGTAGGCTCCTGAGATCAGGTAAGTGTCCTCCTGTCTTCCTCATTCCATTGCAGTGTATGTAGATGTCTTATGACATGAGTGACATATAAATGTTCTGTACCTGTGTCCAGGTGTGAGTGAATAATCCATTGCTGTACATAACAATGAATCACTGAAGAATGGAAGCAAACAATGTTTCCTCAGCTGAAAAATATTATCCAATGTTCAAAACAAGTGAGCAGAATGTTACCATTTATGAACACATGATGTAAGCTTATAATTATATTACACATGTTACATAGTTACATGTGCCGATTCATTTAAAGGAAAGAGAGGGATAAGGACCAAATCTGTAATGTATGGTCACTCACCGTGATTCTACCACAGGGCATGGAGACTAGACAGGTAACAGACTATTATTCCTATGGCATTGGCAGCACATATGCTGGTTGGGTCTTGTTTGTAGGTTTTTAGAATGAGTTCTGTCTTTACTGCTGTAGGGTATCTAATCAGATTCTAACGATCTGAAAGTCGCCTGAGTTAAGGTGCGACTTTGCCAGGCAGGAGTACTACTTTGATGCGACTTTCAGGGAATGCCTGGGTAATCTTCCTCTAATGTCAGATCCAAATCATATTAATAGAGATGAGGATCCGACTTGAAGGCAACTTCCGCTGAAGTCTATAGGCACACGTTGGATAGAAGCCGCCTTGAAGTAGTACAGGGACCTTTTCTAAAGTCAGAGGGACTTATAGTAGTCATTTACTCATTTACTAACATGGAATTTCACATGTTTTGCAACTTGGAGTGTCACAAGTCGGATCCTAAGTTGCGGCAGTGTGAACCGAGCGTTACTCACAGATGAAATTCGGACGGTTTAACAGGAATTTCGATCCATGTGTACCCAGCTTTTTTATTCTTTACAGCAGTTTAAGGAGTGAATGTCATCCTAGTCCATCGTTTCTCAACCAGGGTTCTGTAGGACACCAAAGTACCTTGTAAGGCGTTCCCTGACAAGGGGGTATTGGTGGGCTGATCTCTCTATATTGATATCTAATGAAACGAGGCGATTTAGGGGGGCAGTTTATTTCTGATCATGTTGTTATGCCATGAGTTTTAGCTGGAATAATTTTAGAAAGCTTCCTTGAGAAATTATTTTAAATATTTCTTTGGTGCAAACAGGTTGAGAACAGGTGTCCTAGTGTGTTTTTTGTGAAATACCCAAACAGGTTCATTAGAAATGTCTTTATTTTTTTACATTCCCTTGAAACTGAATGTATATTTGAAGTCAAAGCAAGCTAACTTTTAAGATATATCCAAAGCCAAAACTGTTTTCTAATTTTGGATAGAGTATGTGGTAAACCATTAAGTTTTTCCTGTCTCTGTGCCATTATGGAGAGTTTCCATTAGTTACTGTGTTAGAGACAAAACAGGAAATGCGAGAAGGTGAGAAAATGAAGGAAATCTTTTCTCAGATAGTTGTCACCAGAACAAGTGTCCCCATTGGAAGATTGCTTCTCAATTTCTATTTCATTGAGAACTCAAAAATGTAAATTTCTCCTAATTTACAGTCTGGGAGACAGTGTGAATCACACCCTCAACTGCTCTTCCTAGTGCATGTGTGATTCTGATTTGTAGCTATTATATAACACAGACGGACATTATTGCAGACGTTTTTATAAATGAAACCAAATAGGATTTGGATTCTTCTTTCAGATAGGGAAGTTTAATCTTTGAATTGATGTTTTATCTTTGTAGTAAATATAGACACCACATCAAGTGGAATCTAATATCTTTGAGTCATTTGTAGACACTACGGGCTGAAGCTCATTCAGGGTTGGATATGTTGGAAAACATTGTTTATCACTTGGTAAACCATCACATGGAGGTGGCCGCAGTGGGTCTTCCTTGTCCCTTGTGTTTAGGCCAAACTTGCATGGTTGCCCAACCACGTTTAGGTCCTCCCTAGAGGTTGTAGATGCCTGGGGATGCGTAAATGTAATCTATAGTCTATACTACCTATAGTTGTCTATAGGCACCATTATACAGCACGTTGTTTTACCTCACGTGCAGAGCAAATTGATGTGTGTTGCACCCAGGTAATTGGTGAAGGTGGTTATCTGGGTGCGAACAGGCTGTTTATTTTTACATCAGGACAGTTAATTTGACCAATCTATTGAAGTAGTTCTAATGGTTGTATGTTAACATGGAAATATTAAATATCTGGAAAAACAAGTTAGTATGATAAAAGCATTTTATATATAGAGTAAACTGACCCTTATCACCCAAGCAATGTCAGACATGCAGGCACAATGGCAGAGCTTTATGAAAACACTCCAGTCTGGTACAGCTGTGCATAGTAACCAATCAACTTCTCTGTCTTAGGCCCTTTTACACCAGCAGACTGATCGGGTCCGCCTGTTCATTCGGACCCGATCGGACCACCCATTTTTCTCTATGGGGAGGTGGATGTCAGTGGACGGAGGATGTGTCCGCTGTCACCCGCCGGTATCTTTTTTGATCCAGTCAAAAACAGACAATGGGGATACGTTCACAGACATGCAGTCCGTTTCCATCCGAACACCCCATAGAGAACAGCAGGCTGTGTCCGTGTCCACTTTTCATAGCGGAGCAGACATGGACCTGTCATCCGCCTGCTCAGCAGGGATCAGCGGAGAGATCCCCTGGTAAGCAGGCGGATCCGCCTGGACGGATTCCACTTCGTGTGAAGGGGGCCTTATTGTCAAAACTTAATTGAACAAGCTGAAGTTAGAAACTGATTGGTTAGTATGCACAGCTGCACCAGATTCTGTGTGCACAAGGTTTAGTAAATCTCCCCATTTTTTTTTTAAATACGCATTTGTAATTACCTATTTTGGCGTATCTTGGGGGAATCAAAAGTGCTTGGTCAAAAATATACAGCACAGCAATCTGCAATATCTCCTGAAAACTGTCAGTTAATCTTGGCGGTATCAACAGTGTTTGGACAAAAATATCCAACACAGTAAACCGCCATATCTCCAAAAAATGGTCAGCTGGGGATGTTTCCCGCACACTAATAAAACATACACATGAGGATCTTTGCCCTCTCTGCGGTCAGCAGCATCTGGAAATCATTGCATGTTTATAGTATAAAGAAAAAGTATTCCCCCCCCCCCCCCCCGTACTATGGGACTTTAAGGGCAAACTATAATAGACATTTATCTTAAAACATAAAAAAAAATGTTATTAAAGAATTAAAAACATGTTGGTGCAGACATAACCATAAGAATATATGATACATGACACAAGTTATGAAACCAAGCTCATGGAGTCCTCATAATAAAGGAAATGAAGGTTGCTTCTCATACAGCCCATACAGCAACCTTTGGGGGTACTTTTTTTTCTATACATTAAATTAAGGGATGTTGGCAACATATATTGGAGACATACCTTCTCCATGGTGGTTTCTCCTCTCTATTTTGCATGTACTTTGAAGTTGGCCAAAAACTTAAGAAGGCTGTTGGACATGTGAACCGAATACAACCACCCTTAAGCCGGCCATAGACAGATCAAAATTTTGCTGGCAGAATCGTTGATCTGTCTATGGGCAGGCTGGTTGTACTGAAGTCAATGCATATATAGCAGCCATCAGTGATCATTGTATTCTGCAGTGGGGAAGGCTCTCTGAGCTTCCCGTGAGCAGAACACAATAGTGCTGCAGGAGGGTTAAAAGAAAATACATTTGCATAATGCATGGCCTGCCTAAAGCTGGCTACACACTATACATTTTTCAAATTGTATGCATTCAGGCAGGCCCTTGCACTACATAGTTGAAGGTAAATCTAAAGCAAATTGAACAGCAACAATTGTATAATGTGTATCTAGCTTTAGAAAGAATATTTGGCTGACAAGTTCATGAACCTGAACACTCAGCCTAGGGTAGTTAAACTTGAGGGAAACTGATAACAATTGGACCTCTAAAGTTTTAAATATCTGATTGCCTTAATAATTGTTCGCTAGCCATGTCTGCAGCCACCCACAGAAGGGAGATTGTCATGATTAAGGGTATGTTAAAAAGGCTTTGTCACTTTGCACAGGGGTTGCCCAAGTGGCTCTAAATATTGGAAAGTCTTGAAAGGCCACCCCTTCAACCACTTAGACTCCTTTCACACTGGGGCAGGGACGGCGTCGGCGGTAAAGCGCCGCTATTGTTAGCAGCGCTTTACCATCGGTTTTCAGCCTCTAGCGGGGCAGTTTGACCCCCCGCTAGCGGCCGAGAAAGGGTTAAAAACCACCAAAGCGCCTCTGCAGAGGCGCTTTGCCGGCGGTATAGCCGCGCTGTCCCATTGATTTCAATGGGCAGGAGCAGTGAAGGAGCGGTGTATACACCTCTCCTTCCCCGCTCCGAAGATGCTGCTAGCAGGACTTTTTTTCCCGTCCTGCTTGCGCACCGCTCCAGTGTCAAAGCCCTCGGGGCACACTGGAGAGACAGCAGCGGCTGTTTCGGGTCGGTATGCAGGCGCTATTATTAGTGCAATAGCGCCTGCAAACCACCCCAGTGTGAAAGGGGCCTTATTCTCACCTTCACCTTTCCCACCTGCCCCTACATCAGAGCTGCGAGTCCCATCCCTGTGTAAGCTCCATGTCAGATGCTTTTGGAGCTTACACAGGGTTAATGAAGTTGTTATCATGTGCCAGGCAATAGGTGGTTTAGGTTTGCACATTGCATCTTGGAGGGAGATCATATGCTGCCGGAAGCCCAAGTGACTTGTGATGCCTCTGATGGAATGGTGGGAAGTGCAGGAAAGGTAAGATATAAGGTATAACGAGTTAGTATGGGACTCTATCAATATAACATGAAGCAAAATGACAGGCTCTCTTTAAACTCTGGTACAGATTTTGTAAACTGGCCAAAGACACATTTTTAAATTATTTATTTATTAAAGGTATTTATATAGTGACAAATTATGCAGAGCATAACATACCAGACATTCACATCAGTCTTACATTCTAAGGTTCCTATCTCACATGCATTAGAGACAATTTACTTACCAGAATGTCTTCAGAGTCTTGGAGGAACCTGGAGTACTCAGAGAAAACCCACATAAGCAAAGGGAGAACATGCTAACTCTATGCAGATAGTGTCCTTTCCAGGGTTCAAACCAAGGACCCCAGTGCTGCAAAGCAGTAGTGCCAACCACTAGGCCACTATGCTGCTCACAACCCTTGCGCAAAAGCTCTTTTTTGCTTAAGCTGGGTACATACTAGAACTTTCTTATTCATTTAACCCAGCGATGTTAGTGCAGTGATTTCCTCCACTGTACTATTGTATTCTGACAGGGAGACTGCCTCCCCCACCCCCCCCCCCCCCCCCCCGACAGAACACAAGTGCTGATCAGATGCAGGTCAGGTGCTGGTTTTCCAGAAGTCGGACGTGAGACTGGCCTCTATGGAACAGACAGCTGCACACATGGGTCAAACGTCAGCCAGTCCTGCTGAACTGACCAATTTACTCTTGCGCTTGGCCTGTCTTTATTTCCCTTCAGACAATTTCATATACCAGTGAAGGCGAACCTTGGCACCCCAGATGTTTTGGAACTATATTTCCCATGATGCTCAACTACACTGCAGAGTGCATGAGCATCATGGGAAATGTAGTTCGCCATCGCTGTCATGTACTGTTAATGACAGTAATGTTCTGGTATTCTGATGATCGTTTTCATGAATCTAACCAAGTTTTTCTGCCCATATCTGCCCAATCTAATTTACCAACAGCCAAAAATTCATGGAATAGCAGATAAAGAACATGGACGTAAACAGCATACGTCTCTCCAGTGTGATTCTGTTGGAGTGCTGATCCTAATACATGTTTCAACACAGCAGAAACACTCATTAAAAAACTATAGCTCTCATTAGGGTGGATGTCGACACACCTTGATTATAATGTGCCAGCTTATTCAGGTCACATGGATCTACCCATTCCAGGATAGTGAGATCTAATTTTTTCAATCAATCCTTTATTTTTCTTGGGGGAATCTCAAACCTATAGCCTATATTCTGGGGACTTTTTTTTGTTGTGTTGGACATGCATGACAAGGCGGAAATGTTGCATCTACTCTTCTGGTTCTCATCACTTGTGAGACCCATCTTCCAAGGCCATCTAGTGTAATCATTAACATTCCATACTTATTTTTGCACTGTATGGCAGTCTTGTGCATTGCATGGCCATCCAAAAGTTCCTTTATATACAGTAGATTACTAAATTTAGGTTTGATTGTACAAAACTGGTATTTTTTGTCAGGGAACAGAATTCGAACATACCGTAAATATAAATTCATTATGTAAAAGACTGGTAAATGAGAATATGTTTTAGTTACATACAGATGAATTGTAGCATGTGTGTTGCTATTTGATGGAAGATGATTCTTTATTAAGAGATTTAAAGCATTCAATGGATTTGTAGGATTAGAAGCTTTATATGTATGGTGGAGACTGTGATTCTTTAAAGACGTTAGTGTGCAAAAGTTTGCACACTCCGTGTATTGGCATTAGCAGGTAGTCTCTCATAAGAGGAAACATGGAGGCTGCTTATCCCTCCTGAGTGAAAATGCCAGTTGTCACGAAGACCTTCTAAAGCTGGCCCAACACTGTTACATATATAGGCTGAACAAAAGAAATCATAGATTCCCCCATTCACACTAAACAGTGTGCGTAGATGAAACCTCCTGATGGGCTAGTGTATTCTGATAGAAGTTGTCAGAATACCTGCACAGCGGCTGCATCTGACTGGATGCAGCTGCTGTTTGGATGATATTTTTCCCACAGGCTTCTCTGACAAACGTCATTTGAATGATTTACTTTTGTCAAAATGATTAGGGCCACTCACTGAGCCAAATTTGCTGGTTCATCAGGAAACAACTGAAATTTGTTCATTGTATGGCCAGCTTTACAATAATCATTCCTGAGTTAATGCCCCAGAACAAGTATATAGATAGGAACTTTTCTCTGACTTTACTGATCTGCATAGTTGTTCCAAGTCAGTGACTCAGCGCTGATTGAAGAATGACCGCTAGAAAAAAAGCATCTTTAGAAGAAGGTCAGCAATGGCACCTTCATATTTCTGTCATAATAGGTATATTATAATATATAATAAGAAGAAGACTGTCTCACGTTGATAGCACAAAGCCAGTCTTAGAGTAGTGGTCCTTGCTGCCCATTCTGAATACAGCCAGCTAAGAAAGCTGGGAAATCACACTACATTCAACTGAACAATCTCTTCCTTTGTTGAAATGAATGATCACTTTTTAATGAAAGAATGAAGTCTGTGTTCAGCTATTGTTACGTGTATGGCCAGTGTGGCTGAGTGTTGGTGAAATCACTGGTAGTCACCATCATTACACCAACTGTGTAGATGTTAGACAATGTGTAGCATTCCAGCTGTCTTGGAGGTACAAGTAGTAGCATTTCTACACACACCCAATGCAAATCCCTGAGCAGTCAGATAGAAATAGGACATGAAGTGGTTGACAATTATGTAGACACTCTAATTTAATGTTTAACTAAAGGCAAAGCCCTTTTTTTTAGTTTTTTTTAGTTTTGGATAAGCTGGAGAGAAGTCAGAACACCTTCTGGGTTTAATAGATGTCAATGTCCCCTTTAGAGAGATTCACCCTCTCTCCCTCTCTTTTTCTCCAGATGACCATTATCAAAGAAAAATAAAATCCCAAATTTTGAGTTGTCCCCAGAACTGGATCTTCCAATGGAGACACTAGTTCTGGTGACCCTGTTGACAATGAGAGATTTTCCACAATTTGGAGCGATTTTTTCTTACCGCCTGTTGGGGCTATAGGACAGTAAATGAGGGGAAATCTCCCCAATAAATCAAAGATGGCAAAAAAAGATGGTGTTCTAACTTTCTCCAACTCTATCCAAAATGAAAAGAAACATTTGGGCTTTAGTTATGCAAAAGCATAATATTGTACTATAACTACACCGCATCTAGAACAAGGTTTTTCAACCAGGGCTCGATGGAACCCTAGGGTTCATCAAGAGGTTACAATGGATTCCTTGAGCAACAACCAATTTCTGCCTCTCAGATAAGTTCCTGCTGACACCATTGATCTTTTTAGCTATCTGTAAGGGGGTAATTCTTCCCAATGACGACAAATGTAAGAAGCATTCTTCCCACTGAATATCACACTAATGTACTATGTAGATATAGTTATAGATATAGTAACTTTTAGCAGGGGTTCCCTGAGACCGGAAAGCTATTTTAAGGGTTCCTCTGTGTTGAAAAGGTTGAGAAAGACTGATCTAGAATGTCCTAGTGTGAAGTGTGCTCTCCGCCAAAGCAGTCATGAACCCAGCAATGGTATCAAGCTTTGGCTAGTTAAAGGTCCCCAAGGAGCCAAACATATCCCAGTAGTTGGTGAAAAAACATTGGACTCCCGAGGTTGTGATGTTACTTCATGCCCCAGCTACATGGGTGATTTTTGACTTGTGGGTTGACACGGGTTGTAGTCACTCTCAGAAACTTTGTTCCCATTGAGTTTTTCTGCAGTCGCCAACGCAGTCACAAAGGATGTTGTAGTGTTTATATAAAACCATGTTAAAAATCACCTTTGTAACTTTATTTCTTGCTAAAGCAATAATAAGAACGTAAGCAGGATCAGTCAGAGGTTTATTTAAGAAATGTATGGCAAATTAAGTGGAGGCATTGTCCTTAGTAACCAGAAATAGTCCATTGCTCAATTTCCTGCTGCAGATTAGGGAATAAAAATGAAATACTGATTGATGGGTGGAAGCTAATTTGTCTTGTCATAATCCAGCCTCGGCATCACACAGAACTTTTTTTTGGTGGTTTCACACCAGGCACACTATGGCAGGTGAGGTGTCCCACTGTTTTGGGGATGCAGCTTTGTAAACACCTTTAATAAAACAACTAGTAAAGCCAGCTCTTCATTAGCAAGTCTTTATATCCACTTCCTGGATAAATTGTTTATTGGATGTTTGTCGTCACACCTCATATATATAAAAGTGCTATGCTATTCCTACAAAGGAACACAGAGTGATGTCTCTTGTATGACATTAATTACACCCTCTTTATGTAGGATGAAAAGCTGGTTCTAAATCTTACCTGGCTGTGACCAGTTACTGTTACTCACCGGGTGTCACCGTCATTAAACATGAAACACATCTATGAATTTTAGATTGTATAGATGACTTTTCTTGTATACTATATATTACGTTTTGATCTCTAGTACATTATATTTAGTAATGTTCTACAGAGTGCTGTTATATAACACAGGACACAATCACCTGAATTAGTACACCACACTTTTGTTTTCTGTTTGCTATACACTTTTCCATTTGCATGCTACATTACTTTGTGTCATATGATTCGCATATTCAAGCTTTTTAAAGCTTTGTATATTATACGTTTAGAGAATTATGCGTTTCTTTTGCATCTTATATATTACATATTCAGGCATATTTTACAGTTTTGTTTCAAATAAATTTTTCATTTGCATCCTACATGCAGTATTACTTTGTGATATATGTTACTTATTCAGACTTTTTAAAAGCGTTGTTTACTGTACTTTCTGTTTCTCTTGCATTTTTTGCATCCTACATATTACTTTGCGTTACTTATATTTCATATATTTAGGCTTATGTTACAGTTTTGTTTACTATGCTTTTTGTTTCCTTTTCATCCTACATATTACCTTATTCAAGCTTAGTTAACAGTTTTGTTTACTACATACTATACTCTTTGTTTCCTTTGCATCCAATGTATGACTTTGTGTTATATGTTACATATTTAGGCATATTTAACTAAGCACAGTGTATGTTAAGTAGTCCACACCCTTTACATCACCCTGGACTTGTATGATACACAAATGAGGTACAGTTTTTAGTGTACAGCTACGCACAGCGTTCTATGCTAGTGGCTTCCAGAATGTGGCACGCAGGCTGTATGCAGCCTTTGGCTCGTCTTTATCCAGCCCTTTGGGCAGTATTCCTCCCACTGAAATGAGACACTATACCGGCCACTGACACCAACTATGAGTCACCATTCCTTCCACTGACAACAGTAGTGGGTTAATATTCCTCCCATGGATATAAAATATGAGCACTATTCCTCCCACTGACATCAACAATGGGGCACTATTCCTTCCACTGATACCAATGATGGAGAACTATTCCTCTTCCTACTGACCACAAGCGCTATGTCATTTTTTTATTCTCACTGACCACTGTCTACTTCCACTGATGCCGGGGCATTTTTTACTCTCATTGGCCAGCCCTGAAGGATAGTCAATTGACCCTTTGCTTAGAAAGTTTGGAGACCCCTGTTCTATGCCACGACACAATGGGGGAGATTTACTAAATCTGGTACAGTTGTTCAGAGAAACTAATCAACTTCTAACTTTAGCTTGTTCAATTAAGCTTTGACAATCAAACCTAGAAGCTGGTTTACCCTGGTTTATAGGCTGTAGAAAGCACAAGCACCAAGCTTGGTGCTGCGTCCTATTAGCAGGCAGCTGAAGTTACAGAAGAAAGCAGAGTTGAAAAGATCCACAATTTAGAGCATAAGCTGCGGGTCATTGTGTGCCAAAATTCTTCATCCCAATGAGAATATAATTTATGTCCGGAGTGATGATGACTGGAATCAAGCTCACTGCTGATTGCTGAGTTATTGGTCTGACTCAGCAGAAGGGCAAGTCAGATGGCTGCATACAGATTGCTGCTCTTTCAAAGGGAGCAGAGGTCCTTAGATGAAGAAAGGTTGTATAAGTGGTAGTGGGATATCCCATCATTGTTATGACAGACATTAAAACCTGTTATTTTGGTGCATCATGAAATGATGGGTGCAAATGGGCAAATGGGGTTGCGAATAAGCCATATTGTCCATAGAGGTATATATATCAGGATTGCACTATAGCCACCAATCCAATTAAAAGCTCCACCCCCTGCCATCATTTTTCCATTGCAGGTTTTAATCTGATTGGTGGTCATAGGCAATACTGGCACTGTGAGACATTTTGGTTGATTTATTAAAAGTAAAAAGGCTGTTCAGTTTTTAAGGGTATTTTTACCTTACAAGAGAATTTTCCTTTAGCTTAGTGAATGAGGTGAAGTTCTGCTGGCTTCTATCATCCAGTCATGTACAAGCAGACATATAGGGGTCGATTTACTAAAGGTAGAGATTGCAAAATCAGCTTCTAGATTTAACCGTCAAAGTTTAGGAGCCCTTTTACACTGGGGTGGTAAAGCACCGCTTGTTTTAGTGGCACTTTACCTGCACTGCGTGGGCGGGAGTGGGGAGCTTTTAACCCCAAAGAAGGGGTTAACAGTGCCCGAAAAGCGCCACTGCCGAATCGCTTTGCAGGCGCTTCAGCAGCGCTGCCCATTGATTTCAATGACAGAGGCGGTTTAGAAGCGGTGTATACACTGCTCCCGCACTGCCCCAAAGACGCTGCTTGCAGGACTTTTTCTTCCGTCCTGCAAACGATTCGCCCCAGATTGAAAGCACTCAGGCTTTCACTCTGGGGAGACAGGGGAGGCAGTTTACAGGCACTTTAAATGTGCTATTTGTTAGCACTAAAACGCCTGTAAAGCACCTCCAGTGTGAAAGGGGTCTAATTGAGCAAACTGAAGTTAGAAGCCGATTGGCTACCACGCACAGCTGCACCCGATTTTGCACTCCTGTTTTAGTAGGACCCATTTCACACTGAGGAGTTTTTCAAGTGCTTTTGCGTTAAAAAAAGCGACTGAAAAGTTCACGAAAACTGCCTCCCATTAAAATCAATGGATGCTTTCCCACTGGGGTGGTGCGCTGGCGGGGAGGTGAAAAAACTCCTGCAATCAGCATATATGGGGCATGTTTGGAGAGCTAAAAAAAGAGCCTCAAAAGTGCCCCTCTCCATTGAAATGAATGGGAAGCGCCTGAAAAGCACTTCAAAAGATCTTCAAAAGCGCCTCAAAATGATTCTTGCAGCATTTTTTTGAGTCACCTGATCTTCAAAAAAGTGCACCGCTAAATCCTCAGAAGCGCCTGAAAAGCGCTGCAAATGAGCTTGCCTTTTTATAGCCAGTTTTCAAGCTCCTCAGTTTTGAAAAGGAGTCTAACTCAACCCCACGGTTTTCTTTTAATTTCCTTGCACATAATTGGGTATCCTATGCAAAGGGAATTTTCACCTTACTCACCAACCTAAGGGAAATATCCTTTGCAAAGTGAACAGTCTACTTGCCTTTGGTAAATCAATCCCAATAGGCCAAGTTTTGTATCTCTTAATATTTTGGAAACAAAGAATTGAGAGTCTTTCCTTAAAGCAGAAGTTCCATTTTTGGGTGAAACTCCGCTTTAAGTGCACTGTTTTTATACTCTATGTTGACTCAGTGACTTACTTAAATTCATAAACATTACTTGTAAAAAAGAGAAAGTTTCAAGATGATAAGAGTGACAGGGATTGAGTGTTATCTCCACTGACTCATAAATTTACTTTTCAGGTTATACAAGAGAGTAAAAAGTACACACAGCAAAGTTCAGCAGAGTATAGTAAGCCTGGGAGATGTGAAGCTCGTCTAGTTATTTGTGTAGGCAAGCTCTTACCTGACCCTTGGACTTGCCAACCCAGCACTATGTGCCCACCATACTCAGACATTCATTGACAGGCTTTTCTGTCTATGCCGCATGAAAGGCTCGGTGTGACTAGTTATTTACATTTTTAATAGTTAAATGAAAAACTGAAACTGTATTGCATTTCAATTGGTTTGGAATATATATGGCTCTGTCACGAGTTCAGGATCATTCGCACCAGACATATTTTGCAGAACTTCTAAGGCAGGCAACAAGCGTGGACAAAGGAGAATCCATTGTTTGCCATTGGACCCATTGCTATTACAGTGCTGCATTGCAGGACACTCAGAAAAGTGCTGAATGGCACAGCTTTATTTACTTCTCTGTCTGGTTCCATTCAAGACAATCAAAGGGGATCCTTGAAAATCTCAGTTTACAGAGTCCTTTACCACAACTTATGTTACCATTTCTATAATGGAATAAACAAATACATAATCACTTTTAATGGATTTGGGAAGATCATGTCAAGCCACTAAAAAAAGTACATTTAATATTTTTTACCCCCCAGGATTGCACCTGTGATAAGTGGATTGCTGGCGCAGTGTCAGGCTCCTGCAGACACTTTCTCCAGCTTTCTGCCTGTACCTCTGTATGGGTTTTCTATGAGAAAGCTGGAGGAAATATCAACAGTCTTTAAAGACACTTATCAGCATTCGCGTAGTTTATAGACTAAACTACAAGCTGTCTGCCACAGTGCAAGATGGGACTTGTAGTTTCTTCATTCATGGATGTTAAAATGGGACAGCAGCTGTAGGGAAGAAGGTCCCCCGCTCGCTGTCACAGGGAGGGGGGATGAAGGGGTGGAGGTGCTCAAGCATGTTACATGCTACACGCTAAATATTGGTGCAACATGTCCCACATGTGAACTTATCCTTTGAATAGAGTGATTTCCCCTCACTTTCTGTCCTGCTGACAACAAGTTCACCAACCAGGAAGTGAGGGAAACTCTCCAATAGCAACACAGAGATAAAAATGCTTTTCTTTAGTAGCGTAAAGGGAGGCTAGAACCCCTGACAGAATTTTATTTCTGCCTGTGTCTCTGTTGCAGATTTTTCCCCACTTCCTGTCTGCTTAAACCATTGCTGCCAGGGCAGGAAGTGTAGGGGACATCTCTTTAATGGCACCCTGGATAGCAGTAAAGAACAGATAGGAGTTTTTAGTGTTCCTCACTACCCAAGATGAAAGACTTTTTTAGTTGAAGATATTTTTCCTGAGAATCAAGATAGGTCATTTCTGTTATCCTGTATGTATCAATATCTGGCATTCCTCCAGAGAAATAAACACTATTCCCTTTTGCCGATAAAATATAGTTACAAAGTATACTTTGGTTAATGAAAAACACTGAGATAACCTTTGCTCTGGTATAAATTAGCTTTGGCAGATGGATGTCACCAGTGGTTTGAAAATAACACATCTGTGTTCCAGGGTTTTGTTGAGGTACTTAGTGCGCTGAACGAGAGAATAGTAATGAGTGGAATAGATTCCTCCACTATGCTAAATAGGGTGGATGGAGGAATCTCCCCTGCTGGCCATACATGGTGCAAACTTCTTTCCTGCAACCATGGGTTACAGGAAATAAATTTGCACAATTCCCCCTTTAACACAGACAGTGCTGATGGGAATCTCTCCTGCCGAGCCATTGTTTTCTCCTGGCAGGGGGGCAGGGGAAGCCATTCCCCCTGGGAGTAGACAGTGATTATATAGCAGCCGCTAGCGATAATCACAAGAGAATCCGGTAGTCTGGTTGTACCCAAGTCGATAGATCAATCAACTTGGTACATTCAGCCTGCCCATTAACGATTGGAATATCGGCCGGTTTAGCATTCAAACAGTGTATGGCCAGCCTTAGGATATTCAAATATCACCTGTATCTGATAGTATGCATTCCCTGTTTGGCTGTCAAATTTTCCACATCGACTTTCCAGTCGATGTTTGTTGAGATTGGTGGTGCTAACAGGGCTAATTCGAGCTATGTATGAGTATCATAGGATGGTCCTCTTTTAAGCTGACCATAGACAGAGCATTTTTCTTTCCTGCAACCACGGGTTGCAGGAAAGAAGATCGCTCGATTCCACCATCAACACAGTCAGTGTTGATGGGGGAATCCCTCCCGTGGAGCCATTGTGTTCTCCTGGTGGGGGAAGCCATCCCCGCTGGGAGAACACAGTGAATTTTGCTAGCGACTACAATAGTTGCTAGCAATAATCTCATGTAAAATCCGACAGGCTGGTTGTACCCAAGTTGATCGATCGATCAACTTGGGTACATTCAGCCTGCCCATACATGGTTTGACTCTCGGCCGGTCCCTGCTGAACTAGCCGAGATTCCAACTGTCTAGGGCTGGCTTTAGTGTAGCCAATTCAGGTCAGGTCAGGCGATGACCCCCATGGGAACAAGCAGTTCTTCACTCTACAACCAGCTGATCTTTAGGGCAAATAGCAATCAAGTGTTCTTTTCTTAGCTGATTGCTGAGATATATCAGGTTACTCTACTATTCACTCCAGTCCTTCCTCCTAAATGTGCACTGTGCACTCTTGGGCAATCAAATCATTTGTGTAATGTAATGATCTTTCACTGGAAAGGTGTTTTTATGATCAGATTTTGCCCACATGTCCAATCATTTAGTAACATCAATAATTATAGTGCTTTAGAATGCTTATACATACATGGCACTTTCATGTCAAAATTAGTGTAAGAGGCATAGGTTAGGATACATCATTTTATATGAAAAAAACTCCAAAGTTCCTTTCATTCATTATTAGGTGAGTGTGAAAGATGTAGTGCACTCTTTTCACCTATGATGGAGAAATGTGTCCATTGAATGAATCCATAATAATAATAAAAAATAAAAGAAATCAGCAAAGAATGTTAAGAGAATAAAAGAGCTAATAAAAACATAGAGTAGTTTTTTTGTGAACAACAAAATGAGAGGAACTTTCTGACATACATATATTATAAAAAAAAAAGAAGGTATTTTTTGGCTCGATTGTAATATATGTGCTAACAGTTATTCCTTCCATTTTCCCCACTTGCTTCTAGTCCCTCTGTTTTTAATTGTTAATTTCTTTCCTCATAAAATCATCAATCTAGAAATAATAAGTAGTAGTAATTGATTCTACTATTGTCTGTGAACATTCAAATAGATAACAGTAGGATTCACTAGTTTTTTTAAGTACATAATATCACCACTAGAGAGCACTCTATATATTTAATTTTACATCTATCAATAGGGATTATATACACATGTAACCAATCTTCTTGCTAAGTCGCCCAAGTTGTTACAATACACCAAGTACAGTTTTACTGTTAGGTAGATGAAAATGTGAGTTTATCTGTTTGAACTTTTTTTTTTTTTAATAACAAAATATGTTAGTCTTTTAGTATGATTTCAAAATATGTTTGTAGTTTGATTGTTAGCATTTTTTTAAAGAAAAGATCAATTTCCTATCTTTTCTACTTCATTATTGGTGAAGAGTGTTTGTTTTATGATAGTTTGTCCAATATCATTATGTTTTGTTTTTTTTAAATGTTGGCATTTTGTCTTCCAGAAACGTTCATCGGACAGCATGGATTGGGGAACTCTTTATGAAGTCATTGGAGGGGTCAACAAACATTCTACAAGCATTGGCAAGATATGGCTCTCTGTCCTGTTCATATTCCGAATTATGATTCTGGTGGTGGCTGCGGAGAGTGTCTGGGGTGACGAGCAGTCAGATTTCACCTGCAATACATTACAACCTGGGTGCAAAAATGTGTGCTATGACCACCACTTTCCAGTGTCTCACATCAGGCTTTGGTGCCTCCAACTCATCTTTGTGGCTACCCCAGCACTGTTGGTTGCCATGCACGTGGCTTACTTGAGACATGGGAAAAAAAGAAAACTACAAAAAAAGATGCAGTCTGGTAAGGCTGATAAATCTGATGAGAAGGATTTGGAGGATTTAAGAGAGCAGAAATTTCGGATAGAAGGTACACTTTGGTGGACCTACACCATCAGCATCCTGTTTAGGGTGCTGTTTGAGGCTACTTTCATGTATCTCTTCTACTTCCTCTACACTGGCTTCCATATGCAACGTCTTGTCAAGTGTGACAACTGGCCTTGCCCGAATGTGGTCGATTGTTTTATTTCGAGGCCTACTGAAAAGACTGTATTTACCATCTTCATGATCATTGTGTCTGGCATTTGTATGGTCCTAAATGTGGCAGAGTTGTGCTATCTCATCATTCAGGCATCCATGAGAAGAGCCAGGAAGAATGCCAGGAAACACACCAACCACATAAGTGGCAAAGAAGAGAAGCAGAATATGCTAAATGAGCAGAAGGAACAATAATCGATCGAATGAATGTTTAGTTTACCCTTCAGCCTTAACTGCCCTTTTTCAAAACTAAGGCAGAAGGATTGCTATATACAATACATTGAATTAAATCCTAGATCTGAATATTTAGGAATGACAGAAATTCTACACAGAAACATCCTTAGATATCTGTGTAAGGTGGATGGCTTTTGCGAATTTACAAAGTATCTTTGCAAATTTAGAAATATTGGTTTACACATTGGTGGAATTTGAATAATTTAAAGTAGCACATCTTTGACTAAAATTCAGTAGTGTTTTATATTATGTCTTTATGTTTTGGTGTTTGTTTATTTTATGTTATCATTTTTTTTTGTTGCTATTTATGTTACAAGATTTGTCGTTGTGTGTTAACAATGATAACAAATTCTGACTGATTTTGTACAATTATTGAATGTATTTGGAAGAATAACTCCACTTTTAACTTGAAATCCAAATTTCATTTTTTTTACTTGGCTTGACATAACCGTCACATTAAAGGAGACCTTTCCTGAGAGAACATTGCCTTTATTGGCTTCTTATTCTGAAAATGCTGGCTGCCTGGCTGTCAAGCTGGCCCTCCGGTTCCAATGCTGCAAGTCATTTAATTGGAATGTGCATGCAGATAAGGATAGCTGACTTTGCTCGGAATTTGCTGAGCTGTATACTTGTTCCAAATCTGGGACTTAGAAAGTACTGAAGCTAAAGGTCAGCATAACAGCCAGACAACTAGCATTTTAGAAGGAGTTTAACCATGGCAGTCTTCATGCTTCTGTGAAGAAAGGTTTCCTTTAGTGAAAACATTTAACCTGATTAAGGCTTTTAAAGGGAAACTGTGAGCATGGAAATGAGGCAGCTGTCATTACTGACTTACTGATTTTTACTGTTGCAGATTTTGGGGGTGTCATTGTGATTGCGGTTACACCACCTAGTGATTCACAAATGTGGAGCAAACATATAGCCAGCGAAGTCTAAAAAGTCTGATTTTCAGACTTCACTAAGTAGGGAAATCAGAATTGGAATAACAGCTCCAGAGCCCACAACTTTAGAAAAACAGGTCAGTAATGGCAGGTCTCATTTCTGTCCTCACAGGTTACTTGTAAGGCCTGGTGTGGCTACACAAATGCTGTGTCTACATTTGGACATGATGTGTTAGGTGCAATAGATCTTCAAAGAGCCTGTGCAAGCAAAAGAGACACAGTAGTTTTTTTTTTTTATAACAAACTAAAGTTTTCCTCTGTCCTGTCATACAATTTGGAATGTCTAAGACTCTCCATAGACATGAGATCATGGTTGGGAAGATGTTCCATAAATGACCACTAACACAAAAAATATTGTATTCTGATAAATGCAGATAGTAATATTAGTAATGTTATAAAGCTGTCCAAAATTATAAACTACAACACTGCCAAAGTGCTGACAATGGTCACCTTTTATTAAAGGAACTTCCACTTTTCTAGTTCCTCCCCCCCTCCGGTGTCACATTTGGCACCTTTTAGGGGGGAGCAGATACCTGTCTAATACAGGTATTTTGCTCCCACTTCCGGGCATAGATACCCGAGCCACCCACAGGTATCTACGCCACTCCCCCCCCCCCCGCTGTCTTCTGGGAGACACACGGCTCCCAGAACACAGCAGGGACCAGTGGGATAGCGCAGCGCGAGGCGCGCATGCACAATATTCCTGATTCCCTCACCGAGGATGGTGGAGGCAGCCCCCGACAGCCGAGGGATAGATTGGCTTCGGGTGCCGACATTGCGGGCGCCCTGGACAGGAAAGTGTCCTTATATTAAAAGTCAGCAGCTACAGTATTTGTAGCTGCTGACTTTAAAAAAAAAAAAAATAGGCGTAACTCCACTTTAACATAGTGTAACCCTTTCCCACCCGAAATCTGTGAATAAATATCCCAACTATCCAGGGAAAGTGCCTTTGGGGGCCAGCAGCTGAGACATTGTGTATCTGCCAGCTATCAATCCTTGTTGTCACCGACATCTCGGGTCCTCAATAACCATCGGAGTGGTTGGTTTCCGATAATGCGACCATGATTAAATGCAGGCTCAAAAGCTTCTTAAAAAAAAAAAATCCTTTAGCCTGCAGATGACTGACACTGCCACCTTCAGGCTGCAGCAGAATTTGCAGTGCCATAAAAAAAAAATAAAAATAAGAATTAGATATTTTTAAACATAAAGAAAAAAAAAAAAAACAATTTATGAAATTTTTGTACATTTCTCAGATTATAATAATTAAAAAAAACAGTGCAGGGTTTTTTTAACAGCATACCAAATAGGATGAAAAATAATTTAGGTATGCAAAATAATAATAGGGGCATATTTATAAAGCAGTAAATCTGACATTCGTCAAATATTCACTGCCAGTGAATCTTCCTGGTGAATATGTTTTAAATTAGTGAATGGTTAACACCTGTGAATGCTTGGAGAATGTAACATCTGTTGCTTTATAAATACAGTATGTTCCTTAGCATTATTGTCAAGTTAGCTGATGCTGCTAAATTTTTGACCTGATCGTTAAAGAGATACTCTTAGTATATAAAGAAAAAGCTGCTGCAGCTGTTTAACCGCTTGCTGCCCAGCCACAGTCCATTTACTGCAGTGGCTCGGGCAGGCAGGATCACATTCATGTACGTCATCCTGCCTCTTCCGGGTTAGACGCCCCCTGAGGGCGCGCAGCGTGCCGCTCCCCCGACCGCTGTGTCCACCCCTCTCACTGACCCATTTGTTGGTACAACTTGGTCTCTGTGTAATTGTGGATAAAAACATGAAAATAAACATAGAAAATGAAAAAAGAAACTAATATATTAAATGCTAAGATTAATGTCTTAAAGTTTTCAGAATACATTATTTTTTGTAATAGATGTCTTTTAAGCACGTTGAATTGTTTCAGCTGACTTTTTACGACAATCCCTGTTGCTGGCTTAAGCTCAGGAAAAAAGAAAACACCTTGAATCAAAATTTATTTTGGAACATTGTTCTGATCCTTCCCCAGATCGGTCAGGTAGGGGGTTGTCTCCATAATCCATTATGTATCCATAATGGGTGGCGATCACATCATGTATATGAATAGCTGAAGGCTGATGAACTTGGAATACTTTAACTCTTTAAATTTCATCCAGCACAGTTTTCTATGTGTGTTAAGGTGGGGGATTTTCTTTTGCTAATAAAAGCACTGCCACTAAATAAAAATGAAATAAGTAGATGTTCGATGATGAGGGACAAGCGATAGACTGAAAAAAGCAGTGTTCACCATGAAATTGTATTTTCATTGACTTAGTATTCTGTATTTCCTATACAAACCAGTAATTAGTCTATAAATGTTCTTGTGTTTTTTAAATGACTTGCACTAATCTTAAATTGCCAGGATGAAGAGAATTAGATGAATGTTGCCTAATATTACGTTTCTAAGGAGTAGCAGTGGACATAAATTTAAAATGCTGCCTTGCAACCTTGCAAATGTTTGCTGCTATAGAGGAAACTGACCCGTAAAGGAGATAATACTTCTTTACCAAAGACTGAACGTGAAACTTTGCATCCAAAGTGTGAAGTGTCTTTATTTTTTATTTCATTTTGTAAAAAGGGGAGAAGGAAGTTATGGGATATGCTTCTTTTGCAATTATGTGCTCAACAGACCATGGATTTGTGCCTGCGGGACGTGGATGCTTAGAGTTGGCCTGCACAGTTTAAATATTTCTTTTGTTGGATAAACTCTAAAACAACAATGACCACAATACAGTGCTTGGACTCTCATATCTTTTTTTTAAAGGTGCTTCTGAATTGTAATCCAGTTAGAATATGCAATCAGCTGTTTTTTCAGCAATAGGTCACTAGAGGGTGCACTGCAAGTGCAAATGTCAAAACATAAAACTACTTTTTTTTTGTATGTTTTAGTTTCAATAAATATTTTTAATACTTTTCCTTTCTCTGTTATTCACTGAAAAACATTGAAAATATTACATGTATCAAACACTAACTTTTCTAAAGTCTAACCAGACTGACTTCATTGTGATTTTAACATGAACGTGTAAATGATCTATTCCAGGTGTTGAATATAAAAATAACTTTTTTATTCAATAGGCTTTCCTCTCCCTATTATAAAATAAAATATTTTTCCAATGGTAGAATTAATTTATTCAATGAAGTTAGTACAGTACAGTGGTAAAGGGATTTTGGCATACATATAGAACAGAAGATATCATTGCAGATTGGTGGATAGCATACATAAACTCATATTTCTCATCATTCATTTCTTGCATACTTTCCAAAATTATTTTTTCACCAGAGGTTATTGAAGCTTAGATGCCCAGGGCAAAACTAGCATGATTAGTTTCCTTCAGTTACCTCTTCTACAATTACAATTAGATTGTTTAACTTTAAGTAGAAATGCAAACACAAATAAAATCAGGGTAAAGTTAGAACTCCTGACCTGAGTACTTGTTCCAGGTCAATGACTCTGAAAGTATGTAAAGTGTACCTGTGATTTGAAAATTATGAACACTTGGTTACTGAACTTTAGGGTGCGTGTAAATACCTGGAGAAAGGAAAACTGAGATCACTGCCATGTCTCTGAGTGGTATAAAGCTAAGGTTATGTTATCACAGCATCTATGCATAAAGTGTTTTATCACATACGCATTTAGGTGCATTTTGGGACTGCGTAAAATACTGCATTTTGCTCGCTGTTCAACTGACCGAAAATGCTGCATGTATATAATAGTGATCTCCCGTGCTCCAAATAATAAATAAAAATTACAAGCAATGCTGCTACTTACACTTACAACCATAAAAATCAAAACCAGTGAAAATTAAATATATATACCAAAGTGCATATATAGCAAAATTCACAGTAGTGCAACAATAACACCTAATTAATTCAGTGTTCAATACAAAAATGCAATGATCGAATATATATATATATATATATATATACAGTGGGGACAGAAAGTATTCAGACCCACTTACATTTTTCACTCTTTGTTATATTGCAGCCATTTGCTAAAATAATTTAAGTTCATTTTTTTCCTCATTAATGTACACACAGCACCCCATATTGACAGAAAAACACAGAATTGTTGACATTTTTGCAGATTTATTAAAAAAGAAAAACTGAAATATCACATGGTCCTAAGTATTCAGACCCTTTGCTGTGACACTCATATATTTAACTCAGGTGCTGTCCATTTCTTCTGATCATCCTTGAGATGGTTCTACACCTTCATTTGAGTCCAGCTGTGTTTAATTATACTGATTGGACTTGATTAGGAAAGCCACACACCTGTCTATATAAGACCTTACAGCTCACAGTGCATGTCAGAGCAAATGAGAATCATGAGGTCAAAGGAACTGCCTGAAGAGCTCAGAGACAGAATTGAGGCAAGGCACAGATCTGGCCAAGGTTACAAAAACATCTCTGCTGCACTTAAGGTTCCTAAGAGCACAGTGGCCTCCATAATCCTTAAATGGAAGACGTTTGGAATGACCAGAACCCTTCCTAGAGCTGGCTGTCCGGCCAAACTGAGCTATCGAGTAAGAAGAGCCTTGGTGAGAGAGGTAAAGAAGAACCCAAAGATCACTGTGGCTGAGCTCCAGAGATGCAGTCGGGAGATGGGAGAAAGTTGTAGAAAGTCAACCATCACTGCAGCCCTCCATTAGTCAGGGCTTTATGGCAGAGTGGCCCGACGGAAGCCTCTCCTCAGTGCAAGACACATGAAAGCCCGCATGGAGTTTGCTAAAAATCACCTGAAGGACTCCAAGATGGTGAAAAATAAGATTCTCTGGTCTGATGAGACCAAGATAGAACTTTTTGGCCTTAATTCTAAGCGGTATGTGTGGAGAAAACCAGGAACTGCTCATCACCTGTCCAATACAGTCCCAACAGTGAAGCATGGTGGTGGCAGCATCATGCTGTGGGGGTGTTTTTCAGTTGCAGGGACAGGATGACTAGTTTGCAATCGAGGGAAAGATGAATGTGGCCAAGTACAGGGATATCCTGGATGAAAACCTTCTCCAGAGTGCTCAGGACCTCAGACTGGGCCGAAGGTTTACCTTCCAACAAGACAATGACCCTAAGCACACAGCTAAAATAACGAAGGAGTGGCTTCACAACAACTCCGTGACTGTTCTTGAATGGCCCAGCCAGAGCCCTGACTTAAACCCAATTGAGAATCTCTGGAGAGACCTAAAAATGGCTACCCACCAACGTTTACCATCCAACCTGACAGAACTGGAGAGGATCTGCAAGGAGGAATGGCAGAGGATCCCCAAATCCAGGTGTGAAAAACTTGTTGCATCTTTCCCAAAAAGACTCATGGCTGTATTAAATCAAAAGGGTGCTTCTACTAAATACTGAGCAAAGGGTCTGAATACTTAGGACCATGTGATATTTCAGTTTTTCTTTTTTAATAAATCTGCAAAAATGTCAACAATTCTGTGTATTTCTGTCAATATGTGTGTACATTAATGAGGAAAAAAATGAAATTAAATGATTTTAGCAAATGGCTGCAATATAACAAAGAGTGAAAAATTTAAGGGGGTCTGAATACTTTCTGTCCCCACTGTATATAACATTCCATGTGCAAAGAAAATATAAAAAATAGCAGTCCTCTTTAACCACTTCAGCCCCGGAAGATTTGGCTGCTCAATGACCAGAGCATTTTTTGCGATACGGCACTGCGTCAGTTTAACTGACAATTGTGCGGTCCTGCGATGCTGTACCCAAACAAAACTTTTTTTCCCACAAGTAGAGCTTTCTTTTGGTGGCATTTGATCAACACTGCGGTTTTTATTTTTTGCGCTATAAACAAAAAAGAGCGATGATTTAGAAAAAAACACAATATTTTGTACTTTTTGCTATAATAAATATCCCCATTTTTTTATTAAAAAAGCAAATTTTTTCTCAGTTTAGGCTGATATGTATTCTTCTACATATTTTTGGTAATAAAAATCACAATAAGCGTATATTGATTGGTTTGCACAAAAGTAATAGCGTCGACAAAATAGGGGATAGATTTATGGCATTTTTATTATTATGATTTTTTTTTTACTAGTAATGGTGGCGATCTGCGATTTTTATTGTGGCTGCGACATGGCGGACACATCGGACACTTTTGACACATTTTTGGGATGATTGACAATTATACAGCGATCAGTGCTATAAAAATTCACTGATTACTGTATAAATGTCACTGGCAGGGAAGGGGTTAACGGGGGCGATCGAGGCGTTAACGGCGGCGATCAAGGGGTTAACTGTGTTCCCTGACTGTGTGTTCTAACTGTAGGGGGAGGGGACTGACTAGAGGGGATGACAGATCGTGGTTCCTAGCTATTAGGAACTCACAATCTGTCTCTCCTCACAGAACAGAACAGGGATTTGTGTGTTTACACACACACGTCCCTGTTCTGCCTCTCGTGCCCATGATAGCTCGTAGCCGGCGGTCATTGTGACCATCGGCCACGAGCATCGGCACCCCCACAGTGCAGTGGGCGCACGCACCTGCTATCCCGCTTAAAGGAGCCGACATATAGCTACGCCGGCTCGCGGGACCGCGCCGACCTGCCGCAGTATAAGGATGATGGCTGGTCGGCAAACGGTTAAACAGCTAATTTTTTTATGATATTCCCAATGATGTCCTAATTAAGAAAAAACACAGTAATTTTTAACTTGCGTACCACTCTCATGGTTAGGCTAGTAAGCCATAAGAATCAGTTGTTCAAAGATTCCTTAATAACCCAATCCACTTCTCCACAGTTCCTTGTAGAAAGGGTATACATCCATGGGTACATGAAAAAGAAAGGCTCCACTAGTGTAATATTGTAAAGCTCAATCTTTAATCTAAAAACAATACCCAGTCCACTCTCATGTAAAACATCTTGTATCAAACATTGTATAGCTCATGACTTAATCAAGCAATCCCCTTCAGTCCCACTACCTCCAAGCTGGCTGATGACTATCCAGGGAAACGCCAATCGCTCTCACAATGTTAATGCAATCATTCTGGTTGCCGTTCAGTCACACCCCAACGTATGTTTTGTCCGTTCCGACTTCAGTCAAAAGGGACCGAAGCGTACGTCGCGGTGTGACTGGACGGAAATCCAGTCACACCCCGACGTATGACATAATAAATTAACATCATCACACTGACCGGAGAGGCACTCTACACTGTCTTTCTGTCAGCAAGCTCCCAATATTAGATGACAGACACACACAAGAGAAATATCTGTGACATACATAGTGCAACGCATTGGAAGATGTGCATGGCCACTACATGCTGAACAGTGGGTGTGGGCAATAGAACCTGATCCTGCTCACGGTATACACCACAAGTGTCAAACACAAGGCGCACGGGCCGAATCCGGCCTTCCAGGCCATTTTATGTGGCCCTTGGACTAGGGTTGCCACCTGTATGGGTCGCTTTAAGGGTGTTGGGGTCTTTATGTCTCTCTCTAATTGAGGTCTGTATGGGGGGGACTTTGATGTGTGAAGGTACACCTGGGAGTACCTGATGTAACGGGACTGTGATGTGCAGAGGGACTCTGATGGGGCATCTGATGTAAGGGGGACTCTGATGGGGACACCTAATGAAAGGGGGGACTCTGATGGGGCACCTGATGCAGTGGTGTTGTTAGGTGGGTCCGCACCCGGGTGACACCCGCCAGAGGGGAGACACCCGTAGGTTGTGGCACGCACCTCTAACACTGCCCGCTGCCTGATCTGCGCCTCAGGTCTTGCGCTGTGTCCCTCAGCGCAGTGGACTGAAGCTGCCTCCCCCTCCTCTCTGTTTACATCCACACAAGAGGAGGAGGAGCCTGAGGGACACACACGGCTGTGTGTATTTGTCCGCGCTGTTCTGAGGTCTGTAAACTTTATGTATATGTGGGTGGACATGTGCAGGTGTGTCTATACTAATGGGGGTCTGCACTGAGGGGGGATTCTATACTAATGGGGGCTCTGCACTGAGGGGGGTTCTATACTAATGGGAGGTCTGCACTGAGGGGGGATTCTATACTAATGGGGGCTCTGCACTGAGGGGGGATTCTATACTAATGGGGGTCTGCATTGAGGGGGGATTCTATACTAATGGGGGCTCTGCACTGAGGGGGGATTCTATACTAATGGGGGGTCTGCACTGAGGGGGGATTCTATACTAATGGGGGCTCTGCACTGAGGGGGGTTCTATACTAATGGGGGGTCTGCACTGAGGGGGGATTCCATACTAATGGTGGGCTCTGCACTGAGGGGGATTCTATACTAATGGGGGGTCTGCACTGAGGGGGGATTCTATACTAATGGGGGGTCTGCGCTGAGGGGGGATTCTATACTAATGGGGGCTCACACTGAGGGGGGATTCTATACTAATGGGGGGTCTGCACTGAGGGGGCATTCTATACTAATGGGGTCTCTGCAATGAGGGGGATTCTATACTAATGGGGGGTCTGCACTGAGGGGGGATTCTATACTAATGGGGGTCTGCACTGAGGGGGGATTCTATACTAATGGGGGCTCTGCACTGAGGGGGGATTCTATACTAATGGGGGTTAGCACTGATGGGGGATTTTATACTGATGGGGGTCTGCACTGAGGGGGGATTCTATACTAATGGGGGCCTGCACTGAGGTGGGTTCTAAACTAATGGGGGTTGGCACTGAGGGGGGGGATTTTATACTGATGGGGGTCTGCACCGAGGAGGGATTCTATACTGATGGGGGGTCTGCACTGAGGGGGATTCCATACTGATGGGGGTCAGTACTGAGGGGGGGTGTATGTACTGATGGGGGGGTCTGCACTGAGGTGGGAGGTTGATACTGATGGAGGGGGGTCTGCAGACTCTGCACTGAGGGAGGGTGTCTGTACTGATGGGGGGGTCTGCAATAAGGAAGGGGAGTCTGTACTGAGGGAGGGGGTCTGTACTTAGTGGGGGGGTCTATATTAATGGAAGGGGGTCTGTACTGAGGGAGGGCAGTCTGTACTGAGGGAGGGGAGTCTGTACTTAGTGGGGGGTCTATATTGATGGAAGGGGGTCTGTACTGAGGGAGGGGGGCTATATTGATGGAGTGGGGTCTGTAGTTAGTGGAGGGGGGGTCTGTACTGAGGTAGTTGGTGGAGGAGGGGGTGACACCAATTTTTTCGGCACCGGGTGACACCAACCCTAGTGACGCCACTGACAGGGGCACCTAATGTAAGGGGGGACTCTGATGTTATGTTATATTAGAGAGCAATTCGGACCGCCTTGATTTCAAATTTATTACCCCTGCCCTAGGTGGACATTTTTGCGTTGCAGCAACGTATGCAGAATTTTGTACATTCCTGCAATGCACAAACACACACACCAGGTGTACAGTGGTGCCATTAAGTCTTAATGGCACAACCCCACACCTTGCTTATGCGCTCATTCACCTGCGGCAAAATATATGGTAATAAAATATCGTGCATCTTGGTGCACCACAATTTTCAAAAAGGTTATACAGGATTTACATCTATTTGTACTACATTTTCTTTTTCATTTGTTTTGTATACTGTACTACAATAAAAAAATTGTTGCATGCTGATAAAATACACACACACACTATTAGATTTTCTGCAGACTTTTGTCTTCAGATTTACCAAAACCATATAATATGAGGTCAAACCTTAAGGCCTCTTTCACACGGGGCAGATCAGTCATGATCCGCCCCGTGAACACACGCTGGCTCAGCGGGGATCGCTCCGCCGATCCCCGCTGAGCAGGAAGATGACAGGTCCATCGCTGCACGCTGTGCAGCGACGGACCTGTCAGAGCGCCGCTCTCCCCTATGGGGGGATCGGATGATGACGGTCCGTAGTGTCCGTCGTCATCCGATCCGATCCGAAAACGGAGGGAAAAGTAGGTTTTTCCTCCGTTACACTTTTCGGATCGGAGCGGGGTCGGATGTCAGCGGACATGTCACCGCTGACATCCGACGCTCCATAGGGATGACTGTATGTCCGTTTTTCATCCGAAAACGGATGGATGAAAAACGGACATACGGATCATCCGTGTGAAAGAGGCCTAAGAGTTTCACTTTGAATGCAATCAGGCAGACCCTTGCACTATATGGTTCTGGTAAATCTGAAGACAAAAATCTACAGAAAATCTAATATTGTGTATGGGGTCTTAGGCTTTAAGAAAAGATGCCAACCCTACCTTGCACCCAGGGCTTTTTTTCAGCTGGAAAGTGGTGGAAACTCTCACAGATCCATGCCTGCCCTACAGTCATGGCAGGGACAAGGAAGATTCAGATGGCAGGTGCAGTGTGGGATGGGGCATCAGGTGGTAAGCTGCACTGAGATCCTCATCTCTGCCCGATTGCACAGATTTCAACCAATGATCTTCCTATAAATGAGAGAGAGGGGCCGAGCCATCTACACTGCCAGGAGTTACTAGAGCCGGGCCAGGTAGGTGATAGACATTTGCAGTTAGTTTAGTTCCAAATTAAAATTTGGACGAATTTTTGTTTTTTGGAAATTCGAATTACAATAGTACAGAATTTATACGAATCCAAAATAATGAAAAAAAAAAAATTGTACGAATTCCGAATTCGAATAAATCTAAATAGTTTTCAAATTTGAAACGTTTTCGCATTCGAAAAGTTTTCAAATTCGAATAGTTTTTTAATTTAAATAGTTTTCCAAGTTCCAAAGATAATAAAATAGAATATAAAATAAACAAATAAAATAGAAAAAAATGTAATAGAATAGAAAAAAATATAACAGAAAATAAAAGAATATAATATAATATAGTAAAACAGAACAAAATAGAAGATAAAAGAACAGAATAGAATAGAACCAAATAGCATAGAATAGGATAAAAAAAGAAGAAAAGAAATTTTTTTTTCATGTATTCAAATTCAAACTTATTCTATTTGAAATTTGAATTCCAGAAGATGGTTATATTCTTTCTATTTTTAAAAGAAAAGAATAGAATAAAAAAAAAACAATAGAATAGACTATAATAGAAGAGAAAAGGATAGAGTAAATAAAAGAATAGAATTAAAAAAACAATAGACTAGAAAGAATATAACCATTTCTCAAAATTCAAATAGAATCAATTCGAATTTGAATAGAAAAGAATAGATTAGATTAGAATAGAAAATAACAGAATAGTATAGAAAAAAACAACAGAATAAAATAGAAAGAATATAACCATCTTCTGAAATTCGAATAGAATAAATTCGAATTTGAATGGAAAAGAATAGACTAGAATAAACAGATAGAAAAAGAATAGAATTTAAAAACAATAGAATAGAATAGAAAGAATAAAACCACTTCCCAAAATTTAAATAGAATCAATTCAAATTTGAATAGAATAGATTAGAATAGGAAGATGGTTATATTCTTTCTCTTCTATTCTATGTTTTTTCTATACTATTCTGTTGTTCTCTATTCTATTCAAATTTGCATTGATTCTATTTGAATTTTGAGAAATGGTTATATTTTTTCTACTTTATTCTAATGTTTTTTGAATTACATTCTTTTCTATTCTATTCTTTTCTATTCGAAATGTCAGAAGATGGTTATATTCTTTATATTGTATTCTACTCTTTGTTTATTCTATTCTATTCATTTCTATTCCATTATATTCTGTTCTATTCTTTTCTATTTTATTATATTTTTTTTCTATTCTATTCCTTTATTTTCTATTCTATTTTATTCTCTTTGGAAAATGGAAAACTATTCAAATTCGAAAACTATTCAAATACGTTTCAAATTCAAATTCAAAAACTTTTTGAATTTGAAAACTATTTGAATTCGAAAACTATTTGAAACTGATTCGAAATCTATTCAAATTTGAAAACTGTTTGAAATTGATTTGAAAACTATTCGAATTTGAGAACTATTCGAAACTGAATCGAAAACTATTAGAATTCCGAAAATTCAAATCGATTTGAATATGAATAAATTAAACAAATTAAACGGATTAAACAAATGTAACTATTATTATTATTATACAGGATTTATATAGCTCCAACAGTTTACGTAGCGATTTACAACTTGAGGGTAGACAGTACAAATACAATACACTTTAATACAGTAGGAATCAGAGGGCCCTGCTCCTTAGAGCTTACAATCTAAGAGGGGAAGGCCAAGAGATACAAGAGGTAATAACTGTGGGTGATGTGCTGATTGAGAAGATAAATGTACAGATGTTAGGTGGGGGCCAGATAGACTTCTCTGAAGAGATGAGTTTTCAGGGATCGTCTGAAAGCGGTTAAAGTAGGAGAAAATTGGACGGATTGGGGTAAAGCATTCCAGAGGATGGGAGAGGCTCTGGAGTAGTCCTGAATGTGAGCATGGGATGAGGTGACAAGGGAGTTTGAGAGCAGGAGGTCTTGGGAGGAGCAAAGAGAACGATTAGGTTGGTATTTTGAGACTAGGTTAGAGATGTAGCTGGGGGCCAGGTTGTGGATGGCTTTGTAAGTTATAGTTAGCATCTTGAATTTAATTCGATGACTGAGTGGCAGCCAATGGAGGGATTGGCAGAGGTGTATAGCAGACGCTGAGCGGTTTGTGAGGTGGATGAGCCTGACAGCAGCGTTCATGATGGACTGAAGTGGGGATAGCCTATTTAGAGGTAAGCCAATGAGGAGAGAGTTGCAGTAGTCGAGGCGGGAGATGACCAGGGAGTGGAATAGAAGCTTTGTGGTGACATTGGTTAGGAAAGGGCGTATCTTGGAGATGCTGCGGAGGTTGAGGCGGAAAATTTTGGATAGTGATAGTATGTGGGGCCGAAAGGTTAGTTCAGAGTCCACGATTACACCTAGGACTTTTGCGTGGGGAGATGGGTTGATAGTTGAGCCGTTGATATTGACAGAGAAATCAGGGAAAGTGGCACCTGAGGGAGGAAATATCATGAGCTCGGTTTTGGATAGGTTGAGTTTGAGGAAGTGATGTGACATCCAGGCTGATATGTCTGCTAGTATGTTGGTAATGCGTGAGGAGATAGATGGAGAGAGCTGGGGGGTAGAGAGATAGATTTGGGTGTCATCAGCGTAGAGATATTTAAAGCCGTGGTAGGCAATCAACTGACCCAGGGGGGCGGTGTAGATTAGGAAAAGGAGAGGTCCAAGAACAGAACCTTGGGGGACCCCAATGGAGAAAGGAAGAGGAGAGGAGGAAGTAGAGTTGTAAGTGACACTGAAGGAGCGGTGGGATAGGTAGGATGAGAACCAGCGAAGAGTACAGTCACGGAGACCAAAGGAGTGGAGTTTATTGAGGAGGAGGGGGTGGTCCACTGTGTCAACGACAGCAGAGAGATCCAGGAGAAGTAGTACAGAACAGTGACCACTGGTTTTAGCCATTTGTAGGTCATTTGAGAGTTTAAGGAGAGCAGTTTCTGTGGAGTGTTGAGGGCGAAATCCGGACTGAAGGGGATCAAGAAGTTTATTCATGGTCAGATGGTCGCTTAGTCCGTTGTAGACCAGTCTTTCAAGAAGTTTGGAGGAGAGGGCGAGTAAGGAGATGGGACATAGGTTGTTAAGATTGGTGGAGTCCAGTGAGGGCTTTTTAAGTATGGGGGGTGACTAGCGCATGTTTTAAAGAGTTTGGGAAGATGCCACAAAAGAGGGGGAGGTTGAAAATGTGAGTTAGAGAGTGTAGAATCGAGTCAGAGGGTGAGTGTAGCATTTGCGAGGGAGCAGAATCCAGGGGGTAGGTGGTTAGATGAGTGTTAGATAAAAGTTTGGCAACCTCATTAATAGTAGCAGGGTTGAATGAGGGAAGTAATGATTGTATATGTATGGGGTGTTGCATGGGGGAGGTTTTTGCGCATTGGAGATCTCCTCATGAATTGTATCAATCTTAGTTTTGAAGTGATTGGCAATCTCCTGGGCAGTGAGTGAGTTGGTGGGTGCAGGCAGTGGAGGACAGAGTAGAGTGTTGAAGGTAGAGAAGAGTGGACGTGGACTGGATGAGAAGGTGTTAATGAGTGTGATAAAGTAGGACTGTTTGGCAGTGTGAAGGCAGGAATAGTATTTTAGGAGGGCAGATTTATATTGTGTGAAGTCTTCCTGGAACTTAGTCTTATGCCACAGGCGCTCAAGAGCACGGCTACATTTTCTGAGACTTCTGGTGTCATCTGTTTGCCAGGGTTGTAGCAGTCGGGGCCTAATTCTATGTGTAGTGAGGGGGGCAAGCTTGTCTAGGGAGGAAGACAGTGAGCGCTAGGTTGGGGCAGGACAGGGGTGAGATTTTGTCATAGAGGTGATCAGTAGCAGAGTAGAGAAGAGAAAGGTTGAGGTGGCAAAGGTTTCTACTTGTAACTGTTAGGCGGTTGGAGGGAGAGGAGGTGGAAGACAGGGAGAGGGCAAAACTAATAAGGTGGTGATCAGAGAGTGGGAGAGGATTGTTGGAAAGGTTGCACGGAGTACTAAATAAATTTATGTAAATAGCAAATCGAAATGAAACTAAACAAATTTTTGGGGTTCTGCACATGTCTAGTAGGTGAGATGCAAGTAAACTTTTTTTGGGGGGGAGGGAGGGAGATGTGTGCATAGGTGGGGGATGGGGGAGAATGATGCAGAGGTGAGGAGGGGTGAAAATGAGATGTGGACACCCAAGAGAGCTGAACCCTGCATATTGTGCATAGCATACCCCTAAACCCTGCACTCTATATGTAGTACACTCCTCAACCCTACACTCTGTACACAGCACACCCCTGAACTCTGCACTCTGTGCATAGGGAACCCCAAAACTGCACTCTGTAGTTAGCTTACCCCTGAACTCTGCAATCTGTACATAGGGCACCCCTGAACTACGCACATGCATTCCTGGTCATTATTTCCCTTTTAAGATCCTCCCACTGCAATTTGGCCACACCCACCACTCAAAGCAGTTCATGGGAGGGGGGAGGTGCGGTTGAGTTCCTGCACCTATTTTCTCAGACAAAAAGCCCTGGGTAAATTTATATAGTCTTACTCTTTGAAGGCAACCATAAAAATAATGCAGCCCTTAACCACTTACGAACCACCCGTCATTATACGTTGGTACTTTGAAGAGGGATATCGTTGTTATGGCAGCAGCTCGCTACCATAACCCCGGTATCCTCTTCTTCAGCGGGTGGTCTCTTTCAGGTAAAAGTGGTCTCTGCGGCAGATTAGCCACGAGATCACTTTTATTGGCTCAGGTGCCATCCGCTGATTACCGGAGCCATCGGTAGCGGAGGAGGCGATCGGGTCCTTTTCCTGGATTGGTATGGAGACGTGTGAGGGGAAGATGGACCCCACCCGTCTCCATACCATTGCAGGGCGGAAGCGACGTCAAAACGTCACTTCCACCCATAGCTCTTAAAAAGACTTTTTTTTTCTTTTTTTTCAAATGACATTTAATCAATTTATTTTTTTATTGCATTTTAGTGTAAATATGAGATCTGAGTTCTTTTTGACCCCAGATCTCATATTTAAGAGGTCCTGTCATGCTTTTTTTCTATTACAAGGGATGTTTACATTCCTTGTGATAGGAATAAAAGTGACACAATTTATTATTTTTTTTAAAAGAACAGTGTAAAAATAAAGAATAAAAGGTAAAATAAATAAGAAAAAATAAATACAATTTTTAAACATACCACGTCCCGCAGAGCTTGTGTGCAGAAGCGAACACATATCTGAGCAGCGCCCGCCAGGGCCAGACTGGGAATAAAAACCAGCCCTGGAAAAAATATCATACCAGCCCCATAGCATTATTATACCAGCCCAACATCACAACGTCATTATTTCCTTGAAAGGGAAAACATGCATTTTAAAGCACATTTGAAGAGTGTATTATATATATACATAGAAGGCATATATGAAAGCACACAGGGCTTTATATATATATATATATATATATATATATATATATATATATATATATATATATATATATTATATTTATATATGAAAGTAAATTCCAGTTAAAAGTGGTAAAATTGGTCCATCATCAAGGCGCACCCTAGAAACGTGGGGGGGACTCTGGTTTCCAGAGACCACCTCCCGCAGAAAGAATGGGGGGTACTGATATAAGGGGGAAACCTTTATATCAGTGCCCCCTTATATTATTGTATTCACTCCCCCCTTACATCACTTACCCCCCCTCAGACTTGCCTGGCGGCGCTGTCACTGACCTCCTCTCAGGTGCACTGTGCAGAGCTCAGTTAGATGGCTCCAGGTTGGTGGCTCTGGTTTTATCCTATAGCCTCCTGTCACGGAACGCCCCACACTCCGCTTGAGTGCTTCCGTCATATACCGCTTCCTAAGTTCTGGAACACGAGTCCAATGGATCTGGCTATAGGAACCCCAAGAACTAGACAACACCAGTCTTGGAGTACATCAGAACTACCTTTATTTTGAGATCTCACAGACCTTTATACAGCAGGGATGACTCAAAGCTAACCTAATTAACATGACCTAATTTACTACAAAATGTACCCAGACCAGATGACAGTCTTGTGGGCACCGAGCTTCACACATTAATACAATTAACAATACAAACAACAATCTCCCCCCTCCTCAGCCTAGACCATTCGTCTATTAGCCAGGGCTGGTGGCTAATGTGATCAGCTCTCTCAATTAACATAAACACATGTTGATAACACCAGCATCTCCTCACAGGATGTGTCCCAGCAGAATGAATCAGTCTTATCAGCAGGGGGCTGCTGGAGGAATCCCCCCTCCCTCTTCAGGGACACAAATATACAGTAAGGAGTCCCCATACAATATATACATGACTGAGTCCGATTAATACAGTTCAGACTGGATTTCTCATTCACCTCAAATGCTAGGGCCCATAATCGGTGGGCAACAGGCTTGCACACAGTCCTCTCCAACAGCCTCCGCTCTGGCCATGCCCGTGACATTTCTCCCCTTTCGGCAGGAGACTAACACAGGAGGAGACCCCACACGGGTTGACTCCGAAGTTAGCCCATAGTTCCAGTCCTCTACTACCTGTACCCACACAGTACCCCAAACAAATTATTCCAAACAGTGTATTACTCACCCAGCCATCCTCTGCCTCTCTCAGAGAACATATCTGCCGCTGGGGAGAGACACGGACTGGCCCTTCTCCCTGGAATCCTTTCTGCCACTGGAGAGAAGACAGGGGGACTGGGCTCACTCCATCCTGCTGTTGGGGATCTGGGCCGACTGCCCAGCATCCCTGGGGTATACAGGTGGGGACTGAAGCCCCATCAACCGACACCAGATCAAGCTGCAGTTGTGAGGTGATGACTGCATTCTCTCCTTGGATCCTGATCTGCAGCTCGCGATAGACTGCCACCTCCTCACCTTGGGCCTCCACAATTGCTGCAGGTGTGGGGCAGAGGTCTTGGACCCTCTGTCCGGTTGCCAGCACTTCTGCTGGGGGTTTGCCAGGTGGTTCCTCCTCTACAGAAACGTCTATTAAATCCCCAGTCTCTGGAATTGGTAAAAGTGTGGGACAGAGGTCTTGGACCCTCTGTTCAGTTACCAGATCTTCAGCTGGAGAAGTTTGTTTTAACTCCATAGATGCTGCTGGCAGAAAATCACATGTCCCTGTCAGTGTTGTGGGAGAAAGGCTGACTACCTCTTCTCTCAGGAAGGCGGAAGCCACTGTTGGTGCTGGGCAGAACACAGTGAACTTTGGCCCTGATAGCAGCTCTTCTGCTGGAGGCTCATCAGGTTGTTCTTCCTCAGCAGAAAAGTCTATTAAATCCTCTACCTCTATAACTGGTGTCTGTGGATAGAGGTTCACCATCTCCTGTCCGTGGAACTCAGAAGATGCCATCAGTGCTGAGCAGAGCGCAATGAAGTTTGGCCCTAATCCCAACTCTTCTGCTGGGGGCTCACCCGATGGTTCTTCCTCAGCAGAAAAGTCTATCAAATCCCCTGTCTCTGCAACTGGTGTCTGGGGATGGAGGTTCACCATCTCCTGTCCATGGAACCCAGAAGATGTTATTAGTGCTGGGCAGAGGTTAGCAGAGCTCTGCCCTGTTGTCAGCACTTCAGTTTTGGGGATGGCAATCTCCAGATTTTCCACTGCAGATTCTCTGGCATGCTGCTGGACAGGCACATTCCTCCATCCAAGATCATCCCATGCAGAAACAGGATCATCAAGGTCAGTCAGCACTTGCTGCATCCGCCATAAGACCTCCGCCTCCATAGCTGTGGGAGCAGGTTGGCAAAGCACACTATCGCTCTGCCACATTGCCGACTCTTCAGCCAGGATTTCAGGGTTGTCAGCTGGTATTTCCTGATAGTCCCAGGCAAAGGGAACCCAGCCCTGGCACTGAGCAATGTCTAGCAGCCGTCTGTAGGCGATCTCTAGCTCCCATTCCTGAACGGCCAGAAACTCCAAATCTTCCTGTGCCCAGTGCACTTCCGAAATGTTCAGTAGCCCTTCTCTGAAATCCATGATTTCGTCCACCCGCCGCTCCAAATCACTCCCAAAGTTAGGGTCCCCTGTCAGCTTCACAAACAACAGTCCCAAGCCGCCGTAGCTTAAGCCTTCCGTTGGGCTGTCATCCGCTATCCAGGGACATGCTTGAGATACATGCCACCGGAGGGCTCTGTAGCTCTCATCCAGCTTCATCTCTGCCCAGACCAGCCTGCTTAATTCAGCTGTCTGCTTCTTGTGTGGTTTTTCTCCCAAAAACCGCACCCGCAGTCCGTACTGCGACCAGTACCTTTCCTCGATGGAGGGGAGAACTTTTCCCTGGTGTCGCTGCTCACGGGCTAGCGCTTCCTTCCAGAGTTTGCAGCGAATAGAATCACACCATCCCAGCAGGACCTGCTCCGATACTGGTCCTCTGTGCTGTATCTGCATCTCTCGCAACCTCCTTCTGAATTCCTCATCCATGGCGGCTGGTATCTGTACCTCTCCTCTTCTGCTATCTGGAACTTGGATCCAGATGGAAGTTTGGATGTCCCAGACTTCAGGAAGCTTTCCCGCTGCTTGCCACCAATGTCACGGAACGCCCCACACTCCGCTTGAGTGCTTCCGTCATATACCGCTTCCTAAGTTCTGGAACACGAGTCCAATGGATCTGGCTATAGGAACCCCAAGAACTAGACAACACCAGTCTTGGAGTACATCAGAACTACCTTTATTTTGAGATCTCACAGACCTTTATACAGCAGGGATGACTCAAAGCTAACCTAATTAACATGACCTAATTTACTACAAAATGTACCCAGACCAGATGACAGTCTTGTGGGCACCGAGCTTCACACATTAATACAATTAACAATACAAACAACAATCTCCCCCCTCCTCAGCCTAGACCATTCGTCTATTAGCCAGGGCTGGTGGCTAATGTGATCAGCTCTCTCAATTAACATAAACACATGTTGATAACACCAGCATCTCCTCACAGGATGTGTCCCAGCAGAATGAATCAGTCTTATCAGCAGGGGGCTGCTGGAGGAATCCCCCCTCCCTCTTCAGGGACACAAATATACAGTAAGGAGTCCCCATACAATATATACATGACTGAGTCCGATTAATACAGTTCAGACTGGATTTCTCATTCACCTCAAATGCTAGGGCCCATAATCGGTGGGCAACAGGCTTGCACACAGTCCTCTCCAACAGCCTCCGCTCTGGCCATGCCCGTGACACCTCCTCTCCACAGTCCACACACATCTGACTTCTCCCATGATCCCCATCCTGGCGGCACTCCCACTCTTAACCCCTCTCCAGACTCCCCCTCAGAGACTACAGACGTGATATAAGACAAGAGGTGGTCAGAGGTTGCGGACAGGATACAAAAGATGGGTAGAGACTGAGGACATGATACAAGAGATGGCTAGAGACTGAGGACAGGATACAAGAGATGGCTAGAGACTGAGGACATGATACAAGAGATGGGTAGAGACTGAGCACATGATACAAGAGATGGCTACAGACTCAGGATAGGATACAAGAGATGGCTAGAGACTGAGGACATGATACAAGAGATGGGTAGAGACTGCGGACATGATACAAGAGATGATCAGAGGCTGCAGACATAATACAGGATGTGTCTGAGGCTGCGGGCATGGTACAGGTAATAGTTGGACACTGAGGACATCATACTAAAGATGGTCAAAGACTGCAGACATAGTACAAGAGATGGCCAGAGACTGCACACATGATACAAGAGATCAATGCAGCCTCATCAGTGGCCATCAAATGCAGCCTCACTGTGCCCATCAATGCAGCCTCGCCATGCCCATCATTGCAGCTTTGCCATGCCCATCAATGCAGCCTCTCCATGCTCATTAATGCAGCCTCGCTGTGCTCATCAATGCAGCCTTTCCATGACCATCAATGCAGCCTCGCTGTGCCCACCAATGCAGCCTCACTGTGCCCATCATTGCAGCCTCACTGTGCCCATCATTGCAGCCTCACTGTGCCCATCATTGCAGCCTCACGGTGCCCATCAAATGCAGCTTTACCGTGCCCATGAATGCAGTCTCACTGTGCCCACCAATGCAACCTCCCTGTGCCCATCAATGCAGCCTCCCTGTGCCCATTATTGCAGCCTCACTGTGCCCATCATTGCAGCCTCACTATGCCCATCATTGTAGCTTCATGGTGCCCATCATTGCAGTCTCTCTGTGCCCATAATTGCAGCCTCACTGCCCACCAATGCAGCCTCGTTGTGCCCACCAATGCAGCCTCCCTGTGCCCACCAATGAAGCTTCGCTGTGCCCACCAATGCAGTTTCTCATACCCATGAATGCAGCCTCACTGTGCCTACCAATTGCAGCCTCTGTGCCCGCCAATTGCAGCCTCTCTGTGCCCACCACTTGCAACCTCACCATGCCCATCAATGCAGCCTCACTGTGCCCACCAATGCAGCCTCGCCGTGCCCATCATTGCAGCCTCACTGTGCCCATGAATGCAGTCTCACTGTGCCCACCAATACAGCCTCACTGTGCCCACCAAGGCAGCCTCACTATGCCCATCAATGCAGCCTCCCTGTGCCCATCATTGTAGCTTCATGGTGCCCATCAATGCAGCCTCTCTGTGCCCATCAATGTGGCCTGTCTGAGCCCATCATTGCGGCCTCTCAGTGCCCATCGTTGCAGCCTCACTGTGCCCACCAATGCAGCCTCACTGTGTCCACCAATGTAGCCTCTCTGTGCCCACCAATGCAGCTTCGCTGTACCCACCAATGCAGCTTCACTTCATTGCAGCCTCACTCTGCCAATCAATCCAGCCTCTCTGTGCCCACCAATGCAGCCTCTCTGTGCCCACCAATGCAGCCTCGCTGTGCCCACCAATGCAGCTTCTCTGTGCCCATGAATGCAGCATCACTTTGTCCACCAATTGCAGCCTCTGTGTGCCTACAACTGCAGCCTCTGTGCCCACCAATTGCAGCCTCTCTGCCCACCAATTGCAGCCTCTGTATCCACCAATTGTAGCCTCACGGTCTCACCATTTTCTGGATAACACAGCGCTCTCCTCTCCCTGTCCTCCGGCACTCGTATGTCACAGAGCTGGGTCTGTTTGCAAGGTCCTGCCCCCTAGACCGGCTCGTGTGTTAGGCGGAACACTGATTCAATCTACTATCACACAAGCCGGTCTGGGGGGCAGGACCTTGCACACAGACCCAGCTCTGTGACATACGAGCGCCGATGGACAGAGGGAGGAGAGCACTGCAGCCCCAGGGCAGGCAGCCTACCGGGAAATTTCCTGGTATCCCGGTAGGCCAGCCAGCCCTGGCGCCTGCATATGAAAACGGTGTTCAAACCACAAATGTGAGGTAAACAAAAAACAAAGATAGCTGCGCTATGAACCTAAAATGATAAAGGAAAATAATACAATTAAATTACCTCCCAATGTGAGGGTTAAATACCCATATTATAGTGACAAGCAGTGAAAAAAATATTTAAATTGCATCAAAGTAAATGAAACATGGATATGTGGGTAAATTCAGTCCATTCCAAAAGTATGAAGGGAAAGAAAAAGTTCACTAGCAGAACACTCCTTCAAAGGTGGGTGAGACAAGCATCCATGCGATGTAAGTCAAAGGACCATAACACCCAGAAGAATGTGGTGACAGAAGGGTTCCTCCACCAATAAAAATGCTGCCCCTTACCAGCTCCTATGATCTCCTGTTACGGAGATCATACAGGCATGTGGTTATCTACCCCAGCCTCGGGTCTTTGATAAGGACGGATCCCAATATGTCTCTCCACCATGGGTCTTCTAGGTAGTGGTTGGGCACTCATCCCCCATGAAAGGATACACAAAAAAGGCTGATATGGTGGATCCCTATTACAGAGATCAGACTGCGGTGCCACAGACAGCAATAAAAATCAGATGTTCTAATTCCTCTCCACTCCATCCAGAAAGTTTTGCCTTTAGTTACACTTTAAAGCACATCTTAACTCAAGAAAAAAAATTTAATGTATTGCAATTTACCAGTTCTTAATTTGCCCATACAGCTGGTTGAACGAAAAAACTGAACCGATTCCCCCATCCACACATACGAGGTGGATGAGGGAAACCTTTCCGCTGTGTCACTGTATTTTGACAGCGGGACTACTCTACTGTCAGAATACACTGATCAGAGCTGCAGGCTGCATGCACTAATCAAAACAACATTTTCTAATAAGTCTGATTATGAAAAGTCGATCAATAGTATAGGAACTATACTATGTGATCAGTTCAGCAGGAACCAGCTTTAAATGTGGCGACTGCACTTGTTTTCTTTATCAGGCTTTATTCCTTTATTTTCACCTGGTGATCCTGCCAGTGAAGCTAGCCATAGACGTTTTTAACTTGTGGAGTGCAGATTTTTACATGCCAGAATGGCTTAGCGTATACAGCATAAGGTACAACAACAACAAAAATTCAACATGTTTGATTGACTTTTCTTGATTGGGAATAGCCACTCACTGATCAATATTTTGCAGGTCTCTGGTGAAGTAGCCAAATTTCAATCATGGCATGGTCACCTTTAAAGAGGAGCTCCAGTCATATTTCTGAAAATTAAAAGTCAGCAGCTACAAAAACTGTCCCAGAATCCAATGATGTGCTCACCCGAGCCGATTTTTCCCACCGGTCTTCAGTGCCTGCAAGTCTTGCTAGCAGCAGGGCAGATGTCCACGCTGGGCAAGAGAACTCATCAGACCGCTCCAGCAAACAGGTGAGCAGGTGGGCAGCTGGTACTGGCAACAGCAGGCAGAGTTCCAGAGTCAAGCAGGCCGGGTCATACACTGACAGGATGGATCAGGTACAGGGCACAGGCAGGAGCGTGGTCAGGAAACAAGCCAGGTCTGGAAGTGGTCAGTAAAGCAAGAGCCAATGGAGCAGACAGAAGCAGAGGTCAGGGGACAAGCCAAAGTCAGTGCAGGTGGAGTTCAGAGAGTGGTCAGACAAGCTGCGTCAGCAACTAGAATCTGGATACAGAATCACAGAGTTACAGGATACACAGGAGGCTGAAATTTAAAGTTTAAAATAGTTTAAATAGCCCATTTGATGACAACATCTGTCACAGGTGCACGTGAGTGTCGGTGGGCACAACAATGTGCGAGGGCGCATGTGCATGTGAATATGCTTTAGCCAGTGCCCAATTTATGCAAACACGAAAGGGAATATGTATTAGCCTGTGCACAGAAGTCCGTCAAGAGGAGTAATCTCATCTATAGGCAAGCCTTTCTCTACAGATGTACAGTTGATATGTACAGTTTTACTAACACATGCCGTAGTTGCAAAACTGGGTGCAGGCATTTAAGCGGTAGTAAAGTCCTTTTACTGATTTACACCTACAGGTAAGCCTATAAGGTAAGCCTATAATAAGGCTTACCTGTAGGTTCAGTAAATATCTCCTAAACGCGTACCGTTTAGCAGATATTTACTTTAGCAGCGGCGGTGACATCATATCGCTCTCAATGGACGGCATGCTGTCGTGACTCCCGAGCGCACGGACAGGAGTGATGTCATCACGGCTTGGCCATTCAAATGGCCAGAGGTTGCGAACTCGGAAGAAAGACTGGGTGAAGGTAGAAGCCCTGACAGCGGTGAAAGCGCACCACTGCAGGGCTTCTTTTTAAGGTAAGTCTTTCATAATGTGCTAGTATGTGATGCACACTAGCACAATATGATCTTACTTTGTAAGGAGAAGATTTTTGTGGGGTTTTTTTGTTTGCGGTTTACTAACGCTTTAAGATTTCTTTTACCCTCCTTCATGAAGGGGTTAAGTGTCTTTATTTACTATTTACCTTTTTTTGGGAATGATATTAATGTGCCTTTTACTCATTCACATGGGGGGTGGTATCTGGGCCGATGCACCCCTCCAAACTGAACATAAAAATGGTTTTTGCTTTGGTACCCAGGGAAGTATCCAGCCCCAGTGGACACTCTGGTCCTTCCGCACCTGGAGTATGCCGTCCAGTTCTGGGCTTCAGTCCTCAGGATGGATGTGCTAGAACTGGAGAGAGTCCAGAGAAGGGCAACAAAGCTAATAAAGGGACTGGAGGACCTTAGTTATGAGGAAAGTTTACACGCACTGAACTTGTTCTCTCTGGAGAAGAGACGCTTGAGAGGGGATATGATATCAATATACAAATACCATACTGGTGACCCTAGCATAGGAAAAAACTTTTTAGTGAAAGGGAAGTTAAAAAGACATGCAGCCATTCACTAAAATTAGAAGAGAAGCGGTTAAATCCTAAACTGCGTAGAGGCTTCTTTACTGTAAGAGCTGTAAGGATGTGGCATTCTCTTCCACAAGCAGTGGTATCAGCAGAGAGCATCGATAAATTAAAAAAACTATTAGATGGGCACCATAACGACCACAACATACAGGGGTACACAATGTACTATTAACATATAAGCACACACACAGGTTGGACTGGATGGACTGTCTCTTTTCAACCTCACCAATTATGTAACTATGTGGTGTATTTGGGTTTTGTGCTGCCCTAGGCCTGACTAAACTCGTGCACCCCTTAATTTAAATATGACCTACCCCTTCCTGTCAAGGCCACACCCCTGCCTGTTTAAGACCCGCCCTGTCATCTGTAAACCACACCCCTTCCTCTTTAGGCTTAGGCACCTTTTCCTCTTAGAGCTCCACCACTTCCTCTCTGTACATTAAAAGTGGATACCAAGTGCCTACTTTTCATTTCTAGTCTATTATATTGCAAAATCTGCATGAAGCACAGGTAAACACAGGTCAGAAGGAGGTCAAGTGCACCTGTCAATGAATTCTAAATGATCGCTGAAACACCTCACACTGATGTCAGAACAAATACCAGTGCTAAGTGATAACAAAAGGCACTTCCAGTGGTGGAAGTGTTCATATTCACCTTCTAAAATACCCCTTAATGACATCACATTGGGCCAGTAGATAGGGTTGGGCTAAATCCATATTTGTGTATTATTGGACATACAATGCTGATCTGACCACACAGATGCCACTCTTGGCTGTCGGTGCCACTTATCCCAGGAGGAACACCGGGGATGGGGATCTGCCCAAGTAATGTTCCATTTGATGGTGGTCATGTGACATCAAGCAGGAAGGAAACCACCTAAATGCCCTCTTCAGAGTTATCAGTGAGAATGCAAAAAAAAAAATACCCTCAGCTGCCATACCTGGGGGCTTCCCTCCTCTCTTCTCTGTGCTATTGATGCTGACAGTCCTGGGAGAAAGCTACATTACATATTGTAACTTCCTCCCAAGGATGCCGCAGAGCAGGGTAGGCGGAGCATTAGGCTACTGAGACCTGCTGCCACTGCCACACTTACTAGTATTGATGGTCGCCAGTTGTATTAAGTGTGGCCGCCGGTGTGTCCGAATGTCAGGCTGGTCACCGACCGCTGGTCGGTATTATCATACCGGCAGTGGTTTGGCCGCTTTATGGGGGTGCCAGATCGGTTTGCCTCCTGGACCCTGCGAGGAGAATGTTTTTTTGTGTGGGAGCGGATTTTTTGACGCACTCCCCCTGCAAAGTGCCGTCCTAGGCCTGGGCCTTGTCGGCCTAGGCCAGGATACAGTGTTGTCCAGCCTCCCATGCAATTCCTGGCCAATACTGTTTTTAAAGTGTAAGCTCTGCTTGTTTGCACCCTCCCCCCCTCTACTGTCACATTTGGCACTTTTTTTTGGGGGGGGAGCGGGTACCTGGTTTGGACAGGTACTCACTCCCACTTCTGGCTCAGATCGCAGCAGCGATCTACGAGGATCTTCAGCCCCTCTTCCTTCCCCCCCCTGCAGCCTTCTGGGACACACAGGTCCCAGGAGATGGCGGGACCATTCACAAAGCTCACGCATGCACAGTAGGAAACTGGCTTTACAGCTGTTTTCCCTTATTTAACCTCCCTGGAGGTATGATTATTTTAGATTTTAGGTGCTGAAAGCGGTACAATTATTTTGCACAGAAATTTGGCGTTTTATATTATAGGCCTGTAATTCTTAGGAATAATTCACTTAAATCTGCCCAAACAAGAGTCTAGTAGATATCCCGGGTATGATAAAGTTTGAAAAACGAAATCAAAAATTCTAATATAATAAATAACTATAAATAATTATACCAAATAATAATATAATAATAATAACAATTATTCAATAATGTAATCAAATCAAAAACACTGAAATTTGCTCAGTTGCAGAATTGTCGCTTTCGTTACTTTTAGTGTTTGGTGACGTATTTCCCCTCAAATCATTATCGCTCAATTCTGCGAGTGATTCTAATTTATTATCGCTGTTTTCTAGTTGGTCTAAAGCCACTTTTGATGTAAAGGGACAGTTTTGGTTGCTATGGACAATCTCCAGTTTCCTGGCAGAAAGAACAGTTTTCATAATAAAAAACTGCATGCAGGACACTGGACAAACCACTAGGGACAAAGGGGATGTGTAATTACTTGATACAGCACTGTAATCTGTAAGATTGCAGTGTTCTGTACCTCTACAAGGATCCTGCGATGCGATCCCGAGTCTGGCTCGGGGATACTGCTTTTGGTATTGAAAATCCACCCCGAGCCAGACTCGGGAATACCGCTAGGGGGGTTAAGATGCCAGCGTCTGCACCTGAAACCGAACGAAGAATCGGCTTGGATGCCGACATTGCTGGATCCCTGGGCAGGTAAGTGTCCTTAAAATAAAATTCAGCAGCTACAGTATTTGTAGCTGCTGACTTTGAATTTTTTGGGGGGAGACTGGAGCTCCTCTTTAACATTTGACTTCAATGGGGTTAAGCACCTGAACTTTAGTAATGTTCGCTAATTACTCCTTGAACCAAAGCCAGGTATGTTTGTCTCATCTCCAGTGGCCATGCATGCCAAGCTTTGATTTTATTAATCAATAGATGTGCAACTTGATCAAAACGATTCAATCTGCAAACAATCGAATAGCCATAACTTCCCTTCCAATCGATTTAGATTGGATTTGAGCAAACTGATTCGCTTGGGTAAGGAGGAAAATAATTGATTGTATTGTATTGATCGCTGCACCAAAATGCTTTGTTCGTGAATACCATTGCATTTTTAATCAATTCAATCTGCAAAAAATTGAATAGTCATAACTTTCTATCCAGTTTATTTGGATTGGATTTAATCAAACTGAGTCAATTGGGCAGGGTGTAAAATCATTGATTCTATTGAATTGATCGGTGCGCTTTGTTCATGAATACCATTGTATTTTTGATTGATTCAATCTGCAAACAATCAAATAGCCATGATTTTCCTTTCAATCTATTTGGATTGGATTTGATCAAACTGAGTCGATTGGGCAGGGTGTAAAATTATTGATTCTCTTGCATTAATCTGTGCGCTTTGTTCAGGAATACCATCGTATTTTTGATAGATCTGAATATGGGATTGCATGGTGAAAATACAGATGAGATTAATAACTTACAACTGTATCTTGCAACTATAGATCAAAACTGACTTTTAAAGGAAAACGATCATTTATCAAAGCGTGTATGGCCACCATGAGGCAGCCCTGTAGCACATCAATTCTTCTACACTAATTTCACTGTAATACTGCGTACACACGATCGGACATTCCGACAACGAAATCCTAGGATTTATTACCGATGGATGTTGGCTCAAACTTATCTTGCATACACACGGTCGCACAAATTTTGTCGGAAATTCCGATCGTCAAGAACGCGCTAACGTACAACACGTACGACGAGCTGAGAAAAATGAAGTTCAGTAGCCAGTGCGGCTCTTCTGCTTGATTCCGGGCATGTGTGTAATTTTGTGCGTTGGAATTGTGTATACACGATCGGAATTTACAACAACAGATTTTGTTGTGGGAAAATTTGAGAACCAGCTCTCAAATTTTTGTTGTCGGAAACTCCAACAAAAAATGTCCCATGGAGTCTACACACGGTCGGAATTTCCGACAACAAGCTCTCATCGAACATTTGTTGTCGGGATGTCCGATCGTGTGTAAGTGACATAATACAGTTTACTAGTAAAGCATCTATAATACAGCCATGTATAGACTACACCCCATCATGTATTGATGCAAGGATTATGTGTCGTCAGACCTGGCTGGAATTATATGGCCTGCTGATTTCCCATGAATGGGAGAATAGAGGGTCGGTGTGATGTGCACACAGATCACACACATCACATAGATCACACACAGATCACACACATCACACACAGATCACACACATCACATAGATCACACACATATATCACAAAGAACACACAACACACACATCACACACACAAATCACACAGATAACACACATCACACACAGATAACACACAGCACACAGATAACACACATCACACACATATAACACACATCCCACACAGATCATACACATCACACACACAACACACACATCACACAGATCGCACACATTACACAGATAACACACATTACACAGATCACACACATCACACAGATAACACACATTACACAGATAACACACATTATACAGATAACACACATTATACAGATAACACACATCACACATATCAGACACATCACACATATCAGACACATCACACACACATCACACAGATAACACACAACACACAAATCACACACACACATCACACAGATAACACACATCACACATATCACACATAGATCACACTTATCACACACATATCACACACAGATCACACACATATCACACACAGATCACACTTATCACACACATATCACACACAGATCACACTTATCACACACATATCACACACAGATCACACTTATCACACACATATCACACTTATCACACACAGATCACACACAGATCACACTTATCACACACAGATCACACATATCACACACAGATCACACTTATCACACACAGATCACACTTATCACACACATCACACACAGATCACACACAGATCACACTTATCACACACATATCACACTTATTACACACATATCACACACATATCACACACAGATCACACTTATCACACACATATCACACACAGATCACACTTATCACACACATATCACACACAGATCACACTTATCACACACAGATCACACTTATCACACACAGATCACACACATATTACACACACATCACACTTATCACACACAGATCACACTTATCACACACATATCACACACAGATCATACTTATCACACACATATCACACACAGATCACACTTATCACACACAGATCACACACATATCACACACAGATCACACACATATCACACACATATCACACACAGATCATACTTATCACACACATATCACACACAGATCACACTTATCACACACAGATCACACTTATCACACACAGATCATACTTATCACTAACATATCACACACAGATCACACTTATCACACACAGATCACACACAGATCACACTTATCACACACAGATCACACACAGATCACACTTATCACACACATGTCACACAAAGATCACACTTATCACACACAGATCACACTTATCACACACAGATCACACACATATTACACACACATCACACTTATCACACACAGATCACACTTATCACACACATATCACACACAGATCATACTTATCACACACATATCACACACAGATCACACTTATCACACACAGATCACACACATATCACACACAGATCACACACATATCACACACATATCACACACAGATCATACTTATCACACACATATCACACACAGATCACACTTATCACACACAGATCACACTTATCACACACAGATCATACTTATCACTAACATATCACACACAGATCACACTTATCACACACAGATCACACACAGATCACACTTATCACACACAGATCACACACAGATCACACTTATCACACACATGTCACACAAAGATCACACTTATCACACACAGATCACACTTATCACACACACACACAGATCACACTTATCACACACCTGTCACACACAGATCACACTTATCATACACATATCAAACACAGATCACACTTATCTCACACACACACAGATCACACTTATCACACACAGATCACACTTATCACACACATATCACACACAGATCACACTTATCACACACATGTCACACACAGATCACACTTATCACACACATATCACGCACAGATCACACACAGATCACACTTATCACACACATATTACACACACATCACACTTATCACAAACAGATCACACTTATCACACACAGATCACACTTATCACACACATATCACACACAGATCATACTTATCACACACATATCACACACAGATCACACTTATCACACACAGATCACACTTATCACACACAGATCACACTTATCACACACATATCACACACAGATCACACTTATCACACACAGATCACACACAGATCACACTTATCACACACACACACACACAGATCACACTTATCACACACATGTCACACACATGTCACACACAGATCACACTTATCACACACATATCACACACAGATCACACTTATCTCACACACACACAGATCACACTTATCACACACAGATCACACTTATCACACACATATCACACACAGATCACACTTATCACACACATGTCACACACAGATAACACTTATCATACACAATCACACACAGATCACACGTATCACACACAGATCACACACAGATCACACTTATCACACACACACAGATCACACTTATCACACACAGATCACACTTATCACACACATATCACACACATATCACACTTATCACACACATGTCACACACAGATCACACTTATCATACACAATCACACACAGATCACACTTATCACACACAGATCACACACAGATCACACTTATCACACACATATTACACACACATCACACTTATCACACACAGATCACACACAGATCACACTTATCACACACAGATCACACACAGATCACACACATATCACACACAGGTCACACTTATCACACACAGATCACACACAGATCACACTTATCACACACAGATCACACATATATCACACTTATCACACACAGATCACACTTATCACACACAGATCACACACAGATCACACTTATCACACACAGATCACACACAGATCACACTTATCACACACAGATCACACTTATCACACACAGATCACACACAGATCACACACATATCACACACTTATCACACACATATCACACACTTATCACACACAGATCACACTTATCACACATATCACACTTATCTCACACATATCACACACATATCACACACTTATCACACACATATCACACACTTATCACACACATATCACACACTTATCACACACATATCACACACAGATCACACTTATCACACAGATCACACACAGATCACACTTATCACACTTATCACACACACATCACACACAGATCACACTTATCACACACACATCACACACAGATCACACTTATCACACACACACATCACACACAGATCACATTTATCACACAGATCACACTTATCACACACAGATCACACTTATCACACACACATCACACGCAGATCACACTTATCACACACACATCACACACAGATCACACTTATCACACACACATCACACACAGATCACATTTATCACACACACATCACACACAGATCACACTTATCACACACAGATCACACTTATCACACACACATCACACACACATCACACTTATCACACACACATCACACTTATCACACACACATCACACACAGATCACACTTATCACACACACATCACACACAGATCACATTTATCACACACACATCACACATAGATCACACTTATCACACACACATCACACACAGATCACATTTATCACACACATATCACACAGATCACATTTATCACACACACATCACACACAGATCACACTTATCACACACATATCACACACAGATCACACTTATCACACACACATCACACACAGATCACACTTATCACACACACATCACACACAGATCACATTTATCACACACACATCACACACAGATCACACTTATCACACACACATCACACACAGATCACACTTATCACACACACATCACACACAGATCACATTTATCACACACACATCACACACAGATCACACTTATCACACACACATCACACACACATCACACTTATCACACACACATCACACACACATCACACTTATCACACATCACACACAGATCACACACACATCACACTTATCACACACACATCACACTTATCACACACACATCACACACAGATCACACTTATCACACACACATCACACACAGATCACACTTATCACACACACATCACACACACATCAGGCTGGCTGCACCCAACTGGGACAGGGACGAGGTTTACCAAGTGGCACAGAGGGGCGTGGCCCAGCCCAGCCTGCTGCTAACTTGATGGGTTCAGCCATGCATGCTCACAGAATGTGACAGCAGAGATGGATGAAGAGGAGACCCTGGACTCTATGGAATCCCATGGTCAACATTAAGACACGTCTGCCATCTAGAAGCACTTCTCTGCCACGTCTTTCCCCCCATCTTGGCTGCTGCCAAATGCTCAGAGGAGGAGATCTATGAGTAGAGTTGGCTGGCTGCGGTCAGGACTGTTTGGTAAGCTGGCTGGGAGAAGAGCGAGTGGGAGGGCTGTGTTCTTCATATGTCTACCTGAGATCAGAGCTGAGCAGACCTCCGAGGAGCGCAAATCTCCGGCACCTTGCTCCAGAGGCAATGTCTGTACTAGACAGGCACTACATAACAGATCTGATCATGGCACAATCCATGTCATCCACTTTGCAGAGCTTGCTGGGCTGACATGGGGCTGCAGGCAGGGGAAGCCAAAGTGTACAGACTGTGCTGTCTGCTGCTGGATTTCCAGCCACTTCTATAGACAAGTCAGCCTCACTCTATAGTGACAGATGGGGACACATTGTAACCCTAGTACACCTCATAGGAATTCATTGGATGCCTTGATCTTTAGTTCAATTTATATGTATTTACACACATAATGCACATATGTATATTACATATAAATCACACAACACATAAATTATACAATTTTCTTGTTCGATCTACTTTAGATTTACCTTTATTATGTAGTGCAAGGGCCTGGCTGATTGCATACAAATTTAAAGTGTTTAGGTCTGACCTCATATTATATGGTTTTGGTAAATATAAAGGAAAATTGTACAAGAAAACTGTATAATGTATGGCCAGCCCATAGCTATACATTCAAAAAGACATGGTATATGGAAACAAATATATTAAAAAATAGGACATGCGTATAGACAAGGGATGTAAACATACAGATAGATAGATAGATAGATAGATAGATAGATAGATAGATAGATAGATAGATAGATAGATAGATAGATAAACATAAACAGAACATACTCATAGCTATACATTCAAAAAAGACATGGTATATGCAAAAAAAATAGGACATACATATACACAAAGGATGTAAATATACAGATAGATAGATAGATAGATAGATAGATAGATAGATAGACAGACAGACAGACAGACAGACAGACAGATAGATAGATAGACTGACAGGCAGTTATACAGATATGCATATATCTACATGTTTAGTTATTAGGTATATTATATTATGCACAAATGTGTATTTACATCAGAAATATAATACAATTATTATGGGTTTTTGATCAGACCTGTTGCATTAGATTTGCACTATTATAAAGTGTGTACTTCATAATCCCTGTGGACAGGTACCTATAGATAGCAGAGAGTTATATCTACAGCAGGAATAAATAAAAAGCAGTATGAAGAGTACAAATGAGTAATTGTGCTCCGATGTCTGATTTGCCCCCAGCTCTGTAGGCATCCGTTGACCTGGCACTATTTCCCCTGGTTCAGCACTTCTAGACTTGCTGAGATAAGCATGTCCCAGAGGTGGCACACAGACATGTAAAGCAGGGGGGATTTGCTACATACATTTGTTGTTGATGCAACCACATTCATATATTTCATGGGCTGCTGCTAGTCTGAGAGCACCCAAATATTCCTATATAGCCCTGGGCAATAATAATCCCCCAATAATGGGGCTGGGTGCTGCACTGTACCCCTCTCTTTGTAGGATATGTGACTGTGATCAGAGAAAAGTCCTGTATTAGAGGAACATAGAATGATAGGTAAACCAGGAGATGTTAACAATTTTCGCAGAATATGGGAAAACTCCAGTAAAATGATCATGTACACATTGATGTATAAAATCATATAACACAATTGTGTGCTCCATGTTATGAAAAGAAATGATCTGTTACAAATCGTCCAGTGTGTGTTCACTGCTCTCCAACCTTTTCTAAGCTCATTGTTGATTCAGCATTCAGGGTTATGAAAGAAGAAAAAATAGAAGTGGTTAATGAGCTAAAAAATAACTGTACTTAAATGTTATATTTTTATTTTGTTTCATACCTTTAAATAACATATGTAAGCGATTTAACCTAGGGGTCTATATCTGATAGTTTTATACTAAGTATATACAGGGTTTGTGCAATGTTCTCATAGAATTGACATTATAAACAATACAGTTTCATATCTATACATTGGGGCATGTAGACATAAAATAAGCCATTCTCTCCCTAGCCTGGGCGATACTGTCACCCTTCAAACACCTAATTTGATTTAGTAGACATAGAAATATCATTTTTCTCTGAAGCAGATTGGATATATAGGAGTGAAAACAGGCTAGCTTGACCGATCATTAGTAAATACCCTCTTATATCTGTGTATGTGCACAGCAGTCAGATCTGACCTGATGGGTGATTAGGAGATACTGGACTCTAATGATTATTATAATATTATTATTTCATTGTTTGCACACTTGTAACTTTTCCAAAGGGTTCAAAATCCAAGCCCTCCATAAGTGCTTCCAATAACACCCCTAAACCCTGATAACTATCTATAGATCCTACAATTGTACAATCCACTTTACTACTCAAGTGTGTCAGGAAAAAATCATTGTTTGTTTACAATTTAAAAATGTCATTGTTTTCTATTTTGTGGTTTCTCTGGACTTTAGAACCATGTTTCCGAATTCTAATACTCCAGAAAAGGGGTTGGGAAAATTTGCATCTTTAATCATCGAATGAGTTAATTAAGGGATTGAGCACTCCAAATGCTGTACATGTGTAAACTTCTTCTTTAAAACTCTGATGACTATGAGAACAAAAGTGGAGAGCCTTATGAAAACAGTGTGTGTCTGTGCTGTAGAGAAGTGAGGTGTCTGCTGGAATGTGAGCATCTGACAGTCTGCTCTATTAATGCTCCATTCTCCCCACAGCAGCCCCGACCTCCTGCATTGTGCCATAGGTAAGTGTCAGCCTCTAGGTCACACTCCTAGTGCTAACCTGTCATTACATTGCTTCCACAGAGGAGCAAAGTCCTTCACATATTCCCAAATGACAGTCACTTTATTATTGTAATAATACATTGGGGAGCAGGGATTAATAGAGTCTGTAGGGATCAGCAGTTCTTCTCTAATTTATAAAAAAAAATGTCATATGAGAAATTCCAGTGATCAGAATGATACATTTAAACGAGATTTATAAATAATCAGGAGAGGTTTATTATAACATTTACTTTGTTTCCATATATTTAAAGAATGAACTGTCTCTAGATGTGGTACTCGACAATAGTTTACATGGGATTTCATTGTGTAAAATTCACCATCAACGAAAAGGGATTTAAAAAAAATTTTTTTTTTTTTTAAATTAACATTATAATGATTGGATTTAATATACTCTGTTGTGATTGGCTGTCAAATATTCGGGTCTTGTATATTTATATAGGCAGTCATAAGAATTGTTTTGAATCGTGTTTCTTGTTTGGGTATATTGTTGTTGTTAATTATTATTATTTTTTAGTCAGACAAAAATATATTTATTATGTAAACCGTGCATATCAAAAATGATACATAGACAAAATGAGGTAAGAGATAGTTTTACAAAGCAGAGACATACACAGAAGTTACATAATAGGTGACATTCTGCACCAAAGTGATATGCATTTATATAGGTACTACGAATGCAAGAAACACATATACCTAAAATATCCTGATATTTTTAAAGAAGGAAAATCTGGGCATACATGATTATTATTATCATCTTATAATTATAAGAATACCAATTAATAATAATAATTAAGAGTAGCAGTAGTAGTAATAATAATAATAATAATGTACATCTACTACATAAATTTTTTTTAAATTAATTTTTCATGTCAAATTTCCAAATTGTAGAACCCAAACTGTCAGGTCTTCGGAGCTATTCCTAACATTACTCTGCAGCTTCCAACTGTCCTTCCTTCCTGTCTAGATCCCCCTGTCCTTCTCTGCATCTGTCTGTTTTGTAAGTCTGATATAAACTTTTATATTCATAGATATACTGCACAGCTACCAAAAACTTTTACATGGTGGTAATATTAGGCTACAGTCAGTCCTGAAAATGATTCTCTTACTGTTACTAATACAAAGTGGGTTTATCTTAGCAATAATCTAGTCTCTTTCTGTAACATTTGGGTATTGTTAGTAACACTATTTTTAGATGGTTTGTGCTAATCTTGTGCTGGTGCCTGTACAAGCAGAAATATGTCTTTTGCTCACAAATTGACATTTTTGTTTCTTATTTCTTTTTGTTTCTGAAATGATTGGAGATCCCATGAGACTTGATGGAGATTTGAGTTTTGTCCAGAATAATTGTGTCAGTCCCTCTTGTCAATCATGGCATCTCTGTCTTTCCCAGTTTTGTGGTATATACAAAATTGTAGTTTTAATGTCAGAGTACATACAATCTGTCATCAAATCTTCTTCATCAAATCAAATATTATTGCTTTTTAGGGTTCTCAGCAAATTCACAATTTGTTTTTGTTTTTTTCAATTATGGTACTTAAATGTCTGCACAAAATAACAGAAACAGCAGAAACATCAGTTAATCACACTGCCAAATACAACTGCAAATAAAGGATATGTCAGGTTTATCATAAAGGACCTAAATGGAGTTCATTGTCTGCAGGTGAGAATTTTCACTTATAAAAGTGAATATTCACTTGGCTTAGCAAGTGGATGTGACTGGATGTTCACATCAAACATCCAATCATATTGAAGCAAGCAATATATATATATATATATATATATATATATATATATATATATTTTTTTTTTTTACATTTTTCTTGCACGTTGGGGTACTGAAATTAAACACATATTGGCCTTATTCACTAAGCTTTACTCCTAAAGGGGTTTGTCAATTAGCCCTTGGATGTGTGAGTTTTAAAGGCAATATGAGTCAGCTATCAAAGTTCCAATGATGCCAAATAGTAAGCAAAATGAAACTCCTTCCCAACCCCACCCACTGCGAAAAAAAAATATTAAGAGGTAAAAAGGAGCAGTGGTCTTTAATTCAAGTTTACTTTTAGGATTACACAGATCGATTGGGTAGCTCCCACAGACCTGATCACAATACTTTTTGATTTAGATATGCTTTCTGCTGTGCCCCATGGGGGCACTCTAATACAGGGATTGTGTTACTGTCCAGATCACCAGGTGAAAACAGAGGGAAGAATGTCAGATTTACACACATTGCTGCTACTGTAGCTGGGAGTGTATGTAAAAGCCTACACTGCTGCCAAAATATGACATACATCAGTATCAGAGAAAGAATTAAGGCACTTTTTTTTCTTAGTTTTGGATAGAATAGGGTCTGTGATCACCCTGGGTAGAATTGTCCCTTCATTTATCCTGGTGGCCACTAAAACCCGAGGCAGAAAGTAAGGGAAAAACCCATTTCAGAGTTGTCATGAGAGCAAGAGGTAAGAGGAAATCATCCAAATGGGACAAATGTTGTTGTGACAACTGTCTAAGATGACAATTCCTCTCAGTTGTCAGCCATGTGTTCTCACTTCCTGTTGCGTCTCCAAGCCAGGAAGTGAAGGGAAATCTCCCCAGCAAAAAAAAAAATAATAGAGGATTTACCTCTACTCTACCCAAAGCTCTTGTGATTGTGGTTTCCTTGTAGTTAAATGAACTATCCATTTTGCAGAAGAGATTAGACAAATATCAACTGAAAAAATGCACAGCATATAGGCTAACTAATGCAGAATAATTGGTCCTCAATTAGGTCTGTAGCACAATTGCGAATTGAGTACACACAGGCCGAATGTCAGGCGACATCGATCCATTCAATAGAAACAGGCCCACATTCGGCCCGTGTGTACTGCAGCCAGACTGACAGAAGCCGGCAGTTCGGCCAGCTTCTGTCCATGGGGCATGACCAGAAAACATCTGGCGATCAGCTCACGATCAGTGCTCTCAGCCAATGGCTGAAAGCGTTGGCTGGGTCGTCCCTCTGTCAGAATAGCACAACAGTGGAGATTGCTGTACTAACATTGCATAGTTAGTACAGCGGCTCCTATGGAGCTGTCAGATTTTTTTTTTATTCAGTCCTGCTGGGTTGAATGAAAAAACTACTAGTGTACAATAGGCTTAAGGCTCCATTCACACCTTGGCATTTTGGGACTGCAGCAGCCTGCGATCTCAAACAGCACTACAATAAAAAAAAACACAGGTTCAGGTGCCATTCTTTTCAATGGCAGCTAAAATGCATTGCAGTTTTGCCGCAGTCGTGTGATTTATTGAGCGGCAGTCATGGCAAATTTCCTCCTTTGAAGCTTGTTGCCCAAAAAGGAGCTTCTTTTGGGCGACAAGCTTCATGCCATGCAGTTTTGAAAAAAATTACACCTGAACCTGCGTTTTTGGGATTGTAGTGCATTTTGAGATTGCGGGCAGAATCGCAGCTATTCTGCCACAATCCCAAAACGCCTAGGTGTGAATGGAGCCTAAGGGTGTCCATGATGAGATATCTCCTTCAGAATGTTGGGCTGTAGGATATCTGCCCATCCTCAGATGGTTTTTATATGTCCCAGAGCTGGTACAATAATTTTACAAACTTTGCCTAGCACTAGTATATACTAAAAATCTTTAGATTTTTGAAATGTTGTAAAATATCTTGTGATAACAATTTTACGCACTTGTTATGTACCTCCACATCGTTTGTTGCAAATTATGCTTAATTCTGTGTCACTGCATATTTGCTTTGTGTGAGTATGTTTGTACTAAGAATTTACATGCACAAATGTCAAAGGAGTGGATGCTCATCTCTCTCTGTATCTTCGTAAACTTGATATAGGTTGCAGGGTTGATCCACACTCATACTGCAGCCTCCATTCTTTGAATAAGTAGGGATACAAACATGATTGCTTTGCTCCTCTAACTGGTACAATTTACATATCTGCATTACATTTGCTGCACTTTGAGGGAGCACATCCAAAGCATGCAGCAGTTTGAGTGGGTTTTATATAGAGTACATTGATAGGAGTCCTATGGTATTCATCAAACTCACATTGCAGTTTGAAAAGCTCTCATCTTTTTAGCCTGCAGTTTTCAGTAGAGTTGTCTGTTACAAAAAAAAAGTGTTATGCTGCGTACACACGATCGCAAATTCCGACAACAAAATCCATGATTTTTTTCCGACGGATGTTGGCTCAAACTTGTCTTGTATACACATGGTCACACAAATCTTGTTGGAAATTCCGATAGTCAAGAACACAGCGACGTACAACACGTACGATGAGCCGAGAAAAATGAAGTTCAATAGACAGTGCAGCTCTTCTGCTTGATTCCAACCATGCGTGGAACTTTGTGCGTTGGAATTGTGTACACACGATCGGAATTTACGACAACGGATTTTGTTGTTGGAAAATTTGAGATCCAGATCTCAAATTTTGTTTGTTGGAAATTCCGACAGAAAATGTCTGATGGAGCCTACACACGGTTGGAGTTTCCGACAACTAGCTCCCATCGAACATTTCGCATCGGAAAATCCTATCATGCGTACGCGGCATTACAGTAATGTCTTTGATGAAAGCTCCCAATTACTGACGCTTGTTCAGTTGCAGTTACCCACTTAACTGAAATCAGTATTATTTATAAGTCCAAATTCTAATTTTTTCTTGTAAATGAAATGTTGATATCAATATGTATTTATTCAAAAATATCAACATTATACTATATAATAATACTACTAACAAACACAATCTGTACCTTCAATATAAAATCTAGTAACAATCATTTACCTAAGTCCTCCTTCACACTGGTGATAACCTCCATACACCAGATTCCAGTGACAAGAATCAGCAGATTCTTGTGTCTAGAATGTCAGGGGTATGTGAATAGTGGTGGCTGCTCAGCCTGTACAAAGTAATTACAGCTATCCGTGTTCACATGTAGCCACACACCAAGCAGCTACTTGTGGTTAGGGATGGATGTCCAAGCCTGCTTCGATGCCATTCTTTAAATGGACACAACAAAGGTCAAGGGCCACTTGGACATGGGATTAACATATTTTAGTTTGACACATATCTAGAGATAATTTTTCAGTTTCATATAGAATATGTGATTGTTAAAACACGTTTTCATTTTTTTTTTTTAGTGTTGTGGGGAGATTTTCTTCACTTCTTGTTCTTGTCTCAGGGACACTGCATCCTGGGGCACTGAAAACAGACTTTCATGTTGGTCACAAGGTGGACTTTTGGGATTCCACAATGTACTTTGAGAGATTCTCTGTTGGTGCTTCAGATCATTTTAAAAAACTGGTGTTTACATTTCATGATTGTGGAGTGGTAATTATGTCTGGAAGGCATCTAATGGTAAAAGCATAATTAGGAGTTCACTTGTACTTGAGTTATATCTATAGAATTTTACATATAGAAAACCGAATTCATCTTTTTTCAGTATTATAAAGCAGGACAATAATTTATTTTTTGTAACTGGTAATATATTGTTAAGTTGTTCTTATACTGTTCTAGGGTTAGAAGGCTGGACGTTTGACATGTTACAAGTTAAGAACCAACACTAGTTGGGAGTACTCAGAATGGTCAGGGGTGGGTAGTGGGGTCCCCGAGGGTTCTGTGCTGGGACCAATCCTGTTTAATTTGTTCATAAATGACCTGGAGGATGGGGTAAACAGTTCAATCTCTGTATTTGCAGATGATATTAAGCTAAGCAGAGCAATAACTTCTCCGCTGGATGTGGAAACCTTGCAAAAAGATCTGAACAAATGAATGGGGTGGGTAACTACATGACAAATGAGGTTCAATGTAGAAAAATATAAAATAATGCATTTGGGTGGCAAAAATATGAATGCAATCTATACACTGGGGGGAGAACCTCTGGGAGAATCTAGGATGGAAAAGGACCTGGGGGTCCTAGTAGATGATAGGCTCAGTAATTGCATGCATTGCCAAGCTGCTGCTAACAAAGCAAACGGAATATTGGGATGCTTTAAAAAGGGGATTAATTCCAGAGATAAAATGATAATTCTCCGGCTCTACAAGACTCTGGTCCGGCCACACCTAGGGTATGCTGTCCAGTTCTGGGCACCAGTCCTCAGGAAGAATGTACTGGAAATGGAGCGAGTACAAAGAAGGGCAACTAAGCTAATTAAGGGTGTGGAGGATATTAGTTATGAGGAAAGGTTGCGAGCACTGAACTTATTCTCTCTGGAGAAGAGATGCTTGAGAGGGGATATGATTTCAATACACAAATACCATACTGGTGACCCCACAATAGGGATAAAACTCTTTTGCGGAAGGGAGTTTAAAAAGTCTCCTGGCCACTCATGAAAATTAGAAGAAAAAAGGTTTAACCTTAAACTACGTAGAGAGTTCTTTACTGTAAGAGCGGCAAGGATGTGGAATTCCCTTCCACAGGTGGTGGTCTCAGCCGGGGACATCGATAGTTTCAAGAAACTATTAGATAAGCACCTGAACGACCGCAACATACAGGGATATACAATGTAATACTGACATATAATCACACACATAGGTTGGACTTGATGGACTTTTTTCAACCTCACCTACTATGTAACTATGTAACACAGAATACAAATTATTTTGTGACTTAATGCAATTTTAATGCTGGTCCAGGAAAGCCATGTTTAAGTAAAATATAGAAAATAAAATGAGAGAAAAAAAATACATGTACAGTATACATGAGCTTGATTGGGTATGTGTAGAGAAAAAAACATAGCTTGCCGAGCCAACATAAAAAAATACTCCTTAAGTTCGTAAATGCCTGCCATTACATCTCACAAAATTCTCCAGGAGGACATGTGCTGAGTAGGTAGGAGGTTCAGGTTTGCCACTACCATGGGTTCAAAGCGAATCCTGGGAGTACTTGATTGGCAGTCCTGTCTATTTATGTGCAGATTCACTCAGGAAAATGTTTTAAAACCTCAATGCACTGCACAACCTTTGAATTATTGCCATCAGGCTATGAGGGGCCAATAAAGGGGCTGTTGGTTAAGCCAACCCCCTCACTATATAAGGAGTGGCACAGAACAGCCATAAGGGGTTGATTTACTAAAACTGGAGAGTGCAAAATCCGGTCCAACTCTGCATAGAAACTAATCAGCTTCTAGTTTATTTGTCAAAACTCAAAGTGATACTATAGTCTTGTTTTTTTCTGCTGCTTAAATATAACAAACATGTTATACTTACCCACTCTGTGAAATGGTTTTACACAGAGCAGCCCAGACCCTCCTCTTTGCGGGTCCCTCTTCGACTCTCCTGGCCCCTCCCTCCTGTTGAGTGACCCCACAGCAAGCAGCTTACTATGGGGGCACCCAAACCGAGCTGAAGCTCTGTGTATCCATTCAGACAAGGAGCTGCAACTAGGCCCTGCCCCCTCTCTCTCCTCATGGGCTCACTGACTTTGATTGACAGCAGTGGGAGCCAATGACACTCCGCTGCTGTCTCAGCCAATGAGGAGGAGAGTCCTGGGCAGCCGAGTCTCTTCTGCAACATTGCTGGATAGAGATGGGCTCAGGTAAGTATTAGGGGGGCTGCAGCACACAAAAGGTTTTTTTTATCTTTATGCATAGAATAAATTAAGATAAAATACCTTCTGCCTTTACAATCACTTTAACTGAACAACCTGAAGAAGCTGATTGGTTACCATGCACAGCTGCACTAGATTTTGCATTCTCCAGGTTTAGTAAATCAAAGCCATTGTGTTAAGTGTGATAAGGGAAAGCTGAAAACTGCACAGGGATATGTCACTATTAATATGTATTTAATCAAAATTTTCAATATTATTATATATGTAATAATACTAACAAACAAACAAAATCTGTACCTTTGATAAAAAAAATCTAGTAGCAAACATTTACCTATTTCTTCAAACACCACAAAGTTCAAGGGCCACTTGTCCACTGAAAATAACACATTTTAGTTTGATAAATATCCAGAGACTTTTTTTAGTTTTAGATAGAGGTGATGGGTAAAATGTCTTATATTTTTTTTTTCCTGTCTGTGTCGCTATGGGGAGATATTCCTTGCTTCTTATCTCTGTCTCAGAGGCACAAGAAGTGAAAGGAAATCTCCCAAAATGAAGGAAATCCTTTTTCATGAGGTAGTTACTGGAAAAGATGCCCCCTCCATTTCTGTTCCAGTGACAACTTTGGATTTTTCTTCACCTTCAGGCTTGGTGTCACTATTTTCAAAATAGTGTATAATAACCTATGTACCTTTGCAGAGGTGTAGCTCCTTCAGGGCCCCCGGTGCAAGAAACTATGAAGGGCCCCTCTAACACCCCCCCCCCCTTTCCATCCAAGCCCTGGGCTTCCAGTTCTGGGAAGGTGTCCATGGACATCCTCCCAGAACCCTGCCTCCTCTGCCTGGGGTGCACATCCAGCACGCTCTGTGACACAGCTGATCACAGATCACGGTAAAGGGCTAACCACAGCGGCCCAGCGGCACCATGTGATCTTTTCTTCCCACAATGTGACTGAGGAAAGGAAAGCCTTTAACCAGCAAGACTGTAGTACATTACAGTCAGTACATTGTTTATACTGATAATCAGGGCACTGATGATCAGTGCCCTGATCATCATTGCTGCCTATCAGTGCCCATCAGTGCTGCCTATCTGTGCTCATCAGTGCTGCTTATCAGTGCTTATCAGTGCTACTTATCAGTGCCCATCTAAGCTGTCTATCAGTGCCCATTAATGCCGCCTATTAGTGCCCATCAGTGCCGCCATTCAGTGCTCATCAATGCCACCTATCAGTGCCACCTAACAGTGCTCGTCAATGCTGCCTACCAGTGCTCATCAGTGCTGCCAAACAATGCCCATCAGTGCTGTCTATCAGTGCCACATATCAGTGCTCATCAATGCCACCTATCAGTTCCCATCAGTGCTGCCTATCAGTGCCACATATCAGTGCTCATCAATGCTCCCTATCAGTGCCACTTATCAGTGCTCATCAATGCCCCTTATCATTGCCCATCAGTGCCACTTATCAGTGCTCATCAATGCCGCCTATCAGAACCCATCAGCTGGACTCTGAGCTGAGAGCATCTCTCTCACACAGCTCAGAGCCTGCACTGACAGTTCCCACTCCCTCATGCCTCCCACGGACAGGACAGGAGAGAGCCAACCTGCTCCTTCTCCTCCTGCCCCTCTCCTCCTGTGTGCACTGCGGAAAGTGTTAAGTTAAGCAGCTGAATGATCAAACTCAGCTGCTTAGATTCACAGTTCCAGCAGTGCACACAGGTGGAGAGGGGTGGGAGGAGAAGGAGCAGATCTGCTCTCTCCTATCCGTGCGTGTGGGGACTGTCAGTGCAGGCTCTGAGCCATATGAAAGATATGCTCTCAACTCAGAGTCCTGCAGCAAACAACCCCGCTGGGGCCCCCCTACAGTGGCGGAACACTAGGGCAGCTTATCCCCCCTTCACAGCTTTCATCCGCTCGGTGACCTGAAACCCGGCAGCTCAGGGATGTCTCACTGTTGGGAGCAGCAGGTCACTTGACATGCCGTGATGTCAAGGTGTGTTCCCGAGCAGCTCAGTGTGTAGCTGGAAGAATTGATTCCTGCCTTCTACAGCCAATGAATGCCTGCGGGAGGGAAAGGAGGAGAAGCGGGTATTCAGTGGCTGCAGGAGGCGGGGATCGATTCCGCTATATGCCCTTTTCAGCTGTACAGGGGGGCCTCACGAGCACCCCTGGAGCATGGGGCAGGGTTGCAAGTGCGGCCCTTGCGACGCCTGTAGCTACACCCCTGTACCTTTGTTGTGACTGGCTGCTGGTTTTAAAAATATTGACAGATAATGGAAAACCCTGTAATTTTAAGTGATTTTTGCTGAAGGACACATTTTTATATTGTCATGGATCAGTGCTCATTAATTCCCCCTATCACTGCCCATCAGTGCCAGTTATCAGTGCTCATCAATGCCGCCTGTCAGTACCTATCAGCAGGACTCTGAGCTGAGAGCATATCTATCATACAGCTCAGAGCCTGCACTGACAGTTCCCACTCCCTCCTCCCTCCCACAGACAGGACAAGAGAGAGCTGATCTGCTCCTTCTCCTCCCACTCCTCTCCTCCTGTGTGCACTATGGAAAGTGTTAAGCTAAGCAGCTGAATGATCAAACTCAGCTGCTTAGATTCACAGTTTCTGCAGTGCACACAGGTGGATTGGGGTGGGAGGCAGGCATGTACTGGCCATTGGGACTACAGGGAGTTTCCCGGTGGGCCGATGGCTCAGTGGGCCGATTTCAGTGACAGTGGACCGCTGCCTCCCTCCAGTCCTCTGTCCCCCCCACAGTGCTCACCACCTCTCCCTGGCTAGTTATGCAGCGCGCCTGAATACAGACATGATGCTCAGGAGTCAACACTTAGAAGCTCATCATACGATCTGGAAGGAGGGCGGCCTCACTTTCCTGCCTAATCTTGTTCCATTGAGGGGGGGGGTTGGCGCCAAACTGATTCTTTGCCCCAGGTGAAATAATGTCTAGCTTCCCCACTGGTACTGCCTATAAGAGAAATAATGTAGAACGGCTAATAGCTAGTGGGGGGGGGGGGCTTGGGTGGCAAGCTGGCATGGGAGAGACCTGTCAAAGTGGGCCAGTCTGGGTGAAGTCCAGGGCCAAATTTTTGTCCCAGTCCAGCCCTGGTGGGAGGAGAAGGAGTAGATCTGCTCTCTCCTGTCCTGTCCGTGCGAGGGGGGGGACTGTCAGTGCAGGCTCTTGAGCCATATGAGAGATATGCTCTTAACTCAAAGTCCTGCAGCAAGCAACCCTGCTGGGGCCCCCCACAGTGGTGGAACTCTAGGGCAGCTTATCCCCCTTCACAGCTCTTACCCGCTCGGTGACCCAGATCCCCGCAGCTCAGGAATGTCTCATTCTTGGGAGCAGCAGGTTGCTTGGCATGCCGTGATGTCAAGGTGTGTGAACAGCTCAGTTTGGAGCTGGAAGAGAGGTGCCCAGGAGCAGCAGAGGGAAGCTGGATAGGAGGGGCAATGGGGCGGTAACATATAGAGGAATCGATTCCTGCCTCCTGCAGCCGCTGAATGCCTGTGGGAGGGAAAGGAGGAGAAGTGGGCATTCAGCAGCTGCAGGAGGCGGGGATGGATTCCGCTATATGCGACTATTCAGCTGTACAGGGGGGCCTCACGGGGCCCCCTGGAGCATGGGGCCTGGTCGCAAGTGCGACCCCTGTAGTGACGCCAATGTACCTTTGTTGTGACTTGCTGCTGGTTTTGAAAATATTGACAGATAATGGAAAAAACTGTAATTTTAAGTGATTTTTGTTGAAGGACATGTTTTTATATTGTCATGCAAGGTATCCCGCTAAAAAATAGTTACATAGTTAGTTACATGGTTGGTAAGGTTGAATAAAGACACCAGTCCATCCAGTTAAACCTAAATGTGTGTGTGTGTGTGTGTATATCGCTACCATTTTCAATATCCTTGGACACTGTGTTTGCTACAAAACATCTAAAAGTTTTTGATTAATTTATCTACTCTCCCCACTGACACCACAAATTGTGGAAGGGAATTCCACATCGTTATCACTCTAACAGTAAAGAACCCCTTTGCACTTTAAGACAGAACAGCTTCTCGACCACCTTCATTGTGTGGCCACGTGTCTACTTTAGAGACCTTAGGTTAAACAGTTTACTCCCAATGCAAGAGTCACCAAAGATTTTTATATTGCGATCATATCCTCTCATAACCGCCTCTTCTCCAGGGAGAATCAGTTCAATTTTTGTAGTTATTCCTCATAGCTGAGAACCTCCAGCCACCTTATTAGCTTTGTTGCTCTTCTCTGGACTCTCTCCAATTCAAGGATATCCTTCCTGAGGATAGGACCCCCATATACTTTTCTATCCTTGATTCCCCCAGAGGTTCTCCCTCTAGTGAGTAGCTTGCATTCATATGTTTAGCTCCCAAGTGCATTACTTTTTTCTACATTAAACCTTATCTGCCATTTAGCCACCCATCCCTCTATTTTATCTTGCTCTTTTTGTAAAATTGCTATATCCTCTTTTGAAGTTATTGCCCTGCTTAGTTTTGTATCATCAGCAATTGCCAAGATTAAACTACATATTCCAACCTCTACAGTGGGGAAAATAATTATTTGATCCCCTGCATATTTTGTAAGTTTGCCCACTTACAAAGAAATGAAGGGTCTATAATTTTTATTATAGGTGCATTTTAAATGATAGAGACAGAATATCAACCCAAAATCCAGAAAAAACACATAAAACAAATGCTATAAATTGAGTTGCAGTTCAGTGAGTAAAATAAGTATTTGATCCCCAAGCAAAACATGACTTAGTACAGGCATACCCCACTTTTAAGTACACAATGGGGTTTATTTACTAAAGCTGGAAAGTGCAAAATCAGGCTCACATCTGCATAGAAACCAATGAGCTTCTAACCTCAGCTTGTTCAATTAAGCTTTGGTAATAAAACCTGGAAGCTCTATGCAGAGGGGAGCCTGGTTTGCACTTTCCAGCTAGTAAATAAACCCCATTGCGTACTTAAAAGTGGGGTATGCCTTTACTTGGTGGAGAATCCCTTGTTGGCAAGCACAGAGGTAAGACATTTCTTGTAGTCAGTAAACAGGTTTGCACACATCTCAGGAGGGATTTTGGTCCTCTCTAAATCCTTAAGGTTTCTTGGCTGTCTCTTGGCGACTCAAAGTTTTAGCTCTCTCCATACATTCTCTAACATTTGTATTATGTGTTTTTTTTTTTGGATTTTTGGTTGATATTCTGTCTTTATCGTTTGAAACACACCTATGATAAAAATTATAGACCCTTCATTTCTTTGTAAGTGGACAAACTTACAAAATCTGCAAGGATCAAATAATTATTTTTTCCACTGTATATTATTTATAAACTAATTAAACAGAATTGGTCCCAGAACAGAGCCCTAGGGTACCCTGCTTATAATTCCAGATCATTCAGAAAGTATGCCATTTATCACCACCCTCTGGACACAATTGTGTAACAAGTTTTCTGTCCAGGTACATACAGTATCATCAAAGCCAAAAAACCTTAATTTGCAAATAAGCATTTATTGGGTACTGTATCAAACTATCAAATGCCTTAGCTGTGTCCACCGAACTTTCTCTAACTAAATTACAACTTACCTCTTCAAAGAATGTTAAAAGGCTGTTTACTCTTGGTTAATAGTGATACTAATAATGCTATTCTCATCAGCAAATTCTTGGATTATGGTCCCTTATCATTCCATCCAATAGTTTACACTCTATGTTAGGCTGACTGTTCTGTAATTCCCAGGTATATATCTTGGCCCTTTTTTGAATATTACTTTGGCTTTTCACCAATCAGCTGGTATCATTCAAGTCAATCAACTTTCCTTAAAAATGAGGAATAATGCTCTGGCTATAGCATGGCTAAGTTTTTTGAGGACTCTCAGGTGTAAACCATCTTATCCTGGAGGTTTGTTCACAGTAAATATTTCTAGTCTTTTTTAAAAAAAACTGGTCTCTGTCAGTTACAAGGGTGCATTTAATATACTGTTATTAGCATTACTGTCTTGTTTATTATACCCCTCCTTTTCCTTTGTATACACTGAGGAGAAGAATGTATTTAATATCTTTGCCTTCTCTCTATTACTTCCCCGGTCATTTTTTAAGGGTCCTGACCTCGCTTTTTTACTATTAATATATTTGAAAAACTTGTTGGCTTTTGTTTCAGGGATATGCTTGAAAAAAATGTTGTCTTTATCTTCAGGGAGTGATATTTTGGGGTTCTAATTTATTTTGGAGGGTATTTTGGTTTTGATTTTTGTTTTATGTTAATAGGGCATTTTTTAGTTTTTTTTTGGCAAGGTTTACCTTTGAAAAAAGCTGGCTTTTGTTTCAGGGGTGGTACAGGAAGTCTATGAGTTACGAACACAATAGGGACTGTAGGTTTGTTCATAAGTCGAAGTTGTTCGTAAGTCGTAACACGGCATTTGTAAGTGTAACTTCCGGTCGGAACACTGCATTTGTAAGTGTAACGTCCGCCTGTGCATGGATGTGGGATGTTCCGGGCGATTGTTATGTTATCTGGGGCTCTTCTGCCCATGCAGTACATGTAGTACTGCAGTATGGGATGTATCCAGAGGTATCCAGGACCAGCGTGGAACACGAGGCCGTTTGTAAGTAGGGGTCGTTTATAACACGGGTGTTCGTAACTTGGGGACTGCTTGTATTTGGGGTGCTTTTTTTTGTGTTTTTCAAATTTTACTTTATGTTGATATGGGCATATTTTAAAGTGAAACTAAAGTATGCAGAATCCTCATCTCTGTTCCAGCAATGCAACTATCGGAGCTCTTGCCAGCCGTTGATATTTTCTTGTTTCTTCCACGTCCCGAGTTTTTTGGCCTCTTGATTGACTGGTGAGAATGGAGTGACTCCTGCACATGCGCACAGGAATCATTAATCCTGGCAAACTGGCACAATGCCAAGAATTTATGCTTAGGTGTGCATGCATTTGAGGGAGAGGGAGAGAAGAGGGGAGTGGAAACTAAAAAAAAAGAAGGTAGTCTCTGGTATACAATAAAGAGAGGGGTTTAGTTTTTGGAGTTTGTGGTTCTAGGACTTGACAGGGAAATAAGGAGGGGGGTAGATGGATGCAGAGAGAGAGGCCAGATCAGAGAAACTGGAATTTACACAGTTAAACAGATCCTGTCAAATTTGAGTTGTCAATTCTGACCAGTGTAGGCAAGCTTTTAAAGAGGGAGGGGCTTGTTGATAGCAGTTTGCCATGTTTGTAGGGTGGAGGGAGTGGGGAGTTTTCATCCAAGTAAAATCTCACAATTCCTAAAAGCATGACTAAAGGGTTAATTCCCAACCTCAGACCCCCCTACTTCATTGATAGTATTTGTTACCCCTTGCCTAAAGGTTTGGAGGGGAGCACAGGTCCACACCAGTTGAATAAAGGATCCAGGCCCCAGTTCACATCTATAACACGGCTCTAGTAATAAACAAAACAGAATCATTAGTGAGAGAGTCATTGGTGATGGGGTGTAATAGGCCCTATGTAGAATTTTTTTTTTTGTATGAACGAGTCTTTAGAAGAGATAATAAGAGGAAGATAATGGTCAAGACATTCAGCCCAGTTTTTCCCGTTAGTTCAGAAAAATAGGGCTGGGGGTATTCCAGAAAAAATATGGGAATTTGGATAAAAATAGCAATTGATTAGGTGCTGGTAGAGGTTACCATGTATCTCAATCTCAAAGTATTTGAGCAGGGCGCCAATAGCAGTTGGCATAGTCAAGGGGCCTTACAGGAATAGCAGGGATTTGCTCCAATGAATCCTAATGCCTGAGAATGCACCAAAACCATATATAATATATAGCACCAATTGCACTAAGTCTCTTCAGATTGAAAGAGATTTGGCCAGCAGTAGGACAGTTTTTCATTAGCAAGTACAGGGACAGCCACAGTAAACGAATGGCCAATTTCTATCTTCTAGTCAAAGCAGGTCTCTTATGATTGCTGGAAAAAGCATGTGTTGCGGCAAATCTACGTAATAAAAAGGCTTTTTTTTTCCAAACTAAAATTAACCAGATTGGTGTACTAATGCTGGATGTAAGCCAAGCTAATTGTAAAAGCAAAAAAATCGATTCCACTGGCAAATATGCTCTGCCAATATAACCTGTTACTGAGATGATCCATGAAAATGGTACTGTTTCATAACCTCACGTGCAGTTTTAGGGCACCCCCCCCCCCCCCCCCATGTTATTTAAAAGCATTTGTGTATTTTCAATATTGTCCTTGAAGCTGCACAAAAAACCTTCTCCCCATTATGTGGTATTTTTCTTTTTTTCTTTTGTTTTTGCATTAGTACACGTTTCCCATTGCTGTGCCCAGCTTCCCATGCCTATTTTGTCAGTGATTTGCCTATTAACCCTATTAGATTTGTCTCTCATAGACTTCGATTTGCCTCTAAGTTGGGTTTGCAAATTTAAACAAGATTTTCTAAAACCTTACCAAATCAAACCTTGGGCAAATTTGCTCTTTTTTAGTTCTGAGAGCTGCTAGAAAAACATTGCTGCAAACATGTAATAATAGTAATAATAAAAATGTTATACATGATTTTTATAGAGCCAACAGTTTGCATGTTACTTTACAAAATAAAGGGAGACAGTACAGTTGCAATACAATTCAATACAGGATTGCTAGGACGACCCTACTTGTAGGAACTTACAATCTAAAGAGAGAGGCAAGTGAAGCAAAAGGCATTAACTGTGAGGGTTGCACTGATGGAGAAAGTAAATCATGAGGGCTGGATAGGCTTCTCTAAAGGAATGATTTTTCAAGGATCGCCTGAAGGTGGAAAGAGTAGCAGACAGCTGGACAGATTGGGGTAGGAAGTTTCAGAGGTAAGGAAAAACTCTGCACAAGTCCAGGAAGTGAGCATGGGAGAAGGTAACAATGAAACTAGAGAGCAAGAGGTATTGGGAGGAGTAGAGAGGATGGTTTGGGTGATGTCTGGAGATGAGGTTAGTAATGTAGCTTGGGGTAGAGTTGTGAATGGATTTGCATGTTGCTGTTAGGTTTTTGAATTTTATTTACTGGGTGAGCAGAAGCCAGTGGAGGAATTGGCAGCAAGAGGCAGCGGCCGCCGAGCAGTTGGCAAGGTGAAGAAGTCTGACAGCAGCATTTGAATAATACTGAACACAGTATAGTATACAATTTATAATGTATGGAATAAACACTATAAAATAGTAGATTATGGTGTATAGGTTTTGGAGATATTTGATGAAAATGTCCGTAAATGTTTTTGAATATTTCCAAGTGTGTACGGTAAAATTAAGTACTGCAGACAGAATTTGACAAAAAAAAATCAAAACAGACTCAACACAGCCCCTTTTCTTGAACTTGTACCTCTTGGCTCTGTTGTTTTGCATGGTTTTTAAGTGTCAGTAGAATATGCATTGTGTGCCCCAAAATGCCTTGCAATGGGACTCTCTAAATTACCATTAGATATTTCATACATATGATCCCCTATTCTTTGCCAGCACATGCATTTAGTTTTATCAATATAAAATGCATCACATGTGAGTAAGTCAACAATTCCCAAGGTCTCACAATTCACAAAATGCTGTAAAGTCTCATGGAGTTAAGTAAAACTACCTCCCTCCTAGAACTGATGAATTTGCAATATGTACACCTCCCACATGCGAAGGTTCCAAAAAGAAGAGTCCCTGAAGAAGCTCATGCTGATTGGGCGAAACATGTCGGCTGTCACGACACCACGTGAGTGATGCTCTGCTGTCATGCTTGATGCAATCTGCTTGCCTGCACATGCTCAATGGTCTCCCTGAATATTGCGGTATCCATCTTGGAAAATGTATGCTGAATCACTACCTTTACGAGATCAGACCTGACCAGCGGTGAACACTCCAATCCTGATTAGGATTCCAGAAATGACCCCCGCCTCTCTTGGACTTTCTGCACAATGCCTGTATAGAGAGCCAGCTACTCTGGGCCACTATGGATGTGAGAGTACATTGTCCCAGGTTTGGTGAGTGAACCAGCAGGTCTTTGATCCATTTATAACTTTATTTTCTTAGCTTTCAGCAAACTTTGGTGGTTATGCGCAACAGTTAGACATACCTTGTTCCATGGCAACCATTGGCAATACTGAGAACTGTGTTATAAACACCTATTAGGATATCGTCACAATTTCTTTATTCAGTGTTTGCCTTTTTAGCCATGCTTTGCATAGTGGGATCCTAGACCATGGAGATTACTGAACAGTAACTTTGGTTTAGCGTCTGCTGTCTGCAATAAGGTGCCTTTTGGATTTCCCCTTGCAAGTGTCACTTTTGGAGACATACACTTACACTAGTACCTGTGTCATCTTTGGACCTGGGCAACAACTTCATGATCTTCACTTGAAAGTTTTTCACAATCCCTGATGGTCTTACTCCTAGTGGTCCTCTCATCACACTTACCAAGCTAATATACCAGCCAAGGGGCTATGTATGTGAAATGTGTATGAATGAGTAGTTTGAATGAAGAAGCTGCATTGACTATAGACAACGTTGTCTCTTTTAAGGCCCCTTTCACACGGGCGGACCGTTCAGGTCCACCTGTCAGTTTTTTAGGCGGACCTGAATGGACACTCCATACAGGTCTATGGAGCGACTTTTCCATCCGTCATCGGATCGGATGAAAACAGACTCTAAGGTGTGTCTTCATCCGATCCCCCATAGAGGAGGGGCGGCGCTCTGACAGGCTGGTCCCTGCACAGTGTGCAGAGACAGACCTGTCATCTGCCTGTTCAGCGGTGATCGACGGAGTGATCACCCGCTGTGCTAAGCGGAGCCTGTACACGGACACATCATGTGAAAGGGACCAAATTCTATAGCTGGGGTGTGGGGTTCCTTGCATTATTTTGAAATGTGTATTAAAGATCCTATATTTAAGCTGCTTGGTCCGTGGTAATTACTCTTAGGTGGGGTCTATCTTCACATTGCCTGCTATTGATATCTTCATTTATGATTATCTGGATCACACCTTGAATGGTGAGTCAGCAAATAAAGGAACGCTTTGTTTTTCTATATATTCAAAACGTCAGCGTTATAACGTAGTGAGTTATTGGCAATAACATTTTCTTTGTCCCAAAAAGAATGAATTTGCAGAGGTCCCAAGGCCCCCTCTCTGATAGTGACTAGAATATAGCATATCTCAGATAGATTTTTTTTTCTTTTACGAAATGTAAAATGAGGTCTTTCTTCAACAAAGTATCAAATAATTGGACTGTCCGTTAGGAGATGCCAGTGTTTCTTGAATGCTTTATGGGTCATATATGCTTAGTTGGTGTATTTAGTAATCGGACGTATCTTATTGTCCTCTTTATTGTCTTCTCCCTGATAGAGCAATAAATCTCTGGGGGTATTTTTGGCCCTTTGATAAGCACTTTTTAAGGAACTATTACTATATTGTCTATTAATGAAGTGGTTACAAAGTAACCTTGCTTCATACTCAAATTCCTCTTTGTGCAATTTCTCTTTATACATACAGTATCTCACAAAAGTGAGTACACCCCTCACATTTTTGTAAATATTTTATTATCTTTTCATGTGACAACACTGAAGAAATTACACTTTGCTACAATGTAAAGTAGTGAATGTACAGCTTGTATAAATGTGTGTATATAAAATTGTGTAAATTTGCTGTCCCCTCAAAATAACTCAACACACAGCCATTAATGTCTAAACTGCTGGCAACAAAAGTGAGTATACCCCTAAGTGAAAATATGCAAATTGGACATTTTTTCCTCCCCAGTGTCATGTGACTCGTTAGTGTTACAAGGTCTCAGGTGTGAATGTTAAATTTGGTGTTATCGCTCTCAGTCACTGGAAGTACAACCGGGCACCTCATGGCAAAGAACTCTGAGGATCTGAAAAAAAGAATTGTTGCTCTACATAAAGATGGCCAAGGCCAGGGGTGGGCAAACTTTAAAGGGATGGAGATCTACTTGAACAACACTGATGAAGTCAAAGATCACCAGGCATAGTGTCCCCCCCCCCCAAAAAAAAAGAGTAAGACCGACCCCCTTTTTTTTTTTGATGATTTTCATTTAACAAAAATAAGTAGTACAAGACAGTATAGGGTTTAGGAGTGCGTTGTGCAGAGAATGCAGGGATCAGGAGTGGTCTGTGCTCAGAATGCAGGGTTCAGAAGTTCGTCGCGCTCAGAATGCAGGGTTCAGAAGTTCGTCGCACTCAGAATGCAGGGTTCAAGAGTGCGTTAAGCTCAGAATGCACGGTTCGGGAGAGCGTTGCAAACAGAATGCAGGGTTCAGGAGTGCCTTGTGTTCAGAATGCAAGGATCAGGAGTGCGTTGTGCTCAGAATGCAAGGATCAGGAGTGGGCTGCACTCAGAATGCAGGGTTCAGAAGTGCGTTGTGCTCAGAATGCAGGGTTCGGGAGTGCGTTGCGATCAGAATGTAAGGTTCAAGAGTGTGTTACGCTCAGAATGCAGGGTTCGGGAGTGCGTTGCACTCAGAATGTAGGGTTTGGTAGTGCGTTACGCTCAGAATGCAGGATTCGGGGGGGCGTTTAACTCAGAATATAGGTTTCAGGAGTACGTTGCGCTCAGAATATAGGGTTCAGGAGTGTATTGCATTCAGAATACAGGGATCAGGAATGCACTGCGCTCAGAATGCAAGAATCAGGAGTGCATTGAGCTGAGAATGCAGGGATCAGGAGTGCTTTGCGCTCAGAATGCAGGGATCAGGAGTGCATTGTCCTGAAAATGCAGAGATCAGGAGTGCATTGCACTGTGTTCAGAATGCAAGGATCAGGAGCATGTTAGGTTAAGAATGCAGGGATTAGGTGGAGGGTGGAGGGTGATGTGACGGGTGGTAGAGGACACTACTGTGGAGGTGACCCTGCCCATAACAGTGTCCTCTGCCCCCTTCACATCACCCCCCCCACACACACACACACAGTGGTGTCTTCTGCCCCCCTTTCCCCATAGCAGTAATCTCTGCCTCGCATAGTAGCCTCCTACCTGTTTCCGAAGCGGAGACTGGGAGGCAGCACAGTTCTGGACAGAGGGGTGGAGCTGGCAGGGTGACTTTTCATATTAGCAAGCTGGTGATTGGTTACTTAAGAACACCTTTTGTCCTAGCAACCAATCACCTGTGGTTAAACATAAAAAGTTTGTATGGACAGCTCCTCCTCCCACCCTCCGTCCTGAGCTGCGCTTCCTCCCGGTCTCCGTTGTTCACTGATCACAGCGGAGGCTGGGGGCGGGAGGGACAGAGAAGGAGCAGTACACAGAAGGTGTGGCAGAGCCACGCAGAAGGCTTGAGACTGGGAGGGAGAAAGGACCGGCATATAGAAGGTGGGGGTCTGTGGCGCAGGAACCTGTTCACGGTCTACCTGTCACCTGTCTGCAGTAGACAGGTGGCCCGCAATCGACAGGTTGCTGACCCCCAGCCTAGTATATAAGAAGATCGCCAAGACCCTGAAACTGAGCTGCAGCACGGTGGCCAAGACCATACAGCAGTTTAACAGGACAGGTTCCACTCAGAACAGGCCTCGCTATGGTCGACCAAAGCAGTTGAACTGTGCCCGTAAAAAAGATGGCTGCTGGCCAACAGCGCAACTGCGCATGCGCCATTCTGAAGCCGGCCGAGCTCGGGAAATCTCATACATGCTCAGCAGGGTGGGCGCATGCGCAGTGAAGTGATGGAGCTGCCTGGCGCCATTTTTGAATGTCAGGCGCTGCGCTCCATCCGTTCTCGTTCATGTCGCCACAGTGACAGTGTGGAGGAGAAGGAGGTCGGTCCTGTCTCTGCCTGGAAGTGATGGAGCCTGTGAGGAGTCGGGGATTCCCATCACCACAGCACTGTGCCCCTACCTGCACCATCAGCCGAGTGGGTAGAGCGGAGGGGACTTCATGGTGGAGACAATAAGTGGCAGGCAGACTATTATGCTGTCTGAGGGACGGAGACTGTCGGATCATCCACGGCAATGAACAGACCAGGCACACAAGCAAGGCAAGCCTGCAGCCTGAGGCTCTTTTGCTGTCGGGGACAAAGGCTGTGTCTATCTGTGGGGGCAAAAGCAGTCTCTTTGGGGGGCAAAGGCTGTCTGTGTGTGGACAAAGGTGACAAAAAACTGATGGATTATAATAACCTTCCTTGCTATATAAAACAATGTTTTTTTGCTTTCAGATCTACTTGAAATCACATTACTAACTGTATATTGTAGTTGTTTGTAGATTAAATACCAAAATTTGCACTTAAAACTGCAATTTTGGAACTTTTTGAAATGCCAGTAAAAAAGTGGCTGTGCCAGTAAATTTTGGGTGTTGCGCCAGTAAATTTCAGCTTGGTAGGTTGGCAGCACTGGTACTGTGACATACTGAAGCAGAGCATGATCCCCTTCCTTCGGAGACTGGGCCGCAGGGCAGTATTCCAACATGACCCCTGCCTTGCTAAATAAGCTGAGGGTAAAGATGATAGACTGGCCAAGCTTGTCTCCAGACCTAAACCCTATTGAGCATCTGTGGAGCATCCTTAAATGGAAGGTGGAGGAGTGCAAGGTCTCTAACATCCACCAGCTCTGTGATGTTGTCATGGAGGAGTGGAAGAGGACTCCAGTGGCAACCTGTGAAGCTCTGGTGAACTCAATGCCCAATAGGATTAAGGCAGTGCTGGAAAATAATGGTGACCGCACAAAATATTTACACTTTGGGCCCAATTTGGACATTTTCACTTAGGAGTGTACTCATTTTTGTTGCCATTAATGGCTGTGTGTTGGGTTATTTTGAGGGGACAGCAAATGTACACTGTTATACAAGCTGTACTCTCACTATACAGTCCCTGACAAAAGTCTTGTCACTTGTGTACAAATTGACCTGAAGTGCTGCTAAAATATATTTCTAATCAAGATTTTGTTACAAGAAATGGGTCATTTTAATCCCAACAGCTTTTGTAATAATGTTTCAGTGCAAAACGAAACTGACAAAAAGTATTCTAATATTCACAGCTTGGTAAAGCCCATTGAGTCAATTTTTGCCAAGACATAAGTGTTGTCGCCTTGTTATATGAGCTTCACCTGTGACTAATAATGGATCAATTAGGTCTCAGGTGTGTATAAAAAGAACACCAGTACACTAGACCTTCTCAACTGCAACTAGACCTCTGCAAACATGCCTAAGATTCACCCGGAGACTAAAGTGTTGATTATCAAGAGGCTGAAGACCAGATCCACTGCTGACGTGGCAGACACCTCCTATGTGTCTCAGCGTCAAGTTCAGAGGATAAAAAAAAGATCTGAAGAGACTGGAGACGTTTTGGACAAGGCCAGGTCAGGCCGACCCTGCAAGACAACTGCTCGAGAGGACCGTTTGTTGGCTCGAAAATCCAAGGCCAGCCCATTTTCCACTGCAGCAGAGCTCCACGAGACCTGGTCACCTGAAGTCCCTGTGTCAACCAGAACAGTTTGTCGGATTCTGTCTCGAAATGGCCTCCATGGTCGAATCAGTGCCCATAAGCCAGCACTAAACAAAAGACAATTGAAAAACCGTGTGGCATTTGCCAAGGGCCACAGCCTGCTAAAAGGATGGATTTTTCAGATGAATCTTCTGTTAAATTACACCACAGTCGCCGCAAATATTGCAGGAGACCTACTGGAACCCGCATGGAGCCCGAGATTTACCCAGAAAACAGTGAAGTTTGGTGGAGGCAAAATCATGGTCTGGGGTTACATCCAGTATGGGGGTGTGCGAGGGATCTGCAGGGTAGAAGGCAACATCAATAGTCTAAAATACCAAGAAATCTTAGATACCTCTTATATTCCCAACCATAAAAAAGGCCAAATTTTGCAGCAGGATGATGCTCCATCGCATATTTCCATCTCCACATCAAAGTTCCTTAAGGGAAAGAAGATCAAGATGCTCCAGGATTGGCCAGCCCAATCACCAGACATGAACATCATTGAGCATATGTGGTGTAGGATGAAAGATGAAGCATGGAAGACGAAACCAAAGAATATTGATGAACTCTGGGAGGCATGCAAGACTGTTTTCTTTGCTATTCCTGATGACTTCATCAATAAATTGTATGAATCCTTGCCAAACAGCATGGATGCTGTCCTTCAAGCTCATGGAAGTCATACAAGATATTAAATTTGGATCTCACAGCACCACTACTTAATTTGCTGACATATTTTTGGATTTTCAGTAAAGTTGTTCAATTTCTGTATAGGCGACAAAACTTTTGTCTTGCCAAAATTTGACCTGTCTGTTTTGATTAAATGATAAATCTTTTTTCAGATTTCTTTATTTCAGTGCATTAAACATCATTTGGGAGGGCTTTAGCTTTTCATATGAGCTATTTCTAACACCAATTGATTAATTAAAAGTCAGGTTAATAGCAGGAGTTTCTACAAAATAGAGAAGCGACAATACTTTTGTCAGGGACTGTACATTGTAGCAAAGTGTCATTTTTTCAGTCTTGTCACATGAAAAGATATAATAAAATATTTACAAAAATGTGAGGGGTGTACTCACTTTTGTGAGATACTGTAAGTATTGTCTAGTGGGGATGGCTTTAATAATGTGCCGCAGATATGCACTATTACTATGGAAAAGCGTATTACTGGCTGTAGATTTTTTAAACAGACAAGTTTTTCACCTACCATCCTTGTCTTTTTTAATGTATAAATTAAAAAATGCTAATGAGGTCTCATGAGAGTTTAAGGTAAGCATTACACTTAAGTCATTATGATTGAGTACCTCAGCAAATTTTGTCAACACTTCTTTGGTGCCATTTCAAAATATGAAGATATCGTCATTATACCTGCACCACAAATTGACATGGCACAAGTATTTGACCAGACCCTTCCTCCTGATCCCTGCATTCTCAGTGCAACGCACTCCTGATCCCTGTATTCTCAGTGCAATACACTCCTGATCCCTGCATTCTCAGCACAACGCACTCCTGATCCCTGCATTCAGAGCGCAACGCATTCCTGATCCCTGTATTCTGAGTGCAATGCACTCCTGATCCCTCCCAGGAGAAAAGTGTTTGCTTTTACCCCCACAAGTACAGATTGGCATATAATGGGGCACATGTCCACATCACCATGCCCTGTGCCTGGAGGTAGTGGGAGCCATCAAATAAAATAAAAAAATTGTGTGTCAAAAGAAAACATAAAAGGTCAATCACAAAGGGGGTATATTCCTCAAATGCTACACTTTTTTTTTCCCCTTAGAAATCCTGCAATGACATCTAAACCTTTATTGTGTGGTATACTTGAGTATAGTGTCTCAACGTCAATAGAAGCTAGAATAGTGGTGAAAAAGATTATTCAAATGGTAAGTAGATGGATAGTGTCTTTAAGGTAAGAATGTAAATCTTCAACGGGTTCCCTTAAATAGTCATCAATTGGTTTTCTAGCGTTCTGTGTAAGACTATTTATGCCTGATACAATAGGTCTACCTGAAGGGTCATGTATATTTTTGTGCCTTTTCGGTAACGCATAAAAGGTCTGAATAACTGGATGCATTATATATGGGTCATATATATGTAGACACACATACCTGTATTTGAGCTTTAGGGTGGGCACACCTATGTCTGGAGTCATGCAATGTGACTTGCTGCCATTGTGCAACAAACTTGTGAAGCTTGGCAAGTCTAGCAATAGCTTAGCGAGTCATTTTCAAACTTGCAGCACAATTGCTTTCTATCTGGGTAGTTAACTCCAAACTTAACTAAATCCATCTCCTCAGCAGAAAGTGTGACAGGAGTGAGATAAATAATCTGAAAATGATCTTCCTGTTAAGGGTATCGTGTCACATAGTAGCCTATACTTCCCTCTTTCTTGTGACCTGGGGCTTTTTCCTCCATGTTTGTCTTGAGTGGGTGAATTTTGACTGATCAATAAAAAATGTGTCTGTGTTTTAGAGAGTGTGCCTAACTCAGATTGTGTTTGTCCAAATACTGTTTTGTTCCGCCAAGTTAACTCTGTTACTCTACCACCATTATCATTGTGCTCCCACCTGTGTAGTAAATGTATGGTTTTAGTAAATTATTCCAGCCACTGGAATCATCAATTTAACCACTTCACATCCGCGCTATGGCCGAATGACGGCCACAGCGCGGACCTGAATTCTTATGACGGCCTCCACTGTGCACGTGCCCTGCGCGCGCCCTACAGGGTGCACGCTGAGCGCGCTGTGATCACCGAGTCACTGAGACTCGGGTGATCACCAATCTAAGTAAGGGGCCGGTCCTTGCCCCTTACCATGTGATCAGCTGTCAGCCAATGACAGCTGATCACATGATGTAAACAATAGATCGGTAAAAAAAAGCCGATCACCGGCTGGGATGTGAGGGACATCGGTCCCAAAGTGGAAGAGGCACATCTGCCTCATCAGTGCCACCTAATAGTGCCAGCTAACAGTGCCCACAGTGCCACCTAACAGTGCCCACAAGTGCCACCTATCAATGGACACAAGTGCCACCTATCAATGCCCACAAGTGCCAGCTATCAATGCCCACCTGTAGTGCCAATCAGTGCCACCTAGAAGTGCTGCCCATCACTGCCACCCATCAGTGCCCATCACTACCACCCATCAGTACCCATCACTGCCGCCTATCAGTGCCCATCACTGCCGCCTCATCAGCGTACATCAATGAAGGAGAAAAATGACCTGTTTTAAATTTTTTTCTAACAAAATATAAAAAAAATAAAAACATTTTTTTTTTAAAAATTAATTTTTTTTACATTTTTTTAACAAAAAGTAAAAACCGCAGAGGTGATCAAATACCACCAAAAGAAAGCTCTATTTGTGCTGAAAAAAAATGATAAAAATTTCATTTGGGTACAGTGTTGTATGACGGCGCAATTGTCATTCAAAGTGCGTCAGCGCTGAAAGCTGAAAATTGGTCTGGATAGGAGGGGGGTTTAAGTGCCCTGTGAGCAAGTGGTTAAAAAAACACAAAAGAAAAAACATATATAGTAAAACACAAGTATATCCACCTAGGATGTCTGCCACCAAAAATTTCCTATTTTTAAAATGACAAAATGGTGGGTTCCAATATATAATTTTTTTATATGTGCTACCAAGGAAGCTATAGCAGCATTTAAAGGTTAAAAATAAATATTTATTGTTACATATTAAATGTTAACAATACCTATAATTTTGTAATATAGAAGTAATAATAAAAAATACACATAATTAAATAGATAAACAATTTTGGACATGTGTTCTCAGAGGTCAATGTGTTTCGCGGATATATTGCTTACTCAGGACCAGGAAAAATCTCACATATAGCCAGGTTCTAAAGATATAAAATATATTTTAAGGAACTTACATTAACTCAGTAAGATGCATTGTATACATACTTTGCAAATATGACTTACTGATGTGATAATGTGATTATAAAACACACATTTTGAACATAGCTCTCAGAGGTGTATGTGACATAATCCCAAGGATCATCTCAAATGGAAGTAGCAGGGGCAGTTACTCAGACCCATAAAATGTGGTAATAAGACCTAAAACAAATCTACTCACATCATGATGTAGCCCTTGGATCTGTTCCGACAGGAAGGGGCCAAACAAGATGCACTTGCTTGTGGGGAGACTATAGGGCAAAAGAAGCATGCACAGATATTAAAAAACATTTCTCTTATGATGTGACCAAAATGGGTTATATATAATATACCATATCTAACAAAACAGTTTAGATTAGATTAGAGTTGTTTTTATAAAACCCAGATCAATCCAGTCAAATTCACATAAATAGATGTTTCCCAACGGCACCCCAGGTAGGAGGGTATAAAGAAATTATATACCAACAGCCCTTAAATGGAAGGATGTAATAATGTATAATTAAAAAAAGAAACAGCATCAGGACCCACAAGGCCTAGATCTTTCATAAATCCAAAGCTCCATGTTCCTGAAAGGCAACCTACTTACAACCTACTTACAGAGAATCTCTATACATGCACATTCCCTCTATGGGTGCTGTCCCAGCTATGCACATCGGCTTCCACCACCGTCCAGCCTAACATACGCCTGGGTCTCCTGGGGAGCTGTCCACACCTCTCACAGGAAAGTGTGGCAAAAAGCCAATGGGCGAGGTCCACAGGAGGAGAGGGGAAGACACCCCCAAACATAAACAAAAAATTCCCCACATAGCCCCCCATCCATCCACAATGTGTGCCTGCTACCGAATTCACCGGAAAGTGAACCATGTGGAAGCCTGACGTCACCTCTGCATCCTCCTGAAAGGTGCACTCAAAGGGGGAAAACACCAAGCCTACCCTTATGACACATTTGACCCTGAATAGCGCAGCAGAGGGAGCCAAGACAGGTCTTAATCCTGGACCGACATGCATGTACCACAGAATAATGTTCCCCCATGACTCGTCAGTGACCTGACAGGTCATATTATCAGTGGCCTGAACCCTCTTTGTGGCAGGAGATACCACATTGAAGTGGAACACTAGAATGTCCACAAAACATACCTGGCTCAAGAAACAAGCCATCTGTGTGGGTTTGTTCCAGCTAGGTGAACACATCTGTAGATACTGTGATTCTATGGAAAGGTGTTGGGGACCGAGTTCCACCTCTACCTTGGTACACATCTGCTCCACTGGAAGTACTGACCATTGACTTTCTTACACTCAACATGTCAGAAGTTGCATGCCATCACGTTCTAGTGATGGTGGACCACTTTACCAAGTTTGTTGTGGCAGTACAGTCCCATGACCAGAACGCCAAGACTGCCACCCCCAGGAAAGATAAAGATAGATTCCTTAGCTTTCCTCTATCCAGCAACTCAGAGAGGGCACACTTGATGAGGCAATGGTAGCTAGGCAAGTGATCCGTTGCCAGGTGAGTGGCTCTCTACTGCCATAATGGGCATTCAGGCAGCCAAGTGGGAGCCTAATAGCATACAGCTTCTTGGAAGACCCAGATACACAGGAGAGTCTCTCCCCAATTGCTACCAGAGTACTCTGGTTCCAATGCAGTAGCTCTTTACCCTTGTGCTTTGGATCCCTCCAGCTGTTCACCTTTGTTACCAGAGCTACCCTGGACCTCACTGACAGGGATTGCTGTTTATTGGGTAAATCACAAGTAGTTGTTTGTGTTCTAAACTGTTTTACTTAAGTAGTCATTCTCAGCTAGACTCTCTGTTGTTATAGCTATAGTGATTATACTATGCAGTCACGTTACCCTGATTGAACCTCAGAGACATTGTTGTGAAGAGTCCATGTTTGTGCAGCTTTCATAATTTGTTTTGTATTATTCCTCAGCGTATGTATGCTCTTTGCCATCCTGAACCTATGTTGCATTAATCTTTCTAATTTTGCACTGGTTAAGAAAACTGCAAATTGCCGTTATTCCCTGTCAGGTCATTTAGTGGATTACCTAATCTGTTAAATTGGTTGCTGTAATTTAATACATTTAAATTTTAGGTTTAGATACGTTTTAACATTACCTATCAGACAGGGCAAGAACCACAAAAAAGATAGTAGGGTAATTTATGGCAGCAAAAAAAAAATTTATCTGGCCAATAATTTATTAGATAATCTGATCTTTAGGTCAACAGAAAGAACGTCATTACAGCTGAATATACCTAGTACTATTGCCATCATTTTGTTATTTCTGTTATGTGTAATCTGAGATATGTTTTTCTTTACACTAATAATTCAGCTTTTTTGTTACCGTTTTCATTTCTTATCTCTCTCATGCATACCTCCCAACTCCCTGAGATGAGAAAGTGGCATCCCTTTTAGTAAAAGGTATGTAGACAAAGGTCATACCCCTGCGCTGCATCAAGTTATGTGGACCATGAAGAAAAATACAAAAAATTATTGTTTGAACCCACATGTGATTTTTTTTCACCACTACTTTTTCTTCATAGTGCCTTTTCAAATGAACACATTTATAATTTAGAAGTTGTATATAAGGTTTATTGCAGAAGAACACTTCTGACAACTAAACAGTACATTTCTTTATAGGGGTCTTTATATACATCAGACCAGAAACAGGGACAAGTGAGCGGAAAATACACTATATTATCAAAAGTATTGGGACGTCTGCCTGTACACGCACATGAACTTTAATGGCATCCCTGTCTTAGTCTGTAGGGTTCAATATTGAGTTGATCCCTTTGCAGCGATAACAGCTTCAACTCTTCTGAGAAGGGTTTCCAAAAGGTTTAGGAGTGTGTCTATGGGAATGTTTGACCATTCTTCTAGAAGCACATTTGTGAGGTCAGGCACTGATGTGGACGAGAAGGCCTGGCTCGCAGTCTTCACTCTAATTCATGTTCTATCGGGTTGAGGTCATGACATGATGGTTGCAGGCCAGTCAAGTTACTCCACTCCAAAGACACTTATCTATGTCTTTATGGACCTCTGTTGTAGGGTTGTTTTTCAGGGGTTGGGCCTGGCCCCTTAGTTCCAGTGAAGGGAACTCTTAAGGCGTCAGCATACCAAGACATTTTGGACAATTACATGCTTCCTACTTTGTGGGAACAGCTCCTGTTCCAGCATGACTGCGCACATAACACAAATTCATATATCTACATAAATCACATATTACTTCATATATCCACATATCATAAAATAATCAAACAATATAGTGTTTAAAACACTAGTAGCACTGTGAAAAACATAAACAAATAAACTAAAATAAGTTATATGAAAAAGAATTTATAAAATAAAGAAGTCCACTGTACTCAAAGTGAAAAAAATATTTTTTAAGTAAATCATAAGAGTCCAGAGCATTTAGTCCCAAGAAACTTTGAAGTAATTTTATAAACACAAGGTTCACTCCTGTGGCTTCTTTCCACTTTAAACATATATCACCAATGGTGCCTTCAGTGACTATAACCAATACAGTGTAACTAACCAAATCATATTGCCACTCATTTTCAGGCAAAAGTGCTTTACAACAGCATCCGGACCAGTTTTGCTTCTCCTCAACAAACACTTCTCATTCTGAACTCCGCTTTCAGTGTGATAATAGGCTCATGACATACAAGGAAAAAAACACTTCCAACAGTGTAATAAAATCCAAAACTCTATATTTTATTCCATATAAAATGAGACTCACCAGACAAATTATTGAAACTTAGCATATCACATATGACATAATTCACATGACCCCTGTATGTACAGTGAATCAATAAACTCACTCCTTGTTTATGCCCATCCACATGCCAACATATTTAGTCTTACCAACTTCTGGATGGGCGTAAACAAGGAGTGAGTTTACCGATTCACTTTACATACAGTGGTCATGTAAACGATGTCATATGTAATATGCTAAGTTTCAAGAATATGTCTGGTGAGCCTCATTTTATATAGAACAAAATATAGAGTTTTGGATCTTATTTTATTATTGGAAGCGTTTTCTTGAGGTGGAAATATTTATTAGATATCACTGGAATCAGGCATTGTATTGTACACAATCTAACATTCTGTATGACAATCAGTTGGGTTGTGGGGTCAAAATCTTTATTTGTATTTAGTAATCTTACAACATTTTTGTGAGAACAGGCAGATGATGTCCTAGTGAGAACAGGCAGATGATGCATGTTTTGATTTTATTTTGAGAAAAACAATAAAAGAGAAAGTATAGTGTTTTCAATGATTCTTTAGATATATAATTAGGAGATATCAACATGAGCATATAATCATATCTATACTATTTGTGGTAATATTTCTTGTTTAACATTTATTTTTATGTATAGTGTACATGGGGCCAACCATATTGGCCCATGCATATGCAGGTGCTGCCCCCTTGCTTTGCAATGCTCCACAATGGTTGCACTTTGATGCACCATTCACAATGAAAGACTATGTGTTGGCTAACTTATTGAAAACAATATACTCCTTTGTTTCTGATTCTGATCTCAAAAGCTGTTAAAGGTGTTGTAAAGGCTGAAGGTTTTTTACCTTCGTGCATGCTATGCATGATGGTAAAAAAAACCTTCAATGTGCAGCTCCCCTCTCAGCTCCCCATAATACTAACCTAAGCCCAATCTCAACCCAGCAATGTGCTCTCCTGGGTTTCTCCCTCCTGATTGGCTGAGATGCAGCAGAGGAAGCTGCTGTCAATCGCAGCCAGTGAGGTGGGATTGGGGGGGCAGGGCTGAGCCGCGCTTTATGTGTCTTATTGACGCAGAGAGCCGGCTCACATGAGTGCCCCCACAGCAAGTGGCTTGCTATGGGGGTACTCAGCAAGGTGGGGGGGCCATGAGCGCTGTCAAGGGACCTGAGAAGAACAGGATCTGGGCTGCTCTGTGCAAAACCACTGCACAGAGCAGGCAAGTATAACATGTTTGTTAGTTTTTTTAAATATTTTTTTTTCCTTTACTATCACTTTAAACCTATAGGCAGATCATGTGTGGTAGCTAATCTACCCGGCCTCTAGTGGCTCATCTTGCAGTCTACATTTTAGCCTTGAGTTAAATACTGAAATAACTCTAAATATGCACTTACAAAAAATACACTATACCACCTATTTAAAATTTAAGCCAAAATTGTTTGTTATTATCAAAATTATGCTAAGACATATTCCATATTGTTTTCCATATCTCTTTAAAGTGGAATTTCAGGCAAAACTTAACCTATGTAAGAAAGATCTGCATATCTGTTTTGTGGCGGCTTCGGTCTGGTTACTTCATGTCCCCTGTGTCAGCCAGCACCGGCTACAGGGGAGAGGAGAGAACACTTAACAAAGGCTAGTAAAGCCTGGGAATAGTGGCTACACCCATAGCCTCCTATGGCCCATCTGTTGTTGCCACTCCTTCCTCTCCCGGGAGGGGGCTTTGACTGCTAGAAGGGAGCCAGATCCTGAGTTGTCCTTTTAAATGCTCGAGTTTTTGGCTGGCTACCAGTGGGCAAAATATTTGTTTTTTGTTTTTGTTTTTTTTAAAGAATAACGTTTTATTGAAAACATGTCACGTGGACAGTAATATACATAGTACTACAATACTAATACTAAGGCATTTCAATAGACGAAAGTAACTATCGTCCACAGGTAATCACGGATATGAAACACCACGGATATGAAACAAATAAATGTACAAAAATACAGTAAGAACATCCATAGGCATCAGGCTCAAGCTACCACTTGGTCGGCCTCATTACTTGGGTCTAGGTGGAAGTAGGGAAAAGGGACCAAGCCCGGTATGTTTGGTATTTGTTTAATGTGAATGTGTCCCATTGTCATCTTAATGTTGCATCTTCTTTTTATAACTTTTATGGATTTTATGAGTGGTAACTTTTGCAACATGTCTTTTTTTTCTCACAAAAAAGTTTTTGAAAAAAGAATTCTGACTTTTTGCCACCTTTCATTTGCTGCAGCTTTTTTTGGGTATGTCACTCACCAAAGCCAGGTATAATAAGGACTAATTTGCAGAAGCAGACCAGTAATGGCAGCCACCATAATTCTTTTGTTCCACTTAAAATTTAAAGCAAATGTATCCACCGTTTAAAATTGCTTTAAATAAATGATTTAAAAAATATATTTAAATCAATTTGAAATTAAAAGTATTATCCAAGAGCTCATACCACGAGGTGGCTGATATCACCTTTAATATCCAGAAATTCCTTTTTTTGTGGACTTCTCACTTTGTTACTTAGCTGGACTTTAACGACTAAACCCCACCACCTATCATCTGTCTGACCAGTGAGATCACCTCAGTGCCCTTACCTGACACTCTTATTGGACAGGGTGTACACAGGTGAGTAGAGCTTAACTCAGAAGTCATGCCCAAAATTAAGAACAAAGTAAAATTATTCAGAGAAGTTCAAAGAATAGGTTTCTCTGATGGTACCCGCTCTTAAACAAAACTTTTCATTTAAAAAATTTACAAAGGCTACAAGGTTTACTTAAAAATCACAGTCACTGGCTATGGAAAATCATTTAAAGGCAGAGTTTGCCACATCCTAGTTCTTCTATAATGCCGGGTACATGAGGGACAAAAATTGGTTGGTTCGGCAGGAACTGGCCAACATTTTCGGCCCATGTCTACAGCTCCCTGTCCGACAGAAGCCGGTCTCATGACCAGCTTCTGTCAAAGGGGCATGCTGGAAAACCAGCATCCGATCAGCATCAAGTCAGCGCGGGCAGCCAATGGCTGCCAGCACTGACCAGTGTGTTCTGGCGGGGGGGGGGGACCTCCTGTAAGAACACAATAGCACAGTGGAGGAGAACGCTGTACTAACATCACCTGTGTTAGTACAGCCACCTGTCAGGTTTTTTCTCTCAGCCTGCTGGGTTGAACGAAAAAAATAACTTATAGTATTTACCAGGCTTTAGGCATCCTTCCCAACTGACTAAAAGGAAGATAATCTGAATATTGTATTCATTTTAACAAGGGCCTGTTCAATTTGTGGAAAAACAACTACATGTGCATACAAACTTTTATATTGTCATGATATAGTGGCATGGCCAAAAACAATGCTGTCAGAGAATTAGGTCAAATCATAGGGTTGTGAATGTACAATATATACAGTATCTCACAAAAGTGAGTAAACCCCTCACATTTTTGTAAATATTTTATTATATCTTTTCATGTGACAACACTGAAGAAATGACACTTTTCTACAATGTAAAGTAGTGAGTGTGCAGCATGTATAACAGTGTAAATTTGCTGTCCCCTCAAAATAACTCAACACACAGCCATTAATGTCTAAACCATTGGCAACAAAAGTGGAAGTTCAACATGGCATCTTATGGCAAAGAACTCTCTGAGGATCTGAAAAAAATTGTTGCTCTACATAAAGATGGCCTAGGCTATAAGAAGATTGCCAAGACCCTGAAACTGAGCTGCAGCATGGTGGTCAAGACCATACAGCGGTTTAACAGGACAGGTTCTACTCAGAACAGGCCTCACCATGGTCGACCAAAGATGTTGAGTGCACGTGCTCAGCGTCATATCCTGAGGTTGTCTTTGGGAAATAGACGTATGAGTGCTGCCAGCATTGCTGCAGAGGTTGAAGGGGTGGGGGGCCAACCTGTCAGTGCTCAGACCATACGCCGCACACTGCATCAAATTGGTCTGCATGGCTATCGTCCCAGAAGGAAGCCTCTTCCAAAGATGATGCACAAGCAAGCCTGCAAACAGTTTGCTGAAGACAAGCAGACTAAGGACATTGATTACACAGGGATAACTATAGGTAGCTTGAAAGAAAAAAACGTCTCTATATGCAAATGACATGGTTCTTTTCTTGCGTGACTCTGATAATTCCCTGTCGGCGGCTTTGGACATCTTAAATTCCTTTGCACAGTTCTCGGGCCTGAAAGTCAATTGGGGGAAATCCCAGATTCTCCCACTCAGGACATTGTCTCCCAATTGTAGGGTTCCCGCTGACTGCCCTTTGCAACAGGTAGAGGTGATCAAATATCTGGGACTGCACATTTCCACTTCTGTGTCAGATTTTATTGCATTGAATGTTACTCCACTTTTGTTAAAACTTAAATCTAGGCTACAGGCATGGCAGAATTTACCTTTAACACTTATTGGCAGGGTGAATTTATTGAAGATGAAATTTTTACCTTTATTTCTATATATATTTCGGAACTTACCTGTCTGGGTATTGAAATATATATTCAAGAAAATTGATGAGCTCGTGACAACTTTCCTGTGGTGGGGCGGCCCCCTTGGGATCAAGCTCTGGGTGTTGCAACTGCAGTGGAAACAAGGGGGGCTTGGCGGTCCCTGATCTCTATAGGCACTTGCTAGCAGGTCAACTGGTCTTCGCCCATAGGTGGTTTAGCCTTCCTGAGGATGATACTGCTAATACACTGGAGGCAGCTATTGTCGGCTCTTATTAGGCACTGACACACCTATTGCTACGTGGAAATAGGGCTCCATGTAATGTTATAGTATCCATGCGTGCAACTGGTAGGGCATGGGTAGTGGCTAATAAGATGAGTAGTTATTCAGCGATTTTCCCTCACACACCACTATGGAAGAATCCCAACCTGACACACTTCTTTGAGTATCCCGATCCAATCATTTGGACTAAATATGGTATTAAGCCAATGAAAGATATAGTGGGTAATGGGAAACTCCTACAGTTTGATACTCTGAAAACAAAATTTCATATTCCTAACACTCATTTGTTTTGTTATTTGCAGCTTAGAGATGCGTACACCGCCCAATTTGGAGACACCAGTATTAGACTACAAATGAGTGATCTGGAATCTTTACTCAGTGAAGACACTAGGTCCTGTCTACTGTATACAAACATTTGTTTACAGTGGCTGGCGAGCTCCTCTCATGATGCAGAGCGGCATGGGAGGCAGTGTTCCCCCAGATGAATGGGGACGACTGGGGCGATATATGGGATAATAATTTTTCTAGACTGGTGTCAACCAAGGATCAGCTCATCCAATTAAAACTTTTACATCGCATATACCTTACTCCAGCTAGATTGGATAAAATGTTCCCTACCTAGTCACCTTGTTGCTGGTGGTGTACTTCCCCCACTGCAGATTTCTTACATGTATTCTGGAATTGTGTGGCCATCCAAGCATTTTGGCGGGGGGGTCACCAACATTCATATACAGCCAACGGTGGAGGTGTGTCTCTTGGGACTGGTTGACACCCTAGCTCCAAAAAGAATGACACGTACTTTGCTGACAATCCTAATTTATTATGCTAGGAAACTAATAGTACTCTCATGGAAAAAGTCTACCCCTCCATCTATTCCAGAATGGAAAGCTCTGGCTAACAAGGCCGCCCCCCTTATACAAGGCTACTTACACTAGCAGGGGCATACCACAGAAATTTGATAAGGTGTGGGGTAGTTAGATGCATAACGCAACTACAGTGTCCGATTAAGTGGTTATTCTTGGGATGGATATATAGTAAAATCTATCATATGAGTTGATACTGAACTGGAGATAATAGATTGTTTTTGCTTGTTTTGCTTGTTTTTCAATATTGGAAGATCAGGGGGCCCGTTCATTTAAATGTATGTCACTAGTGCAAGTATATCACAAGAAGGGGATAGATATTGCTGGAGCCAAAGAGATATTTACTCTCTCATTCAAATTCTATATTATGTAAATGGTCTTATATCTTGTTACTTTATCACTAGGTAAGGGTTCTGGGGTCGTACAAGGAGCCAAATGCTGAAGAAGTGTATATAGTTATTTAGTATGTGGCCCATCGGGCCTTTGTTGCTACTGTTTTGTACTTGTTATTGCAAAATCGATCAATAAAACTTTTTTAAAAAAAAGGACATGGATTACTGGAACCATGTCCTGTGGTCTGATGATAAACTTATTTCATTGATATAAGAGTAAGCATGGTATAAAACAGAAAAGCAAATGGTAGTCCTTACAGTACATAAAATGTTAGAAGTGGTTACAGAAACTTAGACATTAAATATAATCACAATTACTTTTGGATTCCAGACCTGAAGTAACAATCGTCAGTTTCAATGAGTCAGAATGACATTTTAGCAAAGCATTCCAGACACAATACAGGGGATGAACAGAGGGGGGGGGAAGCAGAGGGTGGCCCAATCAAAAGGGAAGGGGGAAACCCCTCCACATTATTTAAGTATGATATCTAAAGCCTTCAAGCCATCCAGGGTAACCATATACCTTCAAACTTCTTGGGACACTTCCTGTTCAGATAAGTCATTTTATACAGTGGAAGAGCCTTATTAACGTGGCATTTGGTCGTCATTCTGTATGCCAAGCAGTGCTAGTTCCGGAGACTGGACCAATGACATTCCAAGGCGCTCATTAATGGCTTCAAACACCGCAGCCCAAAATTGGGCCACTCCAGGACAGCTCCAGAACATATGATAATATATGACATATGACATATGATAATAATTTGACCTCCTGTCTACATTTACCACACAGGGGGTCTCTCAGGGGGTACAGTCTGTGCAGCCGCTGTAGGGTGTAGTACACCCTATGAAGAAACTTGGCTTGTATCACCTTGTCTCTAGAGGAGATAACCAACCCAAATCTGTCCTCAAAACGGTCATTCCAATCCTCCCTCTCCAGTGTGGGGATATCCGTCCTCCACGCCTCTCATAACCTCTCCAACCCGGGAGAATCTAGACTGAGGAGCGACAAATACAGACAGGAGAGAGGCTTGGAAAGCGATTCCTGGGCCAAAAGCTCCTCTATGGGATCCAAGGAAAGGACAATAGGCCCCGGGAACTGTGCTCTTCTTGCATGTGCTGATAACGAAAATACATCCAGCCAGGCAAATTAAATTTAGTGGATAGGTCTTTGTAGGACATTAGCTTCCCTGCTGGCATAATATCTCGAAGAGATTTCACCACATATCTCTCCCAAACCTGAGGGTCCGGGATTGTACGAAAGTGTGGAAGACTAGGATTACCCCAAAGGGGTTGAAAGGGTGACCACCGATTCGGCTTATGAAACCTCTTCCTAGCAGCCACTCACACTCTGAGCGTCGTCCTAGTAGGAAGCAGGAGATCAGCGTAGGCACCAGGACCCCTATACACTAGGTTCCCAAGGTCACCGAGGGATCCCAAAAGAGCCACCTCAAGGGACACCGCAGCATTGGCCCTGGAGCGGACAAACCACCAGCGGACCGAAACCAACACTGCCGCTCAGTAGTATAGCTTAAAATTGAGCAACGCCAATCCCCAGCACCTCACAGGGAGACAAAGGGTGAATTGTGCCAGTCGGGGGTTGGAGCCTCCCCAAATAAATGTCCCAATACAGCTATCGAGTTCTTTGAAAAATATGCTTGGAATCCACACTGGAGAATTTCTAAATATATAATTAAACTTGGGAAGAAAGACCATCTTGATTAGGTTAATATGCCCTAACAAATTAAGTGGAAGATTCCCCCAAGAGGCACATCTAGCTCTCAACTGTAATAACACGGGTCACAAATTGAGTTAATAAAAATCCAACGTGTCTCGGGCCCACCTGTATTCCCAGGTATTTAAAACTAGTAACCCACTGTAGTTGGGTGGTGGCCGCATTGGTTCGCGACCCGGGGTCTAATAGAAAAAGTACAGACTTTACCCAATTTATTCGGACCCCCGAAAAGCAGCCAAACTCATCAAATAGCTTCAGAGCAGCCCACAGTGAGGAGTCCACGTCATGTAAGTACAACAGGGCATCGTCGGCGTATAATGACACCTTCTCCTCCAAAGGGCCGATCCGCAGTCCCTCCACCTCCCGAGACGCCCCTAAGCAGGATGGCCAGGGGTTCCAGCGCCAAAGCAAAAAGGGAGGGAGAGAGGGGGCAACCCTGGCGTGTGCCACGCTGCAACGGAAACCGCTCGGAAATCTCACCGTTAGTCCATATACAAGCTGAGGGCTTTTGATAGAGTAACTGCAGCCAGTGCAAAAATTGGGGCCAAACCCATATCTACCCAGTACCTCCCAAAGGTACTCAACCGAGTCACGTGCCTTCTCCACATCCAGAGAGGAAATGACCCTGGTACCAGCGTTATCATGGGGAATAGACAGGTTAAGGTGAAGCCTTCTCAAATTAATATCAGTGCCCTTGCCGAGCATGAACCCCGTCTGATCCACATGGATGAGCTCATCTAGGACCTGTGCCAGACGATTGGCCAATTCTACATTAATTAAGGAAATGGGCCTGTAAGACGCACAGTCCTCAGGGTCCTTACCCGGCTTGGGCACCAATACAATTACAGCCTCGGACATGGAATCTGGCAATGATCCTATCTTGGTGAACTGGGCGAACAACGTGGTAAGCCTAGGAGCCAGAAGTTCTTGATATGTGGAATAAAATTCGATCTGGATGCCATCTGTACCGGGGGTTTTACCAGGTTGCATCTGGGCCATAGCTAACTGGACCTCCTCAAGGGTAATAGCTCTATCTAGATTCTCACAGGCGCCCTGGGACAGGGTAGGAAAGTCCACCCCATCCAAGTACACCCGGAGGGCTGATATTTCATAATCCACCCTAGAGGAGCAGAGGGAACTATAATAACGCATAAATCTAGCAAGGATTTCATCTGAGTTCGTAAGGGGGACACCTCCCTCATCCCGGACACTCCCAATATGAGTACTGGCAAACTGTCCCCGAGACAACCATTTGCCATTTTTATCTCCATATTCGAAAACTCGCTGGGCCGTACTAAGCATAGATTTCTTAGTCATCTCTATCCTATAGAGTTCAACCGCCCCAAGAGCACACTGCCAGGCCCCATAGTTGGGGGGGTGTAGGAGCTGCAGCATATCGAGCCTCCTTATCCCCGAGCTCATCCTCCAACTCCCCCAGCAACCCCACAGACTGTTTCCGGCTGTTAGCAATGCGGGAAATATATTCCCCCCTCAGCCGTCCCTTAAAGGCATCCCAAACCATCAAGGGCTCAGTAAGGTCAGTGTTTTCAAGCCAAAAATGACACAGCGCCTCCGACATGTCTTCCTGAACCTTAGGGTTCACTATCCAGTGCCCTGACAGTCTCCACAATTTCCGCCCAGCAGTGGGCCCCAATAACACAGTATTTATGAGAGGGGCATGATCAGAGATGCCTCTAGGGAGGATCTGTACCTTTGACACACGCTGCAGCACGCCCGAGTAACAAACCCCAGGTCAATGCAGGAGAGGGTACGATAGGTGGATGAATGGCAAGTATATCTTCTCTCAGATGGATTATAATGCCGCCAGGCATCAATTAGTTCAAATGTATCAGCCCACTGCATGAGATCAGGTGTCCTTCGGGTTGACTGGTGGAGTCTGTCTAGGGCCAGACATGGAGCCAAATTAAAATCCCCCAATATCATGACATGAGGCGTTCCATACTGTATGACTAGCCTCATAATGTCATACAAGAGGGAAGTATCTATCTCCCAGGAGGTGGGAGATAGAGTCCCACAGTCACGCCCTCTGTATTAGCAATTGTAGCGTGCATAATAATATATCTCCTGCCCGGGTCAGTTTTAATATCATGGAGCTAAAAGGGGAGAGATCTGTGAACAAGTATGCTCACTCCCCGGGAATAACCAGAATATGTAGCATGATAGTGTGAACTCACCCATACTCTCCTGAGTCCAAGAACCGTGAGCCCACAAGGTGAGTCTCCTGTAATATGCAAATTTGGGGAGCATACTTTTTTAAATAATTAAATACCATGGAACGTTTAACTGCTGAATTTAATCCCTGGACATTCCAGGAGAGTACTGAAAAACTAGCCATAATCTATATAAGTAGGGCTGGTGACCCAGGAACCAACACCCCGATACCCCTTCCCTGGGGGTAAGGTATCAACCCGAGCGGAAGACCAACTACCACTGCTAACAGCAACGTAAAGACCTGAAATTCCCATGATGCATTTTCTTTTACCATATCCAAGAACATTAAACATTAGTGCAGAAAAAAGAACCGTGAAAAACAAAAGAAAACACAAAACAAAACCATCAAGGGCCAGCAACGACTGCCCACCCCGCAGACCCCCAAACTTGTATCATGCATAATTCCCCAAACCCCCATTTCTTAGAGTGACCTACTCAGGGAGGCGTGTCTTAGTCAGCAAGGAGGGAGAGCCAGCCACCACTCTACATCAATTGCACAGAGGGGGGACCACAATCCAAGCTAACAGAAGGGCACCTAACCTCCCATTGGAGATGCTAGAGAACTAGTGAATAACCAGACATATATTAACGCATTCGTTCAAATCACCTGGACTAGCCAGGGGCACGAAACTTAGAAGGGAAGAACTATAAAACCTGGAACTGTGCAGGATAATAGTCATAATAGGGCTTGTCCTCCAGACACTAATAGGAACAGTTACCTATCACAGCAGTGTGTCAGTGCGGCCGCAGCAGGTAAACCTGCAAACCCTGGTGACCCGGGACTCCCTCCTGCATAGGGGAGGTGGCACCAAAAGACCTGGGGCCCTCATGTAAAATGGTGCATAAAAAACAGCACAACTTCTGCTCCTCAGAACTTAAAGACACAGGGCAATTAGGTGTCACCAGCAAATAGACATTAAACAATCAGGATCCACTCATTTCAGGGAGGGTAGCGACTCCAACCATGAGGTAGCCTCCCTGAGATTGGTAAAAATCGCACTGTCTCCCCTTCTACCACTCTCAACTTTGCCAGGAAAAGGATGCTGTATTTAATTCCTTTCACCCTCATGGCCGCCTTGACCGCATCGAAGGATCTTCACTGTTTCTGGGTCTCCACCGTATAGTCAGGGAACAGGAGCAATCTGGAGTTTTGATAGGATATCTCCTTCATCCCCTGTGCAGCCCACAGAAGTTCATCCCGGTCCCTGAAGTTTAATAGTCGCAGGATCAAAGTGCGGGGGGGGGAACCAGCCGGTCCCAGCTACGGCGGGACTCTGTGCGCTCTTTCAATTGTAAAATACGGAGACAAATGGGCTCCTGGTAGCAGGGATCGCAGGAGATCTTCCACAAATGTAGCTGGGTTCTGTCCCTCTGCTCCCTCCGCAAGTCCAACTATCCTCAGATTGTTACGCCTGCTGCGATTTTCGGCGTCCTCGGCGCGATATTCAAGGACCTTAACTTTAGTTTGCAGGGTCCGAATCGCCACCAAGTGCTCCTCCGTAACATCTTCCACCTGACCCACCCTCTGTTCAGCAGCTCCCAGCTGGGTACGGATTTTATCTAAGTCTTGTCTAATCAATCCGACATCAGTCTGAACAGCCTCTACCTTCCCAGACAAGGCAGCCTGGCATGCTGTTATTGCCGCCATCACTTCAGGGATGCCAGGGAGGGATGCCGTCTGAGTGGCCATATTGGACTGGCCATGCGGGGTTCCCGTTCTGTGCACTACGGGATCGTCAGGTACAGGGACGGTCGGGGGAAAGCGGAGCTTCTTACCGCTCTTCGGTACGGCGGAGGATCAGGATGGCATAGAGGGTCAAATCACCCCGCTTAGGGCTAATAAGTCCAGGTAGGAGAAGAAATGCGGATAAATCGCTAGCAGAGCTCCGGGAGGCAACGTCTGCTCACGCTGACATCTTGGACACGCCCCCGACGACAAACTTATTTGGTTCAGATTGTGTCAAGTGTGTGTGGAGGAAACCAGGTGAGGAGTACAAAAACAAGTGTGTCTTGCCTACAGTCAAGCATTGTGGTGGGAGTGTCATGGTCTGGGGCTGCATAAGTGCTGCCGGCACTGGGGAGCTACAGTTCATTGAGGGAACCATGAATGCCAACATGTACTGTGACATACTAAAGCAGAGCCTGATCCCCTCCCTTCGGAGACTTAGCCGAAGGGCACTATTCCAACATGATATCGATCCCAAATACACCTCCAAGACGACCACTGCGTTGCTAAAGAAGCTGACGGTAAAGGTGATGGACTGGCCAAGCATGTCTCCAGACCTAAACCTTATTGAGCATCTGTGGGGCATCCTCAAACGGAAGGTGGAGGAGCGCAAGGTTTCTAACATCCACCAGCTCTGTGATGTCGTAATGGAGGAGTGGAAGAGGACTCCAGTGGCAACCTGTGAAGCTCTGGTGAACTCAATGCCCAATAGGATTAAGGCAGTGCTGGAAAATAATGGTGGCCACACAAAATATTGACACTTTGGGCCCAATTTGGACATTTTCACTTAGGAGTGTACTCACTTTTGTTGCCATTAATGGCTGTGTGTTGGGTTATTTTGAGGGGACAGCAAATGTACACTGTTATACAAGCTGTACACTCACTACTTTACATTGTAGCAAAGTGTCATTTCTTCAGTGCTGTCACATAAAAAGCTATAATAAAATATTTGCAAAAATGTGAAGGGTGTACTCACTTTTGTGAGATACTGTATATGAAAAACTCTGTGTAAATTGTTGGTGCTTTTTAAGTACTTGTAATAAATAAATAAATAATAAATACATTAATAGGGTTGATTTACCCAAAGAGTAAAGAACTTCTACTTTGTAGAGTAGACATTCAATTATTTTTTTTAGTATTATATGATTATACAGGATTTACTGTAAATAGCACCAACAGTTTGCGCAACGCTTTACAGTATAACTTAATTTTAGTGAATAAGATACAACTATGAATACGCTGCTCAAATGTGCAAACAAAAATCCTGATTTTGTAACTTCCTGTGCACATGACTGGGTATTTAAAGTGAATATTATTTGCACCCAGCTGCTGCAATTCCTAACTTCTGAAAAAGATAACATTTTCATATGACTTTCTGGAATTTAGAATTTAACCATTTATAGTTTGTCACATACTCAAATTTTCTTACCAGTACTATGTTCATTTATTAATTTAGGGTATTGCATGTTTGTTAAAGTTTAAATTATTTAGTTTGGGCACATATTTTCATATTTTAGTGCATCTTTGATGGAATATTAGAAAAACAGCTAGTGATTGGCTGCCATATGCTCTTCATGATAATGTACTTCCATTATTATACTGTACTGTATCATACCTTTTCTTTAAAATATAGAATAATTCCAAAATGACACAATTTATAAGTATATCATGTAAAATATAGGAGCCCATCAGTGCTGTTCTTAAATGTTTGGTGATCCATGATATAATTAATCTTCTGATATGTATGTCCTACATTTGCAGTTGGCAAACATGGTATTTATTAACTTATTACTTTGTTTAAATAATATTGATAGCATGCACATGCATTGTCATATTTAATATATAAACATTTATGAAAAGCAGTTTGCAAAAAACATCCGATTAACAGTTTTGCCGAACAACCAGATCCATGGATGCAAAAATCCTGGTTCATTTGAATTGATAATTAAATTGTCAAGACGCTTAACATCAACAAGTATCTGTAGCAGTAACAGCAGTTCATAAAAAAATTCTGCTTCCAATTGTCTATTCAGAAAACTCTATACGTCTTCATACAGATATCTGAGAAAGGCTGTCATTTCAGGGGGTTCAGTGGTCAAATATTATGTTTTACCTTGCCCATTTGTTGTTAGAATTTTGTGGTCACTAATATTGGTTACACTAACATTGCTCTTTCAGATGGTTTAGATTCATGAGTTAAAATGTTACAAGTTTGTTTAAGCCTCCTGTATAAATGCTGCTTAAGAAATAAACACTAAAACAATAATGATTATCAGAATAGCACAAGGCTTTTAAATGGTTAGTTCACCTTTACCAAAAAACTGCCTATGCAGATAAGGGGCACCTATCAATAAAAACAAACTGTGTAGCTTTGACCAAAGTTAGATAATGCTCTTGCAATAGGTGTAGGCCATTTACCTATCTTCTGAAGCCTGACTGAAAAAAACCCCAGAGATGGCATAATCCTGTCCTGTCTTTTTGCTAGGATGTTGCTAAGACACTCTCAGCCAATTCAGACCCCCCTTGCATGCACTTTAACTTCTACTGCAGAGGGTCTGAGCTCAGCGATACTACGACAGAGGAGATAGTGAACCATGCATGTATGGGAGTTGGAAATCTCCTTTGATGGCAAGTGTGAGTAGTAATGGCTGGGAGTGTCTTAGTAATGCCCTAGCAATGAGGCTGGGCAGGATGTCCTTGTAAAGATACAAGATCTACAAAAGACATTCAAATATATTGCCTTCACTTTTTTCATAACTCCTCAAATAGATAATTGAATTGTTTTTACATTTATATAACTGACTTGTTCTATATCTACCTATTGATTTTTCAGGATAGAAAGCAGAAACAATGGGTGACTGGAGTTTTCTGGGAAGACTATTAGAAAATGCACAAGAACACTCAACTGTTATTGGAAAGGTCTGGTTGACCGTTTTATTTATCTTCAGAATATTGGTTTTAGGAGCAGCAGCAGAAGAAGTGTGGGGGGATGAACAGTCTGACTTTACTTGCAACACCCAGCAACCGGGTTGTGAAAATGTCTGCTATGACAAAGCCTTTCCAATTTCTCACATTAGATTCTGGGTACTCCAAATTATTTTTGTCTCTACACCCACCCTCATTTACCTGGGTCATGTCCTGCACATTGTGCGGATGGAAGAAAAGAAAAAAGAGAAGGAAGAGGAACTAAAGAAGTGCATTAAAGATAATGATGAGAAGGAACTACTCCTCAGAAAGGGTGTTGAGAAGAAGGAGAAACCCCCAATCAGAGATGAAAGGGGTAAGATAAGAATAGGAGGTGCACTCCTCCGCACTTATGTCTTCAACATTATTTTCAAAACTCTGTTTGAGATTGGCTTTATCGTAGGGCAGTATTTCCTGTATGGTTTTGAGCTGAAGCCCCTCTACCGTTGTAACCGTTGGCCCTGCCCCAACACTGTGGATTGTTTCATTTCCAGACCGACAGAAAAGACCATTTTCATTATATTTATGCTTGTAGTGGCTTGCGTGTCTCTTTTGCTGAATATGTTAGAGATATATCATCTGGGGTGGAAGAAACTCAAGCAAGGTATGACTAACAGATATATTCCGGACCCTGCTTGCAATAAAGCAGATCCTCCTAGTCCACTGCCACGAACTGCTCCGCCAAATATGGCTTTCCCGCCGTATTATACTGACGCAGCTGCTGCCCCTCCGACCATGCAACATGTATACGCTAGGTCACCCATGTCTGATTTTAAGATGACATCACTAACAGAAGAGCCTCTTGACCCATCCTACTTCAGTGGCCATCTTGATCATCATACATTAGCTAATGAACAGAACTGGGCCAACCTGGCAGTGGAGAGAGAAAGAAAGCCTGGATCCAGTATTGCCAGTGCATGCAGTGCAACAACTTCTGCTCCAAGCAGTGTAAGAAATGAAGAGGCATGCGAGGCACCAATGGTATCAGGAAGTGGAACCAATTCAAGAGCAGAAGTGGATGACATACCAGCCACAACCACTGTAGAGATGCATCAGCCTCCCGTGTTGATAGACACGAGGAGGCTCAGCAGGGCAAGCAAATCAAGTAGTAGCAGAGCTAGGTCAGATGACTTAGCTGTGTAGCAATGGAGATACCAACAAAGAGAGAACCAAAGCTAACAGTGGAGGAATTCACTGGATATATGATAAGAAAGAAGTATGAAAGAGAACCATGAAGCAAGAACAATATTATGATGACTTCTTGAGTGTCACTGGTGGTTGTTTAGCCTCCTTTGCCACTGAATGAGTCTCAAAAACTATCACATGAAAATTAAACAAGAGCTAAAGAAACAACAACAATTAAGGTGGCAAAAGCAGTTCTTAATCTTGTTATCCTTAGACCGAAGTTTGCTGTTATTGCACACTGTGAGTTGTAGGTAGCATTTTGTTGTTTTAGAAATTAGGCGTTAGAATTTTCAAGTGGATAGCTGATCATTTGCCTTTCTTAACTGCAGCAAAACAATTCACAGAACAAAATCAAAATGAACACCAAATATTAAGCCTCGAGGCCGAGGAGAGAAAATTAAACTACCTGAAGAGTAAACAGTGAGATGGATATAAATGAGTGCAACAAGTCATGTGTTGTATAGGAGGGCTTAAAAATGGTCTTTTTGTTCCATTCCACATCAGCTAAGGCACAACTTTGCTATATAAGTAGCCCTTTCACTGGCTACATGGTAAATGCAATGTACAGTCAGTACTAAGTTGGCTTATACCTTAGTGTTTAAAAGACACACAGCATAACAAAGTGATTTTTAATTCATTAGGTGATAGTATGCTTTGTAAACATGTCTTCACAGTAATGTCATTTATCTGTGTATAAGATGAAATATAAAAACATGCCGAGCCCACTCATTACTGTTTGTGTATAAGATAATGCTGTCTTGTTTGCCGTCTTTTAAATGCCATAAGAATAGATAATGCTCTCTTCAAAATTTGAAAAAAACTGAATATCCAGATGCTTGTTGCTTAGCCAAACCCTTAATAATAACCTAGTGGTAGATTTTATCATGTAACCAATCAACTACTGATTTTTTAATGCCCCCATGTGAGTATTGTGAACAAAAGTTATTATGAAAATGACTGATTTAAAAGTCCCCCCCCCTTTTTAATTAACAGACTACCATACAAATATTACTACTTAAAACCATGCTACATCAGGTATATGTTAACCATATGGTTAACATGTTAATATAATTCAAAAATCTTTTTTAGTATTTTTACCTCTGCACCAGTCAGTATACTAGAACCTGGTGATCCTGCCATGAAGGTTTTGTTCAGCCATATCCTGTTATAGGGTCGCTTTGTCCCTGTTTCCCAAGCATTGTCATCCTATCATATGAGCTTCCAAAGGAGACAACAAGTGTCTGTTTCAACAAACATTATGTGGGCAAGGTCCACTGTTGTCACCATTAGGAAATACATCCTGAGAAATGCTATGAAACTACTGTTGGATTACAATTAGACAGGATGTTGCAGCAAAGAAGCAGTGGGGATGAATGAATCTGCTTGACTTTGGTTAGTGAACAATTTCACAAATCTTGCTAGCTTAAAGTTCATGAACTCTGCAGCAAACCAAATTGGGGGAACCATGGTTTCAAAAGTGGTTACTTGTAGGGCTAATAAGCAGGCTAATGTCAAAAACAAGGTGTAGGAAGCATTGTATCTCCATTGGGAACATAGATGTGCACATTGCCACATCACATGGGTGTGAATGGGCCTATACTTACAATACGGCTGCTTTGAGTCCATCCATTTATAGAATGGGGGCAAGGTTATCCATTTTTTTCATATTATCGGCTCTTGTGACTCTGCTGACCATGGGCAGGGGCATAGCATTATAGGTTATTCCTTATTTCTGAAGGAGATCCTGCTAAGTTTTCTGCTACAATTTCTTGGCTTGTGAATCCTGGAGATACACTGTGAATCCAAAATTCAACAGCACTGAGATGCAACAGAGACTGGAAAAATGTGAAGACAGTTATTTCATTAAATCAGTATGACAATAGTTTATGATTCGCAGCACAGAGCAAAAATAAATGTCCTTCGGTCAGGGTTTACATCTAATTTAAATATATTTAAAAATTCACAGTCATTTTAATAAACACAGAATAGTTGGGGAATTAAAAGGTAAATATGATTAATAATCAAAAGACATTTTAATATTTTTTAAACTTAGAGCACTGCCATTGGTAATGATGTTTAGTAACCCATAGCAACTAGATTTAACTTTTCCCCAGTTCAGTGTCTTCCATACACTGGAAGATAACTGCTAATAATGTGGGTATTATATATGACATATTGCACATAGCCTTCAAACTTATAAAATAGGGAACAGGGTGAAAAGTATAAATGAGCAGGAAAAAAGGTTTACCATTAATTCTGCTTTACAACTAAACATGGATTATAATTAATAAAATAATACTGAGGGCAACTATTTTCTCCTTTCACTTTCATAGCACTTAAATGGCATTTAAAAGGGGCAAAGACAAAACTAAAAGTAATTATATATGCTTAACTGATATTCAGTTGGGTTTTTTTGAAATATTGAACATAAACACATCTTCATTATTCAAACACCAAGATTGGGAAGAAAACAGTTTTACTAGGTTGTCTTGTGTTAGTGTTGCTGAATTAACAATAGGATGTGAACTTTGCTTTTTTTTCTGTTTGAGTTGGACTAACACATATTTTAAGTCAGCAGGACAATCTGCAACATTTCAGGGATACTCTGCCACTCTTAATACAACATAGTTTACATAGTTTAACAACTGTACATAATTTTCCACTTTATTACATGTCCGAGATGTAAATTTAACACTTTGTTGGCTGTATGTATTTTAAAGCACAAATGGAAATATGAGCAGTAAATTTCCACAAACACATAAAACTTGGAGTCATTTGTCACATTTCCTGTTACTCCTCAGTTGTAAATTTATGAAATATTACCAGGTAAGCTTTTCATTGGCTGTTTTACTAAGGTTAAAATGAAAATTAAAGACACCTGGCAAACCTTTAGTAAATCAGCCTTAAGTATTTTAATTAATACTGCAATTAAGTTTTTATTGTAAAGCTACATTGAATAAAAATTGTAAAAAATGTTGCAAAAGGGGCATATAAGAACAATAATCATATACTATTTTAATGTACTCATCCAAAATAGATTTATTATCTTTAAAACATAATTATGAATTACAACTGGCATATATCTTGTATGCTGTCACCTATTAACTTTATTCATTTTTATCAGGATATATAAGATTCATAGATTGGTAATGTAAATCTGGTAAAAAAAACAAAAAAAACATTTTTATGATACTAAAACAATGAATTGTATGAAAATCATCCTCTTATGATAAATAGACCTCAATCCTGACTTTCTTGAGTACACAAAAAAGCTAATCTTATAGGGATGTTTATTATTTTTGTTAACTTGAATGTATTGATTGACCTAATACATCAACATGTTTACATACAAGATATGCACATCCTATTATAATGCTTTTTTTTATTTTGCAATATCATTTATACAACACTAAATTTCATGTGTCATTTTGTTCAAAAGTGTACTCAATTTTTTTCATTAACTGTACTCTAGCAACAAGTACTTGATAAACATCTTGATATCTAATCAAATTAGGAGGCTAAAAGACTGATTTTAAAATGAACATTTTAAAAATACAAAACAAAATAAAGTACATATAAAAAAGTACCAGTAAATTGAATGAATCTAAAAAAAACATCTAAGCATAGTGCTAACAAATTTATTGAGCTAATAAGTACTAGTATGTAACACAAGGAAAGAACTACAACCACTCTCAATGAATAGATTTAAAACAGACTTGGTTATATGTTTTTAAATTAGTCCAGGGTGTTTTGTCAAACAGTCTGTCTTCTTATTGCATTGTTTTTATAGATATCATAAAAAGGAAGATCTACAACTCACAGCTTTATGTTAATAGTTTGGTATAATACAGTAACAGCAGTACGATACAGAAAGTGTAAGGCATAATTCTAAACAATGCTTTTTGTTACAATGAAATTAGATAATCTGCCACAGTACACCCTCCATCAATCAGATTTTTAAAAATTATATCTTAGTGCCATTGAGATGTCTTATAGAATTTGAATGATCTTTGTGGCAGAATACTGTTCAGAAGACATAGCTACCAATGCTGCTAGTATTAATATATATAGAGCTTGTAGCAACTGAAGACAAAATTTATATTCATATATACATTGCTATACTGAAAATGGATGTCTTCTAAATAAAGAAACAAATAGTGTATCAATAAACTTTTTTTTAAGGTAGATTTCTGGCCCTGAATAGAAATTACTGTCAAGTTTTTTTTTTTTTTTCAGATAAGTTGTCTTTAATACACAATGGAGGCTGATGTTACTTTTAGATAAGACTCTCAAACATTAAAAAAAATATCCTTCAGGCTGTGTGTATAGGTGGGCTGTTTAACCATATCTACCTTATTTTACCAAAGGGGTGATTTACTAAAGGCTTGTCAGACCTATGTACTTGTGTTTGTATCAAAATACGCTTTGTTCTACATTTCCCTGTGAGTAGATTAATTATTTGAAGAAAACACAGATTTGCTAATCTGTCAAACCTTTCAGAAATCACTTACCAAATGGTAAAATGTTTTTTTAAATCATAGAAAGAGTTGCACTTATAAAATTAAAGACATCTCATTTATGTTCCCAACTATTTAAAAATTTCCAGTCAGTTTAATTTTGTTTAATACATTTTTCTACAAATCAAATAATTTTGCAAATATACATTTACCAAAAATATGCATGCATTTAACTTATTTCCAATAAGCATATTTTTGTTCTTGACTATTTTTAATCAGATCAGGACAGTTCTGGTATATACATTTTGCAAACAATTATTTCATAAGGCTATATTTACAAAAATGCGCTTCTGTATAATTAATTTCCAATGTAATTAATATTCAGTATTTTTCCTTAATTAAGGAGCACGTTTACAAGGAACACTTATCTTCACTACAATCAAGCAAACATATTCAACAATAGAAAAACATTAAAATCACTTTAAACAAATTTATATTTTTTTACTATGTGCACATACAAACTTACACAAATTTAAATAATACATCTTTTATTTGATTTTCTAAGAAAAAATCACTAACAGGACTGGACACCTGATTAGGAGGAAAGAAAAATATTGGTCCTGTATAAAATAAAATATACTATTTTTTTGTTTATTCACTTCTGAAATTAGGGTTTAATTTTTAAAATGTTTAAGCTTTATTTGCACCAGTAATATTGTGATATGTTTAAAAGTTTATATTTAATTGATTTTAAATTTGCACATCTGAAAAAAGGTACAGATTTTGCTGTTTACATTGGTAAGATAAATGAAAAAGTATTTCTTTTAAAATGTGTCAATGCTAAAATTAAATGCCTAAAAACAGACCTCTTCCAATTTAGACAGTACTTTAAGCACACAAAACAACCAAAACAAATTTGTTGCACCATAAGTTGAAATTTTTTTTTGCTATATGTTTTATTTTCCTGTAGTTTTATTTTTCTAGGTACATTATCAAATGTACCCTATATATTAAAGTAGTAATTGGTCCAGTGGATTATATTTTGGGGACTGAGTCTACTGGCAATGTTTCTTTATATATATCTATATATATCTATGTAGATATATATATATGTATATCTATATAGATATATATAGATATATATATATATCTATATATAGATATATATATATATATATATATAGTATAAATATAATATTCCTAATTTTGCTTGACAGCTATTTAGTAGATATGATAGAATTAACATTGCCCTTGATCCAGTATCTGTTTAGCTTATAAAGCATAAAAAATACTATAAGATTGCACTATACACACAAATTATTTAGCAGATCAAGTCCTCAAACTATAGTCCTCCAACAATATTATTGCATGTATTTCACTTCTGTCCTATGTATTTTTATTATGTCGATTGCACCTTAAAATAATTTTCAAAGAAACATATTACCTAGATGTTTCACTGAATTTAAAGCTCTCTCTAGGGATTTCTAGAAGAAAAAAACAGGTTATAAAAAATGTAATCACTAAAATATTCAGCTGTTACTAGAAAACCAGGTTGCAGCTGTGAAGTATTACTTTTTGATTAGATTTTTACAGATGGAAGGAATTAGGTATTTGCAAACCTTCTCATTATCTGCTGCAAGGTCGCTAAACAGTTACTTTTCACCTTTCACATGGGCTATACAATCAGGTCCCCCCTGTCAATTTTTTCAGTCGGACCTGATCGGACCCTCCAGTCTCTTCTATGGAGCAGAGGAGGTCAGCGGACACATGTCTGCTGACACCCGTCGCCTTCCAATCCGATCCGTCGAAAACATACAGATGGTGATCCTATTGCATCGGATGGAAACGGACAGCTTTTTATGTTGGCCCAGCAGAACTATAATAACCTCAAAGCCCCAACTGTGTTTGGGTGAAATTCTGCTGTTTTAAACACCCCTAAAGGAATCCTGTACCCATAGAAACATTGTGACCTTTTTCTGATAATTCTAGTTGCCTGCCTGTCACTAGCTCCAAAATTTTGATTCTATGACCTGGAGCAAGCATGCGGATTTGAAACATTAAGGCCTTTTAGTCATCTGTTACATGCAGCCTGCGGATTCCAGTGGCAAGAATCAGCAGATTCTTTCAGCTGAAATGACTGGGGTATGTGAATAGCAGAGGCCGCTCAGCCTATTTTAAAGTGGAGTTCCACCCATTTCTGTGTTTATTAAAAGTCAGCAGCTACAAAAAGTGTAGTTGCTGACTTTTAATAAACAGACACTAACCTGTCCCGCGGTCCAGCGATGCGGCCGCACCGAAGCCTCCCTTCTCTTCTTCTCCTCTCCGTGATGCTGGCATTGCAAGTGTGGGCACCCAGCTGTGACAGCTTACGGCTTCACAGCCGGGTATGCACTGCATATGTGCGAGTCGCATTGCGCGTTCTGAATTGCCGGGCAATCTTCTGGGACCTGTGACCTGTCCCAGGAGAACTTCTGCTCGGCACTATGGCGCCATGAGCGGAAGTGGGAGCTGGGTACCTGTTAAAACTAGGTACCTGCTCACCCCCAAAAAAATGACATACCAAATGTAACATGTAAGGGGGTCTGGAGTCCTTAAAGCAGAAGTTCCACTTTTGGGTGGAACTCCTTTTTAACTAATAACAGGCTGGCAGCGGTCGCTGCTGTTTGCAGGTAGCTACACACGGAGTGAATAGCTACAGATCTCTGATATCATCAACAAACATGCATTTTCATGTATTGCCCTTGTCATCAATAAGCCTTCTACTGCTTATTGATACATCCAAAAATGGAAACCACACACAACGGACCGCACAGATCTGATCTGGCACCAGTTAAATCAATGGTAAATCTGTGTACATCTGTTGACATGTGATGAATGCATAGGTGTGAAGAGGCCCATACAATTTAAAATATCACCGTACAATACCCTTTAAAATGACCAAAACTCTAAATGTTTGGTAAATGCTCACCTAAACTATTCAATTAATTTGAATCTAATCGGGAAACCTTTGTACTACATAGTTGTTGGTAGATTTAAAGCAGTCAGATTATAATGTGTGTGGTGAGCTTTTAAAGTGATTGTAAAGGCAGAAGGTTTTTATCTTAATGCATTTTATGCATTAGGATAAAAAGCTTTCTGTGTGCAACAGCCCCCCTCAGCCCCTCTAATACTTGCCTAATGCCCCATCTAGATCCAGCAATGTTGTAGGAGTGTTGTAGGAGTGTCTTGGCTGCCTCCTCATTGGCTGGGAGAGCAGCATGGCACCATTGGCTCCCGCTGCTGTTAATCAAAGTCAGTAAGCCAATGAGGAGTGAAATGGGGTGGGACGGGGCCAGGCCGTGGCTCCATGTCTGAATGGACACAGGGAGCTGTGGCTCGGTTCGGGTGCCCCCATAGCAAGCTGCTTGCTGTGGGGGCACTCGACAGGAGCACCAAAGAGGGACCCGAGAAGAAGAGGAGCGGGGCTGCTCTGTGCAAAACCACTGCACAGAGCAGGTAATTATAACATGTTTGTTATTTTTAACTTAAAAAAAGCATAACTTTAGTATCACTTTAAGTTGAACTCCAGGCACAAAAACCTTAATTTTAAATTGATTCCTCAAAAGCCACAAAGGACATAAATCCACTTTGAGTGCACCAAATGTCTTTGCAAAGTCAGAATTACATTGTAAAAAGGGTGGGGAGAGCAACGCTGTACTGTATGTAGCATGTTCAGAGAGTAGAGCTGTGGGTGATATGCAGCAGGTCCTCCAACTACAGGCTGCCTGCAAAAAACAACATGGGATGATAGAAGACCAGTCACCCTGTACAAGAGGGCAGCAGTAACCGTCTTTATTGCAGAAGGTTCCTGCACAAAGGAAATGTTTTATTGCTGCATTACTGCACAGATCTGGAAGAAAATATAAGCACTGCATAAAGTAAGAATACACATGCCTGCTGTATTTAGACAAAATTACTTATCCTGGAGTTCAAGCGTTTAAACTGGCCATAGATGGATCAACATTCAACCAGTTCAGCAGGGAATAACCAAATTTTGATCCATCTATGGCCAATCCCATTTGTGAAAAATCTATCTAATGGTTGACTTCTCACGAATTAGCCTGTTGAAAATTTTTTGTTTGAGTAGCACTGCAGCCAGTTGACTGCAGTGCTGATCAGTGTATTCTGAGAGTAGATGAGACCCCACTGTCAGAATACAATAACACAAAGGGGAGGATTCACTTGTGTGGGGAAATTCATTTTACTTTTTTCGACCAGTCCACTGGCTGATGGAAAAAGACTGATCCATGTATGGCCACCTTAAGTTGACTGTGTGATTACAACCAACACAGGTAGAGTATGTTCTGATATGCACTGAAAACTGGGGATCTAGACTCTGGTAATAAACTGTTTTAGAAGGATGTCCCTGCACTGTTAAGGCACTCTAAAGCCTAGTACACACTGAGCTGCTGTGTTCTTACGGGGATGTCCCGCCGCTAAAACATTTCAGTCAGCGCTCTCAGCCATTGTCTGCCAGTGCTGATCGGGAGCCAATCAGCTGCTGGTTTTTCAGCATGCTTGTCCGACAGTCTATGTCAGCCGGCTACTGTCGGACCGGCTGACATACACACGGGCCAAATGTCAGGCTTTTTTTTATTGAGCTGGCCGATGTCTCCTGACATTCGGCCCATGTGTACTAGTGTGCCTTCGAATGTTTGATTGCGCTCTGCCACCACATGCTGCATGTAAAAACACATTTAAAAAGATTGTTCTTTCAACTTTAATGGTATGCCACACTGGTATGTGGGTTTACTCAAACTGGGTCTTCATAACTTTTACTCCTTTATAAAGAGAGAAATCTCTCTTAAATCAACTCCTTGTAGACAAAATGAGGCTTTTGGCAAAAGGATGCACCTGTGATCTTACTTAATTTAGGAAGTTTCAGTCCTGTGTTCCATGACATAAATAATCACCCCTTCAAAGAACTAGAATGAAATCCACTTCAAAAGGGTTTCAGTTGCATGATGGATAAAACTAGAAGGATACCAACTTGTTATCCATGCGTGACAGTCCAAATCTTAACATCTGTATTTTCTCTCACCTCAGATAGACTATTTTTCTTTGCAAATTGTTTAAAATATATAATTTGAAATTCTGTGCCAATGCCAACCACCTACTGCAGTCAAGATTATGGGGCCTTCGTTAAATGTTTCTGATGGATTAGTTGCCTTTATTTTCTCATAGTTATGATCATCCTTATTTCATATCCTTATCTACCCTAACCACGAAAGGGAGAAATTGACCGGTAGCTATGGGGCAGCAAAGACAACTCTTCTTTCTGGCAATCTCATAATGGGGCCTGTTATCTCTGAAAAAAAGCACACATTTAAAATGTATTGCAATATTATTAATTTTTCTATGTTTAAGAATTTGTTATGGTATATTATTTTCTTCAGCCCATCTGCATCATTATGAAGACGACTATATTTTCGAGAATATAACTTGATTCGCAAATAATGGTTTGTGTTGCAGCTGAAAGCTTTCAAAGAGGTTTATCGTTGCTTAAAAGATGTTTGTCTTTTCATTACAAAACCTCATATTAAAAGGAAATGGTTTTCTGGGCAGTCAGGGATTTGTAATCATGAAGAAAGCAGCAATATTGTTTTAAGTGCTGTCTTTAAAGAAGTGCCTTGTGTATTAAATTCTGTAAGGACAAGTTGATGTAAATGTTAATTTACCTCAAATGTTTACAAACCTGTTACTAAATAAACTTTTTTTGTACCAAAAAAGCTTTAGACTTTCACTTAAAGCACAGCTTTGCTTTATTCCAAACACTTGTTCTATGCTACTGCAAGCATATAGTTCCTATTTACACATGCTGAAAGTTGTTGCTTAAAGCTTATAGGGCTTAAAGCTCTCCAAATCAACAGTGATTATTTTGAATCCTCGTGCTGCTAGCATTAATAAATAGATAGAAAATTATATCAAATTTACTTGTTTTAAACTTTTTTTTACATTTCTTCAGTTACCTCCTGGTTGCATAGGCAAATTATGTCATACATCCCAGAAGTCTCCAGGAGAGGAGGAGGGGTTTTCTTAGCTCAGCACATTATCCTGATTGCATGCTTGAGCTAAGTGAAGATAGATTCCAGGAAGTAAATGCAACATGAATAATTTGCCCTTACTCATGATGGCCACTAGGGGGTGTTTTTCAAAGTGATTTCTCAACTAAATAAATTATGAAGACATGGATAGATGGGGATTTGCTTTGAATATTAAAAATTAATGAAATACTGTTTTTGGTTTGTGGTGCTCAGATACAGTGAAGATCCACTTTAAGATTTTTTTTTTTTTTAATCAGCACAAGGAATGAGAAGTGTCCGTTGTGCTGATGGCAGCAGATTTAGTTAAAATCTTTCTTTCTACGATTCCCCCATACCCTTGCAGTGGTAATCTTCTAGTGCTACAGGTGTTAATAGAGCCAAGGGACCTGTCACAGTCACTCATTAAGAGGGCTGGCTATACCCACCCTACTATGGCTTCTATGAATGAAAAACAATCTATGAATGTAGGAGGCAGACCTTTCATTTCTCTGTCTTCCATTCATAGATTGCTTCTCATTAGTAGGAAGCTGCAGTATAGCTTCTTTGAATGGAGAACTGGGGCAGAAAGGGTGAACAGTCAGCACTTGATGAGTGCCTGTGATGGGTCTTTCAGTTCTATTAAATATTACATAACCTTTTTAAGCAGTTGCCAGTAGAGGAGAGCAGTAGAATACTATAAAGCAGCCTTTCTCAACAAAGGTTCTGTATAAACCTAGGGTTCCTCTAAAGGTTGCTAGGTGTTTCTTGAGCAGTGAGCAGTATTTCACAGTGCTTGTGTAGTTCCATGGCCAAAATCACATGGCAGAGCCAAAGACTTGGGACCAGTGATTATCATTAAAAGGGGACACCACAATGACCACCAATATTTCCATTGGCCACCAATATAACTGGAGCCTTCTCCCATGGACCCCCAATGACAAGGGAAATTTTACACCAACCCCTATGTAAGAGAGCTTTTTTTTGCTGACCGTGTAAAGGAACACTTCAATTTAAACCATCTAGTTTTATTTCTGCCCAAGGGTTCCCATGACCTGTACATTATTTAAAGGGCTCCTCCATGCTTGACAAGTTAAGAAATGCTGCTATAGAGTGTTATTTCATTGATAGCTCTGATTCTGTGGGGGTTGCCAACATCATATCCAAGATGGCTGCACCCAGCAGCAGTCTCAGAGCATGTAGAAGGCTTTTATGGACAAATAACATACATTAAATGTGTAAATGTAGATATTAATGTTTTTTTTTAAACTTTTTAATTAATGGTCCGGGGTTGCTTAAAAAATATAGAAGACTTTCTTTCCATTGATTACTATTGATTTAGTGCCCACCTGTGCCACCTATGAGTGCCCATCAGTGCTGCATATCAGTGTCGCATATCAGTGCCCATCAGTGTCGCATATCAGTGCCCATCAGTGCCAACTCATCAGTGCCACCTCCTTGGTGCCAACTTATCAGTGCCCAGCAGTGCAGCCTCATCAGTGCCCATCAGTGAAGGAGAAAACATACTTATTTACAAAATTTTATAACAAAAACGAAGAAAAACTTTTTTTTTAAACTTTTTTTTTTCTAAATTTTCGGTCTTTTTTTATTTGTTTAGCAAAAAATAAAAACCGCAGAGGTGATCAATTACCACCAAAAGAAAGCTCTATTTGTGGGAAGAAAATGATAAAAATTTTGGTACAGCGTGTTTGGGTACTGCGTGGCATGTCCGCGCAATTGTCATTTAAACAGCGACAGCGCTGAAAACTGAAAATTGGCCTGGGCAGGAAGGGGGGAAGTGCCCTGTACTGAAGTGGTTAAAAATAGAAATATAAATGTCTTAAATGTCTTATACAGATACATTTTATCAATAAAAAATGACAGCATGCATGGAAACAGGCCATGAGTCCATGATTATTGGACAGCCATAACTATATGTTATTTCCTACAACTAAACACTTTTCTGGGAATCCTCCTGAATAGTCACACCAAAGATTTTCCTTCCCCTCTGTGCATAAAACAAAAGGCAAGATGCAGTTAATAATCCCATTTCATCAGTTTTATTACTTGAGCATTTAAAGAGCCCCCAAAGTTTCCAATGTTTACCAGTAAAACCCTACTTTTTTGTACGTATAAATGCTGTTTTTATTTATATGAATTTCAGCAGATAAAATGTAATTATACTACAAAGAGAAAAATGTTTATAAGCATATCACATCTTAACACATCTTAGCACATCTTAACAATCAGTTTCATATTCTAAATCAATTACAGAAATAAAAGATAATATTGAGAGAAATAAAATCCTTATGGGTTGGGCACTTAGCACCGTACTTTAAGTTACATTTTAAATATCGTATATACAATATTAAACAATGTTAACAAATAACATTCTTTGAAGTATGAGTTACAAAAGGTTTTGACATGCATGATATGTCAAAAGGGGTTTTCTTGTTCATATATAGAATGTCGTTTTTCAACATCTTATCAAATGTAACCTGGAAACGAACCAACTTTATTGGAAAGTCCAAAACCAGGCAAATTAAAAAACACATTAACTTAAATGTCGTAAATTAAAAGATTTTTGGAATAAAATCTATAAGAAAATACTATTAAAAAAGATATAACTATATATGAATATGATAAAGGATTTTATTGATGCAGCCTTACAGGGACTAAATCATTGATTCCCAAAAATGGAAAGAGCAATTAACTAATTAAATCTAATTATAAGAACAGTTTTATCTCATTCATGTCAGTGTTTTTACATTAGAAATATAATCCCTGACATGAACAAAGAAAGTCTATCTGATTTATTAGAACTTACAATGTTTGTAATTATCAGCAGGACATCCACGAGGCGAAAGCAAGATAACAAAAATAAAAGATGAGATAACAACATGCAAAACTTTAAAAAGTAACTCCACTTTTGTTGAGAAAAAACACTCCCCTCTGGGTGAAATGACTTGAGTTGCAATTGTAAAAGCTATATTATATATTTTTTCTGATGAAAGTGGAGTTACCAAATTACAATAATGCCCTGTAGATTCATTCAATGGCTTCATTAGCAGAGTCTGTCTAATAAATCGCAAATGCTATAGCTGAATGAAGATTTATAGGTTAAATTAAAGTTTTTTTTTCTATAAAAATAACAAACCTGTTATACTTACCGTCCCTGTGCAGTGGATTTGCACAGAGCAGCCCAGACCTTCCTCTTCTTGGGTCCCTCTTCGCTGCTCCTGGCCCCTCCCTCCTGTTGAGTGCCCCCACAGCACGCAGCTTGCTATAGGGGCATTCGAGTCGAGTCACAGCTCCCTGTGTCCATTCAGACACGGAGCCTTGGCCGACCTTGCCCACTCTCTCTCCTGATTGGCTGAGTTTTATTGACAGCAGCAGGAGCCAATTGCTCCACTGCTGTTTCTCAGCCAATCAGGAGGGAGAGTCTTGGACAGCCGAGACACTCGTGGACATCACTGGACAGAGATGGGGCTCTGGGAAGTATTAGGGGGGCTGAGGGGGGCTGCTGCACACAGAAGGTTTTTTTATCTTATTGCATAGAATGCATTAAGATGAAAAAACTTCTGACTTTACAATCCTTTTAATTGTTTACAGACAGAACAAAACATCTAACTCCTAACAAAAATAATTCTTCTTCTTCTTTGGACATATGTGAGTTCGGCAGAAGGAAGAAACAATGACTTATTGCTTCTTATGGGAAGAAGAGAACACCTTAGGGAGATAAGCTGGATCCAACCTAGGGATCACGTTATCAAAAAGAACAAACTGAACGTAACTTATTTAAGAATGCCTGTATTTCTCCATGTAAAATAAAAAGTCTTATAAGTGAGAAGGAAATATTTTTAAAAGCTTAAAAATATTTAGTTATTAAGGCACTGGTATGAAGAAGGACGTGTAAAATAAGGCCCTGAAAAAGCATTTGAAGACATTTGTGTGGTCCAGCTTCAGACACAAAAAGTAACAGAACAACCTGTATGTAGGGAGTACTCGTTACTATAGCTTTCTGTAAGCCATATTGCTGCAGATAATATAGAAGAGAAGAAACGTTATCACCAGCTGCTCTAGAGAAAAAATTCAGAGTCAAATAAATAAATTATATTAGAGTGTATTTTCATTTTTGCAACCAAATTTGAGAAGTAAACCCACCCATCATATGTTTTCTATGTGCTCCTATTTATACCTAACACCTAGCTTACTTCAACATAAATTTAAAATCTCCAACCCTTTTAGTTGTTTCTTTGAAGCTGGATTATACACAGGGCTTTACAAGCAGTTTGTATTGTTCAGAATAACTTGCAATGTGCTTATTTAGGGACAAAGGAACACATTGGACTAAAGGTATATTACGATATCATGTACAACCCACGGTCTGTTAGCTTTAATCCTTTGGTAAGACAGTGTAAATATCTAGATTGCTGATAATGAAGATCTGCCAGCACAAACAGTAATTATTATGATAAACATACATCCCCAGCCCCCTCATAAACATTAATTAGAAAAGGAAAGCTAAGTAGACATGTGCAATTAATTTCGGTCCGAATTTTGGGTTGTTCGGACATTTGGATGTATCCAAAACTCTGAATGAAATAGTAACAAATTTTGTTGAAATTAATTTAATTTTGTTTTGTTTATTCATTTTCTAACGAATTCCAATTTTTCGGAACAATTCGAATTCGGATCGTTTGCAAATGATTGACCAATTCAAATTCTGTGTGAAGAATAGCTAGTTGTTAATCATCCCCCCTGAGAGATGAAAGGTAAAAATGGTGACAATAGAAAATTCAGAAAAGAAACAGCATGGGCCCCCCAATCCATACCAGGCCCTTTGAGATTTTAAGGGGAACCCCATGCCAAAATAAAGAAGGGTCACCCGATGATGTCAGTGGGTGATCCCGCCCCTTGTGATGTCATTGACCCAGTCGGTGACACCACAAGGGGGTGGGGTCGCCCACTGACTTCATCGGATGACTCCCCTCCTTAGCTATTTAAGAAATTTGGGATCCGCTGTGGCAGGTGTTGTGATTGACAATGGATCTACATTGGGGACATTGTTTCTGATTTTTTAATAAAGGACTCGTCAAAAACTTGTGTACTGTCTTTATTCACTTTTTACACTTTTTTGGTGAATGGGTAGTACTCATTCACATGGGGGGGCAAGATCTGGGGGCCCTTGTTAAAGGGGGCTTCCAGTTTTTGATAATCCCCCCACCTGTAGACCCCCACAACAACAGCTCAGGCTTGTGGGGAAGAGGCCCTTGTCCCCATCAACATGGGGACAAGATGCTTTGGGGTGGGGGGACATATTGAGGGCATGTGGCCTGGTATGGTTCAGGAGGGGGGGCGCTCGCTCACTCTTCCCCCCCTTTCCTTGCATGCTTGGATAAGGGTCTAGTATGGATTTTGGGAGGACCCCACAACGTTTTTTAATTTTTTTTATTTTGGCGTGGGGTTTCCATTAAAATCCATACCAGAACCGAAGGCCCTGGTATGGATTAGGGGAAACCCACGCTGTTTTTTTTTCTCTATTGCTAGCATTTTTTGGCTTAAATTTCAGCTTTCAGCGGGGAAAGCCTGCTGACAGCTAATGAGCCATCAATTGTTAAGGATGCAGCTTCCTCCTTAACAACCAGCTATTTTGCACACAGAATTTGAATCGATCATTTTTCAGCTGATCCAAATTCGAATTGTTGCGAAAATTTGGAATTTGTTACAAAATTCATAAATGAAATGAACTGAAGGGAATTTAAACTAAATGAATTCCGAAACAAATCAACGAAACTAAATTAGTTACACAACAAATCTACCTGAAACTAAACAAATTTTTCCGTTATTCACATGTCTAAAGATAAGTGTGATTTTTCAGTTTTCAGAAAAGAGCATATCCCAAACCGTTATCCTGGCAAAGCTAGAAATATACTTTAAAGTGTATGTAAACCTTTAGAAAAACCTTTTCTTATTTGCTCACTTTTGTTCGGTAAATATATCCTTAAAAAAGTTTTGTTATATCTGTTCGATAATTGCAAAAAAAATACTTTTTAAACCTACCAAAAATTCTAGTAGATGGTAAGTTTCTGTGCTCTCTACCTCTGCTGCACTCTTAACTACTTCAGCCCCGGAAGAATTTACCCCCTTCCTGACCAGAGCACTTTAACTGACAATTGCGCGGTCGTGTGATGTGGCTCCCAAACAAAATTGACGTCCTTTTTTTTTCCACAAATAGAGCTTTCTTTTGGTGGTATTTGATCACCCCTGCGGTTTTTATTTTTTGCGCTATAAACAAAAAAAAGGCAACAATTTTGAAAAAAAACGCATCATTTTTTACATTTTGCTATAATAAATATCCCCCAAAAATATATAAAACATTTTTTTTCCTCAGTTTAGGCCAATACGTATTCTTCTACATATTTTTGGTAAAAAAAATCGCAATAAACGTTTGTTGATTGGTTTGCGCAAAAGTTATAGCGTTTACAAAATAGGGGATAGTTTTATGGCATTTTTATTAATAATTTTTTTTTTACTAGTACTAGACATTATGGCGGACACATTGGACATTTTTGACACATTTTTGGGACCATTGTCATTTATACAGCAATCAGTGCTATACAAATGCACTGATTCCTGTGTAAATGACACTGGCAGTGAAGGGGTTAACCACTAGGGGGCAGTGTAGAGGTTAAATGTGTAAGTGTGTCCTGGGGAGTTTTTCTAACTGTGGGGGGGAGGGGCTGTGTGTGGCACGTCACTGATCTCTGCTCCCTATTACAGAGAGCAGAGATCAGTGACACTGTCACTAGGCAGGATGGGGAGATGCTTGTTTACATTAGCATCTCCCCGTTCTTCCTCTCCGTGAGACGATCGTGGGTATCCCCATGGACATCAAGTCCACGGGACCCACGACCCGACTCACAGAGCTTGCCGCAGGCGTGTGCGCGCGCCCGCAGACCGCCTCTTAAAGGGCAAGGTACAGGTACATTAGTTTGACTGTACATGCCATTCTGCCGCAGTATATCTGCGTGAGGCGGTCGGCAAGCGGTTAAGCAAGGTGTACACAAATTGATAATTGTCTGGTTTAGCATTAACTTGCTGAATTTCAGGCCACGTGTGCTCGCTGTCTGTTCAACAGAAGCCAATCTAACTACCAACTTCTGTTGAACAGGCATGGTGAAAAAACAGCATTCAATCAGCATTTGCAGGCAGTAGCTGCAGCACTGATCTGTATATTCTGATGGAGGGAGGAGCCCCGGCTGTCAGAATACAATAGAAAAGTGGGAGAGATCCTTGCATCACACACTGTCTATTTTAATGCGGGGGATCTATCAGTTTTTTCATTCAACCCACTGGTTGAGCAAAAAAAAGAAACTGAATGTGTACAGTATATCCTACTTTATCCGTTAAAATGTTCCCAGCACTCTCTCTGTGGACAGCATCCCCTATGTAATGTGGAATACAAAAGGGGTAGGTGTTCTGTAGTCCTATCCACTGGTGACAATGCTGCTCCTCCATAAAAGCATTAAAGTAAATGAGCATTGTCACTCTAGGATAGTAAGCTGTGTTACTGACAGGATCACTAGGGGAAAAGAAAAGAAAACATCTTGGACAGTAAGTGTGTTACAGGTAGGATCACCAGGGAAAAAATCTTAATAAAAGACTAATGTCCCATACACACGGTCGGATTTTCCGATGGAAAATGTGTGATAGGACCTTGTTGTCAGAAATTCCGACCGTGTGTGGGCTCCATCACACATTTTCCATCGGATTTTCCGCCACACAAAGTTTGAGAGCAGGATATAAAATTTTCCGACAACAAAATCCGTTGTCGGAAATTCCGAGCGTGTGTACACAAATCCGACGCACAAATGCCACGCATGCTCAGAATAAATAAAGAGATAAAAGCTATTGGCCACTGCCCCGTTTATAGTCCCGACGTACGTGTTTTACGTCACCGCGTTTAGAACGATCGGATTTTCCGACAACTTTGTGTGACCGTGTGTATGCAAGACAAGTTTGAGCCAACATCCGTCGGAAAAAATCCATGGTTTTCGTTGTTGGAATGTCCGAACAAAGTCCGACCGTGTGTACGGGGCATAAGAATTTGCAAGCTGCAATATATTACATTTTGTGGTCTTTGGTTTAGATCTTTTGTAACACACTGACGTTTAAATTATTTTTGTAATGGGAAGAGTTTACAAGACTGTCATTGCTAGCCTCCTTCTGAAAAATGAGAATTTCCTGGCCGTGTCTGGTCTCAATACTGATTATAGACCTGGACTAAGTATGCCATAAAAAAGTGTAAAGTGTTGCAATTCCTTTTCTCTATACTTGTCAGTGATTCAGAAAGTGTTTATAGTGGAGTTCCACCCAAAAGTGGAACTCTGCATCAAATTGGCCTGCATGGCTGTTGACCGAGAAGGAAGTCTCTTCTAAAGATGATGCACAAGGAAGCCCACAAACAGTTTGCTGAAGACAAGCAGACTAAGGACATGGATTAGTGGAACCATGTCCTGTGATCTGATGAGACCAAGATAATCCTATTTGGTTCAGATGGTGTCAAGTGTGTGTGGTGGCAACCAGGTGAGGAGTACGAAGACAAGTGTGTCTTGCCTACAGTCAAACATGGTGGTGGGAGTGTCATGGTCTGGGGCTGCATTTGTGCTTCTGCCACTGGGGAGCTACAGTTCATTGAGGGAACCATGAATGCCAACATATACTGTGACATACTTAAGCAGAGCATGTCCCCCTCCCTTCGGAGACTGGGCCCCAGGGCAGTATTCCAACATGATAACGACCCCAAACACACGTCCAAGGTGACCACTGCCTTGCTAAAGAAGCTGAGGGTAAAGGTGATGAACTGGCCAAGCATGTCTCCAGACCTAAACCCTATTGAGTATCTGTGGGGCATCCCCCAACTTACATAGTTACAGTTACATAGTTACATATTAGGTGAGGTTGAAAAAAGACACAAGTCCATCAAGTCCAACCCATGTGTGTGCTATGTTACGTTAAATTTTTTTTGGGTCAAATCTTTGTGGATCCATATTTGTCTCACGAGCGGAATTTGTCCAGTAATCACTGGTTCCATAAAGGTCCAGGCTGGGTTTAAGCCACCTGCTTGATTTGGCTTACTATCTGGTAAGCATTTCATCTATCAGTTGGGTTTTTCAATTTGATTCACTTGAACCTCTACCATCAACATTTGGACTATTGAGGATTTTTGAATTTCCTTTTTTTGGTTGTTGGACTTATATTACATTAAGGAACTTATTCATTTTCACCAAAATTTTTTATTACATTATTTTGTATCAATTTATGTATGAATTTAATGCGCGGCTTTTTTATTTCTTATTCGTGTGTGTGATTATATGTCAGTATTACGTTGTATATCCCTGTATGTTGCGGTCGTTCAGGTGCTTATCTAATAATTTCTTGAAACTATCGATGCTCCGCGCTGAGACCACCACCTGTGGAAGGGAATTCCACATCCTTGCCGCTCTTATCCTGCGTACACACGACCGGTTTTGCCGTCAGAATAAACGCCGAAGGTTTCTCTGACGCAACTCTGACGGAATTCCATTCAAGCGGTGTTGCCTACACACGGTCAAACCAAAGTCCAACCAAAGTCCGACCGTCCAGAACGCAGTGACGTACAGCACGTACGATGGGACTAAAAAAAGGAAGTTCAATAGCCAGTAGCCAATAGCTTCCGTCTCGTACTTGCTTCAGAGCATGCGTCGTTTTTGGTCCATTGGAACAGCATACAGACGAGCGGTTTTCCCGATAGGAATTGGTTCCGTCGGAAATATTTAGAACATGTTCCATTTCTAGGTCCGTCAGAATTTTCTAAAAGAAAAGTCCGATGAGGCATACACACGATCGGAATAGAAAAGATTCCGTCGGACTTTTTCTGTCGGACATTCCGCTCATGTGTACCACCCAAATGCATTATTTTACATTTTTCTTTTTTTTTTTTTTATCTTTATTTCATAATTTTTAAATATAAACACCCTTCAAAGAGTGTACATAAACTCACATTACAATGTCATAACCTTTCAATCCCCTTTGAGACTCACCCTGCCCTCCCCCCCACCCCACACCTCCCCGCCCCCCCACCTGCAGATGGCCACAATGAAACAGCGGAGACCCACCTATCCTAACTGGACTCTCCAAAATCCCCAACCCCTCAGGCCTCACTTATGATCTCCTCCAAGTAACTCCAAGTGCTTTTGTAATTTCGCCATGCAGCCCATTTATCCACCCGTTCATCCCCCTCGTTTGGCTCTAATCCCCCACTATCCAAGCACTCGACATTATAAATTTCATTTACGCCATAGAGCCAGTCTCGAATGCTTGGACTTGCTGGATCCAACCAATTTCTCGCAATCTGCTTCTTGGCAGAATCCAGCAATATGGGGACAATGGATGTTTGATATTGCTTTATAGACTCCACAGTACCATGGAATAGACATACCCATGGATCTTCTGGCAAGAATTTGCCCGTAATTGTTTTAATTAATTTTATAATTTTTTCCCAGAATAATTTGACGGTGGCACACTCCCACCAAATGTGTGCCATCGTTCTTACACCATCGCACCCCCTCCAACATTTCTCCGATTTTGCCAAATCAAACTTACTTATTTTGTCTGGGGTGGCATACCATCTTGCAAGGCATTTAAAATTTATCTCAATCCTCTTGATATCTACTGCAGATTTATGTGTCATCTTCAAAATCTTCTCTAATGTGGGATTACTACACCGTGACCCTAACTCCCTTTCCCATTTCTTGATATATGGGGGTGCCTCCAGCTCCTCCCCCATCCTTAGAATCTTATAAATTAGAGACATAAGGCCCCTCGTTTTCTCCCTCACACAGAGCTGCTCAAGGGGCCTATACTCCTCCTCACGTCTGAGAGGTTTCGGTAATTTTCCGATAAAGAGAGACAACTGGAGATACCTCCATGGATCAATCACCATGTACTCCGACTTGTCCTTCAAGTCAGAATACGTGCATATTTTCCCCTCTCTAGTTACATCTTTTAGTTGTGTACTCTCATTTTTAATCCAATTCCCGCCCACCTCCCACCTCCCTGGTTCAAAAAATGTATTCTCTTTCATGTATATCAAAGGTGAATTATAAGCCTATTTATTCTGAATGTGAACCTGATCCTAATACTTTAATGAATTGTGCATTAATACCGCGGTGTTTGTACCCAGTGCGCTATAATTAGGGGGATTCCAAATGATGTGGCCCAAGTCTATATTACTCAAACTGTGATCTATGCTTACCCACCTCCTATCCGAAACCTCCTTTGACGATTCTATAACTCGTGCAAGTACCATTGAAATGTAGTATTTATTAAAATCTGGAAGTGCAAGTCCCCCTTTTTTTTCCCCCCTTATCAGGACTGATCGGGCAATTCGTGTTTTTTTGCCACCCCAGACAAACCTCGAAATCAGGCCCCTAAGGGCTCTAAAATATAACTGGGCGAGTGGGATGGGGAGCATCTGAAATTTATACAATATCTTGGGTGTTAAACTCATTTTCACTGCATTAATGCGTCCGATCCAGGAGAGGGGACGTGAAGAAAGGCTTCTTACTTCTCGCCTAATTTCATCAAGCAAAGGGATGTAGTTGTTTAAGTACATTTTTTCTAGAGTATTTGATAATTTAATCCCCAAGTAATTAATCTCCTTTCTCCAAGGGAAGGGGAACCCCCCTGAGAGGCTCTCTTCCTCTTGTATGCACACATTAACATTGAGCACCTCGGACTTGCCCAAATTTATTTTAAAATTTGAAATCTCTCCAAACCTTTTGAGGACCTGAAGCACATTCGGGATCATAATCCTGAGGTTTGTGATAAAGAACATCACATCATTGGCAAATGCCGCAAGTTTATTCCTCTGGTCCTACCCTTACCCCACTACAATCAGTATTATTACGGATGGTAGACAGCAAGGGCTCCAGAGTGAGGACAAAAAGAAGAGGGGATAGAGGGCACCCCTGCCTAGTACCATTCTCCATCCGAAACGGACTGGAGAGAACACCATTCACCTTTACAGATGCCGAAGGGTTGTTGTAGAGTATTTTATCCCAAGAAATTAATCTTTGACCTATCCCCATTGCTTCTAGAGTTTTGAACATACACCCCCAGTCTACCCTGTCAAATGCTTTTTCCGCGTCCATTGACAGGAATAGAACTGGGGGCCCCCCTGGTTTAATGGACTCCAACAGGAGCACTGATTGCACTCTGTTGTCCCTACTCTGCCTCCCCGGTACAAAACCCACCTGGTCTGGATGCACCAGGGTGGCCATTTTGTCCTTCAATCTGCAGGCCAGCACCTTAGCATATAACTTCACATCCGCATTTAATAATGCAATAGGTCTATAACTAGAGCAAAGCTCCCTATTTTTACCTTCTTTAAAAATCAATGTAATAGTTGCTGCCAGTGCCTTTCCCTCCATTGAACAGTTGGGACCCAATTCGTTCCAGTAGTTGCCTAGCCTTGGTACCAAAATATGTTTAAATTTTTCCAGGTATAGCATGGTATATCCATCTGGACCTGGGCTCTTTCCCTTTGGGGAATTCTTTAAAGCTGCATATATTTCCTCCACCGCTATGGGTCTATCAAGGATATCTCTATCCTCTTCAGACAAGCTGGGCACCCCAGCCTCCTTCAGGAATTCTTCCACCCTCCCCTTCATAGATCTTTCTCCCGAACCCTTTTGTCTTATGGAGTATAGAGCTTCAAAAAAATTTTTAAACTCTTCCGCTATCTCTTTACTTATCGCTACATCCTCCCCTTTTTTATTTTGTATTTTCTCGATGTAGTTCAGGTCTCTTTTCTTTCTCAGTAACCTCGCTAGATGTTTGCTGGACTTATTTCCCCAGAAGTATCTCTCTTTTGTTAATTTGTTAAGGGCCCTTTTAGAGTCTTGCTCCATACTGTCTCTTAACTCTTCCCTTTTAGCGACTAGTTGACGGAAGCTGTCCTGGCTCTGGCCCTTGGATTTTTTATAGTTCTGCTCTAATAAAGATATTTCCTCGATCAACCTTTCCCTTTCTTCTCTTCTCTTCCTTTTCACCCCTGCCCCAATGGAGATGAGAACCCCTCTAATATACGCTTTATGTGCCTCCCATAACACTGGAGAGGAAACTTCCCCAGTATCATTGACTCTAAAAAAGAATTCAATTTCCTCCTGAACCCTATCTAGAACTTGTTGGTCCTTGAGTAGATTTTCATTCAACTTCCACGAAAAGGGCTGTATTTGGGGTTCCGAGATCCCAATCCTCATTGTAACAGGTGAATGATCTGATAATGACGTAATCTCAATTCTGGATTCCTCTACGCAATCCAATAGACTATGATCTACCAGTATATAATCCAATCTTGATTACGTCCCATGCACAGGGGAGAAGAAGGTATAGTCATTAACTTTTACATGCTGCACCCTCCACACATCTATCAGGTGGCATTGGTGCAGCCGTCGCCTTATCCTACTCAATTGGACCTTACTTGTCCCCTGCACCCGGGACGTACTGTCTTGAGCGGGATTGAAGCAAAAATTAAAGTCCCCCGCCAGCACCACCTCCCCCTCCCTAAACTCCAACAGCTTAGTCAATACCGATTTTAAAAACCCTATCAGGTTTTTATTGGGGCAATAGACATTAACTAGGGTGAACTTTTTATTCCCCAAGTTGCTCTTAAGGAAGAGGTAGCGACCCTCTGGATCTGTCAACCTTTCCAGTACTGAAAATTTAGTGGATTTGGAAAACCCGATTGCCACTCCTTTAGATCTCCTGATGGGCGTGTCGCTGTAAAACCAAAAGGGTAACCCTGGGGAGTACAATTTAATATGCGATTCCAAGGTCAAGTGGGTCTCCTGGAGGAATACTATGTCAGCTCTATAAAGTTGGAGTTCCTTGAGTTTTTTATGTCTTTTCGCTGGGGAGTTCAGTCCCTTAACGTTATAAGATAGAAAATTTAACTCCAGCATTAGAATAGGTAGCCCCTATCCCCCCTCGTCTGTCATCCACTGAACACTTATAACCCTCCCTGCAGGCGGAGCCCCCCCTCCTTCCACCCCTCCCAAAACCTCTCCCCCACCCCCCCGCCCGGCCTCACCGGCCCTAAGCCCGCACATAGAAATCCTACTGGGTCCCATACCGCGAACCTCTTTTCCAAGGGTGAGACTCCGCCGGCGGCCACCAGCCTAAAGCGACAGGGAAGGGGACAGGAAGGACCAAGGCGGGCATGGCCAGCTCCCCCAGACCCCCAAAGCAAATAAAACACTTTATCTTTCATATGCCACTTATCCCTCTCCCCCCCCCCCCCAGTCCCGTGAATCTTTTTGTTTTAAGACTCAATAAGCCTTCATCATCCGGTCTCCCCCAACAGGAGGGAAGCAAAAGAGGAAAAAAAAAAGTCCTCTTTTCTTCTCTTCTCCTCCAACCATTTAATATCATCTATATCCTCTCAGCTGACTGCTTCACTAAATGCTTCTGGTGTAGGAATACCCAGGTTTTCACAAAAGTGATAGGTCGGAGAAGATTTGTAAGTCTCTATTATCAAAACTTATTGGGGAACTGCCCCTGAGGTTAATCCAGATCTTCTCCTTATCCTCATATGAGTGAAACTTAACTATTATATCTCTCGGAATATCTTGTCTCATGTTTGGGGGTTTTCTACTCCTGTGGACCCTATCGATCCTCAGAACCTCATCTTCCCTTCTTCCCAGGATTAGGTTAAAAATTTTCTGCATCTTAATCCCAAAATCCTCGTTCTGTTGTTCAGGAAGGGCTCTAATATGCAAATTTTGGCGACGACTTTGGTTTTCTTGTTCTTCCATTTTATAGGCCAGCATGCGATTATCGTTCTGCATTTTTTTCATTTGCGCTTTTAGATCCAAGATCTCTTTCGCCTGGGTTCCTGTAGCCTCTTCCATTTCTTCAACTCTACGCAATAGGTGGCCCATGTCTGTCCGTACATTTAATATTTCTGATTTAATAACATTTTCGAGTTTAGCAAACATTTCTGTCATTTCTGTTTTATTAGGGATTAGTGCGATATTCCTTAACTCCTCCATATCACTCATGGCGCACGCTCCCTCTGGCTCCAGCTCTTCCCTGGGCTTCTCCCCCTGTCCTCCCTTTTGTTTCAGCTGGGTTTTCTTGTCTTTCGTTCCTGCTTGTTTCATATCCACACCCGGGCTCTTGGTACTCACTTCTTTAAGATACTTCTGGATTGTACTCGAGTTGAGACTCTCCCTAGGGGTCTTGGGTTCCACTGTTCTTTGAGACCGTCCTCTCATGCTTCTCCTCGCTAACCCACCGATTCCCCCACTTGACGGTATCAGCTTAATGAATTCAGTCTCTCAGAGCGCCACAGGTGTCCCTCCACCCCGACCTTCCACCACAGCAGTCGCTATTTCTTCACACCAACATGCCCTGCTCTATATAAGGCTTACTGCTGTTACTATTGGCTGTTATTGGCTACCGCCAATCTCGTCCCTTTTGTACCTGTCCGGGTGCCAAGCGCTCTATAGCGCACCAGGGCCCTGCTAATTCTGAGCCCCTTTCAGCGGCCTCCTGACCTCCTGGAGTATGGGAATTACTGTAAACATAAAAAAGTCCAGGTCTCCTTGGGCAAACTCTTGTGCTAGGCTTTTAAGATTATTCCAAAAAATCACCAGACCTTTACGCTGAACAGCTTAATAATTCAAAGCGTTAAGTTTCATACCTGGGGGAGAGATCTTCATCGCCTCTATCTGTGCATTCTGTTCTCTCTTCTCCCATAGGCCGGTTCCATGGAGTATACTCCTCCGTATCTTGAGTTTCCTGGGGCTCTGTGAGCTCACTGCTTCCCCAGCATGAGAGCCGCGTTGTACTCCTGGAAGATGCAGGTGACGAATTACGGGGGGGGGGGAGGGGGGAGAGCTCCAGTTAGTGGGACGTCTGTGCTGAACCTCGGCATATGCAACTCTGCTTCAGGGGAATGAGGGGGTCAGCTCGTTGTTCACTCCCAGAGACTCTCACCTCCGCGGCAGCCGCGCTCTCCTATCCCTGCAACCAGCTCCAGGTGTCCGTTCGTCTGCCTCACTCCCCACAGTGCAAAGGGGAGGGAGGCTCTCACCACCGCTGGCGCTGTATGTCTGGGGGGCTTGGTGAGTCCTCTGGGTTTCCTCACGATCTGAGCGGCAGCAGGCTCTCACCCTGCTCTTCGCTCCGTACACGGCAGCCTAAGCGATCCAACCCGCCTCCGACCCTCACTCCGACGCCGCCATCAGGCCCCTCCCCTCGCCTGACGTCTCACGTCAGCCTCATCGCCAGACGACCCCCGGGTCGTTTTCCATCCTAGATTCCCCCAGAGGTTCTCCCCCCAGTGTATAGATTGCATTCATATTTTTGCCACCCAAATGCATTATTTTACATTTTTCTACATTGAACCACATTTGCCATATAGTTTCCCACCCCATTAATTTGTTCAAATCTTTTTGCAAGGTTTCCACATCCTGCGGAGAAGTTATTGCCCTGCTTAGCTTAGTATCGTCTGCCAAAACAGAGATTGAACTGTTTACCCCATCCTCCAGGTCGTTTATGAACAAATTAAATAGGATTGTCCCAGCACAGAACCCTGGGGGACCCCACTACCCACCCCTGACCATTCTGAGTACTCCCCATTTATCATCACCCTTTTTTACTCACCCTTGTAGCCAGTTTTCAATCCATGTACTCACCCTATGGTCCATGCCAACAGACCTTATTTTGTACAGTAAACGTTTATGGGGAACTGTGTCAAATGCTTTTGCAAAATCCAGATACACCACGTCTACGGGCCTTCCTTTATCTAGATGGCAACTCACCTCCTCATAGAATGTTAATAGAGGTTTGGCAAGAACGATTCTCTATGAATCCATGCTGATTACTGCTAATGATACCGTTCTCATTACTAAAATCTTCCAAGAGTTTACATACTATTGATGTTAGGCTAACTGGTCTGTAATTCCCAGGAATGTATTTTGGGCCCTTTTTAAATATTGGTGCTACGTTGGATTTTCTCAAATCAGCTGGTACTGTTCCAGTCAGTAGACTGTTAGTAAAAATTAGGAACAATGGTCTGGCAATTACTTGGCTGAGTTTCCTAAGTACCCTCGGGTGCAAGCCATCTGGTCCTGGTGATTTATTAATGTTAAGTTTCCCAAGTCTAAAAGTCTAATTTTAATTCTTTCCTCTGTTAACCATGGAGGTGCTTCCTGTGATGTGTCATGAGGATAAACACTGCAGTTTTGGTTACTTAAGCCCCCCGATTCCCTCGTGAAGACTGAGGAGAAGAATAAATTCAATACCGTCGCCATCTCCTCATCCTTTGTAACCAGATGTCCTTCCTCATTCTTTATGGGGCCAATACGGTCTATCCTCCCTTTTTTACTGTTTACATACTTAAAGAATTTCTTGGGATTTTTTTTGCAGTCCTCCGCTATGTGTCTTTCATGTTCTATCTTAGCCGTCCTTATTGCACCCTTACATTTCTTGTTGCATTCTTTATAAAGTCTGAATGCTGATGATGATCCCTCAACCTTGTATTTTTTGAAGGCCTTCTCCTTAGCTTTTATCTGCATTTTTACATTGGAGTTAAGCCATCCAGGAGTTTTGTTCGCTCTTTTAAATTTATTACCCAATGGGATGCATTGACTAATGCCCTTATTTAATATGCTCTTAAAGCAAACCCATCTCTCCTCCCTGTTCTTTGTTCCTAAGGTTTTATCCCAATTTATGCCTTCTAGCAAGGCTCATAGTTTAGGGAAGTTGGCTCTTTTGAAATTCAGTGTCTTTGTATTCCCCTTATGTTTCCTATTTGTGTGATTTATACTGAAGCCAATTGACCTGTGATCACTGTTACCTAAATTGCCCCGTATTTCCACATCCGTGATCAGGTCCGTATTGTGGGTAATCAGTAGATCCAATAACGCTTTATTTCTAGTTGGTGCGTCTACCATCTGACCCATAAAATTTTCCTGCAAGACATTTAGGAACTGGCGAGCCTTAGATGAATGTGTGGTTCCCTCTGCTCAGTCTATTTATGGATAGTTAAAATCCCTAATTATGATAACACTTCCCAACCTTGCTGCTAATCCAAGTTGTGATAGGAGATCTGTCTCCCCTTCCTCCCTCAGGTTAGGGGGCCTATAGCATATTCCCAGTATTATTTTCCCCTTAGCTTCATCCCTTTGGAGCTCTACCCATAAGGATTCCACCTCCTCCCTAGCTCCCTTAGTGATGTCATCTCTCACATTCACTTGTACATTATTCTTGATATATAGGCATACCCCTCCCCCTTTTTTACCCTCTCTATCCTTGCGATAAAGGGTATACCCTTGAATGTTTGCCAGCCAATCATGAGAGCTGTTGAACCAGGTCTCTGAAATTCCCACAAAATCCAAATCCTCCTAATACAACAGTATCTCTAGTTCACCCATCTTGTCCGCCAGGCTCCTGGCATTGATGAACATGCCACGTAGTTTAGACCGGTCGCATATTATCCTCTTATTGGGTGTTCCGAGATTGCAACTAGGACTTGCTGCTTGGGTTTCTGTGCTTTGGTCAACCTAATAATAATGCCCCCAATACTACCCTCTGGAATATGTTCTGCGCTGACTATCTCTACTTCTGGACCCTCCCCCCATCGCCTAGTTTAAAAACCCCTCTAACTTTTTGGCCATTTTCATTCCCAGCTGATCTGCACCCTTCTCATTTAGGTGCAGCCTGTCCCTTCTATAGTATCGGTTATCGACTGAGAAGTCGGCCCAGTCTTCCAGGAACCCAAACCCCTTCTTACTACCCCAGCTCTTCAGCCACTTGTTTACTTCTTTAATCTCCCTCTGCCTTTCTGGTGTGGCTCGATGTACCGGTAGTATTCCTGAGAATGCTACTTTGGAGGTCCTTTTCCTCAATTTAGCTCCTAAGTCCCTAATATCGTTCTTTAGGACACTCCATCAGCCTCTGACTTTGTCATTGGTGCCAACGTGCACCATGACAGCTGGGTCTTCCCCAGCCCCTCCCAGTAATCTGTCCACCAGATCCATGATGTGCCGAACCCGAGCGCCCGGTAGACAACATACTGTTCGGTGCTTCAGGTCTTTGCTGATTGGCCTCTCTGTCCTTCTAAGAATTGAGTCCCCTACCACCAGAATCTGACTTTCCTTTCCCTTCTCCCCCACTCTCACTGGAGGAGTTCTTCCCCCAGCAGCAAGGAGAGTCCCTCAGCTTCAGCAGTGCTGGTTCCTGACTGGTTTCACCAATGTCACTCAATGGAGCGTACTTATTGGAATGCTCCGGCCCTGGATCGGCCTCCCCGGCACTTCCCCCTCTACCCTTCCTGACTGTCACCCATCTACTCTTTGCTAGTGCCTGCACCTCTTTGTCTCCACCCACCTCTGTGCTGGCCCCCAGATGGCACCTGCCGTGTATGTTCCTGTCTCTCCTTTAGTATGGAGGGATTTCTCAGTGCTCACCGTTGCTTCCCCAGACTCAGAACCTGGGCTTCCAGGGAAACAATGCGCTTACATTTTGCACAGCAGTATTCATCCTCGATCGGATGATCAAGGAATGCATACATGCCGCAAGATGTACAACGGGTTGCCTCTCCACACCCGTCGGGAATCGTACCTAATAAATTTAATGAGGATTGGGGATTATACCCTGTCCAAATTACCTAACAACTAGCTTCCTGACACTAATACTCAACAAGACAAAACACAGGTACTCAACAAGACAATACACAGGTACTCAACAAGACAATACACAGGTACTTAACAAGACAATACACAGGTACTCGCAGACCTACGTGTACTCGCAGACTTACGTGCACTCGCAGACCACTCACAGAACTACGTGCACTCGCAGACTTACATGCAATCGCAGACCTACGTGCACTCGCAGACCTATGTGCACTCTCAGACCACTCGCAGACCTACGTGCTCTCGCAGACCACTCGCAGACCTACGTGCACTCGCAGACCACTTGCACACCTACGTGCACCCGCAGACCTTCGTGCACTCGCAGACCTAGGTGCACTTGCAGACCACTAACTGAAGGTGGAGGAGCGGAAGGTCTCTAACATTCACCAGTTCCATGATGTCATCATGGAGGAGTGGAAGAGGACTCCAGTGGCAACCTGTTATGCCCTGTACACACGGTCGGCCTTTCCGATGGAATATGTGCGAGCTTGTTGTCGGAGCTTGTTGTCGGAAATTCCGACCATGTGTGGGCTCCATCAGACTTTTTCCATCGGAATTTCCGACACACAAAGTTTGAGAGCAGGCTATAAAATTTTCTGACAACAAAATCCGTTCGCGTAAATTCCGACCGTGTGTGGACAATTCTGACGTGCAAAGTGCCACGCATGCTCAGAATAAATTAAGAGACAAAAGCTATTGGCTACTGCCCTGTTTATAGTCCCGACGTACGTGTATTACGTCACCGCGTTCAGAAGGGGGATTTTCCGACAACTTTGTGCGACCTTGTGTAAGCAAACAAGTTTGAGCCAACATCCGTCGGAAAAAATCCATGGATTTTGTTGTCGGAATGTCCGATCAATGTCCGATCGTGTGTAAAAGGCATTAAGCTCTCTCCACACAAAATATTTACACTTTGGACCCAATTCAGACATTTTCACTTAGGGGTGTACTCACTTTTGTTGCTAGTGGTTTAGACATTAATGGCTGTGTTGAGTTATTTTGAGGGGACAGCAAATTGACACTGTTATACAAGCTGTACACTCACTAATTTACATTGTAGCAAAGTGTCATTTCTTCAGTGTTGTCACATGAAAAGATATAATAAAATATTTACAAAAATGTGAGGTGTGTACTAACTTTAGTGTGATATGGTATATATAAGAAGATCACTCACATTTTTCTGATGTCCATCTAGTACAATACTGTATAGGAGCGCTCCAAACACTTCCTACTTGTAGGCAAGTGTAGGTTGACCTCCCAGCACAGGTGATGCTGTCCGCTGCCACCATGCAGGGAGAGTGGAGGACAGGAGGAACTCACAATCCTGTTAGGCCTCTGTACTTGACATCAGGTGGGCAGCTGCCCGATTGGATGCTGCTGCCCCAGATGACCTCCACAACCATCTTTGATGGGGGCAGTGCTTAAAAACTGCAGTTGGTGTGCTTTAGTATGCGTGATTAGGTCAAGGACAGGAACCTTCTGGATAGGGAGAGTGGGCCCAGCATAAGGGAAAGGTTACAGAGAAGGAGAAAAAGCATTGGGACTGTTCGTTAGTGCTGCTGTGTGGAACCTTCCACTACTAGTGCCTCGTTGCATACTGCCTACCAGCCGCCTCCTACGCCAGGTGTGGCTGGAGCTTTGCTCTCCACCAGTACTGCATAATCATCTCAAGCGTTTCTGTCAGTTTTAAGTTTCTGCATAGAATCTGTTTCTGCATAGAATCTGTGTGGTTGGAACAACAATACAACATTCCACATCGCAGAACTGACGCAACAGAGCTGAAGTGACGGGAGTGACGCAATCTGTCATAGTCTTGCCAATCACAAATCCTCTCTGCAACCTGTAAACACCAAACAGCCATAACATTATGAAAACCCACCATAAACCGTCAAGGCATGGACTCCACTAGACCTCTGAAGGTATGCTGTGGTATCTGGCGGAGAGTAGCAGATCCTTTAAGCTCTGAAAGTTAAAAAAAAACAAACAAAACTACATGCGCCACAGATGTGACTTAAAATAAAGATAAAATTAACCATTGTGCACAACACAAAGTGCTTTTAACATTTAAAAACATTCAGATGTAAACAGACAGGAAACGCACAGAAAAAAACAGCACAGACAGTAATGGCTGATTGCTCCACTTCTGGGGGCCAGCATGCACTCCAAACACAGGAAATAAAATCACAGGATGTGATGTCAGCATTTAGTCCCCCCTCAATGCATTTCACCCAACCAGGGCATCCCCAGGAAGCAAAGTATACACCGCTCCTAAAGCTCCGCTGCCCATTGAAATCAATGGGCAGCGGCGCTTTGCCAGCGCTATTAACCCTTTTTCACCCGTTAGCGAGAGTTAAAAGCTCCCCGCTAGCGTCCGAAAAGCACCACTTAAACGCGCCCCAGCGCCTCAGTGTGAAAGTGCCCTTAGATAAAAAGGCTGAGACAGGTGATGTCCTTCTTTCAAAAACCTTGCGTCTTAAAAGATCTAGCCACTAGATTGCTTTCCATTTCCTATAAATTGCTTTTGAAATTAAAGCTTAGTACACACAGGCTGAATGTCAGCCGGCATCAATATAAGCTATAAGCAGGAATCTTGCTTTAAATTCTTATTGAGATAATATAGCATCGCTTAGAAGTTGACTAGATTTTATCCATCTGTGTCAGTAAATTGCTGGAGGGGGTGTGGCTTGAAAGGGACCTTTTTGCACATATGGTGGGGCTGCCCATCAGGGCTGGACTGGGACAAAAATTTGGCCCTGGACTTCATCCAGACTGGCCCACTTTGACAGGTCTCTCCCATGACGGCTTGCCACCCAAGCCCCCCCCCCCCCCCCCACTAGCCATTAGCCGTTCTACATTATTTCTCTTATAGGCAGTACCAGTGGGGAAGCTAGACATTATTTCACCTGGGGCAAAGAATCAGTTTGGCGCCCCCCCCCCCAATGGGACAAGATGAGGCAGGAAAGTGAGGCCGCCCTCCTTCCAGATCGTATGATGAGTTTCTCAGTGTTGACTCCTGAGCATCATGTCTGTATTCAGGCGCGCTGCATAACTAGCAAGGGAGAGGAGGTGAGCACTGCGGGGGGGGGGACAGAGGACCGGAGGGAGGCAGCGGTCCACTGTCACTGAAATCGGCCCACTGAGCCATCGGCCCACCGGGAAACTCCCTGTAGTCCCAATGGCCAGTACATGCCTGCTGCCCATTAATAAAACCATCTGGATGGAGATCCACAGCTTAATTGGTCAAATTACACAGCAGTTTTTACAGGATGCCCTCTATTGGTATAGTTGCATGCTGCTCATCTCTCAATGGGAACACAGCAGGAAGATCTTTATTGCCTCATTTTTTGAATGCAGGGATTTAATACCCTTTAACTGGAAATCACTTACGGCTCCATCAGTGCAGGACTAGATAGTAATAGTACAAGGAATTAGGGAGAGGAATGGAAATATATACAATTTGTAATGACATAGTAAAAAAAATTCTATGATCATTGTATTTGTTTATATTATGTGAAGTGCTAGGAAAATGATAAATGGTTTTCAATATTTTATACAAATAAATATGTGAAAAGCGTGATGTGCATTTGTATTCAGCCCCACTCAATACTTGAGTCAATACTTTGTAGAACCACCTTTCGCTGCAATTACAGCTGCAAGTCTTTTTACGGATGTGTCTACTAGCTTTGCACATCTAGAGAGTGACATTTTTGCCTGTTCTTCTATGCAAAATAGCTCAGGCTCTGTCACATTGGATGGAGAGCAGCTGTAAACAGCAATTTTCAAGTCTTGCCACAGATTCTCAATTGGATTTAGGTCTGGACTTTGACTGGGCCATTTTTACAAATGGATATGCCTTGATGTAAACCAGGGGTCTCCAAACTATAGCCCTCCAGTTGTTCTGGAAATACAAGTCCCATCATGCCTAGTCATGTCTGTGAATGTCAGAGCTTTATATTCCCTCATGGGACGTGTAGTTCTGCAACAGCTGGAGGGCCGTACTTTGGAGATCCCTGATCTAAACCATTCCATTGTAGCTCTGGCTGTATGTTTAGGGTCATTGTCCTGCTGGAAGTTGAATCTCCGCCCCAGTCTCAAGTCTTTTGCAGACTCTAACAGGTTTTTTTCTAAGATTGCCCTGTATTTGGCTCCATTCATCTTCCCATCAACTCTGACTAGCTTTCCTGTCCCTGCTGAAGAAAAGCATCCCCACAACATCATGCTGCCACCACCATGTTTTATGGTGGGGATGGTGTGTTCAGGGTGATGTGCAGTGTTAGTTTTCTGCCACACAAAGTGTTTTGCTTTTAGGCCAAAAAGTTCAATTTTGGTCTCATCTGACCAGAGCACCTTCTTCCACATGTTTGCTGTGTCCCCCACATGGCTTCTTGCAAACTGCAAATGAGACTTCTTATGACTTTCCTTCAACAATGGCTTTCTTCTTGCCACTCTTCCATAAAGGCCAGATTGGTGGAGTGCATGACTAATAGTTGTCCTGTGGACAGATTCTCCCACTTGAGCTGTGGATCTCTGCAGCTCCTCCAGAGTTACCATGGGCCTCTTGGCTGCTTCTCTGATTAATGCTCTCCTTGCCCAGCCTGTCAGTTTAGGTGGACGGTCATGTCTTGGTAGGTTTGCAGTTGTGCCATACTCTTTCCATTTTCGGATGATGGATTGAAGAGTGCTACGTGAGATGTTCAAAGCTTGAGATGTTTTTATAACCTAACCCTGCTTTAAACTTCTCCAGAACTTTATCCCTGACCTGTCTGGTGTGTTCCTTGGCCTTCATGATGCTGTTTGATCACTAAGGTTCTGTAACAAACTTCAGAGGGCTTCACAGAACAGCTGTATTTATACAGAGATTAAATTACACACAGGTGGAGTCTATTTACTAATTAGGTGACTTCTGGAGGCAATTGGTTTCGCTAGATTTTAGTTAGGGGTATCAGAGTAAAGGGGGCTGAATACAAATGCACGCCACACTTTTCAAATACTTATTTGTAAACATTTTGAAAACCATTTATCATTTTCCTACCACTTCACTAAGTATGTGCCACTTTGTGTTGGTCTATCACATAAAATCCCAATAAAATACATTTACGTTTTTGGTTGTAACATGACAAAATGTGGAAAATTTCAAGGGGTGTGAATACTTTTTCAAGGCACTGTAAGTCAGAGGAATGTAATGAATAATATAGTTTGACTAGACAAAGAGCAAAAATGTGCAAATAGCCAACGCTGATTCCATCCAATCTCAAAGAGGGAGAGGGGGAACATAAATAGTCAAATATTAACCTAGTGGACCATAAAGACGCCCTGGCTAGAAGTCCCAGCATAGGGCTGTCGCTGTGAGAACATACCATGAGTGTACCCACTGCACATAAGCAGACTGCCAAAATTTTTATATGAACAGAGAAAGAAGACAAATGGGGAGAAAAGAGAAAGCTAAAGAAAGGAAGGGTAGGGAAAAAGAAAGCAGAAAAATAAAAATAAAGGAGGTGGTGGGGGGGTAATGCTGGCTTGTTACATGGGTGGGACAGATAGTCTCCATCAACCAACAAACTTTGTTGCAGATTCCTCCCTTTTGTTATTCTGAAGAAATCCCTGTGTGTGTTTGTCTGTGTCCATATGGAAAGTGAATCTGTATGTAAGTGGTTTCACAATTATCAATCAGATGTGCACCTGCAGGGCACTAATGATGAACCCTTTAGATGTGATTTCCTATTGGAAGTATCTCACCAAAAATTACATTTTTGTTGCAGGGGATGCCTGAAATCTGACTTGTATCTTAGTGCAGACTTCTGGGAAAAATGGTGAGCCAATCACACAAGCAGGAACTGCTTACCAAACAGTAAAGTTAGCCCAATTTTTTTGTATAATGTGAAAGATGATGTTACGCCGAGAAAATAGATACCAAACATGTCACGCTTTATAATTGCACGCACTCATGGAATGGCGACAAACTACGGTACCTAAAAATCTCCATAGGCGACGCATTAAATTTTTTTTACGGTTACCAGGTTAGAGTTACAGAGGAGGTCTAGTGCTAGAATTATTGCTCTCGCTCTGACAATCGCGGTGATACCTCACTTCCGTATGCGTTTTCTTTGCTGCGCAAGCTCATGGGGACAGGGGCGCTTTAAAAGTGTTTTTTTTATTTATTTATTTTATTTATTTTTATATTAATAAATTGTGTTTAAAAAAAAAAAAAACATTTGATCACTTTTATTGCTGTCACAAGGAATGTAAGCATCCCTTGTGACAGTAATAGGTGGTGACAGGTACTCTTTTTTGGAGTTCAAAATATTCAGAACGCCGTTTTCAGTGATTCGGAATGCTGTATATTTTTTTAAAACCAGCGCCATTGGCAGCCGAGTAAACGGAAGTGACATCATGACGACGCTTCCGTGTTTACAATTAGGAGACTGGAATGAAGCCCCTTACGGCTTCGTTCCAGTCTGTCCCTAGCCGGCGGAGGTGGCGGATTGTTGATTGGGCCTCCCGGTGGAACAACGGCGGGAGGCGGCGGGAGGGGGGGACGTCCCCTCCCGCTCCTCCAGTATCCCTGGAAAGCTGATCGCAGGCTCTAAAAAACAGTACCGGGATGATGCCTGCACCTGTGGGCATCATCCCGGTATAACCCCCGAAGGGCCGAGTACGCACATCTGCGTATGCTCGGCGGAAAGGGGATAAATATCCAAAAAAAGACTAATTTGTTCATCAGTTTAGGCCAATATGTATTCTTCTACATATTTTTGGTAAAAAAAACGCAATAAGCGTATATTGATTTGTTTGCGCAAAAGTTATAGCGTCTACAAAATAGGGGATAGATTTATGGCATTTTTATGTTTTGGTGGCAATCTGCGATTTTTAGTGGGACATGCGACATTGTGGCGGACACATCGGACACTTTTGACACATTTTTGAGGCCATTGACATGTATACAGCGATCAGTGCTATAAAAATGCACTGATTACTGTGTAAATGTCACTGGCAGGGAAGGGGTTAACACTAGGGTGCGATCAAGGGGTTAAATGTGTTTTCTGGGAGGTGTTTCTAACTGTGGGGGGAGGGAACTGACTGGAGGAGGAGAGAGATCACTGTTCCTAATCACTAGGAACAGACTAACACTCTCAGCTCCCCTGTCAGAACGGGGATCTGTCTGTTTACATTGACAGATCCCCATTCTGTCTCTCTGTGGAGTGATTCCGGGTGGCCATCAGTCACGTGCATCGGCTCCGGCGTCGCTCTGCGGGCGTGCGCGCACCTCCAGCGGCGCAAGCGCGGCTCCTATCAGTCTTAATGCGGCCCGACGTACATCTATGGCGATTCGCCCAGGAGAGCCAACCTCCCGCAGTATGATGAAGGCGGCTGGTCCTTAAGCTGTTAAGCCTAGTACACACTACGACTGGCTGCAGTACACACGGGCCTGAATGTCGGACAGTTTCTATTAAATTGCCCGATGCCACCCGACATTCGGCCCCTGTGTCCCTAAAGTCCATTTTTTCGAGTACACCTCTCATTTATGTTACCATCAATACCAGATCCCCCATCAGGTTCAACTCCTCTACCGTCTTGAGCCATAGCCCTATATGCAGAGAAAAACTAAATAATGGTTAAAAAAAAAATTGCACAGAGGGATTTGTGAAGAGAACTGTTTGATTCTCACACACACACTGATTCACTAAGTTTTTTTTTCCTAGAAAAGTTTGAACTTTTGGGTTGTGTTTCTCACTAGTATTCACAATTTGTTGTTTATATTTGAAGGTCAGCCTGGGTGACAACCATTTCTACCCCAAAGATACAGTTATGGCATAAATGTAGCCATCATTCAACAGGAAGTGTGCTATTGGCAGGATTACATTGAAAATAGAAAATAAAAAGCCCCCCCAAAAATACTAATGCACACCCCTAATCTGAGAACTGGTAAGTGGCAATTTTGTTTTTGGTTTAGAGATTCTTTAGAGACTTTGTTTTGTGCCAAACAAAACCCAACCTCTTATTAGTCTTTCATTAACAGAATTTAAAAAATGGTGAAAAAAAAATTAGATAAACTAGTTAGGCCTCGTTTACATACAGCAATGTACATTGTACACTACAATGTACTGTGAGAAGGCCATGTTTGCCCACACAGTGATTCAAACAATGTGCAATTGGGCCATGCAACTGCATCCGCACAACTGTTGAATTAAGAGCAGTGGCTGTGTCCAAGTAGCTGCTGCATCCCAATTGACATGAATGGGACTGCATGATGTTCCGAGCAACCCCATGTGGGCAAACACAGGTTTTGCACAGGTAAATGAAGCATTAAAGTAACACTACACATATAATTATCAAGTACACAAATAAATGGGAAAAAACAAATACAAAAAACACTAAGGGGGATTTTTAGAAAACAATGAATGAGGTATTCGCAAAACATTCATAGGTGGGGAATTAATGACTGTATATTAAAACACATTCATAAGGTATATTCACATACAGTCAATCTTTAGTAAATATCAAACACCGCCTAATAAATATGCCCCTAAATGAAATAAACCAAACTACCCTTAATACAAAAACACCCACTAAAGTAAGTGCCTTCAAAAATATATACTTTTATTGTTTATTTTAATCAATTAATAAAGTGCAAAGGCAAATCTAAATCAAATCAATATTTGGAGTGACTACCTTTTGGCTTTAAACCAGCATTAATTCTTACTCTTGCACACTTTGTACACTTGCACAAAGTCAGGGGTTTTGTAGGATTAGAGTCAGGTGTATGGTTTACCAATAATACATCTCAACATCATGGAGTCTGTCTGGGATTACACGAAAAGACAGAAGGATTTGGGGCAGTCTACATCAACAGAAGATCTGTGGTTAGTTCTCCAAGATGTTTGGAACAACCTACCTGCCAAGTTCCTGCAAAAACTGCGTGCAAGTGTTCCGAGAAGAACTGATGCTGTTTTGAAGGCAAACGGCGGTCACACCAAATATTGATTTGATTTGAACTTCTCTTCAAACTTTATTAACTTTCCAATTTAATAATTGATAAAAGTAAACTATTAACACTTCTGTTTCTGAAAACATTCTTAAAGCAGAACTTTACCCATAACACTTTGATTAAAAAAAAAATGTTCTTTAGGAGGAAATGTACAGTACATTCCACATTAATAATTATGCTACCAAAATTAGTGTGTGCTGTAAATTGCCTCCAGCATTGCTCCTGTTTCTTCTTGCTGGAGGCTGCCATTTTGCTGAAGCCTAGAGCCATTGAACAGCAGTATATCATAAAGCTAAACCCATCGATTTAAGAATTTAAAAAAACTGTTAAATTCCTTGAATGCTGGCAATGCTGGGAATGCTGTCACATTTCCTTGTGTCCTCAACCAAACTGTCAAACCTTCAAATGGCTGGTGTCATAACTGATCACATGTGCAGTACCATGGCATTGGCAGATCATCATTGGAAGTATCTTACTTGACTGTAAAGGATAGGAGGGTTTAATTCCACTTTAAAGTGTTTGTAACCCTAAAAAAAGAAGAGAAATCTTTTTCCCTTATAGCTCGTTAAACAGCACAGTGTTTTGTGCTATCTAACCTGCCCCTCTGGAAGCTGTAAAATACCTGGCTGATCCTGCCAGTTTCTGCCCTCCCCTCTGTAAACTGACTACAGTTTATTATGGCTGCTGAGCCCTGACGCCGTGGTCAGTTTACGTGCTTCCGTCATCTGCAGCTCTCCTCTGTGCTCCTGTGTTCTCCTCTGTCCTCTCTCCCCCTCCCCTCCTGCCTGTCAGCTCTGTGTCAGTGTCTGTGTGAGCTGTCTCTGTCCCCCTTCCCCCCTGTCGCTGTTAGTATACAATTTTTTAAAATTTCAATGGCAGCCCCTCTCTTGTATACAGCGATAACACACGCTGTAAGTGTTTTTTTAAAACAGTGCCTCTAAATAACTTTTTACTGTTATCTTCAGGCAGGTCACGTGACTCCCAGCCGCTCTGCTACTACGATCCAGGGCTACAGCGAGAGGAGCCAAGCGGCCAGCACAGCAGTCATGTGACTCCTGGCTGATGTCAGAGGGAGAGCTCAGCTACTCCCGCTGCAGTCAGGGGATCAGAGTAGCAGAGCCGCTGGGAGTCACGTGACCGGCCTGAAGATAACAGTAAAAGGTTATTTAGAGGCACTATTTAAAAAAAAAACACTTACAACGTGTGTTATCACTGTATACAGGAGAGGCGCTGCCAGTGAATATATACCTTTGGGTAACAACCACTTTAAGGCTGTCAGCAGATCGGCCTCTACAAACTCGGCAGTGTCTAAAAATGGAGAGCAACTGAGCATGTGCAGAGCAGGATGAGATGGTGTATTACTAGATTATAAACAGTATAGACACTTATTTTTGATGTTTTACATAGCTATATCTGCAAATCTGAAGTGATCTAGCAGGACTTAAAGCAGAACTTCACCCAAAAAGGGAAATTCCACTTTTCCTCCTCCCCCCCCCCTCCACTGCCACATTTGGAACATTTTTATTTTTTTTTGAAAGGGGGAGCGGGTACCTGATTTTGACAGGTAGGGAGTGCACCTTTCAGGGGTCAGATTTTATACTATGGAGGTTTATGTCTTTCTTGGAACCCCTCTGTGATCGATTCCCTGTGGGCGGTGGAGGCTTGAACAGCACGATCTCCCTGGATGATCAAAGGCCCTGGCTGGGTTTAGAGCCACAAGTGTCTTAGACCTTCCGTAACATGAGGTCTCAGGAGCTGGTAAGTGGCCATTCTATGAGGTGGAGGTTCCTTTTTCTCTACTGTCACAACCTATTGTGGTGAAGTTATCCACAGTCAAAGAATTATATGGAAATCACGTCACCTTATGGACTTGTTTTTGCACAATCTCATATAGACTTTTCACCACTCTATTAATAATATCATTTCTTATTTAAGCGCAGTGTTATTTGGTTTATGGTTTTGACAGGTACCTGCTCCCACTTTCAGTCAGATCACCGCAGAGATTTGAGCAGAAGTTCAGCCCTCCCCTAATTCCCCTGCTGCCTCTTGGGACACATCACAGATCACAGGAGACTGTGAGACCAAAAAGGGGGGGAAGCGTCTTGTGCATGCTCAGCTGGCTGTGAAGCCACAAGGAATCACAGTCAGCTTCCCACAGTTAGGGTGCTGGTGCCTGCCTATGAAGAACGGCAAAGAGCCAGGTCGGGTGAGGACATTGCTGGATCCCGGAACAGGTTAGTGTGTGTTTTTTAAAAGTCAGCAGCTACAGGATTTGTAGCTGCTGACTTTTACATTTTTGAGCTGAAGCTCCTCTTTAATTTTCTGACTAAAGTTCCACTTTAATTCTTAATCTTCTGTGGATGCAGGTTCCTCGGTCCATCAGGTATGAGTAATGCATATTCACATTGTGCTAAGCAGGACCAATGTAAATATGCAATACAGATCATACCTGGGATTGAGCTTTAACGTGAAATTATGTAAAATTCCGTCAAAGCAGTAAATATGCAGTCTGTACAATGTCCTGTTTATATACAATAAGGTAGGCTCTTGTACAATGTAATCCTTAAAAAATCTAAGGAGGATTATACAATCAGTGAAGACGTGAAGAAGTGAGAGTCTGGCACCAAAGTATCTTGAGTTTAAAAGAATAATTTAATTTCTCTATGAAGACATAAAAGGGAATCAATTCCTGGTAAAAGATTGATGCATTTCAGTTTTCAGGCTGAAACGCGTCAATCTTTTACCAGGAATTGATTCCTTTTTATGTCTTGATGGAGAAATAAAATGATTCCTTTAAACTCAAGATACTTTGGTGCCAGATTCCCACTTCTTTACTGAATTGGCAAAAAACAGAAAGTACCACGAGATTCCAGGCACTGGTGTCTTGATCTCATCCTATTCATATAGGATTTTAGGTTAGTAGCACCTTTAGCTCTTGTTTGAATTATACAATCAGATTGTAGCGTGTGCGCTGGAACAGATCATGGAATAATATGGAAAGATCCTGTAGCTAGAAACCAGTGAATTAAGACACAGACCACCACTTTACCTGTAACTTTATTTTTACATTTTTTTTTTTTACATTTTATAATGCTTCACATACAAGTTAAACATCATCAGAACATGTACAGTGGTGTATTGGATAGCACTTTCGCCTAGCAGTAAGAAGGGTCGCTGGTTCGAATCCCAGCCACGACACTACCTGCCTGGAAATTGCTTGTTCTCCCTGTGCCTGCATGGGTTTCCTCCAGGTACTCCGGTTTCCTCTCACACTCCAAAGACATGCTGGTAGGTTAATTGGATCCTGTCTAAATTGTCCCTAGTATGTATGAATGTGAGTTAGGGACCTTAGATTATAAGCTCCTTGAGGGTAGGGACTGATGTGAATGTACAATGTATATGTAAAGCACTGCGTAAATTGACGGCGCTATATAAGTACCTGAAATAAATAAATAACAAAAAAATAAAATACTACAAACACTTGCAAATATAAGAGGCAAGTACTAGTACCATTAGTATGCACTATATCGGGGGTAGGCAACTTTAAAGAGGTGGAGATCTACCTGAACAACATGGGAGACCGTGTTACAGTCATGTGTGCACGGCAATCATGGGTTTAAATCAGGTGGTGAGTAGGTAACATATCGCCTCCTCACCATCTTTCAAACACACTCAGATCACTTTTCAGAGCAGCAGCAGTGCCTGCTGCACTGGTGAATGAGCCCTTAGTTACATTCGGCAGCAGAACTCTTAGGGCTCATAAACACATACGTTGGGGGTGGTAAAACCTTGAGGTTGAGTCACAGATTTACCGCCCCCCAATCCCATGCTGCAGTAGAATATAAACCAACTGTTGCTTTTGGTAGGTGCTGTCAAACGCAATCCATTCAAGTAAATGGGGCCACTCTGCAAGCTCCCTACAACTGCCTGCTTCTGCGGGGTCCAAGGGGTTAAGGCAGGTGGTGAGAAAGCAACATAACACTGCCTGCTTTAACACCTTGTTTGCTGTACTGCACAAGGTTGCAGGGCATTTGCAGAGTGGCCTCATTCACTTGAATGGGTCATGCTTGGCAGGTGCTACACCCATCACAGGATGTATAACTCCTGCTGTTGCTGCGACATGTATACACCCCTGACCTGACTGTGGGTAAACCGCAGCACATCAGTGTGAAAGCAGCCCTATACTATTATGCCCAGTGTATTGCTTCACACACACTATATGAAATAAATGTGTTGCAACAGTAAAGACATCTGTTATATCTGAGTATACATGGGTAGATAAACTTTAAAAGCATACAGTCCAAAGATGAATGGTGGAGTGCACATGATCGGAATTGCTTCCACAGAGGAGATCTCTGATGAGTCCACTAGCAGTAGTGACAGTATATTATACCAAACTGATGTCAGGATAACAAGGGAGAAGCATGAGCTTTTGAGAGAGCAGTAAATTGCATGATGTAAAAGAGTGGAAACTTCAAGGTTTTCTATTAGGCTTTATGCTAAATATCAAGTAGGAATTAGAACTCATTTTAATGATAAAGGGTATTCAAATATAGGAAACCTTGTATTAAAATCAGCTAAATACACTTACTAATTCTAAAGTTGAAACTTGCCCTTTTTTTTTTTTTACATCGATCACTGTGTAGCCTCTTAAACAAAACATTTAAAAATGCAGCTGTCATCCATTCTGCTCCTCCTGTAGCTGTACACTTTGTTGTTTTATAATAAACGGTGACATTAGTTCATATCATGTGATTAGAAAGGATTCATCTCACATTAGAGCCCATAATCACAGCCTATAGTCTCATTTTCACGTTTCTCACTGGCATATCCTACTTGACCCTGCTTACTGCAGCACTTTCATTATCCTGCCTAAAAGGACAAGGGATTGAACAGAAACAAAAAAATGCAGGGGTGAAAATTTGCTTTCACACTCACAGCTATGTGTTGGGTGCTGTTATAGCTCCAGAATACAAAAAGTCTGGAGTCTGGCCAGCACTCCTACTCCCATGGAAGTCTACACCTTTCAAAATATATTCATGCAGCTTATAAAAAAAATACATACATATATACATACAGTGGGGAAAATAATTAATTCATCCCCTAAAGATATTTTAAGTTTGCCCACTCACAAACTAATGAAGGGTCTATAATTTTTATCATAGGTATATTTTAAATGATAGAGATGGAATATCAACCAAAAATCCAGAAAAAACACATGATACAAATATTATAAATTGAGTTGCAGTTCAGTGAGTAAAATAAGTAATTGATCCCCAAGCAAAACATGACTTAGAACTTGGTGGAGAAACCCTTGTTGGCAAGCACAGAGGTAGTATGTTTCTTAAACGTAAGGTAAGACGTAGTTGGTTACCAGGTTTGCACACATCTCAGGAGGGATTTTGATCCACAATTCTTTACAGATCTTCTCTAAATCATTAAGGTTTATTTGCTGTCCCTTGGCAACTCAAAGTTTCAGCTCCCTCCATAAATTTTCTGTAGGATTAAGGTCTTGAGACTGGTTAGGCCACGCCATGACCTTAATCCCGACCACGACATTACCTGCCTGGAGTTTGCATGTTCTCCCTGTGTCTGCATGGGTTTCCTCCGGGTACTCCGGTTTCCTCCCACACTCCAAAGACATGCTGGTAGGTTAATTGGATCCTGTCTAAATTGGCCCTAGTATAGGTATGAATGTGAGTTAGGGACCTTAGATTGTAAGCTCCTTGAGGGTATAGGGACTGATGTGAATATATAATATATATGTAAAGTGCTGCGTAAATTGACAGCGCTATATAAGTACCTGAAATAAATAAAATGTGCTTCTTCTTGAGCCACTCCTTTGTTGCCTTGGTGGTATGTTTTGGGTCATTGTCATACTGGAAGACCCATCCACGACCCATCTTCAGTGTTCTGGCCGAGGGAAGAAGGTTCTCATCCAAGATTTTACAATACATGGCCCCGTCCATTGGCCTCCAAAGAGGCAAAGTCGGCCTGTACCTTTAGCAGAGAAACAGCCCCAAAGCATGTTTCTACCTCCATGCTTGACTGTAGGGATGATGTTCTTAGGGTCATAGTAAGCCTTTTTCTTCCTTCAAACACGGCGAGTCGAGTTAATGCCAAAGAGCTCAATTTTGATCTCCTCTGACCACCGCACTTTTCCCAGTCCTTCGCTGAATCATTTAGATGTTCATTGGCAAACTTCAGATGGGCCTGTACATGTGCCTTCTTGCAGAGCGGAACCTGGCAGGCGCTGCAAGATTTCAATTCATAGCGGTGTATTGTGTTACCATTGGTTTGTTTGGTGACTGTGGTCCCAACTGCCTTGAGATCATTCACAAGCTCTTCCTGGGTAGTTCTGGGCTGATCCCTAGCTTTTCTCATGATCATCCTTACCCCATGAGGCGAACTCTAGCATCGAGCTCTAGACCGAGGGTGATTGATGGTTATTTTGTATTTCTTCCATTTGCGAATATTTATTCCAACAGTTGTCTCCTTCTCACCAAGCTTCTTGCTGATGATCTTGGAGCCATTTCCAGCCTCGTGCAATCTTGTCCCTGACGTCCTTTGACAGCTCTTTGGTCTTGCCAATGATGGTGAGTTTTGAATGGAAGAAAGAGATTCTGTGGACATGCGTCTTTTATACACATAAAGAGTTGTCGTTAGAAAAACCTTTTTAAATTGACAGGACCAATCTGTGTACCACATGAGCACATACTGTAGCCAGTGTGTGGGAGCCGGAATTATTGTTGGTTGGAAGGGGAACAAATACTTATTTTACTCACTGAACTGCAACTCAATTCAGAACATTTGTATCATGTGTTTTTCCTGGATTATTGGTTGATATTCTGTCTCTATCATTTAAAACACACCTATGATAACAATTATAGACCCTTCATTTTTTTGTAAGTGGGCTAACTTACAAAATCTGCAGTGGATCAAATAATTATTTCCCCCCACTGTATATAGTATATATATCTAAAGGTGGAATGGATGTCTTTGCAGAAATTAATTAAGAAACAATTCCATGGAAAAGCAGGTTTTAAAAGAAAAGTTTTCTATGGTAATGTTTGACCCTGATCTGAAGTGGATCTAAACCCAAAAACAAAACAGGTAATATACTGTAGCTTACCAGTGCTTAAATATTGTGGCTGCATTAGTTTTATTTTTTTCTGGCTTTTCTCCCTATGTTTTCACCTAGTGATCCTGTCAGTAACAGTAGTGATGTCAGTAGTGATTTCTGTCCTAGTGTGACAACACTCTTTCACTAAACAGTATTCATTGAGAAGCAAAATTGTCACCCTAGGACAGGATGTAAGTTAGGAATATTAAACACCGCCCCCTCTCCTAATCTTGACACCAAGGGGAGAGGTGTTTTCTGGTACACAAAGGTGTGCACAGGACACAGGACAGTACTGTATCTCTGCCAGGGTCAATTGTTTTTTTTTAATAAATAGATATAATAAAACACATTTGGTGATCCGAGGCCAAACTAATTGAATTTTTGAATTTGATTAACGTGAATGATCGTAATCTAAAATTCACCATGACCTATGACCACCACAGTGTCACTTTCTTGGATGTCTCCATTTTCATTACTTCCGAAAGGAAGCTATCCAGCACCCTGTTTCGGAAGTTAACCGCCGGGAACACGGTTCTCCACGTGGATAGCTTCCATCCCATATCACTCAAAAATTCGATCCCCTATGGACAATACCTGCGCCTCCGTCGCAGCTGTTCAAATGATGCTCTTTTCAAAAAAGAAGCTGAAGAGCTTCAGAGCCGACTGCTAGCAAGGGAATACAGCCGATCTTGCCTTAAAAAAGCTTACAACCAAGTAATCGGACAATCTAGATTTCAGCTGCTATTTCAACAAAAACCCTCCAAAAGTTCCGAATGTAGTCTCACTCGCATTATTATGCGGTATTCACGGCAACACCTAGCTATTAAAAAGATCATAAAACGCCATTGGAACATCCTCACGGATGATCCCAAATTGAGAAACTTTATTCCTGAACAACCAGCCATAACGTACAAAAGAGCCATGTCATTAAAGGATAAACTGGTCCAGAGCGAATACAAGAATGAGATCAGGAGACATAAACACTGTTCCGTAGTTGGCTCTTTCCCATGCGGACATTGCTCTTATTGCTCACTCATTAAAAAAGAAAAAACCCCTGTTCTCCCCAACGGAAACACATTCACACCTACACACTTTGTAAATTGCCACACGCGTGGAGTGGTATACCTTATGGAATGTGAATGTGGTGCCTATTATGTGGGGAAAACCAGGCAGGAATTTTGGAAACGCATCTCCCAACACATATACAGCATGCAGGTGGGGAATCCATACCTCCCGATTGGGAGACATGTAATTTCACTACACAATTATAAAGTCCCAAAAGTCACTTTTTTGGCCCTTGGCAGAATGCACATTCCTTACAGAGGTGGCAATTGGAATAAAGCCCTGCTACAAAAAGAGCAGAGATGGATATTCCAGTTACAGGCCACCTCTCCTCCAGGCCTGAATGAATCTATTTCATTTGCTCCCTTCTTGCAGGGGTTTTCCTCTGGCAAGACACAATAAGCAAATCAGATAAGGATGAAACTTTGAATTTATCTTGAACATACCTTGAAACCTAGTTCTACGTGAGATACATATCACCCAACAGTCCCTTACATCAGATAGGCTATATTACCCTTTATCCACTTTTGGGTTGTCATAGAAATCACTAGGATTAACAAACTTGGTATTGGTTCCCAGTTTCATCTGTCTCTGTGTATTTTTGACGTCAGTCCAAGAAATTGATCCAAATTATGTTTTCCATAGATTATTCCTGCCTTGTGTATATGTTGTTGCCAGCAATGAGATTTGATCATTCATAACATTCCCAATTATGTGTTTTACCACCTGTCAACCTGCATAGCATAATATATAGGAGCCTGTATCTCCTGTTCAGGAACAACTATACATTCTTAGAGGGATATTGCTTTAAACAAAAGCCAGTTCATAGTTCTTTTTTTTTGTGTCTACTACAATAAATTATGCTATGATTTATTAATGTAAATATATCTTTATTGTAGAAATGGCGACTTGTAAACAGTATATGCTTTAGAGTCAACAAAGGATTATTTACAATTTATATGGAAGTTGATTTTTCAGTCATTGCCCAAGTGCAAGGTATGCAGACTTTTTCCCCTTCCTTATCTCCCTCCCTTCCTCTGTTTCTCCGTCCAGGGGGCGGGACCGTGTTGTACTTGCCTTCCTGGCAGGGTAAGAGGGATGGCGCAAGGGCCCTGCACCTCCTTGATGCGCTCACCAGGTGGCGGCACCTGGTTTGGGCGCTCTCCTCTTCCCTGCCAGCGGCGTCCCGGATCCCTTCCGGACGCCGTGCTCACGAGCGCGCGGTGATATGTGCGTGCGCGTGACGTCACAGCGCCTCGCACTTGCGGCGGAAGCGACGGGGACCCGGGAAGACTATTTCTCCGGAACGCCGAGGGGGTCACTCAGCGAGCGCCTACAGGCGCCACCCTTTCCTTCAATTGGGGGAGGAAATCAGGGAGTGGGCTGGCATGTGCACCTGAGAGTACTTGGAATCAATCAGTACCTAGATAAATAGACCGGACGGCGAGGAGGCTTATTGTAACCTCCAATTCCCGCCGAATGCTCTTATGCTACTACTATAGACTGTTTGGTAAGAAATTCATGCTTTTTTCTACTGCTCCTCATAATGTGTGATTCACATCATGATTACTCTGTACCCTTTAACCTTATTCATTCTCTCAGTAATGCCAATACACTCATAATTTTTCAGAGTTTGCTGGCATCTCTATTTGACTAATTGCTTTCTACAAAAGGTAACCAGTATTGCCTTCATTACACAACTCTTCTACAGCACCTTTACTTATCATGTTTGGTTTGTTGTTTGCTTGTCCACTTTGCTTTGTCACCCACATCCGCCATTACCTATGGTCTTCTCACATCACCATCACTTCCCCATTCCCATCACTCCCTTCCTTCACTTTCCCTCAGCTTTTTCTTTCTTCCCTCCAACCCAATGGCTGGTTGGTATCTTTTTACTTCACACACTGGCATCTTATCTCAATCCTGTAATACGATCACCAGTATTTTCCTCACACACATCTCTGTTGGTGGACGGCCCATACCTGGTTGCAGGTTGCCTGTCATCCCAGTTCCTTCTTGCCCCACTCTCCCTTCCCATTACCTTTCCCGCAATCTGCACACTACACTCATTGCCCTCACTCCCCCTCCTTCCCCCTCCTTCCCCTCCTTTCCCTACACTAATCCCCCCCTTCCCTTCATCACCTCTCCCTTCCTTTCCTTCCCCAACGTTCCTTGCTTCCATTGTTTTTTTCTTTCTTTTTTTTTCTCGCTCCCTGCACATGTATGGACCTCAATTCACACTGGTTTAATTCATAGTTAATGTAATCTGTCATTTTCCTTTACCATTTTGGGAACAAGCAATTCCCCTTTCTGTTTTTGCTTTCAACTCAGTATTACTATTACTTTACTACAGGTGCAGTGCACACACTCCCCCTCCTCCCCCGGTTGTCTAGGGGTAGTTTCTGTATGATCCCTTCAAGGCAAGTTGACTCGATACCTGCCCTCTGGGGGGCTGGCTTACCGTCTGGGAAACAGAGGAGAAAAGGGAGGGGACAACTCCCCCACATCACGGCCATCTATAATCATTAGAAGCAACTAGTTTGGTAACTATGCAATACATGAAGATGTTCATGCATATACATAAATTTAATGTACTTCATATTTTCTGGTTTGACTTGTGTTGTTTTAAAAAGATTGTGATACACGCTTACATTTTTGCAGCTGTTAATCATCTGTCCTCTGAAGAAGACCCATTGGGGTTGAAACGCCAGGACAGGACATCAATAACAAATTTTGATCTTGTTGCTTTGGATATACTGTACTGTATACTGTTGCCGGCTTTTTAACAATTTTTTGTACTACAGCTCATGTCTTGACTTTTAATGTCAGAAGTTATCTTTTTTTTATGACCTTTGTACCAATAAAAATTATATTTGACCATTCCATCACTTTTTTGAATTACATATCATTGGCTGCATTAAAGCCCCGTCAGGGGGGTTCTTAGTTTTTTTCATGCATCTTATGGGGTGCGCAGCCCCCTTACCTGTATTTCTCTGAGTGTTCCCTCTTTTTCACATTTGGTGGTATATTTAACAGACCAAAAAGGCCCAAATTAAAGATCATTATTGGGATATATATATATATTAAGCCCCTCCATCTGACACTGCAGAAAGGTTCATCCAACTTACACTCCCCCTTCCTTGTTTTTGTCATCGGACATCTACTATTCACGTATAATCAGTATGAAACTGCAGTATATTCCACTTAAAGTTGCCTTGTTGCTAATAATCTGATGTTTTGGGAACACCAGTTGCTTAGCCAGGTATTTATGCAAGTATTTAAGACCCCCTGCAGGCTCCTCGCTGCCTCTTAAGCTGGTGGTCAAGCTGGTGGTCGTTTCTTGTTCAGCCAGTGGGCTGAACCACTGTTCCCTACTGCAGTAGTTATTATTAATTTGGAACCACTAATCATCAAAATGTCCAACTCAACTGACTGACTCGGTATCAGGAGGCATGGGAGGTGAGGGAGGCATGGGTGGGACTGCAAAGCTTGGAGGCAAACGTACAGGAGGCTTGGTCTGGAGTCTGGAGTCAATGAGGATGGCAAACATGATCAACTTCTCCAGCTCGGTGGGTATATCTCTGGCTGCTGTCTCATCCTTGATGGAATCCAAGAGACCATGAGAAAAGCAGCCACGAGGGCCTAATTGTTCCAAGCAACCTCTGCTGCCAGAGTACAGAATTCAATGGCGTAGTCGGCAACAGTTCTCATACTCTGTTTTATGGACATGAGGCACTTGACAGCAGAAGCGAAGCATGCAGGAACATCAAATATCCTTTTAAAAGGGGGACGTGGTCTGCCAGCGCCGGAGATACCTGCCTAGACTCTGAGCTTGTCAGCCTGGGGAGAGAAATGGAGTGACACGGGCCCAATCTTGCAGGAGATCCACAGCCATCCTGACTCCTTGTCACCCAGTGACATCAGGGAACCATGTCCCGCAAACGGGTGAACGAGCATTGTCCACAAAAACTGATGGCCTTCTTTTTCAAGCCTTCACCTAAGGTTAGTCAAAGCCAAGATGGCGCCGGCGTGACCAAGACTGCAACACACGAGGCTTACACTGATCTCCCTGATGAGATCCAGGGAGATCAAGACCCCCAAACCTCAGCCCTGGCTCCTAGTCATAGATCAGAGGCTAATCCCATCACAGACAGCCACGCGAAAGCCCGCATGCGGATGGAACCGCAACCGCCTTCCACAAAAAATTGGGGCCCAGGCTTTTCACCCCTTCCAGTCTAACCAGGCCTTACACTCCTCCATGGTCTCCTTCCCCACCACAGGGCAACCTGTGATCGATACCACCCCAAAGGACATGTTAATATCACTCTAGTCCTCTCTAATGACTGACATATCATCCCTGTTTACCAAGATATCCACAGACATGCATGTACTGGATGAGAGAGTGTCACACATAGAGAATAGCATGGAGGAATATACTACAACCGTTAATGATATCATTGACACATATGATGAAATAAAAGAACAATCCTGGGTAAGGGCCAAATTGGCAGATTTAGAGGACAGATCCAGGAGGAATAATATAAAGCTGAGAGGAATCCCTGAATCCATCCTGCCACCTGATCTCCCCAAATTTGCCAAAGAGCTCATGCATAAGATCCTCCTAGATGCTTTGTCAATAGACCTATTGGTCGATCTGATCCATCGGATTGCCAAACCCTCTCAATTAGCAGCCTCAGTTCCCAGGGATGTGTTAATGAGGGTGCACTTTTTCCACGTTAAAGAGAAACTCCTCACAACAGCCAGAAACGGCCCACGGCTCCCTGCACCAAACGAGAATATCCTGCTATTTTCAGACCTAAATATACCTTGCAATTAAGGAGACAACTTAATCCAATCACTAAAGGCCTCCATAATCACAAGATATTATTTAAATGGAGATACCCAGCAACGCTGCTTGTTACCCACAACGGTATACCACATGTGATTAAAAGTGCCATGCGACTACTGCATACTTGGGGAATCATCCCTGACCCACCGCAAGATTCCAGCCCACTGTTGGAACAACGTGGGCCTCACCCATCATGCCGTACCCATGGGAAGCACACCACCTGATCAGAACCAGGATTCCTAATCCTATTGGGCCCATATCCACACACATCCACAAACCTCTCCCCAGCTATCAGCGTTATGATTATCTGTCACCAAAGCTCTTGACTCTTATTACCCCCTGAAGTGGCTTAGTTGAACCACAGGATTCTCTAATCCAACTGTCACCCCCACCCGTGGTACAACCACACACATCTTTTACCCTACAAGTTCCATCTGGTTTCCACTCAGTTCCTCTTTTGTTAACTCTGTTGTTTTACAGCTCTAGCTCTACATTCTTCTAGTGACCAAAAGCGAATACCAGGACAAACAGAGACTACAGAGGAAACACCGCCTGCCTCCTACGCCACGGACTGCAACCTACTACAACAAACTGTAAGTGCCTGTGACCGTTTGAGTCAACCTCACACCACCACAAATGACAGTCACAATCCTGTCCCTAAATGCAAATGGGCTTAACCACCCAGCCAAAAGACATTCACTCTGGAAGTCAGCCCAAGACACTAAATGCGACACCCTATGCGTACAGGAGATGCATTTTGCTTCTTCAGCTGCCCCAACCTGTAAGAACTTCCAATTTCCACATATCTACACTGCCTCCTTCACCTCAAAGAAAAGGGGTGTATTGATAGCAATTAAGGACATGGTCACTTTTCAACTGAAACAAATTATTTCAGATCCCAATGGACGTTATATAATCCTGGTCTGCACCATCAACAAAACGGACTACACACTAGTCAACTTGTATGCACCAAATGTCCGCCAAATCCAGTTTTTCCGCAAACTTATAAATAAGGTCCAGCCTTTACAACAATGACTCTTAATTCTCTGTGGAGACTTTAATCTAGTTCCAGAAGTCAAACTGGACTCTAACTCTGCAGAAAAGCGTAAAGAATCCCCACTGAAAAACTTCATTTGTACTCACGATTTGTTTGATGTATGGCGCTGCCAACATGGATCGGAGAGAGACTATACATACCTCTCTCCGCTCCATAAAATCTACTCTAGAATTGACCTCTTCTTTACAGACAAATGGTTACTGCAAAAAATTTGCGCATCTGTAATCCACACCACGACTTGGTCGGACCATGCCCACATCACCATTTCTATCTTAGACTCCCCTCAACAAAAAATACCTTCTTGTGGAGAACGAACAACTACATTATACAACACCCAGAATACTTCCCAGAAATAACCAAACAATTATCTGAATATTTTGAAAACAACGCAGGCTCTGTGTCCGACCCAGGCGTGGTGTGGAACGCACACAAGGCATTTGTTAGAGGTATATTGATAAAGCTGAGCTCCCAATTCAAAAAGAAAAGGACACAATGCATAGGCACACTCACATCACAAATAACCATCTTAAAAAACTAAATCAAATCAAATCCCCACCCATCACACTCCACACAACTACTATCCCTCAGGCAAGATCTTAGACTACACCTATTACAATCCTTTGAAAACTCACAAAGAAAAATAAAAGCCACGTCATACTCCACCTCCAAAAAGTGGGTAGAGCCCTAGCTAGACGCATCAAAAATAGGAGAATTAAACATAAAATAGAACATTTTTACCATCCCCACACAAAGGAAAAAATAAGAAACCCTCAAGCAATAGCAGATGCTTTCAGCACATACTATAGTGACTTGTACAACCTTAAACTAGACCCGGATACACACCAACCTACACTCGATGACATTATTGAATTCCTAAATCAAATTAAACTCCCGATGGTAACAACAGACTATCTAACCTGTTTAAATGATCCTTTCATGGACCAAGAAATCACAACAATTATTAAATCTCTCCCTCCAGATAAAGCACCAGGTCCCGATGGACTCTCAGGAGCTTACTTCAAACAATTCGCCCACCAACTAGTACCTCACCTAACCACCGTGTTTAACAATGCGGCCTCCTCTGCAAAATTCCCCAGCGAATCTCTGAAAGCACTAATCATGAACCTACCAAAACCAGGGAAAGACCCAGTGAAACCCCAAAACTTTCACCCGATCTCCTAAATTTGGATATAAAAATATATGCAAAAACAATAGCCACACGATTACTCAATATTATGCCCAAATTGATCCACAAAGACCAATCCAGCTTTACTACCGGAAGACAAGCTTCAGATGCAACAAGGAGAATGATAGACATCATACACTATGCTGAGTCCAGCAGAACGCCTTCTCTGCTCCTTTCACTGGACGCAGAGAAGGTGTTCGACAGGATACACTGGCCTGGGTATACCTTCAAAAAGCCCTCCAAAAATATGGATTTAAAGGACAAATATTAAAGGCCATATTAGCATTATACTCCACCCCTTCAGCCCAGGTGTTCTCAGCTGACATGCTATCCCAAACATTCCACATATCCAATACAGTACAAGGCAAGGATGCCTATTATCCCCACTTATTTTTAATTCACTAATAGAACCCCTAGCGGAGCACATCAGACAAAACCCTAAAATATCTGGATTTGAGATAGGCCAGACATCCCATAAAATCAGCTTGTTTGCGGACGATGTCATACTCATGCTTACTAACCCAACTTCCTCCCTAGCGGAGGTGCAAAAAGTCCTACAACAATTCAGTAAAGTATCCTATTATAAAGTTAATGCAATAAAATCGTATGTCCTAGATCTCGGTGTAGACGCCACAACCAGAAATTTGCTCCAAAGCTACTATCCATACATAGGGGTTGAAAATGATATAACATACTTGGGAGTACAACTAACAAAATCAATGAAACACCTCTTCACTTGTAATTTCAAACCCTTCCTTATCAATCTCCAGAAAGAAATTAAAAACCTAGCAAAACATGAATTATCATGGTCAGGAAGATTGGCTACTTTCAAAATGATACACCTACCCCAGCTGCTATACCTTTTTAGAACCATCCCTATCCCTATACCACTATTGTACTGTAAATCTCTCCAGACCATGCTCAACAAATTCCTATGGCAAGGGAAAAAACCTAGATGTGCACACTCTAAACTCTTCAAACACAAACTTGCAGGAGGAGTGGGATCTATTAATTTTGAAGACTATCACTAGGCATCTATCCTGACCCAACTACAAGACTTCAACAACTACGACAACTACAAGAGGTTCCAACCACAATCTAAATCATTATGGGGCCAAATAGAATCAGCAACCAAACATACAAACCTATAAAAATGGATATTAGGTACCCCACTTGGATTCCCTATCCTGACAGCAATATCCCCCCACAATGAAAGCCTCGGCCTTGGCTTGGAAAAAGCTAACTACCCTAGCATCAACTCAACACAATACATTCTCCCCGCCTCTCTCAATAGACATACTACATCAGTTCTCGCCAGACCTATCTCTGTTACATTGGGCAACAAAGGGCATCACTCATATACAAAACCTATTTCAGGGTCCCAACCTATTGACATTTCCCCAACTACAAAAATAATTCAATCTTCCTGCAAAAGAAATCTTCAACTACCTGCGAGTAAGACCCTGCATCTCCCGCATATCGACCCCAACGTACACATTACCCACCAAGATATGGTCATATCTAACCAATGCTGATGTGAAAATGAAAGGTATTTCCCTTTTCTATAACACTTTCCACCAAAAAAAGGTATTCACAAAATCAAACTCACACTTACATTGGGAATCAGACCTGGCCCACAGTTTCTCCGATGCTCAATGGCAGACAGCACTGCGCTCTATCTACAAATCCACCCAATGCTCTACGCTTTGGGAACTCACCCAAAAAATATCCTTACGCTGGTACCTAACTCCCACAAGAATAGCGTCCTTTAGCAATGCAACTTCAGACACATGCTGGAGATGTAACAAGATGAAAGGAGACCTTTTACACATAATGTGGACATGTTGGTCCATACACAACTTTTGGAAATTCATCTTCCACATACTGTCAGATATCACTCATCACAAAATTCCTCTCTCACCAGCCCTAGGGCTATTAAATCTGACAATAAAGACCATCCCCTTCCCTCCCTCAGAAAAGTGACTACTCACATCCTCCTAGCAGCTAGACTAAGCTTAACCAGGCTTTGGAAAACTACCCAGGCGCCGACTATAGAAAACACTCTTGACCTGGTTAACCTACATTGTAACTACGAACTAATGCTAGCTTCCAGCAAAGGCATGCTTACTAAAGCCAACTCCGAATGGCTCCCTTGGTCTCATTGGTCCAGAGCAGAGGTATTCCTATGAAGCCTATGTACTCGATGGTTAAACCTGGCAAACTAGGTTTTAGACACTCCCGAAAACAGCTTACTGAAATGTACTGATTGTAATTTTGAGCTGAACTACTTGTACTTGCGTGGAGCCGCATCTCCAAGTATATCTCAACCTGCTTGAGAAACCCTCTGCATTGGACTGGATCGCCCCCAAATCGCTGGGGAAGCGGAGCGGAGCCAGACATACCTCTTATAGAGGAAATACTCAAGGCGGGTGCCTGCACAGAGACTGGAGCAGCAGCAGGGACAGTCTGAAACATAGGTTGTACCAGGGCGGCCACAGTGGGAGATTCCAGGTGAGCCATGCGACTCAGGAGCATTTGTAACACCATGGCAAACTGATCCATGTGGTGATCCAGTTCATCCAATCTGGAAAAAATATTACCAACAAGTGGATTGACTGTATCTTCTAAATTCATGGCCTTCGCCTACTGTCAGAAACCACGAAATCAGACCGAGACCAACTGTGGTCTCTGTGAGATAAATTTACTCACCGAAGTGTGCTCTCTCAGAAGGTGCCAGTGTGAGGTGCAAAAGTCCCTCACTACATCCACCTTCTGAGAGTATTGTAGACAGAGTCTAGTAGAATCTGTACCTTTATTATCCATCTCCTGTTGTTTGAAAATAAGAGACTCACGTGTACTGATCATAGCTCTATCAAGGAACTTGTTCGGAGTGGGCTCAGTAGTCTGGACATGCTTCTGTTTTCCTCGCTGTTCCGTGGCAATCCTGAGGGAATGGTTTACATTGGCTTTCTGTGCTTATCTACCTGGAAACAAAGAGTGCAAGTTGGGCCACTGGTCTGGAGTCACAGAGGAGGCTTGTTTTGGTACTTTGGACTTCTGGGGTGGCTTCTTCACTTCTTTAGTTTTGGAGCTCACTGTGGTGTTCGGGCTCCTTCACTGAGGTTCGTAGAAGCTTCCCTCTGGGTTATTGCTGAACAGTTTCTGTAATGCTTTGAGAACTTTAGCAGTTAGGTCAGACTCAGTCTCTCTGTTAAGGCATTGTGCCCTAAAGTGTCAAGCTTTCCCACAACAATAACATCTCATTCCTGGGGGTGATGACATGTTTGGTTCCTTTCTCTGAAGTTAGAGTGGACACAGTCTGCTTCATATCTGTCAGAGACTTTTGCATGCTTGCATGGGCTTCCATTACTTGCATCATGTTTTTTTGCATTTTTAACTGTGCCAGGGGGTCACCAGCACATAAAGCGGAAGTTCAATTTTTGGATGAAACTCCGCTTTAATGAATGGTAATTAGCTTGTATTGTATTGTAACTCCTTCATTCCCTTCCTCTTTTTTTTCTATGCTAAATGCTGTGTATCAAAAATGTGATAATAGTGCTTAGTTTTTTTTAACCCAAACATTTTTAATTAAAATTTTAGTTAACCCATGTTACCTGGACCAGGTATATTGATGACATCCTCCTCCTATGGGATGGTCAGGAATGTGATCTCCTTGAGTTCATTGGCTCCCTTAATATCAATCAGAGGGGCAAACAGCTTAATTGTGTGATGGACCAGGTTAAAATCAACTTTCTGGATCTCAATATTGCTATCAGAGATAGTAGGTTTGCCACGTTCACCTTTTTTAAGGAGACTGATAGGAACTCATTTATTCCAACCGACAGTTGTGATTTTGGTCCCTGGCTCAGATCATTTCCCAAGAGTCAGTATATGAGACTCAGGAGGAACTGCTCTGACCCAGGTGAGTTTCTTGTCCAGGCTGAGGTTCTCACTGCGAGATTCTTGGAGAAGGGATACCAGCGAGAGGTCTTGGACACTTTAAATAGAGTTAAAACTATGAATAGAGCTGGTGGACAGGGAGCCACGAGCAGGAGGGGGTTTTAGTTTGGATGTGCCATTTGTGACCTCTTACTCCTTGCAGCATAGGAACATTAAACATTTGATCGCCAAACATTGGCATATTGTAAATAATGATGCAATATTAAGAGGTGTGCTACCTGATAAACCACGTATGCTGTTCAGGGGGGTTCCCACATTGAGGAACCGGGTGGCACCAAATGTTATTGATCCACCTACCATCAGTAGATGTTTTTTTGACCAGCTAACAGGATTCTACAAATGTGGGAGATGTAGGGTATGCTTCTTTAGTTCTTGCACTCAGAGATGTACTATCACCTTTATCTCCACTTCCACTGGGAAGCATCATACAAGTAAGTCATACATCACGTGTTCCACAGTGGGAGTGGTGTACATGTTGCAGTGCCCATGCCTGCTTCAATATGTAGGTTGAACTAAACGTCCCCTTCAGGTCCTCTTGAATGAGCACATTACAAACATCAAAATTGAGTTTAAGAATCATTCTGTATCTAGGCATTATCTACTTACCCATAATAAGGACCCCTCCAAGACTCTTTTTCTTGGTACTGATAAATTTAAGTCTTACTGGAGAGGAAGATCTTTAGTAAGAGAGATATCTAGGCTTGAAATGGCATGGATCCATCACCTGAAATCTTATGCCCCTTATGGCCAATATAGACACAGATGTCAATGCGTTTATTGACAATTCATGATGAACATCTGGTGTCTATATGACTTATGGTGAACGTCTATATCCATGTGATCTGGAATATAGGGATTAACTTATTGACTCTCTTTATCATCTAATACCCAGACTTGGAATATTTAATCACTTGGTCTGATGCCTGGTTAAGATCCATCCTTGTACCCATCCTTGTAAACTTGGTCTTAATGTAAGGGTGGGCCTCAAGTTCCCTTTTCATATCCCTTTAGGTTTACCTATAATTAACCATTTTTTTGGATACTACCTTCATATGCATATATTTATGGTTATATATATATTTTTTCCTTATTTTCTTAATTTAATTTAATATAATATTTTATTTTTATAAAAGAAAAAAAAATTTCTTCTTCTTTTTCCCTTTTTTTATAATCAGATATTGATAGTAGTAGATAGACTTTATCACTACGTAGTAATTCTTTTCACTTATGGTTTGTTTCACATATTTTTTCACACTTATATTATTAGTAATGTATTGTTTTGTTGGTATATTCATTTACCTAGTTCGCTAGGTTCACTCACATTTAACTCCAGTGGGATTATCACCCACACTAAGGGATGAGTTTTTCTGACTTTCTACCCTTACAGTCATAACATGTTTTTGACTTTTCATCCTTTTTAGTCACAATAGTTTTGATTTTTCTTTGGCCGTTTATTTAGCAATTTATAGTTAATTATTTTAATTTTTCATAATTTTTTATCATATTTTGTAACATTTTTTTATCATAATTTTCATCATAAATTTATTATCATAATTTTTCACAATAAATAATTTTCTACTATCAGTATTAAAAATACTAATTAATTCATAATTAATTTCTCATATTTAATTTATTTATTTAATATTTTAAATTTAATTTCTTAGTCATATTTTCATACTTTATTCACTATCACATTTAATAATCCATTCTTTAGGTCTTTTTGCTGTTTTTAATGTTTATATATATTAATATTTTTTAATTTCATTTTTTATATTCCCATTCAGACTGTCACTGCTGAGGTTTCCTGCAGTGTTAGTGGGTATGGATTGGAGTCAGTGGTCCTTTGCACAAGGAACCCAATTTTTTCTTCTAATACTCCCTTATAGTATCTATTGCCCATAAGCTATTAGAAGTGGAGCATGGTTCATTATGCTATATATAATTCGAGCCTTTGTGTTCAGGATTGAATGCTCAGCATTTCAATAGGTGATTACGGCTTGACGCTCACGCCAAGCCGTCCAAGTTATGCTCGCCGCTTTGGAATGGGTTGTATGCCCACAACCAAAATGGCGTTAGCGGCCTGACGCTTACGCCTCAGAACGAGATCCGGTTTTATTTATGGCGGTGTGTCATTGCGTTGCCCGACCCCCATTGAAAACTTCAGCTATGACAAAATGCATCTGGGAGGGCACGCACTGATGTCACTGTGCTGTTCGTGAGGAGGACGGGCTCCTGTGTTTGTCGGCCGGTACGGTTTTATGCAAAGTTTTAACACCATTTATGTAAGTGCAATACTTTTTGTTCTTTAATAAACATAGACTGTATTACGCTATGGTCAGTTTTTCCTTTCCTTGAGCGTACCTGGACTTTACCCTCAATATGGCCATGATCCAGTGAGAAATTTTAGTAGTTACCAGGTCCAATACCAGGGTTCCTTTTGTGTATCCAGCAGCTGTTCCTGGAGTCAAGGCCGTGGCTGGGTTACAGCCAATCGTTCTTTATTGCCTATCATCTGGTAAGCAGGCAATTTATATGGTGTCGGGCACCCCTTTCTCATTATGTGTGGACTCACCGTGGTGTATATCAACTGAAGTTATGGACTGTGTTAATTCATGTTCACAAAAGATTAATCTAATCTATTGGTGCAACTTTTTTCCATTCTATTTGCCTATTGTGTTATCCCACATTGAGTTGCTGCCTTTGTTTCTTCCTACAAATCTAGCGCAGTTTTTCTGTTTTTCTAAGTAATTATTAACCACTTCAGCCCCGGAAGGATTTACCCCCTTCCTGACCAGAGCATTTTTTAAAATTTGGCACTGAGTCACTTTAACGCGGTCATGCAATGCTGTACCCAAATGAAATTTGCGTCCTTTTCTTCCCACAAATAGAGCTTTCTTTTGATGGTATTTGATCACCTCTGCCGTTTTTATTTTTTGCGCTATACACGGAAAAAGACCGAAAATTTTGAAAAAAAATGATATTTTTAACTTTTTGTTATAAAAAAAATCAAATAAACTCAATTTTAGTCATACATTTAGGCCAAAATGTATTCGGCCACATGTCTTTGGTAAAAAAAATGTCAATAAGTGTATATTTATTGGTTTGCGCAAAAGTTATAGCGCCTACAAACTAAGGTACATTTTCTGGAATTTACACAGCCTTTAATTTATGACTGCCTATGTCATTTCTTGAGGTGCTAAAATGGCAGGGCAGTACAAAACCCCCACAAATGACCCCATTTTGGAAAGTAGACACCCCAAGGAAATTGCTGAGAGGCATGTTGAGCCCATTGAATATTCATTTTTTTTGTCCCAAGTGATTGAATAATGACAAAAAAAAAAAATACAAAAAGTTGTCACTAAATGATATATTGCTCACACAAGCCATGGGCATATGTGGAATTGCACCCCAAAATATATTCAGCTGCTTCTCCTGAGTACGGGGATACCACATGTGTGGGACTTTTTGGGAGCCTAGCCCCGAAAACCAATCACTGCCTTCAGGATTTCTAAGGGCGTAAATTTTTGATTTTACTCCTCACTACTTATCACAGTTTTGAAGGCCATAAAATGCCCAGATGGCATAAAACCCCCCCAAATTACCCCATTTTGGAAAGTAGACACCCCAAGCTATTTGCTTTGAGGCATGTTGAGTCCATGGAATATTTTATATTTTGACACAAGTTGCGGGAAAGTGACAATTTTTTTTTTTTTTGCACAAAGTTGTCACTAAATGATATATTGCTCACACAGGCCATGGGCATATGTGGAATTGCACCCCAAAATACATTTAGCTGCTTCTCCTGAGTATGGGGATACCACATGTGTGGGACTTTTTAGGAGCCTAGCCGTGTACGGGGCCCCGAAAACCAATCACCGCCTTCAGGATTTCTAAGGGTGTAAATTTTTGATTTCACTCTTCACTGCCTATCACAGTTTCGGAGGCCATGGAATGCCCAGGTGGCACAAACCCCCCAAATGACCCCATTTTGGAAAGTAGACACCCCAAGCTATTTGCTGAGAGGCATGGTGAGTATTTTGCAGCTCTCATTTGTTTTTGAAAATGAAGAAAGACAAGAAAAAAATTTTTTTTTCTTTTTTCAATTTTCAAAATACTCACTATACCTCTCAGCAAATAGCTTGGGGTGTCTACTTTCCAAAATGGGGTCATTTGGGGTTTTTTTTGCCACCTGGGCATTCCATGGCCTCCGAAACTGTGATAGGCAGTGAAGAGTGAAATCAAAAATTTACGCCCTTAGAAAGCCTGAAGGCGGTGCTTGGTTTTCGGGGTCCTGTGCACGGCTAGGCTCCCAAAAAGTCCCACACATGTGGTATCCCCATACTCAGGAGAAGCAACAGAATGTATTTTGAGGTGTAATTTCACATATGCCCATATTCCCATGACATGTTTGAGCAATATATCATTTAGTGACAACTTTGTGCAAAAAAAAAAAAAAATTTGTCTCTTTCCCGCAACTTGTGTCACAATATAAAATATTCCATGGACTCGACATGCCTCTCAGCGAATAGCTTGGGGTGTCTACTTTCCAAAATGGGGTCATTTGGGGGGGTTTTGAACTGTCCTGGCATTTTATGCACAACATTTAGAAGCTTATGTCACACATCACCCACTCTTCTAACCACTTGAAGACAAAGCCCTTTCTGACACTTTTTGATTACATGAAAAAATTATTATTTTTTGCAAGAAAATTACTTTGAACCCCAAACATTATATATTTTTTTAAAGCAAATGCCCTACAGATTAAAATGGTGGGTGTTTCAGTTTTTTTTCAACACAGTATTTACGCAGCGATTTTTCAAACGCATTTTTGGGGGAAAAAACACACTTTTTTAAATTTTAATGCACTAAAACACACTATATTGCCCAAATGTTTGATGAAATAAAAAAGATGATCTTAGGCCGAGTACATGGATACCAAACATGACATGCTTTAAAATTGCGCACAAACGTGCAGTGGCAACAAAATTAATACATTTTTAAAAGCCTTTAAAAGCCTTTACAGGTTACCACTTTAGATTTACAGAGGAGGTCTACTGCTAAAATTACTGCCCTCGATCTGACCTTTGCGGTGATACCTTACATGCATGGTGCAATTGCTGTTTACATTTGATGCCAGACCGACGCTTGCGTTTGCCTTAGCGCGAGAGCAGGGGGGACAGGGGTGCTTTTTTTTTTTTTTTTTTCTTTATTATTTTTTTGCTTTTTTATCTTATTTTTAAACTGTTCCTTTCATTTTTTTTTTTAAATCATTTTTATTGTTATCTCAGGGAATGTAAATATCCCCTATGATGGCAATAGGTAGTGACAGGTACTCTTTTTTGAAAAAATTGGGGTCTATTAGACCCTAGATTTCTCCTCTGCCCTCAAAGCATCTGACCACACCAAGATCGGTGTGATAAAATGCTTCCCCAATTTCCCAATGGCGCTGTTTACATCCGGCGAAATCTAAGTCATAAAATGCTCGTAGCTTCCGGTTTCTTAGGCCATAGAGATGTTTGGAGCCACTCTGGTCTCTGATCAGCTCTATGGTCAGCTGGCTGACTCAACGGCTGCATTCTCAGGTTCCCTGTTGAGACAGGAGAGCCAGAGAAAAACACGGAAGACGGTGGGGGGGGCATTCCCTCCCACTGCTTGTAAAAGCAGTCTAGAGGCTAATTAGACACTAGGATTGCTTTTACATGAAAGCCGACCGCTGGCTGAAAAGAATAAAGAATGATACCAAGATGATACCTAAACCTGCAGGCATCATTCTGGTATAACCACTCAAAGTCGTGAATGGCGTACCTGAAGACAAAAAAATGGTTAACAATAAAGCACAGTAAACGGTAAAGTATAAAAAAATTGCATACCTGAAAAGCAAACATGATAAAACATAATAACAATAAAACATTGCAGAATAGAATACAGTAAAAAAGAGCAGAACAATAGAGAGAGAATAGAGAGAGAGAGAACAATAAAACGACAACTATTTTTTTTTATTTTATATTTTTGTTTGTGTTTTTTTTTTTTTTACACTTTTTTTGTAACTGTAACTTTTATAACTGTAACCGGTTCCAGGTTCGGGTCTCTCAAAATGCGATGGCATCTTGGGAGACCCTGTGAAAGTGTGCCTAGTCTGTGCAATGCTGTACCCTACGTTAATACTCAACTAGTGTATGGTAGCGTTCAAAACATTCACCAATGCAAAGACCAGGATTGTCAGGACAGGAGGGACAATAATAGCGGGTGTCACGCCTATATCCGCACTTGCTGCAGACACAAAATCTTTTTTGGGGGGGTTCGTTGGGTAGGGGTACTCTGGAGGACATAAAGAAAATGCCTCTCATGCAGCCGACTGCATTTGGTTGGGGATGTGAATGGGGGAAGTACGGGCGCTGCAGAAGTGGTGGGTTCCAATTAGGATTGGCGAATGCAGCAGGAAGGGCGTTATGGGCACGACGGGCCTGTGTTTGTCTTTTTCTTGGTGGCAGCGGGACACTACTTGTGCTTGCCACCTCACCAGCTTGAACTGCACTTATGGGACTCGCCACGTCACCAAGTGTTACTGCAATGCTGGTTTGACTATGACCGGGGTGTACTGGGCCGCTGGCACTTGCCAGTTGAACAAAACGCTACCAAAAAAACTGTTAGCGATCGCAGGGATCAGGCCTGACTCTGCGAACGTTGCAGTTATGCGTTTAGTGTTTTGTAAGTGACAGTGATCGATCGATACTGCACTTGGGTGGGCTGGGCTGCGCTGGGCCGGGCGGAGGGGCAAAACGCAGGTGCTAGCAGGTATCTGGGCTGATCCCGCTAACACTTCGTTTTTGGGAACCCTAAACTGCTGGGGACACCAGTATAGATCTGATCGGATCAGATATTGATCCGTTCAGATACTATACCACTAAGGGAGGTGTACGGTGCGTGCGTGGGTGTTAGCACTACTGGCACTAACCTGACGCTGCCTGGGGCTGGTGCTTGCCAGTTCACCAAAACGCTACCAAAAAAACTGTTAGCGATCGCAGGGATCAGGCCTGACTCTGCGAACGCTGTAATTATGCGTTTAGTGTTTTGTAAGTGACAGTGATCGATCGATATTGCACTTGGGTGGGCTGGACCGGGCGGAGGGGCAAAACGCAGGTGCTAGCAGGTATCTGGGCTGATCCCACTAACACTGCATTTTTGGGAACCCTAAACTGCTGGGGACGCTAGTATAGATCTGATCTGATCAGATATTGATCCGTTCAGATACTATACCACTAAGGGAGGCGTATGCTGCGTGCGTGGGTGTTAGCGGTACTGGCGCTAACCTAATGCTGCTTGGGGCTGGTGCTTGCCAGTTCACCAAAACGCTACCAAAAAAAACTGTTAGCGATCGCAGGGATCAGGCCTGAGTCTGCAAATGCTGCAGTTATGCATTTAGTGTTTTTTAAGTGACAGTGATCGATCGATACTGCACTTGGGTGGGCTGGGCTGGGCCGAGCGGAGGGGCAAAACGCAGGTGCTAGCAGGTATCTGGGCTGATCTCGCTAACACTGCGTTTTTGGGAACTCTAAACTGCTGGGGACGCTAGTATAGATCTGATCGGATCAGATATTGATCCGTTCAGATACTATACCACTAGGAGAGGCGTATGCTGCGTGCGTGGGTGTTAGCGGTACTGGCGCTAATCTGACGCTACCTGGGGCGACGCATATCACCGCTGGGTGATCAGGGGGCTAAACCTTTATTCGGTAATAAACGACGGGTGCCCTGACACTATAAAAAATAAACGAACTAACCAGTGTCACCCATAACGGTTATACGGTGATCAGTGGTGAAAGGGTTAACTAGGGGGCAATCAAGGGGTTAAAACATTTATTAGGTAGTATATGGGGGTCTCTGTCGCTATAAAATGCTGACGGCGAACCTAAATATTTACCTCCCTAACTAGCGTCACCAGTGACACTAATACAACAATCAGAAAAATGATCGCTTAGTGACACTGGTGACGGGGGGTGATCAAGGGGTTAAAACTTTATTGGGGGGTTAGGGGGGTATCCTAGACCTAAAGGGGGCTAACACTCACTGCCCTAACACACTAACTGTCACAAACTGACACCAATGCAGTAATCAGAAAAACAAAACAAAAAAAAACTGCTTGGTGTCAGTGTGACGGGGGGGAGGGGTGATTGGGGGGTGATCAGTGGGCGATCGGGGGGGGATCGGGAGTGTAAAGTATGCTTGGCATGTTCTACTGTGAGGTGTAGTGTTGTGCAACTCACTCAGATGTCTTCTCTCCTCGGCGCCGGAACGGAAACTGCCGAGCCGAGGAGAGATGACATCACATCCCCTGCCTCTGTGTACTACACAGAGGCAGGGGACGATTCTCATTGGCTGGGAGCGATCACGAGGGGGGGGGGCATGAATGGATGGCCTCCCCCTCATCTCTGATCGCTGCCAGACCAAAGCCGACCGCCTCGGGCACCGGGGGGGTACGTGATTTTGCCTGCCCGTGCCATTCTGCCGCAGTATATCTGCGTTAGGCGGTCGGCAACTGGTTAAACCTTATTTAACCACTTCAGCCCCGGAAGATTTGGCTGCTCAATGACCAGAGCACTTTTTGCGATATTGGCAGGATTGCCTATGTTATGGGAGCTGGGGCTCAGGAACTCAAAAACTCTTGTGTTAAAGTGGTTCTAAAGCCGAAACATTTTTTACCTTAGGAGTTGTAAAGGCAGAAGGTTTTAAGGCATTCTATACCTTAAGATAAAAAACCATCTGCATGCAGCAGCCTCCCCAGCACCTCTAATACTTACCTGAGCCCCATCTCTCTCCAGCGATGTCCACGAGTTAGTTGGCCATCCGTGACTCTCCTCATGATTAGCTGAGACACAGTAGCAGCGCCATTGGCTCCCACAGCTGTCAATCAAAGTCAGTTAGCCAATCAGGAGAGAAAGGGGGCAGGAAGCGGAGGATCCAGGCTGCTCTGTGCAAATCCACTAAACAGAGCAGGTAAGTATGACATGTTTGTTATTTTTTTTTAAATGAGACTCCACAGTTTCCTTCCAACCCACAGGAATGGCAGACTGTGGCCTCCCAAAATGCCCAGCAGTGGGACTTTCCCAACTGCGGTGGGGCAATAGATGGGAAACACGTCCACGTCGTCCCACCCCCTAACTTGGTGTCGTACTGTTATAACTATAAGGGGTATAGTAGTATTGTGTTGTTGGCGGTGGTGTCGGTGACTTACGAATTCCTCTATGTGGACGTGGGGAAGAATGGCCGGATGTCGGATGGTGGAGTCATCACCCAGACGGAGTTCTATGGATGGCTCCAGAATGGCAGCTTGAGCTTGCCACCTCCAGAAGACAACGTGGCGGGCCTCCCATTCATCTTTGTATCAGATGAAGCATTTGCGCTGGGGGACCATCTTGTGCGGCCATTCCCTACGGGGACCCTCACCGGACCAGAGGATGTTTAACTACCGGCATAATGGCCAGCCGGTTCCGCCTATTTCTTACTGCAATAAATATGGCGGAATATAAACTAAACCACATTATTCTTTGCTGCTGCATTTTGCACGTTTTACGAAAAAATACAGCCAACTATGTGGCCTCAGTTGCGACTGAGGCCGGCTCACCGGACCAAAACATGACAGCACATGAACCTGGTCATCCTGACTTGCCCCCCCAAAGCACCCGTGAAGTACGGAACAAGTATCTGGAGTACTTTGCGGGTGGGGGGCAATTGCTATGCCAGATAATCTTTAAAACATATGGAAAATAAATTTGTTGTTAAAAACTGAACTCATATTTCATTTGATTTACTGCTTGTGTTTCTTTTATCTGTCTCCTAGGTTCTCCAATGGCCTTTTATTTTTGGCCATTTTCTTCAATAGTGCAAGCGTAACTTATTTGATACATGAGGTGACAATCTCTTCTTCGGCTAACTATTATATTGTGCTGTGGGTCTGCTACTCACACACAATGTTTTTGTTGTAAATGTATGTAATGCATTAATGATAAAAATAATCATCATTTTCAACTCCATGAATTAATTGCTTGGAGTCCCTAAAATGGCCTGATTTGGGGCAAATTTTAGAGCACTGTGGGGTTTATTTACTGAAGGCAAATCCACTTTGCACTACAAGTGCACTTGTAGTGCAAAGTGGATTTGCCTTTAGTAAACAACCCCCATTTTCACTGTAACTACAACAATTTAATCCAAAAACTAGTATTGAGCATTGAAAGAAGAAGCCACACATTGTTGAGTATAAAACATTTTACTCCAAGCACATTAACATGTGAGTTATAAAAGGGTTTTGTTAACAAACCAACTTCTTTGGTGTGTAACATGTATGTGTGGCAGTATATAGCCTTTTTTGTGGCTAAACAGGCATGTTTAAAACCATAACATACACATCCACAACTCAGGAACTTACAAAGTTCAACTTTGATAAAGTGAAGACATTAGTATGTCAAAACTGTGTTGATTTTGCCTTCATCAGATGGGATGATCTCACCCCTGTAAAAGCCTAATTTTGAAGATGCACACAAATTGGGACTCAAAATGTGGATTTCCCTCCTCAGCCCATGTCTAAAATGTGTGCATTTTCCCTACATCTATTTTTCCAAAGCCACAAAACACACAGTGTGTCAACATGTGCTATCTGCCATCATGGGGGATCAATGGACGTGTTTTGGGGGTGCAACCCCTTCCTCTCACTTACTTTAGTTGCGAGGAAGGGGTTTCACCCACAAAACGTGTACATTGATATACCATGATGGCAGATAGCACATGTTGACACACTGTGTGCATCTTAAAAATTTGGCTTTAATTACTTTAAAACTTTAGAAAAAATAAAAACAATAATGACAAACTTTTCATTTTTTGATGGTTTTAAATTTTGGCTAAAACATCAATGATGTTGGTCAGTGTTTTTTCAACATCATTGATGTCTTCCTTGACCTTCTCTAAATCCCGATTGCACACCATTATTTTACTGATGAGGACGTGTGCACTTGCACTGTTGAAGTGAGTTTCTTCTTCCACAACATCCACATCACCTAAAAATAAAAAAAAAAACACACCATGTATTATAAATATGCAGGCATACATCTATTACCTGAAGCTGTGGTCTCAGACACTGACCTGTTGTGGTCACAATTTCGACCACTTCCTCAACCTCGGAATCCACATCCTCAGGTTGTGTGCTGAGTTGTTCCCCTTCTTCAGGTGCTGTTGGGTTCCTGGTGTCCTCATATGACCCAATTCTTTTCTCCCCTATGTGAATACAAAGAAGGTATACTTAGCAAACAGATATTTGAGGCGATAAATAGGAATATAAAATATTGCTTGGAAGTGTCGTCAAATTGTCTTTTTTGGCAGAGTTCCAAGCTGAATACATGATTTTTTCCCCGTTCAAACGATGGAATACTTACCTGTTTTGTGCAAGTTTCACACATGAAGAGACCCCTAGTATCCACTGGAGCACCTGCGTGGGACACCATAAAAAAGTTGTTCTGGTGTCCCACACTAGTGCTCCTGCGTCCAGATGTGTAAACAGCTGCTGAGTGTCCTCTCCTTACACTGAATCAAGTTTGCATTTCATTATAGTTTCAAACACATCTAGACAACAATGCACTAAACTTCTTTTAATACAAATTTGAACTTGAATTTGGCATGAACAAATGTAGCTAACCTGCATCTGGCAAAAATGTCGTATTAGTGGTCGAACAAAGTTTACTATGAACGATTACTGTGCCCACGAACCTCAAACGTGGCATTTTAATCTGTACAACAGTAAAGAAAAGCACATGTATCAGCACGAAAGTAATAATTATAGGAACACATGACAAATACTTACTTTTTTTAAGCACTTTCCTGATCCATCTATACTGATTGTGCTCCCTCAATTTCAGGCCTGACCAACGTTTCCTCAATTGCTCCTTGGATCATCGTACCCCAAAACTCCTGTGCAGACTTCTCGCAACTTTAGTCATGATCTTGGCCTTTCTCACATTTGGGTTTGGGTAAGGTCCATACTTCCCATCATAGTCTGCCCTCTTCAAGATGTCCACCATCTCCACCATCTCTACAAAGGACATATTTGAGGCCTTATATCTCCTCCTGGCTTTCCGTGTTGCTGCGCTCTGCACGCGCCTGCTGTGTCTCTCCGCCATATGCTCTCCCACTGCGCCGAAAAAGAAGGGATGGGGAATACACTAGAAAGAAAGTCAGGGGCGGAGTTTCACGCATGCGCAGTGTATATAAGGCATAACACGCGTACTTCGTACATACGATACTGGGCTATACTGCTTCTAGATTGAGGCCTATATTGGGGACAAGATTAGGAGAGCTTAGCCTGACATTAGGGTTTGTCTTGTGTTGTGTCTTGCAGATAAAATGGATACATTTACAGACCAAGACTTCCTGCCAAACTTCATAGACAGGTACAGGGAGCTGCCGTGTCTGTGGCAAGTCAAAAACACAGAATACTACAACAAGCTAAAGAGGAAGGCATCACGCTTTCCATAGCGTATCCATAGACCCACCCACTAGCCTTGGGGAACTCTGTCCGTACCTCCGCGAGGTCGTCCATACGAGCCCGGGAACTGGATGACTGTATGCACCGTACTGCCCACTGCATCTTACCAGTCAAGCACCACGTTCCCCGTACATCACCATCTGGACCTCGCTCGCAACACTTTGCATGTGGATGGAAGATAGCCTGACCAGCTACCCGGAGATGGCATGAGCAAGATACGGCTTCTCCACCTGATCGGTGTCACATTCCAGTGCCAACATTTGGGTGAGATCTTACCTTTATATCCCTACCATAGGGACTGAATTTTCAAGCCTTGTTCTCCCCTACCGCACTGATGATCTGACCGATACAGCTGCATATCTAAGCCTGCTCTATTCCTCTAGTACCCACGGTTATTTATACACAGGACTTCCCCCCTTGCAATCTGTTTTCCATGGTACTGCATGTCTATGGTGAACTCTGCATACTAGGACTGCAATCCTTAATGCACTAGCATTAAGTTGGTCACTGTCAGTTTCCTTTATTGACATTCACATACTGGACGTTATTCCCATACAGGCTGCATTACCATCCACCTTCCCCCTACCTGTAATCAGCCTGTACGCTGACACTTATCAGGATAATTAGCTTCCTACCAGATGCCCCACTAGGAGATATCATCTTGTACTTATATGATAGGAGGTGTGCATGGTTTCTGTCTGTGGTGGCCATCTGTGTTTGTCTAAGACAACGTTGTCTATTTTATGAATTGGTGGTGGTACCCGTTTTTAAACTACCATTTTTGGTGTTCAAGTGAATCATTAATAAACATAACTTATATTTTTGTTAATTGCTTGCTCCTCTTTGAAGAATTGCTTTCGTTTGGAATTGGTTTCCAATTCCATTTCTTCTCCCCCTTTCTTTTTTTTAAAGAGGAAGGCAGCGCTGAAGCAACTGTTGGAATTGGTGAAGCCGGTGACTCCCACTGCAGACATTACCTATTTGAAGGCCAAAATAGGTGGCCTGATGAGCACATATAATAGGGAGTGCAAAAAGGTCCAGGATTCCATGAGATCAGGAGCAGCAGCAGATGATGTTTATGTCCCCAGGCTCTGGTACTACGACAGACTGCGTTTTTTGTCAGACCAGAGTGAACCCAGGCCATTGCTCTCAACCCTTCCTCCCACACTTCCTCCCACATCAGCTGAGGCTTCAGAAGTACAACCTGGGCCTTCCACCCAGGAAGATGTGGAGGAGCCCAGCTTGAGCCAGGTATAGCATTGTTCAACCTATTTCTTGTCAAAAATGTAATGATGTTAACTAGATGTTATTATTGATCACAAATTTCTGATTTAACAAAGTGTTTTACATATCAATAGACAATAGTAGCCAAAAATGATTGGGACAAGAATGAAAAATGCTGGGGTCAGAATGATAGTCTTTTCTATTAGGTAACATTCAATTTGCAACAGTCGTGAGCTCAAAATTGTGTGTGATTGATGACCAAAAAACTAAAACCAAGCCCCATTTACACAGGAAAGTACATTACACAGGAAAGTCTCAGCCAGGAGGAGGCCGTGGAAAGTCTCAGCCAGGAGGTGGCCGTGGAAAGCAGCCTGACCGAATCCCAGGTTCCTCCCCTCTGCCTTCCAACAAAAAGGAGCAGGAAGGCGGGGAACCTGGAGGAGTCAGCATCTGCTTTGATTCGGCAGGCTACTGCGGTCCTCACATCAACCCCTGGTGTCCACGAGTCTTTTGGCTGTGTGACAGCCAGTAAACTGGAACGAATGGAGGAGGGCCAATGCCTCATCTGTGAGGAGATAATACTTCAGGCCCTAAACAAGGAGATGAGGGGCCAACTCACAACTAAAAGCTACGTGTACTCCTCCACCACCTCCAGCAACACCTCCAACAACACAGCCACCCAACCCACCACAGCAGCCTGGAAGGAAGCATGGAAGGAAGTGTTGAGAGTGATGGCTTGGGTTTGGTGTGATCTGGTAAAAGACGTAGGCTGTTGTAAGACCACAGCCTCGAGACATATATGTCATCTGCTGCTGCTCCTGATCTCCTGGACCAGATTATGCTCCCTAGTAAATGGACTCCTCAGGTTACCAATTTTGCCTGTCAAATAATTGATGTCTGCCCTAGGGTACAAAGGCTTCACCAATTCCAACTGTTTCTCCAGCGTTGCCTTCCTCTTTATTTTGTTATGACCCCTAATAAATTTATAATTTTTGTTTTGACAAATACTTGACATGTGTTTTACTTCAAAAAGGACAGTTTGTTTGTGAGTAGGTAGGTACATTTAAAAAATACAATGTCAAATTAACAAGGGATACCAACACCAACCAACCTCTTTGAGGTAAAAAAAATACAAGATAATAATGGTGTTGTGGAAACTTGACACACAAAATGCCAAAAAAATATTATGGAGATCACTATAAAAAAAAAGAAGATTATTCTGGAGATCTGGAGAAATAAAAAAAAGGAGATCACTATAAAAAAATAAAAAAAAGATTATTCTGGAGATCTTGAGAAAAAAAACAAAGATTATTCAGGAGATCACAAGAAATAATAAAAAATCAGTTTGTCAGAACTGTGTGAATATCAGCAGCAAAGCAACTTTATTATTATAGTTGGGTTGCACCGATACCACTTTTTAACACTGAGTATGAGTACCGATACTTTTTTGTAAGTACGCGCCGATACCAATTACCGATACCTATCGTGTAGGTAGGGGGGTGGTTTGGGAGGGGGGTTGTTAGGGAGTTGGGCGAGGCTGGGGTGAGGACAGGGTGGGAAGTGGAGGAGTAAGTGAGGGCAGGGTAGTTGAGGGTGGGGTGAAATAGGGATTGTGGGGTGGGAGAATTTAGAAGAAAAAGGCTGTGATTGCTGGGGGAAGAGGATGGGAGGATCATTGAGAGACATGGGGGCAGAGGTGATAGCTGGTGGGGGGGAAGGAGGAATCAACACAGGGAGGGCACAGTACAGGGTGTTAGGAGGGTGCAGTAAAGGGCGTTAGGAGGGTGTTAGGAAGGCGCAGTACAGGGCGTTAGAAGGGTGTTAGGAAGGCGCAGTACAGGGCATTAGGAGGGTGCAGTACAGGGCATTAGGAGGGTGTTAGGAAGGCGCAGTACAGGGCATTAGGAGAGTGTTAGGAAGGCGCAGTACAGGGCGTTAGGAGGGTGTTAGGATGGCATAGTACAGGGCATTAGGAGGGTGTTAGGAGGGCGCAGTACAAGGCATTAGGATGTTGTTAGGAAGGCACAGTACAGGGCGTTAGGAGGGTGTTAGGAGGGCACAATACAGGGCATTAGGATGTTGTTAGGAAGGCGCAGTACAGGGCGTTAGGAGGGTGTTAGAAGGGCGCAGTACAGGGCATTAGGATGTTGTTAGGAAGGCGCAGTACAGGGTGTTAGGAGGGTGTTCGGAGGGCACAGTGCAGGGCATTAGGATGTTGTTAGGAAGGCACAGTACAGGGCGTTAGGAGGGTGTTAGGAGGGCACAATACAGGGCATTAGGATGTTGTTAGGAAGGCGCAGTACAGGGCATTAGGAGGGTGTTAGAAGGGCGCAGTACAGGGCATTAGGATGTTGTTAGGAAGGCGCAGTACAGGGTGTTAGGAGGGTGTTCGGAGGGCGCAGTACAGGGCATTAGGATGTTGTTAGGAAGGCGCAGTACAGGGTGTTAGGAGGGTGTTCGGAGGGCACAGTGCAGGGCATTAGGATGTTGTTAGGAAAGCGCAGTACAGGGCGTTAGGAGGGTGTTAGGAAGGCGCAGTACAGGGCATTAGGAGGGTGTTAGGATGGCACAGTACAGGGCGATAGGAGGGCGCAGCACAGGGCATTAGGAGGGCGCAGTAGAGGACATTAGGAGGGCGCAGTACAGGGCATTAGGTACAGACCAGTCTGTACACTGAGACCGTACCTTACATTATTTACAGACTGGTGTGTGTATAACATATACAGTACAGTGTTGGGGTACAGACTGGTCTATATATACTGTATGGTGCTAGTGTATAAGACTGGTCTGTACCCTGCTGACACTGTCCTGTACATACTACACTAACCTGTTTGCAGGACTTGCTCTCCTCATTACTCGGTTCTGCTATCAGGGACGATTCCACAGCTGCCTCACATAGAAACAGCCTGTTCCCACTGTGCTGTGGATTTTTCCAACCCCCCCTTGTCCTGGTGCCGTAAGGCGCGTACTGCTCTGAACCCCACTGCCAGAGGGGAGGAGGTGTCCCGCCCCAACTGACGTCACTTCCGGTATCGGTTTTTGGTATCAGAGCATTTTCCCGAGCACCGATACCCGTGAAAATGCCTAATATCGGCACCGATAGCATTATAAAGAAGAAAAGAATTTGCTGCTTTGAAAGATTTCAAAATTTGCAGCATGACGAATGTGCTATCTCTATTACGAAGACCGAGCGTTTCTGTCTCGTACTTGATTACGAGCATGCGTGAACTTTGGTGCGAGGACTTGTGTACACACGCTCGGACTTTCCAACAACAAAGTGAAGTTGGCTGAAAATTTGAGAACCTGCTCTCAAACATTTATGTGCGGAAATTCCGACAGCAAATGTTCGATGGAGCATACACACTCTTTGTTATATTTCAGCCATTTGCTAAAATCATTATGTTAATTTTTCTACATTTCCACATTAATGTACACACAGCACCCCATACTGACAGAAAAACACAGAATTGTTGACATTTTTCCAGATTTATTACAAAAGAAAAACTGAAATATCACATGGTCCTAAATATTCAGACCCTTTGCTCAGTATTTAGTAGAAGCACCCTTTTGATCTAATACAGCCATGAGTCTTTTTGGGAAATATGCAACAAGTTTTTCACACCTGGATTTGGGCATCCTCTGCCATTCCTCCTTGCAGATCCTCTCCAGTTCTGTCAGGTTGGATGGTAGACATTGGTGGACAGCCATTTTTAGGTCTCTCCAGAGATGCTCAATTGGGTTTAAGTAAGGGCTCTGGCTGGGCCTTTCAAGAACAGTCACAGAGTTGTTGTGAAGCCACTCCTTCGTTATTTTAGCTGTGTGCTTAGGGTCATGGTCTTGTTGGAAGGTAAACCTTCGGCCCAGTCTGAGGTCCTGAGCACTCTGGTTTTCGTCCAGGATATCCCTGTACTTGGCCACATTCATCTTTCCCTCGATTGCAACCAGTCGTCCTGTCCCTGCAGCTGAAAAACACCCCCACAGCATGATGCTGCCACCACCATACTTCACTGTTGGGACTGTATTGGACAGGTGATGAGCAGTGCCTGGTTTTCTCCACACATCTCCACTTAGAATTAAGGCCAAAAAGTTCTATCTTGGTCTCATCAGACCAGAGAATCTTATTTCTCACCATCTTGGAGTCCTTCAGGTGTTTTTTAGCAAACGCCATGCGGGCTTTCATGTGTCTTGCACTGAGGAGAGGCTTCCGTCAGGCCACTCTGCCATAAAGCCCCGACTGGTGGAGGGCTGCAGTGATGGTTGACTTTCTACAACTTTCTCCTATCTCTCGACTGCATCTCTGGAGCTCAGCCACAGTGATCTTTGGGTTCTTCTTTACCTCTCTCACCAAGGCTCTTCTCCCCCGATAGCTCAGTTTGGCCGGACGGCCAACTCTAGGAAGGGTTCTGGTCGTCCCAAACGTCTTCCATTTAAGGATTATGGAGGCCACTGTGCTCTTAGGAACCTTAAGTGCAGCAGAAATTTTTTGTAATCTTGGCCAGATCTGAGCCTTGCCACAATTCTGTTTCCGAGCTCTTCACCTCATGATTCTCATTTGCTCTGACATGCACTGTGAGCTGTAAGGTCTTATATAGACAGGTGTGTGGCTTTCCTAAGCAAGTCCAATCAGTATAATCGAAACACAGCTGGACTCAAATGAAGGTGTAGAATCATCTCAAGGATGATCAGAAGAAATGGACAGCACCTGAGTTAAATATATGAGTGTCACAGAAAAGGGTCTGAATACTTAGGACCATGTGATATTTCAGTTTTTCTTTTTTTAATAAATCTACAAAAATGTCAACAATGCTGTGTTTTTCTGTCAAAATGGGGTGCTGTGTGTACATTAAAAAATTTACTTAAATGATTTTAGCAAATGGCTGCAATATAACAAAGAGTCAAAAATTTAAGGGGGTCTGAATACTTTCCGTCCCCACTGTATATAAATAAATAAATAAATAATTATATATATATATATATATATGTATCTTTTGTGGCCCCCAACGAATCCCAGAGTGCTTCTCAGGACTAAGGATGAGCTTGGGCGTGTTATTTGGATATACCGTATTTATCGGCATATAACACGCACAGACGTATAACACACACCTTCACTTTAAGAGGGAAGTTTCAGATAAAAAATAAAATTTTAAATAAAGAACTGTGAAGCAAAAAAGGCCCATCTACAGCCTCACCATTGCCAAGAATGCAGCCTCACCATTGCCATGAATGCAGCCTCTGAATGCAGCCTCACCATTGACATGAATGTAGCCTCACCATTGACGTGAATGCAGCCTCTCCATTGCCATGAATGCAGCCTCACCATTTCCATGAATGCAGCCTTACCATTGCAATCAATGCAGCCTCACCATTGCCATTAATGCAGCCTCACCAATGCCATGAATGCAGCCTTACCATTGCAATCAATGCAGCCTTACATTTCCATGAATGCAGCCTCACAAGTGCCATGAATGCAGCCTTACAAGTGCCATGAATGCAGCCTCACATGTGCCATGAATGCAGCCTCACATGTGCCATGAATGCAGCCTTACCATTGTCATCAGTGTAGCCTGATCCATGCCCATCTGCAGCCTCGGAGGGGACATGGAAGGGGGCAGGAGGACAGATTACATACAGGAGAATCTCCTATTTACTCAGCAGCCTCTTAAATATGAATTCCTGCCTCCTATGACAAACAGAACAGTTGTCCAATGGCAGCCCAGGAGACAGGACTTCCTATTACAGATGCCACAGAGTAAACAGGAATACGGGGCCACAAAAGATATATATATCCAAATTACCAGGGGGGTGTATTAAACCGGAACATGGGCCACAATTTGCTCGGGGGCCAGACTTTGGACATGCCTGCCTTAAAGCATGTTATACAGCACAGTGCTTGTGCTGTGTAATTTGGCCCCTTGTTTAACCTAAAAAACCTAGCTGATCCTGCCTTGTTCTGCCCCCCCCCCGTAAACTGACCACGGTTTATCATGACTGCTGAGCCCTGACACTGTGGTCAGTTTACGTGGCTCTGTCATCTACAACTCTCCTCTGTCCTCTCACCCATCCTCTCCCTCCTCCTCTCCCTGTCTGTCTGCTCCGCCCGCTCCCCAGCCTTTCCCCTGTGCTGCTATCATAACTGAGTATTCTTTCGACAATCCCCTCTGTTATAGTAAATAATGTCCCGTGTATGTGTTTTTTAAAAAATAAGCTGCTGTACACCTTTTTCATATCGCCGATCGGCACTCATGTGATCGGCCGCCTCTCTCCTCCTCCTGGCTGACGTCAGCGGAGGATTCTCAGCCCCACCCAGTGTAGCTGTCAAAGAGGAGAGAGACGGCCGGTCATGTAAGCACATAGCAGCGCTATATAATAAGGTATATAGCGGCTTATTTTTAAAAAACCACATACACTGGGGACATTATTTACTATAACAGAGGGGATTGTAGAAAGAAAACTTAGTGGCTTAACGCCAACTTTGCTGTATTTCTTACATTAAGGTAAAAAATGTTTAGGCATCAGCAATCATTTCCTTTACAAAACATTTCCTTTACAATCGCTTTAATGTTAGTGACAGACTGTCATTTCTATTTTGTCCATAGTTCCACTTTAACTCTACTGCGGCAGACCTGCTGATGATTGGAAATTGGAATATTTTAACCCATATTCTGGGTTATTTTCTGCTATTTAGTGGCTTGGATATACAGTATGTTTGTAGATTATTCATTATTATAGATTTAAACATTATTATTACCGTATTTTTTTTTTTGCTAACAAAGTAGCACAAAAAAATTCACAAATACACAAAAATTCTGATTGTCAACACACATAAATTGCCATTCTCTATAGGAATCCTATACACCAACTACAAAATAATTCAACAATAATTTTGTATGACTTGGCCTGCCATTAACAAATGATGCAGTTGGATCAAGCAATGCTTTTTCCACCAGAGGTAACGCCCAAGCATTAGCAAACAGGTACAAGGGTGGGCAGGTGCCTAAAGCCTGGTACACACTAATGCCCTGTACACACGATAGGATTTTCCAACAACAAAATCCAAACTTGTCTTGCATACACACGGTCACACAAATCTTGACGGAAATTCCGAACGTCAAGAACGCGGTGACGTACAACACGTACGATGAGCTGAGAAAAATGAAGTTCAATAGCAAGTGCGGCTCTTCTGCTTGATTCCGAGCATGCGTGGAACTTTGTGCGTTGGAATTGTGTACACACGATGGGAATTTACAACAACGGATTTTGTTGTCGGAAAATTTCAGATCAAGATCTCAAATTTTGTGTGACGGAAATTCCGATGGAGCCTACACACGATCGGAATTTCCAACAACAAGATCCCATAGAACATTTTCCGTCAGAAAATCCTATCGTGTATACGGGGCATAAAAACTGTGAGCTCTGGTCGGAGCCACTATATTAACGATCTGATGTTAGTACAGCGATCACCCCCACTGAGCTGTTGTGTTCTGACAGGGGGAGGACCCCCCTGCCAGAACACTCTGGTCAGTGCTCTCAGCCATTGGCTGAGAGTGCTGATCGGGAGCTGGCCGGCCGCTAGTTTTCCAGCATGCTCGTCCAACAGAAGCCTGGTCAAACGGCCCATGTGTACAGGGTTTTAGTGCCTTTGGCTCTTGTTTAGAATTCTGTAGAGCAGGGGTCTCCAAACTGCGGCCCTAGGGAGAGATGTGGCCCTTTTCCCGCCTTTATCTGGCCCTTGGGGCAATATTCTTCCCACTGATACGAGACCCTATTCTACCATTGACTCCAAAAATGGCTTGTAATTCCTCACTCTAATACCAAAGATGGGGCAATATTTACTCCCACTGATGCCAGAAAATTTCCTATTCCTGCTGGCCACTCTCTGCCCCCCCTAAAGTCTGAAGGCCAATAAACTGGCCCCTTGTTTGGAAAATTTGGAGACTCCTGCTGTAGAGCTTATTGTAGCTGTATTAGTGCACTTGTTACAAAAACAATTGAGTACTGTCTGTTATACTTTTTTTATTTGCACTAACATCAAATTTTAAAGGACAAGCTTTTGGGGTGTACCCCCTTCTTCAAGGATCAAAGGTACTGCTTGGACCTTAAAGAAGGGTTACACCCTGAAAGCTTGTTCTGAAAATTTGGATGTTAGTGCAATTAAAAAAGTTTCACAGACAGTGCTCAATTGTTTTTGCTAATCTGCAGGTATCCTAAAGCATTAGATCACCTAATTTGCTTTTCAACTTGTCTGGCATAGGTGAACTTTCAGTAGCTGGAAAGATTTATTTACTTAGCATAAAAAAAGGACTGGTCTCCACAAAAATGGATCTGAAGAACACCATAGATACAGCAGAAATTTGTGAAAATGTAGAACTCACAGGGTCTGGGACATGGAATGTTTGAAGGATTACGTTTTTGGCTATTATTTATGTAGCAGCTGTCCCGGAGAAAAGACAAGCCGGGTGCACGTACAGGATTCCACGTGTCTTGGTAAAGATTGCTGTGTCATCAGTTCTTTCATGAAATTAAGCTTTACAAGGGAAGCCAATCATGAAATCTGTGTTGATCTATTATGTAAGATTTGTTTAAGGCTCAAACATAATTAATAACACCAAGATGACACTTGTTAACCACTTAAGGACCGGAAGGATTTGCCCCCTTAATGACCAGGACAACTGCGCGGTCGTGCGACGTTGTACCCAAACTAAATGTATGTCCTTTTTTTCCCTCAAATAGAGCTTTATTTTGGTAGTATTTGATCACCACTCCGGTTTTTAGTTTTTTGCACTATAAACAAAAAAAGAGCAACAAATTTGAAAAAAAAAATTGTTTTTACTTTTTGTTATAATAAATATCCCGCCAAAAAATTAAAAAATTGAAAAAAACTAATTTCTTCATCAGTTTATGCCAATATGTATTCTTCTACATATTTTTGGTAAAAAAAAAAAGCAATAAGCGTATAGTGATTGGTTTGCGCAAAAGTTAAAGCGTCTACAAAATAGGGGATAGATTTATGGCATTTTTATTATTTATTTATTTTTTACTAGTAATGGCAGCGATATGCGATTTTTAGCGGGACTGCGACATTGAGGCAAACTGATCGGACACTTTTGACACTTTTTTGGGACCAGTGACAATTATAAAGCGATCAGAGCTAAAAATAGCCACTGATTACTGTATAAATGTCACTGGCAGGGAAGGAGTTAAAACTAGGGGGCGCTCAAGGGGTTAAGTCTTCCCTAGGGAGGTGTTTCTAACTGTGGGGGGAGTGTAGTGACTGGAGGAGGAGAGAGATCACTGTTCCTGATTACAAGGAACAAAAGATCTCTCTCTACTCCCCTGTCAGAATGGGGATCTGTTTGTTTACATACACAGATCCCCGTTCTGGCTCTCTGTGGAGCAATCGCGGGTGGCTGGTGGAAATCACAGCCGCCGGACACATGCATCAGTTCCAGCGTCTCGCGCGCCCCCAACATACACCTACAGCGATTCTCGCAGCCGTGCCAACCTGCAGCAGTATAATGACGGTGGCTGGTCGGCAAGTGGCAAAGGCAGGCTTTATTACTTATATGTTGGAAGTAAATATAGTCAACATATTACATATTGACCGATAGATACAACAATGTTACCATAATTTGTATTCAAATTTAGAAAAAAGTTCAGTGAAAACATTCACTTAAAACCGAATAATTTAAATACATACTACAGAGCTCCAGTATGAAAAGAAGCGATTTCATACTGGAGTATGTTTGTTGCCCTTGATATTACCACAGACCTTTTGGGTCAAGGCAAATCTCTTTGAATTCCTAGGATAAATGTGATAAAAGGTGCGCAAAAAAAAAAAAAAAATTCTCTGTTGTGATCAATACAAAAATATGTGTGTGAAAAAATAAAAGTTAACTAATATTAAATCATAATAAACCATGTGCATCAAATAAATATTGAAATAGCAGTCCCATAACATATAATTCACCGCAACTGGGTGCAGCCAGTCATGAATGTGGACCAATTGGGAGGCCAAATAGTATAAAAAAAAGTTAGGGAACGCCAAGCCCGCCAGATGCGTCAGCAAACTTAACGTCTCCATCGCGAGATTGTACAGATTGTATCTATCCACCTGAAGGTTGACCGAGGGATTTTACATGGGATTTTGGCTAGAATATATAACAGCTTAGGTATATAGATCATTTTAAGGGTATTAGCTCTTCCCATGAGGTCTAGATGTAGGTCCATCCACTGCTTAGTTTGTAGTTGTAATAGGGTCAATAGGGGACTCAGGTTATTTTCGATATAGAAATGTATATAAAAGATGGATCTCAAACTACTGTTGTTTGAAGGCAATAGAGACCAATTCATCATATGGACGGGGTACCTCCACAACTTGGCTGATAATTAACTATAATTCGGGAAAAACAGGTGGGGGATGGGAAAGTAGTTGAAAGGAGGACTAACCATGGTATTCATATGCCAGAAAATCTTTAACTGCAAAAATTGAATAATTAAAAACCACCCTCACCATAAAAATTTTTAAAATATATATCAAAGAGACAATGTTGTCACCTTAAAATAATTGACACACAGGACCTAGCTGCATAGAATCTGAAGCAACCGCATCAAACATGGAGCACATATATTCCCATATATCTAAGCCAGGGTGGTCTTGTAAGTGAGTTGTCTTAGAACAAAGAGCAGTACTTGTCCCATCTGGGCTAATTGTACGCTACACGTGTAGTTAGTTCCCAGAAGGGATATCAACCCAACAATGGACCAATCGTCCTAGGCTTTAGTAATAAAGAGGGGAAAAGTACACCGCTAAATACCACAATTGCATAGAGCTAATCAAATATAACAGACTTAATCAGGTATATAGCAACTGAATGCAGTCTTTAGAACGTATCGCATATAGCACCGCAATTGTGTGACACTAAATGGATGTCAGCATTTAGATGATTCCAATGGAATGTCAAAGTCAAACACAGTTGAAGGTAATGTCCTCCTTTGATATGTCCCGAGCAACCAGGAAGTAAGTGAAGGATATGGTTTTTCAATGGCCCAAACTAATTGGATCCAGATCACACAGGAAAAGCCTGTCTGGCATTGTTAGGATCCTATTGTGTCAGATTCATTACGTAACAGCTGATTTTTGGTTGGGTCATTGGTTGTTATTTCACCCAGGAAACACCGACATCAAAAGAGCATCAGTGCTGGTGATTCAACAGGGACAATCAAGATCAATATAAGAGAAGGGACCCAGGATCACTGCAGGATGCCGTTCTTGAGTCGGAGCGGTGTCTCTACTAGTAAACTTCAAAGACAAATATATAAAAGTGCAAATGTGAAATCTTGAAAATTATGAAAATCCACATGTAAGAATCCCAAACCACCTCACAGACAAGTTCCCTTACCAAACAATAATGATCTCCAAATTATATCAGAAATCATCCAATTGGGGGGCCACCATTCAGGATACCACTGGCTCCATGGTCCTTCACTGGTTATCCAAAGTCAGCACCAAAGCCAGCACCTCAAAGTAATAATGGGTAGGAGAAAGAACAAAGGACCATATAGTAGTATGCTAAAATGACATGATTTATTTAAAGTCGATATACTCACAAAAGTTACAGAGTAACACAGGCACCTTTTATAAATGGCGGCTGGTAAAACAGGAGAATCTGTTGTTGCACAATGCTGTCACACACAGGGGCTTTTGGCCCCCTATGTGAAAGCAATGAAATTAAAGTGATTATAAAGGAAACATAAAAAAATAAGAACATAACAAACATATCTGTACTTACCTGCTCTGTGCAATGGAATCACACAGAGAAGCCCCATACCTCCTCTTCTTTGGTCCCCCGCCAGCACTCCTGGACCCTCCTTTCTGTCCAGTGCCTCCATGGGAAGCCGCTTGATCCTGCGTGCTTACTCCTGAGCCCTGCTGCTGCCCCCTTTGACACAGACAGCATGACATGCCCCCTCTCCTTTGTCAATGGCTTTGACTGAAAGCGGTGGGAGCTAATGGCTCCCAGTGCCCCAGCAAAGCCAGTGAGACTTGGAAGTAAGGGGAGAGAAGATCTGCAGATGTGCACAGCGCTGGATTGAATAAGGGCTCAGGTAAGTAAAAGTGGGGGTTAGGGGCCAAAACTGTTGCCTAAACATTTTTTTTGTATTCAAATATTTTCTTAAAACGAGTATCACAATAGCCATCACTTAAAACAAAACAGTCATCATAAATAGGCAAAGCTTCCCGCAGGGAGTGACGCCTAAACATTTTTTTACCTTATTGCAAGGAATGCATTAAGGTAAAAAATGTTTAGGCCTTAGAACCATTTTAAGTGTAAAAAAATGGCAAAAAATAAAGTTGCATATAATGAATAAAAAAAACAATTCTTTTCTAAAGTCCTCTGCCACATATACACACACATTAGAACATAGAAACATTTAGTGGGTACAACTGCATATGAAAACAATGAGTTTGCTACACATAGCAGAAAAGAAAAGGAAAAATCACCCATGGCACACATTCGCCAAACCTTAGTACACATGAAAAAAAATTGTGCTACACATGTTGCATATCGCTGCGACTGTTGGAGTGTGAGCAATAATTCTAGGGCCATCATGGTAAACTAATGACTTGTTAAGGCTTTCAAAGCTTTGCCTATGGGCAATTTTTGGTACCAAAGTTGGCTATTTATTAATGTATCACAACTTCATCTTTTATATTTTACCAAAAAAACAGGTAATATATTGTGTTTGTGTGCCTTAAATTACCTTCAGTAACTTCTTTCCTGAAAATGTGCATTTGATAAACATGTGCGCTAATATCATGTGACATAAAAAACATTTCAACTACCACTATTTTATTCTCCAAGGTCTCTGCTTTCAGAAAATATATGTTTGGGGATTTAAACAAATTTTCATGCTGAAAATGTGCATTTATCATGTGTGCAAAACCTGAACAAATGGCTCTAGTAGAAAAGTGGTTAATTAAGTAGTTAATAGCTGACCAGAGTTAAGCTTTAAAGAAGATGTGTATTCCTTTAAAAATAATTAAATGTATTCTTGCATAAATTAGCATAAGCGCCTGAATGTGTCTTAACCACTTCAGCCCCGGAAGGATTTACCCCCTTCCTGACCAAAGCACTTTTTACAATTTGGCACTGCGTCGCTTTAACTGCTAATTGCGCAGTCATGCAATGCTGTACCCAAACGAAATTTGTGTCCTTTTTTTTCCCACAAATAGAGCTTTCTTTTGATGGTATTGGATCACCTCTGTGGTTTTTATTTTTTGCGCTATAAACGGAAAAAGACCGAAAATTTTGAAAAAAAAAATATTTTCTACTTTTTGTTATAAAAAAAATCCAATAAACTCAATTTAAGTCATACATTTAGGCCAAAATGTATTCGGCCACATGTCTTTGGTAAAAAAATGTCAATAAGCGTATATTTATGGGTTTGTGCAAAAGTTATAGTGTCTACAAACTAGGGTACATTTTCTGGAATTTACACGGCTTTTAGTTTATGACTGCCTATGTCATTTCTTGAGGTGCTAAAATGGCAGGGCAGTACAAAACCCCCCCATTTTGGAAAGTAGACACCCCAAGGAAATTGCTGAGAGGCATGTTGAGCCCATTAAATATTACATTTTTTGTCCCAAGTGATTGAATAATGATAAAAAAAAAAAAATTACAAAAAGTTGTCACTAAATGATATATTGCTCACACATGCCATGGTTATATGTGAAATTGCGGCCCAAAATACATTTAGCTGCTTCTCCTCAGTATGGGAATACCACATGTGTGGGACTTTTTGGGAGCCTAGCCGCGTACGGGGCCCCGAAAACCAAGCACCGCCTTCAGGATTTCTAAGGGCGTACATTTTTGATTTCACTCCTCACTACCTATCACAGTTTTGAAGGCCATAAAATGCCAAGATGGCACAAAACCCCCAAATGACCCCATTTTGGAAAGTAGACACCCCAAGCTATTTGCTGAGAGGCATGTCCAGTCCATGGAATATTTTATATTGTGACACAAGTTGCGGGAAAAATACTTTTTTTTTTTTTTTTTTGCACAAAGTTGTCACTAAATGATATATTGCTCAAACATGCCATGGGAATATGTGAAATTACACCCCAAAATACATTCTGTTGCTTCTCCTGAGTACGGGGATGTGTGAGACTTTTTGGGAGCCTAGCAGTGTACAGGACCCCGAAAACCAAGTACCGCCTTCAGGCTTTCTAAGGGTGTAAATTTTTGATTTCACTCTTCACTGCCTATCACAGTTTGGGAGGCTATGGAATGCCCAGGTGGCACAAACCCCCCATAAATGACCCCATTTTGGAAAGTAGACACCTCAAGCTATTTGCTGAGAGGTATAGTGAGTATTTTGCAGACCTCACTTTTTGTCACAAAGTTTTGAAAATTGAAAAAAGAAAAAAAAAATACATTTTTCTTGCCTTTCTTCATTTTCAAAAACAAATGAGAGCTGCAAAATACTCACCATGCCTCTCAGCAAATAGCTTGGGGTGTCTAGTTTCCAAAATGGGGTCATTTGGGGGGGTTTTGTGCTATCTTGGCATTTTATGGCCTTCGAAACTGTGATAGGTAGTGAGGAGTGAAATCAAAAATTTACACCCTTAGAAATCCTAAAGGTGGCGATTGGTTTTCCGGGCCCGTATGCAGCTAGGCTCCCAAAAAGTCCCACGCATGCGGTATCCCCGTACTCAGGAGAAGCAGCAGAATGTATTTTGGGGTGTAATTCCACATATGTTCCACGCATGTTTGAGCAATATATCATTTAGTGACAACTTTGTGCAAAAAAAAAAAATTGTCTTTTTCCCGCAACTTGTGTCACAATATAAAATATTCCATGGACTCGACATGCCCCTCAGCAAATAGCTTGGGGTGTCTGTCCTGTGTCTGTTTGAACTGTCCTGGCATTTTATGCACAACATTTAGAAGCTTATGTCACACATCACCCACTCTTCTAACCACTTGAAGACAAAGCCCTTTCTGACACTTTTTGTTTACATGAAAAAATTATTTTTTTTTGCAAGAAAATTACTTTGAACCCCCAAACATTATCTATTTTTTTTAAAACAAATGCCCTACAGATTAAAATGGTGGGTGTTTAATTTTTTTTTTTCACACAGCATTTGCGCAGCGATTTTTCAAACGCATTTTTTGGGAAAAAACACACCTTTTTAAATTTTAATGCACTAAAACACACTATATTGCCCAAATGTTTGATGAAATAAAAAAGATAATCTTAGGCCGAGTACATGGATACCAAACACGACATGCTTTAAAATTGCGCACAAACGTGCAGTGGCGACAAACTAAATACATTTTTAAAAGCCTTTAAAAGCCTTTACAGCTTACCACTTGGTGCAATTGTTGGTGCAATTGCTGTTTACATTTGACGCCAGACCGACGATTGCGTTCGCCTTTGCGTGAGAGCAGGGGGGGGCAGGGGTGCTTTTTTTTTCTTTATTATCTTTTTGCTTTCCTTTCATTTTTTTTTTTAATCATTGTTATTGTTATCTCAGGGAATGTAAATATCCCCTATGATAGCAATAGGTAGTGACAGGTACTCTTTTTTGAAAAAAATGGGGTCTATTAGACCCTAGAGCTCTCCTCTGCCCTCAAAGCATCTGACCACACCAAGATCGGTGTGATAAAATGCTTTCCCAATTTCCCAATGGCGCTGTTTACATCTGGCAAAATCTAAGTCATAAAATGCTCATAGCTTCCGGTTTCTTAGGCCATAGAGATGTTTGGAGCCATTCTGGTCTCTGATCAGCTCTATGGTCAGCTGGCCGAATCACCGGCTGCATTCTCAGGTTCCCTGTTAGGACAGGAGAGCCAGAGAAAAACATGGAAGAAGGTGGGAGGGGGGCATTCCCTCCCACTGCTTGTAAAAGCAGTCTAGAGGCTAATTAGCTGCTAGGATAGCTTTTACATGAAAGCCGACTGCTGGTTGAAAAGAATGATACCAAGATGATATTTAAACCTGCAGGCATCATTTTGGTATAACCACTCAAATTCCAGCAACATACCAGTACGTTACTGGTCCTTGTTGGGCATATATTGTAAACTTTTTTTTCATGCAGCCTGTGGGCTGAACGAAAAAAAGAGGTTGATCGGTGGGTATGCCCACTATTAGAATACCTCCCTTCATCCAACCACTTCTAATGATGGGCATACATGCACCGTTTATATATGCCGAAGCATGGGGGCATCCGCCCCAAAAGGTAGGAGCAAATCGCTCCTCCGCCCCTGCTGCCCCCATGCTTCGGCATATATGCTCTTTTTTTAACTGTGGTGGTGAAATCACCTCCTACAGCGCTGCAGTCATGGTTTTATGTATCGTGGGAGCAAACGCTGTTGCTGTCAAGATAAATAAATCCGCGCTGCAACTGAATGGCGTATCTGCAAAGCAAATGATGGTTAACAATAAAACAAAGTAACATTACAGTATAACAGTAAGACTTATCATACCTGCAAAGCAAATACAAAAAAAAAATAGTAAAAAATAAAACCTTTTTTAACGCAACCTGTGCCTGTTGCTGTCAAGATAAATAAATCCACTCTACAGCTGAATGGCGTACCTGAAAACAAAAAAATGGTTAACAATAAAACACAGTAAACAGTAAAGTATAAAAAAATTGCATACCTATAAAGCAAACATGATAAAACATAATAACAATAAAACATTGCAGAATAGAATACAGTAAAAATGAGCAGAACAATAGAGAGAGAATAGAGAGAGAACAATAAAACGACAACTATTTTTGTTTTTTTTATTTTATATATTTTTTTGTGTTTTTTTTTTCACACTTTTTTTGTAACTGTAACTTTTGTAACTGTAACCGGTTCCAGGTTCGGGTCTCTCAAAATGCGATGACATCTTGGGAGACCCTGTGAAAGTGTGCCTAGTCTGTGCAGTGCTGTACCCTATGCTAATACTCAACTAGTGTATGGCAGTGTTCAAAACATTCACCAATGCTAAGACCAGGATTGTCAGGACAGGAGGGACAATAATAGTGGGTGTCACACCTATATCCGCGCTTGCTGCAGACACGACATCTTTTTTGGGGGGCTCGTTGGGTAGGGGTACTCAGGAGGACATAAAGAAAATGCCTCTCATGCAGCTTACTGCATTTGGTTGGGGAAGGTGAGGTGGAGCAATGTCTGGAAACAGAAGGGCTCTGACGATCTCTTCCTGGAATTTAAGGAAGGATCCAGTTCGTCCTGAAGCTCTGTATAGCACATGAGCGTTCAGCAAAGCCAATTGAAATAAATAAACAGACACTTTCTTGTACCAGTGTACAAGATTGTACCTTACGGGCAATTAGGTACGGAGCCAACAACTGGTCGTTGAGGTCCACCCCTCCCATATTTTGGTTATATTCGTTGACACAGAGGGGTTTCTCCACAACACCAGTCGCCGTAGTAATTTGGACCATCGTGTCTGCATGAAGGGAGGTAAGAACGAAAACATTCTTATTATCCCTCCACTTCATAGCGAGCAAGTTATTACACTTGAAGAAGGCTCTCTCCCCCAGCCTAAGACGGGAATCTACAAGCCGCTGGGGAAAGCTCCGGCTATTAGGTTGCACGGTGCCACATGCTCCAATCTGCTGATCAAAAAAGTGGCACGCTCTTGTAATAATTGTCCACATATAAGTGGTACCCCTTTCCGAATAAGGGTGACACCAAGTCCCACACAATCTTGCCAGCGCTTCCTATGCAGTCAGGGCAGTTTGTCGGCTCTACGTGGCTATCTTTTCCCTCGTAAACCATAAAACTACATGTATAGCCTGTGGCCCTGTCACAGTGCTCATACATCTTGACCCCGTTTCTGGTACGCTTGCTGGGAAGGTACTGTTTGAATGACAAGCGGCCAGAAAACTTAATCAGGGACTCATCAACGCAGACAACTTGATGGGGAGTAAACAAGTCTGCAAAACGTTGGTTGAAGTGGTTTACGAGGGGCCGAATTTTGTAGCGCCAATCTTATCCAGGGTCTCCACGAGGACGACAGAGTTCATTGTCATTGAAGTGCATGAACCGCATCGTGCCCTGGTCATGGAGGCAGAGAACAAGGGCATATGGTGAATTGGGTCAGTGGATCAATATGACCGCAACTCACTCTTTTTAGTTACGCCCATGTTGAGGGAAAGGCCCAGAAAGAGCTTAAATTCAGAACCCGTAATTGGTCTCCAATCTCTGGCAAGGGAGGACTGGGGAATAGTGGCGATGTGTTGACCATCATACAAATTGCTTTGGTCCACAATAGATCTATAGAGATCTTCGGTGAAAAACAGTGAATAAAAATCAAGTGACGCAAAATCAACTGTTTCCACCTGAATGCCGGGTTGGCCAGTGAATGGGGGAAGTACAGGTGCCGCAGAAGTGGTGGGTTCCCAATTAGGATTGGTGAATGCAGCAGGAAGGGCACTATGGGCACGACGGGCCTGTGTTCGTCTTCTTGGTGGCAGCGGGACACTACTTGTGCTTGCCACCTCACCAGCTTGAACTGCACTTATGGGACTCGCCACGTCACCACGTGATACTGCAGTGCTGGATTGACTATGACCAGGGTGTACTAGGTCACTGGTGCTTGCCAGTTCACCAGAAGGAATACGCTAGTACTGCTCTGCTCCATACGAGGGACCTGCGGTTCTTGCACATCAACGACAGAAGAAGAAGTTCGGGGTCTGGTACGCCTGACCTTGGCAGGGACCACAGCTCCGTCATCAGAGCTATCTGTCATGGAGCCGCTGTCCTCAACAGGATTGTATTCTGAGCCTGAATCTGACAGATGAGTGACTTCCTCTTCACTATCTGTCATGCTCAGAAACGTATAGGCCTCTTCACTAGTGTACCTTCGATTTGCCATTTTGGGCTCTAAATTTAGTGGTACAGTAGTGAGACTCACAGGTAAAAAAGCTCCTGACTGTTAGCGACTGTATCAAAACGCTACCAAAAAAACTGTTAGCGATCGCAGGGATCAGGCCTGACTCTGCGAACGCTGCAGTTATGTGTGTTTAGTGTTTTGTAAATGACAGTGATCGATCGATACTGCACTTGGGAGGGCTAGGCTGGGCTGGGCGGAGAGGCTAATCCCAGGTGCTAGCAGGTATCTGGGCTGATCTCGCTAACACTGCATTTTTGGGAACCCTAAACTGCTGGGGACGCTAGTATAGATCTGATCGGATCAGATATTGATCCGTTCAGATACTATACCACTAAGGAAGGTGTATGCTGCGTGTGTGGGAGTTAGCGGTACTGGCACTAACCTGACGCTGCCTGGGGCGACGCAGACCCTATCTGACCCTAAAACTTAGCTTATATCACCGCCGGGCGATCAGGGGGTTAAACCTTTATTAGGTAATAAACGGGTGCCCTGAAACTATAAAAAACAAACTAACTAACCAGCGTCACCTGTAACAGTTATACGGTGATCACTGGTGAAAGGGTTAACTAGGGGGCAATCAGGGAGTTAAAACCTTTACTAGGTAGTATATGGGGGTCCCTGACGCTATAAAACGCTGACGGCAAACCTATATACTTACTTCCCTAACTAGAGTCACCTGTGACACTAATACAGCGATCAGAAAAATGATCGCTTAGTGACACTGGGGACGGGGGGTGATCAAGGGGTTAAAACTTTATTAGGGGGGGTACCCTAGACCTAAAGGGGCCTAACACTAACTGCCCTACCACTTATAACTGTCACAAAATGACACCAATGCAATAATCAGAAAAAAAAAACTGCTATTGGTGTCACTGTGACAGGGGGTACAGGGTGTGATCGGGGGGGTGATCGGGGGTGAAAAGTGTGCCTAGAGTGTTCTACTGTAAGTGTTGTGTTGGTGCAGACTTACTTGATGTCTTCTCTCCTCGGAAGCCGGAACGAAAAGGCTTCACGCGGAGCGATGACATCACTTCCTCTGCCGCTGTTTACATTACAGCAGCAGAGGAAAATTTTCATTCGTTGGGAGCGATCGAGAGGGGGTGGCCACGAATGAGTGGCCTCCCCCTCAGCATGGATCGCTCCCCTAACAATGCCGACCGCCTCAGGCACCGCGGGAGGCGAATCACGTACCAGGTACGTGATTTTGCCTGCCCGTGCCATTCTGCCACAGTATATCTGCGTTAGGCGGTCGGCAAGTGGTTAAAGAAAACCTGAAATGAGAAAGCTGTGCCTAAAACCTTAAAGTGATACTAAAGTCCTGTTTTTTTTGTTTGAAAATAACAAACATGTACTTACGTGCTCTGTGAAGTGGTTTTGCACAGAGCAGCCCAGATCCTCCTCTTCTCAGGTCCCTCTTCGACTCTCCTGGACCCTCCCTCTTGCCCCCACAGCAAGCAGCTTGCTATGGGGGCTCCCGAGCCGAGCCACTGCTCTCTCTCTGCCTGCCCCCTCTCTCTCCTCATTGACTTGACGCTGGATAGAGATGGGGCTCAGGTAAGTATAAGGGGGTTGCTGCACACAGAAGGTTTTTTTTATCTTAATGCATAGAATGCATTAAGATAAAAAAACACTTCTGCCTTTAGAACCACTTTAAGCAGAGAACACAAATGTAATCACTACTATTGCCTACTATCCTGGGAGGAGCGGCGTGCTGATGTCATCACATACTGGGCTGGACCCGGAAGTTACGGGCAGCTTACGAGAGCCGGCCGGCTTGTGGTTTTGATTTTATTTATCCATCGCTGAATTACCATCTGCATAACTGTAAGTGCAATATTTTTTAATTTAATAAACTTTTTAAAAAACGTAATACACTATGGAAGCTTTATATTTTTTTACGGCATATGAACGATTGTTTGCCACACGAGATGACATCTCATACTGAGACCGTGGGGAATCCGCTTAGCGCTGACAGCCACCGTAATACCCGAGGCTGGGTTAGAAGCCTAAGGCGCATTAGGTCTCTGTAAAAAGAGATCTAGGGAGCTGGTAAGCGGCAGCATTTCTTGTGGTGGAGGCACTTTTTGTACTGTACTCCTACACTTATCACCTCCAGTGTTGGAATTGCATGTCACCGATCATAGAAGAACTATAAGTCACCCCCCCGGAGGACTGTCTATATTAGTGGACTTTTCATTTTGTCTATTTGAGTGGACTTTACCATTTATAATAATTTTTATCACATTTATATATATTTTTTATTTTTTCCTTCAATTTTTGGTATATATTTTTTCCTTTAATTTTTGACATATATATTTTTTCACTGTTTGTTTGTGCACTTATCACTGGTGTTAGTGAAGGTCTATGTGATATTATATATATGCACAATTGTATATCCACTTAACTTGCAAAAGTTTTGGTAGAGGATTTCAAATTAACTCATAGCGCAGCTTAGTATTTGGTATGTTTCCAGGATGTGGCTTGGGAGAATATAAATAGTCTGGGTTCTGGAGCAGCCATATTCTTGTCCTGCTGGAGAAGTTCCACAGCCTCAGGGGCTGCAGCCCCTTTTGAGGTATTTCTGCTGGAGTTTTGCTGATAGTGGGCCTATTACTAATTATCTTTGGAGCCAGCTAAGGGACTTCACCTAAGGATCTGGTCTGGAAAACCTACAGAGGATTGCCTGGTGGGAGCTGGAAAGTGCATAGCTGTCCCATGGCATTGAAAGTACAAAAAAGACATCCCTAAGGCCCCTTTCAGACTTGTATGACCTAAAAGTCATGTGACTTTGACGCAACTTCAATGTGACTTCGAAGCAACTTGAGGCAATGTCTGTCTAATCTTTGTTTCACTTTGTAATGGGACCACAATTGGCTGTGTTTTGGCATCAAAATGCTGAGAACCCACCGCCCTTTTTCTCGGATAAGACAGTGACCCCCTGCTGGTAGATAGAAATCCTGCACCATATTGTGCCCAACTCCTGACCATAGACACGCCTACAGTATCCCCAACCTTGAGACATTATAATCATATAGAAAGAAATGTCCACAAAAGAAGTTTATTTTCCGCAATTTACAGTAGCTTGCAAAGTATCACATTGACATACTGACAAAACTTTTTGGCATAAAACACCAAAGGCACAAGCAGACATTCTGTAGCAGACACTCTGGCGCAGAATGCCAGCAAATAATTGTAAGCGATCTTCCCTTAGCATCTCCTCTCTCCTCTGCTTGGGAGCACCATAGTGTTGGGATCTATTTCCCTGTATACTATCCCTTAAGTCCCCTTTCAAAATGAAGGCGCTTTTCAGGCATTTTAGCGCTAAAAATAGTGCCGGTGGCGATGCGCTTGAAGGACAGAAAAAAAAGTCCTGCAAGCAGCATCTTTGGGGCGGTGTGGGAGCGATGTATACACTGCTCCTAAAACGCCTTTGCATTTGAAAATAAATAGGCAGCACTGTCAAAGCAACTGCAAAGCGCTTCAGCAGTGGCACTTTTCGGGTGCTTTTAACCCCTTGTTAACTCCTTCTTTGGGGTTAAAAGCTCCCCGCTCCCACCCGCACAGCGCTGATAAAGTGCAGCTAAAACGAGCGGCACTTTACCGCTAGCGCAGGGTGGGTTTCAGTGTGAAAGGGGTCTTAGCATTCTGCTCTGCCAAACTAAGTTTAACAAGGTGCTTTTCTGTAGCATTCCAGTCTCTCTTTTTATGTCCCACTCCATAGCTCTGCCCAGCAGGGCACGTTCCGTAATGTTACGCTCCCTCTCGAGTGTACTAGTACTCACGCCAGAGAACACTTCTTAGCCTCCTAGACCAATAGGCCTTTTCCATCCCACTCACAGTCCAAGCAGACCGTGCCAGTGTCAGGGCGACTACAGCTGGTCCTTCTGGGTGTTGAACTACCTCAATCAGATTTCAGCCCTGTTAAGGGTCCTTGGCAGTAGCTGACTACATCTACATGGCTGTGGGGCATTTGGCTCCCATGCCCCGACTACAGAGCTCCTGCCCTCCTGACATTTATGTGGGCACTACCTACACCCATTACATCATTACAGGAAGGCTTTCTCTAAAAGGGACCCAACACCCAGTTACATAATTCCCTATTACCTATTTTGGGACAGAGTCACCTAGTGGCAGACTAGTTAACTGCACCTGTTTACAAATTGAATGACAATAATTAAACCACACAATCGCTTAAACAGTCCAAAGATATGTCTAAATACAATGTTATCTCTGTAAAAAGAGAGTGCCAGTATTCACAGATATTTTTGTATCTAAATACAATACTGTTTGATCTGTCCTAAGTAATGTATAGTAACAGCCAGTTAAAATAGGTTTAATGAATAAGCCTGAGATTTTTTTTTTATCTACAGAAAAAAAGCTTTTTCATTCAATATATAGGTATTTTGTGAACCTTCTTTTAAAAGTGTTCCTGACTTTTCACTGTTAACAAAAATGTGGTTACATCAACCTTTCATTGTGTATAGTGTCATTTAGAGGGCTATAGTCATTGTTAATGTATTGACTGGGACCACGTCATATGACTGTCTCAGTCACATATAACAAGACAACATAGGCAGCTTCTTGTAACTAGCACAAATTATATATACAAGGAAAATATTTCACTGTGTAGCAACTCTTGGCAGCTCTGGTCCGTGCTTTTAATGTTGTCTAGCGAATTTTTAATGTGTTCAGCATGTGAAAGAGAAGGGATGCCCATAGCGTAAAACCGTTTTAAAAAGCTTTCTTTTGTACATAAGCAAAGATGGTACTCACATTTTAATGGTTAGTATGAGCATGAAAGGATCAAAGAATAAAAACCGTCTAAATAGTCTGTGAGTACCATCTTTGCTTATGTACAAATTAAAGCTTTTTAAAACGGTTTTACGCTATGGGCATCCCTTCTCTTTCACATGCTGAACACATTAAAAGTCGCTAGACAACATTAAAAGCACGGACCAGAGCTGCCAAGAGTTGCTACACAGTGGCAGATACCGTGCAATACCCCTGCAGGGGTGAGGCTATGCGGTGAGTGTATGCACATTAGGAGCACGATTAAGAAGCACCATCACCAAGCCAGCACTTGAACAAGAAGATCTTTTTAAACAATATTGTCTTTTAATAAGGACTGGTTCTTTCTGAACACAAATCACTTTGCCATATAAGAAGACCTTTAGCCCTCTTTCACACGAGGCGGACTCCGCTTCCACAGAGTCCGCCTCAGTCTGCCGGCTCAGCGGGAGATCTCTCCGTTGATCTCTGCTGAGCCAACGGATGACAGGTCCCTCTCTGCTCACTGAGCGGGGAGGGGCTTGTCAGGCGCCGCTGCTGCCTATGGAGGGATCGGATGAAAACGGAGAGCATGTCCGTTTTCATCAGATCTCACCTGATCCGATCCGCCAGCGATGGATCCGGACATAGGGCCATCCGTCTGCTTTTAGCGGATTGGACGGGGTCGGATGTCAGCGGACAGGTCTCCGCTGACATCCGTCGCTCCATAGGCTAACATGAAGCGCCCGTTCAGGTCCGTCGTTAAAACTGACAGGCGGACCTGAACGGTCTGATCGCGTGAAAGGGGCCTTAAAAACAATATTGTTTTTCCAGCAAGCAATGTTTTTTTGTTTTTGAGCACAAGTCACTTTGTCAGTTAGCTTATTGTAGCTTATTATTGCTAACTAGCACACCTTTTTTTCACTAAGCACCTTCTTGCATATGCACGTTTACTAAGATTTACTTATGCATTGTATGTGATACTATATTGGTCATATTTTTTATGTAATCCCATTACAAAACTGGGAAATAGCATACATTTAATGTCTGGTTAACATTAACAGGGGTAATTCACATATGAGACATTGTTTGTAGTGATAGGGTTGAAATAATGACTTAGAGTTCCACTTAAATTGTGTACGTATCAATTGTTCTATTTAAATTGTTTGTGCTCCTTTCTTACCTGTGTACGTATCAATTGTTCTATTTAAATTGTTTGTGCTTTTTCTCTTCTGTGTACGTATCAATCTGTATCTAGATGGAATTTGGAACTGCTGAATAATCATTACATGTTCGCTGATAAGAAACTCTTTGTACCTTAACCTCATTTGGTAATGCCGATAAGATTACTGCTTGTAGAGCTGCCTATAAAAGGCCTTTGAAAGAAGTAAAAGGGTGCAGTTCTCTCTTGCTCCGGACTGTGACACAGACTAATCTGACTCCGTGTCATTATTCTTATAGAAGCAATAATTTGACAAAGCAATATAAACTTAAAGCAACTTATTTAAGAGTTGCCCCTAACATTTTGGCGCCCGAACGAGGGACTCACCGATGATACCACAAGAGGTGGCTGAGCTACGCTGACGGAACAAAAAGGAATAGGCATTCCGGGAACCACAGATCAAAAACCTGGCCAGGTAAGAAAAAGCTTTATTTTTCCTATATTCTGTGCTCCCCTGATTTGTGCCTATCCGTTCTGTCAGTTACGGTTCTCCTGGTTTTAAAACACCAGCCTCTGTAGTGGTGAGTCTAGAATTACTGCATATTTTGGTTTATATTGCTGGAATTATTTGTTTGTTTGTTTGTCTGTCTGTCTTGTTGAGAAAGTGAATGAGCCTTGCCAAGGTTGGTATGAATTGAAAGAATATCATCCCAATGAGCAACGGAATGCGCCCTTCCAGGGGGTCTGACGCTTAAGTTTGATATTCAATTTAGTTCATAAACCATAGACGGGTTGAGAGTATAAGCCCTGTCTGCTCCATAAAGCAGGGATAAGAGTGCATGAGAGGGATCCCAGATACGGGGAGGGAATAAGGTCTCCATAAAGTCCGGAGATCTAGTCGGATACCTGGCCACTTAAAGGAATGCTTGTATATGTTGTAGCCGCATTCTTGTATATGTTGTAGCCGCATTCTGGTTTGTTATTGGGCTAGCATATAAAGTAATTATTTGTTATTGGGCTAGCATATAAAGTAATTCGATTTCAGAAATCTCATTCCGGAGAGGTTTTTAGTATTCTAGCACCCTAGGAGGAAGGCAACGAGGAACTAGTGTAACTTAGCTAAGTGTTTTATATTGTACACTAAGTGTCCCACACGCTACCTAGGCAGGACTGTTAGAATGGGCCAGAGGAACACAAAACCCCGTCAGGGAATTGTGGCGCACTATACGGTGCCACAGATAATTAAGAACATTTATGGGAAAACCGAAGCACAGGACTTAAAGGATGTCCTTCGTAAATTTAAGGTGAAAGGAGCAGCGGGCTTAGACCCGGATGTATGGAGTGAAATAAAAAGGGACAGACAAGGAGAGGTGTTAGAGAAGCAATGGATGCGTCAGGTTCAATGCTTAATTAAGGTTTCAAATAGAGCAAAAGAAGAGGGGTGGAAATATAATCCAGACTGTGATGGTTGGGATATGAAAGATAGAAGAACAAAAAATGTTGAAATTTTAAATAATCTTAGCTCAGCCATCCCACCCCCATACACTGACGTAGAACGCAAACCACACAAGATATATCCTGTACTTGAGGGGAGAGGATGGGTTTGTCAGGTTTGTGGAGCACAAAACCCAGAATGGGCAGTAGAATGTGTGCATTGTGGGGCACAAAAACCTCATCCAGAAACTGTAGCTCCCATACGCACTGATACACGCATTGTTCAGGTAAACAATCCAGTATTTGGACAAGCAGCCCATCCAAATGCCCCGCCTACTGTCACTCGTAGAATGCAAATAAGGACTTGGGCACCATGGTCAGCAGACACCCTTATGGCATTAATACAGAGCGCCCCAGACCCGGTGGCAAACCCAGCTGCTTTCTGTAGATTTGTGACACAGTTAATGAATACACATGAAGCAACCTGGCAGGATGGGGAGGATTTATGCAGACATAAAATGACTCTGACCCTGTTTAACCAGTTTATGACTGACCTGCAGACCGAGCTGAGGAGGATGGCAATCTGGAGACAGGACACGTCAGACACATAGACTCAAGGGCCCCTTTTATTGCTAGATTAGAAGCTTTCTGTCAGGCAAAACAACAAGAGGGGGGGTCAATATCACCCATGAAACAAATGCCAGGACAGACTGTATCAGAATTTTACTTATCTATGGAAAGTATGATGGCAGATGAGGGATTGGATTTGGCTCTGCCAGTCACAATCCGAGCCTTCAATAGACAATTTATGGAGGGATTAATTCCACAGATAAGTGAAAGACTGAAAGCTTGCACACCACCCTTAATTTGTTGCGATTTTTGGCAGAAAAAGGTTGCAAGGTTAATAAGAAAAAGTTGCAAGTGTGTCAGGAAAAAGTTATCTTTTTGGGACATTGTATATCACAGGGTACGAGACATCTCACTGAGGAGAGGGTTCAAGTGATAAAGGGAATGTTACCCCCACGGAATTTCAAACAATTGCGTATGTTTTTAGGTATTGTGTCATATTGTAGACAGTGGATACCACACACTAGCGCTTTGATGCAGCCATTATACGATTGTTTGAAAATTGTACCGTATATGCTTACAGAAGTAGCTTATGAGTCGTTTGTCACTTTGAAAAAGTTGTTGATTTCTGCCCCGGCTATTGGTATCCCAGATTACACCAAGATATTTAATCTGTACGTTGCTGAGATCACTGGACACGCCACAGGTGTTCTGACACAGGCACATGTAAAACAAAGACCAGTCGCTTACTTTTCAGCAGCATTAGATCCAGTATCTAGAGGTTCACCGTCCTGTGTACGGGCGGTAGCTGCAGTGTCAATTGTCATAGATAAGTCATCAGAGATTGTTCTAGACAATCCAGTCGTAGTGCATACCACACATGACATACATGCAATCTTGTCTCAGGTACAGCCCAAACACATTTCAATGGCTAGGCAATTAAGGTTACAGTGTACTTTACTCTTACCTCCAAATGTCACTTTTCAGCGCTGTACAACCTTAAATTTGGCCACCTTTTTGCCTCTTCAGTCACCAGATTTGGCAAGGGGGAATGATAGTACTAATAGTACTAGTGAGAAAAGAAATGAGGACACTGACACTCTTTTGTTTAAAGAAGTAGATGAACACGATTGTTTTCAGCTCATGGAACAGGAGACAATGGGATTCCCACATGTTACAGATACACCGATTTTAAATGCTGAGCACACCTTGTATATAGATGGCAGCAGGTTTGCTGATGACAAAGGTAAATATCACACAGGGTATGCTGTAGTGACTGATACCTGGGTGATTGAAGCACAGCCCTTACCAGCCCACATGTCAGCACAGGAAGCAGAATTAAAAGCTTTAGAACAAGCCCTAGAATACTTAAAAAGACGAGAAGGGAATATTTACACTGACTCTGCCTACGCTTATGGTGTAGCGCACGATTATGGCCACATATGGAGGGCTAGAGGTTATCTGACAGCAGCAGGTACACCTGTAAAACATGGAGAAGGGATTAAGAGAGTCCTGAACAATCTTCAAAAGGTTAAACGAGTGGCCATCATGAAGATAGCGGCACACACGAGCGCAAAAACAATTGAGGCAAAAGGAAATGCATTTGCAGATTTGACTGCAAAACAGGCAGCTCTAGGGGAAGGAAGCCCTGAGACCTTAGCAGCGGTAGAGGTGAGTATCCCAGAACCAACATGGCAGCAGCTGAGTAAATTACAGGAGCAAGCAGGGGAGAGCGAGAAAGATAAGTGGGTCAGGATGGGAGCAGCACCAGACCTTGACAATGTATGGAGGGAAGGAGGCAAAATATGCCTACCTGCCTCTCTGTACCCAGCAATGGCAGCGGCAGTTCACCTACCCACACACGTCAGTTTCAATTCCATGTATAGGATTGTGAACCAAGGATGGCTCACCCCTGGATTCAGTAGCACTGCAAGAAACTACTGTGCAGCCTGCCAAATCTGTCTCCTGAATAACCCAGGACAGAAAGTGAAAACCCCACGAAAACACCAGGTCCGGGCCTAATACCCCTTCCAGAGACTGCAAATTGATTACATACAAATGCCTAAGAGCGGTCCCTTTGAATTTGTCCTCGTGTGTATCGATTTATTCTCAGGTTGGCCCGAAAGTTATCCAGTAAAATCGGCTACAGCTAAAGCCACAGCTAAGAAACTGATCACTGAGTTAATACCTAGGTTTGGTCTTCCTGAAACCATAGAATCAGATAGAGGGACACACTTTACAGGAGAAATCATGCAGAATGTGATGACCATGTTAGGGGTTCAACAAAGTTTTCACACCCCTTACCACCCACAGAGTTCAGGATCAGTGGAGAGAGTAAATGGGACAATAAAGTTAAAAATACAAAAAGCCATGCAAGAGTTAAACAAGCCTTGGCCAGAATGCCTGCCTCTGGCTTTATTCTCTATAAGGTACACTCCAACAGGAAAAACAGGATTATCCCCATACAAAATACTTTTTGGGAATGCACCTAGATTAGGTTTATACTTTCCACAGAGTATGCAATTGCAATGTGATAGTTTGACTGCATATGTGATACAATTACAACAACGTCTAACTAAGATCCACAAAAGTGTGTATTCTTCTCTTCCAGACCCTAATTCAATAACAGGTACACATACGCTGCTACCAGGGGATTATGTATATGTAAAGAAACACACCAGAAAGACATTGGAACCCAGGTTTGAAGGTCCTTACCAAGTACTCTTGACCACAGCCACCTCAGTAAAGCTGGAAGGAAAACCTACCTGGATACACGCATCACATTGCAAGAAACAACCCGAGAAAACAACATGATGAAATATCTACTTACATATTTTTTTGTTGAAGATTGTTGTTTTACAAATATATGCATGGACTCCTGGTATTAATGTACTTGAAGTAGAGGAAACAACAACTTTCGAATGGGCTATAGATGATCCTAAAGTAGTAAATGATTCAGGATATGAGATGAATAAGGATTATAATGTAGGTAATTAACACTAGAACATACCCTACAGAATAACCTTGTATCTGCAATTATTGACAAAGGTAGACTAGTACATCTTTCCTCACAGATACAACAGGATACTGCACCACATTGGTGGGATATATTTAGTGGAATGTCTTCTACAGCAACCAATACCTTTCACTGGTTGTTAAGTGCAATGGTAATTATTATTCTAATATTAATATCACTTACAATCACAAATATATGTGTATACAGGAAAATAAATAGGAAAATTAGGAGAATAGACAGGGCATACCGATAAATGTGTATTGACATCACCCTACTCCTATAAAACTCCTCTTCTTGAATTTTAAGATGTTGGTAATACCTAGGGGGATGGGTTCTACCCCTCTGACAACTCGCGGTCAGGGAAAGGACTCTGGGGAAAAACTGACTATAACTTATTCATGAGGACCCAGGGGGAGGGAGAGGATGATGTCAAAGGGGGAAATTGATAGGGTTGAAATAAAGACTTAGAGTTCCACTTAAATTGTGTACGTATCAATTGTTCTATTTAAATTGTTTGTGCTCCTTTCTTACCTGTGTACGTATCAATTGTTCTATTTAAATTGTTTGTGCTTTTTCTCTTCTGTGTACGTATCAATCTGTATCTAGATGGAATTTGGAACTGCTGAATAATCATTACATGTTCGCTGATAAGAAACTCTTTGTACCTTAACCTAATTTGGTAATGCTGATAAGATTACTGCTTGTAGAGCTGCCTATAAAAGGCCTTTGAAAGAAGTAAAAGGGTGCAGTTCTCTCTTGCTCCGGACTGTGACACAGACTAATCTGACTCCGTGTCATTATTTTTATAGAAGCAATAATTTGACAAAGCAATATAAACTTAAAGCAACTTATTTAAGAGTTGCCCCTAACAGTAGATAAATCCGGTAAATACACTGACGTATTTCCTCTGGCTACTGAAATCAATTGCTAAACAGCCGGTTGTAACACAATCCAGACAGAAGCACAATCCACTGTTAATTAGTTGCCAGGGGCTGCAACACACATTTTTTCGGCTTGTTCTCTTTTTTTCATTTATTTACCCACTTACTTCTACTGGACACTACAAGCTTATAGCACCACACTGGGGCAAATGTGTACACACACAAGGTCCAAGGCATCTGCTACTAATTTATAATATACACATTTCAAACCCTCCAACTTTCCACAACTAGTTTGGGAGACTACATAAGGTGCAATACAGTGGTTTTATCATCAATTATCCACTCCACTAGAACAGCGCCATACCTACATCTGTTTTACATTTATTCCAGTACACTCCACTTAGGTGGAACTGTACCTGTAGAGGCAGCAGTTCTATATCCTGTCTGTACCTATATCCACTGAGCGGATTCATTTTTACATTTCTTCACTAGATTTCACATGCCCCAGCTTTAGTAAATAACCCCCATTGTGTCTTTAGCTTATATGCTACTCCTATGCACAGCACTGTATCAGACTGTTTCTATGATGATATGTATTTAATGTAGATACTTGTTTTTCCAATAAAAATGTTCTTGATTGAAAAAATAAAAAACCCTAAACCTTTAATATCACTTTAAAGAGTAAATCTATCCCTATTCATGTCCTTCAGCAATGCAGATCCTCATCAATTATGATAAACAACGTTGTCACGGGGACCCTTCTGTTTGATGTGATGTATGTAGAGAGACAGCACAAGCCATTACTGTACAGAAGCCATGTTTACTGAATGAACCAGCAGGAACAGGAAACACCACACAGGAAGAAGTACAACAGAGATGCACCATAGAGTTGCAGTTAAAGAAACATATCATCGATAACATCTCCCCCTTTTAGTGTTAATAAATGAACATTGTGAAATTCAAAAGAAACACAGCAATAACACATTCTATAGGTTAAGTCTCATAGGTGGTTTTGAACATCTACCACTACGGGTGAAGACTGGCCTTTTTGCAAGAATTCCTTTAGCCCTCTCTGAATTTACTGGGCTCTTCTCATCACATACTGGCATGCTCTGCGCTTGACAACTGTTGGGTATACTTGCTTGCCCAGAACTGTCATTGCCATTGGTATGAGGCATTGCCTCTGTACATGCCTCACTGTCAATGGGTGAGTATGTCCTTGTGATACTGGGTGAGTCTGATCTATCCACGGGATACTGAGATTCAGGCTGCTCTGCCACTCTCAAATCCGCTTGATTGCGGCGATAGAGAGTTCCTTCAACGTCCACAAGATAGGAGCATGGTGCAACCTTTTGCAGACAAGTACCTATTCTCCAACGGCCTGTTCGATCTCCAGGTAATGGTTTCATACAGATTCGTTCCCCAATAATCAATTCTGGCAAATCTCTGGCAGATGTGTCATATCGCGCCTTTGACACTTGTCTTTTAATCCTTAACTTTTCTGTAACACCTTGTATGGCAGAGGGTTCAAGCAGTCTATTTGCTACTGGTAAGGAGGTCTTTAATCTCCTTGACATCAGTCTTTGTGCCGGACTACTATCCATGCCTTCAGTCTGAGTGTTTCTCCAATGTAAAATGGCCTTCCATGGGTCTTTACCATCACTTTGTGCTTTCTTGCATACATTTTTAACAATCTTTACAGCTGATTCAGCTTTGCTATTAGCCTGTGGATGATGTGGTGAGGCAGTAACATGCTCAAACTCCCATTCAGTGGCAAATTTTCTGGCCATGACGTGCAAACTGAGCCTTGCACCTCTTAATTGTAGCTTCAGTGGATAAGTCAGGAAGAAGGTCTATTTCCCAGAAGTTTGAATAATGATCGACTAATAGCAGGTATTCCTTGCCTGCGTAGTTGAATAAGTCCATACTGATAATCTGCCACGGATGTGTAGGTATCTCATGTGACATCATGGTTTCTTTTTGTTGTAAATGGGCATATTCATTGCAGGTGGGACAATTACTGACAAAGTCTTTGATTTCACCATGCATGTTGGGCCAGTAAAGAGTATCACAAGCTTGTCTGTAGCATGCTTCACCACCAATATGGCTGGAGTGTATGCATAATAACATCTCTGCTCTCAGTGACTTCAGCACGATGACCCTTGGACCTTTGTACAAGATACCGTTTTGTATGCTGATCTCATCTCTAAAGGACCAGTATTCTCTTACAATTCCAGGTACTGCCTCTTTTTCATCTGGCCACCCACTCAAAACTATAGACTTCAAAGCTTGTAAAGTTGCATCACTGTCAGTGTGCTGTATGAGTTGATGTAGCCGCTGATCTGTGACATTAAGATAGTCCACTTGATTGATATCAGCAAATACATTTTTTTCCTGTTGCAGCAAACAAATTGTATGATGTTCATGCTCACCTCCAGGTGCCACATATCTGACGTAGCTCTGCTCAGGGTATCGCTGATATACATTTCACATCCTGGCTTGTAGACAACATTGAAGTTGTAATGCTGCAATGTAAGCATCATGCAAACGTTTGGGAGCACACAAAAGGGGCTTTTTGAATATGGCTATCAGAGGTTTGTGATCAGTTTCAGCTGTAATCAAATCCCGTCCATAAAGATAATGATGGAAACGCTGGCAAGCAAATACAATGCTTAAACATTCCTTCTCAATTTGAGCATAATTTTGCTCGGCTGAGGAAAGAGCTCTGGATGCATATGCAACTGGCTGACCTTTCTGCAAAAGGCAACAACCTAGACCATTTTTACTGGAGTCACTTTGTATCGTAACAGGCTTTGCGACATCATATTATTTCAACACTGGGGCAGAGGTGACCAAGCGTTTTATATCCTCTACTACCCGGTCATGCTTGGGAAGCCAGTGCCAAACTGCATCTTTGTCCAGAAGTCGTCTTAATGGCTCACACACCTCAGATAAGTGTGGCAGGAATTTTGCTAAGTATGTAACAAAGCCAATAAATCTCTGTACCGCTTTGGCATCAGCATGTCCACAATGGCTTTAATCTTATCCGGGTCAGCTTTTAAGCCTTGTGAAGACAGGATATGTCCATGGAAACGGACTTCCACCTTAAATTGCAATTTCTTTACACTAAGCCTCAGCATCACCTGCCTACAACGATCCAGTAACACTATTAACTTTTCATCATGGTCATGCTCAGCCTCCTCATCTGTATTACCGCAGCCAACCAGCAGGAACAGGAAACACTACACAGGAAGAAGTACAACAGCGATGCATCATAGAGTTGCATTTAAAGAAACATATCATCCATAACACCTTCTTCCCCTGATTGCCCTAATGTTCCCAAGCACCAGCCCCTCCCTGCTGATAAGACCGTTTACTGATGCAAAGTTTGAATACACCTGACTTGTGTGTCCATTGTTATTGGACAGTTTACCCCGCCCTGAATCCAAGGGTGGGGGGAAGTGTCCCTGAGTTGTATATCTGTGGTTACATGCGTTTGAATGAGTCTGATGTTTTTCACCCTACGCTGAGTTACGGCTAGTGACTGGGTGGGCTAAAGGGTCTTCGATCGTGTGGTACCGGACAGAGGAAGCATTTATAGCAGACACAGACCTGTTGAGGACGGAGGTCCGTTACAACTGGTTGGCAGCAGCGGGACAAGAACGCTCAAGATGGCTGACGAAAGTCTGCACACCAGGAGCACTGAGGCCCCAGAGTATCACCATTGGACAGCAAGCAGTCTCCAAGAAAGAGCCAGAATGTTGGGTCTCAACTACAGCGGACCAAATAAGGACCAGCTGGTCCAGTTGCTGGAGGAAAACAGCCAGTGGGAGGAGTCGACCATAGATGGGGGTCAGGCACTTCCCAGAGAAGACAGACCAGAGCCTCCCAGCCCAGACAACAGGAGCCCTTGGGTTGTCTGGTACGAGGAAGAGATGGCCATTCTGGGAAAGGATGCCACCACCGAAAGAAAGCTTGCAGACATTGAAAAGGCACAAAAAAGACAAAAGAAATGGGAGACTGCAAAAAAAAAGGAGCCACCACCCCTGTGTCTCTCCCTGCGGTACGGGAGACCCTAAGAATTTCCAGGAAGGACTTTAAGCCCTACCAAGACAATACGGGGGATATGGATGGGTTCTTTCAGGACTTCAATGTGAACCACTGGGGGTCCCACCTGCAGACTGGACCTGCCATGTATTAGGAGTGCTGGGGGGGCGCTGAGGCTTATTGAATGATGGACGCTCTCAAGAAACTTAGCTATAAGGACCTAAAACAGGCAGTACTGGACTATTACTCTGTATCCCCAGAGGCGTATCGGGCCCAGTTAAGGACTACCCCTCGGGTCCCCGAGACCGCCTTCAAAATGTTTGCGCACAAGCTGTCCATAGCATGCCGCCGATGGCTGGAAGGGGAGAAGGCCACCTCCCCTGAGGAAATCATACAGTCTGTCCTGAGGGAACAATTCTTTTTCAAGTGCCCCCCTGAGCTACGACAGTGGATGCGGGATCGAAAACCTGCCACCCTAGAAGAAGCTGCAGCCTTAGCGGATGAGGACCTCTTGATCAACACACAATGGCACTCCAAGCTCCCAGGGTGTTCAGCCCCACCTCTGGGCCCTACATGCCTCCCCATCGTCGAATGAACCCCAAGGCAGCACCAACCCCTCGGGTCCCGCTACTACACTACCCAATCCCCCCACAGCGGACCGCAAGACCCACCTTAGAAAGGAGCTGTTTTGGCTGTGTGCAGCCTGCTCACTATCAGGCCAGCTGCCGTGCCAGAACCAAGACTCTAGGACCTTTCCCTGGCATACCAGTATATTATGTGGACCATAATGTACCAAGCTCCTGAGGACCTGCAGCCACCCCCTCTAGATTGGTGTTCCTCTTCTGTCGACTGGGACATCCTTCCAGGAGTCTTTGGCCTACAACATGCTGAGGCACCTACATCGCTTCTCCAAGAAAAGCACCTACAATAGGTCACTGTGGATGGTCAAAAGGCGGTGGGATTCCGAGATTCGGGTGCATTCTTCACTATTGTGGACCCACGAATTGTGCGCCCTGACGCTCTCCAGCACGGCCCGGGAATAGTGATCAAATTCTCAGGCTGCACCAAACGCTTCATTCCCCTCGCTACTGTCACCCTGAACTATGGACTGGGGCCCAAAAACTGTGATGTAGGAGTAATGGGAGGATTACCTGCAGATGTGCTTCTTGGGAATGATGTCGGTGACCTTCAGTGTCACTTTGTCAGGGACATCACGTAAAATCAAGCCCGCCAAGCCACCCAGCAGAAGGAGGAGCTCCAGCACCTGGATGGAAATCTGACACCTGCGGTGAGTGACTCTTCCCCAATGCCTGCCACTAGTGGAGTAACCTGGGATCAGGACCAGTTTAAACAGGACTTAACCACTGACCCTACTCTGGCGGGCTTCTAGACCCGGGTAGGGCTGCCAGGTTCAGTAGTGGGTGACAAGAGTGCAGGAAAACAGATTGTTATACCGAATTGTAGAAATCGCTCCCGTGGGTGGACCCCAGACCATTACCAAGCAGCTGATAGTGCCCCAGCAGTTCCGGGCCCGGCTGCTATCCCTGGCCCACGACATTCTCATGGCGGGGCATCAAGGGAAGTTACGGACAGAAAAATGGTTAGCCCAGGTCTTCTATTGGCCTGGGCTGTCCCAAGCGGTAGCCCACTATTGTCGCACCTGCGATACATGTCACTGACATGGGAGGACAGGTGGCCAACGATTCCCGCCTGCAATCCTTGCCCATCATTGAGGAGCCATTCCAGCTGATAGCTATCGACATCCAGGGACCCTTGGCTCGCCCCAGCAAAACTGGAAAGCGGTACATCCTGACCATGGTGGATTATGCGACCCGTTACCACGAAGCAGTGGACCTCTCCAACATCACAGCTCCCAAAGTCGCAGAAGCCCTAGTTATGGTGTTCACGCGAGTGGGCTTTCCAGACGAAATTCTGTCAGACCAAGGTACACAGTTTATGTCTGATCTGATTCAGTTTCTCTGGCAGACCTGTGGAGTGAGGGCCATCTGGACCACCCCCTATCACCCCCAAACTAACAGACTGTGTGAGCGTTTCAACAGGACCCTGAAGGCCATGCTATGTGCCTTTATTGACAAGGAACCAGACTGGGAATGATACCTCCCCCACCTTCTCTTCGCCTATTGGGAGGTCCCGCGGGAATCTACTGGGTTTTCCCCATTTGAGCTGCTGTATGGGAGGAAGGTCCGAGGCCCCCTAACCCTGCTGAAAGAATACTGGGAGGGCCAACTACACAATATGGGGGTTCCTGTGGTCCCCTACGTCCTAGAACTGCGTGAACAAATGGGCCAACTTGCTGGGCTCGCTGCGGACCATCTCAGGGCTGCCCAAACCCGCCAAAAGACGTGGTAGCTCGAACCCGTGAGTTTGCAGAAAGCCAACAGGTCCTCATGATAGTCCCAAATCCCCGAAACAAATTACAATCTACATGGGAGGGACCCTTTCGAATCACCAAGAAGTTAAATGAGACCAACTATGTTCTTGCACTGGATGATCGGGGAAAGCAGCAAAAGACCGTGCACGTTAATATGATCAAGGAATACCATGACGGAAACATTCCCATCCTGGCGGTATGCCCCCTACCCTCTAAAGAAGATGACAAAGTCGTGCTTGATCTCCTGGAGGTAGCGTGCCACTCAGCTGACGTACACTAGGTACCCTTGGGCCCCCAGCTCAGCCAGGAACAGCAGGTGTCGAGGAAGACCGTTGTGCACCACCGCCGTCCCATCTTTTCCTCTCAGCCTGGAAGGAAGACCCTCACCACTCATCATGTGGAAACCTTGCAAACCCGGCCCATCCAACAAGCCCCTTACCGAGTTCCAGAAGCCGTCTGGAACACCATAAAACAAGAACTGAACAAAATGTTGGACCTGGGAATTATCCAACCCTCCCAGAGCCCCTGGGCCTCACCTGTTGTTCTTGTACCCAAGAAAGATGGCACCATTCTATTACATGTAGACTACCGACGTCTTAATGACCACACCATTAGTGACGCCTACCCGATGCCCCGTATAGATGACCTGCTGGACTGTCTGGCTGGGGCCTCCTATGTCACTACACTGGACTTGAGCAAGGGTTACTGGCAAATCCCCTTAACCAGGAAAGGGCGGGAACGTTCCGCCTTCATCACCCCCTTCGGGCTGTTTGAATTTCTCAGCATGCCCTTTGGGATGAAGAATGCCCCTGCCACCTTCCAGCGCACGGTGGATCAGTTGCTGCAGGGCTGCCAAGACTTTGCCTGTGCCTACCTCAATGACATTGCCATATTCAGTGAAACATGGGAAGACCACCTCCGGCATGTGGGCACCATCCTAGACCTAATTACAGGGGCCAACCTCACTATCCGGCCCAATAAGTGCCAGATGGGAATGGCCGAGGTCCAATACTTGGGACACCGGGTGGGGGGACGCAGATTTCGCCCCAAACCCGCTAAAATCAAAGCCATTAGGGACTGGCCCACTCCTCAGAATAAAAAACAGGTTATGGCCTTTTTGGGCACTGCAAACTATTATCGCAAATTTGTTCCCAATTTCAGCACAATTGCCAAGCCATTGATGGACCTGACCAAGAAGACTATGTCCAGGGTGGTGACGTGGACCCCTACCTGCCAGACCACCTATGACCAGCTGAAAGAGGCCCTCTCCCGTGATACCCGTTCTGGCAGCTCCAAACAACAAGTGAAGGTTCATTGTACAGACAGATGCCTCCACATATGGGATGGGGACTGTACTCAGCCAGGCAAATGAGGAGGGGGAGGAGCACCCGGTTGTCTTCCTTAGTAGAAAGTTGCTGGACAGGGAGGTGGCCTATGCCACCATCGAAAAGGAGTGCCTGGCTATAGTATGGGCTTTGAAAAAACTGCAACCCTATTTGTACGTCAGGGAGTTCACCATTCTCACAATCGACAGCCCCCTCATCTGGCTGAATCGGGTCTCAGGGGATAGCGGCCTCCTGCTAAGGTGGAGTTTTGCCTTACAACCATACAACTTCACTATTCAGTACCAAAGGGGGAGCCAACACCAAAATGCAGATGGGCTTTCCCGTCAACAAGATTCCCAGTAAAGTCTGGCAACCCACAACTGCCTCTAGGGTAGCCTGTTGAGGTTCCCCTTTTGGCACTCGTAAAGTGTAGGGGGAGGAGTTATCACGATGTCAGGAACTTGGTAGGAGGCTGAGATGCTGGGAGGGCTCTCCTTGCTGCCGAGTGCAGCACACCCTTGAAGGAGACACAGGAGGTGTGGTGCCCACAGAAGCATGGGTTGCCTGATTGCTGAAGCTGGTTGCCAAGGACTTGCTGGAACAGGCAAGTTATACTGCAAGGCAGGCGTATTTGTAAAGTCCAGGAGATGCGGAACAGTGGGATAGCTGAATCGGGAGCCAGGCCAGGGGTCATTCAAGATCAATGTGACCAGCCGAGTCTTTGCACAGTAGATAGGTAAAGGCAGAGTCCGTAAGCCAGGCCGGGATCAGATGCAGGGAGCAAGCAGGAGCAAGTCAGGATACAAGCCAAGGTATCAAGTCACGGGATCAAGAAGAGCAGGTCAAGGCAAGCCGGGTTGGTACACAGGAAATCAGATCAGCAGGATACACAAGACACAGGAACACAGAGGGAAGCTGATGATAAACCAGCAATGCACTATTGTCAGCAACGGGTTTAAATAGGCAGTGGCACCACTATCATGCTGTGCACGCCGGCGTGCCTTTGCCTACGCCATTTCACGATCCCTGCACTATTGTGCCTGGGGATACGCCTATTTCCCTGATAGTGCCCCCCCGAGGGGCAGCCTCCGGATGCCTAATTATGCCCATTTTTCGGGATGATTGTTACGGAACTTCTGTAAAAGCCTAGGAGCGTGTACATTTCTCGCAGGCTCCCATGAGTTCTCCTCTGCAGAGTATCCCTTCCATTTAATTAAGAACTGAACTGTCCTACCTCTCCGACGATAGTCAAGAAGAATGGACTCCACTTCAAATTCTGTTTCGCCCCCCCCCCTCCCCCATGACCGGATCTGGGGGTACTTCTTCTCTCCCTGGAAAAGGACTAGAAACAACAGGTTTAAGCAGAGAAACATGAAATACTGGGTGAATTTTATAAGACTCTTGCAGGGCAAGTTCAAAAGCTACTGGATTCATTTCACATTTTATTTCAAATGGACCAACAAACTTTGGTCACAGTTTTCAGGAAGGACATTGGTCTCAGAGCCTGACCCCTGACCATTACAGGTAGTAATACCTGCTAAACGTATCACTTACCACTGCCATCCAAAGGTTGCATTTTGGAACTTTTCTGAACATTCCTAAAAGTTTTTATTTTGGACAGACTCCGAAAATCTAAAATTCCAAACCTGAAGCTCATCTCTACTTCTCATTTGGACTGCTTTGGATGTCCCAAAGGTGAATGACTTCCTGTCTCCCTAAATCGTTGAGAAAGAAATATAATTTTTTTAACATACTTCAAAATCCTACACTTGGAGCTTATTGAGGGACATAGGTCCCACTCCTCTGTGCTTATGATCATGCTCTTGGAACTGCTTTGCTACAAAATGGAGGCTAGCTTTAAGCATAATTTTAGTCTTATGCCTCATTGCAGTGTTTATATTTAATGCTAAACCACTAATGTAAAAGGTGGACAATCAAGTGTCAAGAGTTGTATTTACTGCTGAATTCTATCTGGGTTGATTTAAATGCATATGTGATAAACAGAGCAGTAAAAATGGCCACCTGTCATATATATCCTTCTTATCAATTTTGATTGAAAAAAAAATGATTTCAAATCAAGTGTAATAATTTATATATACAGGAATTGCAGCACATTAGGGCGTCTGCTTATTTGTGGTAAAAACTTTAGGCTGAAAACAAAGCCATGCTTTGCAGTAAGGTGCGCTTTGCCACACCATCTGTGATGCTTTGTGGTACCATTTATTTTTAATGGCATCCCAATCTGTGTATGTTTCAGGGCACTACAACTCTTACAGTAGATGGGAACTACCTGTGCATTGTAGTGCACTGCGTTAATAAAAAAAGGTTTCTGTCTAATATTATGAGCATTGCTGTGTTTTGGAATGGGCTGGTTTAAGACACTGCATGATAACACACTGCAATTCTCTGGAAGTGTGAAGGGTTCTTACACAAGCTTTTAGCCAATATCTATGACCAGTGGCGGTTGGTGTTTTTTTTTTTTTTGAGGGGGAGGCGGCAAACACCCATCCCCCCCCCCCCCCCTGCTGTTTGTCGGTCGGTCTGGCACTTACCCCATCGTAGCGGGTGGTGCAGTGGCTCGGCTCCGAGTCCTCTCCTCCATGGCGACTTCCAGCTCCCCCCTCCTCCTCCGAGGCATCCAATGGGATTGCATGTCCTTTCAGCCAATCGGGTGACCAGTGTCAAAACCCGCTTTAGATTGCTAGGAGGAGGATCAGTGTTACAACAGCGAATATTCATTCGCTGTTGTAACACACCTGGGTGGGCTGAGAGCACAATCTCTGCGACCGGAGCCCACCCTATATTGAAGCCTATTAGAGCCTCTGGCTCTAATCGGTGCTTCAAAAAAACAGCCCCTCCCCATTGGAATTTATGCGCTGATGTCCTGAAAGGGTCCAGACGCATGGATAGGGGAGGCGGCGATGAACAGGGGGAGCGGAGCCCGTGCGCCCTTAATGAATGCAAGAGGTAGATTTTCTCACCTTGAGCAAGATTAGAATGAAGTTAGAATGACCAAGTCAGGGGGAGCGTGCACGCGGCTGAAGATGGCAGCAGTGTGAGGCTTCAGCTCCGCTCCCTGCTAGCCTAATTTCCTCCACCAGAGTGAATAGCAATGCTGCCCGCCGAACCTGCTCACACGGTCGGACTCCCGCTGCTTCCCGGATGCTTTTATGGCCAGGGGTAAGCCCAAAACTACCCCACAGATGTCCGCACATAAAAATAAAGAGAGCGCCCGCATGGCCAATATGGCGGCGGTGCCAAGACACACAAAGGGGCTGCAGCCACACTCACAGACACAGCTACCAGACCTCTATGAACATAGCTCAGCAGGGGAGCCAACTGACAGAGGCTATCCGGCTGCACCATTGTCCCCAGAAAGATACATGTTCTCCTCCCAATCTGATAAAGACAGAGCACTGTATGACATTGTTCTAAGTACTCGGGGGACCCCATACTTCTGGCGGGATTCTCTGGCAAGGGCTCAACAAAGCAAGTAAACGCATAACTTCCGAACTGAAACAAGAATTCCAAGAACTGGGATCCCGCATAGGGACAATAGAAACCACACTTGATGACACCATTTAAAAAACAAACAGAATCTTGCAAGCTACCATGTGAAAATCCAAATGATAATTAGAGATGATTAAAAGACAGCTGCTAGCATTGATCACGTCCCATATGCTCGTGCCAAAAAGATTTTTACCAATATAATGCTGCGCTATCCAAATGTAATCATACGGTATCCGTACTAAACCATAATATTACTGGCTACAGTTAAATAGTGGTGGTGGGATATTCTATTCCTATATAAAAAATCTAGTGAATATAATACTGCAATCTTATGCGATTATAAGTGACAATCTGTAATTTACATAAATCTATATAAAAGTGCATCAATATAAAATAATCAATATAGAAATAAAGTGAACTGTGTTTAAAGTGCTCTTGTGGCAAACTAATTCATGGATTAATTTGTGTCCATAAAAATCGCAGCATAAAGTCCATTCATAACTACTCCATTCTTCTGGTGCTCATTGCAGATGATAAAACAGATGATATAACAGTAAAGTGCTTGTGTCCACTCTTGTGCTCCCCCTTTGGTGTATGCGCTCATCTTGGAGCGTGTGACCTTGCACCTCAGCTCGGTCAAAAAACGCTTTTAAACCACGTCTGGGTTTATGGTCAGCATTTAGATCCTTGTATGGTTGCTTGCAGCAATATTCATATGGAAAACAGAGGAAACTAGATAGTGTATTACAGTTTTAAAAGTTTTATTAAAAATGACAATATTCCCTATATTAGGGAACTCACATTTGATAGGTGCTATAAGCGCACCACTCTGTAACAAGCCAAACAAATATAAAGGCACTGTGCCGATGTGTCCTCTCCCGCTCTGAAAACACTCCGCTGTCTCACAAACCGTCCTGTTCCCTCCCCCTTTAAACACAGTTCACTTTATTTCTATATTGATTATTGTATATTGATGCACTTTTATATAGATTTATGTAAATTACAGATTGGCACTGCAATTATCGCAGTATTGCAATTATCGCACGGGGTTGCAAATTTCTCTATTGCATATAAATGCTACATGTGTGTATATAGAGGTGTGTATGCTACACAGGTTGTCATTGAGAGGATCGCATAGGATTGCAATTTTTATTGTTCATGACCGCAACTTATAATCGCATAAGATTGCATTATTATATTCACTAGATTTTTTATATAGGAATAGAACATCCCACCACAACTATTTACCTGCAGCTAGTAATATTATGGTTTAGTACAGATACAGTATGATTACATTTGGATAGCGCAGCATTATATTGGTAAAAATCTCGATGATACCATTACCAAGACCAACCAAAACACTGAATGCTACACAAAGAGATTGAATGATGGGCTAAACAAGATCAAAGACATGGAAAATCGGTCCCACCGAAATAACTTTAGGGTTCGAGGAATTCCCGAATCCTTCACAGATTCGAAGGCTATTATTAAAGAACTTATTTTACACCTCATCCCAGACCTACCTTCTCACGGGCTTGAACTGGATAGAGCACACAGGGCCCTAACGGCACCCCGTGATGATGGCCTGCCAAGAGACATTATCGTAAAACCCCACTACTACACCATCAAAGAGCGAGTTATGGCCAGAGCCCGAGATATAGCTGACTTGCAACTTCAAGACCACAACATCCAGATCTTCGCCAACATTTCACTGGCTACCATCCAGAAGCGCAGAGCCATAAAACCTTTGCTGCAACCTCTTATAGCCAAAAATATAAAATACTACTGGGCCTTCCCTTTTCACTTGAACTTTACCCACCGCAACAAAAAACATTCCTTTTCTACTTTCCAGGAGGGGAAAGCTCTATTGAAAAAACTGGGCCTCATTTCTGCTGACCTGGAGAGATCCCCCTGGAACAGCACTCTGACCCCTCTACACCCCAGATATCCCCCCAGCACTCTGACCCCTCTACAACCCAGATATCCTCCCAGCACTCTGACCCCTCTACACCCCAGATATCCCCCCAGCACTCTGACCCCTCTACACCCTAGATTTTCCCCCAGCACTATAACCATATCTTGTATTGTGACTCCACTACATCCCTGACACCCCCTACACTATGGCCTCTCTACATCCCTGATACCTCTAGCACTATAGCCACCCAAGCTACCCCAAACATTGCTACCCCCTATACACCCTTGATATCCCCCAGCACCATTATTCCATCCATGTAGTACACCCTTTTCCAGTGGAGATACAGTGCATGTAAACTTTTGGCTCTGTGCCCACCTCCAGCACTGCACTCACCTATACCAATCAAGCAGGTGGGAGAGAGCATCCCTCCGGGCATTCCAAGCCTTTCGGTGCAAACAGTGCTGGACAGCTGGGCTCACCATGACACCATCTACAATGCTACATCCGCAGGTGGGCTCTCAGTGCTGCCGACTCAGTAGCTCCCACTCCAGCTCCTACCCCACAGCCTTTGAGTCCCGAGTATTCAAGCTGCATGGGGTGGGGTCAGAGCATCACTGGCGCTCTGGCCCTGCCCCTCCCTGCTGGCTATGAAATAATAGGTGTCATTCTGCACAGCACGGCGCACCGCTGCCAGCCTGTCTCCCCTGTGTATCCATCACCCTCAGTGCCATCATGGGGCCCCCAATTTCGGGGCAGCGTGGGCTCAAGGACCAGCTGCTTTGGGGAAAGTGCAGGGGCCCCCCATGCAGCTGGGGCCCCGGGCAGTGCCCAGGTGTGCCTTCTCATTAAGACAGCCCTGGGTTGAGGTATCAGGACCCATTTTAGATGCTGAAACTTGCTGTATTGTCACTTGATAACTATTCTTATTTTTCTACATTTTTGGTGACCTAGTGGTTGATACCTATGGGCTTATAGCCTTAGGGAAATGGTCATGCTAACAAGTAGACCTGGATTTCTAGGCCTGAAACTTCTTGAAGCAGCTATACTGAACAGCCGATCAGGGCCTCTGATCACTTTGGTTAATGCATCCTCATTTTGACAATTACCTGATAATGTTCAAGTATAAGATTTTTGTATTGTGCTTAAAATTGTAAAAATCATTGAAAAGAATGACCAAGTCAGAAAAGCCCTCATCCTTAAGGACCTAAAGTCAGCAATTGTGAAGCGGGGTGGAACAGAGTGCCCTGTGATAGGAAGTCTGGCCTGTTTGGAGGAAGCCAAGACTCATCTGCCAGGAGTCTGTGTAGTAAAATCTCCTGGGTCAATTTGGAACCTGGGGAAAGCTAGGCTCATGTTCTCTATTCATTTTTCCAGTGCAATTAGCAAAAGTCTAAAAATGGATATAACCGCAATTGTCCGTTGTAAGGCAGAACCAGTGAGAGCAAGGGTTGCCTTCAATAGGGTTTATAAGCATCTATCAACAGAAACCTTAAAGGAGTAAACATCCTCAGCAGAAACAGGGAGGTGCGTGCCGAAAACACAAATGGCAGGATCTGCTACCAGGACAAACCATTTTTCATAAATTCCTTTTTCATAGGGTATAACTCAGCAGAGTTCTGGAGGAATAAATACCTTTTTAGGATTTGGCCAATCCTTATGTGACACACAATTAATTGGGAGCAGAAAGGAAAAAGTCTTTCTAGACTTAGCCAGCTGTTTAGTGCCCAGAGGAGCTTATTTAGGGTGAAGAATTCCAGTGCTAAGCAAAGGCTAGTATTCAACGCATATCAAAAAGTGGGCTAACAGTGAAAAGCATATAGCACGATGCCTTAGAAACACATGTTTTTGCAGTATCCGTGAATACTTCCATACCACTACAACAGAAGAGTTCTTTTGGGCCCTGGAGATCAAAGGTTCTAAAAAGGAAGAGAGATTCCCAAGGAAATCAGACATAGCTGCAGTGAAACCTGCCTTATGCCCCGTACACACGGTCGGACTTTGTTCGGACATTCCGACAACAAAATCCTAGGATTTTTTCCGACGGATGTTGGCTCAAACTTGTCTTGCATACACACGGTCACACAAAGTTGTCGGAAAATCCGATTGTTCTAAACGCGGTGACGTAAAACACGTACGTCGGGACTATAAACGGGGCAGTGGCCAATAGCTTTCATCTCTTTATTTATTCTGAGCATGCGTGGCACTTTGTCCGTCGGATTTGTGTACACACGATCGGAATTTCCGACAACGGATTTTGTTGTCGGAAAATTTTATCTCCTGCTCTCCAACTTTGTTTGTCGGAAAATCCGATGGAAAATGTCCGATGGAGCCCACACACAGTCGGAATTTCCGACAACACGCTCCGATCGGACATTTTCCATCGGAAAATCCGACCGTGTGTACGGGGCATAAGTCAAATAGGCCATCTGTTGCACACTTAAGATGGAGCTAGGATTAGAGAAAGGGAGTGTTATCAATAAAGGATTTTTCTCTAATGCATTGAAACAGCTATCACTGATTTTTTTTTTTTTTTGCCATTAGTCCTTTTTTTTCAGTTCCTCTGTGCTTTGTTTCCACCATAGCTAATTGGTGGGATCCCCTGTGTGGTGCTCATGAAATGGATGCAGAATAGGAGGGTAGTAGCAGGTTTGGAAAAGGAGTCATGATAACCCAGATGCTGAACAATGTGGCTGTGTCAGTTTCTGCAACAGCAAGCAGCCGTGAGATCAGCACATGCGCTTGTTGCATTCTGAGCGGAAGTGTGCATCTGCTGGAAAGCATAGTGCATCCGCGTCACCACCCGAGCAGCAATGGTCTGCGAGGAAACACCTGCTAAATTTAAGAATGCAATCATCAAAATAAAGTTACCTACCACCAATGTAGTGGAGACATACAGTTGTGCTCATAAGTTTACATACCCTGGCAGAATGTATGATTTCTTGGCCATTTTTCAGAGAATATGAATGATAACACAAAAACTTTTCTTTCGCTCATTAAGCCATTTATTATCAATCACAATTAACTGTGTTTACTCTTTTTAAATCATAATGACAACAGAAACTAGCCAAATGACCCTGATCAAAAGTTGATATACCCCAGTTCTTGATACCGTGTATTGCCCCCTTGAAGTCTTTTGTGGTATTTGTGGATGAGCCTCTTTATCTTCTCAGATAGTACAGCTGCCAATTCTCCAACTCTCCAGCCATGTTCGCCATAGCGATAGAACCGCTGGCGGAGGCTCTCCGTACTTCCCTTCATGTTAAGGGATTGCGTGTTGGCTGGCTGGAGGAAAGGGTCGCCTTGTATGCGGATGACCTACTCCTCTTTCTTAATGACGCAGGACCATCACTTAAGGGGGCCCTACAGGTCCTCAATTCTTTCTCCGCAGTCACAGGCCTTAAAGTAAACTGGGAAAAGTCACTTCTATTTCCTATAGACTTTGCGGCTCGTGCTACTGCCGATAGGGATACCCCCCTAAGATGGGTGGACATTTTAAATATCTAGGGGTGGTGGTTTCCAGACAGGTTTCAGACTATATATCCCTAAATTTAACACCTGTGATCCAGGAGACTCAACAACGACTGAAGGCATGGGAGTCATTACCCCTTTCATTGTTAGGACGCATAAATGTAATAAAAATGAATGTAATACCTAAATTCACATATTTATTTCGACACTCTCCCCAGTGGATCACTAAATCTTTCTTTGCAAGGCTACATCGTATTTTCTCAGCATTCATATGGAGATCAAAGCCCCCTAGGTATAGCTGGGCGACATTGGTACGCCCGACCTCCCAAGGTGGCCTGGCATGTCCAGATTTCCATAAATATTACTTGGCTTTTCAGCTAGTAACTATGGCCTGGTGGCTTAACCCAGATACCTCAAATTCCGCTACTCAGGTAGAAGCAGCAGTGCTGGGATCCCTAGAGGTGCTGACATTTTTGATCTTTCGGGGCCCTCGTGCTCCATATTCATTGACACCATCTATGCTTACCATGTACCATGTATGTATGCATTTATGTATGCAGGGTTTTTTTTTTTTTTTGTGTGTGTTTTGTTTTCTTAGTATATAGTTTCTTTAATTGCTGCAAGTATTCATTTTTGTTTGTTGTCTGTTTTTTGAAAATTAATAAAAACGTATATTTAAAAAAAAAAAAAAAAAAAGCTGCCAATTCCTCTTGGCAAAAAGCCTCCGGTTCCTGTAAATACCGGTACTTGAGCTGTCTTGCATGAACTGCACGTTTGAGATCTCCCCAAAGTGGCTGAATGATATTGAGGTCAAGAGACTGAGATGGCCACTCCAGAACCTTCACTTTATTCTGCTGTAGCCAATGACAGGTCAACTTGGTCTTGTATTTTGGATCATTGTCACGTTGGAATGTCCAAGTATGTCCCATGCGCAGTTTCCTGGCTGATGAATGCAAATGTTCCTCCAGTATTTTTTGATAACATACTGCATTCATCTTGCCATCAATTTTGACCAAATTTCTTGTGCCTTTGTAGCTCACACATCCCCAAAACAAGAAGAAAATCATAAATTCTGCCAGGGTATGTAAACTTATGAGCACAACTGTAGATAGAGGTGGATAACACAAAGTGAATAACACCCCCACATGTAAAAAAAAAAAAGAAACAGATCCAGTCATGAATACAAGAAAACCCAGTCTTATCCACACAGACGGTTACTGGAGGGAACCAAACTTCACCCATCACAGAGGGCATACCCCCAAAGAGGTCTTCAGGGTTCAGGAGCCACAAGAATGGACCACAGCTCTGTACCTGTATAGCACCCTGCGGCTCACTACACTTGTTGCACCACATGCCAGGGTGAGCACCAAACGCAGGATTCAGTACCCAAAACATTACAGGCCGGCTCTGTTGCTGTGAGGCCTGGGTACAGGGCTGGACTGGGACAAAAATTTGGCCCTGGACTTCACCCAGACTGGCCCACTTTGACAGGTCTCTCCCATGCCGGCTTGCCACCCAAGCCCCCCCCCCCCACTAGCCATTAGCCGTTCTACATTATTTCTCTTATAGGCAGTACCAGTGGGGAAGCTAGACATTATTTCACCTGGGGCAAAGAATCAGTTTGGCGCCCCCCCCCCAATGGGACAAGATTAGGCAGGAAAGTGAGGCCGCCCTCCTTCCAGATCGTATGATGAGCTTCTCAGTGTTGACTCCTGAGCATCATGTCTGTATTCAGGCGCGCTGCATAACTAGCCAGGGAGAGGAGGTGAGCACTGCGGGGGGGACAGAGGACCGGAGGGAGGCAGCGGTCCACTGTCACTGAAATCGGCCCACTGAGCCATCGGCCCACCGGGAAACTCCCTGTAGTCCCAATGGCCAGTACATGCCTGCCTGGGTACTATTCCAAGGCTGTACATCGAGGGTAACCCATCTGGAAACTGCTAGCTAGGGATGAGCTGAACACCCCCTGTTTGGTTCACACCAGAACTTGCGAACAGACAAAAAATGTGTGCGAACATGTGAACACCGTTAAAGGCTATGGGACACAAACGTGAAAAATCAAAAGTGCTAATTTTAAAGGCTTATATGCGAGTTATTGCCATAAAAAGTGTTTGGGGACCTGGGTCCTGCCCCAAGGGACATGTATCAATGCAAAAAAAAGTTTTTAAAAGGGCTGTTTTTTCAGGAGCAGTGATTTTAAGAATGCTTAAAGTGAAACAATAAAAATGAAATATTCCTTATAATATCTTGCCTGGGGGTCCCCTTAGGCTGCCTGTAAAGTAGTGCATTTTCCCCATGTTTAGAACAGTACCGCAGCAAAATGACATTTCTAAAGGAAAAAATGTCATTTAAAATTGCTCACAGCTGTAATGTATTGGCAGATCCCGGCAATATACTTAAAAAATCATTGAAAAAAACAACGTGGGTCCCCCCCAGTCCATACCAGGTCCTTTGGATCTGGTATGGATATTAAGGGGAACTCCGCGCCAATGGCGTGGGGGTCCCCCCCAAAATCCATACCAGACCCAAAGGGCCTCTTCAATACACTATATTATATATTGTACACTACACTATATACCCTGCACTGTATTATATATACTACACTGACTGCACTATATATTCTGAACTGCAGTATATATACTATACGGACTGCACTATATACTCTGAACTGCAGTATACACAGTGGGGAGAAGAAGTATTTGATACACTGCCGATTTTGCAGGTTTTCCTAATTATTATCATAGGTACTCTTCAACTGTGAGAGACGAAATCTAAAACAAAAATCCAGAAAATCACACTGTGTGATTTTTAAGTAATTAGCATTTTATTGCATGACATAAGTATTTGATACATCAGAAAAGCAGAACTTAATATTTGGTACAGAAACCTTTGTTTGCAATTACAGAGATCATACATTTCCTGTAGTTCTTGACCAGGTTTGCACACACTGCAGCAGATATTTTGTCCCTCTCCTCCATACAGACCTTCTGCAGATCCTTCAGGTTTCGGGGCTGCAACTGGGCAATACGGACTTTCAGCTCCCTCCAAAGATTTTCTGTTGGGTTCAGGTCTGGAGACTAGCTAGACCACTCCAGGACCTTGAGATGGTTCTTACGAGCCACTCCTTAGTTGACCTGGCTGTGTGTTTCGGGTCATTGTCATGCTGGAAGACCCAAACACAACCCATCTTCAATGCTCTTACTGAGGGAAGGAGGTTGTTGGCCAAGATCTCACGATACATGGCCCCTTCTATCCTCCCCTCAATACGGTGCAGTCATCCTGTCCCCTTTGCAGAAAAGCAGCCCCAAAGAATGATGTTTCCACCTCCCATGCTTCACAGTTGGGATGCTGTGCTTGGGGTTGTACTCATCTTTCTTCTTCCTCCAAACATGGCGAGTGGAGTTTAGACTAGAAAGCTCTATTTTTGTCTCATCAGACCACATGACCTTCTCCCATTCCTCCTCTGGATCATCCAGATGGTCATTGGCAAACTTCAGACGGGCCTGGACATGCGCTGGCTTGAGCAGGGGGACCTTGATTGTGTGCTGCAGGATTTTAATCCATGATGGCGTAGTGTGTTACTAATGGTTTTCTTTGAGACTGTGGTCCCAGCTCTCTTCAGGTCATTGACCAGGTCCTGCCGTGTAGTTCTTACATAGTTACATAGTAGGTGAGGTTGAAAAAAGACACAAGTCCATCAAGTCCAACCTATGTGTGATTATGTGTCAGTATTACATTGTATATCCCTGTATGTTGCGGTCATTCAGGTGCTTATCTAATAGTTTCTTGAAGCTATCGATGCTCCCCGCTGAGACCACTGCCTGTGGAAGGGAATTCCACATCCTTGCTGCTCTTACAGTAAAGAACCCTCTATGTAGTTTAAGGATAAACCTCTTTTCTTCTAATTTTAATGAGTGGCCACGAGTCTTGTTAACCACTTGACCACTGGGCACTTAAATCCCCTTCCTAACCAGACCAATTTTCAGCTTTCAGTGCTCTCACACTTTGAATCACAATTACTCAGTCATGCAACACTGTACCCATATGAAATTTTTGTCCTTTTTTTCACACAAATAGAGCTTTCTTTTGGTGGCATTTAATCACCACTGGGTTTTTTATTTTTTGCGCTGTCAATCAAAAAAGACTAAAAATTCGATAAAAAAAAAAAAAAGAATTCTTTGTTTCTGTTAAAATTTATTGCAGAGTATTGGCACGTATTGGCAGAGTATTGGCGAGTATTGGCAGAGTATTGGCAAGTATTGGCAGAGTTTTGCAGAGTACTGGCAGAGTATTGCAGTGTTGCAGAGTATTGCAGTGTTGCAGAGTATTGGCAGAGTATTGCAGTGTTGCAGAGTATTGCACAGTGTTGCAGAGTATTGGCAGAGTATTGCACAGTGTTGCAGAGTATTGGCAGAGTATTGCACACTGTTGCAGAGTATTGCAGATTATTGACACTGAGCAGCGCTGTGGGCACTAAACATCCAGCCCACAGCACTGCTGAAATCTCTCCCCCTCTCCCCTCGCACTGTACCCATCGGTACAGAGAGGGGAGGGAGGAACCGGTGTCATGACGTGACGCCGGTTTGTTTGCAAGTGATCGCTCCGTAATTTGACGGAATAATCACGTGGTAAATGGCAGCTATTTACCATGATCCGTGATGCGCCGGGTCCTCTGGACCCGGCGGTCACGGATGTTCCCGGGTGCGCGCCCCAGGGGGCGCGCGGGTGCAACATTCTGGAATGACGTCCCACAGATGTGCAGCCAGAATAAACGGTTAAACTCTCTTCTGCGAAAAAGTTTTATTCCTATTGTGGGGTCACCAGTATGGTATTTGTATATTGAAATCATATCCCCTCTCAAGCGTCTCTTCTCCAGAGAGAATAAGTTCAGTGCTCACAACCTTTCCTCATAACTAACATAACATAACTAGAGCGGGAGAATTATCGTTTTATCTCTGGAGTTGATCCCCTTTTTAATGCATGCCAATATTCTGTTTGCTTTGTTAGCAGCAGCTTGGCATTGCATGCCATTGCTGAGCCTATCATCTACTAGGACCCCCAGGTCCTTTTCCATCCTAGATTCCCCCAGAGGTTCTCCCCCCCAGTGTATAGATTGCATTCATATTTTTGCCACCCAAATGCATTATTTTACATTTTTCTACATTGAACCTTATTTGTCATGTAGTTGCTCACCCCATTGTTTTGTTCAGAACTTTTTGCAAGGTTTCCACATCCTGCAGAGAAGTTATTGCCCTGCTTAGCTTAGTATCGTCTGCAAATACAGAGATTGAAGTGTTTATCCCATCCTCCAGGTCGTTTATGAACAAATTAAATAGGATTGGCCCCAGCACAGAACCCTGGGGGACCCCACTACCCACCCCTGACCATTCTGAGTACTCCCCATTTATCACCACCCTCTGAACTCGCCCTTGTAGCTAGTTTTCAATCCATGTACTCACCCTATGGTCAATGCCAACGTACCTTATTTTGTACAGTAAACGTTTATGGGGAACTGTGTCAAATGCTTTTGCAAAATCCAGACACACCACGTCTACGGGCTTTCCTTTATCTAGCTGGCAACTCACCTCCTCATAGAAGGTTAGTGGCAAATTATAAAGCACCGTGAGAGTTATTTACTAAAGGAAAATCCACTTTGCACTACAAGTGCACTGCAAAAGTGCACTTGAAACTGCACTTGTAGTGCAAAGTGGATTTTCCTTTAGTAAATAACCCCCATTTCAGTGTAAACACCAACTTAGTCCAAAAAATGATATTGAGCATTGAAAGAATAAGACACACATTGTTTAGTAGAAAACTTTTTACTCTGTGCACATTCACATGTGCGTTACAAAATGATTTTTGAACAAACCAACATATTTTAGTAATAACATTTTTGTTTTTGACAGTACAAATACCCTTTTTTGAGTTAAAACAGGCATGTTAAAACAGACCGTTCCTGCGCCCAACAAGAGTAACTGTGAGGGGATACCGTGTTCTGGCACCACCAACACCTAGGGCCCAATGTTTCTGCCCCTGTTTAACAGGGGCATGTAATTACAATTTTTGAAATAATATTTAACACTAGGGCCCGTTCCTGCGCCCAACAAGAGTAACTGCGAGGGGTTACCATGTTCTGCCACCACCAACACCTAAGGCCCAATTTTTCAGCAGAGTATATAGTGCAGTCCATATAGTATACAGTGGGGAGAACAAGTATTTGATACACTGCTGATTTTGCAGGTTTTCCTACTTACAAAGCATGTAGAGGTCTGTAATTTTTATCATAGGTACTCTTCAACTGTGAGAGATGGAATCTAAAACAAAAATCCAGAAAATCACATTGTATGATTTAAAAAAAAATTAATTTGCATTTTATTGCATGACATAAGCACTTGAGGCAGTACAGCGGGAGGAAGAGGAGGACTTCCTTTCCTCTCAATGGTTCCTGTATCCAGATAGCATTCCTGTGGGTCTGCCAAACACACAGGAAGAAGAGGAGGAGGATTGTGTCAGCATGGATGTCGAGGATAACACGCAGCAGTCTTCAAGGGATGGTTTCAGTCCCCAGAAACCCAAGGAGTTGTACGTGTCTGGAAGGAGGTAGTTACGGATAATGTGATCCTTAGTGACCCAGAGGACTCAGAATTGAATGCCTCTGCAAACCTACATTGCATGGCCTCTGCAAAGCCTGCAAAAGGACCCTAGGATTCATGGTATTAAGGAGAGGGATCGTTACTGGCTGGCAACCCTTCTTGATCCAAGTTACAAGGGTAAGGTTGCAGAACTCATCCTGCCTTCGCAGAGGGAGCAGAGGATGAAATATCTTCAGGAGGCCTTGAAGAAAAGTGTGTATAACGCATTTCCAGACCCTGGAAGGTTACCATTTCCTGGTGCTGGACAATGTGTTTCTGAGGCTTCATTCAGTCAGAGGAAGAGCAGTGGAGAACGTGTCTGGCCAACCGATGCCTTTAAACAATTTTTCAGTCCTCAGCGCCAAGGTCTGATAGGTTCCAGCAACCATCGCCAGCATCTGCATTATATGGTGCAGGAATATCTATGGGCAAGAGCAGAATTGGAGACCTTTCCAACAGAGCATCCACTGAGTTACTTGGTCTTGAGATTATGCAATTGAGATACTGGCCTGTCCTGCATTCAGTGTGCTTTCTGAATGCACATTCAGTGCTGCTGGAGGGTTTGTAATGGATCAAAGAGTGCGCCTGTCCACAGACTCAGTTGATAGGCTCACATTTATAAAAATGAATCAGTCCTGGATCAGCAGCTATCAAGCACCTGATGCTGATGTAACTGATTGAATTTGTTATGGATCTGGGATGTCCACATCCCAGATCCATGTACACCATCTGAAGTGTATTAGAAACTGTACACCACCGAATGCACTGTATATATATATATATATATATATATATATATATATATATATATATGCTACACTGAATGCAGATTGTGTATGTTTATATATATATATATATATATATATATATATATATATATATATATATATATATATATATATATATATATACACACAGTTGTGTGAAAAAGTATTTTCCCCCTTTCTGCAGATTTTTCACACTTAAATGACTCAGATCATCAAACTAATTTTATTATTTCACAAAGATAACCCGAATAAATACAAAATGCAGTTTTGAAATGATGGTTTCATTTATTAAGGCAAAAAAGCTGTCCAAACCTGCCTGGCTTTATGTACAATAGTAATTACCCCTAAACCTAATAACTGGTTGTGCCACCCTTGGCGGCAACAACTGCAATAAAGTGTTTGCGATAACTGGCAATGAGTCTTTCACATTGCTGTGGAGCAATTTTGGCCACTCTTCTTTGCAGAATTGTTTTAATTCAGCCACATCGGAGGGTTTTCCAGCATGAACGGCCTGTGTAAGGTCATGATACAGCACCTCAATAGGATTTAAGTTCGGGCTTTGACTAGGCCACTACCAAACCTAAATTTTGCTTTGTTTGAACCATTTGGAGGTGAACTTGCTGTTGTGTTTCCTATCATTGTCCTGCTGCATAACCCAAGTGCACTTGAGCTTGAGGTCACAAACTGATGGCTGGACATTTTCTTTTAGGATTTTCTGGTAGAGCTCAGATTTCATTGTTCCATCAATTAAGTCATCCAGGTCCTGAAACTGCAAAGCAGCCCCAGACCATCACGCTACCACCACCATGTCTGACTGTTGGTATGGCGTTCTTGTTATGAAATACTGTATTAGTTTTACGCCAGATGTAACGGGACGCACACCTTCCAAAAAGTTTAATTTTTGTCTCATCAGTCCACAGAATATTTGCCTAAAAGTCTTGGGGATAATCAAGATGTTTTTTGGTAAATGTGAGATGAGCCTTTGTGTTATTTTTGGTCAGCAGTGGCTTTGGCTTTGGAACTCTCCCATGAATGCCATTTTTGCCTAGTCTCTTTCTTATTGTTGAATCATGAACACTGATCTTACCTGAGGCAAGTGAGGCCTGCAGTTCTTTGGATGTTGTTCTGGGTTCTTTTATGACCTTCTGGATTAGTCATTGTCATGCTCTTGGAGTAATTTTTGTAGACCGGCCACTCCTGGGAAGGTTCACCACTGTTCAGTGTTCTCTCCATTTGTGGATAATGGCTCTCCCCGTGGTTCACTGGAGTTCCAATGCCTTAGAAATGACTTTGAAACCCTTCCTAGACCGATACATGTACATTACTTTGTTTCTAATCTGTTCTTGAATTTTTTTAGATTGTGGCATTATGTGTCGCTTTTTGTGCTCTGTTAGCGTGCTTCACTTTGTCAGACAGCTTCTATTTATATGATTTCTTGATTCAACGGGTCTGGCAGTAATCAGGCCTGGGTGTGGCAAGTGAAATTTAACTGCATCTTAGATTTACTCAGGTTATTTTTGTATAATATTAAAATTTGTTTGACGATCTGAACCATTTAAGTGTGAGAAATATGCAAAAAAATAAAAAAATCAGGAGGGGTGGAATACTTTTTCACAGCACTGTGTATATATATATATATATATATATATATATACAGTGGGGACGGAAAGTATTCAGACCCCCTTAAATTTTTCACTCTGTTATATTGCAGCCATTTGTTAAAATCATTTAAATTCAATTTTTTTCCTCATTAATGTACACACAGCAACCCATATTGACAGAAAAACACAGAATTGTTGACATTTTTGCAGATTTATTAAAAAAGAAAAACTGAAATATCACATGGTCCTAAGTATTCAGACCCACTACTGTGACACTCATATATTTAACTCAGGTGCTGTCCATTTCTTCTGATCATCCTTGAGATGGTTCTACACCTTCATTTGAGTCCAGCTGTATTTGATTATACTGACTGGACTTCATTAGGAAAGCCACACACCCGTCTATATTAGACCTTACAGCTCACAGTGCATGTCAGAGCAAATGAGAATCATGAGGTCAAAGGAACTGCCTGAAGAGCTCACAGACAGAATTGTGCCAAGGCACAGATCTGGCCAAGGTTACAAAAAATTTCTGCTGCACTTAAGGTTCCTAAGAGCACAGTGGCCTCCATAATCCTTAAATGGAAGACGTTTGGGGCGACCAGAACCCTTCCTAGAGCTGGCCGTCCGGCCAAACTGAGCTATGGGGGGAGAAGAGCCTTGGTGAGAGAGTTAAAGAAGAACCCAAAGACCACTGTGGCTGAGTTCCAGAGATGCAGTCGGGAGATGGGAGAAAGTTGAAGAAAGTCAACCATCACTGCAGCCCTCCACCAGTCAGGGCTTTATGGCAGAGTGGCCCGACGGAAGCCTCTTCTCAGTGCAAGACACATGAAAGCCCGCATGGAGTTTGCTAAAAAACACCCGAAGGACTCCAAGATGGTGAGAAATAAGATTCTCTGGTCTGATGAGACCAAGATAGAACTTTTTGGCCTTAATTCTAAGCGGTATGTGTGGAGAAAACCAGGCACTGCTCATCACCTGTCCAATACAGTCCCAACAGTGAAGCATGGTGGTGGCAGCATCATGCTGTGGGGGTGTTTTTCAGCTGCAGGGACAGGACGACTGGTTGCAATCAAGGGAAAGATGAATGCGGCCAAGTACAGGGATATCCTGGACGAAAAACTTCTCCAGAGTGCTCAGGACCTCAGACTGGGCTGAAGGTTTACCTTCCAACAAGACAATGACCCTAAGCACACAGCTAAAATAACGAAGGAGTGGCTTTACAACAACTCTGTGACTGTTCTTAAATGGCCCAGCCAGAGCCCTGACTTAAACCCAATTGAGCATCTCTAGAGAGACCTAAAAATGGCTGTCCACCAACGTTTACCATCCTACCTGACAGAACTGGAGAGGATCTGCAAAAAGGAATGGCAGAGGATCCCCAAATCCAGGTGTGAAAAACTTGTTGCATCTTTCCCAAAAAGACTCATGGCTGTATTAGATCAAAAGGGGCTTCTACTAAATACTGAGCAAAGGGTTTGAATACTTAGGACCATGTGATATTTCAGTTTTTCTTTTTTAATAAATCTGCAAAAAATGTCAACAATTCTGTGTTTTTCTGTCAATATGGCGTGCTGTGTGTACATTAATGAGGAAAAAAATTAACTTAAATGATTTTAGCAAATGGCTGCAATATAACAAAGAGTGAAAAATTTAAGGGGGTCCCCACTGTATATATATATATATATATATATATATATATATATATATATATATATATATATATATATATACACACACACACACTAAACTTTAGGTGTATCCATATATATATTTTGATGAGTCCCTTAAAACCCAATGGACTGACGCCCTATCCTCATGCTCAAGGACCCTGATGGACATTATTATTGCATCCAAAAAGACGGAGATGGATGTTCTACAAGGAGCTCAGAGCTCCAATTAGCCCTGAAACCATTACAAAGTGCAACCGAATTTACACACCTCGATCAAAGATTAAATAATGATTTGAATCGCCTAGAAAATGAGATCATAATGAATAAAAAGGAAAAAAATTTTACGAGACAAGATCGATTACGATATCAACAACGTATACATCTGGAAACGTAGGCGTAACTGGAGTGGTGCGTCCCAATCCAATAATGGAACCAAAAAGCATATCAGTTTTTCTGACACAGAACTGCAACAGTGGGATGATACTCTGGCCGCCTCTGACTCAGAACCATCACCGGATCGCCCATCTACCAGTAGCCAATTGGACAGGTCTACTCCGATTCCCCAAAAAACGGGGGCAAAAGATCACAGGGGCAAAATTCCTGTCCACAGAGACACTTTAATTTGTTTGATCCAATTGTGGATATTAATAGGTTTGTGAGGAACCTAACAATTAAAAGACACTATTATTCAATAAATGATGGCGTCTCCGTACAATCTATGCCTGTACCTGTTGATCCTATACCTGCTAATGATGAATTTTCTTTCAGGGAGTATTGTGCCGTTAGAGATTTAGAGGAGCTGACAGCGGAAAGCGATATGGGTGGTTGTCTGTAGGTGTGTGCTGGCTCCGTCAGACAGGTCCAATTTAAAACTACTACAAACTTCTATCCAGTGAACTCACGGTCTGCTGATATGGCTAAATTCCAAAAATACATTGAACATGATCTGACGACCCTGGCACACCAGACACAATAGGGTGAGACAGCATGGAATGACAATATTACCAGGGAGGAGAGATTGGCACTTAAAAATCTGAGTGAAGATGACACTATCACTATCCGTAACTCAGATAAGGGAGGGTTGATTGTGATCCTAATCATGGAGCAATATAGACAGGAAGCTATCCAACAACTGTCTGATCAGTCTACATATGGAACACTAAGTGGGGACCCCACCAAAAAGTTTAGAGGTGTACTTATGCAATTGATACGTAGGGACACTGGAATAGGTCTATTTAACCCAAAGGAGGCCGCATCTCTAGCTCCAGACTGTCCCGTTCTCCCCATGTTTTATCATTTGCCAAAGACACACAAGGGGTTAGACCCCCTGTAGGGTAGGTCGATTATATTGGGTATTTATTCCCTGAATGAGCGGTTGGGCCAATGGTTGGACAGACAACTACAGTCATGAGTAAACCAGCTCCCAGGATTCCTTAAGGACACCAATCATCTCCTGTATATCCTGAAAGATCTCAGGTGGCAAGAAGATTACTCATGGGTCACCTTTGATGTGAGCAGCCTTTACGCCTCCATCCCCCACAACCAGGCAATAACAGCCGTACTCTTTTATTTGGAAATGCTAACTGACTTACCAACTGAGCACCGCCTCTTTATTGCAGATGTGCTGGAGTATCTACTGTCACACAATTTCTTTGTGTTTGATGGGGATTTCTACCTCCAGAGGTGTGGGGCAGCTATGGGAGCAAAATTTTACTCACTGGCCAACTTATATATGGGTTGGTGGGAGTGGTCCTGCATCTTTGGAGGTGGTAATCACTACAGAGCTGAGATTGTCGTCTACCTTAGATTTATAGACAATCTCTTGTTGGTTGTGTGTGGGGGTGTGGAACTCATGCCATCCATTCTTGCCTACCTTAACGACAATGAACTTGTCATTCACTGGAACTGCCGATAGCAGCTCTATGTGTTACCTAGATGTTTGCTTGACAGGCGTGGATGGCAAAGTATGCACCACTCTCTACAGGAAACCCCTCTCAGGCAACTCTTTTACTTGCCGAGTCGGGCCACCCAAGACACACGATCAGCGACATCCCTGTGGGCCAATTTTTGCACGGAAAAATAGATTTGAAGTTATAAACAAGGTGACCGGCCAGAAGAACAAATTTAATCAATTAACACTTTCCACTTCTTTCAGCAGTGAATTCAACTTGATAAAACAGATTTTTATTAGACATCTGCCTACCCTGTTCTCCGACAATACTTGTTCTGAGATTCTAAAGGGGGGGTAAATGTCTCACGTAGAGCCCCTTCCTTGGGTTGTTCCCTGTCCCCTAGCTTTTTTCACACCAAAGCCCCTTGGTCACACGGTTACACTGTAATGCCCTGTACACACAATAGGATTTTCCAACAACAAAATCCATGTTTTTTTTCAGACGGATGTTGGCTCAAACTTGTCTTGCATACACACGGTCACACAAAGTTGGTTGGAAATTCCGAACGTCAAGAACGCGGTGACGTACATGTACGATGAGCCGAGAAAAATGAAGTTCAATAGCCAGTGCTGCCCTTCTGCTTGATTCCGAGCATGCGTGGAACTTTGTGCGTCGGAATTGTGTACACACGATCAGAATTTCTGTTGTTTAAAAATTTGAGATCCAGCTCTCAAATATTGTGACAGAAATTCTGATGGAAAATGTCCGATGGAGCCTACACACGGTTGGAATTTCCGACAACAAGCTCCTATCAAACATTTTCCATCGGAAAATCCTATTGTGTGTACGGGGCATTAGGGTAAATACGGATGTTGTGCAGCGGGATGTACCTGTTGCAGCCACATTCATGGTGGTACTACATTTAGTTCCACTGTTAACCATAAAGTATACGATATCGGGTCCTTCTTCAACTGCAATACTAGCCATATAGTTTATTTAATCACATGTGCGATCTGTGGTTTGCAGCATGTGGGAAGAACCATGAGACGCCTTAGGGATTGGTTCCAGGAACATGCTTACAGTGTGGAAAAGAATCTGTCCACCAATGTGGCCAAACATTTTAATAGGTGCTACAATGGGGACAAAACAGCTATGCGGGTTTAGGTCATTGAAAAGGTTAGGGTGCCAAGGCGAGGGGGTGATGCATTCCGGTCCCTTTGTTGGGATTTTCCACCTCCAGACCCGCATCCCGCTCGGGCTCAACTTTGAGTGGGATGTCAGTCATGTTTATGAATGATTCTCACTGTACCCCCCCCCCCGTACATTGGGACCAACGCCAATATTTATCCTACCTCCACACATGTCTGCCATAATTTTACCACTTGCCTCACCGCTCTTAAACTGGGTTGAGTATTATGATCACTTCGTGTGACCTATATTGGCCCACGTTTGGTTCCTGTTAGACATATCGCTGTGCGCTCACTGTGTGATCGCTGTTATTATTGTTATAATATTGGCTTATGTATGGGCTGTGTCAGATAGTATTCGGGTCTGTATGTCCTCATGATTTTGTGTGGAATCCGATAACAATGCATTGGATCCCATGCCCGGGTTTGGTTTTACTTTTGAGATGGTATTTAGCATTTGATTTTTTATTTTGATACTTATTTTCGTTTTTCTTTTGATATGCATCCAAGAGTATTTCTTATCACCTCCAATTACAGGTGTTTCTGTGTGGATACACTGGATCAAGGTTTACTTATTACATATATGGCGCCTGCGTGTAGATTTAGCATTCAGGTGCCATATGATGATTGTGATTGTACTGGGATGTGCACCTCCTTACAGACCCTGAAATGGAGGCAGTTTTCCATGATATAGGTGTGCATGTTTGTGTATATACACATGCATTCATTATGTTGGGATCACTATTGGTCTTGTATAGAGGAATAAACGATTTTAAATGTGTCCCTTGTATGTATGTGTGGGTACGCATGTATGTGTGCACCTGCGCACACGTGCATGTTTATATAAGATAAATGGTTCACGATCTATTACAATGTTTATCTTCTGTGTTTGATATATGTATATTTATTTTTGCTTTTCCTTTATCAATGGTCTGGTCTACATAAGTTACAATTTTTCCATGTCCTTGTGTATATGGAGGGATCCCTCGGTGTGCACGGGAACATGGACCTTCAGTTTGATTTTATATTCAAGTCTCCAACCATATGCTCCTAGGGGCTGAAGTTTGGTGATTGACCGGGCTGTGTTTTACTACTGATTATCATCGCCCCCAGAACACTTGTAACTAATGGGGCGGTCTATTTAAGATCTATAAGTTATTTCAGTCATTGTAATGATTAAGCACAATATGTATGTGTGAAACGCGTCTACGTGACAATATGTTGGTGTTATCATTGTGAACAATAAAAGGCAATCAGGATTTCTGGATGTGCAGCCATTTCTTTCTTCTCTTATATGAAAACACCGCCTGAAGTGTATTATATAATGTACACCACCGAATGAACTCTATAAACTCTCTCTCTCTCTCTCTATATATATATGCTACACTGAATTCAGAGTGTGTGTGTATATATATTAACACACCGCCTTGAAGTGTATTTTATAATGTACACAACCAAATGAACTGTATATATACGCTACACTGAATGCAGAGTGTGTGTGTGTATATACAGTATCTCACATAAGTGAGTACACACCTCACATTTTTGTAAATATTTTATTATATCTTTTCATGTGACAACACTGAAGAAATGACACTTTGCTAAAATGTGAAGTAGTGAGTGTACAGCTTGTATAACAGTGTAAATTTGCTGTCCCCTCAAAAAAACTCAACACACACAGCCATTAATGTCTAAACCGCTGGCAACAAAAGTGAATACACCCCTAAGTGAAAATGTGCACATTGGCCCCAAAGCGTCAATATTTAGTGTGGCCATTATTATTTTCCAGCTGCCTTAACCCTCTTGGGCATGGAGTTTACCAGAGCTTCACAGGTTGCCACTGGAGTCCTCTTCCACTCCTCCATGACGGAGCTGGTGGATGTTAGAGACCTTCCGTTTGAGGATGCCCCACAGATGTTTAATAGGGTTTAGGTCTGGAGACATGCTTGGCCAGTCCATCACCTTTACCCTCAGCTTCTTTAGCAAGGCAGTGGTCATCTTGGAGGTGTGTTTGTTTTCGTTATCATGTTGGAATACTGCTATGCGGACCAGTTTCCAAAGGGAGGGGATCATGCTCTGCTTCAGTATGTCACAGTACATGTTGGTATTCATTGTTCCCTCAATGAACTGTAGCTCCCCAGTGCCATCAGCACTCATGCAGCCCCAGACCATGACACTCCCACCACCATGCTTGACTGTAGGCAAGACACACTTGTTTTTGTACTCCTCACCTGGTTGCCGCTACACACACTTGACACCATTGAACCAAATAAGTTTATCTTGGTCTCATCAGACCACAGGGCATGGTTCCAGTAATCCATGTCCTTAGTCTGCCTGTCTTCAGCAAACTGTTTGTGGGCTTTCTTGTGCATCATCTTTAGAAGAGGCTTCCTTCTGGGATGACAGCCATGCAGACCAATTTCATGCAGTGTGTGGCGTATGGTCTGAGCCCCGACAGGCTGATCCCCCACCCCTTCAACCTCGGCAGCAATCCTACGTCTATTTCCCAAAGACAATCTCTGGCTATGACGCTGAGCACGTGCACTCAACTTCTTTGGTCCACCATGGCAAGGTCTGTTCCGAGTGGAACCTGTTCTGTTAAACCGCTGTATGGTCTTTGCTACCGTGCTGCAGCTCAGTTTCAGGGTCTTGGCAATCTTCTTATAGCCTAGGCCACCTTTATGTAGAGCAGTGGTTCTCAACTCCAGTCCTCGGGACCCACCAACAGGCCAGATTTTAAGTATTACCTTGGGGAGTTGCAGACTAGAATACTGCAATCACTGAGCAGCAAGTGATATCACCTGTGATGTATTTCAGCTATCAGGCAAACCTGGCCTGTTGGTGGGTCCTGAGGACTGGAGTTGAGAACCACTGATGTAGAGCAACAATTCTTTTTTTCAGATCCTCAGAGTTCTTTGCTATAAGGTGCCATGTTGAACTTCCAGTGACCAGTATGAGAGAGTGAGAGCGATAACACCAAATTTAACAAACCTGCTCCCCATTCACACCTGAGACTTTGTAACATTAAAGAGTCACATGACACCAGGGAGGGGAAATGGCTAATTGGGCCCAATGTGGACATTTTCACTTAGGGGTGAACTCACTTTTGTTGCCAGCAGTTTAGACATTAATGGCTGTGTGTCGAGTTATTTTGAGGGGACAGCAAATTTACACTGTTATACAAGCTGTACACTCACTACTTTACATTGTAGCAAAGTGTAATTTCTTCAGTGTTGTCACATGAAAAGATAGAATAAAATATTTACAAAAATGTGAGGGGTGTACTCACTTATGTGAGATAGAGTGTGTGTGTATATATATATATATACAGTATATATTATATACAAACACACACACACAAGTCTCTTTCTATAAATACACCGCCTGAAGTGTATTATATACATATACACACACTAGACTGTGTATACATATCAAATACACTGCCTGCCCTGCCTAAATATAGAGTATACACTGACTATATAGTCTACACTAAACTGACTGTTTATATATCAAATACACTGCAACTAACTTACCTGCCTAATCTAGCTCAATTTATCTCCGTCCACAGTCACACACTATACACAGCCGCTATGTAAGCAGCCTTATATAGTGTGGGGCATGGACTTAGTCCACTTGAGCCATGATTGGCCAAAGGCACCCTGACTTTGGACAATTATGGCTCTCTATGCAGAGTGCGCTGAGATTGGCCAAAGCATGCAGGTCAGGTGCATGCTTTAGCCAATTATCAAACACTAATGCAATGCGATCTCGCAGTGCATTATGGGGCCTTCCACAGAGCTCAAATTTCCCACAACTGCCCCATATTGTTCGCTGTTTGGCAAACACCTGATGTTCAAGCTCATCCCTACTGCTAGTAAGCCCTGAGGCAATAAGCAATTGGATCTTGATAGAGATGTCAGTCTTAAAAGCGAAGAAAAATAAAAACAGAATGGTTTAGAAAACTTCATCAACTTCCATAGATGTCCATCACCTAAGGGTACTAGCAAAAAAACTGGAGTTCCGCACCTAGGGTGGGCTTACATGAGCATGCACTGGGGCATTCCCAGCAAAACCTATGCTAGTATCCAAGCACCTGATGGTAGCAGCATATAACCCATGGTCTGTGACTTCCCGTCCCTTTAATTGTTTTTTTTTTTTTTTTATTTAGTTAACACGAATTGTTTTTTTTTTTTTTTTTTTCTTGGGGGAGGGGGGTCTGGATCAGGTCAGGACACAGCGGCTCTACAACAAATAACTGATAATAGCAATATATTGTTAGCAATTACTAGCAGTAAAGGCTACTTTCACATTGAAATGCTTTACAGGCGCTACAAAGCTAAAAATAGCGCCAGCAAAACACCTCTCCTCTCACTCCAATGTGAAAGCCCAAAGGCTTTCACACTGGAGCGGTGCGCTGGCAGGACGGTAAAAAAAAGTCCTGCAAGCTGCATCTTTGCAGCTCTGCAGGAGCGGTGTATACAACGCCCCAATTGAAATCAATGGGCGCCGCTACAGTGGCGGTTTTAACCCTTTTTTGGCCGCTAGTGGGGGGTTAAAAGTGCCCTGTTAGCGGCTGAAAACCTCCACAAAAAGGACGGTAAAGCACCGCTGAAAATAGCGGCGCTTTACTGCTGACGCCCCAGTGTGAAAGTAGCCTAATAGATCACTGTTGCCATGATCTGCTACTGCATGGATAGCTCTGCTCCCATCTAAGCATGACATTTGGAGTGGCAGGAAGTGATGCTGGCATCACAGCACTTCTCCTTTAAGACAATGCTGGAGAATTAGGTTTACTGGGCTGCAAGGCTGTTATCTTACCAAATGCTCTGTAGCAGGATATAATACCCAGAAGTTGATTGTTTCAGCGTCTACACTTACTGCTGAACCACAGCTGCCACTGTCAGTAGTTCCATCAAATGCAGTACTCTGCATTTCAGACCTGATTTAAGCTATGGAATACAGCAGGCTGCATGCTGAGCACCAGAGGTAAAGTATTTATGATGAAAGGCAGCTCACCTGTTGCAGTAAATTTAGGCAGGCCATACACAGTGCAAACCACAAATTGCAGGAAAGAAATTTGCACGATCCCCCCCCCCCCCCCCCCCCCCCCCATATCAACACAAACAGTGCTGACAAAGGAATCCCTCCTGCCAAGCAATTGTCTGCTCCCGGGGGGGGGGTATGATCCTGTCAGGAGAAGACAGCAATTATCGCTATCAACTATTGCAGCCACTAGTGATAATCGCAAGAGAAGCCAGCAGGCTGGTTTTATATCGATCAACTTGGTGCATTAAGTCTGCCCGTTAACGGTTCAAATCTCAGCCGAGAGATTCAAACAGTGTATGGTCGGGCCTAAGCATTCCCAATCCACAGTAGCACCGTTCTATGAGAACAAACATAATCAGTGTAAGCTGTAGTACCCATAATTACTATATTCATTCCATGTATGGATAAAAGCACCAACATACCTACAAAATTGATGAAAATAACCATATTTGGAAAATGTACCAATATTTTAAGAAGCTTAAAAAAACCCAAAACAAAAAAAACAGGCAGTGTATTAACCACAAACTTTTAGCTATTTATTACTTGGGGACTTGTAAACTTGTATGGGCTTAATATATTCGCAACGCAATATCTGTAAGGCAGTGTAGGCAAAAGGGTCAGTGTGTACGTGGCCATTGAGCAAACCATTTACTTGGTCCAGGTCTCATTAAAATTAACATTGCTGGCTATATTTGGACTGCACCTGATAACGCAGTCCTGATGTATAGTACTTTCACCACCAGGGCATCTTCCAACTGGTCACCTTGTTGCAGGTTCTGCATACACTATTTTGTATACTGAACACTTCAGACAGCAATGGGGAGGTGGCAGGGTAAGATCATGACACATTATCATTGCTGTGTCCCTCTTTTTTTGGAGACTTCCTTTACGGTGTAGCTATTGGGACAGAAATTTGGAAGAAGCTCATGGTAAATAAGTGTTTTCATTGGAAGGTATCCCACTTTTGTGGCAGCAGCAACAATTAAGTTTTTGACCTAGCACCACTTTTTGTCCTGAAGAAAATGGTCACAGGTAGTGAGGGCAGATCTTTCCAAAGGGGCAAAGGCAATAATACAAACCTCACGGAGATTCAATTTTAACACTTGGCCTGTGTTCCATTTAAACCATTAGCATCATTATCACATCCATCAAGGTACTTACGATTAACAAGCAGTTAAAAACTCAACAAAACTATAGCTCCCAACATTTAAGCATAACTTTATTGCTTTTGCATAGTCTTAATCATCAAGTTTTAAAACGATTGAAGAAAAAGCACGAATGCCACAATGGAGATTAGATACTCCTGTAATAATAATAATCTGTATTACATATCCACCAAAATATTCACCTGGTCGCCAAAACCGGAAAACGGTCTTGAACCACAAAAGTGCTACGTAATGAAAAGTGGACAGGCACCCAGTAGCAATTTGTTTTCCAAACAATACACATACCAAGGACTCCCATTATTCTTCTAAATTATATTGGTGCTTATTCTGATAACTGCAGGTCATATGGTGTTAACTGCAACATGATTTCTAAAAATGCAAGTTAACTCTCTGCTCACTTGCTAGTGTCCAATGGAAACGAATTGGCACCATGCAAGTCTTCATATATTCTGATCCAACTGTAGTGTCCGATAGTGAAATACTCTGCAGGCAGACAAGTGTGATCTCTTCTACTAATTACTGATAAAGCAATCTGGTTGCTATGAGAAATAAGTCTACATTTGATAAATTGGGTCAACAGAAAGAGAAGGGAAAGAAATGCTAGAATCTTATTACACAATTAGCTAACCATTTTCTTTTCTTGAAGGTGAGTAATTAGAAGGATGCACAACACAAAAGCATTCTTACTATTACATAATTTGAATTTTTAAACACAAGTAAGAATTTTCCAGGCATGTTGAAAGATTGGCAGATCGCTAGGAAGAGGTTCAAGAGAAATAACAAAGTAGAACTATAGGTAAAAAATATTTTTACATTTTGATAAAAAAAAAAAAGTACGGGAGGGGGGTTATAACCTGTCAGATTTTTTTTTGTTTGTGTCCCATTGTGGCGATTTCCCTCCACTGCCTAACCCATAGCCAAACAAGAAGTGCGAGAATTGAGAGAATTCTTGGAGGACCCCCCAGGTCACCAGAAATAGTGTCCACATTGGAAGATTTCCTCCCTACTTTTCTGGGGACAACCCAAAATTTGGGATTTTTTTACCTTCACTGATAATGGTAAACAGGACAAAATAGAGAGGGTGGATCTCTCTAATGGGGGCACAGACAGCAAAAAATCATGCATTATAATCCATATCCAAAACTTTAAAAAAAAAGTTTTGCCTTTAGTTATAACTTAACCGACAGCAGCACCTGATCAAGGTCAGCTGGGCACCTTTGGGGGACGATGTATTACAACATTTATTTTCCTAACTGCTTTAGTCCCAGAGCTTTTTTTTTTTTTTTTTCAGCTTTTGTTTACATGCATAGAAATTCATATTAGGCCTTAAGATTATTAAAACCCCTCAAAAAAAAAAAAAATTCTAAGAGCATACACCCTAAAGAAATAGTGGTAGTTCCAATTGTTGATGTTACAAGATATTAGCGCAACAGTTTGATTCAGAACACATACGCAATAGATTTCCTAAACTTCTGGTAAAATATAAAAGATATATAAGGGTGTGCGGAGTAAATAGATACCCATCATTTCAAGCCTTAAAATTGCATGCACCCATGAACTGGCATCAAATTTCAGAATCCTATATTTTCCCACAGGTTGCCGCTTTAAAAGTTAACCACAAATAATGCACCTAGAGTTATTGTGCCCACTCGGGCATGCATGGCGATATGGAACATGGGTGCACGTGCATTAATATGTATGTTTATGTGGGGAGATTGAGTACTTGGGAGTAACTAATTTATTACAATTTTTACTAAACTTTATTTTTCATTACATAGCGGACTAAAAGACCCCCGATATCTCTCACCTGTCCTCCTGTGTTGCTGTGGTTGTTGAAGTGATCGGGCGGCTTCATAGCTGCCTATATCACCTCCACCCAAGACCCCTTTCACACTGCCGACGCCCGGCCACAGCAGTAAAACAGCAATATTTTTAGCGCCACTTTACCAGCGCTATTCGGCCGCTAGCGGGGCAGTTTTACCCCCCCCCCACTAGCAGCCAAAAAGGGGTTTAAATCCGCCTGTAAAACGCCGCTGGTATCGCAGAGCTGCCCCAATGATTTCAATGGGGAGTAGCAGTGAGTTCACTGCTCCAAAGAAGCTGCTGGCAGGACTTTTTTTTTGACACCCTGAGGGCTTTCACACTGGAGTGGCATGGAGCAGCTGTTTTAAGGCGTTGTGCAGGCGCTATTTTTAACGGTATAGCGGCTGCAAAACACTCCAGTGTGAAAGGGGTCCAAGAGCCGACAGTTGTATAAAAATTGTACTCTGCCGCTATAGCAGCCAGGAGTGCGGTTAATGCCCTCCTGCTTCATGTACACGTATTTGTGGCCTCACAGAAGTAGGTCGTGTTCTGTTTGGCCGCATACATGTTTGTCCTGGGAGCTTGCTGCACAGCATGCTCCCAGTGCAGGGACTAGACTCTCTATTTTGGGTTGTTCTTTGATGGTAGATAGTAACAGCAAGAAATATAGAGCTAAATAAAAAAAAAAATTGTTTTGTGCTAGTCTTCCTTTAAAAAAATCAGCATATATCCATTACCATTTACTACCATATGAAAGGCACTGTGAAAGGGATAATCTACATAGATAGAACAATTAGTTGCGATGATGCGATTAAACTGCGTTCAGGCATTGGGATTTGTTTTACTCTCATCATGGAGGGATTAAAATGGCGCTGGGATTGCAGCTTACTATTTCTTAAATGTAATGGCTCCATTCACTTTTTTTCAGACATTTTCTTTTTATTAAAAAAAGAAGCCTGTTTTTCAAAAGCAGAAGCTTTCCAGCAGAATGTATCAGTTACAGACATGAGACAAACCATTTACCACTAGCACGGTGCTTCAAACGATCAGCTTTTATTTCTTTATTTGAAACCTTTATCCCAAAAGAAAAAAAACGGTTTGCTGTAACCTCTTGTAAAGTAATTTGCTGGAGTTTGGCTTTAATTTTTTAGTGCATTTAAAGCGGTAGTAAACCGCAATCAAAAAAGAAAAAAAAAACATCCGAGCAGTTTAAGTCAAAATGTGCTAGTATGCATTGCATAGTAGCACATTATAATAGACTTGGCTGACAACGAAGCCATCCAGCGGCACGCTATCATCGCTGAAAGCACTTCCATCTTCACGGGCTTGGCGATGACGTCACTCCAGCGCACGCACAAGTCGCTGTTTGCGCCGGTGACCTCACCGGCTGCATCTTAAGCAAATATCTCCCAACCGGTGCACGTTTAGGAGAGATTTACAGTACCTATAGGTAAAAATCATACATGATGGGCATTTACTCCCACTTTAAATCTGTTAGTACATCTAAAACACCCCCCCCCCCCCCCCCCCCAAGACTACCAATGTTGCTGTCCAAAGGCGTGCAACTTGCCAGATCACCAGGTGAAAACAGCAGCTACCACATGGTTTTAGGGTTAAAGCATGGTTACCAGCTGTTTATAAAGGAATGGCCACCCCTCCTCCACTCGTTTTTGGATAAATATTTTTTATTTTTACTTACCTTATGTGACATACTGAGTAAACTTCCTTCCTACCTCAGCCGCTGCGTCATTTCCTCCTTCACCCCGCTGCCTTCTGGGAACTGTGCGTGTCCCAGAAGACGACGGGCCATTCAGAAAGCGCAGTAGGAAACCGGCGGTGAAGCCTGCAGGCTCCACTGCTGGTTTCCCTTAGTTACAATAGTGGCACCTGCACCCGATCCGATGGACAGATCGGCCTCGGAGGGCCGACAACACGGGCTCCCTGGACAGGTAAGTGTCCTTATTAAAAGTCAACAGCTACAGTGTTTGTAGCTGCACTGACTTTAAAAAAAAATTATTTTTTTTTTGCGCCTGGAACACCGCTTTAAGTAGCAGTTCTTTAAACCTTGCATTTTAAACTGTATAGACAGCCAAGTCAGTCATTTTAGCATCAATTCACATAACTAGTTTTATACGCAGTCACTGTTTTTCGCAAAATACTCTTCTTAAAAATCAAGTTGTAATTTTTATTCCACAATAAATGAACACTGAACTATTGAAAGCCTCTACTTCCCACAAATCATTTTCACCTCCACCAGAAGTGGGTCCATTTTCTGTTCTGCTCAGACACCTCAGGTTTACTCCAGCCTGAAGGTAGCAGTGTTTTAGGAGCAAGAACCCATGAGATTGCCTTTGTGAAATGACTTGCATGCAAAACACAGCAAAAAAAAAAATCTACAATACAAGCATACATGGGGTAAATGCAGCAGATCTGAACAGTAAATATGGTTGGTTTAAATAAATAAAAAAACAAAAAGACCATATAATGCACATTAAAGCGGCTGTATACCCTTATTTTAGTATACCCCTATAATAAGGTTTACCTGCAGGTAAAATGAACGTACCTGTACAGTTTAGGAGATATTCACTTTGCATGCAGCTGCTGACGTCAGCATTGCATGCGCAGTGAATGCCCGGCTGAAGGTCCAGCAGACGGACCTTGCCAAGAAGACTCCCGCGCGCGCATGCGTGGGAGCAACGGCATTGCGGTTCCGGCCACTCACAACCCGGAAGAAACGCTGGGGGCAAAATGTCAGCTCTCGCCGTGGATTGGGCTGCGATATGGGGACCTCATTCTAAGGTAAGCATTTCATAATGAACTAGTATGCGGTGCATACTAGCTCATTATGCCTTACAGGGCTTTTTTTATTTTTTTTTTTTACTTACACATGTGCGGATATAGAACCGCTTTGATGAAAATCCTGCATGCATTATGCTTTTGTGAATTTATTCGAATGCATACAAAAATGGCCTTTTTTATTCTGAATATAGTAGAGAATTGAGAGAAAATCCTCTCAGACAGCTGTTACCAGGAGAGGTGTCTCCATTGGAAGATTTCTCCTCTGCTCCTGTTCTGAAGACAACTCAAAACATTGGACAAATGGAGTGTTTATGTTACCAAGGGAGACATAAAACAGCAATACAAACCCAAAAAGGGTTGTCAACGTGCTCTACTTTTTTTTTTTTTGAAACAGAGGGCTTGAGATATATTTTTTGAATAAGCATAAAAGCAACATAAAGGGGTTGGTTTACTAAAACTGAAGAGTGCAAAATCTGATGCAGCTGTGCATGGTAGCCAATGAGCATCTAACCTCAGTATGACAAAAAAAAAAAAAAAAAAAAAAAGTGGAAGCCGATTGGTTTCTATGCACAGCTCCACTTGATATTTGCACTCTTCAATTTTAGTAAACCCCACGGTGACAAGATGGAATTTCTCCCCCACCCTAGCTGGTACCACACTCCCTTAAATACCATGCAGAGAAAAAGCATCACACAGAAAAGTTCTCAACAAAAAACGTGATTTTGTTTTAGGTGGAGGGGCAGGTGGAATATAAATCTAAAATTACTGTTCCAAATGGATGTGTAGATTCAGCAGCGTTCAAAGGAATTAGTACAGATATTTGAATGCTGCCTCTGCTCCTTACTCTTGCTTCACTATTTGGTGAGTCACTGATCTGGAACAAGTATGGATATGTCATGTACCAGAATACCAAATATCAACATACCTGTTCAGGTCAATAACTTTTGGTAAGTAGCAAAACAAGGTTAAAATAGAACTAAAAGCAGAACTTTTATTCTATTTTGGATATAATAAGTGATGGTTATAACCCCTTTTTTTCTTTAGCCATCTGTATCCCATTAGGGAGATTGCCTTCACTTCCTGTTTCATAGCCAAAACCGGAAGCGAGAGGAAATCCTTCCAAAGTGAGGGAATCCTTCAGTGTCCCCTAGAACTAGTATCCTCATTGGAAACTTTCCCCTCTACTCCTGTACTGATGATAACCCAAAATTGTGAATTTTATTTCACTATCAATCTCAGCGATAAAGATAAATAGAAAAGTAGACAACAATAAAAACCTGACAGGTGTTCTAATCCCTCTCCATTATCAAAAAAAGAAAAGTAGTTTTACCTTTAGTTATATTTTAAGTGCCTGTTTTTAAAGGGCTTTGGGCCTTTGTCAAGTTTACTTTTGACATCAGCATTGAGATTCTTCTGAGATTATTCAATATTCATTTGCATTTGGCCACCTTCTAACTGCTTTTCCATTCACATAGATTTTAATGCAGTGAAGCAGTTCCGACACAAAGAAAAGCCCATGGACTGAGGCCCTAAGGATGCCAGAGCCTTTACATTCAAATACAAGTCAAAAATTGCAGCTCCCATACTCCTAATTTGCTCTAAGGTGATATGATCAAGGTGTCATTTAACTGTCCTGACCATCTGCCAAAATAGAATTCCCAGCAGTTCTTAAAACAGGTAAAATAAAATATACATAGATGTACATACTTTACATAAGATGCTCATATCAACCATAACTGGAAAAAGTAAGATTTGCAAGATGACATTTTAATTAATAAAAACATATTTCTGCCAAAAAAAAAAAAAAAAAAAAACATGTTAGAAGAAAATACCAAAATAAAACAATAGCTTATACGTGCTTTCCAGAAAAAGTTGTATTTCTTACATTTTTAGGCTAAGCAGACAAGTTAAGAAGTTTTATTTGTTGGGTGGAAGCATAAGAATCACAAATAAAGAAAATACATGGTAATGTTTTAATCAGAATGGAAAGGGTGGGGCTTGAGGGGAAAAAAAAACCAAAAAAAAAAAAACCAAAAAAAAAAAAAACCAAAAAGGAGGAAGAAAATAAAAATAATCACAATTCATTCACGTTACAGTACACAAATATTGACAGCATTTTTCAAGAGTCTAATTTTTGGTACAGGTGTGGATTTTGTTGTCTACATAATCCAATAGGGGGGGGGGGGGGGGTTCCACCAAACTAAAAATAAAAACAATTCCCTATTAGTTTACATCAGAATTTAAAAATGAAAACAGTGTTATGGAAAACTCAGTACTGCTACGAATACAGTTATTGAATTTAGGAACCTGGGTAAAACCTTCTTTTATTTTTTACAGAAAGCTTTTGCAACAGCAGAATTGTGCAATATGGAGATAAAGCAAGTATACATGGCACATTCTCATTCAGATCTGGTCATGTAAAAAGTTACAAACATCCCTAAGTTCAAATAAATAATAAAAAAAATGAGTTGTGTGTTTGTTATGTCTCCTAAAACTCACTACAAGGAAAATGCAAATGTCACACAGATATTTACATTAGAATACCCAAATTGGGTACACTGCTACAAAACTCATAAAATACATGGGGAGTAAACATGAAATGTTTTTTACTCTTAGTTCTCAGTAATTCACTCTAGCAGCTTGGCTATCTAATGCTGTTTTATTTCCTTTTTCGGGACTGCTTTAGTGACTTGCAATTTTTAGTCTGTGTCGTCGTCCAGTTCATAACTGCTTTTGTCATAAATATCCTTGACTACTAAAACCCGTATAAGCATGTTTTCCAAAGTGTTTCGATCCAGGGAGGAGGATGTGAACCACAGAAGGGATTCGGAAGTAGAGGAGCTTTCTGGATTCAAGTAAAATAAATCCATTCTCTGGTCAAGATTTGAGGGGCTAGAAACAAAAAGACATGAAATGAAATTGGTTAGAAATTTTGGGGCTTGTGTATATGCACTTCAGAAAAATCTAAATGTTGTGTGCTATCAGATGCTTCTGAGATGATTTGATTTGCCTTTTAACTGCTCAAGGAGTTGCTTCAAGCTGCTTTTGCATTCACAGGACCTGTATGATAAAGCAAAGCACCTCAGATGCAAAAGCCTGTGTACTGGACACATTGCATGAGAAACTTCAGAAAGAAAATGAAGCTGTTCCTTGAAGAAAATACTGTAGTCATTTCACATCTATTATTGCTGTGGCTTTCACCCCGTTTTCTTCATCACAACACCGCTCTTCAAACTGCTTTACAGTAACTCCAATGACTGAGCTGTTCACAACTTGCATTGAGATGGCGGTACCCAAACACACCCACTGCCCAAATAAGTTTAAAGCAAACCTGTAATAGTTGGAGACCAGGCACCACCAAAAGGTAGGGCCAGCTACCCAACGTATTACCAGAACATAAGCTATAACCCCCTGAACAATGGCAACATAAGCTGAGTCCCCATTTTCCTGGAAAAGCAAAATCAGGCACACCCTCCAATGCATCCCCCAGCTTCAACTGATAAAATTTAGTATTATTTAAATAACAGTTTTGGGTGCATATCCCACCCAGCTTAATCCCCAAACTGCCACTAGTGTACATATGGGTGTGGTATTTATTTCAGGTACTTACATAGCGGTGTCAATTTACGCAGCGCTTTACATACATATTGAACATTCACATCAGTCCCTGCCCTCAAGAAGCTTAAAATCTAAGGTCCTTAACTCACATTTATACATACACATACTAGGGCCAATTTAAATAGGAGCCAATTAACCTACCAGCATGTCTTTGGAGTGTGGGAGGAACTGAGTACCCAGAGGAAACCCACGCAGGCACAGAGAGACCATGCAGACTCCAGGCAGGTAGTACCATGGTTGGGATTCGAACCGACAAACCTAGTGCTGTTAGGAGGAAGTGCTAACCACTTGCCACTGTGCTGCCCCTGATTATTACAGATTTCTTAATGGCGTTGGGAACTTATTGGACCCCAAAATAAAAACTTAAAAAAAAAAACCCCACCAAATGTTGGCAGAAGAAACGGATAAATGTCTGCAAATACCTTCTATTATCATTTAGCGCACCCTTGGGGTCATAATCCTGATCTACTCTTTATTCATATGCAAATCAGTCAGGCCCACTCTCAGAAATCCACAACACTTTATAGGTTAGAAAAGCCAGTGCATTGCATCATCTTATATGGTAGAGTGGAAACATTTCTCAGTTTGATCGGAAACTTGATATTTCTGTGCAGGCTGCCTAAGATGTCCATGTTTAACCTCTTACAAGCAACCAAACTTCTTGTCAAATGGAATGCTGTACCATCAGCAACCTCTTCCCTTCATTATATTCAGCAGATTTGTAGGTGCTGGACTTGAATCCTAATGGGTATATACTGGCATTTTTTTTTAGTTTTGGAAAAAGGTCAGGGTTAAAACCTCTGCCAGGTATTTATTTCTGTATGTGTCCCTGCTAGGCAGTTTCAGCTCAGGGGCTATAACCCCTCCCACTTGTTTAGTTTTAGTAAGCAGTCCATAGAGCAAATGACAGCAAAGGACAAAACTGATTTTACAGCAAGCACTATAATCCTATTTTATATATGGTCTATTAAAGGACACAGATTGATGATAACTAAGCAACCTAGGGATGTCCAAAAGCAATTCAGAGGAGCAAGCAGAACAAAAAACACACGTGAACAAACCCAAGAAGAAAAAAAATAAAATGGAAAACAGGGGTGTTTAACAGCTGGTTGCAGGACCTTTCAGCCAAGAGTAGCAGCTACTGAGGCAAACAGTGGTATAACACAGAAAATACTAGATTTAAATGCCATGCTTGGAGTGGAGGCCCAATAGGGGATGCAACATGTGTACCCTCTTTCCCTTGCATAATACAAAGCAGTGAAAGATGATCAAGAGAATTTTGGAAAAGGACATCCAACGTAAACATCTGACCTTTGACGATTCTAAGGGCTAAATGTTGTTCTACCTCTAATTGAGGAAAGGAAAAACAGGGCCAACCAAAAGTGATCACATCAGTGAAAATTTGTTTTCTAGGTTGTGGGAAATAGATTTACGATCTTTAATCATGGTCGGGATAAACTGAAACATGCTGTCTCTCAATTCATGGCTTTCAGTAGCTACACCATCAAAGGAAGCGAACGAGAAACAAGGTAGAAGATCAGTCCTTTTCGAGAACAGATCTGGCCGATCATACGAGACAGGCGTACCGTACTCTAGGGCTTTATGACTGACTGGAATGCCTTTGATCCTTCGAAGTAGGTTATTTCAGGAGTTTTAGGGGAGCAAAAGCAATAAAAAAAGGGTATACTGATCCTACAGCACCACCAGGGTATCTGTCCTGCTGGGTCCCAGGTCCTGGAAACAAATCTGCTCAGTTGATTGTTAAGCCAAGAAGCTAACAGATCCACGTCTGACATATGATCCAGATGTGACAGTGGTAATAACCTGAAGGTGGCGAGAGGTAGGAGTTTTACGGTCCTGAGTAACTAACACTACTTAAACCTGCTTAGAATTCCTAAACACAGCATAAAAACTGCATGATGAGCTGTGTTTTTTTTTTTTTTTTACTTCATGAACTTGCTGGCTTGCAGTGTCTGTCTTGTTCGAAATCCTGCAATTGGTGCAGCTTCTGCTCTTACATACTAACAGCATAATCACATATGTATGGATTGAATAGATGGTGCAATCAGTTGGGGATGAACAATACAAACAGGTACTGCAGTTGCCTGGAGATCAGTTTGATCAACTAACTCTATACCACCAGGCTTACTAAGTGCCAAAGTGGACTTTGTAATATCAAAGAGAAAAAAGTAGGGCTGCAACTAACGATTATTTTCATTATCGATTAGTTGGCCGATTATTGTTTCGATTAATCGATTCATCGGTTAATAACCTTAAAAAAAAGTGTAGTGTATAATTTAGTTAATATGTAAAGTTTAAAAAAAGGCAATTTATTCCTAAATATCTTTATACGCAGGGGTAAATATGAATAACCAACTGTTTGGTTAGGGAGTAAAATCTTTAATCCTCTCTGAGAATAACAGACAGAAGAGATATACTCTATTAGAGGTTGAATCTGGTAAATATCATCAGACTCAGATCAAATTTTTTTATTTAAAGAAAAAAAAATTCTAGACTGTTTTGCAGATTTTCAAACAGAACAGTAATATTACATGCTTTTCTGCAGCTTCTCCATTGAAGTATATTGAACCAAAAAGCACCCTTTCCAAATACACAGCAGCTGAAAAAAGCATAGATGTGAACGTTAAATGAACTGTAGTGCATTTCTGCAAAAAGCACCAAAAAAACACATGGGTGAGAACCAGGCCTAAGACATTTAGTAACATAATGGAGTTAAAAAAAAAAAAAAAAAAAAAAAAAAATTAGCCCTTCGTTTTTTTACTGTGCAACAGTGAAAGTAATATTTACAGTAGAGATTGTTTGCTCTTTTTGTACTATATAGGGCTAATTTTTAGCTTTTTTAACCCCATTATGTTACTGGCCGATTAATCGATTATGAAAATAGTAATCGATTAATTTCATAATCGATTAGTTGTCGATTAATCGATTCGTTGTTTCGGCCCTAGAAAAAAGGAAATGGTGCCATATCCCTAAGTGCACTGTGCGTATTTTGATGGATCTCCCCATTGATTACTTAAGAATTACTGATACAATGACGATCTAGAGAGAAAGGTAATCTCTTTACAGTAATCAAGGTCATTCTGAATTTAAAATTGTGATGGGTGATCAAAGTGTGACTGAGAGTGAATACAGCTCTCAGCTTTTTTTTTTACAACAAGGTTGGTCTTTATTTAAGAAATTATGGTACACAATACAGAAAAGAAAACAATACAGTGGTCACAAATAGAGCTGTACATGTCTTATAGAAGGAGCAGTGAAATCACATACAGTAGTATTTATTCGTGCATAGTATCAAAGCTAGGAGGTAGAGAAGAGAAAGGGGGGGGGGAAGAGAGGAAGCAGATGGGGTAGAGGAGGATTGGATGGGCAGGGGGAAATATCAGGGATAGAAGGGAAGGGATGGGGGATCCAACACCGCGTAGATAACCACAGACAGTTAGCAGGAATGTGCTAGGTCACGTTTAATGTAAACCGCAACCAGGATCAGTCCAAGGCTGCCATACCCTTGTGTACTTCTGAGGGCATCCCCTACTTATACATGTCAATTTGTACATAGGAAGGACAGCATTAACAGATTTTTCCCACACCCCCACCGTTGGAGGCCTGCTAGAAATCCACTTTAATAAAATCTCTTTTTTGGCATAGAAGAGCAACAACGAGACTAGCAACTTCGTATATCTAGGTCTCTGGTCATCATCATGTATGACCAGTAAACCTAATTCAGGTGTTAAGGGTTGTAGACGAGCATTAATTCCCTCCATAATGGCAGACCAATATAGTGCTAGTTTAGGGCAGGCCCAAAACATGTGGATGTAGGAGCTATCAGAGTGGCAAGGCGGGCAGTCCGGGGACCTCCCCGGATATATTCTATGCAGCCTCTGAGGCGTAAGGTATACCCTATGGAAGAATTTTGTTTGCACAAATTTATCCCTAGAAGATATCAGCAGTCTAAAGCCGTCCTCAAAACTGTCTTTCCATGATTGTCTGTCTAGCGTCGGGATGTCAGCCTCCCACCGAGTCCAGAGTATGTCCATCTTTGGAGAGTCTTTCCTAATTAAGGTTAGGTATATTGCAGACAAAGGCTTGGATAGAGACTCTTGGGCCAGCAAATCCTCCACCACATCTAATTCAAGATTGAGTGACGTCGGGAATTGTGCCCGAAATGCATGCCGTAACTGATAGTATCGGAATATCATCCAATCAGGGAGACAGCTCTCAGCTTTGGTGTGAGTGGTCCAGATAATACGTGATGACTTTTTTAGACAATATTGTCATTTTTAATATGGTGGAGGATTGTGGAATTTTTAACAATTTACTGTACTCAATCTTTTTTTTTATATACTAATAAAATAATTACTAGCTATAACGCAGATGTCAGGTTATTTAACCTGTGTGTGTATGACCTTTCTATTGTACATAGTTGCTTGAGGTGGTTCTGTATTTTGGTTTTGAGGACAACATTCCTAACGGGTGAGTTTAGATTTTGCTGGGATACAACCAAACCTTTTTTTTACTGCTTATTTTTATGTCTCAAAACAGCTTCTGATGGAGAGATGATGCTTCTCGCTGGACATCTAATGCAAGTCTGGCTGCCAGTTCTCCACCTCAGGAATGTGCACCGTGGAGATAAATAGAACATGAATTTCTGCCCAGGAAAGGAAAGATTTTGCCTGGTGGGTGTGGATATTTATGCAGAGACATACCTGTTACACTCTATATATGGGTGTAACATGTTACTAAAGGTGAACTACTTTAATGATGTTGTTGCCTTCTTAAACTGTTCCTACCCTGACGAACAAGAGTAGGGATCTGAACAGAGGAAAAGGGATACCCGAGACAAAACCTGGCTAGCATCCAGTCAGCCAGAGAAGTAGACCATTTAGTAACAAAATCCTCCGCAAAAGGATAAAGTGACACAAACCATTTAGGGGCACAGAACTGTTTGCCTTGGTGTTTCCAATATTTCAAGGTAAAAATCAAATCTATCACTGGATAAATTTCCTCATGTCCTGTCTCACAGCCACAAAAGGAAGAGGAAATCCCTCCAAAAGGGAGGGAAATCTCCCATCACCAGAACTAATGTCACCAATGGAAACTTCCCCCCTCTTTTTCCATTCTGGTGACAGCTCAAAATTTGGGATGGTCTTTCATTTTGAGCCATAATAATCATAGTCACCAGGACAAAGAGGGTGAATCTCCCCAACACTGCAATAGGGACAGAGATGGCAATAAAAACCTGACAGGTGTTCTAATCCCTTTCCACCTCTATTCAAAAATAAAGGAAAAAATACGTTTTGCCTTTAGGTAAATTTTAATCATCAAGCTGTGTCTGTCAATGGATGACTTACCCCTTCTCTACTCTAATGATTTAAAAAAGGTTCACCTTTAATTTTACTTACCTTTTAGAAAGATAGTATTCAAAGATTTTCACAGGACAACGAGATGGGTCTGCTGTGTTTTCAATCTGTTCAAAAACTGGTTCATCGTCCTCATGTTTCCTTTTCCCAGAGCTAACTTTATCTTGAAAAGAAGAATGGCTTTTAATGCAATGTGTTATAAAAGTACACACACATACAGCAATTTTTAAATTCCATTCACCTTCACATAATGAAGACACTTGGTACTGGAGGCAAGCTTTTCTTTCTTGTGTTAAGGGATTTCCTTTCCACTGTTTTAAGATTGTGCCAAAAGAAAGTCTTAAGTGCTGATCTATGGTCCTCAGATTAAAATACTTAGTATTGAAGTAGCAAAGGGTGAACAGGAGAGTCACTGCAGAATGGGTTCCAAGCTGGTTTGTTTGCCACAAATAGTCTTCTTCAACTCTGGAGAACATCGAACCTTAAAAAGGCAAAAAAACACACATGAACACTACACATAAGAGATGGTTTCACCTGACATACAAGAAGTAGGCTTTATAGTATAAAAAGACTTTCCTTTAAAAATAGTGCAAGTCTCCCAGACCAGGAAGAGAATAGACATCACGTTTTTTTTTTTTTTTGTACAGGAAACGCAATTTACTGCTAGACTACTAATAGCCAAAAACTGACTCCAGGCCCCCGCACCAACATTTAGGAAATGGATGAGGGCTGTTAATCAATCTTAACCCTACATGCATAGAAATTGCCCGCTAAATACCATAAAATATGGGATCGCTGGCTAGACCTGGCATCTACCTCTTTGGAAGATGAGCCAGTAACTGAATGAGCATCACCAGTCTGCATAAGTTTATCCTCGCCCATGTTTATACACTCTTATGGCATATTGTTTGTGGACACCTTTCTTGAATACATTCTTTTTCATCAAGCTACGTATGACTATGTATTACCATGTCTTTATATTTCTCTAATGTATACATTTGCGCAAGACAATTGTATGGCATCTTACAAGAGCTTACGGTGTTGCTCTTACTCACTCTGTATACCCTTTTTTCGTACCCAATAAAGAGTTTGTTGGATTAAAAAAAAATAGTGTAAGTGGACTACAGGTCATTATTGGGGGGGGGGGGGAAGCTAAAAAGTTTGCATGTGGAACAAATCTGCTATCTTTGGTCACAAATTAGTGACAGACACCAATGAAAGTATGGTAAATGTATCGCCACTAACTAAAGTGCCTACTTCTAAGGCCTTCAGAATTTTTTTTTTGGCAGGGCAACTTTAAGCTTTATTGCCTTACCAATAAAGCTGTGAAAAACAACGTAGTAAAGTGTGGTTCAATTACAGCAAACACACTGCAAGTGCAATTATTGCTTGAATGAACAGATTAAATTAATGAATTTAGTTTAAAAAGTGTCTAAACCAAAGAATATAAGTATAAAGTATAACGTAATATACCAGCTTACCACTCTTTGAAGTGATGGCTGCATTCGTTTTATTTTTTTAGGCTATTTTCCCCCCTTTACTCCCACCTGGTGATCCTATCGGTAAAACACTTACCAGTCTGGGTGACAATACTCCCATACTGTCCCGTATCTACAGACAGGCAGTCACTCTAGGACAGAAAGTATGTTAGGACTACAGAACACCTCCCAATTTTCATAAAGTAGGGAGGTACCTTCTAGTTAATTGCTGTGACCTGGGCAGGGCTCCTAAGTGCAGTAAGAGGCACTATGTTGCCTGCTCACTACAGGAAGTTATGAGCTCACGTGATTTCTGGCGAGATCCACAGGTTTTATATAATTTCCATATTTATAAAACAAAACACTTTCCATGATATATTTTAACTGCTCAAATGGAGTAGAATTGTTAGTACTTTATAAATCTCTGGTTAATCTGGCACTGAAGTCAGTGTTGCTTTTATGGGTCACAATATCTAAAAAGCCAACAGGATGATCTGTGAGGAAAACAAATAAATGTGTGACCTCTCTAAGGTCGGCAAAAATGGAATAGTCAACTGATCCTAGTGGAAGATTGCATTTTCCAGCCCTCACCTTCTTTTCAAAGGCTCATCACAACTGTTGCCCTTGGATAAGGCTGGGTTAGTGCATAAATATGTACACTAGGCCCATACAAGCATGCATATACAGTGCCTTGAAAAAGTAGTCATACCACTTGAAATTTTCCACATTTTGACATGTTACAACCAAAAACGTAAATGTATTTTATTGGGATTTTATGTGATAGACCAACACAAAGTGGTGCATAATTGTGAAGTGAAAGGGAAATGATAAATGTTTTTCCAATTTTTTTTACAAATAAATATCTGAAAAGTGTGGTGTGCATTTGTATTTAGCTCCTCTGAGTCAATACTTTGTAGAACCATCTGTCGCTGCAATTACAGCTGCAAGTCTTTTTGGGTATGTCTCTACCAGGTTTTCACATCTAGAGTGAAATTTGTGCCCATTTTTCTTTGCAAAACAGCTCAAACGCTGTCGGATTGGATGGAGAGCGTCTGTGAAAAGCAATTTAAGACTTGCCACAGATTCTCACTTGGATTTAGGTCTGGACTTCGACTGGGCCATTCTAACACGTGAATATGCTTTGATTGAAACCATTCCATTGTAGCTCTGGCTGTATTATTTTTAGGATCATTGTCCTGCTGGAAGGTGAACCCCCACCCCAGTCTCAAGTCATTTGCAGACTCTTAACAGGTTTTGTGAGGAAAACATTCTTCTTGTTCACTAAGGTTCTCTAACAAACCTCTGAGGGCTTAACAGAACAGCTGTAGTCATACTTAGATGAAATTACACACAGGTGGACTCTATTTACTAATTAGGTGAATTCTGAACGCAATGGTTCCACTAGATTTTAGTTTAGGTATCAGAGTAAAGGGGGCTGAATACAAAAGCATGCCACACTTTTCAGATATTTGTAAAAAAATCAGAAAACCATTTATCATATTCCTTCTACTTAATTATGTGCCACTTTGTGTTGGTCTATCACATGAAATCCCAATAAAATAGATTTACGTTTTTGGTTGTAACGTGACAAAAAGGTGGAAAATATCAAGGGGTGTGAATACTTTTTGTTTCAAGGCACTGTATGTGTGTGATTATAAAGAATGATATGGCTGTATCAAAAAATAAACAAAAAAAGAATACCAAAAGCATGACAGCACTGTCAGATGCCAATATCACGTACCATCAGGAAGAACACTGGGCTGCCAGCTCCTAAGGATAATATTAAATTCTTCTCCAAACCCCTGATACTCTGGATCGCTAAATAAATGATCTGTTCTTCTGCTCCTAGACATGAACTATACAAATTAAAAATAATTAGGCATTCAATAAAACCACAAAACATTTTAAAGCAAAATCAGGTGCTGTGATTGTGACAGACTCAGAAAATATGTATTGAGAAAATATTCTAGCCACAACTGACCTCATGCTGGAAATCATAGTTACCTGGCTATCTTTGGGTAGTTTAAGTCATTAACTCAGAACAATCATGCAGCAGATGAAATCACCTCCGAAAGCATACTTGTTGTTGGCTAGTCACTTAGAAAGTAGCATTATTTGTGCAGAAGAGTCTCTGTCTTCCACCTAATCCCAGTACATGACAAGGTGTAAGGCTGGCACAGAATTGAAAAATTGTGCAAAGTGATATGCACTAATCAGCAGTAGCAGTCTTGAACTGAAGATCATTGCCAGTCACCATGCCAGTAATCAAAAGGTCTAACCCCTTATCCCAGCTTTGTTCAGCACATGACTGGTGTATCCTGTAAGCAACACTGAAAAATGAAAGACTACTTCTGAATCATAACTAAATACTGATACATCACAAACCAAAGTTTTCAGAGTCAGGTTTGCTAGTCTTCGTGAAAAATGCAAGATATCATTGGATCGGTGTGACTTGACAAGCTGCTATATTATAAAAAAACAAAAAAAACAAATTGTATAATATTTGTAATGCATTTTTCCTAGATAGATGACCATTTATACTCTACATGTCTAAACACTGCTTACAGCTTCGCCACAATATTTTTTTCTTTGGACCTGGCTAGAAAGATTTTAAAGGGGTTGTAAAGTTATTTTTTTTTTTTTTTTAAAATAACAAACATGTTATACTTACCTTCACTGTGCAGCTCGTTCTGCACAGAGTGGCCCCGAACCTGGTCTTCTGGGGTCCCTCGGCGGCTGTTTCAGCTCCTCCCCGCAAGCATTTACCACCTTCATGCGAGTTCCCTCGCACGGTGGTGAGTGCTTGCGGGCGCGCTCCCGTGATACAGCCGGCGGCTATAGCCGCTCGCTGTATCACTCGGCCCCGCCCCCCGGCGCGCCGCGTCATCGGATGTGATTGACAGCAGCACGAGCCAATGGCTGCGCTGCTTTCAATCCATCCACTGCAGCCAATCAGCGACCAGGCTGAGCTGCAATGAAGCTGACGAGGACGAGCAGCGAAGATTCTAGGCGTCAGGTAAGTAAAACGGGGGGCCTGGGGGCGGCGGTACTGTCAAAAGTTTTTTCACCTTAATGCATAGAATGCATTAAGGTGAAAAAATTTTTACCTTTACAACCCCTTTAAATGTAATCCACAACTGCTAAAATGCAATTTTAGTAAAGAGACATGACTCTGGCATTTCATAGTTAAAGAGGGGAGAGGGAATGCTTAAATCGCAGTTTGGGTAAAAGTAAAGGCCTTATGTGCACTGGAACAACACAGAAAGAAAAGGTCCAAGGAGAAGCCAGGTCCAAAAGGTCAACAGAAAGAAGCCAAATGCACATACAATTACCCTTTACGGCAAAGCTTCTCTATATCACAATTTTGAGCACAGTGTGCCGAAAAATGTTTTCAAATCAAAGGAGAGTGTTATATAAAAATAAATGTCAGCTTCACTCTCAAGCATGAAAGGAATTGTTATAAAGTAAATTCTGTAAACTACTTGAATATTAATAAGAAGTAAATATTTAGCTTTCAAAGATCAATAGTAAATGGTAAAGGAAATGGTAATCAAAAAGCAATATTGGTTCAATATTCCTGTCATATGAGAGAATATTTGCTCACGCATACAAGTAGATCCAAATGCATATACCATTGCCAAGACTACCTTCACCAATTTTTTCACCTTCACACCTTGGATCAGCCCAAATTCTGCACCTTCATTCAGATCTTATGTGAGCCCCAGTTTTCTGCACCTTCAGATCTCAAATGAGCCCCAATGCATGCACATTCACACCTTAGATAAGGCCGAGTTTCTGCACCTTCACAGCTCAGATAAGACCCAATTTCTGCACCTTTAGATCTCAATTGAGCCTCAATGAACACACCTTCAAGCCCAAGATAAGGTCTAATTTCTGCATCTTCAGATTTTATATGAGCCCCAATTTCTGCACCTTCACACCACAGATCAGGCTCAATTTCTACACCTTCAGATCTCAAATGAGCTTCACTAAATGCTCCTTCACATCTTAAGATCAGTCCCAATATCTTTTTGTTCAGATCTCATATAAGCCCCAAATTCTGCACCTTCACACCTCAAATCAGGTGCAATTTATGTACCTTTACACCTCAGATCTTATGATCTCAGATCAGGTCCAATTTCTGCACCTTCAGATCTCACATCAGTACAAATTTTTGCACCTTCAACACTTCTATGAGCCCCAGATTATGCACCTGTACACCTCAGATCAGCCCACATCATGCACCTTCAGATCTCATGCGATTCTCAATTACTGCACCCCAATTAACTCACCTCCACACCTCAGATCGGGCTAAGTTTCCACACCTTCAGATCTCAAATGTGAGCCCCAATGAAGGCACATTAACATCTCAGATCACACCAAATTTCTGCACCTTCGGACCTCAAATAATGCCCAATTTCTGCACCCCAGATTAGACCCAATTTCTGCACATTCAGATCTAAAAGTAGCCCCAGTGCATGCACCCTCACACCTCAGATCAGGCCCAATTTCTGCACATTCAGAATTCAAAAAAGCTCCAATGAATACACCTTTGCGCCTAAGATCAGTCCCAATTTATGCACCTTCACCACTTAGAGCAGACCCAAATTCTGCATCTTCACCCCTCAGATCAGAACCAAACTCTGCACCTTCACCCCTCAGATCAGAACCAAATTCTGCACCTTCACCCCTCAGATCAGAACCAAATTCTGCACCTTCACCCCTCAGATCAGAACCAAATTCTGCACCTTCACCCCTCAGATCAGAACCAAATTCTGCACCTTCACCCCTCAGATCAGAACCAAATTCTGCACTTCATATGAACCCCAATTCCTGCATAAACAACAATATTTCACAGGCAAAAAAAAAAGAAAAGGGAAACCATAATGTTCTCACTGGACATGTACCGTATTTTTCGCTCCACAAGACGCACCTAGCTTTTAGAGGAGGAAAACAAGAAAAAAAAAAATATTCTGAACCAAATGGTATACTAAAATATTTTGCAGTGCCCATGAAATGAAGCCTGACCAGTGCCATAAACGCAGAGTGACCATTGCCAATAACGCAGAGTGACCATTGCCAATAACGCAGAGTGACCATTGCCAATAACGCAGAGTGACCATTGCCAATAACGCAGAGTGACCATTGCCAATAACGCAGAGTGACCATTGCCAATAACGCAGAGTGACCATTGCCAATAACGCAGAGTGACCATTGCCAATAACGCAGAGTGACCATTGCCAATAACGCAGAGTGACCATTGCCAATAACGCAGAGTGACCATTGCCAATAACGCAGAGTGACCATTGCCAATAACGCAGAGTGACCATTGCCAATAACGCAGAGTGACCATTGCCAATAACGCAGAGTGACCATTGCCAATAACGCAGAGTGACCATTGCCAATAACGCAGAGTGACCATTGCCAATAACGCAGAGTGACCATTGCCAATAACGCAGAGTGACCATTGCCAATAACGCAGAGTGACCATTGCCAATAACGCAGAGTGACCATTGCCAATAACGCAGAGTAACCAATAACGCAGAGTAACCAATAACGCAGAGTAACCAATAACGCAGAGTAACCAATAATGCAGAGTAACCAATAATGCAGAGTAACCAATAATGCAGAGTAACCAATAATGCAGAGTAACCAATAATGCAGAGTAACCAATAATGCAGAGTAACCAATAATGCAGAGTGACCATTGCCAATACTGCAGACTGACCAATTGTCCATTGCCACAAACACAGCCTTACCTGATGTTATCCCATCCTGTCTCAGGAGCAGTGTCAGGCAGGCCCAGCTGGGAGATCGCCTGGCGCCCAAAGAGGGTTTGGATGTCTGTCCCCTGCTCTTCTGTCTATTCCGGCGGTGGGGGGCGTTGCCTGACGTATATTCGCATAAGACACAGACATTTTCCCCCATATTTCTGGGGGAAAAAAGTGCGTCTTATGGTCCGAAAAATACAGTAATCAGTAGTCCTGTGAGAAATTGTTATGCACAAGTACAACAACTTAGCACCAATTTATAAGTACAGCAGGTTTGTATGGCTGCTGCTTAATCCAAAAGTCATACCTAACTAAAAGCCGTCTACTACAAAGAGGGCTATATTTTCAGGTGCTGTGGGATAAAAGCAGCAGCTGCGACAGTGGCATCCCTGCCCCTTCCTATCTCCTTGCCAACTCACAACAGTCCTTTTTCTTTTTTGACAGGAAACAATGTGTTCTGAGAATGAAGGAAGAGAGATCATGTTGCAACCCCATTGCTTCTGTTCTCCATTCACAGAACACCTTGTATTCACCTTGGGCAAGGAGATGGGAGGGGGTGTGGATACCACTATTGCAGCTACTGCTTTTATCCCCACAGCACCTGGAAATACTGTGTGCTCTCTGTAGCAGCCAGCTTGTAGTTGGGTATGAATTTTGCACTAATCATCCATACCCACTTCTTGTACTTAATAGGGCTAAGTTACTGTACTTATGCATTTTTTTTAAAACTTTTTTTGTGTGTGAAAAAGAAGCCATATGTTCCCACTAGACCGGTAGTTAGGATTTCTATATTAATTTAGGACTGGTTCTCAGCATTTCACAGGAATGCAGGGGTTCCAGTGTGACTGGGCTGCAAAATGAACCAGACTGCACAGTAGTGCATCAGACGTGCAAGAATGCATTGCACCCAAACCACAACGTACTTCATTAGCAATCTGTGATTGGGGTGCAATTAACAATTACATTGGCACTCAGATGCAGACTGCAAGGGAAGTGCGTTCTAATGCAGTGCAGGAAATACCTTTCCGCCACTGCAGTCTAGTGTGAACTGACCTTTAGTCAGTGTTTTCTAAAAGTAGTAGTTATCAATAGAAGTTCTAAAGTAGTCATACCAAACCCTGTTCTAAAGTAGTGATTGCTGCTATTGAGACTACTCCTACTTTAGAACCAATAAAAGTTCCAAAGTAGTAGGTACCAAATCCTGTTCTAAAGTAGTATTTCCCAATAGCTGTTCACATAAAGATGTGGGATAAAGCAGCTACCACTGGTCCTCTTTAATGCTGCTGCTGAGAAAGAGGAATGGTCCTCAAGGTTTGAGCAGGCACGCTGACAAGGAAGGCTCAGGCTACAAAACTGCTGCAGTCCTGTAATTGCCTGTCCAAAGCCGAGCACAACAGCGGGCAGGCAGGGATGTCGGATTCCATGCTGCTGCAGGATTAATGCGGGCAAAGATTGAGGTGGGCAGGAGCTGAAGTGTATGGGCGGGAACAGCGGCAGGTGGGAACCATATGTGCTGCCTTCTCTGTAGGTGGGCGGGAGCTAAGTGGGTGGGCAGAAACTGTGGTTGGCTGGAACCAAAACATCCGTGCTGCTTTCTCTGTAGGTGGGCAGGAGCTAAGCAGGTGGGCAGGAACAGTAGCCAGCGGGAACCAATCCATCCATGCCACTTTCTATGTAGGTGGGCAGGAGCTGAATCAAGCGGGCAGGAATTAAGGCCGGTGGGAACAATCCGTGCTTCTTTCTGTGAATAGAGCCGCAACCACGGCTGGGTCTCCCAGGAATACCTTTGCGTGCCATCATAAACTCGGCTGCGTGCCACCTCTGGCATGCGTGCTGGGGGTTGACGACCCCTGCTATATCACATCACAACTAGGTAGTCTCCAAACACAAAACAATCACACTAGAATAAAAGATGTTGTCAACATACAGACATCACTCATTCCTACTTACTTCAAGCACACAGCGTAAGCAACACTTGAGGACTTGGTAACAAGCACAAATTTGTGGATATCTGGTAAATGTTTTGATAACAGCTACTAAAGCAACATATTATTGTTTTTTTGTTAATATTACGCTGGTGTGCAATTTTGTCCATTGTTAGTGTTATATTAACTTTGTTGCACTATTTTCATGTACAGTGCGGTTTTCAGTAGGGAGCGAGTGATTATCGATACCGGCCGATACCAGCATTTTCTGAAAAATTGGTATCGGTCGCAAACCAGACCGATATTACTGATATTGCTTCAAGGGGTTTTACCAGGGTGATGCATGCAGCTGCATGCATCATCCCAGTATCGTTCTTTAGCACGGACGGGCGGCTTTATTGTAACAACCGATGTGGCTCAGTAGCCGCTCGACTTATTACAGACAGCGGGAGGGGACATCCCCCTCCTGCTGCTCGCCTGGGCTCTCCCGTCCTATCGGGGGCCTCAGCAACTAGCTGGCACGTCCGCCGGCTGGCCGAAGACCCTACCAAAGCCGATGCTTGGTTTGGGTCTTGGATCTAGTAACCTGGAAGCAATGTCATGACATCACTTCCCGAAATACTGGCATCTTAAAGGCGCCGGTTTTAAAAAAAGAGAAAATATTCAAAAACGCAGATCTTGACGATTTGAATACTTTCAAGTGCAGGAAGAAGGGTTTTGGGTCCTTTTAGATCCCTGATCTCTCCCATAAAGAGTACCCTGTCACTGCCTATTACTGTCACAAGGGATGTTTACATTCCTTGTGACAGCAATAACAGTGATAAAAATAAAAAATAAAGAACTGTAAACATTTTTTCTTTAAATGTACAGAATATCGGCAGACAATATCGGCTATTGGCCTGAGAGGTTGCCGAAATATCCGCATCGTATCGGCACCGAAAAAATGATATCGGTCGATCCCTAGTTTTCACACACAAATACATTTTCTTTAAACAAAGGTCACATTAAAAAAAAAAGCAACAAAGTTGCAAAATACTGTTGACAACTGCATGCACTTCGTTATAGATCTGCCAACACAACCATAATATGCACAAAGCATCAGACTTTTTTTAAAATAAACACCTTATACTTACCCTCCTCTGTGCAAGGGTTTTGCACAGAGTGGCCCAGATTCTCCTTTGCTGGGGTCCCCCAGCAGCACTCTTGTCTCCTCCCTGCATCAAGTGCCCCCTCGGAGACCCGCATTCCAAGGGGACACCCGTGCGGGCGCACTTCCGAGTCCTGCTGCTGCGTCCATTGACACAGACAGCAGAACTTGGCCCACCCCCTGGAACTGTCAACAGCAACGGGAGCCAATGGCTGCACTGTTATCAATCTATCCAATGAGGACCCGAGACAGCGGCTGGAGCTGCTGTGCTTGTCCCCGTCAATGGAACGATCGGGTTCAGGTAAGTAAAAGGGGGGCTCTGGGGGGCTGCTGCACTACAGAAGGTTTTTTCCCTTAATGCATAGGATGCATTAAGGGGAAAAAAACTTGAGGGTTTACAACCCCTTTAAGCCCAAATGTCTTTACAGCATGCTTTTTAAAAAGAGATAACATTGAATGTCTATCACATTTGCAAATCCACACCAGGTATTCCTGGAGTGAGGAATCTGAACAGTAGTGCTATAATGTCAGTCTCGACAGAAGCATATAGTGCAGCTCATACTGATATTGCAGCTAATCTCTGAAGGTAAGGGAGACAAATTGTTGATCATCACAAATTAATGACATCACTCGTGCACTGTGAAGACAGTGTGGGACCTAGACATCCAACACCACAAAGAGCTAAGAATTTGAGGGATTTCTTGGCAATATCTGAATAGTCCCCGAGAAATGAAACATGGCCAAGTAAAAAATGTGCCTCTCAGGAATGTATAGATGTGTCAAAGTTTCTCCAATGCAAGAGAACAGCATAAAGATAGCAAATGGCAAGACAAGTTATAACACTTTCTAATAATGGTAATTTGTCATGATTGGCTACTTGTAAACCTATCAATTTCATTAAAAAAACATCCTTCAGCTGTCTGCCTGCTACAGTGCATTCAAACTTCTATTCCATCCTAGAAGACACCTCCTCGCCGATACAAACACTACAATTGTGTAATCCCCTTTAGATTTACCAAAACTGTGTATTATAGGAACAAACCCATTAAATTTGAATCCAATCAGACAGGGGCTTGCTTTACATAGTTAATGGAAGATCAAGAAAAGATTGTATAGTGCTCACAGGCAGAGGTGAAGTGAAAAACCCAGGAGTAGTATTAGGTCATTTTCTGAAATTGTAGGCCCCATAGAATAAAAAATGGTGGCAGTTGCAGTTTTCTATGTTGTTATATTTGTGCAACTATTTATCAAATTTAAAGAATACACATAAATGGATTTTAATACAAACACAATTTAATCCACAAATATTTTGCACAAAATAAAAGATGAAGTAGGGCCACACAGATAGATACTGAATATGTCAGACCTCAAAACTGCATGCACCCGTGAAATGGGTGCATCACAAGGGGCTAACAAACCTGATGGCATAGGGCAGGTGCCAGATATGGAGACATCTTAGATACCTAATGTCTCCCTGCCCTCTGCTCTATCTCATCAAGCAGAGATTGGTGGGTTGAGGGAACAGCAGTGAGCTTGTTTTAACCTGTTCTGACAAGGATATACTAACTGGACACATTAAGAGTTAAAGAGGTTAAACACCCTAGTTCTGGTCATGAGGTCAATGAAAATCAAACCGCACAGGTCAAATTTTACATTAAAAATTAATTTGTTTTACAAAACAAGCTTATAAAAAAAAAAAAAAAAAAAAAAAAAAAAAATGGACTAAATTATGGCACTGACCTCTTGAATCCCCAAACACAAATAATAGATGCTATCAGGTGAATAGCTGTCCCCATTTGACCTTCGCACCTCCTTCACAAACCGTGAAAGCCCATGGCTGAGCTCACACGCTGTATGCTCCAGAAGATTTTCTTTTAATCTCACTGCTGAAAACAAAAGTGTTATATTTAATAAAAGAACACATCCCCAAAACTAGAAGAAAAATGATACAACAGGATATAAGCTAAACCTACTTTCAACAAGCTCTTCTTGAGGAGTAGTTTTAACCCAATGCTTCCAGGCATTAACACCATAGGAACATTTAAGAGGAAACGCACACACTGAGCTTTCAGGAAGAGAGCTGTCACTCAAAACTGCCTTCCTCTTCAATCCCTGAAATTCAGAGCAATGATGGGTTACAGTACAGATATAACAAAATATTTGTGTAAAAACAAAATATAAGATTATAAAATGTAATGTAAAATGTAAAAGGCAGGTCAGCCTAGGATTCTTTACAAAAAAAAAAAAGAAGAAGAACAGTGTACTAAAGTGTACCTGTTCATTACAACACTGTCCACTGAAACAACCAATCTGCTGTGTGCAGACTATGCAGCCGGTCCAAGTAGCAAGGTACTTTGGTTAAGTTTAGAGCATTCCTTGTGCACCCATTATCCACAAGTGGCTATTGACCCTGCAGGATACCTTTAGCCAAATCCACACAGTAGGCTGGATGTCTGCTGCACAGCAATTGTAAATAAATACTATATGAAGTTTTGTAAATTACACTCGGGTAATGTTTACACAAATTTGTAATAAAATCATCTTTACATATAAAATATTGTAACATAATTTGCTAGACCACCAGAAATATACAGTACACTAAACTATAACAACAACTGTACCTGTAACAAAAATAGATGAAGAGGAAACATCTGCTAGAAATTTTCCAGGAGTGTAACTTCCTGTCGACCCCCTATAACTACCTAGGAAGGTAGGAGGGACACAGGAGATAGACATCCCCGAAATGACGATTTCTACAGAAACTACAGCAGATCTTTCCACTTCACAAGATTATTATTTAGTGGCATCAATGTATGTAGTCAGCAATATGCCACACCAGGAATAGTAATCAGGGCTCTAACTTTATCCAACTAATGGCAGAAGGTAAAAAGGCAGACTTTGCACAATTCTAACCACAATATTTCTTTGTCATGAAGACAAAGGACCACTGTGGCCTGAACACATCAAGACTGCTTTTAGCAGTTACAAATGATTAAAACCCCATACAAATGCCTCACTAAGAAGATCAAAGATCACAATAAAATCTATAAAACACCAAAGAAAAAAAAAAAAAACCCTAGTGTTACTTAAATAAGTGCATTAAGAATGTGATTCCATTTGTGATGTGGAGCTCTGCATGCTCCTTACTGGTGTAGATTATCAGTATGTGGATAAAGTTGCTTTTCACTGTCACCAGAGTTGTGCTGGCAGGAGATTAAGCTGAGAATTTTTATGTCTCTGGAATAATAGGTTTCTTGTGACAATGCAGATAATACACTAGATATATATATATATATATACCTTTTTAAGTGGCTTGGGTCTTGGTTGCACATCATACTCTTCCCCAAAAACGGGAGGCAACAGAAACTCACTTTCTGTATCAAGTTCTTCAGCTGCTGTAAAGAAATTATTGCAGGATTAACTCTTTGAAGGGAAGCTATGCAGACATTCAAACATCCTTGTGACACATATGCACTAAAATTTACAGATCCTAGTCCTTAAAGAAAAAAAAAAAAACAAAACACCAAGTTTACAAGATGACACTTCCTGTTTTCCACAATATTTACTAAGGGCTTTATTATTTTTATTTATAACATTTTATTCTACCTGGAGTTTCTAATACGACAATAATACCAGAAAGTGTTACAAAATTATTGAATGACCCCCCCCCTTATGTTTTGAAAAGTTGCACTCTGCTGAGAAAAGCTGGCCTTACATTTTTTTTTTGGCCGGCGGGCTGAACAAAAAAAAAAAAAAAAATGAACAGATTCCTCCAGTCACGCAAACAAGGTGGATGGAGGAATCTCTTCGCTGTGACACTATTTGGAAACAGCTACTGCTGCTGTCAGAATGCACTGATCAGCACCTGGAGCCAGTGATCGTGACACATTTTCCAACTTGTCCATTCTGTCAAAAGGGACCTGTCAAACACTAACCAAAATTTGGCCAGTCTCAGCTGAACTGCCCAAATTTTGAACAGTATAGGGCCTACTTTAGCCAACCACATTAGGGAACCATCATTCTATGCATATTAGGACTTCTGAGCAGGCCAAGCAGACTTTTTAAAGTAAGGGACTGAGAAGTAAGGTGGAACAGAGGGCCTTTTGACAGGAGGTCTGGCCTGTTTGAAAGAGGCCAAGGCTTGTCCACCAGGAACCTAAGTATATCCATGTATCAGGTTTTCCTGGGCCAATTTGCAGCCATAAGGATTGCCAGAATCCGATCTCCCCCTATATTGTAAAGCAGTCGAGGGAGAAGCAGCACTAGAGGAAGTGCAAACACCAAAGAATCACCAGGATATACACTGCAAAGTCTAGGGAATCCATGTATCTGGCCACAAACCTGTTGTTGAATTTGGAGCTCATATGGTGTTCCCCATCTGACAGAGAATCAGGAATTTTCCACTCCTGGTATGTAGTTGAGTTGGAATGTGGAGCTCCACCCTGGAGAGAATCTGGCTTGCATTTGATTCAGGGCTTTCTGACTTCTGGTTCCCCCTTGATGGTTATGCAAGGCACAATCATGGCATTGTCTGACTGCATCTTTAATGGGAGACCATGTAGCAGAGTCAGTCTTATGGATATATGTTCTAGAATATTAATGTGGCGTGTCAATTCCTGTGGAGACCAGGTGCTCTGGACAATCAGTGAATTGTAGATCCTGCCCTGGGCTAACAGGCTGGCATCTGTTGTTCCCACCTTAGGGAGATGGAGGAACAATTTTCCGGATGCTAGGGCTAAGTTGGAAATTCACCAGGTCAGGGCAGTGATGCAGAGAAGGTATACCTTTATCCACGTTGAGAGACTGTTAAAATGACATCCCTGGTCCAGACTGGTGCGAATAGCAACAGACACCCCTCTACTCCAGAGAGTGGGGGCACTTCTTTATTGTAAGGAGGACTTCTAGGGAGGCTTGGAGGGTTTTGGGGTCCAAGGTTTGCAATGAAAGATGGTCCCACCCTTGACTTAGAGAAGGGCATCTGGGTGGAGGGAAAGGATCCCCTTTGTTGAGAAGGGAAAGGAGCCATAGAAATAGCAGGCTTAGTCATTTTGTGGGGTAATAGTACCTTCCCCCCAGTAATTCTTTGATAAATTCCTAGATTTGATTTACATAACTAGTGTTAACCATCGAAAGGCACATCTAAAAGAAGCCTTCTGTAAGAAGGCTCAGAAGACTAAGCCCTAAACCACAAAATTCTGTGCATCTGCGCAGATGCTAGGGTCATCAGACAACAGACAAAAGACTTAAAGTGGAACTTTAGTCAGAAAATAAAGTCCTGCTAGATCATTTCATGCTGGCCCCTTCTGCAGGTATAGCTATGTAAAAAGATTAAAAAGAAGTGCATGTACTGTTTAAAATCCAGTAATACACAGTCTCACCCTGCTCTGCACATGCTCAGTTGCTCTCCATTTTTAGGCATGGACAAATTTGTAGAGGCAGATTTGCTGACAGCCTTAAAGCAGAATTAAACCCCCCTATCCTTTAAAGCCAATGAAGCAGTTTCTGCTTGATCTTCAACTGACATGGCGCTGTACATGTGATCAGTTATGACACCAGCCATATGATGGATTGACAGTTTGGCTGATGACACAGGCAAATGTGACAGTTACATTCCTGGGACTGCTGTTTTTTGAAACCATTAAATCGATAGGTTTAGTTCAGCTTTATGATTTACTGCTGTTCAGGGGCTCTGGGCTTCAGCAAAAAACGGCAACCTCCAGCAAGAACAGGAGCAATGCTCGAGGCAATTTACAGTACACACTCATTTTAGTAGCATAATTATTAATGTTGAATGCATGTGCTAAAGAACATTATTTTTTATAAAGTTGCTATGGGTAAAGTTATGCTTTAAAAGGAGAAAACCTCCTCAACAAGAACAGCAAGATGCTTGTTGAGAACAGAAATGGCAGGATCCACTACAGGTACTGGTCTTTTTTTCATAAGTTCCTTCTTCATAGGATATCACTCAGTAAAAGGTTTGGGAAAAATGAATGCTTTTTCAGGATTTGGCCGATCGTGTGTGCAGAGGAAAGGTCTTTTCAGACTTCACCGTTTAGTTCCCAAAGGAGCTTGTTTTGGCTGAGGGGATTCCATTGTTGTTAAACTAAAGCTATGAACACATCATCATATGTTAGCTCACAACAGAAAGCATATGAAGCTAATGGCATGACTCTTTAGTTGGTCTCTCACAAAATATGGGAGGAGAAAATTCCTCTGCAGAATACTCTTCTGCATCCACCTCAATTCCCTTCATATATTCCTTGAAGTGGTTAAGCGGTTCAGAGTCATTCTCCTGAAAAGTTTCAGACGGAGAGGCAGTAGAAAGGCTTTGGGTCCAGGAGACTGAAGGCTTCAAAAAGGGCAGAGTTTTCCAAAAGAAATCCGACATATTTGCAGTGTAATTTGCCTTAATCAGAAAGGCTGTTGCAGATGTTAGAGGCAGCCAGAATTAGAGGAAGGGGGCTGGGTCATTATTGGACCTTACTCCAGAACAGGGGAACAACTGAGCATTTTGCTGGTTTTTCTCAGTGTTTGTAGCACAAGTGACATTAGGCCCTTTTGTCTCAGCTCTTCTGCACCTTGTTTCCACCATTGCCAAGTGGGGGGATCCCCTGCGGGCTACTCACAAAATAGATGCAGAATCTGTTTTACACAACGCAGCAGAATCCACACATGCAGGACACCTAACAATAGAGGTAATTTGTGTTTACCAAGCCAATATATCTTTGCACTCTGGTACTGACTAGAATTCCAGGGTTTCTCTTCTCCCTCGGTTTCTTTCAGCCAACGTGACCCCAGTGCTGACAGAGGGGCAAACAAGGATACTGTGCAGGCAGTCTGCTTACACAGTGTGCAAGCTTGTAATGTTGCACAATAAAAAACTTGTCACTTTCACTCAAAAAGGCAGGCTTGTTCCACCCACCAGTTTGTGGACAATTTCTGGGCAATTTTAAACATTTTGCCAAGGCACCATAGTTGCAGGAGAGAAAAACACTCTAAGGCCCCTTCTACCGCGACTTCAAAGTCGCGCGATTTTACCGCCGCAATTCTGGCGCGATTTCAGGGAATGCCTGTGTAACTCGCATCAAAGTTAGACCAAAGTAGTACAGGGACTACTTGAAGTCGCACAGATATGAATGGTACTCATATCTTGTCATGCGACTTTGCAGTCCCAAGTCGCAGGACAAGTCGCACAAGTGTGAAAGGGGGCTAAGTTAAATAATGCCCCAAATATAAAAACAAGAAATATTCACAATTCCTGGGAAAACCCTGTCCTACCTGATCTGCCTTGCAGGCTCCCGGAGGGGACCAAGCTTCACTCAGCATAGTGGGCATACCCTCTGAAAGGTTCTTGAGGGCCTGGGTGACATAGGATTGGTTCATGGCTCTGGACCTGTATAACATTCTGCAGCTAATTACACTCCTTGCACCATGTGAGCACCAGAAATGTCAGTTGAAGTGGTAAAAAATAAAAAAAAAAGGGAAAAAAAGGGTGTAGAACCTTTTACAGGAGCAGTAGAGGTCCATTACATAAGGACACTAGCAAAAAAAGTGAAGTCCCACAGAGTGCATAGGGTTTTATGCAGGTGCAAAGCCTTTGCCAATGTCCAATCACCTGAAGGTAGCAGCATACAAGTTATTGTCTATGGCTACAAGTCTGGTACACTGTACTATAAAAGTTAACCCTCCTAGACAGCTGTCACAAACTGGTATGCCCCTAAGAGTTCCCTCTCCACTCCTATGCTGGTGACTACTATAACATTTTGGATTCCCCATAAGTTCCAGTACTGGAGACAATGGTCACCAGTGAAAGTGAATTTTCCAGTGAGGACACAAAATGTCTAATCAATCACAGATCTAGCTAATGCACAATGTAGCCTATATCAGATAATACACGTATGGGTATAACACCTGGTTGCATCAGAGAAGTATGCCTGTAGTACAAAAAAGGGTATCAATGTGAACTGATTCTAAGTTTCAACACTAAAACTTACCCCTTGGAAAATCATCCTCAATGTCCAGTTCTGGCTCATATGGCACATCTGGTAAGCTTGATGGGCTATCGGCACCGCAGCTTTTAGATTCATCGACCTGTATTTCATCTGCAGGTGAAAACAGCTGTATTAGTTTAATTTTAACTATCTGCTGAATTCCTTGGCGATTGACAGGGTTTAAGTCTACATACCAGTAATATCACACAATGTCTGTTCTTCAGTTATAGGATCTTCTATTTCCACAATTTCTAAAGGATGAAATGGGCTTCCATCGGATAGATCATCTTCTGTTACCTCCTCTTCCCTTTTTAGATAATTTTCTTCCTTTACGTCTTCATTGAGATCGTCACTGAGATCGTCATTCAGATCGTCACTGAGATCGTCATTCAGATAGTCATTGAGATCTTCTTTCAGATCGTCAGTCAGATCCTCTTTCAGATGGTCAGTCAGATCCTCTTTCAGATGGTCAGTCAGATTCTCAGTCAAATCCTCTTTCAGATCCTCAGTCAGATCCTCTTTCAGATCGTCAGCCAGATCCTCTTTCAGATCGTCAGCCAGATCCTCTTTCAGATCGTCAGCCAGATCCTCTTTCAGATCGTCAGCCAGATCCTCAGTCAGATCCTCAGTCAGATCCTCAGTCAGATCCTCAGTCAGATCCTCAGCCAGATCCTCTTTCAGATCGTCAGCCAGATCCTCTTTCAGATCGTCAGCCAGATCCTCTTTCAGATCGTCAGCCAGATCCTCTTTCAGATCGTCAGCCAGATCCTCTTTCAGATCGTCAGCCAGATCCTCTTTCAGATCGTCAGCCAGATCCTCTTTCAGATCGTCAGCCAGATCCTCTTTCAGATCGTCAGCCAGATCCTCTTTCAGATCGTCAGCCAGATCCTCTTTCAGATCGTCAGCCAGATCCTCTTTCAGATCGTCAGCCAGATCCTCTTTCAGATCGTCAGCCAGATCCTCTTTCAGATCGTCAGCCAGATCCTCTTTCAGATCGTCAGCCAGATCCTCTTTCAGATCGTCAGCCAGATCTTCTTTCAGATCGTCAGCCAGATCGTCAGCCAGATCCGCTTTCAGATCATCAGCAAGATCCACTTTCAGATCATCAGCAAGATCCACTTTCAGATCATCAGCAAGATCCACTTTCAGATCATCAGCCAGATCCGCTTTCAGATCATCAGCCAGATCCGCTTTCAGATCATCAGCCAGATCCGCTTTCAGATCATCAGCCAGATCCGCTTTCAGATCATCAGTCAGATCTGCTTTCAGATCATCAATCAGATCTGCTTTCAGATCATCAGTCAGATCTGCTTTCAGATCATCTTCTTCCTTTACTTCCTCTTGCAAAGATTCATCATCTTTTCTTAGCTCATCTTCATCGTTCACTAACATATGCCACACTTCTCTGCTGTCCTGATCTTCTACCTTTACTTTTTCTTCTTCTTCCAAGTCTTCATCCTTTAATGACAATGAATCCTCCATCTCTTCCTGCTTTTCCAGTTCAACCTTTAGATAATCTTTTACCTTTAGGTCCATATCTAGTTTTAGGTCTTTCAGCTTAAATTCTTCATTTAATTCTTTGATTTTGTCCCAATCAGCTGGCACAAAAATAGGAATAGGAACCTGTAAGAAAGGTTAAGCATTACTACCCTCAGTCAGTTAAAGAACAAAATATACAGTACCGAAACGCTGTAAAGTAAGAGCTTTCAAAAATATACATTTAAATGTTAATTAATTTACAAAATGTAAAGTGAGTGAACAGAGGAAAAATCTAAGATCAATATTTGGTGTGACTACCCCTTGGCTTCAAACCAGCATCAATTATTACACTCGCACACTTTTTACACTTGAACAAAGTCAGGTATTTTGTAGGATTAGATATATGATTAACCAATTATACCAAGAGGGTGCTAAATGATCAATTTCATATGTAGGTCGAAAGACCATCATTAAACAGAAACAGCTGTGTAAGAGGCTTAAAATTGGGGAGGAACACCCAAACTCTGCTACTAAGGTGAAGTTGTGGAAGACCGTTTATTGTCACAGGCCATACACCATGGCAAGACTGAGGCACAGCAACAAGACACAAGGTAGTGTTATACTGCATCAGCAATATCCAGGCAAAGACTTCAAAGCAGACTGGGGCTTCGTGATGTGCTGTTTAAGCTCTTTTGAAGAAGTTCAAAGAAACGGGCAACATTGAGGACCGTAGATACAGTGGTCAACCAAGGAAACTTAATGCAGCAGATGAAAGACCTCATGCTTACTTCTCAGCAGGTGCTCTGGACTGATAAGTCAAGATTTGAAATATCTGGCTGTAGCAAGAGTCAGTTTGTTCAGGGAAGGGCTGGAGATCAGTTCAATATTGAGTATCTGCAGGCAACAGTGAAGCATGGTGGAGGTTCCTTGCAAGTTTGGGGCTGCATTTCTGCAAATGGAGTTGCAGATTTGGTCAGGATCAATGGTGTCCTCAATGCTGAGAAATACAGGCAGATACTTATCCATAAGAGCTGCATGATTACTCATTAAAAGGTCGCAATCTCGACTCGACCCCTACTTGATCTTAATCCAGCATTTCTACGATACTTTCAGGCTTGGTTATTTCATCTGTCACGGGATTCCCTCACTGACAGCTGAAATTAAACGTCAATCAACCGGTTGTTAAGGAGTGGGGCCACAGCTTGCTTAAAGTGGTGTTCTGGCCGAAATTATACTTTTTAAATAAAAATACCCCTATAATACACAAGCTTAATGTATTCTAGTAAAGTTAGTCTGTAAACTAAGGTCTGTTTTGTTAGTTTATAGCAGTAGTTTGTTATTTTATAAACTTACAGCAGGCCGTGGCCATCTTAAGTGTGGGCATCTGAAGCCAGACTGTATTTCTTCCTGGATCTCATCCTTGCAGATCTCGCACATGCTCAGTGCAGCACAAGCAGTGTAATAGGTTTCAGGTCAGGTTTCCATAGCAACGGCAGTTTCAGAGGGTTGCCGCCCCACATGCTCAAGGTCAGGTTTCCATAGCAACGGCAGTTTCAGAGAAAGTTGCTGCCCCTTCCCAGAAGGCATTGCAAACAGGAAATGATGCGATGGGCCGCGGCCAGGGAGGAGGAAGTGAAAAATGAATTCAGCAGATATACAGGAGGTGCTGAGAAAAAAAATGTAAAAATATCCAATTTGTTTACAGTGCGCAGTTTAGTGAGGGATGCTGAAGAGTTGTAAAAGTGGGTGGAACTCCACTTTAACAACTGATGGCTCATTCAGCTGTTCAGTTCAGCTCATTCAGTTCCCCCGCTCACAGCTGTCAAAAAAAAACAAAAAAACAGCCATTGCTCAGCTGCTTAAATAGACAGATAAAAAGAAACATTGCATGTTCTTATTTGTCCTTCTGTTTATTCATTTAGGCCCCTTTCACACGGCCCTTCCATATGTCCATTTTTCATCAATCCGCAATAAAAAAAGAAAAAAAAGAAAAAAAAAAAAAACTGAAAAAAAATGGGAGTGCCCTCCCCCCATGGTCCATACCAGGCCCTTCAGACCCTCCCCACATACCAAAATAATAAAAAATGGCATGACCCCCCCCCCCCCAAAGGTCTGGAAAGGGAGGGGACAAGCAAGTGGCCCACCCCCCCTTCCTGAACCATACCAGGCAGCATGCCCTCAACATGGGGGGGTGGGTGCTTTGTTGATGGGGGACAAGGGCCTCTTCCCGACCCCAAACACCCTGGCTGGTGGTTGTCTGGGTCTGCGGCAGAAAAGAGCGAAGAATCCCACTGACAGCTGATGACTCATTGGTTGTTAAAGACGCGGTGGCTGGCTTTCCAGCCCCCTCCTTAGCAACCGATATATTGTGTTTGAAGTTCAGTTCAGTCACTTTTTTTTGTTGTTAAAAAAACAGATGTCAAAATTGACATCCATATCAGTTTTTTTTTTTGTAAAGAAAAAAAAAAAAATCAGATTGACTGAACAGAAAAAAAAAAAACGTAACAAACGTGTGAAACTAGCCTTAAAGATCAAATGGATTAACTTTGGTCTGCAAATGAAGTCCGTTTAAAAGCTTGCCGAGCGGCTCACGCCGATATATGTTGGCAGAATGATACTCCTGTGCAAACGGATGTACCTGTATGTCAGTCCACAAAAGCAGGAGCATGAGCGTGTAAACAAGGCATTTCCCTGTTCTGCGTAGTGACATGACAGATCTTCTGTTCCGTGTCATCGGGAACAGTGATCTCTGTCATGTCAGTGGTAGCCCATCCCCCCTACACTTGGAACACGCTGAGGGAACACACTTAGCCCCTTGATCCTCCCCTAGTGTTTAACCCCCCTTCCATACCAGTAATCAGTGGCTTTTTTTAGCTCTGATGGCTGTATAAATGTCAATGGTTCCAAAATAGTGTCATAAGTGTCTGATCTGTCCACCGTTAATAATAAAAAAAAATTAAAAGGCCATAAATCTATCCTCTATTTTGAAGACGCTATAACTTTTGCGCAAACCAATAAACACTAATTGCGATTTTTTGTTTACCAAAAATATGTAGATGAATACATATCAGCCTAAACTGAGGAAGAAATTTTTTTTTTTTTTTTTTATATATTTTTTGGAGGTTATTTATTATAGCAAAAAGATAGTCTGTTCATACAGAGTATGAATAGCGATCCGTCATCTCCCCTACATAGTCCACTGCCCCTTCAGTTAGAACACACACTAGGGAACACAATTAACCCCTTGATCGCCCCCTAGTGTTAACCCCTTACCTACCAGTGACATTTTTACAGTAATCAATGCATTTTTATACAGCACAGTGCTTGTGCTGTGTCATTTGGCCCCCTGTAACACCTGGCTGATCCTGCCTGGCTATACCCCAACCCCTGTACGCTGACTCAGATATATCAGGGCTGCTGAGCCCTGACACCGGAGACATCCGTACGTGCCTCCGTCATCCGCAACCTTCTGTCGTCCCTGTGCTCTCTCCCCCTCGGCCTGTCAGCTTGTGACAGTGCCTGCCCTCTCAACTTGTGCTTCTCAAATAACTTTCACATCTTCATACCATCCCCTCTGTGTTCTAATCCTGTGTGTCCCTGTGTGAGTGATTTATAAAAAAAAAAAAAAGTCTGCTATACCTCATTTCACAGATCTTCTCAGCAATCACATGATCAGCTTGCTCTCTGTCTCCTCTCCTGACCTCAGCGGGGGAATCTTGGCTCCGCCCGCCGCATCTTTTAGACGGGGAGAGAAGAAAACCAGCCAATCAGGTGATCGCTGAGAAGAGCTCTGAAATGAGGTATAGCTGGCTTTTTTTTTTTTTTTAAATAAAAATTACTCACACAGGGCCACACAGAACACAGATGGGGATGGTATGAAGATGTGAAAGTGGCTTAACAACCACTTTAATGGTAATTTTTTATTTCATTACACATTACATTATTTTCCATTTAATTTCTTTAACCCCTTGCAGAACAGCGCACGACGATATACATCGGCAAGGCTAGGCAAATGCACGTAGAGGTACGTCCCCAATAAATCGCGGCATAGTGGGCGCGTGCCGTGTACTCCATGAGCATGCCCACGGGCTCGATGTCAGCCAGGGGCCCGTGATCTTGTCACGGAGCGGCAAAACGGGGAGATGCCCATGTAAACAAGGCATTTCCCTGTTCTGCCTAGCAACATGACAGATCTACTGCTCTGTCATGGGGAGCAGTGATCTCTCATGTTCTAGTGAGATAATCTCCCCCTACAGTTAGAATCACTCCCTAGTGTTTAACCCCTTCCCTGCCAGTGTCATTTACACAGTAATCAGTGCATTTTTAAAGCACTGATCGCTGTATAAATGACAATGGTCCCAAAATAGTGTCAAAAGTGTCCGCTATGTCCACCATAATGTCGCAGTCACAATAAAGCAAAGCCATCTCAGGTATAGGACTGTCCAAGAAGAAGAAAAATTGAGAGGGGTTGCTTTAAACCACTTGCCGACCAGCCACAGTCAGTCATACTGCCAGAGAGGGAGATCAGCTGTTCCTAGTGATCAGGAACAGCGATCTCTCCCCTCCACCCCCAGTTAGAAACACCTGCCTAGGGAACACGCAGATCGCCGTCATTACTAAAAAAAATAAAGAAAGAAAAATTAATAAAAATGCCAAAAATCTATCCCTTATTTTGTAGACGCTATAACTTTTGCGCAAACCAATTAATATACGCTTATTGCGATTTTTTTTACCAAAAATATGTAGAAGAATACATATCGGCCTAAACTGTGAAAGAAATTTGCTTTTTTATATATTTTTGGGGGATATTATTATAGCAAAAAGTAAAAAATTGATTTTTAATACAGCTTACCTGTAAAAAACCTTTTCTCGGAGTACATCACGGGACACAGAGCACCATAATAATGACTATCTCTATCTGGGTTATACGCTACCTTTAGGTGACTGGACACTGGCAACCAATAGAAAGAAAGTTCCCCCATATAACCCCTCCCATACAGGAAGTACCTCAGTTTTTGTAGTAAGCAATGAAGATCCCAGAAAAGAGGGGATGGACCCTGTGTTCCCTGATGTACACCAAGAAAAGGATTTTACAGGTAAGCTGTATTAAAAATCCATTTTTCCTTATCGTACATCACGGGACACAGAGCACCATAATAATGACTATCTGGGATGCCCTAAAGCAATGCCCCTGAGGGGAGGGAGACACTATTCTAGAAACTGCCACCAAAGGAGGACCTACTCCGTTATTTGTAATATGCTGAGGCCAAAGGCAGTATTTTCTACGTGATTGACATTGACCTGGTAAAAACCCTGTAGATGTATAAACCAAAGACCAAATAATGGTCTTGTACCCCTGGGCCACCGACATCTGATGAATGGATGACCCAAGATACGCCCACACCTGGTAGAGAATCTCTCCCCAGAAAAAAATGAGTTTTTTGCCATTTAAACCATAGACATCATTGAACTGGCAGATCAACTGCTAAATATTCAACCGGGATGCCGCATGCCCTTCCTGGGCTCTTCTGGCAGCACAACCAGGATTCCTGACTTGCGATGACAACTCAAGTAGACCCTGAGTGTCTAAACTACCTCTAGAGTAGGTAGAGATCTTTCTCCAGCCAATTGCGGATTTAGGAGAAATATAAAAGGGAAGACACTGTCATGATTCAAGTGAAAAACTAGAAACCACTTTAAGAAAAATGGAGGATGCAACATCACCTTGTGATGCGAGACCAAAAAGGGGGGGGGGGGGGAGAAGAAGAGGAAGAGGAGGAAGAAGAGGAAGAGGAAGAAGAGGAAGAAGAAGAGGAAGAGGAAGAAGAGGAAGAAGAGGAGGAAGAGGAGGAAGAGGAAGAGGAGGAAGAGGAGGAAGAGGAAGAGGAGGAAGAGGAGGAAGAGGAAGAGGAGGAAGAGGAGGAAGAGGAAGAGGAGGAAGAGGAAGAGGAAGAGGAAGAGGAAGAGGAAGGGGAAGAAGAGGAGGAAGAGGAAGAGGAGGAAGAGGAAGAGGAGAACAACGACCCCTGGGAAAAAAATGGATAGTTACTGACCCTTAACGGTACTTAAGGCCAAACTCCTTTCTACCGATTGGAGAAAGAGAAAAACCTCCCACCCACATATTTCTGTGGGTGCCACTTCCTGGCTTCAAGCTAGGCAAAAAAAAAAAATATTTTCAAGTCCTGTAATTGAAGTTCCCCGAAGCTGGCTTCCAGGGGCTCAACAGTGCTGAGATACAGGACTCAAGGCCATCAGGTCCCGCTGGACTGAGAGTGTCCAAAGGAGTAACCCCTGCAAGACCTGCTATGTCCCCCCTGGACTAATTCGGCCAACACCAATATCAGTGTTACCACCTTATGGATTCTTCACAACAGATGTGGTAGAATCCTAAACAGGGGAAAAAAGCTTCAAATAAGGGAGAAGCAGACCTTAAGGTATTACCAGCGTATGTACCACCATTGGCAGTGGGACTCTTGTCTTGGACACACCTGTCCCAACTGATATAGAACTGCAGCATTCCCCTTGCCACTATCCTACACCTGGAATACGTATTGGCGATGGAGACAGCACTTGTACCGTCCGAAACAGAAACCTCCCTGAGTCGCATGACCTCTCGACTGCCTCGGTGGTTGATATATATATATGTCTGCCAAGGCATTTTTAGATTGAACCTACAACAGATTTGTCCTATAATCCAGAGCAAGGCATACCGGCCAAAAAATTACCAGCTATTGGACAGTATTTTCTCCTGTGGAAATCAAGTCTACTGAACTGTAGCCAGCCTTAAGTCAACTTAGAGAGACTGGCATCAGTGGTTATCTTTCAGATTCCCGAAAAGGAAGAATATCAAGCACCAATCTTTGCGCTGCAACAACACGGAAACAGAGCCTTCCGGCAAAGCAATGCCTGGATCTTCAAGTTTCCGTCAGGGAATGAACCTCTACCAAGACCTGGAGAAGGGCTGTATGTAGGGAACATACTTTGACCCAAACACAGCTTCCTTCTGTAGAAATATAAGGAACCCCTTGGAATTGACTGCTTCTTGAGCAAAGATTGAGGTAAAGAGTATTGAGGTGACTTCAGCAAGCCCAGCACTGGAGCTAGAAGCTTTCCACTGCAATTACAGAAATCCTTGATGAGCCTCGAAACAAACCACCACATGAAATCTACCCCTTGCAGAGAGGTCTTCACTGAACCGTCTAACCTATCTGAAAACAGAAGGATGTTCAGTGAGTTGATATCCTGAGACAGACCTCATGTTTCTACTTGACTTTGGAACTACCACCATGTGTCTCACAATAACGAGCCCATAAACTTCTGCTCCAAAAGCAAATGTAAGGCAAAGACTGACGACTCTGACAGACCCCCACCCAAGAGGTGCCCTTAACCAACCAGGTTTCTGCCAGCAAAAGATGGAACAAACCACTTCAGAGACTGCCTAAGTCTTACTGGCTTGAGATACTATCAAAAAACCCAGCAGCCTCAGATGCTTCCCTCACCCCGGTGGGGAATAGCTTACAGCATCTGGTATCCCTGGGCAGTCTCCCATCTGTATACTAACCAGGCTTGATCTTGTTTAGTCTTCAATCAACTGAGATCAGGCATGAACAAGGTGATGTGGCCACAGTCCGACAAAAAATGAATGCGCCAGGATACCCTGCAATGCCCAACACCACAGTGGTTCAGATGCACCCAAAACCACTGTCCATAAGAGGATGCGGATACCTGCCAGATCACTGAACCTGAGAGCGGTAGTCCTGCTTCCATCGGCTGCCTCTTTTTTGGAACTGTTTAACTGGTATAACAGGTATCCCAATAAACAGTCATCAAAGGATGCAGGCATAAACCAATGTTGGTTTACCTCTACACAAGCCCTTAGGTATGCAAGTACCTAGGCATGCAAACATGCAGGTATACAAATGCTCTTGCCATTCATGCATTCATGTATACAGTACAGGGTTAATACGCTCATACTGATGTACCCTCAGGCAAACAAGCACCCCGGCAAATAGGCCCCGATGCATGTAGTCCTATGTAAATAAGTACATAGGTAAATACAGTGGGGATCAAAAGTTTGGGCACCCCAGGTAAAAATGTGTATTAATTTGCATAACGAAGCCAAGGAAAGATGGAAAAATCTCCAAATGGCATCAAATTACAGATTAGACATTCTTATATGTCAAAAAAAGTTAGATTTTATTTCCATCATTTACACTTTCAAAATTACAGAAAACAAAAAAATGGCGTCTGCAAAAGTTTGGGCACCCTGCAGAATTTATAGCATGCACTGCCCCCTTTGCAAAGCTGAGACCTGCCAGTGTCATGGATTGTTCTCAATCATCGTCTGGGAAGACCAGGTGATGTCAATCTCAAAGGTTTTAAATGGCCAGACTCATCTGACCTTGCCCCAACAATCAGCACCATGGGTTCTTCTAAGCAGTTGTCTAGAAAACTGAAACTGAAAATAGTTGACGCTCACAAAGATGGAGAAGGCTATAAGAAGATAGCAAAGCATTTCAGATGTCAATATCCTCTGTTCGAAATGTAAGAAATGGCAGTCATCAGGAACATTGGAAGTTAACCTCCCTGGCGGTATGATTCTTTCGGATTTTAGGTGCTGAAAGCGGTACAATTATTTTGCATGGAAATTTGGCGTTTTATATTGTAGGTCTGTAAATCTTAACAATAACACACTTAAATCTGTCCAAACCAGAGTCTAGTAGATATCCCGGGTATGATAAAGTTTGAAACACAAAAACATAAATTATAATATAATAAATAAAAATAAATAATTAAAAAAAATTAAAAAAAATAGTAATAAAATAAATTTCCCCACAATTCACTATCGCTCAATTCTGCAAGTGTTCTAATTTACTATCGCTGTTTTCTAGCTGGTCTAAAGCCACTTTTGACGTAAAGGGACACTTTTTGGTTGCTATGGACAATCTCCAGTTTCCAGGCAGAAAGAACAGTGTATATCATGTAAAACTGCATGCAGGGCATGGGCCAGAGCACTGGGGACAAAAGGGATGTGAAATCATTTCATACAGTACTGTAATCTGTAAGATTACAGTACTGTATGTGTTATGATTTTGACATTTTTTTGAATTTGCCGCCAGGCTCCGCCCCCGTGCGTCGCGCCGCTCGCAGGGAACGGAGCCTGGCACGGAGAGGCTTCAGAGGAGGACGGAGCCCTCGGTCACTGCGGGTGACATCGCAGGATCCCGGGGACAAGGTAAGTAAAGCCGCCCCAGGATCCTGCAATGCGATCCCGAGTGTGGCTCGGGGTTACCGCTAATGGTACTGAATTTTAACCCCGAGCCACACTCGGGAATACCGCCAGGGAGGTTAAAGCAAGATCTGGAAGACCAAGAAAAATATCAGACAGAACAGCTCGCAGGATTGTGAGAAAAGCAATTCAAAACCCACGTTTGACTGCACGATCCCTCCAGAAAGATCTGGCAGACACTGGAGTTGTGGTACACTATTCCACTATAAAGAGATACTTGTACAAATATGGTCTTCATGGAAGAGTCATTAGAAGAAAACCTTTTCTACGTCCTCACCACAAAAATTAGCATTTGAACTTTGCAAATGAACATACAGACAAGCCTGAGGCATTTTGGAAACAAGTTCTGTGGACTGATGAGGTTAAAATAGAACTTTATCGTCAGAATGAGCAAAGGTACGTTTGGAGAAGAAAGGGCACAGAATTTAATGAAAAGAACCTCTGTCTAACTGTTAAGCATGGGGGTGGATCAATCATCCTTTGGGGTTGTATTGGTGCCAGTGGCACAGGGAACATTTCACGAGTAGAAGGAAAAATGGATTCAATAAAATTTCAGCAAATTTTCGATGGTAACTTGATGCCATCTGTGAAAAAGCTGAAGTTAAAGAGAGGATGGTTTCTACAAATAGATAATGATTCTAAACACACCTCAAAATCCACGGGGGATTACATCAAGAGGCGTAAACTGAAGGTTTTGCCATGGCCTTCACAATCTCCTGACCTTAACATTATTGAAAATCTATGGAAAGACCTTAAAAGAGCAGTGCGTGACAGACAGCCCAGAAATCTCAAAGAACTGGAAGACTTTTGTAAGGAAGAATGGGCAAAGATACCTCAAACAAGAATTGAAAGACTCTTGGCTGGCTACAAAAAGCGTTTACAAGCTGTGATACTTGCCAAAGGGGGCAGTACAAGATATTAACTCTGCAGGGTGTCCAAACTTTTGCAGACACCATTTTTTTTGTTTTCTGTTTTTTTTAAAGTGTAAACGATGGAAATAAAATGTAACTTTTTTTTGACATATTATAAGAATGTCTAATCTGTAATTTGATGCCATTTGGAGATTTTTCCATCTTTCCTTGGCTTCGTTATGCACATTAATACACATTTTTACCTGGGGTGCCCAAACTTTCGATCCCCACTGTAGTTCCGGAGAAAACATGTACATATGTATACAACTTAATGTAATAAACATGTGAATGCAGTACAAATGAAAACATGCCAGCATGGAAGCATGCGTTCATGCAAATATGCATTTGGGCAAAATATGAAAGTGTGCGTTATATACACGCATTCATGCAACACGTGCCCATGGAAACAGGCAATCTCACAATAAGCAAGCATGCGTTTATTAAACTTGTTTATGCAACCTTTATCTATGTAGACATTTATAAACATGCATCTTTATGCAACCATGTATTTTTATGTGCGATCATGATACATATGATTCTATATGCGATCCAGCATCTTTATGCGAACCAGAATTTTTTTACGATCAAGCAGCCAAGTATTCTGATGCAACCATGAGGGTTATTCACCAAGGTCAAACCCACCCCGCACCACAAGCACACTCGGAAGTAAAGTCACCGGAGATCCGAGGGGGGATATGCAAGGAAAATAAAAAACAGCATTTTAGCCTGCACATGATTGGATGACAAAACCAGCAGAGCTTCCCCTTATTTCAGATCTACCTCCTAGATTCAGTGCGACTGCACCCCCAAGCGCACCCGCAGTGCAAAGTGGATTTGTCCTCCACAAACAACTCACCATGTGAACATGTATATTCAAGCAAACATGTATAATCATGTATCTTTATGCAATTAGACATCTTTAAGCGATCAAGCATTTCTATGCGACCATGTATCTTTATGTGATCATGAATAATCAATGTCCAGTTATATAAATATGTCCAAACCTGCATCTTTATGCAAGCATTAACAACCTGGCATCTATGCGATTATGCATTGTATGCAACCATGAACATGTATCAAGCATGCAAACATGTAAGTTCTTGTACATTTCTGCAAACACGAATAAACATGCATCTTTGTGCATCCATGCATGCTTAAGCAACCATGCATTCTGTGCAAAAAATCAAACATGTATAACCATGTATATTTATGCAAAACATGACAAAAAGATGCATACATTGCTTTGTGCAATCATACATCCTTGTACAACCGTGCATTTTTAGCAACTGTGCGCTTTAGCAAATGTGCCTTTTTAGCAACCGTGCGTTTTAGCAGGTTTGCAAGCACCTGCTTAGCTGCAACTGGGTCCATACTAGAGCTGCAGGTTTTTAGTCAAGCACATATGCACTATACTGGAGATACAAACTACTTAAAAAAATGCATCCATGCTCACGTTTTCCCCAAACGTGTATATTTAAACATGCATTTAAGCAACAAGATTGCAAGCATGTATATGCTGCACCTGCTTGTAAAGCAGTCAACACTTTAAAGCGAACTGCTAACCATCCAGGGGCGTTTTAACTTACAGTTGTACCGTTGTACCCCCTCCCCCCCCGATAAGCAGTAAATATGCAGCATATAATCATGACTTGTCTTCATATAGTTCTCCCATAGTAAGCACTCACACTTTGTTGGTATCCACAGGCTGCTGCTGTGTCTCCAGAGGCCTACTGAACCTGTTGCTACATGGCATGGCCGCCCTTCCACTTCCTGCCTATATAAAAATATGCCATACTGAGCGAGCCTGCGCCCTCTAGTGGCTGGAGGAGAATCCGCAGCCACATGAGTAAGAGTATATAGCATGATTAAAAAACGGCACACTGCTCCCAGTGGCCACCGGGAGAACAGACAGTCAGATTTCTCTCTCTTTTTTTTTTTAAAGAGAAACTCCAAACAAATGCAGACTTACCATTCCTGCTGCAGGACTCTGAACATAAACAGGAGTCCAAACTTTACCCATCACGGCGAGCTGTCATAAAAGACCTTCAGAGACTGGGTCCCCCTTAATCTGGGGTCCACTCCCCTGGACCTGTATAGCACCCTGCAGGAAAGCACCTTGGTCAGAACACTGCACAGTTTTCCATTAAGCAGGGTCAAGCGCCATAAGGCTGCATTACAGGCAAAACCTCAAGGAATCTTCTCTCCTTCCCATGAGGCTCGGGTACCATTCATTTTAGCCTTCATGCCATCCGAATGGATCTGATCAGAACGCCCTTTACTGGGACATCATTAGGTTTTGAAGAGCTTCAAAACAGCCATGACCAACACCTTCAAGACACTGGCGAAAAAACTGAGGTTCTTCCTGTATGGGAGGGGATATATGGGGGAACTTTCTTTCTATTGGTTGCCAGTGTCCAATCACCTAAAGGTAGCGTATAACCCAGATAGTCATTATTATGGTGCACTGTGTCTCGTGATGTATGATAAAGAAATACATTGCTTTTTTTTTCAAAATTGTCGCTCTTTTTTTGTTTATAGCGCAAAAAATAAAAACCGCAGAGGTGATCAAATACCACCAAAAGAAAGCTCTATTTGTGGGGGGAAGAAAAAAAGGACGTCAATTTTGTTTGGGTACATCGTCGCAGGACCGCGCAATTGTCAGTTAAAGCGACGCAGTGGCGTATTGCAAAAAGTGCTATGGTCAGGAAAGGGGTAAATCCTTCCGGGGCTGAAGTGGTTCAATTTGATTGAAACAAAGAGTATGATGTCTTTTTTTGCCATCTTGTTTGAGAACCTAATGTTCAGGGGTTGTAAATCTTTCAAATAAAAAAAGTTCTTCAGAATCGTGATCTTTATTCTAAGCAAAAAAAAAAAAAAAAAAAAGTGATTCTCATTTTTTCCAGAATCGTGTAGCTCTATTATTCATCATGACATACTATTAGGGACGCGTGTGACTGGCCCCAAATTTATTCTGCAAAAGGACGAACCCAAACATACAGCCAATATCATTAAGAACTATCTTCGGCATAAAGAACAAACAGTCCTAAAAGTGATGGTTTGGTTCCCACAGAGCCTTGATCTCAACATAATCAAATAGGTCTGGGATTACACCAAGAGAGGCAGCCTACATCCACATATTTGTGGTTTTCTCTCCAAGAGGTTTGTAACAAACTACCTGCCAAATTCGTTCAAAACTGCATGCAAGTGTACCTAGAAGAATTGATGCTGTTTTAAAGGCACAGGATGGTCACACCAAATATTGATTTGAGATTTGATTTGGATTTCTCTTTTGTGCATTTACTTTCCAATATGTTAATCAATAAAAACTATTAACATTAATATGTTTGAAAGAATCCTTTATTTACAGCGTTTTTTCATACGTGCCTAAAAGGTTTGCACAGTAATGCACATTTTAGAAGACTGTCTCTTAGGACTGGTTCCCAATTGGGCAATGTCGGACATTGTTCCCTAGATGTAGGCAACAGTTCAATACAAGTCCGTTGTGAATTGGGCATGTAATCTATTCTGCAGCACAAATTAAGCACTTTTTACATTTTTTTTCTTTTTTTTTTACTTACGGGGACAGGTATTGCTGTGGGAGCTGGTACTTTCTGACTGTAAAGATTCATAGGCACCGGCACATACACTGGAACTGGAATAGGCACTGGAACGTACTTTGTGTTAGGGTCTTCCTCTAAATAAAGGTTAGAAAAAAAAAATAGTACAATGAACTGATGTTTACTTTTCTTGCCATGTTTTACAATATAAGAAAAAAAAAAATAAGGAAAATTTATGAAATACTGGCTTAATTTAGTATTATGTAAACCTCATCACTGCAAGAATACACATTTTAAAAAAAATTTGAGGAAGTTTACTGAACCTAGCAGGAAGTCTGAGAACCCCAAACATAGCGGACCCCACTGAAGTCTAACAAAGTTGAATTTTCTGACCATTAAGGCTAATTTGCAACTTTTTTTTTTTTTTTTCTTTACAAAAAGCATGGCTTTGAAGGAGCATGGATTACACATCTAATTCCTGACTACAATTACATATTTGAAGGCCCTGGAGCACCAGGAGATCCCATTTTGGAAAGCAAACACTCCAAGGTATTTTCTGAAAGACACGGATTCTTTTAAAAATGTAGTTGTTTGCCACAAGTTTTTGGAAAATGTTTAAAAAAAAAAATGTTCACTTTCTTTCCTGCAAAGTTGTCAATAAGATATTCTAGACACACACAATAGGCATATTTAAAATTACCCCAAAACACATTCTGCTACTCCTGAGTATGGCGATACCAGATATGTGAGATTTGTGTGAGACAGCCTAGTCATATATAGAGAGGCCCAAAGTCCAAAAAGCACCTTCAGGGAGTTTCTAGGGGGATACATTACGCATCTGATTTGTTGACCACCCATCACATTTTTGGAGGCCCTGGAGCACCAGGACAGTAGAAACACCCACAAAATGACCACATTTTGGAAAGCAAACACCCCAATGTAAATTCCAAGAGGCATGGTGAGTCTTGAAGACTTCATTTTTTTGTCATAAGTTTTTGGAAAATGCAGAAAGAAAATAAAAATTAATTTCTTTACACAAACACGTTCTTCTACTCCTCCCAAGTATGGCGATACCACATGTGTGAGACTTAAACTGTCTGGAATGATTATGTACTGACGTTGTATCACACAAATCAATCGTGTCAAAACCAATGTACGTTAATGGTCACCCCTATACAAGTGGTCAGGGAATATAATGTAGTGTATCGTCACCTAAAGCAGTCCCTATTCCTACAAGCCAAGCATGCCTAGCCTACTGGTACATGACTGCCCCAGGAGTGGCATGTTCACTGGCCTGGTGTCTCGCAGGAACATAGTCAGAAGGAGTTGCAGATGGATCAGTTCAAGCCGCAGGCAGACATGGTCAGCACGAAGCAAATGTTCGATCCAGGCAGAAACGTGGTCAATAAGAAACCAAAGGTATTTTCTAACATGCATAGTTTTGTTTTAAACGCTATTGGACTGGATTATATAACAGACATTTTAACACAAATAGCAACCACAGTTATCAAAACCAATGTATTGTAATGGTTGCCTTTATACAAGTGTTCAGGGAATATAACTTACTGTAGTGCCACCTATACAAGTCACAGTTCCTATAAGCCAAGCAAACCTAGCCTACTGATACATGGCTGCTCCCTGGAATGTCATGTTAACTGGCCAGAAAGTGCAGGAGGCTAAAAGAAAAATTTCCTGTGGTTGCAGGAGTACAGTTGTCAGCAGGAAATGGCTGGGACTAGTGTCTCACAGGAATGCAGTCAGCCGGATGTCCAGATGGGTCAGTTCAGTGCGCAGATACTTAGTCAATAAACAGGCGAATCCATGCAACAGGCAGTAACGTGGTCCATAAACAGGCCAGGGTTAGAGCAGGTACTGGTGTGGCAGTGATCAGGAACACTGTTGCTGGCTTATACTGGTTCGGTGGCAGTGGGGACTAGTGTGGCAGCAATCAGGAACACTGCTGCTGATTTACACTGGTCTGGTAACACTGGGACTGGTGTGGCGACGAACAGCGGTGCCATTGCTGGCTTACACAGATGTGACCCTGCGACTGGTGAAAACCGCAATATGTTATGCATATATGCATATGCATATCCAATTCTGAAAGGAACCATTTGATCAGATCGTTGTCATACCACTAAACCTGCATGAGAATTTGCTCAGCAGTACGATGAACTCTTAAAAAAGTAAGGACCCATTCAGGAAAAGCGTTGCAGGAACGAGCAATCCCACTTGCAATTTTAAAAGTGAGATTTAAACGCATTTCCACATTTCATGCATAGAGCAGTCCATAAACTTCCATTGGCTGCCCTATGCACATTTGTTGTCCAAAAGAAGTCCCTGCTCCTTTTTTGGCGCCAAGCCTAGCGTGGTTTTCAAACGCACGAGTTGATAAACAATTCTGTCGTGCGACAATCACAGCAGAATCGCACTGCATTTGGGATGCCTTTAGGCTACATTCACACCTGAGCACAGCGATTTTCAGGAGCTTTTATTTAAGCTTTTTTGTGTGTGTATCTGAGCGTTTTAAAAGCGTATTTTAAGTGTGTATTCAAGCTTGATGCGTTTTTGCTTTAGCCAATCGAAAGCACGTGAGGGAGCAAACCAATTCTTACAGGCTCAAAAATGCCTATCAACGCATGATTAGAGCATTTTCAGGCATTCCCATTAAAATCTATGGTGCCAAAAACAGCTCAAGTTGTTCAACTCCAGCCCTCACGATCTCTTAAAGAAGTTCGTACTAAAGTAACATACCCGGCTGCACTTGTGCAAGCAATGACTTTTATAATGTTGTTTCAGCTAAAGTACCTGCTTGAGAGATGCACGCATAGAAGTCTACAGCAATGAACTACGCATATCTGGCCAGTGGGAAGACAATACTTATCTGTAGGATGTGAGGACTGCAGCAAGCCACAGTTCTGAAATTAATGGAAGTTTGCTTTTAGGACAGAGCAGCTAGGCACCCTGCATAGTGTCTAAACAATATTGAAGCTATAATGAATGGGAGTCAGAGGAAATGAAAACATGTCAACGTTGGTATATTTAATTTATACTCTCACCTTTACAGTAACCGAGACTGAGTATTTAAAACACTAACAAACTACCTGTCTGAGAAGTCTTAGTCTGCATGTGCGGTTTGCAGTAGGTGGCTTTTGTCATGGATAGTGGCTTGCACAAGACAGCTTTATTCTTCATGTCTTTAGGTGGTACAGGTGTGCAGTTTATACCCTAAGACAAGGAGAGAAAATAGGACTATGAAAAACATTTTAGAAATATATACACACACACACATATACATACAGTGGGGATGGAAAGTATTCAGACCCCCCTTAAATTTTTCACTCTGTTATTAATGTACACACAGATGGCTGCAATATGAAGAAAAAAAATGAACTTAAATTATTTTAGCAAATGGCTGCAATATAACAAAGGGTGAAAGGTTTAAGGGGGTCTGAATACTTTCCATCCCCACTGTGTATACATACTAAGTATATGTATATATATATATATATATATATATATATATATATATATATATATATATATATATATATATATATATATATACATATACATATATATATATATATATATATATATATATATATATATATATATATATATATATATATATCTCTCTACACACACCCCTGTTAAAATGTCAGGTATTTGTGATGTAAAAAAAAAATAAAACAAAAGAAATGATTTCAGAACTTTTTCCACCTTTAATGTGGCCTATAATCTGTACAACTCAATTGATAAACAAACTGAAATCTTTTAAGGGAGAAAGGTAAAAATAAAAAAATAAAATGTGGTTGCATAAATGTGCACATCCTCCTATAACTGAGGATGTAACTGTGTTCAGAATTAGGCAATCACATTCAAACTCGGGTTAAATAGGAGTCAATACATGCCTGCCATCTAAAGTGCCTCTGATTAACCCCAAATAAAAGTTCCGCTCTTCTAGTAGGTCTTTCCTGATAGTTCCTTAGTCGCATCCTACAGCACGGTAAAGCTATGGTCCGCAGAGAACTTCCAAAAGATCAGAGGGATCTCATTGTTAAAAGGGATCAGTCAGGAGAAAAAGAATTTCCAAGGCATTAGATATACCATGGAACACAGTGAAGACAGTCATCATCAAGAGGAGAAAATATGGCACAACAGTGACATTACCAAGAACTGGACGTTCCTCCAAAATTGATGAAAAGAAGAGAAGGAAACTGGTCAGAGAGGCTGCCAAGAGGCCTACAGCAACATTAAAGGAGTTGCAGGAATATCTGCCAAGTATTGGCTGTGTGGTACAGGTGGCAACAATCTCCTGTATTCTTCATATGTCTGGGCTATGGGGTAGAGTGGCAAGAGGAAAAACATCCAAGCCCAGCTAAACTTTGCAATTTCTCCCAAAAGCACGTGTAAAAAGGTGTTATGGTCGGCTCAAAAACAACACTGCACATCACCTAAAGAACAGCATACACACAGTGAAGCATGGTGGTGGCAGCACCATGCTTTGGGGCGTTTTGTCTTCAGCTGGAACAGAGGCCTTAGTCAAGGTAGAGGGAATTATGAACAGTTCCAAATACCAGTCAATACTGTCACAAAACCTTCAGGCTTTTGCTGGAAAGCTGAACATGAAGAGGAACATCTTTCAGCATGACAACGACCCAAAGTATACATCCAAATCAACAAAGGAATGGTTACACCAGAAGAAGATTAAAGTTTTGGAATGGCCCAGCCAGAGCCCAGACTTGAATCCAACTGAAAATCTGTGGGGTGATCTGAAGAGGGCTGTGCACAGGAGATGCCCTCGCAATCTGACAGATTTGAAATGTTTTTGCAAAGAAGAGTGGGCAAATATTGCCAAGTCAAGATGTGCCATGCTGACAGACTCATACCCCAAAAGACTGAGTGCTGTAATAAAATCTAAAAGTGTATCACCAAAGTATTAGTTTAAGGGTGTGCACACTTATGCAACCATATTTTATTTTTACTTCCCTCCACCTAAAAGATTTCAGTTTTACAGTTTATAGGCCACAGTAAAAGGTGGAAAAAGTTCTGAATTTCTGAGTTTTTTTTTACATAACAGAAACCAGACATTTTAAAAGGGGTGTGTATAATTTTTATATCCACTGTGTGTGTGTATATATATATATAATATATATATATACACACACACACACACACACACACACACACACACACATATACATACATATATATACACACACAAATGGCTAAAGCCAGGCCTTAAGGTTTACTCGCCACCAGTTACCACCCGACCCCTACCCTGTCCCGCACCTAATTCCGCTCTTAACCACTTCCCGCCCAAGGACTTCATATGACGTACTGGACTTTCAGTGGGAATATCTGAATGATTCCTGCAGCTACAGGCATCATTCAGATATACTTGTTTTCAGCCGGCGATTCTGTGTACCATAAGAACGATCACAGCGGCAGTTCCGCCACTTGATCGTTCTTACAGGTGACATCTTCCACCTCCCCCACCCCCGCAGCCATCCGGTGCGTCTCTGGGCTCTAAAAATTTAAAGCATCACCTATGGCGATTTTTAAGTACTGAAGTTTGGCGTCATTCCATGAGTGTGCGCAATTTTAAAGCGTGACATGTTGGGTATCTATTTACTCGGCGTAACATCATCTTTCACATTATACAAGAAAACTTGGGCTAACTTTACTGTTTTGTTATTTTTTAAATCATGAAAAAACCATGTTTGAAAAATTGTTTCGCAAATACCGTGCGAGATAAAAAGTTGCAATGACCGCCATTTTAGTCCCTAGGATGTCTGCTAAAAAATATATATAATGTTTGGGGGTTCTGAGTAATTTTCTAGCAAAAAAATTATGATTTTTACATGTAGGAGAGGAGTGCCAGAATAGGCACTGTATGGAAGTGGTTAAACACGCCCTCATAAATGATCTCATGAAATGACACTTAAATGTTTTATGCAGAATTAGGTTACAAAAATAATTATTAACAACAACTTTATTGCCCATCACTGCAGCCTACCTGTGCAGGGGAAGAAAGGAGAGGAAGAGGATTGCCAGCCGGAGCGCCAAGAAACATCACTGTAATAGCTATCACTTGAATTGCAGAGTGTTCCCACTGCTCTCCGTCACATACAGCCCCGCCCCCTCCTGGCCCGGGTACTTTGATACACGTCACACCTCCTGGCATTGGATGGGTGATCTGTCTATCAAACGCTATATAATATATATATATACACACACACACACACACACACACACACACACACACATATATATATATATATATATATATATACACACACACACACACACACATATATATATATACACACATACATACATACATACACACACATATACACACATATACACACATATACACACAAATACCATTCACTACTGAATAAAATGCATAATTTGGAATATCCGGCTATTTAACAGTACTGACCATTGGTCTTGGCCGTGAAGTTTGAAGTCCTTGGTCTGAAAATAAAAACATGGTTTAGGGTGGAACCCACATGGTCACAAGTAACAGATTAAAACATAAAATAATTACCAAGATCTATAGTATTCAAATGGGCTGAAGGCACAATAAATCAAAAACCCTAGCAAAATAAGCCCCTGTCCCTCAACAGGTCTTCTGTACTAACTTGAGAGAATAACGGTTTCAACCCGTAATTGTACACAGGAGAGGCAGAACGGCAGTCTGTAATGTAAACAAGGCAGACCGCCATTCTGTGAGAAAGATGGAGATCTTGTGTTTCTACTAAAGCAGAAACACAAAAATGTAAAAAAATATTTCTTCATCAGTTTAGGCCAATATGTGTTCTGCTACATATTTTTGGTAAAAAAAATCCCAATAAATCATATATTGATTGGTTTGTGCAAAAGTTATAGCGTCTACAAACTAGGGGATATTTTTATGGAATCATTTTATTTTTTACTAGCAATTGCGGCGACCAGCGATTTTTAGCGGGACTGCAGCGGACAAATCGGACACCTGTCACTTGACACTTTTTGGGGACCAGTGACACTAATATAGTGATCAGTGCAAAATATGCACTTTAACTGTACTAAGACTGACAGGGAAAGGGTTAACATCAGGGGCAATCAAGAGGTTAATAAGTGTGCTCCTAGGGCGTGCTTTCTGTGTGGGGAATGCTGTGACTGGAGGAACACAGAGATCAGTGTTTCTGCTTAGTAGAAACACAACATCTCCATCTTTCTCCCTCACAGAATGGCGGTCTGCCTTGTTTACATTACAGATGGCCGTTCTGCCTCTCCTGTGAACAATTACGGGTGGCCAGCGGCCATTACGGCTGCCTCTCCTGCTGTGTCCAATCACAGCGGGAGTGGGTGGCCGCACATGACCCAGACCCATTGCATGAAATCACCAACCTGTATGTGATCTCACGCAGGAGGGCCGCCCTGCTGCAGTAAATATGCGGTGGGTGGCCCAGAAGTGGTTAAAGCGTCACCTATGGATAGTAAAATTTAGGTAGCTTGTTGCCATTGCACGGGGGTGCGAAATTTTAAAATGTGACATGTTAGGCATTTATTTTCTTGCCAGAACATAATCTTATATTTTACAAAAAAAATAGGGTTTTATGCATTTTTTTTTGCATTATAATAAAAAGTGTATTTTCCCAAACATTTGAAAAACTGCTGCACAAATACCATGTGACATAAAAACAAGAAAGATTGCAAAACCCACCAGAGAATGCGACCAGAGCCCACCCAGGGCTGTCCCCTTAAAAAAAAAAAAAAAAAAAATTTTAACAGCCGCCACCGTTAGGACCGATCATTAAGGCTAAAATTAAAGTTGATTACAAACGTCTAGAGAGTATCATCTATTTATCATGAATATATCAGTGTGACAGTCAGGAGAGTTCAATTCCACTTCCACGTAGGTATGTCAGCTGGTAGATGCTGATTCAGAACCAACTAACACAAGCTCACCATCATAAAATAAATTGTAATGTACCTAGATACATATTCTCTGGGCCTTTCTGTGTTGTCATGTTAGGCTCATTTTGCTGGAGGTAGAAACGGAGTAAGCACTGCTGGTCACAGAAGTTCTTTATTATTCCACGCCACTGCACTTTCTCCTTAAGTGTTCCTTGAGTTCTACAGCAGTCACACCTGGCTGCCTAGAGGAACAAAAAACAAAAAAACACTTACTTTTGCATTCTAAGCAGAATTTAGAAATATATGTATTATGAGTAAACATTTATATTTGTTTTTGGTAGCAGAAAAAAAAAATAAATAAAAATGCGCTTAAAATCTTTTTCTTGAAGTCATTGAGGAACACGGGAATTTAGTAAATCTATGTCATTCAAGGTTATACTGCGGCCTACAGGTGGTTTGTACATCGGCAAACAAAAAATGTTAAACCAGCCCCTCGTATAACCCCTACTCCAACCATTATGCCTGAGTTTTGTAAGTAAGCAGTACATAAGGCTAACAACCCAGCCAGAGGCAGAACATCCATCTATCCCTTAACCACTTCAACGAAGGGCCCTTTTACCCCCTTCCTCCCCATATCAATTTTCAGCACTGTCGCACTTTGAAAGATAATTGCGCGATCATGCAACAGTGTACCCATATGAAATTTCTATCATTCTTTTCACAGAAATAGAGCTTCCTTTTGATGGTATTTAATAGGGTTGCATCAATACCACAAGACCGAGTACAAATACCGATAACCCCCCCCCCCCCCCAGTACTCGCCGATACCGAACCTTTTTTTTAATGTCATGTGACAGTGGCACTAATATGCAGCACTGATGAGGCGTGGACTGTGTCAATATATTTTTCAAAATTTTTTTTTGGGGGGTGGGGGTGGACAGTATCAGTTTTTTTTTATTTATTTTTTTACAATTTAACCTTTTAAATATTACTAAACTTTATTTTATTTTTTATCAGCCCTGTTTGGGGGCTTTGGGACTGGGGACACCAATTCCTCAGTCCCTTTCTCAGCAGCCTCAGCTGCACTGAAGATGAATGGACAGGATGGACAGGGGACAGAGCACAGAGGGGGACAAAAGCAAGACCCGGGAAGCCGGAGAAAGACACGGGACAGCGGAGATTGGTGCCTGTAACTGCCCGTACCGATCATCTGTGAGGCTGCCCGGTCCCCCTGCTACGCTGAGGACACCACAAGTATCGGAATAGGCATCGAAAGCATTTGCACGAGTACAAGTACTCGTGCAAATGTTCGGGAATCAATACCGATACTAGTATCGGTGCAACCCTAGTATTTAATCACCACTGGGTTTAATTTTTTGTTTAAAAAAAGGCCAAAACTTTCGGTTATAGAATCTTGCAAATAAATCTTTCCTCATAAATTTAGGCCAAATGATAATCTGCTATATTTCCTTGGTGAAAATAACCCAAATCAGTGTATATTATTTAGTCAAGTCATACAGTTCACAAACTCTGAATATATATATATATATATATATATATATATATATATATATATATATATATATATATATATATATATATATATATATATATATATATATATATATAAAATAGTAATGTATAGTGGGTGACAGACCCTGCTCGAGTGTGGCCCGGAGCGGTCGCACAATCTCAGGACGACGTCACATGACGTCCTTCCAGAACAATAGGGTGCCCGCCCATCCGTCATTTTACAATGACACAGGTGGGAAGCAGTTAAAGGACTTAAAGTGCCAATAAAAGAAAAACTTTTTTTTTTTTTTTGTGGTAGAGTGCAGAGGGATTAGAACTCTTGTCAGTTTGTATTGCTGTATGTCCTCCCATTATGGAGATTCAAGTTCATTAAATATTCTGTTTTCCCCCAACACTGAAAGTAAACGTAACAGAAAATCCCCAAATTTTGGGTTGACACCAGAACAGGAATAGAGGGGAAATCTTCCAATGGGGACACTAGTTCTGGTGACCCTGGTGAGACCCAGGGATTTTCTCACTTTGGAGAAATTTCCTCACTTCCTGTTTCGACTATGGGACAGGAAGTGAAGGAAATCTCCAATAGGACACAGATGACAAAAAATTAAATAAATAAAGTCGAAAAGTTAAGCCTTTAGTTCTACTTTAAAGAAAATGATTTTACAGTATGTATAAATCTCTTATTTTGTGCACTGTTCACTAAGAGACACAAGAATTTACTAATCCTTAAACATTCAGGAATTCCAAAAGCAGTCCAAATGAGGAGTGGTCAAAAGCCACTGAAGGGTCCCCAACAGAAGTGGAATCCATACTACAAAGGGAATCTGAAGTAGACCAATCAAATATGGAAAATTGCCACAACCCAGGGGAAGAAAACAGAATCAACCTAGCGTTCCAGAACAGAACAAGTGAAAACTGCTGCCTGGAAGAATGATTGATCCTTAAAGTGGAGTTCCACCCAAAAATGGAACTTCCACATTTTGGATTCCCCCCCCCCCCTCCAGTGTCAAATTTGACACCTTTCAGGGGGGAGGAGGGAGCAGATACCTGTGTTATACAGGGATTTGCTCCAACTTCCTGGCATAGCTCACCGCGGCGCTTGCGGTGACCTATGCCACTTCCGGCGCCTACCCCGTCCTCCCCTACTGTATTCTGTGACACACAGAACACAGCAGGGACCTGAGAGGACATGCAGTGCGACTCGCGCATGCGCAGTAGGGAACCAGGAAGTGAAGCCACACAGCTTCACTTCCTTATTTTCTTACCGAGGATGGTGGCGGCAGCAGCCGAGAGCCGAAGGACGGATTGGCTTCGGCTGCTGACATTGCGGGCTCCCTGGACAGGTAAGTGTCCATGTATTAAAAGTCAGCAGCTGCAGTATTTGTAGCTGCTGGCTTTTAATATTTTTTTTTCAGCAGACCTCCACTTTAAAATAGCAATGTGGAGGACAAGTAATCATCCACCATAAAGGGGAACAAACAACCTGAACTTCGACCCAATAGCTAAGGTGGATAAGGGAAAACGTCTACTAAAAAGGTAGAGGCCAACGCCTTTCATAGAATCTTGAATAGACAAGGAATGCCATGCAATCTTTTAAGAGACATGCATGAATGTGAAAGCTCTCTTAGAAGAAAATCCTAAAGGTCAGGAGGAAAATCCTGATTAAATATATAGGCGGGGGGAGCTTTTTTTGGCTGTACTTCTCCAATGGATCACAGGAGTGCAGTTCCTTCTGCACTCGTGACCCATTTAAGTCGACAGTGGGCTAAAGCCTGCTGTTGGGTGACATCACAGAGCTAGTGCAGGCTTTGAAAAGATCCCAACCATATGGTTGGGATCCGTCCAGAAGCCTGGACCGGCAGCTGGCTCAGCCTTTCGGCAACCACAGAGCCTGGGTGCTCCAGTGAACACAGAGAGACTGAGCGATCAGCAGTGTTTGATGGCTCAGTTTTCAGTTGGAGCGGTGGGGGACAGATGCAGGATCCACCTAGGTGAGTAAAAAAAAAAAAATTTATATAAATATATATGAGCAGGGCCTTCTGATTGCTCTTGTACCAAATTCTAATCTAACTATAATGTCTGCCTTCAAGTTGTAAAGCACTGCGCAAACTGTTGCCGCTATATAAAACCTGTAAAATATATAAAATATATATATATACACATATACACACACATACATACACACACACACATATACACATATATATATATATATATATATATATATATATATATATATATATATATATATATATATATATATATATATATATATATATATATATATATATATATATATATATATATATATACACATACACACACGCACACACATACAATCATCAAGACCAAAAAGGTGAACTCACAGCAACATTTGTGTTAACTGTACCTTCCTGATGTTTGTCTGATTATAATGACAAGCGAGGTGCATGCAGGAATCTCCTCTGCCAGGACATTGTATTCTGACAGACGGCAAAAAATAGAGTTGAGCTGAAGAGAAGACTTCCAGTCTCCATGAGTTATGCCAGTTGGAGGTGGGGGTGATAGAAGGGCTGGCTTAAAAAAAGAGAAGCATGGCCAAAGCTTTTTTGGCCATACTTTTCTTGTAGGTCACAGGCGTAAACTTACTTTTGTTCTCCTGTAACCTGCAGTCGACTGATATTTTATAAGCACAACATCTGATATGCATCCACAACCATTCAATCATTAAATAAATTGGACGTTTTAATCAAGGCAACACTAATGTGTTTTTGAAGAAGGATTTTGCTCCCGACATTTATAGCAGCCATGCTGATGCTCCATAGGACATGAGAAACAAACAATTTCACATTGTCATGCTTCGAACATTGAAGGTAAACTATTAAAATTGCTACATACAGATACAAATGAAATACATATGTGAGAGAGTTTACCTACCAAATTATTTGTATTTCTATTATCTTGTTTGCAGATTCATAGAGCCCTTTGTGACAAAGCACAGCCCTGTCTGGCAAGGCATGAGACCTTTTTTTCTTTGCTGCACTTTACCATGATTTTGTCCCTCATCCAGCATATGACTGGGCAGTGAAAGAAGCAGCACATTAATGAGTTCATTGATGTCACTTTGCACTGTCCTCCTATCAGAATGTCCTGTATTAGTACACGAGAACTGCAACACAGCGGAGCTCTGCTGTACAGAGGACTGCAATTGGCTAGTCAATTTCTTACACGGTTTGCATTAAAAAAAAAAAAAATAAACCATGAATACAGGGCTGCATTATTTTTAATGCATTATATATATATATATATATATATATATATATATATATATATATATATATATATATATATATATACACATACACACACACACTTTGTGAAATTTCAACTAATACCATTCCTCTAAATTAAGGGGGTTGCCAAACTTTCTAAACAAAGTTTCAGTTTATTGTCCTTCAAACTTTATGGGGGCCGGACTGTGGCCAGTGGGAGTAGAAAAGTTCCTGGTGTCAAAGAGTAAACAAATCCCCATTATTGGTATTAGGGGAGGAATAGTGCCCCATGGCTGGTGCCAGTGGAAGGAATACTATTCCAAGGATTGGAAAAAGGCAAGCAAAGGGCTGTGTTTGGCCCTGGGCCAGTTTGGAGACAGCTGCTTTAAATTACCTTATAATACCAGTCGTGAAACTTTCTACTGCATTCCTCACTGCAGAAGTCTCGCAGCTTGCCATCAAACTCCTTAGTAGCGCCTCTCTTGCACATCTGGAAGCAGTAGTTGCAGGTAACGCATTTCAATCCCAAACGTTTTGCAAAGTCCTGTTTATAAAGTAGCTTACAACCTGGAAATAATATAATGAATTACAGCAAAGCACAAGACTACAATGACAAATACAGAACACTAGAAAGAATAAATTAAGCTGCCTTAAAGTGATTTTAAACTTTTTTTTTTTTTTTTAAACATGTTATACTTACCTGCTCTGGTTTTGCACAGAGCAGCCCTGATCCTCCTTTTCTTCGGGCCTCTGCCGGCACTCCTAGCTCCTCTTCTCAATGTGTCACCATAGAAAGCCGATTCATATTGTGGCACACCTGCGGGCTCGACCCCGAGCCACGCTGTCTGTGTCCATTGAAACAGACAACACGGTTCTGTCCCGCCCCCATTCGCTCATCACAGGATATGATTGAAAGCAGCAAGAGCCAATGGCTCCCACTGCCATAAATCTGCCCTGTAAGAGGAGAGAGAAAAAAAAAGGATAGAGCTGCTGCTCTCAAGCACATTAATGTAAAAAAGCTTCTACTTTTACAACCATTAACAAATGCAGTGAGTAGAACATTAGAAGGTTTAATCACCCAATGACTAGCTAGCTTATGCTCCAAGCTGCAATAGTGTCACACAAGGTAGATGTAACAGTTAATTCCAACTCCTTTTTAAGCACATACAAACCAGCAGCATATAACCTGCATGTACTGAAGCGTACACATGAACATACAGAATTGAGCATGTTCATTTGCACTGTAAACTTACTGTGGTCAGGCTGTTACCAACATCCATGGTCATAGTAAACACGTTAGAAGCCAAAACAGATGCAAAGATGGTAATTACTTGCCATTTTAACTGTCAAAGCACTGCTGCACACATTTTCCCAAAAATCTGTCTTACTCTTCCTGTTACTGACCAGGACCAAGAAATAAGGAATGCCACCACTTTATCTAATAACTCTCCAATTTCCAAATGTCATCTCTGGATTGGATTTAAGGGCCCCAGGGAGAGCAGGTTTAAGCAAATAGTGACTTTGTATAGTCAACTGGTGTTTGTCCCTGCCACTTTCACCTATCATGCTTTCCTACTCATCCGAGAAACAATTTATCTAGACTAACAGTCAATGGTAAAAAGATTAAGGGTGCATTAATGGAAGGATTCAGTCTTCTGCCAGCTCAATAATATCTAAAACATCAGAGGAGACATAATTTCTGTCATGTCCATAATAGGAAGAGTAAAGCCTCATTCACGGTCCTAAAAAAAACGCATTTACAACCATTTTTAAAATTTTTGGATCTGAAGTCAGCTGCACTGCTTTCAATGAAGAGATTCAAAACTTTGGAGTAAACATGCACTGGGACAAAATCCATAAATCTGCATCTAGGGCATGCATTTACACAAACACCATTGAAAAAAAGAACAGGACAGATTTAGACATTTAAAAAACTGATCTACTTACTGAAAAGTTACGCAGAAACTTTTGTTCCTTGCCTAATGATCAGTACGTTTTTTTTTTTGTTTTTATTTTATGACTGTGGTACAGTCATGTGAATGAGGCCTAAGGATACTTGCATACAATACTGATGTATGAAAAAATGTGCATGTTCACACACGTAAAAAAAAATTCTAGAATGTTTTTAATGAACGGAGTGTGGCAAATGGGCATATTTACCTAAAAATACTGACAAGCAATGCAGAATTTTTATTTATTTTTTTTATGATCTATATGCAGCACAAGTTTATGCACCTGTGTGTATATGCCGATTAAAAGCAATCAGCTGCATTTAGATAAGTTTAAAAAAAAAACTTAAAGGCTAAAAATGTGGCATTTTAAGTTGTCCATATGCAAAAGGCCTAAGAGCAATTGAGACCTTATCTCCTACTGCTTAGCATAAGCATCTTTAAAATACATATGTCACTGAATGACACAACCTACCTTCACTGCAGAAAGGCCTCTTAACGCCAGAGAATTTCATAGTGTCGTGCAGAGTCTTTTCTTCCTGACAGTATTCACAGTACGTAACAATGCAGTGCAGCTTCTTAAAATCATCACAACATATAGTACTGCAGAATTGGTACATCTTTTTCTGCAAGTAAATAATTACTTTTAACACTGTGTGGTGGTTTTCAAATAATCATCAATAACAAGAAAAGCGCAGGAACAGGTATTTACAGGCATCCATAAAAAAGGATTTTTTTATAACAGCTTACCTGTAAAATCCTTTTCTTTTGATGTACATCACGGGACACAGAGCCTCAGTAAGTACTGATGGGTTATATGGGTATCACTAGGTGATTGGACACTGGTCACACCTCAAACAGGAAGTTCAACCCCCTATATAATCCCTCCCCTTACAGGGATACCTCAGTTTTGTAGCAAAGCAATATAAGTGTATTAGAAGAGGGGCGGGACCTCTGTGTCCCGTGATGTGCATCAAAAGAAAAGGATTTTACAGGTAAGCTGTTATAAAAAAAATCCTATTTTCTTTCTCGTACATCACAGGACACAGAGCCATGCTATTTGAGGGGAGGGGACCACACACGTAGGATGTAATCAGACCTGAGGACCTCGTTCTGCTGCCTGCAGCACACTACGCCCAAAGGCGATATCCTCATGCCTTCCCACATCCACCTGATAAAATCTGGTGAATGTATGGACTGAAGACCAGGTTGCGGCTTTAACGATTTGAGCCATAGAGGCCCGGTGACGCACCGCCCAAGAGGCACTAATCGCCCTTGTGGAGTGTGCCTTGACCTGAAAAGGTGGAATTTTTTGTTTCAAACAGTAAGCCTGAATAATCATTTGTCGATTCCAATTCGAAAGGGTAGACCTTGATGCTGCCTGCCCTCTATTGGGACCATCTGGTAATATGAACAAAACAACCTGTTTTGCGAACCTGAGCAGTTGCCTCCAGATAGGAACTGACTGAACTTACTACCTCCAAAGAATGTAGTGACCTTTCTTCTGAGGAACAGGGATCTGGAAAAAAGGAAGGCAAAACAATATCTTGGTTTAGATGGAAATCTGAAACCACCTTTGGTAGAAAGCTAGGATGAGGGCGCAATACCACTCTATCCTTATGCATAATCAAATAAGGCTCTTTACAGGAAAGGGCCGCTAACTGATACTCTTCCAGCAGAAGAAATGGCTACCAGGAAAATTAACTTCCTTGTCAATAAGACCAAGGGAATCTGACGTATGGGCTCAAAAGGCTGTTTCTGTAAAACCGACAGAACCAAATTCAAGTCCCAGGGGTTAAGGGGCGCTTTAACTGGAGGATTAAGACGCGTCACCCCTTGCATAAAGCTTTGGACCAAGGAATGAGAAGCAAGTGGTCGTTGAAATAACACTCAAGTACTCAAGGCCAGCTTCATCTCTAATCTTATTTGTAGAAAGTCAAGAATTCTACCAATTACATTTTCTGGGATGCCAACCCCTGGCTTCACACCAGGATACATAAGTCCTCCAAACTCTATGATAAATCACTCTGGAAGCTGGCTTCCTAGCATTGATTAAAGTAGAATTCACAGGACCTGAAAGCCCACGACTCCTCAGAACGTGGGTCTCAACAGCCAAACCGTCAAATGTAGTGTTTGTAAGGCAGGATGGAATACTGGACCTTGAGATAATAGGTCTGGAAGTGACGATAGGATCCACGGGGAACCCACTGTCATTCTTACCATCTCTGCATACCAAGCTCTTCTGGGCCACCAGAAGTACTGACTTCTTTTCCTGCCAGACCCTGCGAAGGAGCCGTGGCAGTAGCATAATAGGAGGGAACGCATAAATCAGTGAGAACTGATGCCACGGAATCACCAACGCATCTGTCCCGTATGCAAGAGGATCCCTTTTTCTTGCCACAAACTTGTCGACCTTGTTGTTGATCCTGGACGCAAAGAGATCTACATCTGGTATCCCCCATCTTTGGCATATGGCCCAAAAGACATCGGGGTGAAGAGACCATTCCCCAGGACTAACCGGTGGCGACTCAAATAGTCCGCCTGCCAGTTCTCTATCCCTGTAATGAAAACTGCCGATATGCATGGCACATGCTCTTCTGCCCAGACTAAAATCTGGTTCACCTCCCTCTGAGCTGCACGACTCCTGGTGCCTCCCTGATGATTGATGTAGGCCACTGCTGTGGCATTGTCGGACTAGATCCTGACAGGGCAACCCTGTAGCCTGAGAGTCCAGGCCCTTAGGGCTAGATATGCCGCACGGATCTCCAGAATGTTGATGGGTAAGGTCTTTTCGATTTCGGACCATTCACCCTTGACAGCAGACTGTTCCAGAACTGCTCCCCAACCCGAAAGACTGGCATCCGTTGTTACCACCGTCCAGGTAACTGGTGAAAAGGATTTCCCTTTCGGGTATTAACCAACTGAGGCTCTGACGTACTGCATGAGACAGGTGCATCGGAAAATCTAATGCCTGCACCTTCTTGTTCCAAGCAGACAGGATACTGTGTTGCAGCAGTCTTGAATGAAACTGAGCATAGGGAACTGCTTTGAATGAAGCCACCATCTTTTTGGTCCTGACTACCTGAATCAGCTCTCTTAAGGCACTGATCTTTGCCTGAGGTAAAAATATCTTCTCCTATCTTGTATCTATGACCAGGCCCAAATACGCTAGTCTTCTTACTGGTTTTAAGAAAGACTTTTCTAGGTTGAGAATCCAACCTAGGTGTTCCAGGTAGTTGACTGTGGTCATCAAGTTCCCGCTCAAACAGGCTACCGACCGATCAAGAGCAGGTCGTCTAGGTATGCTATGACAGTTATACCCCGAGCCCTTAATCTGGCCAGAGGAGGAGCCAAAATCTTTGTAAACACTCGAGGTGCAGTGGCTAGCCCGAAAAGCAGGGCCACAAACTAAAAATGGCATCCTTCTATTTCGAAGCGCAAGTACATTTGATGAGCAGGAAAAATGGGTACATGCAGATACGCAACCCTTATGTCTATTGATGCCAGAAATTCTCCTCCCTGTAGGATGGAGACTACTGACCGGATTGATTCCATGGCAAAGGATCGAATCCTTAGGAATCGATTTAGATCCTTTAGATCCAGGATGGGTCTGACATCTCCATTTGGTTTTTGAACCATAAAAAGGTTGGAATAAAATCCCAATCCCTGTTCTTTCGTGGGAACCAGCACAATGACTTCTTGCGACAATAGACGCTCCAATGCTAGAAGGAGCGACTGCTTTTTCTCTGGATCTCTGGGGATATTTGAACTGAGGAAACAAGGAGAGGGAAATTCTTGGAACGCCAGTTTGTAACCTAGAGTTACCATGGAGATTACCCATCTGTCCTGGAAATCCCCCTGCCAGAGTTTTGAGAACCGTAGCAGTCTTCCCCCCCCACCCGAGCGAGCGGGGGCGCTCCTTCATAAAGAGGTTTTAGCGTCTTGTCTAGTAGGCTTCTTCCCCAAGGACTTCTTTTGTCCCTGGGGTCGACTCTGAAATTTACTTCTTGCCCCTGACTGAGGAGGCCGTCGAGACTGCCTGGAGGCTGATGCTCCTGGCACTGGGGAAAGAGCCCGTTTGAAAGAGGGACGCTTACTCCTTTTCTTAACAGGTAAGAGTGCTTTTCCCACTAGAGATCCTTTGGATATAATTGTCCAAATCCTCTCCAAATAGCCTTGCACCACGAAATGGAAATCCAGTCAGAAGCTTCTTACATGGTGCTTCGGCTGACCAATTTTTCAACCATAAGATTCTACGCATATGCACCAACCCAAGTGAAAGAGATGAGAGGTTTGGATGATAGAATCTCTGATAGCGTCAACAGCAAAGCATAAGGCCGCTGGAAGGTTAGCCAACCCCTGGGCCTGCTGTTCAGGTAGAACTTTGAGGACCTGCTTAACATGGTCTCTCAAGTATTGACAGACTCCGATCGCTGCCACTGCAAGTTGAGCCACTGAGCCTGCTAAAGGAGAAAATATTTTTCAACAGGGATTCCATCTTTTTATCAACAGGATCCCTGAGCATCTGAGCATTGTCTACAGGACAAGTCAGACTTTTATTTACTGTGGAAATGGCGGCGTCAACAGCCAGTATCCCCTGCATCTTTATAAACTTTTCCTCCATAGGATAAAGTGTTGAAAACTTTTTAGGTGGAAAAAAACGTTTATCTGGGTGATCCCACTCAGAATAAATGAGCTTTTCTAGTAAATTTTGAACAGGAAAATTTTGAACAGGAAAAGCATGTGTTGTTTGAGGAGGCTTCAGTGAACCCAAAGAAGAAGAGGGTTCTTTGACTCAGATACGGGTATTTTAAATGTGGAGCGGACCAATCCAGCAAGGATCTGTACTAACACCTTCTCATCCTGAGAAGCTGAAGAGGGCCCTTCTCCACTTGATTCCTCAGAGGAGGAATCTTCAGTCCCATCCCTATCCTCTGAAAGGGATTCTTCTCCTTTTTCCCCAGAGTTCCTCTGCCTGAGGGTCCTGGGTAACAGAGGAAGACCTATTGTGTTTTCTTCCACTGAGTGAAGATGCGATTAAGGCCATTAATCTTTCCTCTAGTCCATTAATGGTTGAGGAAAAAAACCTCCTGCGTAATGTATACAGGGGCTGAAGTGCCAGAAGCAGGTGCAGCCCCTGACCCCGATAGCTCTCCCTGGCCGGCTATCCCAGGTCCTTCAGGGGGGGAAGGCGCTGCAAAAGGGGGGTCCTAAGAGCCTGAGGGAGATCCCCTAGAGCCTCTGGTTTTTGGGGTATTTGTACCTCTTCTACCCATAGTGCAAAGCAACAAGGTGGAGGTATCACACAAATAAAACACTGACTGCTGAGCGATGTAGTACAGCAACTGTCGCTGCTACCAATGCCCAGTCAAATGTTTCTAAGTAAATGCTGCCTGGGAGAATGCCTGTGTCCCACCTTACATGCGACCATCAGCTATGTGTCCCTCCATAGGCTGAGTGCACCTGCAAAAGTGTGCTTTTTATAGCCTGCGCAGCCGGCGTTGTTGGTATCTAGGCACGCCAGACGTCGCGCTAATGCTCCGCGCCCCCCCCTCCTCTGACCACCCCTCCCGCCCCCTCCTCGTTTTTTCAAAAAACGTGCACTTTCCCACGTGAGCCAACCCTCCGGGACAAACATGGAGGGGAGGCTGGGGTGGAGGAGGAAGGAGAGAGGCCGGCAGATGATGGGATCTGCCAATAGTAGTGGCGGCGGCAGCGCGGTATACTACCGCCTTTCAGACCACCGCGGCCCCCCTAATCCTGGGGGGAATATCCCTGAGGAAGAGCCCCCCATCCCATCCTACCTGGAGCTTGGCTGGAGGAGCTGTGCAGCGTTAACACTGAGACAGACAAATCAAGCATGTGAAGGTATGTGCTCTTGGCAGCCCCCGGTGGCGACAATAGGCATAGCATACATTTACTTAAAGGAGAAACCTACTAGAATTTAAAAATTCTGAGGAATCTCCCTTACCTTATCCATCTGCAGGGTTCTGTTATACAGACCCAATCTTCACCTCTCACGGTGGGCTCCGTTTGGAAAACCTTCAGAGACAGGACCCCCTAGAAAAGGAGGATCCACAGTTCTGGGCCCGTAAAGCACCCCGCCAGGGATATGGCTAGAAAAACCAAATACTGGATCCCGGGGTCCAGCTCTCTAAAAAGAGAAGCGTTACAGGTAAAACCTCATTTCTTCGGACACGAGGCCTGGGGTACCATCCAATTCAGCCTAAAAAGGACACCTTGAAATGGATCCGGTTTGCATGGCTTGCCCCAGTATAGGATATACCCTTTGGAGCTCAGAAAAACACATCTTTACACGTGACCAACACCTAAGACACTGGCAAAAAAACTGAGGTATCCCTGTAAGGGGAGGGATTATATAGGGGGTTGAACTTCCTGTTCAGGGTGTGCCAGTGTCCAATCACCTAGAGATACCCTATACAACCCATCAGTAATTACTGAGGCTCTGTGTCCCGTGATGTACGAGAAAGAAATAAACATTTATGAAAATCACAGCAAATCTACACTGATTGAATACATGGGTTTTCAATGAGGTTTGCAACGCTTTTGGGATGATTTCCCTTTATAGCCTATGGCTTCACCAGGACAGATAGTGGGCTGAATATCTCCAAATTCAGCTACCATCATCTGCCGGCCTCTCTCCTTCCTCCTCCACCCCAGCCTCCCCTCCATGTTTGTCCCGGAGGGTTGGCTCACGTGGGAAAGCGCACGTTTTTTGAAAAGTAATGTGAAGTAATGTGAAAGTATAGCTGGGAAGATTTTGGCTTGAGCTGCGATTTATAGACTCTTGCATACAGGTGCTCAAGTAACCCAAACCCTATGTATGCTATTCCAGTGCCAGAATTACATCAATGATATTTCTACAACACCACTATGTTAGAAAATGCAAATGCGTTTTTAATGCATTGAACAAAAATGTAAACGCAACGCAAGACATGTTTTACATGTGACTGAAATGCGTTTTCTTCCTCTTCATCTATTCCAGTCTCCCTTTTGTGGGCTGTATCTGTTTGTTGGAAATATGCATATGCGACTTTTCCAAGCGTTCTCATTAACATGTAGCTCATGTTTTTTACAAAAACGCACAAAGGCTACAGCAAGCAGGATTTTTTAAATATGCAAAACGCTGCCCTTTAACACAATGTGTTGATGTGAAAAGCTTTATAAATTACGATGCTAATTAACGTTCATGTACTTTTAGTGCACTGTGATCCTGCATTGTAGCAAACATAAAACACAATAGTGTATATGGGCTCAAAATCCTCAAAGCTCCCTTTATAAGTTTTGCAGCATCACAATATGCAGAGAATGTGCACACCCTCCAGGCAAACATCTAAATACACAGCTGAAATATATATATGGATGCGCTTTAAACCCAAAAAGGGTTTGCATTTTTATCTGGGGAATTTGGTAACAAATTTCTGGCAGACAATTAAGCCAAGTTGAAAACCGGACTTCTGGAGATGTTAAGCAATACAGCCTGGTCACCTCCCTGCCCACAGCTTGTGACTGGACAGTGAAGGAGTGACATTAGACTGAACTCATCCATTGGCTTTCCTCCTGTCCATACATTCCTTCTCGGCACATGAAAATGCAGTACAACTGATAAGTCTCTAGTGCTTCCCCTATATGCCCCAGCTCCCTATTTGCTAAATTATGGATTGCAAGAGGCTGACACCCAATCAATCAAGTTCAGGTACTTGCACTAGTTTTGTTAAAAATGTATTTAATACTTTTTAAAGGTGCATCAGTAGCCAAAATGCTCTTTGCCAGATGTGGCTTAAGTGGAGAAGGGTTAGAACCTCCTTCAGGTTTTTAATGGTGTAAGTGTCCCTGCTAGGAAGAATCGCCCTCTCCATTTGTCCTGGTAATTGTTGTTAGGACAGAAAGCGACAGGAAATTCAAAAATGTACTTTCCTCAGAACTGGAGCTCAGTGGAAATCCTCTAATGGGGAACATCCCTAACTTTGGATTTTTTTTTTTAAGAAAACACACACTAATAGGGGTTTTTTTTACCACTGAAGATGCAATAAAGCTTTGCATGAATTTCAGCTTTAAACAATACAGCTTGATAAAAATGCACAACCAGTGTTATGCTCACACAAAACACAATACAACATTTATGACAAAAGCAAAACAAATATGCTATGGTGGTAATATTGCTGGTTACCTCCCAATCCAGGGTTGCAGGCTTAGTAGAAAACATGTTTTTACAGTAATTGCATTTCAACTGAAGATCGCTGCTGACATGCTGGCCATTTGTAGAAGACTGGATGCTGAGAGTCTGGAAGACAAATTAAAGTAAATTCGCTGAAAAAACATTTCCAAACTTTGATCACACCAAAGCTAGTTCAAGTTAAACAAAACTAGCAACTTAAACAGGGAAGGAGACAGATAAAGGCTAGCTATGATTTAGGTTACAGCCAAGGATCGCTGTGGCTGAGGAATGTTTCAGGGAAAAGGGGGAAATTCTAAGTATTTTAGTGATATGACGTTGAACTAATTTCTAATTCTAGTAATTACCAACTGTTTTCTATTGAAGGCCTTCCCCAAATCATACACATTTGATCATTAGAGTGAAGAAATACTGCTCAAGAGATACAAGGATCAAAATCCTTAAATAAAATTCTGTCATACTGTCAGAATGTTTTCTGACATTCTTTTTTTTTTTTTTTTAATCAGAAAATAGTATTTTTTTTTTTTTTGTCTTGCACAGTACACAATTTAAAAGGCAGTCAGTGTTCAAGTATGTAACAAAAGAAAATGAACATGTTTTCTGACATTCTTACATTTCACCCACAACAGCACACCCCACAGGTGTGTCTGCGTATTGCAGCTAAAGAGTTCAAACACAATTGGAACACGTTTATTTGAAAATGCTAGTTCCCTCGCTTTCATCCTAAAGTTTTGGGTTTAATTCTAGCCTGGAATCTGCATAGAAATTAGGAATTCTGACACTTTCTGTTGCTCATTTATAGCATGCCTGTTCTAGGTTTGTGACTCAAAAGTACTTAAAGTGGAGTTCCACCCAAAAGTGGAACTTCCACTTTAAGGACTCCTGACCCCCTGTACCCAGGGGGAGCTGGTACCTTGTTTTGACAGGTACCCAGCTCCCACATCCGCTCGGCCCGCCTATGTGACTCGAGCGGAAGTTATCCCCTCCCTCCCTGCAATCTTCTGGGACACGTCACAGGTCCCAGAAGATTGCCATTCAGGAGCCACAGCGCGACTCACGCACGTGCAGTGCGCACCCAGGTGTGAAGCTGCAAGCTGTCACAGCTGGGTGCCCACACTACTGATGCCGGGGAAAGGACTTCGGGCAGCTGGATGGTGGGACAGGTGAGTGTGTGTTTATTAAAAGTCAGCAGCTATACTTTTTAGCTGCTGACTTTTAAAAAACACAAAAAGCGTCTGGAACTCCTCTTTAAGAGTGCATCTAAAACCAAGATCAAAAACGTAAAAAAAAAATGCAGCTCACTAATCCTTAGATGCAGTAGCTGCATTGATCTTCATTCTTTTGAACTTTCTTTTACCTTTATTTTCACCTGGTGATCCAGCAAGTAACACTTTCTGTCCAAGAATGACCAAGCTTACTCACAGTACTCCAAGGAGGAGAGGCACTGCTGGTGTATCTAGGCAGAGTGGAATAGGCCGAGCAAGTCATTTGTCAAGATAAAGGCCAGCAGTGCCATCTTAGAAAGGGGGAAATGTCTAAATAAATGAGTAGCAATAAAGGTATTGATTAATTAAAAGATGGCACATTCAAAATATATTACCCACAGCATGACCGTCCATGGGACTAACACCTCTAGGGCTCCCAAGTGAAAGGCGATTGATCACTCGCACACTTCAATGGGGGTCCCTGGTATCCATGTGAGAGACCTAACTGATGTCTTGTATTTCTGATGTTATTCATCGGCAATACTCCCTTACCAAATATAATTCATTCAATCTTTGGCAGCCTGGTAAGACTAATCGTGATGGATTGATTTTCTGAATGTTGTTTATTTTGCTGATTTCTTTAGCTGGTTACAGTTATGTATGACATGTTATCCACATATATAGTTATATATTCTTAATTGTAAGTTAAATTGTATTATGTAATATGATATCTCTTCCATGTTCCTCTTATTTTTAGTACACCATAATCTATACCAAAACTCCTGAGGAAGCTCCAAATGAGCAAAACATGTTGAGTGGTATTTTTTCTACTGTCTGCCCACTATTGGATGTGCATACTGAGATTTTTTTAACAATGTTGTGTAATTTGTATCAAATTGTAATAAAAATCTTCTTTATGGATAAGTGGTACATGCCTATCTACCCTATAATATAAGCACCCTTAAAGTGCCAGGGTTGTTTAAACCTTTCTCTGAGTGTCTCAAAGGGTACAACACTGCAGATATTAATCTGTAATTATAGGTGTGCCTAGGCACAGGAAGTGTGCTGTTGTGTTTAGGAGGAGTTAGAGATAAACAGTAGATTCCTTCTGGGTATGACTTATACACACACAATTAACACTTCTAGACATTCCATATAATATAACAAATCTTCACTTTTTGAGTTCAGGTCCACATGAGGTCAGACACAGCGAGCATTTTCCTAACGATACCAGCAATAGAAGCCTCCACACTTCCCTTGTGACAGTGTCACTTCAAGAAATGAAAAAAAAGGGCCAAATGTAAACTGGATTTGTTGCCAAAAACAATTAGACTGCCAAAGCTGTGCCCATTCATGAAAGAGCAAGTTCTGGAAGTGGATAAATTTGAGAGAGCAGACATAAATGAATTGGAGAACAGTCTCAAAGAAAGGGCATGTGGACTAATGTAACCAAATGCATCAATCATTAAAGTGATCCATGCCATTCCATTTAAGATCGAAAACAGTACCTATGCATTGAAGCCATTAGCTCTTTGTTGCTCCCTCTCTCGGGACACTCATGCTGTCTAGCAATCCTTAGATAGCAGCTGCGAAAATTGTGTGCACACACTGGCTTGGATACTTGTTTCCCTTGTTATCCGAGGACAGACATATTTTCTAGAATGGCTACAAAGTATACTTGTACACAAAATGGATGACCTCCTTAACAGCTGGTAGTGTGTATAACAATATTTAAGGACAAACCTGAAACTTGGCTACACATTCAGAGCTACAAAAATTGTAGAGTTTTCCATCAGGCATTGTGGCTTGATACTGAGGTAAGGAGTTCCTTTTACAAAAATGACAAATTATTCCCGGAGCTGGAGAGCGAAAGAAAATTAAAGGCTATTAACATTTCTCACGTTAAGGTTCAAATGTAGAAGATTTTTATTCTGTATTTACATCAGCAGCCAGCCAATTTAGTTATACAAAGATTAATTACTATAAATTCATTTGATCACAGAATATACAATCCACCTACTAGAAGGAAATTTACAAGTCTGCAAGTAAAACATGAAATTATGGAAAAACAGAGAAAGGAAAAAGGTTATACGCTATATTATTTTTAAACATTAGCAAAATGAAAGACCTTTTTGGACTAGCTGCTATTGGTTTTGCTGATTAAAATATATTGGTTAAACGCAAAAAAAAAAAAAAAAAAAAAGTCTCCCTTTTCTAGGTAAGCTTGCAAATTTTACCAGAAATAGTAGCTTTGATTTTCATATTAAAGTTTTCATATTAAAATTTCACCTATAGGCAAGCCTATAATATAGTAGAATAAATATTTACTTTAGAAGAAGCCAGTGACATCTCCGGTGAATGCACTCTGAACAGCATAATCGTGCCGTTCCTTTAGAACCCTGTGCAGTAAACAGTGACTTGTGGCTCGGCCATTCATACTGTTGAAGCCCGCGAACCTGGATGGAAGACCTGGTGAAGATGGAAGGGCCTACAGTGGTGACAGTGCACTGCTGGTAGGCTTTGTTTTCAGGTAAGTGTCATAATGTGCTACTATGTGGTACATACTAGCACATTAGGACTTAAAACTGCCTGGGGCCAAATTTTTTTATTTTTGCTGCGGTTTTTACTACCGCGCTAAAGTAGAACTATAGGCATTTTAGATTTAGAGTAAGGGAGGATTTTGACCCCTGTCAGTTTATTTTTTGCCATCTGTGTTCCATTGGGGAGAGTTCCCCTCACTTTCTGACCCATTGCCAAACAGGAAGTGAGAGAAGATCTCTGTCAAGGAAATCCCTTGGGGCATCCCAGGTCTTCTGAACTAGTGTCCCCATCGGAAGATTACCCACCCCCCATAAGTGTTCTGATATAGACCCAAAATTTGGGATTTTCTTTTACTTTCACTTATAATGGTAAACAGGACAAATAAAGTAGAGTGGATCTCTTTAACAGGGCACAGACAGCAATTAAAACTGACAGGGGTTCTAATCCATCTTCTCTCTGTCCAAAACTAAAAGTTTTGCCTTTAGTTATTCTTAACCTACTGGTGAAACTGTATCAGAATACTTGTAGACTACAGTGAGATACTTGGTAGACTGAAGTACAAATGGGCTTTTTACTACAAATGTAAACCACCCACAAATAGTAAGAAATTTCAACTGGTAGGGAAAACCGTGCCCATATATCCCACAGGACAAAAGTCATACACTTACTTGGAATGGGAAGGAGAGTCTGAACTGGAGGTGCAGGAGGGGGAGGTGGTGGTGGTGGAGGCTTTGCAAATCGTGCCTTGTGATTGTTCATGCACGTTGTTGAACAATATGGCTCCATATGTCCATTTATTCCAATGCACTGAGTCATGTCAAAAATTCTACATTGAGCTTTGCATCCTGTGCAGCTGGTTAGCTTTCCATGTTTCTAAAAAAAAAACATAAAAACAGACCAGTAAAAATGATTAAAGAATTAATACTCTACTGTAAATTAGAAACATGTAATGTACTTAAACTAAAGCAATGATTTCAGACAGGTTATGTAGTTACTTAATGGGGCAGATTTATGAAAATTAATCTGGTCCTAACTGCTGCCGATCAGAGGTCTTGGTATTTAATGCAATAAACTACTTCACAGCAGAGTTCAAGAGACATCCCCACGAAAAAAAATATCTATCACCTTCTGTATCCCATGAAACAAAAAGAAAAAGGCTGTCAAGTTGGAATTTAATACACAAACTAGGAAATTTACTTCTATGGATAACCAATCCTTTCTTTCTTCCCCTTATAAACAATTTCTACTACGGAACTTGCACAAAAAAAAAAAAAAAAAAAAAAAAAAAAAAAAAAACGACCCGACTGCTGACCACCTTACCATAGGTTTGTACATATGAGACACTTCTGAGAGGTTTAGGCTGGCCTGACAAATTAAACCGATGACTGGATAAGGTTTTATTTCATTTTTTTGCTAGAGGTGCACTGAATGGAAATTTTGGTGCCCAAACCGAAAATGCAGGATGTACTTGGCTGAACTGAAAAGGACAGTTTTGAAAAAAAAAAAAAAAATATATATATATATATACACACACATACACACACACACACGTTTTTTATACATAAATTGTATTATATACGACTTTTTAATAAATCTGAATTTAAATGAATGAGTTTATTGTCCGCCATTATCAACACCTCTAGCGCAAGGAGAATGCATCACTTTAAATTTTATGTATGTCTTCACAATGGTCTGTTGCGCTTCCATTGTGAGGTTAAAAATCCGGCTTGCTGCATTTTTGGTCAGAAAAAAAAAAAAAAAAAAAAAAAAAAAAAAAAATCAGAAACGCACCTCTTTGAAATGCATTGAAAAAAAAAACGCAACACTACATCAATAACGCACACGTGTTGCGGTTTTGCTGCAGGTTTTGAGTCACATGACCTATGAAAAACCCACCATAAAGCACAGTAAAGCCTAAAATCGCGTGCGTTTTCAGCACCTTTTTCTCTATCGGCAAAATGCCAAATACACAATTTTCGGCTGCATCTCTATTTTTTACCAATGGGTATAGTTTTAGCATTAAAAAAAACACAAAGTGGCTGCTTACTAATATAAATTTACAATGCTAATGTATGTGCAATAAAATACACATATTTTGGCAGTTTACTCAAATCCCAATTGAATGTTATTTTTGTAATGCTGCCATCAAATAGAGCCAGACCGCAGCTCTCACACACAGACCAGTGGCCCAAATTTTTAACCACTTGCCTACCAGGCACTAACACCCCCTTCATCCCCAAGCCATTTTTCAGCTTTCAGCGCTGTCGCACATTGAATAACAATTGCGCGGTCGTGCTACACTGTACCCAAACAAATGTTTTATCGAGCTTTCTTTTGGTGGTGCTTAATCACTGCTGGGTTTTTTTTTTTTGTAAAAAATAAAGACCAAAAATTTTGAAAAAAAAAAAAACATTTTTACTTTTTTTCTGTCAGTAAATTCTGTAACTAAGTAATTTTTACTGAATGTACGCTGATGAGGCGGCACCGATGGACACTGATAGGCTGAACTGGTGGGCATTGATGAGGTGGCACTTATGGGCACTGATGAGGAGGCACTAATATGCCGCACTTATGGGCACTAATGGGGCAGTGGCGGGCACTGATAGGCGGTACATATAGACACTGATGGGCAGCACTGATTGCAAACACTGACTGGCATGGCTAATGGGCACTGATTGGTGGCACTTGTGGGCACTGTATGCTGGCAATGCTGAGCACTGTATTGTGATACTATATTTCTTTATAGTAATCAGTGCCCTGATAACATTCCTACTTCCCTGTGAGGAGATGCCGCTGATCGACTCTCCTCTCCTCACACTCTGTCAGTGTGAGGCAAGGAGAGCAGATTACCGGCATCTCCGTGTTAACATGTGACCAGTGTGCAGCAGCTCCCCTAATACTTACCCGAGATCCAGAGATGTTGGTGGATTGTCTCGGCTGCCCAGGACCCCCCCCCCCCATTTGGCTCCCGCTTCTGTCAAAGTCAGTCAGCCAATGAGAAGAGAAAGGGGGTGTCTGAATGCATACAGGAAGCTGTGACTTGACTCGGGTGCCCCATAGGAAGCTGCTTGCTGTGGGGGCACTTAACAGGAGGGAGGTGCCAGAAGAGCCGAAGAGGGACCCAAGAAGAGGAGGATCTGGGCTGCTCTGTGCAAAACCATTACACAGGTCAAGTATAAAAGTTTGTTATTTTTAAGTAAAAAAACAAACAAAAAAAAAACTTTACCAATCACTTTAAAAAGGTTCTTTCACCCCCTCCCCTCCCATACCACTGCCCTAATCAAAAGTGCTCTTGCTCCCTGAGCAGTACTAGTAATTGGGACAGAAATGGATGGGGGGGGGGGTGTTAATGTCATCACAATGCTCTTTCCTCCTATTAGCATTCTCCCGGCACCGCAGCACAACTGATTGGCTGCTTGTGCTATTTCTCCCTCTCGGTCTGAGCTCTGCAAGAAGCTGACAAAAGGGATGCATCAATACGGTGCAAATGCTCCGAAACCTAAAACCCAATACCTTTGCGGTTTGATTTGACTCCATATAAAATGAATGGGCTCAAATTGCACTGCAAAGAATCATAAGTGATTTGAACAGGAATGCGGTGCGATTCCTGTTGGAATCACATGCGGTTTCCAGCACTGCTCCTGTGTGAACCCAGGCTTGTCATAGTGACTTCAGCCTGGGTTTACACAAGAGCGGTTTGGAAAACCGCATGCAATTCACATAGGAATCGCACCCCTTTTCAAATAGCAAGTGATTTTTTTGCAGTGCGATTTGAGCCCATGTATGAGATCAAATTGCACCGCAAAGGTATCAGTACGGCCGAACACTTAAGTGTCAGTACTCGCAGGTAAAAGAAAAACGGTAATCGGTGCAACCCTAGCCGACGCCAGGTCAAATTCAGGTACGTACACTACTTAAAATAAATTAATAGTGTATGACTAAAGAGCTGCATTCATTTGATGTTTATATCTGCCTTAAGTTCAGAAAATTTTCAAGAACAGTTGTATGTATACAATTGCTAAAAAATAACTTGGCTTGTCATGCTGTTTCAATGGCTTCAAAACCAAGCAAGGTAACCAGAACCTGTTTTAATGCTGAGTTCTGGGCACAAAAATTATTTAAAAAGTGTGCTTTAATAATCAAAAGGATAAAATGCCTTCACAAAGCCAGATAATACCTTTGGAAAAGAAGCAGTGACCTCATTCTGCTGCACATAGCCTGTGCAACAAGCAGATTTGTGGGACAGGCCCAGCAGGCCCCACCCACTACAGGCTGCCTGCAGAAACTACAAGGATGACAGAGGAAAGTCCAGTCACCCTGCACAACCAGAGAGCAGCAGTGACTGGTCTTTATTACTGGAAGCTCCTGCACAACATTTCACACTGGATTTCTGTACAGGTCTGCAAGTCAATAATTTGGGAAATACTGGAGCCAGCAACTATCATTTTTAAGGAGGACAGCCATGGCAACCTGCATTTTCGATCATAACTGGTATACTTTAAAGTGTATATAAACCAAACTTAAATGTAATATATTGCAGGTCATTAGATGTTGTGGCTGCAATAGTTTTCTTTTGTAGGCTTTATGTCCTTTTTCACCTGGAGTGTCTACCAGTAATACTTCCTGTACTGGGGTGACCACACTATCTGACTGTTGTATTTATGGAGGAGCAGCCTTGTCACCCTAGAACAAGACTACAGACCATCTCCCACTCATCTCCATAACACTGCAGGGGGAGGTTTTCTTCACAGTTCAGAGATATATGGAATCATTTAACTGACAACAGGCAGCACAAGATTTCCGGCAGGATCAAGAGGCAAATTTAAAAAAACAAAACAAACCAAAAAAAAAAAAAAAACAACACTCTTTCAGTGGTACACTTAACAGACCAAAGGGGAGGAAATAAGCCCATAGTCAGTGTTCACATACCCTTTTGATATTGAATCTTTAGTACAGTTATAAGGTCACCTAGAATCTATGGTAAGCTTATTACTCAATAGGATACAAATGATATTTTATTATAGCATTAAACCCGAATCATAAAAAACTCATTACATGCTACAGAGTGTGTATAGTCACAAAGCCACTAAAGCATTTGTTTTGTGTAGCGTGAAATATATCCGATTGATCCTGCCTTCAGCTGTCCCTCTCATTATCTGTGTCCCCACTGCAAGCTGAGATTGTGTAGACCAGTTGGTGTCCTCTACTGAGCATGCTCATAATTCAGTCCCCTTCTCAGCTCCAAAATGGTACTAGAGTCTTTTTTTTTTTTTTTTTTATAGTTAAAAACAAACATGTTTTACTTACCTGCTCTGTGTAACAGTTTTGCACAGAGCAGCCCAAATCCTACACTTCTTGGGTTCCTTTTTGGTGCTCCTGGCCCCTCCCTCCTGTCGAGTGACCCCACAGCAAGCAACTTGTTATGGGGACACCCGAGCCAAGCCACAGCTCCCTGTATTAAACACGGAGCAGTGACCCACCCCCGCCCCCTTTCTCTCCTCATTGGCTGACTGACAGCAGCAGGTGCCAATGGTACCATGCTGCTGTCCCAGCCAATGAGGGGAGACCCGGGCAGCCGAGACACTCCTACATCGCTGGATCTAGATGAGGCTCAGATAGGCATTAGAAGGGTTTTTATCTTAATGCATTAGGATAAAAAAACCTTCTGCTATTACAACCACTTAAATTTCCTCCTTTTTCTTATCTGTGCGGCCCACATGACTATAGTGTCAAATATACACAGCGGTAAATGACACTTCCCTCCCTCCCACATACGCCTATGGCTAAACACTATGGGGTGGGATACAGTATGCTGATTACTCTCACAAAAAAAGCTCAGTTTTAGTATAACAGTATTAAATATGCCATCTGAACAAAAAAGGTAGTGTCAATCATCTTTGACTCTGCCCACACCGTATTAATGCATGAAAAAAAAAAAAATACACATTTGATGCTCATTAAAGATTTAAAAGGGAGCTGTAAAACAGTTACTTGATATTTATAATCAAAATTTAATTGCTCTTTTAAAACAAAAAAAGGTAGGATTCCCTGTGCAGCTCTACAAACCACAACTATAAGTCATTAAAGCTTACCTAACGTCAGTTAATTTCAGTATTTTGACTTGAAATGTTTATTTTGAGGAAGCTACATTTTCCAAGTTAAAGGGAATTAATCTCAATTTTTTTAAAATATGTAAATGTGATTAGTATAACGTAAATTATATCAAGGAATAAGGAATATATCAAGGAATAAACAAGTTAAAATACTAGCATTGATGTATATTAAATTGGTGCCGCCATAACTGCTGGTTACGTGTAAAGGTTGTAATACCTTCTAAGCAGTGCTGCGCAATAACTGCACTTTACTGCATCTTAGAGAAACCATCAATCTGCTTAGGTTGAATCAAAAAAAAAAAAAAACACACAACACAAGAAATTTAAGACTGTATTTAAAATACAAATAACGAAAACGTGAACAAGCAGCACATAAGATGTGGAAAACGTTCATGCCAACTAAACTCAAGACGACTGCCCTACTTTATATTTCAGAAAAAAAACTGGAAAGATTTCTAAAATAAAATGGATTTACATTAAATATTACATTTCTATTCTTTTTACGGGGAATTAACAGTGGTTTTCATAAATAATGTTTGTTTTAGATTGATCTTTTTTTTTCTAGGTACTTTTGCGAATCACCGTAGGTGTACGTCGGTCGCTTTAAGAGCTATAGGGGGCACATGCGGTGTGAGGCCGATGCATGTGGCCGTCATGTCCGCCGGCGACCGGAGATCTCAGAGAGCCCGAACGGGGATCTGTCAAGTAAACAGACATTCTGTCAGGGAAGTAGAGAGAGATCTGCTGTGCGCTCTCTATCTACTCCCAGTCAGTCCATCTCGCCCCACAGTTAGAAAGCACCTCCCTAGGAAACACTTAACCGCTTGATCACCCCCTAGTGTTAACCCCTTCCCTGCCAGTGACATTTAGAGCCCTTTTCACACTGCCAGCGCACAAAGCTCCTAAAGCACCTCAAAGAAGCTGCTTGCAGGACTTTTTTTGACATCCTGCCAGTGCAGCACCCCAGTGTGAAAGCACTCGGGCTTTCACACTGGAATTGCAGAGGAGGCTTTTTTCAGGCGCTTTATGGACACTAATATTAGTGCTAAAGTGCCTGAAAGACGGCTCCAGTGTGAAAGGGGTCTTATACAGTAATCAGTGGCTATTTTTAGCTTGGATCGCTGTATAAATGTCAATGGTCCCAAAAAGGTGTCAAAAGTGTCCGCTGCAATGTCGCAGTCCTGCAAAAAAAAAAAAAAAAAATTGCTGATCACCGCCATTACTAGTAAAAAAAAATTAATAAAATTGACATAAATGTATCCCCTATTTTGTAGATGCTATAACTTTTGCGTAAACCAATCAATATACACGTATTGATTTTTTTTTTGTAGCCAAAAATATGTAGAAGAAAACATTGGCCTAAACTGAAGAAATATTCAACGCCAGCTGCAGGCATCATCCCGGTACCGTTGTTTACAGCGGGCGATCGGCTATCCAAGTATAAAAAAGCCACTTGGCTGTTATACCGGAGGAGCAAGAGGAGACGCCCCCCCCTCCCACTGCTCCCGCGAGGCCCGATGACCAATTGGCTGCCTCCAGCGGCTGGGGGCGGGCTGGAACGAAGCCGTGGATGGCTTCGTTCCTCCCTTCTAATTGTAAACGCGGAAGCGACGTCATGACGTCACTTCCCGTTTACTCGCCTGCCAATGGAGCGGGTTTTAAAAAAAATACACAGTATTCAGAATCGCCGTTTTCGGCGATCTGAATACTTTGAAGTGCAAAGGAGGGATTGGGGGGTCTTTTAGACCCCCGATCCCTCCATAAAGAGTACCTGTCACCACCTATTACTGTCACAAGGGATGTTTACATTCCTTGTGACAGCAATAAAAGTCATCAAAAATTTTTTTTTTTAAACACAATTTATAAAAAAATAATTTTTTTTTAAAGTGCCCCCGTCCCCACACAGCAAAGAAAACGCATACATATGTAAACGGTGTTCAAATCACACGTGAGGTATTGCCGCGATGGTCAGAGTGAGAGCAATAATTCTAGCACTAGACCTCCTCTGTAACTCTAACCTGGTAACCGCAAAAAAAATTTAAAGCGTCACCTATGGAAATTCTTAGGTACCGTAGTTTGTCGACATTCCACGAGTGCGTGCAATTATAAAGCATGACATGTTTGGTATCCATTTACCTGGCGTAACATCATCTTTCACATTATACAAGAAAATTGGGGTAACTTTACAGTTTAGATTTTTTCTTAAATTCATGAAAGTGTCCCTTTTCACAAAAATTTGGGTTTAAAACACCACTGCACAAATACCGTGTGATATAAAATATTGCAACAATCTCCATTTTATTCTCTATATCTGCTAAAAAAATATTTTATATATATATATATATATATATATATATATATATATATATATATATATATATATATATATATATATATATATATATATATATATATATATATATATATTTATTATGTTTGGGGGTTCTAAGTAGGGGTCGACTGATATGGGTTTTTCTCTGGCCAATGCCGATATTTAGAAATCGCGGTGGCCGATGGCCGATATATGATGCCGATATATTAGGGCGATTTTTTTTTTCCTTCATCTCATAAAATCTAACAGTTAGACCCTCTTTCACACTGGGGCGTTTTTCAGGCACTTTTGGGCTAAAAAATAGCGCCTGTAAATTGCTTTCAAACTGAGGTGATATGCTGGCAGGATGTTAAAAAAAAAAAAAAAAAAAAAAAAAAAAAAAAGTCCTGCAAGCAGCATCTTCTTTGGAGCGGTGTATACCGCTGCTCCACCACTCCTGCCCATTGAAATGAATGCGCACCGCTGCCGAAGCGCCTGCAAAGCGTTTCAGCAGCGGCAATTCAGGGGCGCATTTAACTCCTTCCTCGGCCGCTAGCTGGGTTATAAGCGCCCTGCTAGCAGCCGAATAGCGCCGCTAAAATGACGGTAAAGCGCCGCTAAAACTAGCAGC